>NC_058522.1:434280385-435624670 GCF_904849725.1 Hordeum vulgare subsp. vulgare | reverse complement strand
TTGTGATGTTGTATTACCGAGTGGGCCCCGAGATACCTCTCCGTCACACGGAGTGACAAATTCGAGTCTTGATCCATGTCAACCCAACAGACACCTTCGGAGATACCTGTATAGCACCTTTATAGTCACCCAGTTACGTTGTGACGTTTGATACACACAAGGCATTCCTCCGATGTCCGGGAGTTGCATGATCTCATGGTCATAGGAACAGATACTTGGCATGCAGAAAACAATAGCAATAAACTAATACGATCATATGCTATGTTCATAGTTTGGGTCTTGTCCATCACATCAGTCTCCTAATGATGTGATCCCGTTATCAAATGACAACTCATGTCTATGGTCAGGAAACCTTGACCATCTTTGATCAACGAGCTAGTCCTTAGAGGCTCACTAGGGACAGTGTGTTGTCTGTGTACCCACACATGTATTTGAGTTTCCAATCAATACAATTATAACATGGGTAATAAACGATTGTCATGAACAAGGAAATATAATAATAACTAATTTAATATTGCCTCTAGGGCATATTTCCAACAATCTCCCACTTGCACTATAGTCAATAATCTAGTTCACATCACTATGTGATTCACACCCAATAAGTTCTGGGTTTTTTCATGCTTTGCTTGTGAGAGAGGTTTTAGTCAACGGGTATGAACCATTTAGATCTGTGTGTGCTTTACAAATCTCTATGTCATACTATAGATGTTGTTACCACGCTCCATTTGGAAATATTCCAAAGGACTGCTCCATTATACGGATCCGGTTTGCTACTCAGAGTCATCCCGATTGGTGTCAAAGCTTGCATTGATGTAACCCTTTACGACGAACTCTTTTATCACCTCCATAATCAAGAAAAATTTCCTTAGTCCACTAGTCTCTAAGGATAACTTTGACCACTGTCCAGTGATCCATTCCTTGATCACTCTTGTACCCCTTGACAGACTCATGGCAAGGCACACATCAGGTGCGGTACATAGCATGTCATACTACAGAGTCTACGACTAAAGCATAGGGGACGACCTTCGTACTTTCTCTTTCTTCTGTCGTGGTCGAGCTTGGAGTCTTACTCAAATCCACACCTTACAATACAGCCAAGAGCTCCTTCTTTGACCGATCTATTTTTAACTCCTTCAAAAAACTTGTCAAGGTGTGCATTAATTGAAAGTTTTATCAAGCGTCTTCATCTATCTCCATAGATCTTGATGCTCAAAGTTCAAGTAGCTTACTCTAGGTTTTCCTTTGAAAAACACTTTTCAAACAACCCTATACGCTTTTCAGAAATTCTACATAATTTCCGGTCAACAATATGTCAACCACATATACTCATCAGAAATCCTATAGTGCTCCCACTCACTTTCTTAGAAATACAAGTTTCTCATAAACTTTGTATAAACCCAGAAGCTTTGATCATCTCATAAAAGTGTATATTCTAACTCCGGTATGCTTGCTCCAATCCATAGAAGGATCGCTGGAGCTTGCGTACTTGTTAGCATCCTTAGGATCGACAAAACCTTCCGGTTTGTATCACATAGAACCTTTCCTCAAGGAAACCATCAAGGAAACAATGTTGTGACATCCATCTGCCAGATTTCACAATTGAAAAATGCGGCAACTACTAACATAATTTCAACAGACTTTAGCATCGCCATGGGTGAGAAAGTCTCATCATAGTCAACTCCTTGAACTTACCGGAAACATCTTTGCGACAACTCGAGCTTTCTTAACGGTGACATTTACCATCATCGTTCGTCTTCCTTTTAAAGATCCATCTGTACCTAATAGCTGTATAACCATCAAGTAGTTCTTCCAAAGTCGACACTTTGTTTTCATTCATGGATCCTATCTCGGATTTCATGGCCTCCAGCCATTTGTCGGAATCCGAGCCCACCATCGCTTCTCCATAACTCGTAGGTTCATTTTTGTCTAGTAACATGACCTCCAAGACAGGATTACCGTACCACTCTGGAGCAGTACGTATCCTTGTCGACCTACGAGGTTTGGCAGTAACTTGATCCGAAGCTTCATGGTCACCATCATCAAGTTCCACTTCAACTGGTGTAGGCGCCACAGGAACAATTTCATGCGCCCTTCTACTCTCTGGTCGAAGTGATGGTTCAATAACCTCATCAAGTTCCACCATCCTCCCACTCAATTCTTTTGAGAGAAACTCTTCCTCGAGAAAAGACCCGTTTCTGGAAACAATCACTTTGCTTTCGGATCTAAGATAGGAGGTATATCCAACTGTTTTGGTTATCTATGAATATGCATTTTTCCGCTTTGGGTTTGAGCTTATCAGGCTGAAGCCTTTTGACATAAGCATCGTAGCCCCAAACTTTAAGAAACGACAACTTAGGTTTCTCCAAACCATAGTTCATACAGTGTCATCTCAACAGAATTATGCGGTTCCCTATTTAAAGTGAACGCGGTTGTCTCTAATGCCTAACCCCAAAACGATAGTGGTAATTTGATAAGAGACATCATAGTATGCATCGTATCCAATAGGGTGCGGCTATGACGTTCGGACACACCACCACACTATGGTGTTCCAGGTGGCATGAGTTGTGAAAACAATTTTCACATTGTCTTAAATGTATACCAAACTCGCAAGTGAGATATATATTTACCTCCACGATCACATCATAGACATATTATCCTCTTGTCACGACGATCTTGAACTTCGCTCTCAAATTGCTTGAACTTTTCAATATTTCAGACTTGTGATTCATCAAGCAAACACACTTGTATCTACTAAAATCATCAATGAAGTAAGAACATAATGATATTCACTGCGTGCCTCGCACTCATTGGACTGCATACATCAAAATGTATTATTTTCCAACAAGTCATTTACTCGTTCCATCTCACTGGAAAAACGAGGCCTTCAGTCATCTTGCCCATGTAGCATGATTTGCATGTCTCAAGTGATTCAGAATCAAGTGAGTCCAAACGATCCATCTACATGGTGTTTATTCATGCGTTTACACCAATAGGCATGGTTCGCATGTCTCAAACGATTAAAAAGCGAGTGAGTCCAAAGATCCATCAGCAAGGAGCTTCTTCACGCGTTTTATACCAATATGACTCAAGTGGCAGTGCAACAAGTAAGTGGTACTGTCGTGGTTTTGTCAAGGAAATCACCCTTGGACGAGCCATGCCATGGTGAAATCACAATTTACGATTGTTCATTGTTTTTGAGATAGCTCACCATCCATGTTGGTGGCTCCGGTGGGCAAGGAACCTATGCTCCTGTATATTGCAGCCAATTCCAAGGCAGTCAGCATGGCAGTAGTTGTCGAGCGGAAGGAAGAAGGAAAGGAGTATCCGGTCCAGTGAGGTCCTCACCCTCTCCAAGCAACGTTACCCACATTGGCAAAAGCTGGTTTTTGGGGTGTTTATGGCGAGTCGGAAGCTGAAGCACTACTTCCAGGAACACCCGATCACGGTCGTTAGTTCCGCCCCCTCAGCGACATCATACAGAATCGAGAGGCCACTGGACGGATTGCTAAGTGGGCCATCGAGCTCGGATCCCATCATGTGCGGTATACGCCTCGGACGGCCATCAAATCTCAAGCACTCGTATATTTCATCAATGATTGGACCGAGTTACAAATCCCGGAGGAGAGGCCCGATCATACTTATTGGATCATCTATTTCGATGGGTCCAGGCAATTGGAAGGCTCGGGGGCTGGTGTGGTGATAACTTCGCCTCAAGGTGACAAGTTTTGCTATGTCCTTCGGCTCATGTTCCCATGTACCAATAATGCAGCGAAGTACAAAGCCTTGCCCCATGGTTTGCTACTCGCCAAAGAGATGAACCTCACGCGAGTCAGGTGTCTGGGCGATTCAGATCTGGTGGCACGGCAGGTTTCGGGCACCTGGGATTCACGAGACCCTTTGATGGCGGCTTACAGACGAGGTCTATGAGATGTAGTGGGTCACTTCAATGGTTATCAAGTGTATCACATCGATCGGCGACTTAACGAAGCAGCGGACGCTCTTTCCCGTCTTGGTTCACAACGTAAGCCAGTTCCTCCCAATGTCTTGTTGGATGTATTGCATAACCCCTCGGTAAAACTGCCCTCAGAGGAAGATTTAGCAGTGCCGAACCCCGAGTCTCAACTTGTGGCGGCTCTTCATGCTACTCCAGACTGGGCGACTCCTTACATGGCATATCTCACCAGAGGCGAGTTACCTGCCGACGAGTTATTAGCTCGCCAAATCGTCCGTCGGTGTAAATCCATGGTCATACACAATGGCGAGTTACACAAACGAACCACCTCAGGGGTATTTCAAAGATGCGTCTCTCCTGAAGAAGGATGTATGATCCTTAATGAGATTCACGCGGGCGATTCTGGTCATCATGTTGGGTCCTGATCCTTGGTTTCTAAGGCCTTCATACATGGGTTCTATTGGCTGACGGCTCACGCAGACGCAGAGAAGATCGTTCGCCTATGTGACGGCTGCCAAAAATTTGGACGCCAAATGCATGTGCCGGCTCAGGAATTGCGGATGATACCAATCACTTGGCCGTTTTGCAGTCTGGGGGCTTGATATGGTTGGCCCTTTCAAGATGTCTTCCACTAAAAAGACTCACTTATTGGTGGTGGTTGACAAGTTTACCAAGTGGGTGGAGGCGGAACCTGTTAGCAGCTATGATGCAGATACGGCCGTCAAATTCTTGAAGAAACTGATTTTCAGATTCGGATATCCTCATAGTATCATTACTGACAATGGTACTAATCTATCCAAAGATGCAATGCAAGAGTTTTGATCACGAGAGCATATCCAGCTTGATGTTTCCGCGGTTGCACATCCTGAGTCTAATGGGCAGGCGGAAAGGGTGAATCAGGAAATATTGCGGGGGATTAAGCCTCGGCTCATGGTACCTTTGGAACATACTCCAGGGTGTTGGGTGGAGGAATTGCCGTAAGTATTATGGAGCATCAGGACAACTCCAAATCGCTCCACGGGTTTTACTCCTTTCTTTCTGGTCTACGGAGCAGAAGCGGTGTTACCAAGTGACATCAAACACGATTCACCATGAGTCGCCGCCTATGTGGAACAGGGCAACGAGCTGGCGCGACAAGACTCGTTGGACGCCTTGGAGGAGGAACATGACTTAACCGCATCACGATCGGCGATTTACCAACAAGACTTGCGACGTTACCACAGCCGCCGGGTCAAGAGCCGGACTTTCCAAGAAGGCGACTTGGTGATCCGTTTGATTCAAGATCATACTGGTATGCACAAACTATCACCTCCGTGGGAAGGACCGTTTCTCATCAGCAAGAATCTTCGAAACGGCTCATATTATTTGGTGGATCTTCGCCCGGATCGGCTAACTACAGAGGTTGAGACAACTCGCCCCTGGAACATAGCCCATCTGCGGCCTTACTACACTTAGAGCCATGAGCTCCCTTTTTCACCAGTTTTCAGAAAATTGTAATCCATGAATTATGAAAGCAATAAAGCCGGTAACCAAAATTTCTGGGTCCTTTGTCGTTTTAGCTTTTGAAAGCAGGAGTCTTTTTTGTTCTATAAGTCGGTCAAACATGGACGCTATCAAATTCAAAGAGCGTAAGTCGCCATGCTGCACTTAATTCAAAACTGGGCCTTGATAAAGCCAAAGAGGACCAACGTTGCCACGTCGCACGGTTCAAACATAGGCGCCTTATGTGGTTTTGAGAATTAAGCCGACTTACTTGGGGGCTACTAGTCCCCAAGTCGTTTCGCAGTAAGAGTGTATACGCTTCTGTGATCCTATGCCCGGCTTTTTCCTGAATCATAGGTCACTTGGGGGCTTCCACTCATTGAGTTCAGCCTGAATACCCTCTTGGCTAGCGAAAAATTACCGCATTACAAATGGTTATACTGGACTATGTGTTGAACAAGTCGCCACATGGACCTATGTACTCAGGGCGAGTCAATCCGTCATTTGGACCCTGAACTCGCCTTGGTTAAAACATAAAAGGTACCGGCTAGAGTCACACATGGGAAATAGAGAAACCATTGGTTCATTGAACCTGCTTCACGGAAGCTTGACTCGCGCGTGATCAGCCGGTCTAAAACAACAAGAATTTTTGCAAATACCTTCTAAGGGTAACACTAGAGTTCTACAAACTCGTCTTATCCTATCGTAGCTCACTGAGTCAATAAAATTTTATTTCTTGATGGCAAGACCACAAGGTTTCCTAATATTTTTGAGTCGGCCTTTGGTTATAACTCGCCCCGACTCATTTTTCTTAACCACTATTTGCCATAGCCCAGGGGGTGCTACTTTTCAAACAACAGCGCGAGAAATTGACACGTTGACAGAGACTTGCTTGCGTTGGTTTTCCCTTGAAGAGGAAAGGGTGATGCAGCACAGGAGCAGTAAGTATTTCCCTCAGTTTGAGAACCAAGGTATCAATCCAGTAGGAAAATCTCGTCAAGTGCAGAGTACCAACACAAACACAAAAGAGCTTGCACCCAACGCTATAAAGGGGTTGTCAATCCCTTCAAGATTGATTGCAAAGTGAGATCTGAAGGCGGAAAGTGCAACGAAGTAAAAGAGTAAGGCTGAAAATATGGTGTGAAGTAGACCCGGGGGCCATAGTGTTCACTAGAGGCTTCTCTCAAAATAGCAAATATTACGGTGGGTGAACAAATTACTGTCGAGCAATTGATAGAACCGCGCAAAGTCATGACGATATCTAAGGCAATGATCATACATATATGCATCACGTCCGAGAAAAGTAGACCGATACTTTCTGCATCTACTACTATTACTCCACACATCGACCGCTATCCAGCATGCATCTAGTGTATTGAGTTCATGACAAACAGAGTAACGCCTTAAGCAAGATGACATGATGTAGAGGGATAAACTCAAACCAATGATGAAAACCCCATCTTTTTACCCTTGATGGCAACAACACGATGCATGCCTCGCTACCCCTTCTGTCACTGGGTGAGGTCACCGCACGGTATGAACCCAAAACCAAGCACTTCTCCCATTGCAAGAATCATAGATCAAGTTGGCCAAACAAAACCCACAACTCGAAGAGAATTACAAGGATATGAAATCATGCATATAAGAGATGAGAAGTAACCCAAATAAGATTCATAGATAATCTGATCATAAATCCACAATTCATCGGATCTCGACAAACACACCGCAAAAGAAGATTACATCGGATAGATCTCGATGAAGATCATGGAGAACTTTGTATTGAAGATCCAAGAGAGAGAAGAAGCCATCTAGCTACTAGCTATGGACCCGTAGGTCTATGGTGAACTACTCACGCATCATCGGAGAGGTCATGGTGTTGATGAAGAAGCCCTCTGTATCCGAATCCCCCTCCGGCAGGGCACCAGAACGTGCCCCAGATGGGATCTTGCGGAGACAGAAGCTTGCGGCGGCGGAAAAGTACTTTCGATGATCTCCTGATTTTTCTGGAATTTTTGGGAATATATAGGCGAAAGACCTAGGGCAGAGGAGGCCCAGGGAGCCCACAAGCCTAGGAGGCGCGGCCCCCTGGCCGCGGATAGGGGGCTTGTGGGGTCCTTGGTGGCCCCCTGCCTTGGTTCTCAAGTTCCCCGATCGTCTTCTGTTTCGGAAAAAATCTTTTTGGAAGTTTCGTTCCGTTTGGACTCCGTTTAAAATCCTCCTCTGAAAAGGGTGAAAAACACGGAAAAAACAGGAACTAGCACTTGGCACTGAGTTAATAAGTTAGTCCCAAAAAAGATATAAAAGGCATACAAAATATCCAAAGTTTCACAAGATAATAGCATGAAACCATCAAAAATTATAGATACGTTGTTGACGTATCAGGGGGCTGATCTATTTTTTTTGCCATAATCCAGGGGGCTGGTTTATTTTTTGCCATACACTCACTAAGTCGGCTTATGTTTTTCCTGACACATAAGGCGATTCACGCATAGATTCAAGGAATAAAAGTGGTTTAGGAAAGGTTCCATCAAAAGGTACTACTGACTGAATGTTGTTCCACAAAATCTAACAAGCTATTACATGGCTCCATGGCCAAAACGGGTGTCATCCCCCAGTAAAGAAAGGATCAGATTGTCTTTTTAAAGTCACACCTAGGGACGAATCAAGCCGCCTCCGAGTTACCTTGCCTTGAGCTCTCTCCGCCTTCGATTTGTAAGTCGCCCAGTTTCCAATTACACTTGGATAGGGCAACGAACTCATCTCCATCATCAAGGAAGAGTGATAGGTCCATGTCAAGGTCAAAAGGATTCTTGGGTCGACGAGGAACCAAGCTAGCAGTTTCATACGAGGGAGGCGCCACCTTCTTTTTCTTCTCGTCATATGCGGCTTGGTATTTATTCAAATCCAAGCTGGCTGCGAGTTGAGTCGCCGAGAAGCGGGATTCTATGATAACTCAATGGTAGTCCTCCTTGGTGAGCTCTGACCCGTCATCCTTTAGCTCAGGGTAGCCAGCGGCTATTTCTTCTGGTTTGAGCTCCGGGGCATAGGCTAAACACCGACTCAGGGTGTTCAGGACTCCTTTCCGGGCGACTGATCTTTTCAGTTCCTCTATTTGAGGAGGCAATGTGGACAGATAGCAGAGCATGTTCTTGATGGTTTTGACTGGCTCCTTGCTGCCCATCACCGCCTTAATCATCAGCACGCCCCCGGTATATAGCTGCTCGGTGAAGGTATATATAGCCTTTAGCTTCAGCATGCAGTCATCTGGAAGATTGGCGGCTCTTGAACCAACAAAGGACACATCAGTATTTGATAGTTTTTTGGAGACCAGATTACTTCTTCAAAAGGCAAGGGTTAATGCTTACGGAACATAGCAACAGTCATGTTGGAAATGTGCTTTTTTAAGCCGGACAACTCTTGTTGGGCGGCTTCCAATTTTTCCTCAGCTTGCTTAGCACGCTTAAGGATGGTGGCTTGGTCAACTTTGGCTTTCTTCTCCAGTTTTTGATGGTCAGCCTTCATCCTCTCCAGCTCAGCCAGAATCAAGCGGTATTTCCTCTCTGACTCAGATTGTGCATCTTGTTGTTCAGCCAGATTCTTCCTTAAGTCGGCTAAAGCTGACTCAGTCTGGGTCACAGACTCCTGCACATAAAATTTGGGGAGACAAGTTTCAACATTATTGCAAGCAATACTCTTGACACTTGCGGGCTAATGTATAATTTTATTCAACGTCATACCATATTCAAGATCTGACTCATCTTTCAAAAGATGACCCGGTCCTAGGGGGCTACAGGTTGAAGATTTTTAACTATAGTCAAGATGGCTCATCTTTCAAAAGATGACCCGACCCTTGGGGGCTACATGTTGAAGATTTTAACTATACTCAAGACCCGACTCATCTTTCAAAAGATGACCCGACCCTTGGGGGCTACAGGTTGAAGATTTTAACTATACTCAAGACCCGACTCATCTTTCAAAAGATGACCCGACCCCTGGGGGCTACAAGTTGAAGATTTTAACTATATTCAAGACCCGGCTCATCTTTCAAAAGATGACCGGGCCCTTGGGGGCTACAGGTTGAAGATTTTAACTATATTCAAGACCCGACTCATCTTTCAAAAGATGACCCGGCCCTTGGAAGGCTAATGGGTGGAAGAGAATACATAAGTAGACGTACCTCATGCTTAACCTTCATAAGATGAATCAAGCTTTTGTTCATCTCATAACTCGTCTCTAGGCGACTTACGAAGCCAGAGCAAAGTTGGTCAAATTCCAGCTTCTCATAATGGGAGAGCTTGAATTTACTGGTGTCTTGATCAGTGGAAGGACGAGATTCCTTGGAGGTATGCTTAGACAATACCGCAACTGGAGGAGTGGAGTAGCTAGTACCGGTGACTATGACATCATCTGGATCTTCAGTCGCCTTGAGAGGGCTTGGCGGGTTAACCTTGTCAGCAGTTTCCTTCAAAATTACGGGCGAGTCATCCCGGACATCGAGAATATCGTCCACATGAATATCATGAGCCGCCGCTTGCTCCTCATCAATCTCTAGGACAGAGGCGCTCGTGCATAAGGCCTCAGTTGTTTTAGGAGCAGAAGATAAGTCACCAGTTTTCCTTCTCTTCGCTTGCGCTCTGAGACAAAGGCACCAAGATTAAAAGCACATATCATTGTTTAGAAGAAATTGGGATTAACAAAGGGACTCACCCTTGCACACGAACCATCGGCGGGAGAGCTGACATTGATGAGTCGCCAGATGTAGGGGGAGAAGTCTGGTAGAATAAAGGCTTAAAAGTTAAGGAAGTTGAGAGTCATATTTTACACAAGGAAGGGTATGGTAAAACAAAAGTGTACCTCGCTGGTGCGCTTCCGGCCGGTTGTCTTCTGAGGTAGTCCGGAGATTAAGTCGCGAGAGTGACTACGGGTTTTGCGCTTGGGGTATATCTTGCTTTCTTCAAAAGGAAATCAGGTTCCATATAAGCATATGGGTGAGTCATGGGCACTTTCCCACAGATCCGTCTGGCTGGTCTAGGAGAAGGGGAAGGTGAGTCAGAAGAAATAGAAATTACCTCGAGCGCGTCATCTTGGCTCTCATTGTCCTCGCCCTACACATAAAGACACATGGTATATGCATGAGTCGGAATACACAGGTAATGAGTGAGGGGGATGTTTTACCTCTGATTGCTCTTCGTCAGCTCGTGACTCGCCGACAACAGATGAATCTTTGGCGGCGGCTTTACCTTTGCTTGTTTTCTTCTTCTTCTTTGGTGGCGGCTTAGTGTTCTTTTGGGCGGTCACTTTGGGGCCCCTTTGCCAAAATGGATCACTTTTCTGATGAATAGAAGTGAATTTCAAACCAAGAGCATTGGTAAGTATAAAGAAACAAAAGGTAGCTTGGATTCTTACTGGCGGCACCGGGTTGGAGCGGCAGAAGGCCTTGAGCCCAATCTTGGCACATTCTTCCAAAGGCTCACTAGTTAGCTTCTTGATGATTCCAACAATGTCACTCTCTGAGAGTCTTTTGTGGTGGAAGCACTGCGGATGGTTTACCGTACCATTGTATTCATATATTAACCCGTCTCGGCGACTCAAGGGAAGAATATTCCACTCCACCCAGCAGCGAAACAGATCAATCCCGATGAGCCCGTTGTTGGTCAAAGACCGTAACTCGGAGAAAATGGGGATAAATTCCGACTCTTCCTCTTCTGTGAGTTTCTCGGGCAGTTTGAAGTCCATAGGCAGGCGATCTTCTCTGAAACCCGGGAGTGGGTTTTCGCCAGGTGGAGAGGTGTCTCGACAATAAAACCATGACTCGGCCCAGCCCTTGGGATGGCTGGGCAGAAGGACTGAAGGAAATCCACGGTCGCGACGTCTTTGAATGTTGACTCCTCCAAGTTCATGGTTGGGACCGTTGGTAAACTCAGTCTGGCGATTCAAATGGAAGAAGTTCCAAAATAAAGGAACTGTGGGCTCTCTCTGCAAGTATACCTCACAAAAGACCTGGAACTGGCAAAGGTTGCTGATGGAGTTGGGTCCGAGGTCTTTAGGATGGATGTTAAGGAAATGCCAGACGTCTTGAAAAAACTTTGACCCAGGCGGTTTAAAACCTCGTTCAAGGTAGTCGGTAAAGATGACTACTTTTCCTGCAGCAGGATTGGGAATCAACTCGCCCGGGGCGGTTCTCCAACCAATGGTTTCCTTGTTGTCAAGAAGACTCGCCTTAACAAACTTCTCGAGAGTAGCGTCATCAATTTTTGTTGGTAACCAATTGCACTTCGAGATAGCCATGACTACAAAAGAAAGGGGAACAAGGTGATTCAGTAAAAACTATGAAGTGTTCCAACCGGCGAGTGTGGGTCTACAATATGTTCAAGAAGGATTTGGTGACTCGCCAATGGGTGACATACATCATAACTCGCTACTCGGGTGGTTCATGGAAGTATGTTTGAAATATTGTAACTCGATCTTCAATTGGAAAGGAAGGGGGCATAACTATGGTGATAAATTTAAGTCGCTATGGAAGCGGGAGCTAAACGGCGACTCTCAAGGGTCCTTTTTCCTTAGGGATATTCTCGGGAGACGAACAAACATGTTTCTAAAAATAAGCAGTAAACTATGGATCTACGAGTGGATCAAAATAAAGGAATAATGCTCGGAAAAATGATGAAAGGCTATGAACATAAGGTAGCGACAGTATTGGATCCACGGCGTGAAGGCTTAAGATATCGAAAGGACGCGATAAAGTGGCCATGGTTTGCCACTGCCTGAATCTACTACGAAGATATAAAGCGGATCTAAAGCAGTAAGGAATGTTTGTCGCGTCATGGAGCTAGCTTGCGAGAACAATGGCCATGGAATTCTCAGATTAATCCTAATAAGGGAATGTGTGTACCTGAGGAAAGGAGACCGGTGTCGGGGATGAAAGCGGAGAGCTTCGCGCTTCTTGTTGACTTGAAGGCGCCCGGAAGACCACGGTCAACGGAGGAGCTTCAGGAGCCGGTGACGACGCCGGGGTGCTGGCGGAGGAAGAGGAAGAGCGCGAGGAAGACGAGGGAAGAGATGGAGGTAGGTGACAGAGCTTCCCCCCATTTCTCTTGCGGTTATTTAAAGGGTCGGAATGGGAATCGAGGTTGTCAACGCGGAGATCCAGGCGACAAGTCAGAATCTGCGATAATGGCGCCTAGGTTTTCGGGGTAAGTGAATATGGAGGAAAATATCCGTTGGGTGGTTGCGGTATTAAAAATCCCAGAATTAAGGGGATAAGGTGATGTCATCAAAGATTACACGGCGGGTTAGATAAAATTACAACGGGTGGCGACTTATCGTTCGTCGAAAGATAGAGATGGTAAGAGTCGCCCCAAAGTTCGTGAAGGTTTATTGACATGAGTGAATTCAAGACAATCTGGGGCCTAATGTTGGGGATATTACCTGCGGATAACCCACCCTTAGTGGGCCGGGTCATCAAAGGGGCGACTTACCATTCGAAGCATGTCTTGTGGCCCAGAAGCTGGATGGCGGTTCGAGAGGTCGTGCAGATGGTAGATTACCAAGGGAGTTCCCAATCGTGGAGAGCACGGCGACTCAGAGATAGGGAAAGCTACATGGAGTAGCATGGCAGGACTTTTGTAAACCCTAGGGCCTCGACCTGTATATAAAGGTGAGTCCCGGGGAAAGATTAGGCGAGTTAGAGAGAATCGAGAGCTAGGTCAGGCGAGTTACGTCCTCCTTGTAATCGAAAACCATCACTAATCCACACAAAGCAGGACGTAGGCTTTTACCTCCTCATGAGGGGCCGAACCTGGGTAAATCTGAGTCTCGCTTTCTCTCACCCCCTTCGGGTCACCACCAAGGTGCGATGGCTCCATCTTTAAGTCCTTTCACGAGGACATCTGCCGTGACAAAACCACGACAGGTACTATCACTACTACCTTGTATCTTTTGGCATGAATATTATGAACATGTGTACCACTAGATCGAGATTCAATAAACCATTCATATTAGGTGCATGACCATTGTAGGTTTTATTCAAGTAAATGGAGTAACCATTACTCTTTTAAATGAATAATCGTATTGCAATAAACACGATCTAATCATGTCCATGCTCAACGCAAACACGAAATAACATTTATTTAGGTTCAACACTAATCCCGATGGTAGAGGGAGCGTGTGATGTTTGTTCACATCAACCTCGGAATTACTTCCAACACACATCGTCGACTCACCCTTGCTAGTACACGTTTATTCCGCAGCTATAATTTTTAGTTACTAACACTTAGCAACTGAACCGGTATCTAATACCCCGGTGCTACTAGGAGTACTAGTAAGGTACACATAACTAACACATATATCCAATATACTTTTGTCGACGTTGCGAGCCTTCTTAACTACCAAGTATCGAGGGCAGTTCCTCTTCAGTGACCGATCCCCTCATAATAGAATCACTTAGTCTCGGGTTTGGGTTCAACCTTGGGTTTCTTCTTTTAGAGCGGCAACTGGTTTGCCATTTCATGAAGTATCCCTTTTTGCCCTTGCCCTTCTCAAAACTAGTGATTTTACTAACCATCAAAACTTGATGCTCCTGCTTGATTTCTACTTTTGCAGTGTCAAACATCACGAATAATCCAGGGATCATCTTGTTCATCCCTGATATGCTATAGTTCATCACGAAGCTCTAGTATCTTGGTGGCAGTGACTTTGGAGAACTATTTCAATCACTATCTTATCTAGAAGGTCAACTCCCATTCAATTCAAGCGATTGTAGCACCCAAACAATCCGAGCACATGCTCAATGATTGAGCTTTTCTCCCTTACTTTGCACGCAAAGAATCTTATCGGAGATCTCATACCTCTCAACACGGGCACGAGCCTGAAATCCTAATTTCAGCTCTTGGAACATCTCATATGTCCCGTGACGTTCAAAACATCTTGGACACCTCAATTCTAAGCCATAAAGCATGACACACTCAACTATCACTTAGTCATCAAAACGTGTATGTCAGATGTTCGCAACATCCACACACGACGCTTGGGGGGTAGCACACCGAGCGGTGCATTAAGGACATAAGCCTTGTGTGCAGCAATGAGGACAATCCTCAGTTTATGGACCCAGTCCGCATAATCGCTACTATCATCTTTCAACTTAGTTTTCTCTAGGAACATATCAAAAACAGAGGAGCTACAACACAAGCTAATCATCTATGACATAATTTGTAAAGATATTTTGACTATGTTCATCATAATGAGTTCAGTTAATCATATTACTTAAGAACTCCCACTCAAATTAACATCCCTCTGGTCATTCGAGTGGTACATGATTCAAATCCATCAACCCAAGTCCGATCATCACGTGAGATGAGTTGGCTTCAATGGTGACCATCTCTATGTTGATCATATCTACTATATGACTCATGTTCGACCTTTCGGTCTCTTGTGTTCTGAGGCCATGTCTGTACATGCTAGGCTTGTCAAGTTTAACCTGAGTGCTCCGCGTGTGAAATATTGTCTTACACCCGTTGTATGTGAAAGTAGAGTCTATCACACCCGATAATCACGTGGTGTCTCGAAATGACGAACTTTCGCAACGGTGCACACTCGGGGAGAACACAATTTTATCTTGAAATTTTAGTGAGGGGTCACCTTATAATTCTATTGCTGTCCTAAGCAAAACAAGGTGCATAAAAGGGATTAACATCACATGCAAATCATAAGTGACATGATATGGCCATGATCTTGTGCTTCTTGATCTCCATCACCAAAGCACCGGCATGATCTCCATCGTCACCAGCAGGACACCATGATCTCCATCATCGTGCTGCCATTGAGGTTGTCGCACCAACTATGCTTGTACTACTATTGCTACCTCTTAGCGATAAAGTAAAGCATCACCAAACACAAAATAATTAAATACAACCACATGGATCCTGCCGGTTGTCGTAGCATCGACATGCAAGTCAATATTTAACTATTACAACATGATCATCTCATTCATCAAATATATCACATCATGTCGTTGGCCATATCACATCACATGCATACCCTGCAAAGACAAGTTAGACGTCCTCTAATTTGTTGTTGCATGTTTTACGTGGCTGTTATGGTTATCTAGCAAGAACGATTCTTACCTTCGCAAAACCACAATGGTGATACACAAGTTTCTATTTAACCTTCTCCAAGGACCACCTTTGTCAAATCCGATTCAACTAAAGTAGGAGAAACAGAAACCCACCACCATCTTTATGCAATAAGTTGCATATTAGTTGATGGAACCGGTCTCTCGTAAGCATACGAGTAAGGTTGGTTCGGGCCGCTTCATCAAACAATACCGCTGAATAAAGAAAACACTAAGGAGGGCAGAAATCTATATACCAACGCCCACAAACTCCTTTGTGTTCTACTTGAGATGTCATCTACGCATAGACCTAGCTCATGATGCCACTGATGGGGAACGACACATGGGAAACAAAAAAATTCCTACACGCACACAAGATCTATCCATGATGATGACCATCTACGGGAGGAGAGATTTGATACGTCTGCAACGTATCTATAATTTTTGATGGTTTCATGCTATTATCCTGTCAAACTTTGGATGTTTTGTATGCCTTTTATATCTTTTTTGGGACTAACCTATTAACTTAGTGCCAAGTGCCAGTTCTTATTTTTTTCCGTGTTTTTGACCCTTTTCACAGGAGGATTTTAAATGGAGTCTAAACAGAATAAAACTCCCGAAAAGATTTTTTCCAAAACAGAAGAAGATCGGGAAGCTTGAGAACCAAGGCAGGGGGCCACCAGGGACCCCACAAGCCCCCTAGCCGCGACCACGGGGCCCACGCCTCCCAGGCTTGTAGGCTCCCTGGGCCACCTCTGCCCTAGGTCTTTCGCCTATATATTCCCTAAAATCCTAGAAAAAAATCATGAGATCATCAAAAGTACTTTTCTGCCGCCGCAAGCTTCTGTCTCCGCAAGATCCCATCCGGGGCAGGTTCTGGTGCCCTGCCGGAGGGGGGATTCGGATACGGAGGGCTTCTTCATCAACACCATGACCTCTTCGATGATGCGTGAGTAGTTCATCATAGACCTACGGGTCCATAGCTAGTAGCTAGATGGCTTATTCTCTCTCTTGGATCTTCAATACAAAGTTCTCCATGATCTTCATGGAGATCTATCCGATGTAATCTTCTTTTGCGGTATGTTTATCGAGATCCAATGAATTGTGGATTTATGATCAGATTATCTATGAATCTTATTTGAGTTTCTTTTGATCTCTCTTATGCATGATTTCATATCCTTGTAATTCTCTTCGAGTTATGGGTTTTGTTTGGCCAGCTTGATCTATGATTCTTGCAATGGGAGAAGTGCTTGGTTTTGGGTTCATACCGTGCGGTGACCTCACCCACTGACATAAGGTGTAGCGAGGCACACATCGTGCTGTTTCCATCAAGGGTAAAAAGATGGGGTTTTCATCATTGGTTTGAGTTTATCCCTCTACATCATGTCATCTTGCTTAAGGCGTTACTCTGTTCGTCATGAACTCAATACACTAGATGCATGCTGGATAGCGGTCGATGTGTGGAGTAATAGTACTAGATGCAGAAAGTATCGGTCTACTTGTCTCGGACGTGATGCCTATATGTATGATCATTGCCTTAGATATCGTCATGACTTTGCATGGTTCTATCAATTGCTCAACAATAATTTGTTCACCCATCGTAATATTTGCTATTTTGAGAGAAGCCTCTAGTGAACACTATCGCCCCGGGGTCTACTCCACACCATATTTTCAGCCTTACTCTTTTTCTTCGTTGCACTTTGCGCCTCCAGATCTCACTTTGCAATCATTCTTGAAGGGATTGACAACCCGTTTATAGCGTTGGGTGCAAGCTCTTTTGTGTTTGTGCAGGTACTATGCACTTGACGAGATTCTCCTACCGGATTGATACCTTGGTTCTCCAACTGAGGGAAATACTTACTGCTCCTGTGCTGCATCACCCTTTCCTCTTCAAGGGAAAAACCAACGCAAGCAAGTCTCCGTCAACGTGTCAATTTCTGGCGCTGTTGTTTGAGAAGTAGCAAGAAGGATTTCTGGCGCCGTTTCCGGGGAGGATCAAGTCAAGAACTCATCCAAGTAAGTGTCACAAACTCATCTCTTGCATTTACCTTTTTTGCCTCTCGTTTTCCTCTCCCCCACTTCTGTAAAACAAAAAAATTCAAAAAAATATTTGCCTTTTTCGTTTGCCTTTTTCGTTCGCCCTTTTCTCTCGCTCGCTCTTTGTTTGCTTGTGTGCTTTCTTGCTTGCTTAAGTCACCATGACTAAAAACACCAAACTTTGTGACTTCTCGAATACTAATAATAATGATTTTATTAGTACTCCGATTGCTCCCGCCACTAGTGCGGAGTCAGACGAAATCAATGCCACTTTGCTGAATCTTGTTATGAAAGAGCAATTCTCCGGCCTTCCTAGTGAAGATGCCGCATCCCATCTTAATACCTTCATTGAGCTTTGCGATATGCAAAAGAAGAAAGATGTGGATAATGATGTGATTAAATTGAAGCTTTTTCCTTTCTCGTTGCGAGATCGAGCAAAAACTTGGTTTTCGTATTTGCCCAAAAATAGTATTGATTCTTGGAATAAGTGCAAAGATGCTTACATATCCAAGTATTTTCCGCCGGCATAGATTATCTCTCTCCGTAATGATATCATGAATTTTAAGCAACTTGATCATGAACATGTTGCACAATCTTGGGAGAGGATGAAATTGATGATTAGAAATTGTCCCGCTTATGGCTTGAGTCTTTGGATGATTATACAAATCTTCTACGCTGGCTTGAATTTCGCTTCTAGAAACATCTTGGACTTCGCTTCCGGTGGAACGTTCATGGAAATCACGTTAGGAGAAGCCACAAAACCCCTAGATAATATCATGACGAACTACTCTCAATGGCACACTGAAAGGTCACCTACTAGTAAGAAGGTACATGCTATAGAAGAAATTAACTCGTTGAGTGCTAAGATGGATGAGTTAATGATTTTGGTTGCTAGTAGAAGTGCTCCTTTAGATCCTAATGATATGCCCTTGTCTTCCTTGATTGAGAGTATCAACGCTAGCTCGGACGTTAATTTTGTTGGTAGGAATAATTTTGGCAACAACAACGCTTTTAGAGGAAACTATGTTCCTAGGCCTTTTCCTAGTAACTCCTCTAATAACTTTGGCAACTCCTGCAACAATACTCATGGAAATTACAATAGATTACCCTCTGATCTAGAGAGTAATATCAAAGAGTTTATTAACTCACAAAAGATTTTCAATGCGTCCATAGAGGAAAAACTACTCAAAATTGACGATTTGGCTAGGAGCATTGATAGAATGTCTAGTGATATTGATGCTTTGAAAGTTAGATGTGCTCCTCCCAAGATCAATATGGATGAAACTTTGAAAGCTATGCGTGTTTCCATGAGTGAGAGCAAAGAAAGAACCGCCCAAATTCGTGCTAGACATGAATGGCTTAAAAAGGCATGTTCTCGTGATAAGAATCACGAGGATCTTAAAGTGCTTGGTGTGACTCCCACTGAATCTTTGTTTTCTTGTGTCAAACCTAATGATGATGGGGCTGGATATGAATCCACCTTGGTTGAAAAACGCCCCAATGATTCGGAGTCCATCTATCTTGATGCTAAAAGCATTAAAAGTGGAGTAGAAGATATTAAAACTTTGAGTAGTAATGAAATTACTACTTTGGATTTCAAGGAATTCAATTATGATAGTTGCTCCTTGATTGAATGCATTTCCTTGATGCAATCCATGCTAAACTCTCCACACACTTATAGCCAAAACAAGGCCTTTACCGATCATATCGTCGAAGCTATGATAAAATCTCTTGAAGAGAAACTTGAATTGGAAGTCTCTATCCCTAGAAAGCTTCATGATGAGTGGGAACCTACTATCAAAACCAAAATCAAAAACTATGAATGCAATGCTTTGTGTGATTTGGGTGCTAGTGTTTCCGTGATTCCAAAGTCTTTATGTGATGTTCTGGGTTTTAATGAGATTGATGGGTGTTCTCTTAATTTGCATCTTGCGGATTCTACTGTTAAGAAACCCATGGGGAGGATCAATGATGTTCTTATTATTGCAAATAGGAACTATGTACCCGTGGATTTCATTGTGCTTGACATTGATTGCAATCCTACATGCCCTATTATTCTTGGTAGACCTTTCCTAAGGACTATCGGTGCTATCATCGATATGAAGGAAGGGAATATTAGATTTCAATTTCATTTAAAGAAGGGCATGGAGCATTTTCCTAGAAAGAAAATAAGATTGCCTTATGAATCCATGATGAGGGCTACTTATGGTTTGAGTACCAAAGACGACGATACGTGATTCTATCGCTTTATGCCTAGCTAAGGGCGTTAAACAGTAGCGCTTGTTGGGAGGAAACCCAATCAATTTATCTTTTTTCTTTCTGCTTTGTTGCGTCGACACCATTATAATTCTGTTATGATTGTGTCTTTTGTGTTTCTTTTTGTGTTTGATCCAAGCAAAACCTTTATGACTAGTCTTGGTGATGGTTGTTTTATCCTGCTGGAAAAAGACAGAAACTTTTCGCTCACAATATTATATTTATTTTTTATTCAGAAATAAATTTTGAGTTGATTCTTTTTTATGCTGGTTGATATACCTTTTTCCCACGTAGTCGTAATTGTTCAGAATTTTTGAGGTACCAGAAGTATACGAAGTATACAGATTATTACAAACTGGTCTGTTTTTGACAGATTCTGTTTTTGTTGAGTTGGTTGCTTGTTTTGATGAAACTATGGATATTATCGGGGGGTACTAGCCATGGAAAAGTGATAATACAGTAATCTAACACCAATATAAATTGAAATCAAGTTTGCTACTGTACCTAAAGAGGTGGTAGTTTGTTTTCTTGTGCTAATGTTATCACGAGTTTCTGTTTAAGTTTTGTGTTGTGAAGTTTTCAAGTTTTGGGTGATGTTCTCATGGACAAAGAGATAAGGAGTGGAAAGAGCTCAAGCTTGGGGATGTGATACGTCTCAAACGTATCTATATTTTTTGATGGTTTCATGTTGTTATCTTGTCATCTTTGGTTGTTTTATGTACCTTTTATATCTTTTTTGGGACTAACTTATTAATTCAGTGCCAAGTGCCAGTTCCTATTTTTTCTGTGTTTTTGGCTCTTTTCAGATATGATTTTGGAACAGAGTCCAAATGGAATAAAATCCCCGAAATGATTTTTTCCCGAACGAAAGAAGATCAGGGGGCTTGTGGGCCAAGCCAGGAGGGCTACAGGGAGCCCACAAGCCCCCACTCCGCCACCAAGGGGCGGCTGTGGGTAGGCTTGTGGCCTCCCTGGTGCCCCCGTGACCTAGATCTTGCGCCTATATATTCCCTAAAAATCAGAAAAAATTCAAGGGATCCACGAAAATACTTTTCTGCCGCCGCAAGCTTCCGTTTCCGCGAGATCTCATGTGGAGACCCTTCCCGGTGCCCTGCCGGAGGGGACTTTGGAGTTGGAGGGCCTCTTCATCATCATCATCGCCCCTCCAATGACTCGTGAGTAGTTCACTTTAGACCTACGGGTCCGTAGTTAGTAGCTAGATGGCTTCTTCTCTCTCTTGGATCTTCAATACAAAGTTCTCCATGATCTTCATGGAGATCTATCCGATGTAATCTTCTTTGGCGGTGTGTTTGTCGAGATCCGATGAATTGTGGATTTGTGATCAGATTATCTATGATATATATTTGAGTGTTTTCTGATTTCTTATATGCATGATTTGATATCCTTGTAAGTCTCTCCGAGTCTTGGGTTTTTTCTGGGCAACTAGATCTATGATTCTTGCAATGGGAGGAGTGCTTGGTTTTGGGTTCTTACCGTGTGGTGACCTTTCCCAGTGACAGTAGGGGCAGCAAGGCACACATCGTGTAGTTGCCATCAAGGGTAACAAGGTGGGCTCTGTCGTAGATATGAGATTGTCCATCTACATCATGTCATCTTGCTTAAGGCGTTACTCTGTTCTTTTGGACTTAATACACTAGATGCATGCTGGATAGCGGTCGACGTGTGGAGTAATAGTAGTAGATGCAGAAAGTATCGGTCTACTTGTTTTGGACGTGATGCCTATAGATATAATCATTGCCATAGAAGACGTCACGACTTTGCGCGGTTCTATCAATTGCTCGACAGTAATTTTTTCACCCACCATCTACTTGCTTTCATGAGAGAAGCCACTAGTAAACACTACGGCCCCCGGGTCTATTCACATATATCGTTTCCACTTTCGCTTTTACTTTGCTTTGTTACTTTGTTGCTTTCAGTTCTCACTTGGTGAACAATCTATAAGGGATTGACAACCCTTCATAGTGTTGGGAGCAAGCTTTTTGTGTTTGTGCAGGCACTTGTGATACTCCTTCACTGTATCGATACCTTGGTTCTCAAACTGAGGGAAATACTTACCACTGCTGTGCTACATCACCTTTCCGCTTCGAGGGAACACCAACGCAAGGCTCCAAGGCCACGGGGGAAATCCTTTGCATATTTGCCTAGAAAGTCCCTTAAGGCGTAGCCGTAGCAGAAGGATTCCTGGTGCCGTTGCTGAGGAGTATCAAGCAACACTCCTATTTCTGGCACCGTTGGAAGGTCTTTTGTTGCAGTAGCAGAAGTATTTCTGGCGCCGTTGCCGGGGAGGAGAGATCTATCCAAGTAGGTCTCACAAACTCATCTCTTGCATTTACTTTTTTGCCAGTTGCCTCTCGTTTTCCTCTCCCCCACTTCACATTTGCCGTTTTCATTTGCCTTTCTCCTTTGCCGTTTTCTTTTGCCTTTCTCCTTTGCCGTTTTCTCTTGCCTTTTGGCTTTTGCCGTTTTCCTTTGCCATTTTTCTTGCTTGCTTGTGTGTTTGTTTGTTTGTTGAAGTCATCATGGCTGAAAACACCAAACTTTGCGACTTCTTGAGTACCAATAATAATGATTTTATTAGTACTCCGATTGCTCCCGCCACTAGTGCGGAATCGTATGAAATCAACGCTGCTTTGCTGAATCTTGTTATGAAAGAGCAATTCTCTGGCCTTCCTAGTGAAGATGTCGCATCCCATCTCAATGGCTTCATTGAGCTTTGTGATATGCAGAAGAAAAGAGATGTGGATAATGACGTGATTAAGTTGAAACTTTTTCCTTTCTTGTTGCGAGATCGCGCAAAAACTTGGTTTTCTTCTTTGCCTAAAAATAGTATTGATTCTTGGGATAAGTGCAAAGATGCTTACATATCCAAGTATTTTCCGCCGGCTAAGATCATCTCCTTACGTAACGATATCATGAATTTCAAGCAACTTGATCATGAACACGTTGCACAATCTTGGGAGAGGATGAAGCTTATGATTAGAAATTGTCCCCCTCATGGCTTGAGTTTGTGGATGATTATACAAATCTTTTACGCTGGCTTGAATTTTGCTTCTCGCAATATCTTGGACTCCGCCTGAGGTGGAACGTTCATGGAAATCACGTTAGGAGACGCTACAAAACCCCTAGACAATATCATGACCAACTACTCTCAGTGGCACACTGAAAGGTCGCCTGCTAGCAAAAAGCTACACGTTATAGAAGAGATTAACTCGCTTAGTGCTAAGATGGATGAGTTGATGAATTTGGTTGCTAGTAGAAACGCTACTGTAGATCCTAATGACATGCCACTATCTTCCTTGATTGAGAGTAGCAACGCTAGCTTGGACGTGAATTTTGTTGGTAGGAACAATTTTGGCAACAACAATGCTTTTAGAGGAAACTATGTTCCTAGGCCTTTTCCTAGTAACTCTTCTAACAATTATGGCAATTCCTACAATAACACTTATGGAAATCACAACAAATTACCCTCTGATTTAGAGAGTAATATCAAAGAGTTCATCAACTCTCAAAAGATTTTCAATGCGTCCATAGAGGAAAAACTACTCAAAATAGACGATTTGGCTAAGAGCGTTGATAGGATGTCTTGTGTTATTGATGCTTTGAAAGTTAGATGCACTCCTCCCAAGGTCAACTTGGATGAAACTTTGAAAGCTATGCGTGTCTCCATGAATGAGAGCAAAGAAAGAACCGCCCAAATTCGCGCTAGGCATGAATGGTTTAAAAGGGTGCGTTCTAGTGATGCAAATCACGAAGATCTTAAAGTGCTTGGTGTGTCTCCTCTTGAATCTTTGTTTCCATGTGTCAAACCTTTTGATGGAGGGGCTGGATATGAATCCACTTTGGTTGAAAAACGCCCCAATGATTCGGAGTCCACCTATCTTGATGATAAAGGTGTGGAGAGTGGAGTAGAAGAAATAAAAATTTTGGGTAGTAATGGAACTCCCACTTTGGATTTCAAGGAATTCAATTATGATAATTGCTCCTTGTTTGAATGCATTTCTTTGATGCAATCCATTGCAAACTCTCCACATGCTTATAGGCAAAGCCAAACCTTTACCGCGCATATCGTAGATGCTATGATGAAATCTCTTCAAGAGAAGCTCGAACTAGAAGTCTCTATACCTAGAAAACTTCATGATGAGTGGGAACCTACTATCAAAATCAAGATAAAAAACTATGAGTGCAATGCTTTGTGTGATTTGGGTGCTAGTGTTTCCGCGATTCCAAAGTCATTATGTGATATTCTTGGTTTTCATGAGATTAAAGAGTGTTCTCTTAATTTGCATCTTGCGGATTCTTGTAACATCCCAAATTTTGGAATGTTAATATAATTATTAGATTGATTGTTTGTTTGTTTTATTGATTGAAACTTGAGGGAAATTTGAAACTTAAAAAAAAATTGAATGAGAGGGAATAAAATGACTTTCCCCTTTTTCCTGTGAATTCAAATTCATAGATGTAAAAACAGTGAGAGAAGATAGCATGACTTCTTCAACTATAAAGAATTTGAATCAAGGTGGCATTTGAATTTATTTTGATATTTGATTCGAATTATTTTGGCACAAGATTTCAACCACAAAATTTTCCTGACAATATACTTGCCAAGCAAAAAAGAGAGGAGGTAAGATGACACCCAAAAAAAAGGTTAGTAGAAAAAGAGTGCCAAATTTTTTAAAGACAAAATTTGGGCTTTATTGGATTTTTTTTAGAAAAATAAATTTTTATTTTCTGAAAAATAAAATGCCCACGTGATGAGAAATATTTTTCTGAGAATTTTGATATATAATACTTCTATATTTGGAGTTATATTTATTTTCCTTTTTATGTTTTACTTCCTATTATAATAAAAAAGAAAGAAATCACTTTTATTAGGAAAGTACCTCGGCCACGTTAGGAAACGAATCTGGCCCAATCCATACCTTCTTCTTCCTCACGTTCATTTCTGTCCCTCTCCATGGCACACACCTTCCACGAATCTTCCTCTCCGGGATTCGTGAGATTCCTTGCCTCCCCGCACCTCCCACCACCCCTATAAGAATCCCCTCGGCCTCCTCTTTCCATTCCCCTAAAAAAATCTCCGTTTCCTCGCCCGACGCCACCACCCCCACAAGCCGGACTTCCCTGTCTGGACCGAAGCACAGGAGCTCGCCAGGAGAGCCCCTGTCGCCCAGGAGCTGCCCCGTCGCCCCTGGGAACCTTCCTCCCCATCGTGGCCTTCCCCCGCCGGCCGCTCCCTCCCTCCGCCGCCGTTCTTCCTCGCCGGAGCGCCCTCCCCGCCACCTTCACGTCGGCCTGCCAAGAGCCGCCGTTCTTCTTCCTGGAGCACGGTAAGTTCCTCCTCCTCTCTCTCTCCTATTTTACTCCCACCCTTAGATCTCTAATAGACGGTGTAGATTAGAGAGGGGATACCTCTTCGGTTCTTTTAAAAGAACCAGCGGTTTATTTTTATTTAGTTAGTTAGCTGACGCGGTTTGGTTAGTTTGCGGTGGCCCTCTAGATAGCCAAAAACGCGCACACCCGACAACCAATCAGGATCCGCCATGTCACTTTTTCATTTTTATCCTTTTCAGTTTTTGTTTCCGAAAGAGAACGAGTTCCAATTTTGTTTCCCTTATATCTTTTAATCTAGAAGTCCAATGAAGTTGATTATTTTTGCGTTAGATCACAATTTTCTTGTAGTTTACGAAAACATATAATTTGACTGTGTTTGGATTTATAAAATTTGAATTAGATCAGATTTGGTTTAACTCTTGTTTTGCTTATACCAGGAGTTTAAAAATAGCTTTTAAATTAATTATTTTTGCTACTGTTTCCTATTGATCATATCTTTCAGTATTTTAAGTTTCAATTTTTTTTAAATATTTTTACTTGGGTTTTTTACCAAAACAGATTCTGTTTTAGTTCTTTTAGGATTATAACTATTTCTTTTTCTATTTTTGTTTTTAAATTAGTTTCTTTTATACTTGAGAAAGTTTATATTTTGTTTTCTGTTAGTGAACATAAGTTTTCAACAAAAACAAAATTTTCTTTTTATTTGTTATCATGAAAGCAATTCTAGTTCTCTAATAACTTGCAATTGATTTCCCTACTAGTTTACTCCCATTTGAAAATACTTTCAAATAGTTTTATGAAAAATACTTTATTTTATCTCAGTTAAATTTATATTTTATTCTCTGTTATTTCACTATTTTAGTGTTTTATCTTTCAGTTAGAACAAAAACTATTTAGTGTTTGATGTAGTAGAAGACTCCCTAGTTTTCTTTGAATTTTCCTTTGGATTCTTATCCGCTCTCTCTTATTGATTTTGATTGCATCAACTTTTATTATTGTTTGTTATTTGATTGCTAGAATGATTGATAGTGTGAGTGCTTATGTGAATACTATGTTTGCTTATATATATTTCATCGTAGAGTGACGAATAGTTATATCAAGTTATTTCTCGAGAATGATAATTCTTCTTCATCAACCTCACCAGGCAAGTCACGTTGAGCATATTAATACCTATGTTTTATATGCATTGTAGTTCTACCTTTCTTCACCCAATTGCATGCAAAGTAGGTACTTGGAAATTTTGGATCTTGATGTAGTATCATGTGGTAGGCACCCACCCCCTTGTTACTTTGGCCGGGACGTGATTATGCTATGCTCCTAGTAGACGGGGTTTTGGTTGAGTGTTTACCATGAGTGTTGTGAGAACTTAATAATCAAGACCTGAAGAACTCCAAGACTTGCAAGACCTCAGAACAAAATATACTTCTGGGTGAAGGACAGTTTAGATGAGCTCCGTGGAGAAACCAGTGGACGACCCAGGATGCATGGGGAAGCGCCATGACATCTTGCGGAAAGCTTCACCCAGGCTCGAAGTGATGGACGGAGGTTTCAAGACCCAAGGCTTACCTGCATAGCCACAAGTCATTATGGGCTCTGGCTTGGTTGGACAACGTGGCGACTCTCGACAGGCGATGCTAGCAGATGTAGAAGAACGGTAGGATTGGATGGGCACCGATAGGGGATCAAAGGGACCCGTTTTGATCATCCAGTCTTCAAACACCCTGAAGTGCGAGGACATACTCGGAGGCGATCAAATCTTGTGGGGAACATGTGCAAAACTCTACAGAGTACTCAAACCTAATCGATTAGCCGTGTCCACGGTCATGGACAACTTGAGTCGAAGGAACTGAAACTATCAGGAATTCTCAACACCATTATATATATTTGATGTGGGTAATATTGATAACTTGGGTATGAGAACTGGTTGGCGGAACCAGCTCATTAACAACCAACAATGTAGTAATATTTTTGCTTTTAGTCCCTCTCTTGTTGTAGGAGAAAACTTTGCTTTCCGCTAAAAACTTACAGCCCCACCTGCCATATATGCATATAGTATAGATGATATTTTTACCCCTCTCTTTTGTGACTTGCCGGCATATTCAATATGCTGACCTACACGGCTGCAATGTCTTATGTTGCAGATACTTTCTTCGACGAGTAAGAATACGATTCAGGGTTACGGTCTGCACTCAACTTGCCGTTGGTGTTTATTAGGACTCCACTCCCTTGACTGTTTCCGCTGAGATTTAGAGGTATATATCAGTTTTACGTTATTTACATGTGATTGCACTTTGATATATACATTGATGTACTGTGTGTGCCAGCATACTGATCCAGGGATGGCACAGATACACAGAGGCTTGACTTGTTTTGAGTCGGGTCGCTACAATTCTACTATCAAGAAACCCATGGGAAGGATCGATGATGTTCTTATTGTTGCAAATAAGAACTATGTACCCGTGGATTTCATTGTACTTGACATAGATTGGAATCCTTCATGTCCCATTATTCTTGGTAGACCTTTCCTAAGGACTATTGGTGCTATCATCGATATGAAGTAAGGGAATATTAGATTTCAATTTCCTTTGAAGAAGGGCATGGAGCACTTTCCTAGAAAGAAAATAAGATTGCCTTATGAATCTATGATGAGGGATACTTATGGTTTGAGCACCAAAGATAACTATATGTGATTCCATCACCTTTGCCTAGCTAAGGGTGTTAAACAAAAGCGCTTGTTGGGAGGCAACCCAACGAATCTATCCTTTTTCTTTCTGTTTTTTGTTTTCCACACTTTCATAATTATGTTATGATTGTGTTTTTTGTGTTTCTTTTTGCGTTTGTGCCAAGCAAAACCGTTATGATTAGTCTTGGGGATGATCGTTTGGTCATGCTGGAAAAGACAGAAACTTTCTGCTCACGGAAAGAATTTTCATTTTTTTCTGTAAGAGCTTTTGAGTTGATTCTTTTTGCTGCTAATTTCTACGCAAATTCTTCAGACTGTCGTAAGTTTTTAGAATTTGTGAAGTTCCATAAGTATACGAAATATACATATTGCTACAGACTGGTCTGCTGTTAACAGATTCTGTTTTTGTTGTGTTGGTTGCTTATTTTGATGAAACTATGGATAGTATCGGGGGGGGGGGTATTAGCCATGGAAGATTTAAAATACAGTAAGCCAAGATCAGCACAAGTAGAATTTAAGTTTGCTACAGTACCTAAGGAAGTGGTGGTTTGCTTTCTCATACTAATGTTATCACGAGTTTCTGTTTAAGTTTCGTGTTGTGAAGTTTTCAAGTTTTGGGTGAAGTTATTATGGACAAAGAGATAAAGAGTGGCAAGAGCTCAAGCTTGGGGATGCCCAAGGCACCCCAAGAGATTCAAGGATGCCGTAAAAGCCTAAGCTTGGGGATGCCCCGGGAAGGCATCCCCTCTCTCGTCTTCTATCCATCGGTAACGTTACTTGGGGCTATATTTTTATTCACCACATGCTATGTGTTTTTGCTTGGAGCGTCTTGTATCGTAGGAGTATTTTATTTTTGTTGTGTCACAATCATCCTTGCTACACACCTAGATAGAGAGACATGCACTCACCGTGATTTTGTCGAGCTTCACTTATATCCTTTGGTAGACAATTCAGCTCACATGTGCTTCACTTATATCTTTTGAGCTAGATACTTTTGCTCTATGTGCTTAACTTATATCTTTGGAGCACAACGGTGCGTGGCTTCGTAGTTGATCTATGCTTTTAAAGTAGTCTCAAAAGGGGTAGTTATCCAAAGGGTATGAAAACTTCCACCTTCATGTGCATTGGATAGTTAGAGAAGTTTGATTCATCTCAATTAGTTTTGAGTTGTGGTTGTGGTAATATTGAAGTTATGCTATTAAGGTGTTGTGGATCCAGAAATACTTGTGTTGAAGTTAGTGATTCCCATAGCATGCATGTATGGTGAACCGCTATGTGATGAAGTCTGAGCATGATTAGTCTTTTGATTGTCATCCTTTGTGTGGCGGCCGGGACCGCGCGATGGTTTATACCTACCAACCCTTCCCCTAGGAGTATGCGTTGAATGCTTTTGTTTCGGTTACTAATAAAACTTTTGCAACAAGTATATGAGTTCTTAATGACTAATGTTGAGTCCATGGTTTATATGCACTTTCACCTTCCACCATCACTATCTTCTTAGTGCCGTGCAACTTTCGCCGATGCACAAAACCCACCATTAGCCTCCCTCAAAACAGCCACCATACCTACCTACTATGGATTTTTCAAAGTCATTCCGAGATATATTGCCATGCAACTACCACCATGACATGTGCCACCACATCTACATTGCCATTGCATGATCGTAAGATAGCTAGCATGATGTTTCCATTAATGTCTATGCCATGCTAGATCATTGCCACGGTACACTACCGAAGGCATTCCATATAGTCATTGTTGCTCTAAGTTTTGAGTTGAAAGTGTGATGATCATCATTGATGGAGCATTGTCCCATGTGAGGAAATAAAAGAGGCCGAAGAAGCCCACCAAAAAATAAAAAAAATAAAAAAAGAGGCCGAAGAGCCCACCAAAAAAAATGAGAGAAAAAGAGAGAAGGGACAATGCTACCACTTTTTCCACACTTGTGCATATTAAGCACCATGATCTTCATGATTGAGAGTCTCTCGTTTTGTCACCACCATATAGCTAGTGGGAAAATCTTCATTATATAACTTGGCTTGTATATTCCAATGATAGGCTTCCTCAAAATTGCCTTAGGTCTTCGTGAGCAAGCAAGTTGGATGCACACCCACTAGTTTTCTTTAAGAGCTTCCACATACTCTTAGCTCTAGTGCATCATTTGTATGGCAATCCCTACTCATTCACATTGATATCTATTGATGAGCATCTCCACAACTCATTGATATGCCTAGTTAATGTGACTATCTTCTCCTTTTTGTCTTGCAACCTCCACCACACTCCACACCACTTATAGTGCTAAAACCATGGCTCACGCTCATGTATTGCGTGAGAGTTGAAAAGGTTTGAGAAAGTAAAGGTGTGAAACAATTACTTGGCCAATACTGGGGTTGTGCATGATTTAAATTCATTGTGCAATGATGATAGAGCATAGCCAGACTATATGCTTTTGTAGGGATAACTTTCTTTTGGCCTTGTTATTTTGAAAGTTCATGATTACCTTGCTAGTTTGCTTGAATTATTATTGTTTCCACGTCAATAGCAAACTATTGTTTTGAATCTAATGGATCTGAACATTCACGTCACATAAGAGAAGTTACAAAGGACAACTATGCTAGGTAGCATGCAACATCAAAAATTCATTCTTTATCACTTCCCTACTCGAGGACAAGTAGGAGTTAAGCTTGGGGATGCTTGATACGTCTCCAACGTATCTATAATTTTTGATGGTTCCATGCTATTATCTTGTCAACTTTGGATGTTTTATATGCATGAATATGCTATTTTATATCTTTTTTGGGACTAACCTATTAACTCAGTGCCAAGTGCCAGTTTCTGTTTTTCCGTGTTTTTGGCCCATTTTCAGACGGAGTCCAAATGGAATGAAACTTTATGATGATTTTTTGGACCAAAAGAGACCCCCGAAGCTTTGGGAGAAGGCCAGATGGGCCACGAGGGAGTCACAAGCCCTCACGCCGCCACCACCCCCCCGGTGGTGGCGCGCAGGCTTGTGACCTCCTCGTGGGCCCAACTGATGCAATTCCACCGCCATAAATTCCTATAAATTTAGAAACCCCCAAAAAGAAACCTAGATCGGGAGTTTTGCCGCCGCAAGCCTCTGTAGCCACCAAAAACCAATCTCGAGCCCGTTCAGGCACCCTGCCGGAGGGGGAATCCATCTCCGATGGCCATCTTCATCATCCCGGCGATCTCCATGATGAGGAGGGAGTAGTTCTCCCTCGGGGCTGAGGGTATGTACGAGTAGCTATGTGTTTTATCTCTCTCTCTCGTGTACTTGAGATGTCTTGATCTCGATGTACCATGGGCTTTGCTACTATAGTTGGATCTTATGATGTTCTCCCCCCTCTCCCTCTTGTAATGAATTGAGTTTCCCCTTTGGAGTTATCCTATCGGATTGAGTCTTTGAGAACACTTGATGTATGTCTTGCACGTGTCTATCTGATGTGATCAACTTGCGGGTTTGTGACAATTGGGAACCTATGCATATGGGTTGGCACATGTGGACTCATGTGAGTACTTGATGTATGTTTTGGTGATCAACTTGCGGGTTCGTGACATTGGGAACCTATGCACAGGGGTTGGCACACGTTTTGACTCTCTGGTAGAAACTTTGGAGCACTCTTTGAAGTTATATGTGTTGGTTGAATAGATGATTCTGAGATTATGTGATGCATATCGTATAATCTTGCCCACGGATACTTGAGGTGACAATGGAGTATCTAGGTGACATTAGGGTCTTGGTTGATATGTACCTTAAGGTGTTATTCTAGTACGAACTCTATGATGGATCGAACGGAAAGAAAATCCTTAGTGTTATTTTACTACAGACTCTTGAATAGATCGATCAGAAAGAATAACTTTGTGGTGGTTTCGTACCCGACAATAATCTCTTTGTTTGTTCCCCGCTATTAGTGACTTTGGAGTGACTCTTTGTTGCATGTTGAGGGCTACTTATATGATCCAATTATGTTATCATTGTTGAGAGAACTTCACTAGTGAAAGTATGAACCCTAGGCCTTGTTTCCACGCATTGCCATGCCGTTCGTGCTCACTTTTACCATTTGTTACCTTGCCGTTTTTGTAATTTCATATTACAAAAACCTATATCTACCATCCATATTGCACTTGTTTCACCATCTCTTCGTAGAACTAGTGCACCTATACAAGTTACCATTGTATTAGGTGTGTTGGGGACACAAGAGACTCTTTGTTATTTGGTTGCAGGGTTGCTTGAGAGAGACCATATTCATCCTACGCCTCCTGCAGATTGATAAACCTTAGGTCACCCACTTGAGGGAAAATTGCTACTGTCCTACAACCCTCTGCACTTGGAGGCCCAACAACGTCTACAAGGAGAAGGTTGCGTAGTAGACATCAAGCTCTTTTATGGCGCCGTTGCCGGGGAGGTTAGCGCTTGAAGGTATATCTTTAGATCTTGCAATCAAATCTTTTTGTTTCTTGTTCTTTCGCTAGAAAACTACAAGAAAATGGAATTGAGGATGCCTCATATGCTCCATCTTTTCAATGTCTTTCGTGAGCATGATGGGAAGGAAAATTGTGCTCAAGTGCTGAAAGAAGAATTACATAGAATGCTTGGCATAGAATATGTGAACGATGAGCATGATTGCAATATTGTTAGCATGAATTCTATGAATACCCATGATGCTAATGATATGCAAAGCCACAAGCTTGGGGATGCTATATTTGATGAAGATGATCTTTTTAGTTCTTCCACTTTGAATGATCAAAATTATTTTGATGAAAGCATGCCCCCTATCTATGATGATTATTGTGAGGATACTTATGCTTTGAAGAAGAGGGATGATAAAGCTTGTCATACTTTCGAAAACCCCTTTGCTAAACCTTGCTTTTTCATTGTGGACACAATTTGTAGTGCTCAAGTCTTTTATGATACTCCCACTACTATTCTTGAGAATAGATTTCCTTATGTGGAGAGTAGTAAAATTTCTATGCTTGTAGATCATGAAAAGAAAGCTTTAGGTGCTGGTTATATTGTTGAATTCATTCATGATGCTACTGAAAATTACTATGAGAGAGGATCATATGCTTCTACTTATTACAATACTATCAAGCTTCCTCTCCATATGTTGAAATTTTTGAAGCTATGCTTGTTTTGCCTTCCTATGCTAGTTGATTCTTGCTCCAATAAATAGTTTGATCACAAAATCCCTATGCATAGGAAGTGGGTTAGACTTAAATGTGCTAGCCATTTGCTCCATGATGCTCTCTTTGTGTTTCAATCCTTACCTTTTATGTGAGCATCATTGAAATCAATGCCTAGCTAAGGGCGTTAAAGGATAGCGCTTGTTGGGAGGCAACCCAATGAACAAATTTTTCTTTGCTTTTTGCTTCCTGTTTTGTTTTCTCCACACCATCATAATTCTGTTATGATTGTGTTTTTTGTGTTTATTTTTGCGTTTGTGCCAAGCAAAACCGTTATGATTAGTCTTGGGGATGATCGTTTGGTCATGTTGGAAAAGACAGAAACTTTCTGCTCACGAAAAGAATTTTCATTTTTTTATGTAAGAGCTTTTGAGTTGATTCTTTTTGCTGCTGATTGCTACGCAAATTCTTCAGACTGTCGTAATTGTTCAGAATTCTTGAAGTACCAGAGGTATACGAAATATACATATTGCTACAGACTGGTCTGCTGTTAACAGATTCTGTTTTTTGTTGAGTTGGTTGCTTATTTTGATGAAACTATGGATAGTATCGGAGGGTATTAGCCATGGAAGGTTGAAAATACAGTAACCCAACATCAGCATAAGTAGAATTTAAGTTTTCTATAGTACCTAAGGAAGTGGTGGTTTGCTTTCTTGTACTAATGTTATCACGAGTTTCTGTTTAAGTTTCGTGTTGTGAAGTTTTCAAGTTTTGGGTGAAGTTCTTATGGACAAAGAGATAAAGAGTGGCAAGAGATCAAGCTTGGGGATGCCCAAGGCACCCCAAGAGATTCAAGGATGCCTTAAAAGCCTAAGCTTGGGGATGCCCCGGGAAGGCATCCCCTCTCTCGTCTTCAATCCATTGGTAACGTTACTTGGGGCTATATTTTTATTCACCACATGTTATGTGTTTTTGCTTGGGGCGTCTTGTATCGTAGGAGTCTTTTATTTTTGTTGTGTCACAATCATCCTTGCTGCACACCTAGAGAGAGAGACATGCACTCACCGTGATTTTATCGAGCTTCACTTATATCCTTTGGTAGACAATTCAGCTCACATGTGCTTCACTTATATCTTTTGAGCTAGATACTTTTGCTCTATGTGCTTCACTTATATCTTTAGAGCACAGTGGTGCGTGGCTTGGTAGTTGATCTATGCTTTTAAAGTAGTCTCAAAAGGGGTAGTTATCCAAAGGGATACGAAAACTTCCACCTTCATGTGCATTGGATAGTTAGAGAAGTTTGATTCATCTCAATTAGTTTTGAGTTGTGGTTGTGGTAATATTGAAGTTATGCTAGTAAGGTGTTGTGGATCTAGAAATACTTGTGTTGAAGTTAGTGATTCCCGTAGCATGCACGTATGGTAAACCGCTATGTAATCTTCTTTTGCGGTGTGTTTGTCGAGATCCGATGAATTGTGGATTTATGATCAAATTATCTATGAATCTTATTTGAGTTTCTTCTGATCTCTCTTATGCATGATTTCATATCCTTGTAATTCTCTTCGAGTTGTGGGTTTTGTTTGGCCAGCTTGATCTATGATTCTTGCAATGGGAGAAGTGCTTGGTTTTGGGTTCATACCATGCGGTGACCTCACCTAGTGACAGAAGGGGTAGCGAGGCACGCATCGTGTTGTTGCCATCAAGGGTAAAAAGATGGGGTTTTCATCATTGGTTTGAGTTTACCCCTCTACATCATGTCATCTTGCTTAAGGCGTTACTCTGTTCGTCATGAACTCAATACACTAGATGCATGCTGGATAGCGGTCGATGTGTGGAGTAATAGTAGTAGATGCAGAAAGTATCGGTCTACTTGTCTCGGACGTGATGCCTATATGTATGATCATTGCCTTAGATATCATCATGACTTTGCGCGGTTCTATCAATTGCTCGACAGTAATTTGTTCACCCACCCTAATATTTGCTATTTTGTGAGAAGCCTCTAGTGAACACTATGGCCCCGGGGTCTACTCCACACCATATTTTCAGCCTTACTCTTTTTCTTTGTTGCACTTTCCGCCTTTAGATCTCACTTTGCAATCAATCTTGAAGGGTTTGACAACCCCTTTATAGCGTTGGGTGCAAGCTCTTTTGTGTTTGTGCAGGTACTCTGGACTTGACGAGATTCTCCTACTGGATTGATACCTTGGTTCTCAAACTGAGGGAAATACTTACTACTCCTGTGTTGCATCACCCTTTCCTCTTCAAGGGAAAAACCAACGCAAGCAAGTCTCCGTCAACGTGTCAATTTCTGGCGCTGTTGTTTGAGAAGTAGCAAGATTGTTGTTGGAAATATGCCCTAGAGGCAATAATAAAATGGTTATTATCATATTTCCTTGTTCGTGATAATCGTCTATTGTTCATGCTATAATTGTATTAACATGAAACAGTAATACATGTGTGAATAAATAGATCACAATGTGTCCCTAGCAAGCCTCTAGTTGGCTAGCTCGTTAGTCAATAGATGATCATGGTTTCCTGATCATGGGCATTAGATGTCATTGATAACGGGATCACATCATTGGGAGAATGATGTGATGGACAAGACCCAATCCTAAGCAAGCACTAGATCGTATTGTTCGTATGCTAAAGCTTTTCTAATGTCAAGTGTCTTTTCCTTCGACCGTGAGATTGTGCAACTCCCGGATGCCGTAGGAGTGCTTTGGGTGTATCAAATGTCACAACGTAACTGGGTGACTATAAAGGTGCACTACGGGTATCTCTGAAAGTGTCTGTTGGGTTGGTACGAATCGAGATCGGGATTTGTCACTCCGTGTGACGGAGAGGCATCTCTGGGCCCACTCGGTAGAACATCATCATGAGCTCAATGTGACTAAGGAGTTAGTCACATGATGACGTGCTACGGAACGAGTAAAGAGACTTACCGGTAACGAGATTGAACAAGGTATAGGTATACCGATGATCGAATCTCGGGCAAGTTCTATACCGACAGACAAAGGGAATCGTATACGGGATTGATTGAATCCTTGACATCGTGGTTCATCCGATGAGATCATCATGGAGCGAGTGGGAGCCACCATAGGTATCTAGACCGCGCTGATGGTTATTGTCCAGAGAGGTGTCTCGGTCATGTCTGCCTGTCTCCCGGACCCGTAGGGTCTACACACTTAAGGTTCGATGACGCTAGGGTTATAGGGAATTGTTATACGAGGTTACCGAAAGTTGTTTGGAGTCCCAGATGAGATCCCGGACGTCACGAGGAGCTCCGGAATGGTCCGGAGGGAAAGATTGATATATAGGACGGAAGGTTTCGGACACCGGAAGTGTTTCGGGCATCACCGGTAGCGTACCGTGACCACCGGGACCACCGGAGGTGGCCCCCGGGGTCCACCGAAGGGGGGCAACGACCACGGGAGGTAAGATGGGCCATGTGGGGAGGGAACCAGCCCCTAGGTGGGCTGGTGCGCCTCCCCACTCAGCCCAATGCGCATGGGAGAGAAAAGGGGGGGGGGCAAACCCTAAGCCAGGTGGGCCTAAGGCCCACCAGGTGGTGCGCCACCCCCTCCCACCCTAGCCGCCGCCCCCCCTTTCCCATATGGTGGCCGCCGGCCCCTAGGGAGGGAACCCTAGGGGTGGCGCAGCCCCTCCCCCTCCTCCTATAAATAGAGAGGGGTTTTGGCCCTTGGGAGACAGACTTCTCCCTCTCCCTCGGCGCAGCCCTGTCCTTCTTTCTCCTCCTCTGTGCGGTGCTTGGCGAAGCCCTGCCGGGAGACCTCGTCTCTCCATCGACACCACGCCGTCGTGCTGCTCGAGTTCTTCCCCAACCTCTCCCTCCTCCTTACTGGATCAAGGTGCAGGAGACGTCACCGGGCTGCACGTGTGTTGAACACGGAGGTGCCGTAGTTCGGCACTAGATCGGAATCACACCGCGATCTGAATCGCTACGAGTACGACTCCATCAACCGTGTTCTAGTAACGCTTCCACTTAGCAATCTTCAAAGGTATGAAGATGCTCTTACCCCTCCCTCGTTGCTGGTCTCTCCATAGGAAGATCTGAATATGGCGTAGGAAAATTTTGAATTTATGCTACTTTACCCTAGAATTGTATCTACATACCCTTGTAAATTGCTAAGCGGAAGCATTAAAGAACGTGGTTGATGTAGTGGTAAGTCTTCACGATCCAATCACGATCTGTCCCATGAACTCCCGATCGAGCACCGAATGGACGACACCTTCATGTTCAGCACACATACAGCTCGATGACGTCTCCGCCTTAATCCAACGAGCGAGGGCGGAGTAGTAGATGAGTTCTCCCGCAACACGATGACATGGTGGAGACGGTGGTGGTGCTATCCCGGCAAGGCTTCGCCTAAGCACTACCGGAAAAACTAGAGGAGAAATCGATCTAGGGAGAGAGAGGGGCACCAAGGGCTTTCTGTGTCCTCTTGGGGCGCTCCCTCCACTCTATATATAGTGAAGGGGCATGGGGAACAGTCCCTCCAAGCCCTAGGGCGCAGCCAAGCGGGAGGAGGTGGAATCCTAGTCCCCTTCCTTCCCTTCCATACAAAGATGGACTTTCCACCTTTCCCAACTACATGGGCCTTGAGGGACTTGTGCACTTGGCCCAATAAGGCCACGACGTCTCCCTCAGCCCACGAAAACCCTTGGTACATGGTGGAATCTTTGGTGGACTGCCAGACTCCTCCGGAAGTTTTCGGAACCTTCTAGAAGCTTCCCGATACAGTATCACAAAAACCGGAAACTTTTCCCGTAGCCAAAATATGACTTCCCATATATAAATATTTACATGCGGACCATTCTGAAGCTCCTCGTGATGTCCGGGATCTCATCCGGGACGCCGAACAACTTTCGGTTACTACCACACATAACTCATTAATACTGAATCGTCAGAAAACCTTAAGTGTGCACACCCTGCGGGTTCGAGAACTATGCAAACATGACCGAGACACTCTCTGGCCAATAACCAATAGCGGGACGTGGATGTCCATATTGTCTCCTACATATTCTATGAAAATATTTATCGGTCGAACCATGATGTCAAGGATTCAATCAATCCCGTATACTATTCCGTTTGTCTATCAGTATGTTACTTGCCCGAGATTTGATCATCGGTATCTCTATATCTAGTTCAATCTCGTTACCGGCAAGTGATACGTCTCCAATGTATCTATAATTTATGAAGTATTCATGCCATGTTTACAATAATTCTATATGATTTTGGTATGATTTTATTACAACTAACTCGGATTGACGCTGTTTTTCAGCACAGCTACCGTGGTGTTGTTTTTGTGCAGAAATAAAAGTTCTCAGAATGGGCTAAAAATTTATGGAAAATATTTTTGGAAAATATGAAAAGTAATGGAGCAAAAGGATACCGTAGTGGAGTCCCAAGGCAGCCACAAGCCACCAAGGTGCTTCCCTAGGGCGCACCCCTCGTTTGTGGGCCCCTCGAGCACTCCCCTGATGTGATTCGAATGCCGAATATTCTTATAAATACTGAAACCCCTGAAAAGAAACCTAGATCGGGAGTTCCGCCACCGCAAGCCTCCAGAGCCATGGAAAACCAATCTCGGCCCTCTCCAGCACCTTGCCGGAGGGGGTCATCATCTGATGACGAGGTGATGTATATGCTTCTCGCCCCTCGTTGGACCCCAAGTGGAAGGTGGAGATGTAGTCAGCAACAAATTTCCCTTACACGGAGACTGTAAGGTTTATCGAACCAGGAGGACTCCTAGGCTCAACAAGTAGGTGTCTTTCACCCTGGCGCTAGCAGAAGACGTGGACCTGCACACACAACAAACAACTTTGCTCCCAACGAGTACAGAGAGGTTGTCACTCTCTCCGGCCTTGTAGTTTGCAAAGAATCAAAACACAAGCGTGAAGGTAATAGTGATTGCAATGGAAAAGTAAATAAAGAGGTAAATAGTGGAGGTGTAAGCAATGATGGTGATATCGACCAGAATCACATTACGTTCACTAGTGATGTCTCTCTCCCAAAAGATGATAAACAACTATGCTAGGGTAAACAAATCACAGTTGGGCAATTGACAGAATTATGATCGCACCGCAGTTAGAGGTTCAATAATAATGGGCAATACGCCAAGACAAGTAGACCGTTTATTCATCAGCATCTACTTACTAATCATCCACCTTGAGATATCTATCCACAACATCTCTCTGGTATTAAGTTGCGAGCCCCACCCAAAGTGTAAACTCAAAGCAACGGAGAACTGCATTAACGAACTATGCCTAAGGTAAACAATCCTTGCAACCTTGGTCACAAGCACCGTTGTTTTCTCCCTGGTGGCAACAAGCACATCCCCTAGTCTCATGTTTTTGTCACTCAAGCTAGACATCGAGGGGCCCGAACCCACAATCATGCATAACGTTCCCTCTTGGAGTTACGATCTACTACTTGACCAAAGCAATAAAAAGCAACGGAGAACATGCATGAATCAGTAAGGAACATAATATAAAAGGATAATCAAATATATAACTCATAACAATCTGAACATAATCTCATAATCCATCGGATCCCAACAAACCGAGCATAGCAATAGCAAGAGAATTATATATATGCCTTGATCATGTAGGGCAGCTCACAGGGACTAACCGTTGAAGCACAAGATTGGAGAGAAGACATCACATAGCTACTGGGCATGGACTCATGGTCCAAGGGGAACTACTCACGCCACATCCGGGAAGCGTCCATGGTGGTGGAGAAGCTCCCAGAGGTCAATCCTCCCTCCGGTAAGGTGCCAGGAAGAGGTCTCCTTCCGCTCCCGATCACGGAAGCGCTGCGGCGGAGGAACGATGGAGAAATTCGCAATTCCACAAAGTCTGCGAGGGTTTGATACGTCCATTTTCCATCATGTTTTCATGTTGTTATTTATCAATTGTTGGGCTGTTACTTCACTTCACGGTACAATTCTTATGCCTTTTCTCTCTTATTTTGCAAGGTTTACATGAAGAGGGAGAATGTCGGCAGCTCGAATTCTCGCCTAAAAGTGGAGCAAAGTTGAGATACCTATTCTACGCAACTCCAAACGCCGTAAAAATCAACGAGAATTTTTTTCGGATTTATAAAAAATACTGGGCCGAAGAAGCACCAGAGGGGCACGTGGAGGTGACCACAAGCCTGCACGGCGCGACCACCCCCCAGGCCGCACCATGAGGGCTTGTGGGCAGCCTGCTGGCCCACTGGCCCCCCTCTTCTGCTATATGAAGGGTTTCGTCTGGAAAAAAAATCAGGTAGGAGCTTTTTCATGGATTCGCCGCTGCCACGAGGCGGAACTTGAGCAGAACCAATATAGAGCTCCGGCACGACGATCCTGCCAGGGAAACTTCCCTCCCGGAGGGGGAAACCGTCGCCATCGTCATCACCAACACTCCTCTCATCAGAGGGGACTCATCACCACCAACATCTTCATCAACACCATCTCATCTCCAAACCCTAGTTCATCTCTTGTAACCAATCTCCATCTCTCGACTCTCATTGGTACTTGTAAGGTTGCTAGTAGTGTTAATTACTCTTTGTAGTTGATGCTAGTTGGATTACTTGGTGGAAGAGTTTATGTTCAGATCCTTGATGCTACTCATTACCTCTCTGGTCATTAATATGATTATGCTTTGTGAGTAGTTACTTTTGTTCCTGAGGACATGGGATAATTCATGCTAATAGTAGTCATGTGAATTTGGTATTCGTTCGATATTTTGATGTGTTGTATGTTGTTTTTCCTCTAGTGGTGTTATGTGAACGTCAACTACATAACAATTCACCATTATTTGGGCCTAGAGGAAGGCATTGGGAAGTAGTAAGTAGATGATGGGTTGCTAGAGTGACAAGAGCTTAAACCCTAGTTTATGGGTTGCTTCGTAAGGGGCTGATTTGGATCCACTAGTTTAATGCTATGGTTAGACTTTGTCTTAATTCTTCTTTCATAGTTGCGGATGCTTGCAAGAGGGGTTAATCATAAATGGGATGCTTGTCCAAGTAAAGGAAGTACCCAAGCGCCGGTCCACCCACATATAAAACTATCAAAGTAACAAACACGAATCATATGAACATGATGAAAACTAGCATGCCAGAAATTCCCATGTGTCCTCGGGAGCGTTTTTCCTCCTATAAGACTTTGTCCAGGCTTGTCCCTTTCTACAAAAGGGATTGGGCCACTTTGCTGCACTGTTGCTACTTTTGTTACTTGTTGCTTGCTACGAATCATCTCACCACACAATCACTTGTTACCGACAATTTCAGTGCGTGCAGATTTTACCTTGGTGAAAACCACTTGTCAGATCCTTCTGCTCCTCGTTGGGTTCGACACTCTTACTTATCGAAAGGACTACGATTGATCCCCTATACTTGTGGGTCATCAAGACTCTTTTCTGGCGCCGTTGCCGGGGAGTGAAGCGCCTTTGGTAAGTGGAACTTGGTAAGGAAACATTCATATAGTGTGCTGAAATTTGTTGTCACTTGTCACTATGGATACTAATCCTTTGAGGGGCTTGTTCGGGGTATCTTCACCTCGAACGGAAGCACAAAGAGTTGCTCCTCAACCTGCTGCACCTACTGAAAATATTTGCTTTGAATTTCCTTCGGGTATGCTTGAGAAACTGCTGGCTAATCCTTTTACAGGAGATGGAACATCACATCCAGATTTGCATCTAATCTATCTAGATGAAGTTTGTGGTTTATTTAAGCTTGCAGGTTAGCCCGAGGATGAGGTCAAGAAGAAGGTTTTTCCTTTATCTTTGAAGGATAAGGCATTGACATGGTATAGGCTATGTGATGATACTGGATCATGGGACTACAATCGGTTGAAATTGGAATTTCATCAAAAGTTTTATCCTATGCATTTAGTACATCGTCATCGGAATTATATATATATTTTTTGGCCTCATGACAGAGAAAGCATCGCTCAAGCTTGGGGGAGGCTTAAATCAATGCTATATTCATGCCCCAATCATGAGCTCTCGAGAGAAATCATTCAGAACTTCTATGCTCGGCTTTCTCATGATGATCGCACCATACTTGACACTTCTTGTACCGGTTCTTTTATGAAGAGAAATATTGACTTCAAATGGAATTTATTGGAGAGAATTAAACGCAACTCTGAAGATTGGGAGCTTGAACAAGGTAAGGAGTTAGGTATGAATTTAACGATTGATTGCGTTAAATCCTTTGTTGAGACAATACTTTTTATGACTTTAGCGCTAAGTATGGACTTGACTCTGAGATAGTAGCGTCACTGTGTGAATCTTTTGCTGCTCATATTGATCTCCCCAAAGATAAGTGGTTCAAATATCATCCTCCTTTAGAAGTCAATGTAGTTAAACCCACTCTAGTTGAAGAGAGAGTCATTGCCTATAATGATCCTGCGGTTCCTAGTGCTTACATTGAGAAACCACCTTTCCCTGTTAGGATAAAGGATCATTCTAAAGCTTCAACTGTGATACGTAGAGGCTATATTAGAACACCTACACCCCCTGAGAAAATTAGAGATGAACCTAGCATTGCTATTATCAAAGATCTCCTGTCCGATGATGTTGAGGGACATAATATTCACTTCTGTGAAGATGCTGCTGGAATTGCTAAACCTCACGCTAGAGACAAACATAGGCCTGTTGTTGGCATGCGTGTGGTTTCTGTTAAGATAGGAGATCATTGTTATCATGGTGTATGTGACGTGGGTGCTAGTGTTAGTCAATACCTCAATCCTTATATGATGAAATCAAAGATGGTATTGCACCTGTTTAGATAGAGCCTATTGATGTCACTATTCAGCTTGCCAATAGAGTTACTATCTACCCTGTGGGAGTTGTTAGGGATGTTGAAGTCTTGTGTGGTAAAACGAAGTATCCTGCTGATTTCCTCGTTCTTGCTACCGCACAAGATAGCTTTTGTCCCATCATATTTGGTAGACCTTTTCTCAATACCGTCAATGCTCATATTGACTGTGAGAAGCAAACTGTCACTGTTGGCTTTGAAGGTGTGTCACATGAGTTCAATTTCTCCAAGTTTGGTAGACAACCTCATGAAAAGGAGTTGCCTAGTAAGGATGAAACTATTGCCTTAGCTTCTATGGCCGTGCCTCCTACTGATCCCTTAGAGCAATACTTGCTTGAGCATGAAAATGATATGCATATGGATGAAAGGGATGAAATAGATAGAGTTGTCTTAGAACAATATCCTATCCTTAAGAATCACTTGCCTGTTGAACTGCTTGGGGATCCACCTCCACCAAAGGGTGATCCTGTGTTCGAGCTTAAACAGTTGCCTGATACTCTTAAGTATGCCTATCTTGATGAAAAAGAGATATATACTGTCATTATTAGTGCTAGCCTCTGGGAGCATGAAGAAAAGAAGTTACTAAAAACTCTGAGGAAGCACCGTGCTGCTATTGGATATACTCTTGATGATCTTAAGGGCATTAGTCCCACTCTATGCTAGCACAAGATTAAAACCGATCCTGATTTCAAATCAGTTGCTGATCATCAAAGGAGATTGAATCCTAAGATGAAATAAGTACTAAGAAAAGAAATACTAAAGCTCCTGGAAGCGGGTATTATCTATCCTGTTGCTCATAGCGATTGGGTGAGTCCGGTGCATTGCGTCCCTAAGAAGGGAGGCATTACCGTTGTCCCTAATGATAAGGATGAATTGATCCCACCGAGGATTATTACTGGCTATAGGATGGTGATCGATTTTAGGAAATTGAATAATGCCACTAGGAAAGATCATTACCCTTTGCCTTTTATCGACCAAATGCTAGAAAGACTGTCTAAACACACACACTTCTGCTTTCTAGACGGTTATTCCGGTTTCTCCCAAATACTAGTTGCACAATCTGATCAGGAGAAAACCACTTTCACCTGCCCTTTCGGTACCTTTGCTTATAGACATATGCCTTTTGGCTTATGTAATGCACCTGCCACCTTTCAAAGATGTATGATGGCTATATTCTCTGATTTTTGTGAAAAGATTGTCGAGGTTTTCATGGATGAATTTTCCGTTTACGGGTCTTCTTTTGATGATTGCCTCAACAACCTTGACCGACTCTTACAGAGATATAAAGACACCAATCTTGTCTTGAATTGGGAGAAGTGCCACTTTATGGTTAACGGAGGCATCGTCTTAGGGCATAAAGGTTCTGAAAGAGGTATTGAAGTCGATAAGGCTAAGGTTGATGCAATCGAGAAAATGCCATACCCCACAGATATCAAAGGTATAAGAAGTTTCCTTGGTCATGCTGGTTTATATAGAAGGTTCATCAAAGACTTCTCTAAGATTTCTAGGCCTCTTACCAATCTCTTGCAAAAGGATATTCCTTTTGTCTTTGACGATGATTGTGAGGAAGCCTTCGAAATACTTATGAGGGCTTTGATAACTGCACCTATTGTTCAACCACCTGCTTGCAACTTGCCTTTTGAAATCATGTGTGATGCTAGTGATTATGCTGTTAGTGATGTTCTAGGGCAAAGAGTTGATAAGAAGTTGAATGTTATTCACTACGCTAGTAAAACCCTAGACAGTGCCCAGAGAAACTATGCTACTACTGAGAAGGAATTTCTAGCAGTCGTGTTTGCATGTGAAAAGTTCAGGTCTTACATAGTTGATTCCAAAGTCACTATTCACACTGATCACGCTGCTATTAAGTACCTCATGGAGAAGAAGGACGCTAAACCTAGACTTATCAGTTGGGTTCTCTTGCTACAAGAATTTGATTTGCACGTTGTCGACAGAAAGGGTGCTGATAACCCCGTAGCAGATAACTTGTCTAGGTTGGAGAACGTTCTTGATGACCCACAACCTATTGATGATAGATTTCCCGATGAGCAATTGAATGTCATCAATGCTTCACGTAGTGCACCATGGTATGCTGATTATGCAAACTATATTGTTGCCAAATATATACCACCAAGTTTCACGTACCAGCAAAAGAAGAAATTCTTCTTTGACTTGAGACACTACTTTTGGGATGATCCTCACCTTTATAAGGAAGGAGTAGATGGTGTTATTAGACGTTGTGTACCTGAACATGAACAGGGACAGATCCTACAGAAGTGTCACTCCGAGGCCTACGGAGGACACAACGCGGGAGATAGAACTGCACACAAGGTATTGCAATCAGGTTTCTATTGGCCCACTCTCTTTAAGGATGCCCGTAATTTTGTCTTGTCTTGTGGCGAATGTCAAAGAATAGGTAATATTAGCAAACGTCAGGAGATGCCTATGAACTATTCACTTGTCATTGAACCATTTGATGTCTGGGGCTTTGATTATATGGGACCTTTTCCAAAATCCAATAGGTATACTCATATCCTAGTTGCTGTTGATTACGTCACTAAGTGGGTAGAAGCTATTCCCACTAGTAGTGCTGATCACAACACCTCTATCAGGATGCTGAAAGAAGTTATCTTCCCTATATTTGGAGTCCCTATATTTGGAGTCCCTAGATATCTAATGACCGATGGTGGTTCACATTTCATTCATGGTGCTTTCCATAAAACGCTTGCTAAGTACGATGTCAACCATAGAATTGCGTCTCCCTACCATCCTCAGTCTAGTGGTGAGGTAGAGCTAAGCAATATAGAGATTAAATTGATTCTGCAAAAGACTGTCAACAGGTCTAGAAAGAATTGGTCTAAGAAGCTCGATGATGCACCGTGGGCTTATAGAACTGCCTATAAGAATCCCATGGGCATGTCTCCGTACAAAATGGTGTACGGTAAAGTATGTCATCTACCTCTTGAGCTAGAGCATAAAGCTTATTGGGCAATCAAAGAGCTCAACTTTGATTTCAAACTTGCCGGTGAGAAGAGGTTATTTGACATTAGCTCGCTTGATGAATGGAGAACTCAGGCATATGAGAATGCCAAGTTGTTCAAAGAGAAGGTTAAGAGGTGGCATGACAAGAGGATACAAAAGCATGAGTTCAATGTAGGTGATTATGTCTTGCAATATAACTCTCGTTTCAGATTATTTGCAGGCAAGCTTCTCTCTAAATGGGAAGGTCCCAATGTTGTTGAGGAAGTATATCGTTTCGATGCTATCAAGATCAACAACACGGAAGGTAATTGTCCGAGAGTTGTAAATGGGAAGAGAATCAAGCATTATATCTCAGGTACTCTCATACGTCTCAAACGTATCTATAATTTTTGATAGTTTCATGCTCTTATCTTGTCAACTTTGGATGTTTTATTTACCTTTTATATCTTTTTTGGGACTAACTTATTAATTCAGTGCCAAGTGCCAGTTCCTGTTTTTTTTGTGTTTTTGACTCTTTTCAGATCTAATTTTGGAACGGAGTCCAAACGGAATAAAATCCCCGAAATAATTTTTCCCAAACAGAAGAAGATCGGGGGACTTGAGGGCCAAGGCAGGGGGCCCATAGGGAGCCCACAAGCCCTGTTGCCGCGGCCAGGGGGGCCCGCGGCAACCAGGCTTGTGGCCCCCCTGGCGCTTGCCTGCCCTAGCTCTTTGGCCTATAAATTCCTTAAAATCCCAGAAAAAATCAGGGCGTCCACGAAACCACTTTTCCGCCGCCGCAAGCTTCCGTTTCCGCGAGATCTCATCTGGAGACCCTTCCCGGTGCCCTACCGGAGGGGACTTTGGAGTTGGAGGGCTTCTGCATCAACATCATCGCCTCTCCAATGACTCGTGAGTAGTCCACTTCAGACCTACGGGTCCGTAGTTAGTAACTAGATGGCTTCTTCTCTCTCTTGGATCTTCAATACAAAGTTCTCCATGATCTTCATGGAGATCTATCCGATGTAATCCTCTTTGGCGGTGTTTTTTTCGAGATCCGATGAATTGTGGATTTGTGATCAGGCTATCTATGAATTATATTTGAGTCTTTGCTGATTTCTTATATGCATGATTTGATATCCTTGTAAGTCTCTCCGAGTCTTGGGTTTTGTTTGGCCAACTAGATCTATGATTCTTGCAATGGGAGAAGTGCTTGGTTTTGGGTTCATACCATGCGGTGACCTTTCCGAGTGACAGAAGGGGCAACAAGGCACGCATCATGTTGTTGCCATCAAGGGTAACAAGATGGGCTTTCATCATAGATTTGAGATTGTCCATCTACATCATGTCATCTTGCTTAAGGCGTTACTCTGTTCTTATGAACTCAATACACTAGATGCATGCTGGATACCGGTCGACGTGTGGAGTATTAGTAGTAGATGCAGAAATTATCGGTCTACTTGTTTTGGACGTGATGCCTATAGATATGATCATTGCCATAGATAATGCCATGACTTTGCACGGTTCTATCAATTGCTCGACATTAATTCGTTCACCCATCGTCTACTTGCTTTCATGAGAGAAGCCACTAGTGAACGCTACGGCCCCCGGGTCTATTCACAACTATCGTCTCCACTTTTACTTTTACTTTGCTTTGTTTACTTTTTTGCTTTCAGTTCTCACTTTGCAAACAATCTATAAGGGATTGACAACCCCTTCATAGCGTTGGGTGCAAGTTCTTTGTGTTTGTGCAGGTACTTGTGACTTGACGTGATCCTCCTACTGGATCTATACCTTGGTTCTCAAACTGAGGGAAATACTTACTGTTTTTGTGCTGCATCACCCTTTCCTCTTCAAGGGAACACCAACGCAAGGCTCCAAGGCCGCGGGGGAATCCTTTGCATATTTGCCAAGGAAGTCCCTGTAGGCGTAGCCCGTAACTATAAAAAAATGAAAATTCCTTGGCAAATATGCAAAGGATTTCCCCGCGGCCTTGGAGCCTTGCGTTGGTGTTCCCTTGAATAGGAAAGGGTGATGTAGCACAACGGCGGTAAGTATTTCCCTCAGTTTTGAGAACCAAGGTATCAATACAGTGGGAGGATCGCGTCAAGTCACAAGTACCTGCACAAACACAAAGAGCTTGCACCCAACGCTATGAAGGGGTTGTTAATCCCTTATAGATTGTTTGCAAAGTGAGAACTGAAAGCAAAAAGTAAACGAAGCAAAGTAAAAGTGAAAGTGGAGACGATAGTTGTGAATAGACCCGGGGGCCGTAGTGTTCACTAGTGGCTTCTCTCATGAAAGCAAGTAGACGGTGGGTGAACGAATTAGTGTCGAGCAATTGATAGAACCACGCAAAGTCGTGACGTTATCTATGTCAATGATTGTATATATAGGCATCATGTCCAAAACAAGTAGAACGATAATTTCTGTATCTACTACTATTACTCCACACGTCGACCGCTATCCAGCATGCATCTAGTGTATTAAGTCCAAAAGAACAGAGTAACGCCTTAAGCAAGATGACATGATGTAGATGAACAATCTCAAATTTATGATGAAAGCCCATCTTGTTACCCTTGATGGCAACAACGTGCTGCGTGCCTTGCCGCCCCTTCAGTCACTGGGAAAGGTCACCGCATGGTATGAACCCAAAACCAAGCACTTCTCCCATTGCAAGAATCATAGATCTAGTTGGCCAAACAAAACCCAAGACTCAGAGAGACTTACAAGGATATCAAATCATGCATATAAGAAATCAGCAAAGACTCAAATATAATACATAGATAATCTGATCACAAATCCACAATTTATCGGATCTAGACAAACACACCGCCAAAGAGGATTGCATCGGATAGATCTCCATGAAGATCATGGAGAAATTTGTATTGAAGATCCAAGAGAGAGAAGAAGCCATCTAGCTACTAACTACAGACCCGTAGGTCTGAAGTGGAGTACTCACGAGTCATTGGAGAGGCAATGATGTTGATGTAGAAGCCCTCCAACTCCAAAGTCCCCTCCGGCAGGGCACCGGGAAGGGTCTCCAGATGAGATCTCGCGAAAACGGAAGCTTGCGGCGGCGGAAAAGTGTTTTCGTGGATGCCCTTATTTTTTCTTCGATTTTATAGAATTTATAGGCCAAAGAGATAGGGCAGGGGAGCGCCAGGGAGGCCACAAGCCTGGTTGTCGCGGGCCCCCTGGCCGCGGTAACAGGGTTTGTGGGCTCCCTGTGGGCCCCCTGCCTTGGCCCTCAAGCCTCCCGATCTTCTTCTGTTCTGGAAAAATTTATTTCGGGGATTTTATTCCGCTTGGACTCCGTTCCAAGATCAGACCTGAAAAGAGTCAAAAACACAGAAAAAACAGGAACTGGCACTTGGCACTGAATTAATAAGTCAGTCCCAAAAAGATATAAAAGGTATATAAAACATCCAAAGTTGACAAGATAACAGCGTGAAACCATCAAAAATTATAGATACGTTTGAGACATATCATACAGTACCTAAGGAAGTGGTGGTTTGCTTTCTTATACTAATGTTATCACGAAATTCTATTTAAGTTTCGTGTTGTGAAGTTTTCAAGTTTTGGGTGAAGTTCTTATGGACAAAGAGATAAAGAGTGGCAAGAGCTCAAGCTTGGGGATGCCCAAGGGACCCCAAGTTGATTCAAGGATGCTGGAAAAGCCTAAGCTTGGGGATGCCCCGGGAAGGCATCCCCTCTTTCGTCTTCAATCCATCGGTAACGTTACTTGGGGCTATATTTTTATTCACCACATGTTATGTGTTTTGCTTGGAGCGTCTTGTATCGTAGGAGTCTTTTATTTTTGTTGTGTCACAATATTCCTTGCTACACACCTAGAGAGAGACATGCACTCACCGTGATTTTGTCGAGCTTCACTTATATCCTTTGGTTAGACAATTCAGCTCGCATGTGCTTCACTTATATCTTTTGAGCTAGTTGATTTTGCTCTGTGTGTTTCACTTCTATCTTTTAGAGCACGGAAGAGCGTGGCTTGGTAGTTCATCAATGCTATGAAAGTAGTCTCAAAAGGGGTAGTTATCCAAAGGGATATGAAAACTTCCACCTTCATGTGCATGGAATAGTTAGAGAAGTTTGATTCATCTCAATTAGTTTTGAGTTGTGGTTGTGGTAATATTGAAGTTATACTAGTAAGGTGTTGTGGATCTAGAAATACTTGTGTTGAAGTTAGTGATTCCCGTAGCATGCACGTATGGTGAACCGCTATGTGATGAAGTCTAAGCATGATTAGTCTATTGATTCTCATCCTTTTTGTGGCGGTCGGGATCGCGCGATGGTTTATACCTACCAACCCTTCCCCTAGGAGTATGCATTGAATGCTTTGTTTCGATTACTACTAATTTTTTTTCAACAAATATATGAGTTCTTCATGACTAATGTTGAGTCCATGGTTTAGATGCACTTTCACCTTCCACCATCACTGTCTTCTTTAATGTCGTGCAACTTTCGCCGGTGCACAAAACCCACCATATAGCCTCCCTCAAAACAGCCACCATACCTACCTACTATGGCTTTTTCAAAGCTATTCCGAGATATATTGCCATGCAACTACCACCATGACATGTGCCACCACTTCTACATTGCCATTGCATGATGACAAGATAGCTAGCATGATGTTTCCATTGATGTCTATGCCATGCTAGATCATTGTCACGGTAAACTACCGAAGGCATTCCTTATAAAGTCATCATTGCTCTATGTTTTGAGTTGTAAGTGTGATGATCATCATTGATGGATCATTGTCCCATGTGAGGAAATAAAAGAGGCCAGCGAAGCCCATTTACAAAAAAAGGCCAAAGATGCCCACCAAAAAAAAGAGGCCAAAGAGCCCACCAAAAAAATGAGAGAAAAAGAGAGAAGGGACAATGCTACTATCTCCTTTCCACACTTGTGCTTCATATTAAGCACCATGATCTTCATGATTGAGAGTCTCTCGTTTTGTCACCACCATATAGCTAGTGGGAAATTTTCATTATATAACTTGGCTTGTATATTCCAATGATAGGCTTCCTCAAAATTGCCTTAGGTCTTCGTGAGCAAGCAAGTTGGATGCACACCCACTAGTTTTCTTTAAGAGCTTTCACATACTCTTAGCTCTAGTGCATCATTTATATGGCAATCCCTACTCATTCACATTGATATCTATTGATGAGCATCTCCACAACCCATTGATATGCCTAATTAATGTGACCATCTTTTCCTTGTTTTGTCTTGCAACCTCCACCACACTCCACACCATCTATAGTGCTATAACCATGGCTCACGCTCATGTATTGCGTGAGAGTTGAAAAGGTTTGAGAAAGTAAAGGTGTGAAACAATTACTTGGCCAATACCGGGGTTGTGCATGATTTAAATTCATTGTGCAATGATGATAGAGCATAGCCACACTATATGCATTTGTAGGGATAACTTTCTTTTGGCCTTGTTATTTTGAAAGTTCCTGATTACCTTGCTAGTTTGCTTGAATTATTATTGTGTCCACGTCAATAGAAAACTATTGTTTTGAATCTAATGGATCTGAACATTCACGTCACATAATAGGAGTTACAAAGGACATCTATGCTAGGTAGCATGAAAGCATCAAAAATTCATTCTTTATCACTTCCCTACTCGAGGACGAGCAGGCGTTAAGCTTTGGGATGCTTGATACGTCTCAAACGTATCTATAATTTTTGATGGTTTCATGTTGTTATCTTGTCATCTTTGTATGTTTTATGTACCTTTTATATCTTTTTTGGGTCTAACTTATTAATTCAGTGCCAAGTGCCAGTTCCTGTTTTTTCTGTGTTTTTTACTCTTTTCAGATCTGATTTTGGAACGGAGTCCAAACGGAATAAAATCCCCGAAATAATTTTTTCCAGAACAGAAGAAGATCGGGGGACTTGAGGGGCAAGGCAGGGGGCCCACAGGGATCCCACAAGCCCTATTGCCGCGACCAGGGGGCCTGCGGGTACCAGGCTTGTGGCCTCCCTAGCGCTCCCCTGCCCTAGCTCTTTGGCCTATAATTTCCCTAAAATCCCCAAAAAAATCAGGGCGTCCACGAAACCACTTTTCCACCGCCGCAAGCTTCTGTTTCCGCGAGATCTCATCTGGATACCCTTCCTGGTGCCCTGCTGGAGGGGACTTTGGAGTTGGAGGGCTTCACCATCAACATCATCGCCTCTCCAATGACTCGTGAGTAGTCCAATTCAGACCTACGGGTCTGTAGTTAGTAGCTAGATGGCTTCTTCTCTCTCTTGGATCTTCAATACAAAGTTCTCCATGATCTTCATGGATATCTATCGGATGTAATCCTCTTTGGCGGTGTGTTTGTCGAGATCCGATGAATTGTGGATTTGTGATCAAATTATCTATGAATTATATTTGAGTCTTTGCTGATTTCTTATATGCATGATTTGATATCCTTGTAAGTCTCTCTGAGTCTTGGGTTTTGTTTGTCCAACTAGATCTATGATTCTTGCAATGGGAGAAGTGCTTGGTTTTGGGTTCATACCGTGCGGTGACCTTTCCCAGTGACAGAAGGGGCAGCAAGGCACGCATCATGTTGTTGCCATCAATGGTAACCAGATGGGCTTTCATCATAGATTTGAGATTGTCCATCTAGATCATGTAATCTTGCTTAAGGCGTTACTCTGTTCTTATGAACTCAATACACTAGATGCATGCTGGATAGTGGTCGACGTGTGGAGTAATAGTAGTAGATGCAGAAAGTATCGGTCTACTTGTTTTGGACGTGATGCCTATAGATATGATCATTGCCATAGATAACGTCATGACTTTGCGCGGTTCTATCAATTGCTCGACAGTAATTCGTTCACCCACCGTCTACTTGCTTTCATGAGAGAAGCTACTAGTGAACACTACGGCCCCCGGGTCTATTCACAACTATCGTCTCCACTTTTACTTTTACTTTGCTTTGTTTACTTTTTTCTTTCAGTTCTCACTTTGCAAACAATCTATAAGGGATTGACAACCCCTTCATAGCATTGGGTGCAAGCTCTTTGTGTTTGTGCAGGTACTTGTGACTTGATGCGATCCTCCTACTGGATCGATACCTTGGTTCTCAAACTGAGGGAAATACTTACTGCTTCTGTGCTGCATCACCCTTTCCTCTTCAAGGGAACACCAACGCAAGGCTCCAAGGCCGCGGGGGAATCCTTTGCATATTTGCCAAGGAAGTCCCTGTAGGCGTAGCCAGCAGCAGAAGGACCTCTGACGCCCTTGCCGGGGAAGGTCTTTTGTTGTCGTAGCATACTCCCATAAATGTTGAAAGCAATATTATCAATACCTTAATTCCGGAAGAATACCTAAGGGACATTTATCAGCCTGTTTCAGACTCCGAAAACGAAGAGGTATGTGATTGGTAAGAAAAAGAGTCCAAAACTTTTCCAGTAGGAAATTTTCTCCATTTTGGAATATTTGAAAAAATACAAAAAATGGAAGTAGTCCAGAAAGTGCGTGAGGAGGCGACAAGCCTGCACGACGCGGGCCCACCCCCTGGCCGCGTCGTGAGGGCTTGTGGCCACCTCGTGTGCCTCCCAGACTCCGTTTTCGTGCATGGTACTATCCTGGTTTGAAAAAAGTCATTATATATACTCCCGTTTGGTCTGACCCCTGCATCACGCATATTTCTTCTGTTTTTCGTTTCGTGCCTGTTACTGTTGGAGATCTAGATTGCTATGACTTCCCCAAAAGCTCCGAAGGACAAGATCTTTGAGAAGGTCATCAATCCCTACCTCACGGGAGTGCTGCAACACCCTCAATCTATCGAGATGCGTGAGGGGATGTTGCACATCCGTGATGTTGAGGGGCCCAAGAAGACCGGAAGCATGGAGACGAGGCTCGAAGCAATGGAGCAACAAGTCTTCAAGTGCCAAGGGATGGTGGAGCGTGGACTCAACGCCAACCACATGATGATCACGGAGTTCACCAACAAGCACATGATTGATGCCAATGACATTGGGAAGCACCTCTCCAGGCTCTATGACAAGATTGTTCAACTCCAGGCCCAGATCTATGACCTGCAGAACCAAAACTGTGAGTATGAGTATAGATTTAAATCAATACTGTTGGTTGCAGATTTGAGGATTCCGGAGACTCGTTCATCTTTCCATGATGGAGCACCTATGCCTTGGAAGACGGAGGATCAAACCCATGTTGCAACAATTCCTCCACCACCACCAAAGGAAGACAACTGAGCATTGGTATGGGCAATCCCCTTGGCTTGTGCCAAGCTTGGGGGAGTTGCCCCGGTATCGTATCACCATCACATCTTTTGCCTTTACCTTTGTTTTAGTTTTCCTTTTGAGTTTTCTCTTTCTCTAGTAGATTAAAAGTCTTAGTGTTTTAGTCTTGAGTTTTGCTTTGTGTCACCCTCGATGTATTCGAGCTCGTGAGCCATATAATAAAGAGTGTCTTAGTTGAAGGGCTTTCCCTCTTGCCATGATCAAAAGAGTGAGAATAGAACAAAAGCATGAAAGATCATGTAATGATGTTATGGGAAGTGATGGCTTCACATATAAAAAGAATGAGGATTGAAACTTGTCGAGGGTAGGCAAACGTAGACCTTGGTAATTGTTGCAATTAATAGGAAGTGATAAAGAAGGAGAGGTTCACATATAAATATATCATCTCTAACACCATTTATGATTGTGAGCACTCACTAAACTATTACATGCCTAGAAGTAGATGTTGGACAGGGAAGACAACATAATGAATTGTGTTTCTTGGTTCCGAACAATGTTATATGATTAGAGATCCCTTAGCATGTGACGATTGCTTCCACCTCATATTAGCCAAAGCTCCCACACTAAGTAGAGATACTACTTGTGCATCCATAAACCATCGACCCAGTTTTGCCATGAGAGTCCACCATACCTTCCTATGGATTGAATAAGATCCCTCAAGTAAGTTGTCATCGGTTGAAGCAATAAAAATTTCTCTCTAATATGTATGATCTATTAGTGTGTGGAAAATAAGCTTTGTACGAACCTGTGATGAGGAAGACATAAAAGCGACAGACTGCATAATAAAGTTCTTTATCGCAGGAGGCAATATAAAGTGACGTTCCTCCGCACTAAGAGGACACGCATCCAAACCTCAAAAGTGCATGACAACCTATGCTTCCCTCTACGAAAGGCCTATCTTGTACCTTTACTTTTTGCCCTTGAAAGAGTCATGGTGATCTTCACCAATTACTTGTTTCGCCTTTATCTTGGCTAACGTCATATGCTTGGGAAAGATCTATATTCATATGTCAACTTGGAAGTAAGTATTCATGATTTATTATTGTTGACATTACCCTTGAGGTAAGCAGTTGGGAGGCAAAACTATAAGCCCCTATCTTTCTCTGTGTCGAGATGAAACTTTGATATCATGAGTACCACGTGAGTTGTAGCAATTGTAGAGAACGAAAGAATTATTGAGTATGTGGATTTGCTTTACAATCTCTTATTTGAATCTTTCTGATGTTGTGATAAATTGCAATTGCTTCAGTGACTAAAGGCTATCGGTTGTTACTTCTTGGTAAGGTTCTTGATCCATGCTTTACTTTGTGAAGGAATTATCACTTTAGCATGAGAGATTATATGTTGGTATTGTTGTTCTGAGCATGATCATGATGCATGCATGTTCGTATCTTGTTTTGTCGACACCTCTCTCCCTAAACATGTGGACAAATTTATTGAGCTAGGTTTTCGCTTGAGGACAAGCGAGGTCTAAGCTCGGGGGAGTTGATACGTCCATTTTGCATCATGTTTTCATGTTGTTATTTATCGCTTCTTGGGCTGTTACTTCACTTCACGGTACAATTCTTATGCCCTTTCTCTCTTATTTTGCAAGGTTTACACGAAGAGGGAGAATGTCGGCAGCTAGAATTCTGGCTTGAAAGTGGAGCAAAGTTGAGATACCTATTCTGCGCAACTCCAAACGCCGTAAAAATCAACGAGGATTTTTTCCGGATTTATAAAAAATACTGGGCCGAAGAAGCGCCAGAGGGACGCGTGCAGGTGGCCACAAGTGTGCATGATGCGGCCACCCCCCAGGCCGCGCTATGAGGGCTTGTGGGCAGCCTGCTGGCCCACTGGCCCCCTCTTCTGCTATATGAAGGGTTTTGTCTGGAAAAAAAAATCAAGGAGGAGCTTTTTCGTGGATTCGCTGCCGCCACGAGGCGGAACTTGAGCAGAACCAATCTAGAGCTCCGGCAGGACGATCCTCCCGGGGAAACTTCCCTCCCGGAGGGGGAAATCATCGCCATCATCATCACCAACACTCCTCTCATCAAAGGGGACTCATCACCACCAACATCTTCATCAGCACCATCTCATCTCCAAAGCCTAGTTCATCTCTTGTAACCAATCTCCGTCTCGCGACTCTGATTGGTACTTGTAAGGTTGCTAGTAGTGTAATTACTCTTTGTAGTTGATGCTAGTTGGATTACTTGGTGGAAGAGTTTATGTTCAGATCCTTGATGCTACTCATTACCTCTCTGGTCATTAATATGATTATGCTTTGTGAGTAGTTACTTTTGTTCCTGAGGACATGGGATAATTCATGCTAATAGTAGTCATGTGAATTTGGTATTCGTTCGATATTTTGATGTGTTGTATGTTGTTTTTCCTCTAGTGGTGTTATGTGAACGTCGACTACATAACACTTCACCATTATTTGGGCCTAGAGGAAGGCTTTGGGAAGTAGTAAGTAGATGATGGGTTGCTAGAGTGACAGGAGCTTAAACCCTAGTTTATGCGTTGCTTCGTAAGGGGCTGATTTGGATCCACTAGTTTAATGCTATGGTTAGACTTGTTCTTAATTCTTCTTTCGTAGTTGCGGATGCTTGCAGAGGGGTTAATAATAAGTGGGATGCTTGTCCAAGTAAGGGCAGTACCCAAGCACCGGTCCACCCACATATCAAACTATCAAAGTAACGAACGCGAATCATATGAACATGATGAAAACTAGCATGACAGAAATTCCCGTGTGTCCTCGGGAGCGTTTTTCCTCCTGTAATACTTTGTCTAGGCTTGTCCCTTGCTACAAAAGGGATTGGGCCACTTTTTTGCACCGTTGCTACTTTTTTTACTTGTTGCTTGCTACGAATCATCTCACCACACAATCAATTGTTACCGACAATTTCAGTGCGTGCAGATTTTACATTGCTGAAAACCACTTGTCAGATCCTTCTGCTCCTCGTTGGGTTCGACACTCTTACTTATCGAAAGGACTACGATTGATCCCCTATACTTGTGGGTCATCAGGGTTTCCTCACGAAACACTTAATATAGGCCAAAGGAGGGCACCGGAGGAGATGGGGCCCACCCAAGCAACCTCCTAGCGCGGCCTAGGGCCTGGCCGCGCCATCAGGCCGTCTAGGAGGCCCCTGGACCTCCTTCGGTGATCCCAAAGCTTGTGTTTCTCTTATTTTTTTATATATATTTTTGGATTTTTCGGGCTTCGAAAAATTGGTTAAAATCCCGTGCAAAAAATACATCAGCACACAAAAACTGACACTGGGTGCACTGAGTTAGTAGGTTAGTCCAAATATGTGTAAAATGATATAAAACAGTAGCAAAACATGTAACAATGTCACCCAAAAGATCACGGAACAAGTATAAATAATAGATATGTTTGGGACGTATCACCATCACCGGAGACCATGGAGGAGGAAGACGGAGGGGCCATCATCACCATGGAGGCCATGGACCATAGGGGGAACATCTCCCCACCTTGGGGGGAGGTCATGGAGGAGGAGGCACAATGGGGAGACCCTCTCCCCCTTTCTCCCGGTGGTGCTCGAGTGCCATCGGGGGAACCATCGCCGCTAAGGGTGGCAATTTTATCCACGGACATTGATATCCACGAATACCCGACCTGAGTGGATAGGGTTTGGATATGTTTTTACGCCCATGGACAACATCCGAACCCGATCCGGTTACTCGTGGATAGGGCATGGACATACTTATGTATCCGTGGATATATCCGAGCCCGACCCCGTAGTAGACATGTGGGGAAAAATTCAGTGATCCCCACTATCCCATTTTCTAATGATTTTTTTCTTTATAAAAAATAAAAAATTGCAGAATCCCTCCCCATTCCCTCAACTGCCTCCTCTCATTCTTCTATCTCCTCGTTAAATGTGTCGTCATTAAGAAACCTCTTCGTTCGCACAATTTACTCCTCGCGTAGCCCTAGATGAAGCCACCGGCGCCACCAACCTTTATTTCTACATACGGTGTAGGCGTGCCCCTGTTCATCATCCAACGCCAGTGTCCAGTGGAAGCCCAAATCCAAATCCCCTATACACCTCTGCCTCAGCTTCTCTCACACACGGGAACGGCGGGGATCAACTCAAGTCTCTGAGCTGCGATGCAGATCACACCGACGCGGAGCAACGCGACATACAAGGGTGCTAGTGTGCTGCTGTGCGCCAGAGCAAGAGCATGTAAGCACGGGGGTGAAGGGAGATGTTCGCAGACCAAGAAGAAGAGTATGGTCGTGCTGAGGTGGTGATAAACACACCAAATAGCCATCGTCCAAGGTAAGTTTTCCTCTTCCCTGAATCCATCTCATATATGTGTTGTGTTTTTGTACGTGGGTGTAAAACATGTACTTGTTCTCTGAGTCCTTCATGTCCGTCTGTAAATTAAGTACTAGTTCTTTCACCTATTAATTGGAGCAGTAGTATTTTTGTGTGTTCCCTGAATCCCTCTCATATACTCATGTTAGAGATGGTGTGTGATATCACCTTGTGAGGACAGAGGATTGTATACTTATGTTTAATTGATGTTATGTCATTTTGTAATAATCTAAGAGCTTATTTGATGATGTGCACGTGTACTTTGCAAGGATCTAAGAGCACATTTGATGTCGTGCACTTGTGCTATGTCATTTTTGTTAAATTTCAAGAGCTTGTGTGAATGTTATGTTGTGTCTTATGTATACGTGTTGAGAGAACCCGATGGATATCCAGATCCGATGGATATTCATCGGGTTTGGATATGGGCATAATTTTTCGCCCATGGATTTTTTCATGGACGGGCACATAGTATCTTCATGGATTTGGATATGGATTTTATAGTCTTCAATCCGACCCGAACCCGGTCCATTGCCATCCTTAATCGCCGCGATGATCGTCTTCATCAACATCACCTTCTTCATTACCATCCTCATCTTCTTTTAGCGGTCCACTCTCCCGCACCCGCTGTAATCCCCTACTTGAACATGGTGCTTTATGCCACATATTATGATCTAATGATGTGTTGCCATCCTATGATGTTGTGAGTAGATTCCCTTTGTCTTATGGGTTGATTAATGATCTAGATTGGTTTGAGTTGCATGCTTTATTATTAATGTTGTCCTATGGTGCTCTTCGTGTCACACAAGCATGAGGGATTCCCGTTGTAGGGTTTTGCAATACGTTCATGATTCGCTTATAGTGGGTTGCTTGAGTGACAGAAGCATAAACTCGAGTAGGTAGGTTGTTGCGTATGGGATAAAGGGGAATTGAAGCTTTAATGCTATGCTTTGCAGCTATTTTTATATTTTAGTTCTCCGATATCATGCAAAGCTATTCTCTTCATACCCACAACGTAGTTTGATTTATTGTTCCTAGTTGGAAGCAAACGTTCGATGTACGTAAAGTTGTATCAATGGCAGATAGGACTCGAGAGAATATTGCTCTTACCTTTAGCTCCTTGTGGGTTTGACACTCCATACTTATCACTTCCACCTTTGGAAATTGCTACGATGATTCCTTGCACTTGGGATTATCAGCAAGTTTCTTTACTCGTTCTGTAATACAAGATCCCGTGACTATCTCCATAGTCACATTGCTTGCAAGGCTTGTTGTGATGTTGTATTACCGAGTGGGCCCCGAGATACCTCTCCATCACACGGAGTGACAAATCCTAGTCTTGATCCATGCCAACCCAACAGACACCTTCGGAGATACCTGTAAAGCACCTTTATAGTCACCCAGTTACGTTGTGAAGTTTGATACACACAAGGCATTCCTCAGATGTCTCGGAGTTGCATGATCTCATGGTCATAGGAACAGATGCTTGACATGCAGAAAACAGTAGCAATAAACTAACACGATCATATGCTATGTTCATAGTTTGGGTCTTGTCCATCACATCATTCTCATAGTGATGTGATCCCATTATCAAATGACAACTCATGGCTCTGGTCAGGAAACCTTGACCATCTTTGATCAACGAGCTAGTCCTTAGAGGCTCACTAGGGACAGTGTGTTGTCTATGTACCCACTCATGTATTTGAGTTTCCAATCAATACAATTATAACATGGATAATAAATGATTATCATGAACAAGGAAATATAATAATAACTAATTTATTATTGCCTCTAGGGCATATTTCCAAAACTTAGTTGTAGAGTGCCTATCCTCAATGGGGAGTACTATAGTCAATGGAAAGACAAAATGTTAGATCTCTATGATGAATTCCATTTGAGCAAATATGTTGATAGTCCCTATGTGCCTCCCATTGATCCCTTACATCCTTCACACGAGGAAGAAATTGACATGGTTTGTAATCTTAGAACCGTTAATATTATCATTAGAGGATTACCTAGAATCGTGTTTGATCATATGAAGAACTTGTTCCTACACTTTGTGGAAATATTTGGAGAAAAGACATCTAAACTACTGATAACCCACAAGTATAGGGGATCGCGACAATCTTCATACGTAGTATTTCACCCTAATTAATTGATTCGACACAAGGGGAGCCAAAGAATATTTATAGGCCTTGATAGTTGAGTTGTCAATTCATCCCCACATGGGATATATCTCTCTGTAGCAAAGGATTTAGTAGCATGGCAAATAATAGTAGTATCGGTAACAGTGATAGCAGCAATTTTGGTAACAACAGTAAGAGTAACAATTGAGTAACTGGTGTGACAGTAATAACAACAGTACTAACTTAGCAAGATTTAGTATTTTTAAAGCATAGGCACATGGATCAGCGGTGGAAAGATATGGATGACATCAATCATGTAACAGTTACACACTAGAGTGACATAGAACTAGCTCCAATTCATCAATATAATGTAGGCATGTATTCCGTATATAGTCATACATGCTTGCGATAAGAACTTGCATGACATCTTTTGTCCTACCCTCCCTTGGCAACGGGTCCTATTGGAAACTAATGGATATTAAGGCATCCTTTTAATAGAGAACCGAAACAAAGCGTTAACACATAGTGAGTACATGAACTCCTCAAACTATGGCAATCACGGGAAAGAATCCCAATTATTGTCACCTTGGGGTATGCGGATCAAGACCCATAATAGGTGCATACAAATTGCAAGATAGGATCAAAATACTTTTCATATTCAAAGAGAACATGATAAATTTAGATCTGAAATCATGGCACTCGGGGCCTAGTGACAAGCATTAAGCATAGCAAAGTCATAGCAACATCAATCTTAGAACATAGTGGATACTAGGGATCAAGCCCTATCAAACTTAACTCGATTACATGATCAATCTCATCCAAACCTCATCACCATACAACGAGCCTACTAAGGAATTACTCACATCCGGTGGTAAGCATCATGGAATTGTTGATGGAGAAGGGTTGATGTTGACGACGACGAATCCCCTTCTCTAGAGCCCCAAACAGACTGCAGATCAGCCCTCCCGAGGAAGAACAGGAGGTGGTAGCTGTTCCATCTCATAAAACACGATGAAATTTTCTCTCCTATTGTTAGAGCATATATCTACATATGTGTTTTTGGTAACTAATGACAATTCCTATGGACTAATGGTTGCCTTAAGTTACATTTATAGGATTTGTCCATAGGCACTTCTTGAAGTCCATCTGTTGGGTTCAAGGAGTTTATATGATGACCAAGATGGTATTCAAGGTATTATCCAAAGAATGGTCATAGAGACACATGGTTGATCAAGATCTCAGACAAAGAGTAAATCAAGATGATCAACACACAAAGCGTACAAGATGTACCGAGAGGGATCAAGTGATGCCATGGTATGGATTTGTCCATAGGCACTTCTTGAACTCCATCTGTTGGGTTCAAGGAGTTTATTTGATGACCAAGATGGTATTCAAGGTATTATCCAAAGAATGGTCATAGAGACACATGGTTGATCAAGATCTCAGACAAAGAGTAAATCAAGATGATCAACACACAAAGCGTACAAGATGTACCGAGAGGGATCAAGTGATCCCATGGTATGGTAAGCATTGTCCATTGCGTGTTTGTGTACTAACCCATGGTCTTCGTGAGAGTTCTATGTGGGTGTTATGTGTGTTTCCATGGGCTTGCGTCAAAGGGAAGATCTCATACAACCCATGAAGTATAACGTCAAGTTGTGATCGTCATCAAGATTGCAATGTGCAAGTTCAAGTGGATCAGCACGAAGATATCATGCTTGAAGCTTGCCGTTCATTGTGGTGGCAATGGACTTGTGAAGATATGCTGAAGAGTGGCTCACTCATAGTGAGTATGGGGGAGCAATCAACTAGTCTTCATCAAGCCAACACAATCAAGAAAGGTGGTCCATCTTGAGGAAGCCAAGATCATCATCATCTAGCTCAAGAGGACGAGGTGCAAGGTATAGGTTTGCCCTTGATAGGTTTTCTGTTTAGGATAGATTGTTGTACTATCAAGGGGGCTCTCAAGTGAGTAGCTTGATCGTATCGTTCGTTGAGAGCTCAAACCATTTGCATCCTTGCATCATACTTCTTGGTTCTTGTTTGGTGTTTCTCTTTGTGAGTTTTAGAGCTTATGGTCATCTTCGTGACAAGCTCGAGTTCATCGAAAATGGAGTCCATATGCATCTACTATGATGTTTTCGATGTTGGAGTTTTTGCCGGTTCTTCATTCATAGAGGACTCACATCTCTATATCATTGGCATTTTCATATCTGCATGGTCTTAAGCCCTTGTCGTCCTGAATCCAACAAGCTTGGGTTTGCTCGATTCGGAGCTCGTATGCGAAAGTTATGGCTGTTTCAGTGGCGAGTGGTAGTACCGTTGGACCTGGCGGTAGTACCGCTGGCCCTAGCGGTAGTACCGCTGGCTGGCGGTAGTACCGCCCCTGGTCAGCGGTAGTACCACTCCAGGAGCTTAGTACCGCCTGCCTAGCGGTTGTTCGTGGACGGACCTTTTTGCGAATTCTTTCTTGGCGGTGGTAGTGCCTTTGCACTACCAGGGGCCCAACGGTAGTACCGTTGGGGCTAGCGATAGTACCGTTGGAGTGCCAGCGGTAGTACCGCTAGCTGGCGGTAGTACCGCTGCAGTCAGCGGTAGTACCGCTGGAGTGCCAGCGGTAGTACCGCTGCAGCCAGCGGTAGTACCGCTGGAGCTCGGGCAGAGAGTGGGGGTAACGGTCTGATTCCTTCCCCCACTATATAAAGGGGGTCTTCTTCCCCCTTGGCCTTATCCATTCATTGAGCTCTTGTTCTACCTCCATTGTTGACATTCTTAGAGCTTGCTTACTCTCAATCCCTCCAATGATTCTTGCTTGTTCTTGAGGGAAAAGAGAGAGGAGATCTAGATCCACATCTCCACCAATCACTTTCTCCTCTATGTGAGGGGAACCCCTTGGATCTTGATCTTGGAGTTCTTTGTGAGCTCCTTGTTCTTCCTCTCATATTTCTCCATAGCTTTCGTTGTTGTGGAGGGATTTGAGTGTGAGGGACTTGACCACTTCGTGTGTTCTTGCCATTGCATTGGTTGCATCGGTTTGAGTTCTTCACGGTGATACGTGGAAGTGAAGGTTGAGAAGCTTATTACCTTTGGTACTTAGTACCCTAGATATTGTTCTTCGTGGATGCTTTGGTGTCCTAGAAGCTTGGTGGTGTCTCGGAGCTCAATCATTGTGGTGTGAAGCTCCGGGAAAGCGTCGGGGTCTCCAATTAGGTTGTGGAGATTGCCCCGAGCAATTTGTACGGGTACCGGTAACCGCCCCCAAGGGTTGCCACGTGTACGGGTTCGGTAACCGCCCCCAAGGTTTGCCATTTGTACGGGTTCGGTGACCGCCCTCAAGGGTCCCTTAGTGGAATCACGGCATCTTGCATTGTGCGAGGGCGTGAGGAGATTACGGTGGCCTTAGTGGCATCTTGGGGAGCATTGTGCCTCCACACCGCTCCAACGGAGATTAGCATCCGCAAGGGTGTGAACTTCGGGATACATCATCGTCTCCACGTACCCCGGTTATCTCTTACCCGAACCCTTTACTTATGCAATTTACTTTGTGATAGCCATATTGTCTCTTGTCATATATCTTGCTATCACTTAGTTGTTTATCTTGCTTAGCATAAGTTGTTGGTGCACATAGGTGAGCCTAGTTGTTTGAGGTTTTGTGCTTGACATATTAAACGTTAGTTTTATTCCGCATTTGTTCAAGCCTAAACCTTAATTATTTTAAAGCGCCTATTCACCCCCCTCTAGGCGACATCCACGTCCTTTTCAATTGGCATCAGAGCTAGGTCTCTCTTTATTAGGTTTAACCACCTAGAGAGTAAGGATGTCGACTAGGGGTTTAGGATCCACTGACACTCTTAGTTTTGATGGAACAAATTTTGATGTTTGGGTAATTCGCATGCTTAATCACTTTCGTGTCTTGGACCCAAATTTAGAGCGAATTGTAGATATGGGTTTTTCTCCTCCAAAGGATTCTCAAAATATATCCTTAGAGGATGAGAAAAACTCTTATCTCAATGCTCAAGCTTCTAATGTGCTTTTTGATGCTTTGAGCAATGTAGTTATATTTCAACTCATGCCATTCCGGGATGCTCATGAGTTGTGGACAAAGCTTCAAGATAAACATGGTGTGTCCAAGATTTGTAGGGATGATTGTTCTCCCTCCACCTCCGGTCGTGTGGTCTTCTCAACTTCATCTACTTCACCTACATGTGGATTGCCACAAGGTAATGATATGGTGAGTAGTGGTGACCATTACAATAATGAAAGTGGGTTTATTTTTGATGATCCTTCATCACTATATTATTGCAATGCTTCATCTTTGGGCGTTAACACTTCAAGCACTCTAAATGTGTCACATGCTTGTGTTGCTAGTCCGTGCATATCATGTAAAAACTGCGTGTCTAAATCTCATGATGATATGCCTCCTATATCTTGTTGCCATGATAAAAATGTATATATTTCCTCGAGTTGTTGTGCTAACAATGTAGAGGAAATTCATCACTCCATGGAACAAGATGTGGCCTTGAATGATGCTTCAAGGGATCCCACATCATCATCCATTATGACTCACTTTTGCCTTATGGCTAAGGCTTCAAAGGTATCTCCTACTTTGAATTCCAATATATCTCATGATGATGATGTTGATGATAATGGGGATGAGGATAATGATAAAGAGAGTGATAATATTGCATCCTTAAAAATTAAGGGTGAAATGATTTTTAAATCTCTTTATAAGAATAAACTTGCTCGTTCCAACTTCTTGGAAATCATGTCTATTGCCACTGAGGGCAAGAAATACATTGAGGAGTTGGAAGCTCATGTTGAGGAGCATGAGGCCACCATTGAGACAATGGAAGGTCATGAGCGTGATTACGCTAATGACATCGCAGAGCTATCTCAAGCTCTTGATAATGAACGTACCACCAAGGAATCTCTTGAGGAAACCTTTGCTCTAGAATTATCTAGATTAAAGGGATCCTATGATAGAGCTCTTGAGGTGGCTAATGATTTTAGAACTAAAAATGATAAGCTTGAAGTTGCACATGCTAAACTCCTTGAGGACTATGAGCACCTCGAAAATGGCTCAAGGGCTATTAAGAGCTCGCTCATCAAACTCACCGAGTCTCGTGCTCAAGTTGAAGCTTCATATGCTAAAGAGCTTGCCAAGGTGCCCTCTCCTCTTATTGCTAATGATGATGCTTGTGCTACTAACTCTACTTCTTGTGAAGCATCCATTTTAAGGAGAATGTTGAGCTAAGGGATCAACTTGAGTTGCTATCTAGCAATTATGGGAAATTGGAAGAAAGTAATGTAATGCTCACAAACTCTCATGATGATCTTCTAGCATCCCATAATGTGCTAAAATTAGCTCATGAGGCTATTACTACCAAGGTAACATCGAGTGAGCCTCATGTGGACATTAGCACTACTTCTAGTCAAAAAGATATATTGCCATGTGCTAGTTCTTGTAATTACTACCACAAGAGGTACACCACTCCGAGTGGCTCGCCAATGTTGTTATGGTGCCCAAGAAGGACAAGTCTCTCCGAATGTGCATCGACTTCAAGCATCTCAATAAGGTCTGCCCGAAAGACCATTTCCCGCTCCCCCGCATTGATCAAATTGTCGATTCGACTACGGGTTGCGAGCGTTTGTCATTCCTTGATGCCTACTCAGGCTATCATCAGATCCGTCTGTATGGCCCCGATGAATTAAAAACAGCCTTCATCACCCCATTCGAGTGCTTCTGCTACATCACTATGCCATTCGGTTTGAAGAATGCAGGAGCAACTTTTATGTGCATGATCCAAAAATGCCTCCTTGACCAGATCGGTCGAAATGTGGAGGCGTATATGGATGATATCGTAGTCAAGTCACGCAAAGTTCCCGACCTGCTGACTGACTTGGCAGAAACATTCGCCAACCTTTGTAGGTACGATATCAAGCTCAACCCTGCCAAGTGTTCATTCGGTGTTCCCAGCGGAAAGTTACTCGGTTTCTTTGTTTCCGAACGAGGTATCGGTGTCAACCCCAAAAAGATCGGGACCATCATCCGAATGGAGCGGCCGGTCAGAATACATGATGTTCAAAGGCTCACAGGTTGCCTAGCGGCTTTGAGCAGGTTTAGCAGTCGACTCGGCGAGAAGGCGCTACCTCTGTACTGACTCATGAAGAAATCAGATACTTTCGAGTGGACAGACGAAGCCCAAATTGCATTCGACGACCTCAAAGCCCTTCTTTCCACCCAGCCGGTTCTCACTACCCCGCTCAGTAAAGAACCCCTTCTTGTGTACATCGCGGCTACAAATCAAGTCGTTAGCACTGTTGTCACAGTCGAACGCGAAGAAGAAGGCAAGGCGTACAAGGTTCAGCGGCCAGTGTATTATGTCTCCGAAGTCCTGACTCCTTCCAAGCAGAGGTATCCCCATTATCAAAATCTTATTTACGGGATCTACATGACTGCGAAGAAGGTGGCTCATTATTTCCAAGACCACTCGGTGTCTGTCGTTTCTGATGCTCCATTGTCGGAAATCCTCCACAATCGAGACGCATGAGGCCGAGTGGCGAAGTGGGCAATGGAGATGTTATACTGCGACATCAAGTTCGAAGCCAAGAAGGCTATAAAGTCTCAAGCTCTGGCTGACTTCATAGCAGAATCGATAGAACAACAGCAACCGACTCACATCTACTCGGCTCATTGGACAATGTTCTTCGATGGGTCCAAGATGTTGAATGGCTCCGGCGCTGGCGTTGTGATCATATCGCCAAAAGGTGACAAGCTCAAGTATGTGTTGCAGATACATTTCATTCCTCCAACAACGAGGCAGAATATGAAGCTCTCCTTTATGGATTGCGCATGGCCATCACACTCGGCGTCCGTCGCCTGATGGTCTATGGCGATTCAGATTTGGTGGTTAATCAAGTGATGAAGGAGTGGGATGTAAGGAACCCCACCATGACTACATACTGCAACGCAGTGAGGAAGCTCGAGAAAAAGTTTGAAGGTCTGGAACTCCACCATGTTCCGCGACTGAAAAACCAAGCAGCTGATGAATTGCCGAAACTTGGATCCACTCGGAGACCAGTCCCGAGTGATGTCTGCCTCGAGCACTTACACCTTCCCTCAGTTAAAGAAGATCCTTTCAGAGAGGAACCAGTACAACCAAAGAGCTCGACAGATCCGACTGAAGTCGAGGTCCCCGCTGTGGTTGATTTGATCATGGAGATTCTTGCTATCATCCACGGTTGGACTGTGCCGTTCATTGCGTACATCCTAAGGCAAGAATTACCAGAAGACGAGGTCCAAGCCAGGCAGATCATCCGCAGGTCGAAGTCGTTCACCGTCATTGATGGCCAGTTGTACAAAGAAAGTGTTTCAGGCGTCCTTCAACGATGCATCTCCCCTGAGGAGGGACAGTTAATCCTGGAAGAAATTCACTCGGGAACCTGCGGTCATCATGCCTCCTCAAGAGCAATCGTCGCCAAAGCATTCAGAGCTGGTTTCTTCTGGTTGCAGGCGAATGAAATGGCGAAGGATATGGTCGACCGATGCGAAGGCTGTCAGTTCTACTCGAACAAGTCCCACAAGCCAACATCTGCGCTGAGGACAATCCCTCTTGTTTGACCGTTTGCAGTGTGGGTATTAGATGCAGTCGGTCCATTCAGGACAGGCCAAGGGGGATTCACACATCTGTTGGTGGCAGTCGACAAGTTCACCAAGTGGATTCAAGCCAAGCCCATCAAGAAGCTCGATGCCCTTACGACCATCAAGTTCGTCAGGGACATCCTCTCCAGATTCGGGGTACCGCACATCATAATCACTGACAATGGCACAAACTTTGACTCGGACAGATTCAAAGGTTTCTGTACAGGCCAAGGTATCCGAGTGGATTTTGCATCTGTGGCGCATCCCCAAACAAACGGGCAAGCACAGCGGGTGAATGAACTTATTCTTCAAGGGTTGAAACCTCGACTCCTGCGGGAAGTTGGACATGCTGCCGGCGCATGGGTCACCGAGTTGCCTTCGGTGTTGTGGGGCCTCTGCACAACTCCAAATAGATCTACAGGGCGATCCCCGTTCTTCCTCGTTTATGGAGCAGAGGCAGTCCTTCCAAGTGACTTGCTTCACATCTCTCCACGAGTCAAACTCTTCTCCGAAGCCGAAGCAGAGCAAGCCAGGCAAGACGGAGTGGATCTTCCAGAAGAGGAGCGCGATATGGCACTGACTCGCTCAACCATTTATCAACAAGACCTGCGGCGTTTTCACGCGCGGCACGTCAGGAGTCGTACATTCCAAGCAGGCGACCTGGTGCTCCGAGTGGATCAGCAGAGACCTCACAAGTTGGCTCCCGTCTGGGAAGGACCCTACATCATCTCCAAGGTGCTGAACAACGGAGCATATCGACTCTATAACCTCGACAGGGAAACGGACGAGCCGCGAGCATGGAACGGAGATCTCCTGAAGCGCTTCTACACGTGACCGCCAACGGAGGCAATGTAAAGAACAAGTATCATTGAAGTAATACAAAGCAGATTGATTTTTTGCAAATTGAAAATTCTTCCGCGTTGGCAGACTCCGGTCTAAGAAATAAAAAATTTGCTCCGAGTGTGCACTGAACGTCGCACTCGGGGACTTAGCTGCGATCCAGAATCGCCTAAGTACAAAACTATCTCCGAGTGTGCACTAAACGTCGCACTCGGGGACTTAGCTGCGATCCAGAATTGCCTAAGTACAAAACGATCTCCGAGTGTACACTAAACGTCGCACTCGGGGACTTAGCTGCGATCCAGAATCGCCTAAGTACAAAACTCCCTCCGAGTGTGCATTAAACGTCGCACTCGGAGACTTAGCTGCGATCCAGAATCGCCTAAGTACAAAACCATCTCCGAGTGTACACTAAACGTCGCACTCGGGGACTTAGCTGCGATCCAGAATCGCCTAAGTACAAAACTCTCTCCGAGTGTGCACTAAACGTCACACTCGGGGACTTAGCTGCGATCCAGAATCGCCTAAGTACAAAACTATCTCCGAGTGTACACTAAACGTCGCACTCGGGGACTTAGCTGCGATCCAGAATCGCCTAAGTACAAAACTCTCTCCAAGTGTGCACTAAATGTCACACTCGGGGACTTAGCCGCGGTCCAGAATCGCCTAAGTACAAACTCCCTCCGAGTGTGCACTTAAACGTCGCACTCGGAGACTTAGCTGCGATCCAGTATCGCCTAAGTACAAACTCTCTCCGAGTGTGCACTAAACGTCGCACTCGTAGGCTTAGCTGCGGTCCAGAATCGCCTAAGTTCAAAATCTCTCCGAGTGTGCACTAAAGGTCGCACTCGGGGACTTAGCTGCGGTCCAGAATCGCCTAAGTACAAACTTTCTCCGACTGTGCACTAAACGTCACACGCGGGGACTTAGCTGCGATCCAGAATTGCCTAAGTACAAACTCACTCCGAGTGCGCTCTACAAAACGCACTCGGGGACTTAGCTGCGATCCAGAATCGCCTAAGTACAAACTCACTCCAAGTGCGCTCTACAAAACGCACTCGGGGACTTAGCTGCGATCCAGAATCGCCTAAGTAAAAAGCTTCCTTCGACTGTATCCTAGAGATCCACTCGGAGGCTTAGCAGACCGTCATTGAGACTCATGTAGATGTGAAGACAACTGACAATTACATGAGTAGCAACTCGCTCCGAGTGCGACCTTACAGTCGCGCTCGGGGACTTAGCTGCGATCAAGAATCGCCTAAGTAAAAAGCTTCCTTCGAGTGTATCCTACAGATCCACTCGAAGGCTTAGCAGACGCTCATTGAGGCTCATGTGGATGTGAAGACAACTGACAACTACATGCTCCGCATGTTTGCCATTGGCTTCACCAAGAAACGCCAAACAGAAACCACGAGCCAAAATCGTGTCAGTTTTTTTTTGGCGAAAGAAGAGCAAAATATTCGATTCGAATTCAAAGTTGGTTTAACGATAGTCGGTTCGGTGTAGATCAAGCTTATCCACACCGAACCACGAATGTGACGGCCAACAGCAGTGGCCAAAGTTTGATACAGATACCACTCGGCATACCGAGGTAAAGTTTTTCAAGCGTCGTCAGGACTGGCACCGGGACTGGCAGGCTCCACAAAAGTGTCAAGGTCGATCCCGTCTGCGATGCGAGTGGCGATCTCAAGAAAGGTCTCCATGAAATCTTCGGATCGAAGCTTCTTGGTGTTGGCGACCTGCAACGCCTTCAGCTTCTCTTCGCGAGCTTCCTTGCAGTGCACTCGGACCAACGATAGCGCCACGTCCGCACCAAAACGAGCGACAGACTTCTTCCACGCCTGCACTCTGTTCGGGACGTCCTCCAGCCGAGTCATCAACCCTTCTATCTCCCGCCGGGAATCGTCTTCGGGCCACAGCTCCTTGTCGATTCGGCCGACGACTTCTCTCAGGCAGCCGATGAAAGGTCCCACTCTGCCAAGGCGAATGTGCGCTCGGAGCATGTCTCGATTGGCTTCGTCGCCGAGTGGAACGTTCAGAATAACCGACCGCTCAATGTCAGCTGCTTCAGCCTCAGCGTCCATACAAAAATCTGCAAAGACAAGACGAGCAGAAAGTAAGCACAGAATGAAATACAAAGTCAAGAAACACTCGGAAAAAACTTACCACCGAGCAGCGCAATCATCTTCCTTGCCCAGTCGCTGACGTACTTCTCCTGCGATATGCACCGACTGTTCATCAACTTCATCTGACCCATTAGCTCAGTTCTTTGCTTGCCCATTTTCTCAATTTCGGGCACCAATGCCTTGTTCGCCTTACGGGACTCCTCCAAAGACTTCTCTCGTTTAGCAAGAGCCCCCTTCACACCAGCTAAGTCATTCACAGCTGCCTCCAATTCTGCAGCAAGCTAAATCTTTTCAGCCTTCAGAGCATTGTACGCTGATCCCATTTCGCAAGTCTTCTGCAAATCAGCGCGAAGAGAAGATCGGACACATTCAACAAGGAAAACAATAAAAGCTCAAAGTTCTTCAGACCCCTGCCGACGCAAGCAGTCGACAGCGGTCTCGGGGACTACACCCAGTGGGTTCACTGAGAGTGACCCCACTGGCATGAAGCTCGAACAGGTCCGCCCTATTGAGCTACATAACAAAAACAAGCCTATGAGGCTACTACTACCCGACCTGAGTAAAATTACTCTCGGGGACTACTTCCAGTGGGTGCACTCGGAGTGCCCCCACTGGTACCATTCGGGCAGATCAGTTCTGATCCGATCAAGTCACGGAAAATGTATATAAAGACAACTGTCGGTGCAAGCACTCGACAGAAGTCTCGGGGACTACACCCACTGGGTTCACTCAGAGTGAACCCACTGCAAAATAATCCTACTGTATCCGAGTATATCGCTTAAACCCCTAGTGGGTTACAAGAGGAAAGCAAATACTTACTAGCGCACTTACTCGGATATCATCCCGGAGCTCCAAGCTTCTCTTGTACAAAGATGCGATGGAGTCGTACGCCCCCTTGGCATCACCCGCCATCAACTCCACCTGCACCATGGCCTCCTTGGCGGCTCCCACTTGATCTTCCGGGAGGTGTCGGGCATCGTACTGGATGGTCGACGGACCCGGCACGACAGGAGACTCCTTGGGCATCCCAAGTCCCCCTCCAGTCGGTTCAGCCGCGAGGGGCACCGTCTCAGTCGACGACATCGTCTCGGTCGGCGGTGGTTCCATGGCGGGAGCGGCATCAGATGGAACAACCTCAAGGACAGGCACCAAAGCTTGCCCGGACCTCTTCTGGTCATCCTCCTCCAGATGAATCACCTCTGAAGGAAGCCCAACTGAACAACATGAGATCACAAAAAAGGGCAAGATTAAAGACAGAATTCGCGAAACAATAATGCAAACTCTCGGAGTCGTCACAACGTACCTTGCTGGGATGTGGCAACGTTATCCATATCCATGGGATCGTCTTCCTGGCGTGGCAGAGAGGTGGCGGAGGTAGCAGCTCTGTCGAGTAAAATCCACTCGACCAATAAGCATGAGTTCAATCAAATACTAAAAGAAGATAGGAGAACAAGACACTTACGCTGAGGCAACGGGAACAGCGGTCCTCATCCGAGGCAGAGCTTTCCAAGGCTTGGATCCACTCGGTTTGGCCACCTTGGAAGGTTGGTCCGTGGGCTCGGCAGCAGCGTCCCTAGTCCTCTTCGTGCTCCGAGCACTCGGAGCCACGGGAGGAGCTGGCGAGGCACTCGGAGCCATGGGAGGAGCTGGCAAGGCACTCGGGGCCGCTAGAGGAGCCGACGGAGTCACAGGTTCGTGACGGCGCTTAGTTCGAGGCTCTGGTGGTGGGGGTGGCGAGCTCTGCTCCTGAACTTCCCCCTCCTCCTCTTCGGTCTCCTCCCCCGTCTCCCCACTGTCGGAGACGTACTCGACGCTGTCCACGCTGCCCTCCTAGCTGCCTTCCTCTTCCTCAGCCGGATTCCCGTTCGAGACGGGAGAATACCAGTTGGTCCACGCCTGCACAAGATACAGTCGACAACATCAGACGTCAGACGGTGATACAAGAAAAAGTGATAAATCTAAGAGGATTGAAAGCACTCGACAAGATATGCTCACCTCATTCGGAGGAGGGTTGTCAGCGCGGAAGGGCTTCACTCGCCGGGCTCCTGTGGGGTTATCGCAGGCGCCTGTGATGCTGCGGACCCACGCCGTCACAACCTCCCCGGTCACGCATCCGGGATGAGTCCGAGTGGAGTCCTCAGGCTCCACGTAGTGCCACATGGCGTGGTGTCGAGCTTGCAGAGGCTGGATGCGCCGACCCAGAAAAGTCTCTAGCAAATCCGTGCCGGTGACTCCCTTGCGGACGACATCTATCAGCGCTTCGACCATAGGTTGGATCTGGATCTTTTCCATCTTCGTGAGCGCAAGATGCCTGGGCGGAGCCGGTCGGTCTAGGCTAAAAGGTGGCAGCCCAGTTGCAGCATTCGGACAAGCGACGTCCTGGCAATAGAACCAAGTCGACTGCCAGTTCCTAACAGACTCGGACAACTGAAGAGCGGGGTAGCTACTTTTGTTTTTCTTGTGGAAGCCTAAGCCCCCGCAGAGCTGGAGGATATGAGTTTTGTCGTCCGACTGGCAAAGTTTTTTCACGGTTTGGGATCTAGCGGAGAAGATGTACTTAAAGAGCCCCAATGGGGAGGACAACCGATAAAGCACTCGCAAAGCACGACGAATGCAGAAAGATGAGCTATCGCGTTGGGAGCAAAATGATGAAGCTGCGCCCCGAAGTGGTTTATGATACCTCTGAAGAAGGGATGAGGAGGCAGAGAGAAGCCCCGGTACATGTGACTGAGCAGCAAGACGCGCTCCCCCTCCTGGGGCGCCGACTCCGTCTCGCCCTCCGCCGGCAGCCTCCACGACTTGTTGGCAATCATACCTTGCTCCACCAGCTCCAGCAGGTCGTCCGTCGTCACCGTGGAGGGGAGGAAATCCCCCTGGATCCAACTCGCCGGCACTGCCCGCTGTCGCCGCTGAGCGGGAGCCGCCGCCTTCTTCTTCTTCTTCTGCGACTCGAGCTTGCTCGTCTGCCCCTTCGTCATGGTGGAGGCTGCAGATCCGCAGGGGCGGAGAGGAAGGAGGAGGCTTGGAGTGCGCAGGGAGCTACGAGAGAAGCGGGGCGAGTGCGAGTAATCAGGAGAGCACAACGAGAAACCCTCGCTGGGGAGGTTTAAATAAACTTCCGACTGGGTCACTAACAGGTGGCCCCAAAATCTTATCCCCCGACCGGCTGCTGCGATATTAGTGGAGGAGATGAAGGCACGGTAATCGAGGCAGCAGAAACTACTCGATGACGATGTCGTCATCCCTGCTGAGCGCGCGGCAACCGAAATTTGAGGACCCCAGAAAATCCGCCGCTGTCAATTGATCGGTCACGTCAAAACATTCCGCGGAAGCACTCGGTCTCTGACGGTTCGTTTCACGGATATATCCACTCGGATCACTGGTCAAGAGGATAAAATGGATCGAGGCAAACAACGCCAAAGTCGCATCCATACGAGTCGGATCCGTACTCCAGGCATCACTTCGTCGTTCCAACCCCGATCCATTCGGGGACTAATGATGGGGTTATAGTCCGAGGGTAGGGTCATAGGCCTACCCTATAGGTCCTACCCAAGGACTACCCTTCATAAGGGACAAGGCCCACTACTGGAATCTGCTGGTTTGCCGACAGCAAGAGCTGACGACAAAGGACAGTTTAACTGATGGCAAAGGCTTTGCCGCAGTGAGCTGTCGGCAAAGGTGTTGGCCAAGATTTTATCGGCAATCACCTTCTTTGCCGACACCCAGAGCTCCACCGACGGCAAAGACTTTGCCATCAGCCTTGTGGCACGGGCTGACGGCAAAGAGCAGTGGCGGCAACGGCGCAGGCCGAGCTCCGTTAGAAGGTTAACGGCAGGCTTTGCCCACAGCCGTAGCAAAGCTGACGGCAAAGCCTCCCCTCTTTGCCCACAACCGTAGCAGAGCTGATGGCAAAGCCCAAACACCTGGGTCCCCTTGGCCGCCTCTTTGCCGACAGCTAGAGCCCAGCTGACGGCAAAGCCTACCCCTGGGTCCCCTTGGCCGCCTCTTTGCCGACAGCTTTGTCCCAGCTGACGGCAAAGCCGAAAAATTGGTATTCCCAGAGTTGCCAGAATGCACAGGCTGCCGCCACGTGTCCTCTTTGCCGACAGCCCACCGATGGCAAAGGCTTTTCCGTCAGTGAGCTGTCGGCAAAGACCCTCTTTGCTTTTTTTCATATTTGTTTTCTGTTAATTCCCTGCATTTGCAAAACATAGATACAAATAGCAACATATATATATTGAATCTGCCCCTAAACAGCACCACAAGTGCATCACAAAGTACGGACAGCACAACACAAGTGCAAACAACACGAATATATGTCATTAAAGTGCAAACAAGATCACAAAGTATTACAAAGCATCACAAGTGCATCCACAAATACAATTGCATTACAAAGTTCATCTAGGACTACACAAGTGCATTACAAAGTCTCGAGCATCCATCCATATGCCATGCTGCTTTATCAAAATCTGCATAATGAGAAAGAATTTAGAAGAAGAATACAATAAGAAAGAAGTTATCTAAATTAAGCTAAGCAATTAGAAGAAGAAGTGGAAGAAGAAGAAGAAGAACAAGAAGAAGAAGTGGAAGAAGTGGAAGAAGAAGAAGAAGAAGATAGAGAAAAATAAAGAAGAGAAGTTATCTTTTTCTCCTCTTTCTTCTGCTCTTATTTCTTCATCTCTTGTTTGTTCTTCTCTTCTGGTTTCTTTTAAAACTTTCTAAACTAATTATGTCATTTTTGAGCTCTAATATCAACTAGAATTTACTAAGCTAACTAAACCATGGCTAATATCAACTAGAATTTACTAAGCTAATTAAAGCCTGGCATAATCTAAGTTGATCTAAACAATAAGAAGAATAAGAAGGAGAGGAATAACTTACCAAATGCCAGGAAACGAAGGAGAAGCTGCATCTCCGTTGGTCGCTGGGTTGCTAGGGCTCTCACCAGGAGAAGCAAAGGGATCGTGGGATTCAACTCTTGAATGATGCTGCAACAAGGCAAGAGTTAAAATATGTGGTTAGCACGGCAACAGACAATGGTATAAGACCGTGCAAGGTTGGTCATTGAAAGGGAACTCACTATTCCCACCGGAGAAGGCATCGGCGGAGGGGGCGGCAAACCTTGCTTCTCACACATAGCCTGCAAATTAGTTTTCGAGGAGTCAAAGAAATAGCCTTGTTGCGTCTCACACATGGCCTTGCTTCTCACACAACTGACTTACCGCAACGAAGTCGTGCATGGCCTTCGCATGGGCATTATTGCGTGCCCTCTCCTTGTCAAGCAACCTCTGCGTATTCCGGTCCCTCTCCTCCAACAAGAGCCTGGTGGCCTCCCTCTCCTTCATAAGTGCGGCCTGCAACCACTCCTCAAAAGGAATTTTCATCATCCATCCAGGGACAAAAGAACGAAAGAACTAATGATGAAAACTAACCTCGATGGCAAGATCAACTGGCCTCGCGCGTTGCCGTATTGCAGGAGCGGAGCTCGTTTGCCTCGACTTGATCTGAGACATAGTCTCAGTGATAGGGACGAAGCCATCACACATGGCCAGCGTGCCATGACTCTTACCGCCACCAGAGATCATTAACGCCTCTGGATCGATAGGATTCTGGCTCGGGTCAAAGTCAGGCCCGCGCAGCTGTTTGACCACCTCAGAATAAGACGTCATCTTGCTGTAGGCGGACAGGCTTGTGTACGCCGACGGCCCGTCCCCCTCAGAATATGCCTTCCCGTCTTGTACGAGCCCTTATGGGCCATGCTAAACGCGGCGTATCCCTCAGGCTCGGGCTGGTTATTGTGTTTGGCCTACATGAAAAGACAAAGAATTAGTACAACAAAAATCATGAACGAACGAATTATTGATGAAACAAAACAAGGCACACATACCCATTTTTTGGCGTATTGCTTGATGTTGGCATTGCCTTGGTGGTGTGGCACACCAACCAGTTGGGCACGACGGTCCTTGGCCATAGTGTGGGTGCTCAACCAAGCCTCTGTGCACCACCTGTCCGCTATCATCTCCCAACAATCCATCTTATCGGCCAACCATCTCGGGGGCACCTATGAATGTAAGTTAATGAAGAATGAAACTAAGTATTATAACTAAATAGACCTAACTAGCCCTAAGAATTGATATTTGGAATGTACATACCTTCATGTACTCGGTCTTATCAAGGAAAATCTTTCGACATTCAGTCTTTGTCTTCGGCTCCCCTTGCTTGGCGTACCAATCTCGAACAGCCTGAACACGCATTTCGTGCCTCGTGTTATTCAATAAACTCTTGCACTCTTTCACGAGGTTCTTCTTGGCCGCCTCCTCCGTCCCCTCCTCGACCCTAAAGTGACTCTGCAATTATGCCAAATAGATGCACAGATGAATAGTGAAATGATTTTGAAGGAAATAAAAATATATAACATTGTATACTTACCCAAAAATCAGCCAACACCTTGTCGGCCACGCTCACGCAAACAACACCATTGACATGTGTGTTTTCCGGGAGCAGAGCGGCTTGGTAGTGCTCCCAGTTGAGTCCTGGCTCGGGAACCATACCCTCACCGGGCAACTGCACTATCCCGGGGAAGTGCTCCCTAAGTAAAGCACCAAGGAGGCAGTTTGGATTCCGGGTATTCTGCGGGTAATCCCACCCCCTACATAATGATAAGGCAAAGACATTAGCTACTTGGTGAAATATAATGATATAAGGTACATAATATATATCAACTTACTTCTCGCCTTCTGGCTTAATTAACGGCCTGTGCTGCAAGTCCAATCGGTCTGGAACTCGTGTCATACCACGTTGGTAGACCGACTTGCTGGCAGCCCCCTCAGCCTCCGCCTCAGCACCCTCCGCCTCAGCCAACGCCTCAGCACCCTCCGCCTCAGCACCCTCCGCCTCAGCCTCCGCCTCAGCACCCTCACCCTCCGCCTCAGCCTCCGCCTCAGCCCCCTGCATCGGTGTCTCCTACTGGACGGTAGGATCCCGCACCGGCGACACCCTCGTCTGCAAGGATGAAGTGGCCGAGGGTGGTGGCGACTGGCTCCTATCATGCAGCCTCCCTCTCCCACGACCACGTCCTCTGCCTCTCTTCTTTCCTATGCCTCTCCCACAGGGCTCCTCGGCAAAGCTCTGCAACAAAGTTCTCCGTAGCTGCCCAGGTGCTATCCTCAACTTATCCCCGCCTGCCATGTCTCACCACCTGTAACGATAAATAGTTAAATAATTAGTACAAATTCAAGGACAATAATTAAGTGAACAATAATAAATACATGAATAATTCAACTAATAATTGAATAATTAAACAACAATGTTTGGATGCATACTAAGTACTAATAGTCTGGATCATCTGTCTCTTCTCCATGGTCAATTGAAGCAAAATCATCATCAGTATCACACGTGTCGTCATGACTGATATCGTCATCGGGTTCAAGGACATCATGTGGAAGGCCTTTTTGTAACCAATCAAGCATTGATAGCTCATCGACATTGGTAACTTCTTCTACTTCCACTTCTTCCTCATCATCACGTGAGTCTTGTTCCTCCGTGTTCAGGGTGGACGTAGAGCAGTTTCGGGTACGACGTCTGACACCATGTGATTCTTGGAAAAATTCTCCATCATATGTTATTGGGTCAATTTGAGGTTCATAATCGTCTTCATTTGGGGGAGGTGGTCTAAGATGTGGCGGCACATCGAACACGACATACCAACCTTCTAGGTTCTTAACACTTTGACGACAGTATGGCAGATAGAAAACTTGGGTGGCCTGTTGAGCCACAATATAGACATCGGCACCGCTTAACTGCCTGTCTTGTCGAATTTCGACAATCCCAAGATGTTCATGAGTCCGTCTTGTCTTAGTAGGATCGAACCAATGACATTTGAACACAACAACGTTCGGAGGATTTTCACCATAATAATGAAGTTCGTAGACTTCTTCAAGTCTTCCATAATACTCGACACCTCCCTCGCCTATAGCAGAGACACCGGAATTGTTTGTTTTTCGACTGGGCATTGAAAGCTCTTTGCTAGCAGTACGAAAGCGATACCCGTTGATGTCATACTTCTGAAATGTACGGACCTTAAAGTCAAAACCATTAGCTATTTGTCTCAATTCATCGTCGACTTGCTCATCTGAATTAGCCTAGAAGTTAAGAAAAGATAGAGTTTGGTGTGTTACTCATGAGTAATAGCAACAAAGGAAATCACTTATTATATATAAGGGAGGTACCGTTTTTTTGAACCAAGAGATGAAACCGGGATAGCCGCCTCCTGTCTTTTCAAGAAGTTCATACTCGAGAATGGATTCTTTCTTGATTGCAACACCATTCGAGAATTGTTCGACGTATCGACTGTATCAATTAATAATAGTTGTTAGACACAAAACTTGTTAAAAGTTGCAAAACAATGTACAGAGCGCTTACTCGATGTATGGCCGAACTTCTGTTAAATTGTTCAATATATACATCGTTAGTGTGCGCCACTCCTCGACGCACAGCAACTTTGGTTTTCCCACACCAGAAGGTGCGAGCTTCCCTTTGAAAAGGCTGAGATTGGATTCACATCGTTTGGGGTCGCCCAGATTGTACCGAGGCTTTGGATTATGCAAGATGTGCATAGTGGCATCATAGTGTGCTGTTACGAAATTTGCCGCCTCCTCGGTAATGAACGCCTCGGCCATCGATGCTTCAATTCTACGTTTATTTTTACATTTTCCTCGAAGTGTCTTCTGCATTCTTTCAGTTGCGTAGCACCAACGATTTTGCACAGGGCCACCCAATCTTGCCTCGGTTGGGAGATGCAAAATCATGTGTTGCATCGGATTAAAGAAGCCCGGTGGAAAAATCTTCTCTAACTTGCAGAGCAACTCAGGCGCCAACTCTTCCATGTCATCTATCAAGGCACGCGACAACTCTTTAGCACAAAGAACACGGAAGAAATAGCTCAACTCGGCCAATACTAGCCATTCAGCCTCGGGGATATAGCCACGCAACATCACCGGCATTATCCGCTCAAGCCATATGTGCCAATCATGACTCTTGAGCCCAAAAATTTTCATTTTTTCAATGCTCGCTCCCCTCGCTAGATTCGCAGCATACCCATTGGGGAACAACAACTTTTTTTGCACCCACAAGAGGATTTCCCTTATTGCTCCCTTCTCAAGATTGTACCAGGCAGGTGGTTTGGACCAATTTTTTCTTCCTTTCGGTTCTCGCATGTTTAGTGATGACCTATCACACAGAGTCTCCTGGTCAACTCTAGCCTTTGTATTATCTTTGCCCTTATCAGTGCCAAAAAATGTGCCAAGAAGGGCCTCGGCGATATTCTTTTCAGTGTGCATCATGTCAATGTTGTGTGGAAGTAAGAGGTCTTCGAAGTAGGGGAGATCCCAGATGCATGGCTTGTGGGTCCAGGCGTGTTCCTCATTATAACCCAAGAAATACCCTGGACGGTTTGGATCAGGCTCCATAGATTTTAACTGTTCATTAATTTGTGCCCCCGTCAACGCAGGTGGTGCAGAGTGTTTGACAACTTTACCTTTCATGAAATTCTTCTTGTCTTTTCTGAATGGATGGTCCATAGGCAAGAACTGTCTATGCAAGTCAAAGCAGGAAAACTTCCCACCCGCCGGCAACCAATGAAACTTAAGAGCTGCCTTGCATTGTGGGCATGGGAACCTTCCATGCACACACCAGGCAACGAAAAGCGCAAATGCTGGCAGATCATGCAACGAGTATTGGTACCAAACATACATTTGAAAGTTCTCTTTCTTAGCTGCGTCTTATGTGTTGACCCCATTCACCCAAGCTTCTTTCAAGTCATCCATCAGCGGTTGCATGTACACACTCATATTCTTCCCCGGGTATTTTGGCCCTGGAACTATCAACGTCAGAAATATGTGCTTTCTTTGCATAATGGATGATGGTGGAAGATTGAGGGGAATGACAAATACAGGCCAGCAACTATATTGGGTAGCCGTCATACCAAAAGGATTGAACCCATCGAGGCTGATGGCGATTCGACAATTCCTTGGTTCTTTAGCTTTTTCCTTATGTATACTATCGAATGCCTTCCATGCGTCACCATCTGAAGGGTGTACCAACATCGAAACTCCGTGTTCATCTAATTCTTTCCTAATTCCATGTTTGTGCCATGTCATCTGTTTTGCTGTTTCTTCGAGCATGTAAAGTCGTTGAAGTCTTGGTAGGATCGGCAGATACCGTAGGACACTCACGGGGATTTTGCTCTGCTTCTTCTCACCTTCACCGTTTTCTACCTCAACATATCTGGAGGACTTGCAAAATGGACAATATGTTTCCTCCGCATACTCTTTCCTAAATAAGGCACATCCCTTCTCACAAGCATGTATCTGCTCATACGGCATCTTGAGTGCACTAAGGATTTTGTTTGACTCATATAGGTTTGAAGGCATAATATGACCTTCTGGTAGAAAGCGCCCAAATAGGGTCATCACTGAGTCAAACAGATCTCTTCCAATGTTGAACTAGGCTTTCAGAGCCATTACTTGTGCGATGGCATCTAGGTGAGAAATCTTAGTGTGCTCGTGAAGAGGACATTTTGAAGACTCCAACATGGCATAGAAGGCTTTCGCGGATTCCTCCATCTCTTCGTCCTTGTTCCGAGCATCATCAAAGTCATTCACCATGTCTTCAATCCGTGTACCATGATCATCGGTGCGCCAACGCAACACCTCGTCTCTGTTACGTTGGGCCGACTCACCATGAAATGTCCACAAGGTATAGCCGGGAGTAAAACCACGCATCTGCAGGTGTTTACCCATTACATCCTTTGTCTGTCGTGAATAATTCTTGCACTTAGTGCAGGGGCACCATGTTTTTGGCTGGCCTTTAGAAAACGCCGTTTCCACGAATTCATAGGTTTTGCTCAACCATTCATCGGTCATATCTCTCTGACTATGGTGACCGGTGTACATCCATTCACGATCAATCATTCTGGCAAGCTAGCTACATAGTATCCACATATAAAACAATATAAAATATCAATTCATCAAGTATGTTAAATTAATTATGGCCATTTTTTAATCATGGTTAATACATTGGGATGCACGACATGCACACCTACCAGCTACTAGGTAAAGATGGGTCCTAATCCCACCCGAGTATGTGTAGATTGGGGCATTTCCCACTGCTCTGCTCCCGACCCAACGCAAAATTTCGGCAGCACCTCCCCGCTGTTCTCCTGATACACGTCTCGGCAACTAACCGAGAGGATGTGTACCCGGAGAACAACAAGGAGGAGCTGTCGAAACTCTGCATGGGATCCAGAGCAAAGCGTGGGAAACGACCCAATCTACACATACCAGGGCTGTCCATGGATAACGTTGGACAATTCAAAAGAATTACCGTTATAAATATGCAAATGCATGCATATTTATGACAGGAACCCTTTCGAACGGGAGACACATATTGGTTACGCAACACCTTTGCATTTTAATACTAAAAATACCTAGCTAGATAGTGTCATCAGCACGAAGGCCGGAACAGAGCAAAATAAAGGGGGTGGAGGAGGAGTTAACAAATCTGCTCACTTTCGAATGCAGGGGAGGTCGTCGAAAACCAATCCCTCGCAGAGAAGCTACTGCACATTTAAATGCACTCAATCAACACAAATACGCACTCGCGGTAATTAAGCTAACTAATACTAACATCTATCATTTAAATGCATTTTTCTAAAACTCTGAATCTCCATATCTTTACATGCGAAATACTTAAATTTCACTGCTAAATTGTGATCTTCGGGGGCATAATTCATAGAGTTCTCCAAAACTAATTTGAGTGTGATGCATTCAGGTTTGTTGTGTAGAGCTAATATTACTTCCCCTATTTTGTAGATTAATAAAGTTCTTCGAGTAATCTATACTTATACTAATTAGGGGCTCCCAAGAAATTCCTACATTAATTAGAAATTAGGAGCCGTTAATCTGGTGGGACCAAGTTATTACGGTGTAGATTACTCTATATAATATGAAGTTTGCAATATATATTATGTTATTTTTATACTATGGAAATACCAGATATTTCCAATTCAATCTCTCACATATCCGTTTTTGTCAGTTACGCATCCCTCACGTATCTCTATCTCAAAAAATAATATCTCTAACGTATCTCTCTCTCTCTTAACATATAGTCCAAGTTTTTTACAACTGCACCACGTTCTACATCAAACATAGTCCAGCCAGTACAATAGCGCCTTCTCTCTCCTGGAAACAAATATAGGCTGCTCTGATCCTCCGCCTCACGCACTCCTCTCCAGCACACATTCTATCCTAGGCCGGCTGTCACCTTGGGATAGGGAAAGATTGATCCAGGTTTGATCTACTTATAATTTTATCCTTGCTTTTATTCCTATTTAGATGATTAGATCACACTTCATAATGCATGGATGCGAATTTCGACAATTCGATCATTGATGCGTTGTGCTCTACTATGATGCAGATCATATATGCGACATGTGAGCATGTACGCTAGATAGGCTCTCAAAGATAATTATTTCTTGATCTCAGTAGTACCAGGAAACAAAATTAATTACCTTCTGCTCTCTGAATTTGTTCCCCTCTCAGTCAATCTTCTCTGTTTTGCCACGGCCATAGCTTTTACATAATGTATAGTAGTGCAGGCGAGTATAATATGGAACGACCAGCTCATCCTTCATATTAAAAACCTTGATTTTAATTAACTATTATCTCAATCAATCTAAAACTTCCCATATATTAGCTTACAAAAAACTTTTGATTTATTCGATCAACGTACGTTAACTGTCCCGATTTAATATACCGATTTTGGTATACAGAACATAGTAAGAACAAACTCTAACCTGAGATTTTATACTCCAAAACAAAATCTAACCTAACTTCATGTATTATGTTTCCCTGCATATTCACGTACAAGTATTATACCGAACCTGGCGCGGACGGACCGGCGGGAGGGAGAGGCGGGGGCCGCGGAGGAGGGGAGGAGGAGGGGACTCCGGCGGCGTCGGGCGGGGGGGGGGGGCCGGGGCCGGCGGCGCCTCGTCGTCCGGCGGCTGGCGGCGGGCCGGAGGGGGCGGCGCAGGGCCCGAGCTGGTGGGGGCGGCGTCGGGCGGGCGGGGGGGGGGGGGCGGCGGGGGCCGGGGCCGGCGGCGCCTCGTCGTCCGGCGGCTGGCGGCGGGCCGGAGGGGGCGGCGCAGGGAGGCGCGGGGCGGGGCGGGCGAGGGGCGGCGCAGGGCGGGGCGGCCGCGGGGCGGCGCAGGGCGGGGCGGCGCGGGGCGGGCGAGGGGCGGCGCGGGGCGGGCGAGGGGCGGCGCGGGGCGGCGAGGGGCGGCGTGGGAGAGCAGGGCGCGCGTGCACGGGACGGTGAGAGAGAGAAGGCGCGGTGAGAGACAGAAGGCACGGGGGGATAAGGCAGGTGTATGGGGTTAGCCTCTTTGCCCTCAGCCAGCTGTCGGCAAAGACAGCCGTTAGTCTTTGCCCTCAGCTGGCTGTCGGCAAAGAAGGCCCCCGATTTTTTTTTCTGGCCAAGGCGGCGACTGGGTTAGCCCCTATGCCGTCAGCCTTCCTATGCCGACCGCTTTTTTGTCCTTTGCCGTCAGCTGGCTACCGGCTTAGATAAAGCGGACGGCATAGATTTTATTTGCCGTCAGCCCCTCCTATGCCGTCAGCTTGTATTTTGGCTGAGGGCAAAGTCTCTTTGCCGCCAGCCCCGTAAAATTGCTGACGGCAAAGCTTAAAGCTGTCGGCAAACTAGCAAATTCCAGTAGTGTTAGTCAGTTCCGACTGAATTAAGGACTTCCCATCATCCAGTCGGTGACTATTCCCCCATCATCCAGTCGGGGACGAGCATTCGGAGCGTATTAAACTTATCGACTGGATTCCACTCTGTATATCGTAACCTCCCTGGAGGGAACCGGTCATACGTTTTCATGTACCATTATTAGCATTTAAGGCATACGTTACCTGTAACGCAGGCATTTATTCGCCACTACTCCACCCCTGTGCACCAGACCGTTGTGAAGGGCAGCGCACTCTATATAAGCTGCCCTTCCCCACTGGTGCTGGGGTTGGCATTCACTGTAATCCATATTCCACTCGACATCAAGCTCCCAAGAGCACTGAGACGTAGGGCTTTTACCTCCTCCGTAGAGGGGCCTGAACTCATACAACCTCGCCGTAGCTAAGGCTCTGCCCTTCCTTTCGTACCCTACACATCTACTGTCCGACTTATACCCACGACAGTGTCAGTCCAAGTTAGTCCCATTCAAATCATGCAAATTATAGTCCAAAACAAGGGCAAAAGAGTTTAGAAAAGTAGATACGTTGGAGACGTATCAACTCCCCCAAGCTTAAAACCTTGCTTGTCCTCAAGCAACTCAGTTGACAAACTGAGAGAGAAAGAAAAACTTTGACAAACTATGCTGATCTTGTCGTTGCAACTATGTCTAACTCATAACCAGAATTTCAGCAAGATCACAAGTTAACCACATAAGCAAATGACACAAAGGTCTCACGGTAAACTGATATAATTGGCATAATCAGCTAACGAGCAAATAATAATGAGTTTCAAATACCAACACTTCAATCAAAACAAGCATGAAGCAATATGAATAGGTGGTATCTCGCTAGCTCTTTCTGAGACTGCAAAAGATAAATGCAGAGCACTTTCAAAGATCAAGTGTTAGAGCATATATCTCCATATGTGGTTTTGGTAATTGATGACAATTCCTATGTTGATGACAATTCCATATGGACTAATGGTTGCCTTAAGTTACATTTATAGGATTTGTCCATACGCACTTATTGAAGTCCATCTGTTGGGTTCAAGGAGTTTATATGATGACCAAGATGGTATTCAAGGTATTATCCAAAGAATGGTCATAGAGACACATGGTTGATCAAGATCTCAGACAAAGAGTAAATCAAGATGGTCAACACACAAAGCGTACAAGATGTACCGAGAGGGATCAAGTGATCTCATGGTATGGTAAGCATTGTCCATTACGTGTTTGTGTACTAACCCATGGTCTTCGTGAGAGTTCTATGTGGGGGTTAGGTGTGTTTCCATGGGCTTGCGTCAAAGGGAAGATCTCATACAACCCATGAGCAAATCAAGATGATCAACACACAAAGCGTACAAGATGTACCGAGAGGGATCAAGTGATCCCATAGTATGGTAAGCATTGTGCATTACGTATTTGTGTACTAACCCATGGTCTTCGTAAGAGTTCTATGTGGGGGTTAGGTGTGTTTCCATGGGCTTGCGTCAAAGGGAAGATCTCATACAACCCATGCAGTATGACGTCAAGTTGTGATCGTCATCAAGATTGCGATGTGCAAGTTCAAGTGGATCAGCACGAAGATATAATGCTTAAAGCTTGCCATCCATTGTGGTGGCAATGGACTTGTGAAGATATGCTGAAGAGTGGCTCACCCATAGTGAGTATGGGGGAGCAATCAACTAGTCTTCATCAAGCCAACACAATCAAGAAAGGTGGTCCATCTTGAGGAAGCCAAGATCATCATCATCTAGCTCAAGAGGACGAGGTGCAAGGTATAGGTTTGCCCTTGATAGGTTTTCTGTTTAGGATAGATTGATGTACTATCAAGGGGGCTCTCAAGTGAGTAGCTTGATCGTATCATTCGTTGAGAGCTCAAACCATTTGCATCCTTGCATCATACTTCTTGGTTCTTGTTTGGTGTTTCTCTTTGTGAGTTTTAGAGCTTATGGCCATCTTCGTGACAAGCTCGAGTTCATCCAAAACGGAGTCCATATGCATCTACTATGATGTTTTCGATGTTGGAGTTTTTGCCGGTTCTTCATTCATAGAGATCTCACATCTCTATATCATTGGCATTTTCATATCTGCATGGTCTTATGATTTTCAGCGCTGTTTGGATAGTCCTTGTCGTCCTGAATCCAACAAGCTTGGGTTTGCTCGATTCGGAGCTCGTATGCGAAAGTTATGGCTGTTTCAGTGGCGAGCGTTAGTACCGCTGGACCTAGCGGTTGTACCGCTGGCTGGCGGTAGTACCGCCCCTGGTCAGCGGTAGTACCGCCCCTGGTCAGCGGTAGTACCGCTCCAGGAGCTTAGTACCGCCTGCCTAGCGGTTGTTCATGGACGGACCTTTTTGCGAAGACTTTCTTGGCGGTGGTAGTGTCGTTGCACTACCAGGGGCCCAACGGTAGTACCACTGGGGCCAGCGGTAGTACCGCTGCAGCCAGCGGTAGTAGAGTGCGAGCGGTAGTACCGCTGGAGCCAGCGGTAGTACCGCTGGAGCTCGGGCAGAAAGTGGGGGTAACGGTCTGATTCCTTCCCCCACTATATAAAGGGGGTCTTCTTCCCCCTTGGACTCATCTATCTGTTGAGCTCTTGTTCTACCTCCATTGTTGACATTCTTAGAGCTTGATTACTCTCAATCCCTCCAATGATTCTTGCTTGTTCTTGAGGGAAAAGAGAGAGGAGATCTAGATCCACATCTCCACCAATCACTTTCTCCTCTATGTGAGGGGAACCCCTTGGATCTTGATCTTGGAGTTCTTTGTGAGCTCCTTGTTCTTCCTCTCATATTTCTCCATAGCTTTTGTTGTTGTGGAGGGATTTGAGTGTGAGGGACTTGACCACTTCGTGTGTTCTTGCCATTGCATTAGTTGCATCGGTTTGAGTTCTCCACGGTGATACGTGGAAGTGAGAAGTTGAGAAGCTTACTACCTTTGGTACTTAGTACCCTTGATATTGTTCTTCGTGGATGCTTTAGCGTCCTAGAAGCTTGGTGTTGTCTCGGAGCTCAATCATTGTGGTGTGAAGCTCCGGGAAGCGTCGGGGTCTCCAATTAGGTTGTGGAGATTGCCCCGAGCAATTTGTACGGGTACCGATAACCGCCCCCAAGGGTTGCCATGTGTACGGGTTCGGTGACCGCCCCCAAGGGTTGCCATTTGTACGGGTTCGGTGACCGCCCTCAAGGGTCCCTTTGTGGAATCACGGCATCTTGCATTGTGCGAGGGCATGAGGAGATTACGGTGGCCTTAGTGGCATCTTTGGGAGCATTGTGCCTCCACACCGCTCTAACAGAGATTAGCATCCGCAAGGGTGTGAACTTCGGGATACATCATCGTCTCCCCGTGCCTCGGTTATCTCTTACCCGAACCCTTTACTTATGCACTTTACTTTGTGATAGACATATTGTTTATTGTAATATATCTTGCTATCACTTAGTTGTTTATATTGCTTAGCATAAGTTGTTGGTGCACATAGGTGAGCCTAGTTGTTTGTAGGTTTTGTGCTTGCCATATTAAACGTTAGTTTTATTCCGCATTTGTTCAAGCCTAAACCTTAATTATTTTAAAGCGCCTATTCACCCCCCCCCTCTAGGCGACATCCACGTCCTTTTCATCAAGGACTGACTAAACATTGTAATTCATAGCAACGAAGATCCAGTCATAGTCATACTCAATATCAATCAAAAGCATAAAAATGACAGAGGTGCTCTCTAATTGGTGCTTATATAAGAGGAGGATGACTCGACAGGAAAATAAATAGACATGCCCTTCTTAGAGGGAAGCATTGATTTGCAAAGGTGCCAGAGCTCAAGCTTTGAAAACAGAGATAATAATTTTGGGTGGCATGCTTTCATTGTCAACGCAATGACCAAGAGTTCTCAATATCTTCCATGCTACTCATGCTATAGGCGGTTCCCAAACAGAAAAGTAAAGTTTTAACTCCCCCACCACCAATCAATCACACTCCACGGCTAGCCAAATCCTCGGGTACCGTCCATACTAACATCAATCCGGGGGGAGTCTTGTTTTACAGTTATGTTTTCGATTTAAGCATGGAACTGGGCATCCCAAATATCGGCCCCTTTCTCGTGAATGACTGTGAATAAACACATGTCGAGGATAACACTCCTAGCATGGAAGATAACACTAGCCCTCTATCACCACATCAGCGGTTCGGGCATGCAAAACAAATTTATTTCTTGAAGGTTTAGAGAATGGCACATGCAAATTTACTTGGAACGGCAGGTAGATACCGCAAATAGGTAGGTATGGTGGACTCTCATGGAAAAACTTTTGGGTTGATGGAAGTGGATGCACAAGCAGTATTCCCGCTTAGTACAAGTGAAGGCTAGCAAAAGACTGGGAAGCGACCAACTAGAGAGCGACAACAATCATCAAGATGCAATGAGTTTGACTAACATTGAATGCAAGCATGAACATGATATAAATCACCATGAACACGAACATCATAGAGGCTATGTTGATTTTGTTTCAACTACATGCATGAACATGCGCCAAGTCAAGCCACTTGAAACATTCAAAGGAGAATACCATCCTATCATACTACATCATAGTCATCTCAAAATCTATGTTGGCATTCAAGACAAACCATTATAAGCTCTCAGCTAAATAAGCATGGCATCAGAAACTATGATCTCTAAGTTGTCATTGCAAACATGGTTCTCTCACAACAAAGCTAAATCTGGGTTAACAAGCTAGTCATATTTACAAAAACAAAATAGATAGAGTTCATACCAGCTTTTTAGTCTTAGTCACTTCATCATATATCATCATTGTTGCCTTTCATTTGCACGATCGAACGATGAAAACGATAATAAGCGCATTCGACTAAGCTGAATCTGCAGGCAAACACAAGGGAGAAGACAAAGTAATATGGCTCTTTGAAAGTTAAACAGGTAAGCATGCAAGAACCAATAAACATTGTAACCAATATCTTCTACCTTGACACAAAGAAAAAGAAAGCTATTTACACTGGAAAGCTCCCAACAATCAAAAGAAGAAAGAAAAATCTTTTTGGGTTTTCTCAAAAGGACACAAAACAAGAGAACAAGAAAACAAAAAGAAACTAGCATGGATAATACAGTGGCAAAGTGTAAACACCGGCTAACAAAGCGAAAGCATAAGCATCAATGTAAAGTCGGTGAGAACACGTACTCCCCCAAGCTTAGGCTTTGGCCTAGCTTGGTCTACTCGCATGGATGATCCTGGGGAAACCCAAAGTCATAATGAGTGTTATACGGGAGTGCTGCAGCCATTGCCTGAATAGCTGTCTCGCGAAGTCGAGCAGCCGTCGCCTCCCTCTCATACTCCTCTGCTTCTCTTATGGTTATGTAGTATCTTTGTTTAACCTGAAAGTCAAAGAAAGCAGGAGCAGGAAGGGTAATATGGAAAACACGCTGCCGGTTAAATATCAAGCGGTATAGGAGGGATCCATGATCTCTCTCAAGGAACTGGTAGCGTGTTAGAGTGACACGATCAAGGTAGGCTGTACGGAGAGGAGGGTCTTCTGGACGGATGGATACTCCAAGAAAATTTGCTAAGCGTGTAGCATAAACTCCACCAAAGAAATACCCCTCACTGGTATTTTTATTTAGCCTCCTTGCTATAATAGGTCCCATATTAAAGCTCCTGTCATGTGTTACTACGCTCTTAAGGATACTAAGGTCGGAAGCGCATAGGTGACAATGTGCACCCTTGCCGTTAATGCACCTACATATGAAGAGGGAAAGGTAGTGCAAGGCAGGGAAATGGATGCTTCCTATGGTGGCTTGCGTGATATCTCCGGTTTCTCCAACAGTTATACTAGAGACAAAGTCTCTGACCGAAGACTTAGGAGGATCAATAACACTACCTCCATCGGGTATCTTGCAAATCCTATTGAAATCCTCCAGACCCACTGTATAGGATTTATCGTACATATCAAACAGTATGGATGATTCACGGCCAACTAAAAATTTAAATCTACGCACGAAAGAGGCAGTGAGCATAGCATACTGGTCACATTTATCTGAGAGGAATTCTTCTAACCCGGCATTGCGGACAAGTGCATCAAACTCATCCTTGAATCATGCTTCGATCATGAACTCATCGGAAGGCCATTCACATGGTTGCACCTGTGCGTCCCTTAGTTGAAAAGGTTCGGGCTCCCGAAAGGAGAGACGAGGACCCTTCTTACTTGAGGAACCAGCATGAAACTTCCTCCGTAACATAATTTCCTATTGCTTAAATTTTTGAAGTTCAAGAGAAAAGTGAATGAGGACCAACCATACCTTGTAGAAACTACTCCTACTAGTGCCTAGAGACCGTATCACGCGCTAAAACTACTTGGGACCAGCTAAAATCAACATTTATAGCTCAAGAACAGGGTCACCAAGGCAGCAAGAATTCGCGAAGGATAAAGCACTAGATCAAAAACTAATTGGACCAATGGAGGAGTCACTTACCAAGGACTAATTTCCCCAAAACGGTTCAGAGAATGGTGCTTTGAGCAAGGAGATCTAAAATCACAGCCAAATGAGCAAGAACACGGGTTTGAGCCGCGAAACAATTTTTTGTGGAGGTGGAAGAAGAGGCTGGGAGCTGGAATGAGTGGAGGGGATGCCTGTGGGCCCCACAAGCTTACACCCCGCCACCAGGGGGTAGGTGGCAGTGGGGGGGGGCTTGTGGCTCACTGGTCAGGTCCCCCTGACCAGCTCTCAGGCTCAGAAATTTTCAAAAATTCCAGAAAAAATCATACTAAATTTTCAGGACCATCAAAGAACTTTTATTTTTGAGGTATTTTTCTCCGGGACGCTAAAACAGAAAACAGGAAAAGGTAAACTAATTCTATCATTTTTCTTCTAAGCAACAGAAAACAAAAACTAAAAACAGAGGTATGTGACTCTTTGATTCATCCGTTTCATGGTCATCGAAAGAAATCCGTCAATGGGATTGATCAAGTCCTTATGACAAAACCTTCTCGAATCGCAAGAGAGAACGGAGAATTTTCGAATAGCCACTAAGTCACCTCAATGGGGATATGTATCTCCCCAACTAGCAAATCATACTTCATCTTGACACGAGGAATAGGGCATTCAAAGCTCCCAATGAGAATCAATGAAGTCTTTTCGATAGCATTGATGCAATGTACTGGATATCGTTTCTTCGGAAAATGCACTGTGTGCTCATTACCGTTGACATGGAAAGTGACATTGCCTTTGTTGCAATCTATAACAGCCCCTGCAGTGTTTAAAAAGGGTCTTCCGAGGATGATAGCCATGGCACCGTCCTCGGGAATATCCAAGATAACAAAGTCTATTAAGATAGTGGTATTAGCAACCACAAGAGGCACATTCTCGCAAACGCCGATAGGGAAAGCAGTTGATTTATGAGCCATTTGCAGAGAAATTTTAGTGGGTGTCAACTTATCCAACTCAAGTCTACGATAAAAAGAGAGCGACATAACACTAACACCGGCTCCAAGGTCACATAAGGCAGTTCTTATGTAGTTTCCTTTAATAGAGCAAGGTATAGTGGGCACTCCGGGATCACCAAGTTTCTTAGGAGTTCCACCTTTGAAAGTGTAATTGGCAAGCATGGTGGAGATCTCAAGATCTGGTATCTTCCGTTTATTAGTCACGATATCTTTCATGTACTTGGCATACGGATACATCTTGAGCATATCAGTTAACCGCATCTGCAGAAAGACGGGTCTTATCATCTCAACGAAGCGCTCAAAATCCTCATCATCCTTTTTCTTGGATGGCTTAGGAGGAAAGGGCATAGGTCTCTGAAACCATGGCTCTCTTTCTTTACCATGCTTCCTATCAGTGAAGTCATTCTTGTCGTATTTCTTAGGTTGTGGATTATCAGGATTAACCATAGGTTCAATCTCCACATCCGCATCATTGCTAGGTTGAGCATTATTATGAACATCGCTGTCCACATTGTCACCAGGTTCATGTTCATCACCTGATTGTGTTTCTGCATCATACGCAAAAATATCATTAGGTTCTTCAGGTGTGACAGTATTTGGTGAACTGGCATGTAGGTTTCTATCATCCTTCTTCTTCTCCTTAGGATGACTATGTGTATGAGCATTGATTCCTTGAGAATCTTGATCAATTCTCTTAGGATGACCTTCACGATACAAAGGTTCCCGAGTCATTTTGCCTCCTATAGTAATGACTCTGACAGAGTTGTCATTTAATTCATTGAGCAGGTCATTCTGAGCTTTAAGTACTTGTTCTACCTGAGTAGTAATCTTAGAGGCATGTTTACTCAGAAGCTTTAGAGCATTGACATTTCTGTCTACACAAGCACTTAAATGGCTAAGCATACAAGCACTTTGTTCCAAATGTGTGCTAACATGATCATCGAAACTCTGTTGTTTGGCAACAAAGTTTTCAAATTCATCAAAGCATAGGCTAGCAGGTTTATCAAAAGGAATATCACTCTCGTCAAACCTACGTAGAGAATTCACTTCTACTACCTGTATCGGTTTATCGAGATTGTGGATCTCTTCGATAGGTGGTAGATTTTCATCTTCAGATCTAATGCCTTTCTCTTGCATAAATTTCTTGGCTTCTTGCATATCTTCGGGACTGAGGAATAGAATACCTCTTTTCTTCGGAGTTGGCTTAGGAGGTGGTTCGGGAATAGTCCAAGCATTATCATAGATCAAGAGGTTATTTAGTAGAGTCTCAGCTTGTTCTACAGTTTGTTCCCTAAAAACACAATTGGCACAACTATCTAGGTAGTCTCTAGAGGCATCGGTAAGTCCGTTATAGAGGATATCAAGTATCTCGTTCTTCTTAAGAGGGTGATCATGCAAAGCATTCTGTAGCTGGACGAGCCTCCCCCAAGCTTGTGGAAGACTATCTTCTTGGAGTTGGGCAAAGTTGTATATTTCCTGCAAGGCAGCTTGCTTCTTATGGGCAGGGAAATATTTCTCACAGAAGTAATAGACCATCTCCTGGGGAGTACGCACACATCTAGGAGTAAGAGAGGTGAACCAGACTTTAGCACGATCCTTTAGAGAGAAAGGAAACAGCTTAAGGATATAGTAGTGGCGGATCTTCTCCTCATTAGTGAAGAGGTTGGCTATTTCGGATAGTTTGGCCAGATGGGCTATGACCGTCTCAGACTCATAACCGCCAAAAGGATCAGATTCGACTAGAGAGGTTATCTCAGGGTCGACAGACAATTCATAATCCTTATCGGTGACAAAGATAGGCGAAGTGGCAAATTTTGGATCATTTTTCATCCTAACTTCCCGAGATTTTTCCTTCCACTTGAGAACTAATTTCTCAGCGTCATAGGCATCCTTACACGCAAGAAAATCCTCAACTATCTCTCCCTCCATAACGTAACCCTCAGGTATAACAGGCAATTCATATCTAGGAGAGCTGGATCTAGCAGGAGCAAAAGCAGGTTCTATCTCAATAGCATCGGTAGTATTAGAAGCATCATGAGCATTGGCAGTAACTCTAGCAATATGAGCATCAAGGAACGCTCCCAGTGGAACATTAGGCAAAGGAGTATCTCTAGCAGTATCAAGCATAGCATCATCAGGCAAAATAGCATCTCTAGCATCATCACGCAAAGCAGTATCAAGCATAGCATCTCTAGCAGTATCAAGCATAGCATCAAGCATAGTATCAGGCATAACATCATCAGGCATAGTATCAAGCATAGTATCGGGCATAGCATCATCAGGCATAGTATCAAGCATAGCATCTCTAGCAGTAGTATCACAAGCATCATCAAGCACAGGCGACATATCAAGATTTCTAGCAGGAGGTGATGTCGCAAACTTACTCATAACTGAAGGTGAATCAAGTGCAGAGCTAGATGGCAATTCCTTACCTCCCCTCGTAGTTGAGGGCAAGACTTTGGTCTTCGGATCCTTCCGATTCTTCATAGTGATCAACATATATAAATCCCAAGTGACTCAGAGAATATAGCAATACCTCCCCGGCAACGGCCCCAGAAAAATGTTGACGTTAGCTGTGCTTCCCTGGCAATGGCTCCAGAAAAGTGTTGATCCTGCAATCTCTAATGTTAGCTATACGAATGTTTATAACAACTAACCTTCTCCTGCAACGGCACCAGAAGAATGCTGCTAGCACTCCATGGCAATGAAACTGGAAGAATGTTGTTTATGGCCCACCAACGCGTGGGTTCGCAGCAGTTTTCGAGGGTAGAGTATTCGACCCAAATTTGTAGGTAATCCTTAGGAGGTGAGAGTATACTCCCAAGTATTAGCAGCTGAATGTGTCAGATTCAACCACACCTGAAAGATTAGTATCTGAAGCACAATAGTGACAGCAAAGTAGCGGGTATCGGCAGTGTAACGAGCAATAGCACTGGCAAGGAACATCAGTAGTGACAGCAGTAGCAAGTAGCAACAGTAGCAAGCGACAGTAGTAGCAACAGTAGCAGTAGAGCAAGACAAGTAAAAATAGTAGCAACAGTAGTAGCAGCAGAGCAAGACAAGTAACGGCAGTAGCAACAGTAGTAGCAACAGACCAAGACAAGTAACGGCAGTAGCAACAGTAGGACAAACTCGTAGGCATTGGGTCGGTGATTTGTTTGGATGATATTCATCATGCAACAGCTATAACACGGAGAGATATGTGGCTAGCTCCCGTTCGTCAATGTGATGTAGGCATGCATTTCGTGTGTCGTCCTACGTGCTCAGGGAAAAGAACTTGCATGACATCTATTGTCCATCCCTCCCATGGCAGCGGGGTCCAAAAGGAAACTACGGGATATTAAGGTTCTCCTTTTAATAAAGAACCAGACCAACGCATTAGCACTTGGTGAACACATGATCTCCTCAAACTATGGTCATCACCGGGAGTGGTTTCGGTTATTGTCACTCTGGGGTTGCCGGATCATAACACATAGTAGGTAACTAAACTTGCAAGATCAGATCTAAAACACACATATATTGGTGGCAACATAATAATTACAGATCTGAAATCATGGCACTCGGGCCCTAGTGACAAGCATTAAGCATGTCAAAGTAGTAGCAACATCAAATCTCAGAACATAGTGGATACTAGGGATCAATCCCCATCAAAACTAACTCGATTACATGATAGATCTCATCCTACTCATCACCGTCCAGCGAGCCTACGAATGGATTACTCATGAACGATGAAGAGCTTCATGGAATTGGAGAGGGAAGAAGGTTGATGATGACGATGGCGACGATTTCCCCTCTCCGGAGCCCAAGACGGACTCGAGACCTGCCCTCCAGATGAAGAACACGTGGTGGCGGCGCCTCCGTATTGAAAACACGACGAAAACTTCTCTTTTTATTTTTTCTGGGACGAAAGACAACTTATAGAGCTGGAATTAGGGGCGGCAGGTGCGTGTGGGCCCCACAAGCATGCCCACCGCCACCAGGGGGTGGTGGCGGAGCAGGGGCTTGTGGCCCACTGGCCCACCCCCTCAGGTGGATTCTGGCGCAGATATTTTTGATATTTTCCAAAACTGCTCCCCGTAAATTTTCAGGACGTTTGTAGAACTTTGATTTCTGCACAAAAGTAACACCATGGCAATTCTGCTGAAAACAATGTCAGTCCAGGTTAGTTCCATTCAAATCATGCAAATTATAGTCCAAAACAAGAGCGAAAGAGTTTGGAAAAGTAGATACGTTGGAGACGTATCAGGGCCCACAAGCCTGGATGGCGCGCCCCTTGCCGCGGGGTGGGGGCTTGTGGGGCCCCTGGGGCTCCCCTGCCTTGGCTCCCAAGCTACCCGATCTTCTTCCGTTCCAAAAAAATATTTTCGTGGATTTTCTTCCGTTTGGACTCCGTTTCAAAATCTCCTCTAAAAGGGGTCAAAAGCATGGAAAAAACAGGAACTAGCACTTGGCACTGAGTTAATAAGTTAGTTCCAAAAAATATATAAAAGGCATGAAAAACATCCAAAGTTTGACAAGATAATAGCATGAAACCATCAAAAATTATAGATACGTTGGAGACGTATCAATGAATCTCTAAGTTCTCATCAACTTAACTCATTTGCAGTATTTCTCAAAGAAACTTTACCCGTGTCTTCAGAATCATCAATAGTTCAGATTGCTCAACAAAAACCTTAATTTAAGAAAATGGAGGAAGACTGGAAACAAAAAGGTGACAAGAAACTGGAGCAGAATACTGCTTTTGAGATACCTCAAGAAATATATGCTGATTATTGTACACCTGATGAGGAAATACATGGTAAAGAGACCATGACGAAGCGCAAAATAAGGCTTCAAACGATTGAGCGCAGGTGGGCTAAAGACTTTGCTGAAGAAACCCAAAGCTTCAACTACAGCGCCCAAAGAGCAATTGCCTCAGAAGGTTGCAACGGCTGCAAAATCCTCTTCACCCCCACAACAGAAGCACCTCAGTAAGCTTCAACCTGAACAATCAAATTTCTCAGTGCCTTCTGCTACTGGCTCTGCTTCAAAGTCTTCACCCATTCTGTTGAAGACTAAGATGACTGCTGGTAGAGGTACCAGGCCAAGTCCGAACAAAGTCATCAATGTCCCTTCTGCATCATAAGGAAGTGAAGAATTTGATAATGAAACACTTCAAGCCATTATCAGAAACAAACAAGAACGTGTTGCTCAAGCCTCTGGCAATTCCATTCCTCTTGCAATGGATCCGAAGGTATTGCTGGACTTCATAGAGCTCTGGTATGAAGATCCAAACACTCCCATTGATGACTTGAAGCTTCCCCCTGGAGTAAGCCACATGGTTGTAACCTTCATCAATGAAGCCAAATGGAAAGAGCAGCAAGCCAAGCAAGCCAGAGCTGCCAAAGTCAAAAAGGAGAAATTCCTCAAGCAGAATCTCCTCAAATGGATGCCTGAAGCACTTGTCTCAACTCAGGCTGAACTCAAAACCCTCACAGACAAGTATGCAAGTCTTCACGATGATCGCAAGGGGGTCAAGATGCAATTCAACAAAGCTACAACTATTGTTGTTGATGAATACAATAGCAGAACTACCGCTCCAAAGCAGCAGACACCACCTCAGCCAAGCTATACTATTCACCTAACCGACGCAGATGAAAATGAAGAACCAGTTCGTGAAGAAATTCCTGAGAATACTCCACATGAAGAATCTACAAGGCCTGACACTGAACCAGTGCCTGGTGACATTTACCCTTCACCAAAATCCTCAAAGGTGAAGAAAGTAACTCCGTCTGCATCAGACTTGAAGAAAACCAAAGCGGCTGAGAAAGAAGCCAAAAAGAGAAAAGCTTCAATGGACTCAGAACCATCAGAGGCCAAGCGTCTGAAGATTACACAGTCATAATCTTCATCAACCCCGGTGGATGCTACTCCTCTCAATGTAGCACCATCATACATGATTGTTCCCTTCGGTGTGGACTATGTCATTCCAGAAGAAGATGAAGAAATGAATGACACTGAAGTGGATGAAGAAATGGATGAGGAAATACAAATAGATGATATTCCTCAGTCCACCACACCTCCGAAGACCACTGAAGAACAAGAGGGTGATGATGAAATTGGATGCAACACACGTGTAATCCATGATGAGTTCTGGGAAGAAACTCATCCACACTCACCAAGGTCAGCTCAAATCCCTCCAACTCCTGTTGCAACTGAGATTCTCACTGATTTTGATGGAAAGAGCATTCATGAGGAATCTGCTCAAGAATCAGCTGCATCAGCTGGAGAAAATGCAGCTTCAAATACTGCAACTTCCTCCTCAAACAAGCAAATTCCTCAAACTGAAGAAATTCTCAAACTGAAGAAAATGCTCCTGCTCCTAACACTGAAATTGCTATTGTCATGGTGAACACAGAAACAACAATGGTGGTGACTACTCCTCAAGAACAACATCATAATCTTCAGCCAAAGCCAAATCAGCCTTTCTTCAAAAGGCCAAAATTTCAGAAAGAAGCATTCTATGAAGAACGTATGTACTTCACTGCAGAGAATCCATATGACAAGCTTCGCATCAGACACGAGAAGTTCTGGACAAGAAATCAGCTCAACTACTATGCTTCTGTGCTCTATCAGAGAAACAAGATATTTCAACATACCCATATTCCTCACTGTGATATGGAGAAAATACCTTGCTTTGCTCCAATCCTCAATGTTCTTCACGAAGTTGGGTTACTGCCTTTCTGTACAGATATCGGTGATTGGAACACATACATAATTCTTCAATTTTATGCCACACTTCATATCTCAGGCGACCCAAAGGATGTGAACACCTGGGTACTGGATTGGATGAGTCAGCACACGCACTACAAAGCTCGTGCCACTGAATTGCTTCGAGCTATCCCAATAGCAATTCCCTCAGAGGACGCAGTTAAGATGTATTATGAACGAGAAATGCCCAACAAGCTCATGGAAGTCCTCATGAAGCCTCTGGACAAGGTCCAGCCCCAAAGGACTCGATTTTTGGTACAGAACTTGAGGTATGAGCCGAGAACAGTGTAAAAAATCTTGTCTTATGCCATTGCGCCTATCAAAGGGCATGACAATGAAGAATATGTCGTAGGCATCATGAAGAATATCCTGTTCAATGTCCTTCATGGCATACCTATGAATCTTCATGATTTCTTATTGAGGACTTTGGCTGACAATGCTTTGTCACCATTTGAGTTGAAGATTTATGCGCCTTGGATCATGAGATTCATCAGAAATAGGCCAACCATCAACTATTAAGCTGATTTTCAGAATCATCTCAGATATCTTCCGCCTATCACAGTCTTCAAGAAATTATTTGAACCTGTTGAAGGCACATGCAAGTCTGTGATGGATGAAGGAAATCGTCCCCTTGATGGCCAATTTCGCAAGGCAGATTCATATTCTTCATATGATGACACTGCTACTCAAAATCGTCCAAGCCCAACTGCCCCCAGAGTGATGACTAACACAGAGCTTCTCCTCAGTCTTCATCAAATAGTCGATCGCAATCAAAAGTGGGTGAAATGCCAATTTGGTGCCATTGTGAAAACCCTCAATGAAACTCAGAATGCAGTGAAGAAAATTGACTATTATCTTCATGAGGTATTTGATCGCACTTGGGCTACCTTGGCTCATCTGAAGACTCCAGGGGAACTTGAGGAATTGGAATTTACTCAAGACTTTGACTAGTCATGGCCTCCAAAGAAAAATTCAAGAAAATTCCAGTTCCAGAATTGGAGGACACTACATTTTCTTCATTTCGCACTGCTGAATCAGATGAAGAACCAGAAGACATTGCAATTGGTTCAAGGAAGAAGCCTGTCTCCAAGGATCCTCACGCCTCTACATCAACCAAGAAGTGAATTTCTTCAAGGGTGTTAGTCCTCAGTTTTGTCCCTTTTCGTCACTTGATGACAAAGGGGGAGAAATCTAAGAGGTAGTCTTCAAGCGGGGTTTATTATGGGGCTTATAAACTTTATTAAGTTACAAACTCTTGGCTCTTCTGAAGTTTTTGATGTAATGAGTTGTAACTTAAGCCCGATGGTGCTCTAACTCTTTTGAACATTTTTCTTCGCATGCTTATTCCTCAAAGTCTATTAATGCAGGCATCGTGAAATTCGTCAGACACCATTTTTCATCATGCATTTTCAATTCCTCATATTATATGTCAAATGTATGCATGAATTACAAGATACAGGGGAGATCTCCATGATATGAATCATCAATGTGCATTTGCTATGGAAAGCAAATTCCTCAAATATGCACATCTTCAGCGGGAGTCTCTCGGTATCTTGATTTCAAATTCCTCAAATTCAGTACTTACATCTCATATTGTTATCCTCGTTGAAAACTTAACCTAATTTTCATCAACCACCAAAAAGGGGGAGATTGTAAGTGCATCTAGTGCCCTTAGTGATTTTGGTAGTTTGAAGACTTATAGGTTAAGAGACTAATATGTTTGTGAGTGTACACAGGCTCTATAAGTCGCTGAGGAGTTTGAGTTATATGATGAATATCGACCCCTAAAAATGTATGTCTTCGGCTGAAGACTTTGGTCTTACCTTGAAGACTTTGATTGCGAAGAAATTGCGATGAAATTGAAATTCTTCATAAAGATATTGAAGATGAGGAATTTGGCGTGTCCTGAAGAAAATAGTCTGAAGACTTTGAAGCGTGAAGATTTACTCTTTCTGTTTCATCTTCTTCACTATTGAGTAATAGGAACACCATACTGTTAAAGGGGGTCGAGGAAATACTACGAAATGAATTTCCTCATGATGCTCAACCCAAGCCTGAACCTACCAAAGCCTCAAAGTGAGGAATATAAGAGACATGAGGACTTTCACAGTTGAAAGTTCCGACCGTTGTCGCGACATGCGCCGCCTCACTGATCTTATCCACCCAATGGTCACATTATTTAACGGCATTTAGTTCAAATCATGTCGGGATGCTCCCAGGCTATAAATAGCCGCCACACAACCACTAGCTAGCCGTCTGCTCCGAGAGAAACTGACACTTGTCATTTAGAGCAACCCAAATTCCTCAGAGTCTTCAAGAGAAAATTATCAAGCGAGGAAATACCCCAAACAACAAACCCCAAACCAAAAACCAAGTGATTGAGCATCACTGAAGAATTTGTTCCTGTGTGAAATTGAAGCCTTTTACCTTTGAGGAATGTGCATCCTCCATAAAGTTAGGCGTCATGGTCTAGAGCATCCAGCAGTCAATTGTGGGTCGTCGGGTGACCGAGTTTGTGAGGGTTTGGAAGTCTGCCATGAATACTTACCTCGAGTATTGGGTGAGGACTGTGTGTCCTTAGCCCAAGGATAATACTGTAGGGACTGTGTGTCCTGGGACTGTCTGTCCTTTGGTTTCAATACCAAGCCGCTCCAAACCAGACGTACAACTGTCACAACAGTTAGAACTGGGTCATCAACAGTTGTCTTCATCGTGATATGGGTTCTATTTCTTCAACTCTTTCATTTTCTCAAATTGTATGTTGAAGACTTTGATATGCACAGTTGAAGAATTTGTTTGAATACTTTCTCTGAATTTTCTCAACCTCAAATTCTTCACTTAAGATAATATTCACCTGCTTACTCTGTACTTGCGAACTGTGCAAACCGAATTTCATAATCTTCATCAAGTAATCTTCTATTGAAGTTCTTGCACACCTGATCCTGTACTACTTCGGCCGCACTTAATTCATCATTGAGGACTTTCCTCACAAGGAATTTCCTCAGTGATGAAATTATAAAAAATGCCTATTCACCCCCCTCTAGTCAATATAACGCACTTTCAACCCCGTAGCTGATAACTTGTCTAGGCTTGAAAATATTCTTGATGACCCACAACCTATTAATGATAGCTTTCCTGATGAACAATTAGCTGCAATAAATGTTTCTAATAGTACACCTTGGTATGTTGATTATGCTAATTATATTGTTGCTAAATACATACCACCTAGCTTGACATACGAACAGAAGAAAAAAATCTTCTATGATTTAAGACATTACTTTTGGGATGACCCACATCTTTATAAAGAAGGAGCAGATGGTATTATTAGACATTGTGCACCTGAGCATGAACAGGAACAAATCCTATGGAAATTTCACTCCGAAACTTATGGAGGGCATCACGCAGGATACAGAACCGCTCATAAGGTATTGCAATCTGGTTTTTATTGGCCTACTCTCTTTAAGGATGCCCGTAAGTTTGTCTCATCTTGTGATGAATGTCAAAGAATAGGTAATATCGGTAAGCGTCAAGAAATGCCTATGAATTATTCTCTTGCTGTTGAACCGTTTGATGTTTGGGGATTTGATTTCATGGTACCTTTTCCTTCCTCTAATGGGTATACACATATTTTGGTTGTTGTTGATTATGTTACTAAGTGGGTAGAAGCTATTCCAACTAGTAGTGCTGATCACAACACCTCTATTAAAATGCTTAAGGAAGTTATTTTCCCAACGTTTGGACTCCCTAGATATTTAATGACTGATGGTGGTTCACACTTTATTCATGGTGCTTTCATAAAATTCTTGCTAAGTATGATGTTAACCATAGAATTGCATCACCTTATCATCCTCAGTGTAGTGGTCAAGTTGAACTTAGCAATAGAGAAATAAAACTAATCTTACAAAATACTATCAATAGGTCCCGGAAGAATTGGTCTAAGAAACTAGATGATGCACTTTGGGCTTATAGAACAGCATATAAAAATCCTATGGGCATGTATCCTTATAAAATTGTTTATGGAAAATCTTGTCATTTGCCTATTGAGTTAGAACATAAAGCATATTGGGCAATCAAAGAACTCAACTATGATTTCAAACTTGCTGGTGAAAAGAGGTTATTTGATATTAGCTCATTAGATGAATGGAGAACCCAAGCTTATGAAAATGCAAAGTTATTTAAAGAAAAAGTTAAAAGATGGCATGACAAAAGAATCCAAAAACGTGAGTTCAAAGTTGGAGAATATGTTCTTTTGTACAACTCTCATTTCAGATTCTTTGCAGGAAAACTTCTCTCCAAATGGGAAGGACCCTATGTTATCGAGGTGGTCTATCGATCCGGAGGTATCAAAATAAATAATGCCGAAGGTACTAACCCAAAGGTTGTCAATGGGCAATGAATAAAACATTATATCTCACGTACGCCCATTAGTGTTGAAAGCCATATTATCCAAACTATGACACCAGAAGAACACATAAAAGAAACTTTCCGAAACACTCGAGAATTGTGTAAAAGGGAGGTATCTGATACGGTAAGTAAACGGACTCCAAGAAATCCGCAAAAATATTTTTTGTCAGTTTTGGAGTATTTTAATAATTAGGAAAATAAGAAACTTTCAGGAAAGTGATCCCGGTGGGCACGAGACACCAGGGGCGCGCCCCGGTGGGTTGTGCCCACCTCGGGTACTTCCCGGACTCCATTTTTCTTCTGTTCTGCTTGTTCCACAAGATAAAAAATCTTTGTATACCTCCCGAACCTGTGGACCTATGTATCACACAGAAATCTCTTGTTTCATTTTCTCCCTGTTTTCCTGACAGATCTGAAATTATGTATTCCCAAGACTCGGAATGTGAGAGCTACGTTGCAGATTATATCGCAAACCCCAAGGTCTATGGGGATGTGGAGCACTATGGATGGACTTCGGAGGAAGAAGAAGACTATGATCCTAAGAGGAAAGAGACGAGCTCAGAGGAAGATGAAGTTCCATTGCCCCAATGTGGAGACATGCAAGTTGAATTTAAGAAGTCAAGTCTCCCCAAAAAAGTAAAGAAGCCTAAGATCCAGTTTAAACCTTTCGTCTTTTGCGGGAAAACAAGCAAGATTTATGCAAAAGGGTGTTGGAGCTTGAATGGGAGATCTGTGAATTGAAATATGACAATTTCGTCCTCAAGTGTAAGCTAAGGAAGTAAGACAAACTCTCTACTTCATCACCATCACCTCCTTCTTCATCACCAAAAGAAACTTGAGTATGAGGTATGGGCACTCCCCTTGGCTTTCGCCAAGCTTGGGTGAGGTGCCCCAGTATCGTATCATCTCCACTATATTTTGCCTTTACTTTTCTTAGTTCGGTCCATGGTTATCTTTTGCTTTAGATGAACAAAAGTTTAGTTTGATCCTTTCTTTCCAAGAGTTTGCTTAGTGATCAATCTATGCAATCATGTGCGAGATATATAATAAAGTTTAGTTTGAGTTTTGCCTTCTTTACTTTCTTGTTTCAATAAAAAGAAAGGAAATAAATGAAAAAGATCATATGCTAATCTTGTGGCAAGTGATGACATTAGACAAGGAAAAGTATAAGTAGAAAATTTTATTGTAGATTGACAAACATAGCATTGGTCAATGATGCAACTCATGAAAGAATTAATAAGGGAAGAGAAGATTCACATGCAAATACACTATCCTGGAAATCTTTTGTGATTGTGAGCACCCATCAAAATATTATATGCCAAAATTGTTGGCGTTGGACAAGGAAGACAACCTAATGAATTAAGTTTGTTCATATTCACATAGAAGTTATATTGTCATGGGTCCTAAAACATGTGGTGCTTGCCCCTATCTTTGCTAGCCAAAAACTCCGCACTAAGTAGAGATACTACTTATGCATCCAAAACCCTTAAACCCAAATCTTGATTGAGAGTCCACCATACCTACCTATGAATTGAGTAAGATCCTTCAAGTAAGTTGTCATCGGTGCAAAACGGGCAAAAAAATTGCTTCTAAAGTGTAAGATCATTTAGTGTAAGGGAAAATTGAGCGTCGTACGGACTTGTGATGGTGAAGAATAAAAGCGACAGACTGCATAATAAAGGTTGCCATCACAAGGGGCAATATAACGTGACGTTCTCTTGCACTAAGGGGTTGAGCATACAAACAAAAAGTGCATGGCAACCTCTGCTTCCCTCTGTGAAGGGCCTGTCTTTTACTTTTATGTATTTACTTTCATGCAAGAGTCAAAGTTTTTCTCTCTATTCCTTTTTATTTTATCCTTTGGCAAGCATCACGTGGTGAGGAAAGATCTAGGCACATATATCCAGTTGTATATGGGTAGCATGAGTTATTATTGTTGACATCATCCTTGAGGTGAATTTGTTGGGAGGCGAAACTATAAGCCCCTATCTTTCTATGTGTCCGGTTGAAACGTTTTTCTCATGTGTACGCGGTGAGTGTTAGCAATAATAGAAGACTAAATGATGGTTGAGTATGCGGACTTGCCTAAAGGCTCTGATATGTGACCCTTCCTGAAAAGATGATGAATTGTAGTTGCAAAGTTGACTGAGAACATAGTTTGTTGGTTTCCAATAGAGTTTATGCTTTATAGTAGATGTTGTGATGAATTGTCACTTGTTCATGAGAAGCCTATGATAAAAGTTCTATGATCAAAGTTTTATGTTAAAGTTTGTTGTTGTTATAATAAGTTACATGATGCTGATATGTCCGTATTTTTGTTTTGTCGACACCTCTCTCTCTAAGCATGTGTACATGTTTCTCGATTTTGGTTTTCGCTTGAGGACAAGCGAGGTCTAAGCTTGGGAGAGTTGATACGTCCATTTTGCATCATGTTTACCTACTGCTATTTATGTTGTTTTATTGAATAATAATGCTTTTTGGAGTAATTCTAATGCCCTTTCTCTCATAATATGCAAGGTATACACAAAGGGGAGAATTGTGGCAGTTGGAAATTCGGATGTGAAAAAGCTACATCTAGCTACCTATTCTGCACAACTCCAAATGAGTTGAAACTTTACAAGAAATGTTTATGGAATATTTGAGGAATATTGGAGCAAATAAGTACCAAAGGGGGCCCACCAAGTGGGCACAACCCACGTGGGAGAGCAAGGGAGCCCGGGCGCGTCCCGGTGGGTTGTGCTCACCCAGGCCCACCTCCGGTGCCCCTCTTCTAGTATATAAGTCATTTTGACCTAGAAAAAAAAGAAGGATAGGACTTTCAGGATGAAGTGTCGCTCTCTCGAGGCGGAACTTGGACAGGATCACTTTTGCCCTCGGGCGGAGCGATTCCGCCATGAGAACTTCCCTCCCGGAGGGAGAAACCATCGTCATCATCATCACCAACAACTCTCCCATCTTGGGGAGGGCTATCCTCATCAACATATTCAACTGCACCTACTCCTCTCAAACCCTAGTTCATCTCTTGTTTTCAATCTTAGTACCGAAACTATAGATTGGTGCTTGTGGGTGACTAGTAGTGTTGATTACATCTTGTAGTTGATTACTATATGGTTTATTTGGTGGAAGGTTATATGTTCGGATCCATTATGCTATTTAATACCCCTCTGATCTTGAGCATTATTATCATTTGTGAGTAGTTACTTTTTTTCTTGAGGTCATGGGAGAAATCATGTTGCAAGTAATCATATGTACTTGATATGTGTTCGATATTTTGATGATATGTATGGTGTGATTCCCTTATTGGTGTCATGTGAACGTCGACTACATGACACTTCACCATATTTGGACCTAAGGGAATGCATTGTGGAGTAGTTATTAGATGATGGGTTGCGAGAGTGACAGAAGCTTAAACCCTAGTTTATGCGCTATTCCGTAAGGGACCGATTGGATCCAAAAGTTTAATGCTATGGTTAGAATTTATTCTTAATACTTTTCCCGTAGTTGCGGATGCTTGCGAGAGGGTTAATCATAAGTAGGAGGTTTATTCTAGTGAGAACAACAACTAAGCACCGGTCCACCCACATACCAAATTATCAAAGTAGCGAACATGAATTAAGCCAACATGATGAAAGTGACTAGATGAAATTCCCGTGTACCCTCAAGAACACTTTGGTTATCATAACATACTGTTTTGGCCTGTCCTTTCCCTCAAAAGGATTGGGCTACCTTGCTGCACTTTTGTTACCACTTTTGTTACTTGCTCGTTACAAATTATCTTGCTATCAAACTTCTCCGCTACTTACAATTTTAGCACTTGTAGACATTACCTTGATGAAAACCACTTATAACAAGTATGATGATTTAAACTTGTTGAGGGTAGACCAACATAGACCTCAGTCATTGTTGCAATTAAAAAGAAGTAATAAGGAAAGAGAGGTTCACATATAAATATATCATCTTAGACACCTTCTATAATTGTGAGCACTCACCAAACTATTACATGCTTAGAAGTAGAAGTTGGACAAGGAAGACAACATAATGAATTGTGTTTGCTTGCTTCCAAACAATGTTATATGATTAGAGATCCCTTAGCATGTGACGATTGCTTCCACCTCATATTAGACAAAACTCCCGCACCAAGTAGAGGTACTACTTGTGCATTGCTACTGCAACAAAGGACCTTCCAACGGCGCCAGAAATAGGAGTGTTGCTTGATACTCCTCAGCAACGGCACCAGGAATCCTTCAGCTGCGGCTACACCTTAAGGGACTTCGTAGGAAAGTATGCAAAGGATTTCCCCCGTGGCCTTGGAGCCTTGTGTTGGTGTTCCCTCGAAGCGGAATGGGTGATGTAGCGTAGCGGTGGTAAGTATTTCCCTTAGTTTGAGAACCAAGGTATCAATCCGGCGGAAGAGTATCTCAATATCCTGCACAAACACAAAAGCTTGCACCCAACGCTATGAAGGGGTTGTCAATCCCTTATAGATTGTTTGCCAAGTGAGAACTGAAAGCAACAAAGTAACAAAGCAAAGTAAAAGCGGAGGTGTAAACGATGGATGTGAATAGACCCGGGGGCCGTAGTGTTTACTAGTGGCTTCTTTCATGAAAGCAAGTAGACGGAGGGTGAACAAATTACTGTCGAGCAATTTACAGAACTATGCAGAGTCGTGATGATATCTATGCAATGATTATTTCAATAGGCATCACGTCCGAAACAAGTAGACCGATACTGTCTGCATCTACTACTATTACTCCACACGTCGACCGCTATCCAGCATACATCTAGTGTATTCCGTCCATAAGGACAGAGTAACGCCTTAAGCAAGATGACATGATGTAGAGGGATAATCTCAAACCAATGATAAAAACCCCATATTTTTACCCTTGATGGCAACTGCTTGATGTGTGCCTTGCTGCCCCTAGTGTCACTGGGAAAGGTCACCCCATGGCAGAACCCAAAACGAAGCACTTCTCCCATTGCAAGAATCATAGATCTAGTTGGCCAAACAAAACCCAAGACTCAGAGAGACTTACAAGGATATCAAATCATGCATATAAGAAATCAGCAAAGACTCAAATATCTATCATAGATAATCTGATCACAAGTCCACAATTCATCGGATATCGACAAACACACCGCCAAAGAAGATTACATCGGATAGATCTCCATGAAGATCATGGAGAACTTTGTATTGAAGATCCAAGAGAGAGAAGAAGCCATCTAGCTACTAACTACGGACCCATAGGTCCGAAGTGAACTACTCATGAGTCATTGGAGGGGCGATGATGATGATCAAGAAGCCCTCCACCTCCAAAGTCCCCTCCGGCAGGGCGCCGGGATGGGTCTCCAGATGAGATCTTGCGGAAACGGAAGCTTGCGGCGGCGGAAAAGTATTTTCGAGGCTCCCCTGATTTTTTGCGGAATATTTGGGAATATATAGGCGCAAAACCTAGGTCAGGAGGCGGCCAGGGAAGCCACAAGTTTGCCCACCGCCGCCTCCCCCCGTGGTGGCGTGGTGCAAGCTTGTGGGTTCCCTAGGGCCCACCTGGCTTGGCCCAAAGGCTCCCTGGTCTTCTTTCGTTCGGGAAAAAAATCATTTCGGGGATTTTATTCCGTTTGGACTCCGTTCCAAAATCAGATCTGAAAAGAGTCAAAAACACGGAAAAACAGGAACTGGCACTTGGCACTGAATCAATTAGTTAGTCCCCAAAAAGGTATAAAAAAGGTACATAAAACATACAAAGAAGACAAGATAACAGCGTGAAACCATCAAAAATTATAGATACGTTTGAGACGTATCAAGCATCCCCAAGCTTAACTCCTGCTCGTCCTCGAGTAGGGAAGTGATAAGAATGAATTGTTGATGCTTTCATGCTACCTAGCATAGGTGTCCTTTGTAATTCCTCTTATGTGACGTGAATGTTCAGATCCATTATATTCAAAACAATAGTTTGCTATTGACATGGAAACAATAATAATTCAAGCAAACTAGCAAAGTAGTCATGAACTTTCAAAATAACAAGGCCAAAAGAAAGTTATCCCTACAAAAGCATATAGTCTGGCTATGCTCTATCATCATTGCACAACGAATTTAAATCATACACAACCCCGGTATTGGCCAAGTAATTGTTTCACACCTTTACTTTCTTGAACATTTTCAACTCTCACGCAATACATGAGTGTGAGCCATGGTTATAGCACTATAGATGGTGTGGAATGTGGTGGAGTTTGCAAGACAAAAAGGAGAAGATAGTCACATTAACTAGGCATATCAATGAGCTGTGGAGATACTCATCAATAGATATCAATGTGAATGAGTAGGGATTGCCATACAAATGATGCACTAGAGCTATAAGTACGTGAAAGCTCTTAAAGAAAACTAGTGGGTGTGCATCCAACTTGCTTGCTCACGAAGACCTAAGGCAATTTTGAGGAAGCCTATCATTGGAATATACAAGCCAAGTTATATAATGAAAATTTCCCACTAGCTATATGATGGTGACAAAACATGAGACTCTCAATCATGAAGATCATGGTGCTCAAAATGCACAAGTGTGGAAAAAGTGGTAGCATTGTCCTTTCTCTCTTTTTCTCTCATATTTTTTTGGTGGGCTCTTTGGCCTCTTTTTTATGGGCTTATTTGGCCTCTTTTATTTCCTCACATGGGACAATGCTCCAATAATGATGATCGTCACACTTTCAACTCAAAACTTAGAGCAATTATGACTCTATATGGAATGCCTTCGGTAGTGTACCGTGGCAATGATCTAGCATGGCATAGACACCAATGGAAACATCATGCTAGCTATCTTACGATCATGCAGTGGCAATGTAGACGTGGTGGCACATATCATGGTGGTAGTTGCATGGCAATATATCTTGGAATGACTTTGAAAAGGCCATAGTAGGTAGGTATGGTGGCTGTTTTGAGGGAGGCTAATGGTGGGTTTTGTGCACCAGCGAAAGTTGCACGGCACTAAGAAGATAGTGATGGTGGAAGGTGAAAGTGCATCTAAACCATGGACTCAACATTAGTCATGAAGAACTCATATACTTGTTGCAAAAAATTTATTAGTAATCGAAACAAAGCATTCAACGCATACTCCTAGCGGAAGGGTTGGTACGTATAAACCATCGCGCGATCCCGACCGCCACGAAAAGGATGACAATCAACAGACTAATCATGCTCAGATTTCATCACATAGCGGTTCACCATACGTGCATGCTACGGGAATCACTAACTTCAACAAAAGTATTTCTAGATTCACAACACCTCACTAGCATGATTTCAATATTACCATAACCACAACTCAAAACTAATTGAGATGAATCAAACTTCTCTAACTATTCAATGCACATGAAGGAGGAAATTTTGATATCCCTTTGGATAACTACCCCTTTCGAGACTACTTTCAAAGCATAGATCAACTACCAAGCCACGCACCGCTGCGCTCTAAAAGATATAAGTGAAGCACATAGAGCAAAAGTATCTAGCTCAAAAGATATAAGTGAAGCACATGTGAGCTGAATTGTCTACCAAAAGATATAAGTGAAGCTCGACAAAATCATGGTGTGTGCATGTCTCTCTATCTAGGTGTGCAGCAAGGATGATTGTGACACAACAAAAATAAAAGACTCCTACGATACAAGACGCTCCAAGCAAAAACACTTAACATGTGGTGAATAAAAATATAGCCCCAAGTAACGTTACCGATGGATTGAAGACGAGAGAGGGGATGCCTTCCCGGGGCATCCCCAAGCTTAGGCTTTTACAGCATCCCTAAATTTCTTGGGGTGCCTTGGGCATCCCCAAGCTTGAGCTCTTGCCACTCTTTATCTTTTCGTCCATAAGAACTTCACCCAAAACTTGAAAACTTCACAACACGAAACTTAAACAGAAACTCGTGATAACATTAGTACAAGAAAGCAAACCACCACTTCCTTAGGTACTGTAAAAAACTTAAATTCTACTTGTGCTGATGTTGGGTTACTGTACTTTCAATCTTACATGGCTAATACCCCCTGATACTATCCATAGTTTCATCAAAATAAGCAACCAACACAACAAAAACAGAATCTGTTAACAGCAGACCAGTCTGTGGCAATCTGTATGTTTCGTATACCTCTGGTACTTCCAAAATTCTGAAACATTACGAAAGTCTGAAGATTTTGCATAGCAATCAGCAGCAAAAAGAATCAACTCAAAAAATCTTACAAAAAAACAATGAAAATTCTTTTCGTGAGCAGAAAGTTTCTGTCTTTTCCAGCATGACCAAACGATCATCCCCAAGACTAATCATAACGGTTTTGCTTGGCACAAACGCAAAAAGAAACACAAAAAACACAATCATAACAGAATTATGAAAGTGTGGAAAACACAAAACAGAAAGAAAAAGGATAGATTCGTTGGGTTGCCTCCCAACAAGCGCTTTTGTTTAACGTCCTTAGCTAGGCATTGATTTCAATGATGCTCACATAAAAGGTAAGGATTGAAACACAACGAGAGCATCATGGAGCATGTGAAAATCACATCTAAGTCTAACATACTTCCTATGCATAGGCATTTTATAGGGAAACAAATTGGCAAGACAACCAATAGTTACCAAATGCAAGGAAGAAGAAAGAGACAATACCAATCTCAACATAACGAGAGGTAATTTGGTAACATGAAATTTTCTACCAAAATACTTTGCTCTCTCATAGCAATTACATGTGGGATCATATTCGAATTCAACAATGTAACTGTCACAAAGGATATTCTTTTCATGATCCACATGCATGCAAAGTTGACGCTCTTCAAAAATAGTGGGATTATCATCAACTAAAGTCATGACGTCTCCAAACCCACTTTCAATATAATTGCAAATATCATATTCATCATGCGGTTTGAACAAAATTTCAAGATCATAAGAAAGATCATCACCCCAATAATTATTATTGCAATAAGTAGTGGTCAAAGCAAAACTAGCATCCCAAGCTTAGGGTTTTGCATATTTTTAGCATGATTGTCACTAATAGGATTTATAGTGAAATCATTGCAATCATGCTTTTCATCCAAGGAGCCCTCGTGAATCACTTCATGAATTTCTTCCTCACAATTTTCAGATTCATGCATCTTACGCAAAACTCCAAAGACATAGGCAATTTCCCTCAACTCAATAGCAATTTGTTCCACACGAGTGGGTCTCTTAAAGAGACTATCAAGTGGATGAGGATCCATATCACTAGATTTTCAACAAGCGAAGATGCAAGCATATTGAGGGCACATGGCACACAAACGAACAGAAAGCAAGCGAGAGAAAAGGGCGAACGAAAAAGGCAAAGGAGAAAACGGCGAAGGAGAAAAACGGCAAATGTGAAGTGGGGGAGAGGAAAACGAGAGGCAACTGGCAACAAAAGTAAATGCAAGAGAAGAGTTTGTGAGACCTACTTGGATAGATCTTGATTTCTCCTCCCCGGCAACGGCGCCAGAAATTGGCACGTTGTCGGGACAATATTCTTGACGATCCTCTTCCCCAGCAACGGCGCCAGAAATTCTTCTGCTACTGCAACAAAAGACCTTCCAACGGCGCCAGAAATAGGAGTGTTGCTTGATACTCCTCAGCAACGGCACCAGGAATCCTTCAGCTGCGGCTACGCCTTAAGGGACTTCCTAGGCAAGTATGCAAAGGATTTCCCCCATGGCCTTGGAGCCTTGTGTTGGTGTTCCCTCGAAGCGGAAAGGGTGATGTAGTGTAGCGGTGGTAAGTATTTCCCTCATTTTGAGAACCAAGGTATCAATCCGGCGGAAGAGTATCTCAAGATCCTGCACAAACAAAAAAGCTTGCACCCAACGCTATGAAGGTTTTGTCAATCCCTTATAGATTGTTTGCCAAGTGAGAACTGAAAGAAACAAAGTAACAAAGCAAAGTAAAAGCGGAGGTGTAAATGATGGATGTGAATAGACCCGGGGGCCGTAGTGTTTACTAGTGGCTTCTCTCATGAAAGCAAGTAGACAGAGGGTGAACAAATTACTGTCGAGCAATTGATAGAACTATGCAGAGTCGTGACGATATCTATGCAATGATTATTTCTATAGGCATCACGTCCGAAACAAGTAGACCGATACTGTCTGCATCTACTACTATTACTCCACACGTCGACCGCTATCCAGCATACATCTAGTGTATTAAGTCCATAAGAACAGAGTAACGCCTTAAGCAAGATGACATGATGTAGAGGGATAATCTCAAACCAATGATAAAACCCCATCTTTTTACCCTCGATGGCAACTGCTTGATGTGTGCCTTGCTGCCCCTACTGTCACTGGGAAAGGTCACCACATGGCAGAACCCAAAACCAAGCACTTCTCCCATTGCAAGAATCATAGATCTAGTTGGCCAAACAAAACCCGAGACTCGGAGAGACTTAAAAGGATATCAAATCATGCATATAAGAAATCAGCAAAGACTCAAATATATATCATAGATAATCTGATCACAAGTCCACAATTAATCGGATCTCGACAAACACACCGCCAAACAAGATTACATCGCATAGATCTCCATGAAGATCATGGAGAACTTTTTACTGAAGATCCAAGAGAGAGAAGAAGCCATCTAGCTACTAACTACGGACCCGTAGGTCTGAAGTGAACTACTCACGAGTCATTGGAGGGGTGATGATGATGATCAAGAAGCGCTCCACCTCCAAAGTCCCCTCCGGCAGGGCGCCGGGAAGGGTCTCCAGATGAGATCTCGCGGAAACGGAAGCTTGCGGCGGAGGAAAAGTATTTTCGAGGCTCCCCTGATTTTTTGCGGAATATTTGGGAATATATAGGCACAAAACCTAGGTCAGGAGGCGGCGAGGGAAGCCACAAGCTTGCCCACCACCACCTCCCCCCTGGTGGCGTGGTGCAAGCTTGTGGGCTCCCTCGGGCCCACCTGGCTTGGCCCAAAGGCTCCCTGGTCTTCTTTCGTTCGGGAAAAAATCATTTCGGGGATTTTATTCCGTTTGGACTCCGTTCCAAAATCAGATCTGAAAAGAGTCAAAAACACGGAAAAACAGGAACTGGCACTGAATCAATAAGTTAGTTCCCAAAAAGATATAAAAAAGGTACATAAAACATACAAAGAAGACAAGATAACAGCGTGAAACCATCAAAAATTATAGATACGTTTGAGACGTATCATGCATCCATAAACCTTCAACCCAATTTTCCCTTGAGTGTCCAACATACCTATCTATGGATTGAATAAGATCCCTCAAGTAAGTTGTCATCGGTGCAAGCAATAAAAATTGCTCTCTAATATATATGATCTATTAGTGTGTGGAAAATAAGCTTTGTACGAACCTGTGATGAGGAAGACATAAAAGCGACAGACTGCATAATAAAGTTCTGTATCACAGGAGGCAATATAAAGTGACGTTCCTCCGCACTAAGAGGACACGCATCCAAACCTCAAAAGCGCATGACAACCTCTGCTTCCCTCTGCGAAGGGCCTATCTTGTACCTTTACCTTTTGATCTTCACCAATTCCTTATTTAGCCTTTATCTTGGTGAACGTCATATGCTTGGGAAAGATCTATATTCATATATCAACTTGGATCTGAGTACTTATGCTTTTTTATTGTTGACTTTACCCTTGAGGTAAATGGTTGGGAGGCAAAATTATAAGCCCCTATCTTTCTGTGTGTCCAACTGAAACTTTGATATCATGAGTACCACGTGAGTTGTAACAATTGTGGAAAACAAAAGAGATGATTGAGTATGTGGATTGCCTAACAAGCTCTTATTTGACTTTTTCTGATAATATGATAAATTGCAATTGCTTCAATGACTATGGACTATTGTTGGCTACTTCTCGGTATGGTTTTTGTTTCATACTTTGCTTTGCGAAGGTATTGTTACTTTCCCATAAGAATCTCTATGGTGTATTCTTGTTCTATGTGTTATCATGATGCCCTCATGTCCGTATTATGTTTTATCGACACCTTCATCCCTAAACATGTGGACATGTTTTGGGTCTTGGTTTTCGCTTGAGGACAAGCGAGGTCTAAGCTTGGGGGAGTTGATACGTACATTTTGCATCATGCTTTCATGTTGATATTTATCGCTTTATGGACTGTTATTATACTTTGTGGAACCATACTTATGCCTTTTCTCTCTTATTTTGGAAGGTTTATTTGAAGAGGGAGAATACCGGCAACTGGAATTCTGCACTTGAAAAGGAGAAAGTCTGAGTCCTCTATTCTGCGCAACTCCGAATGCCCTGAAAATCAACGTGGAATTTTTTGGGAATATATAAAAAATACTGGGCGAAAGAAGTGTCAGAGGGGAGCTGTCAGGGGCCCACAAGCCTGGTTGCCGCGGCCTACCCCCCTGGCCGCGGCAACACGGCTTGTGGGTACCCTAGTGGCCCATTGGCCCCCTCTTTTGCTATATGAAGGGTTTCGTCCGAGAAAATAACAAGGTGGAGCTTTTTCGTGGATTCGCCGCCGCCACGAGGCGGAACTTGAGCAGAACCAATCTAGGGCTCCGGCAGGACGATCCTGCTGGGGATACTTCCCTCCCGGAGGGGGAAATCATCGCCATCGTCAACACCAACACTCATCTCGTCGGGGGGAGTCATCTCCATCAACATTTTCATCAGCGCCATATCCTCTCCAAACCCTAGTTCATCTCTTGTAACCCATCTCAGTCTCGCGACTCCGATTGGTACTTGTAAGGTTGCTAGTGGTGTTGATTACTCTTTGTAGTTGATGCTAGTTGGATTACTTGGTGGAAGAGTTTATGTTCAGATCGTTGATGATATTCATTACACCTCTGATCATGATTATGATTATGCTTTGTGAGTAGTTACTTTTGTTCCTGAGGACATGGGATAAGTCATGCTAATAATAGTTATGTGAATTTGGTATTCGTTCAGTATTTTGATATGTTGTATGTTGTTTTTCCTCTAGTGGTGTTATGTGAACGTCGACTACATAACACTTCACCATATTTGGGCCTAGAGGAAGGCATTGGGTAGTAGTAAGTAGATGATGGGTTGCTAGAGTGACAGAAGCTTAAACCCTAGTCTATGCGTTGCTTCGTAAGGGGCTGATTTGGATCCACTAGTTTAATGCTATGGTTAGACGTTGTCTTAATTCTTCTTTTGTAGTTGCAGACGCTTGTGAGAGGGGTTAATCATAAGTGGGATGCTTGCCCAAGTAAGGGCAGTACCCAAGCGCCGGTCCACCCACATATCAAACTATCAAAGTAACGAACGCGAATCATATGAACATGATGAAACTAGCATGATAGAAATTCCCGTGTGTCCTCGGGAGCGTTTTTCCTCTTATAAGACTTTGTTCAGGCTTGTCCCTTGCTACAAAAGGGATTGGGCCACTTTGCTGCACCATTGCTACTATTTGTCACTTGTTACTTTTCGCTTGATACGTTTCACCTCACTACACCATCACTTGTTACCGCTACTTTTAGTGCTTGAAGTTATTAGCTTGCTGAAAACCGTTTATCAGAGCCTTCTTCTCCTCGTTGGGTTCGACACTATTACTTATCGAAAGGACTACGATTGATCCCCTATACTTGTGGGTCATCACCCGGCAGCGCCTCGCACGCATCAGCCAGCGGACTCCAAGTCCGCGCCTAGCCGCACCTCGCGCGCACAATCCGGCGGACTCCGCGTCCGCCCCCGGCAGCGCCTCATGCCTGACATTCCGTGGACCACGCCTCCGTTCCTCGAAACACCTCACACTCGTCAGCCAAGCGGACTCCGCGTCCGTGTTCGCCAGGGCCCTGCGCCCATCAGTCGACGAACTCCGTCTTTGCGTCGGACATCCCCGACGCTATCGTCTGCTTCAACAATAGCATAAACCCTCTGCCCAACTCTTCCAATCGCCTGGAGGCTGAGAGGCAACACCCGGCGGGTGCACTAGCACACCCCCGCTGGAGCAGCCATTCGACGAACTCCGCGTCTACGCCCGACAGCGCCTCACGCCCATCGGCTGGCGGACTCGCGCCTTCGTCGGGCAGCGCCTCACGCCCATTGGCTAGCGGACTCGCGCCTTCGCCGGGCAGGGCCCCCGCTGGAAGCGAGCCATCCGGGTTGTGGCCTGCAGCCGACCATCATCAACAACTTCTACGACTACGAAAACCCTCTGCCCGACTACGAGTCGTCCGGAAGCTCGGAGGCTACTGTTGCGGGGGGGGCGTGACCCCCGGGTACCCCAAAGGCGACGCATTGGACGGGGTGCCCGCCCGCCCAGGCCGGCTGGCCTGAGCCAGCTACGGCGTCCCATCGGACACACGCAGACGGGACGACAATACCCTTGAGCGGCGCACCATTGAAGAGTAGCAATACGATGTACACGCGTCATGCAGTATCACCTACAGTGTAACTTGTCCCGTGGCGTTGATTCATAAGGCGCCCCAGGGGAAAGCATAGCCTAGCTCTCAAGCTATGTTCAGCTTGGCATGTAAGCTACTCACTGTAGCTTACATCCCAAGCTGCTTGACATGTAAGCTACCTACTATAGCGTACATGCCAAGCCACCCACAGTCATGCCATATAAGGGGCCTCACACCCACCACATATGGCATGGCCCCATGATACGTCTCCAACGTATCTATAATTTTTGATGGTTTCATGCTATTATCTTGTCAAACTTTGGATGTTTTGTATGCCTTTTATATCTTTTTTGGACTAACTTATTAACTCAGTGCCAAGTGCTAGTTCCTGTTTTTTCCATGTTTTTTGACCCCTTTCAGAGGAGGATTTTAAACGGAGTCCAAACGGAACGAAACTTCCAAAAAGATTTTTTCCGAAACAGAAGAAGATCGGGAAGCCTGAGAATCAGGGCAGGGGGCACCAGGGACCCCACAAGCCCCCTAGCCACGGCCAGGGGGTGCGCCTCCCAGGCTTGTGGGCTACCTGGGCCACCTCTTACCAGGTCTTCCGCCTATATATTCCCTAAAATCCCAGAAAAAATAAGGAGATCATCGGAAGTACTTTTCTGCTGCCGCAAGCTTGTGTCTCCGCAATATCCCATTTAGGGCAAGTTCTGGTGCCCTGTCGGAGGGGGGATTCGGATACGGAGGGCTTCTTCATCAACACCATGACCTCTCCGATGATGTGTGAGTAGTTCACCATAGACCTACGGGTCCATAGCTAGTAGCTAGATGGCTTCTTCTCTCTCTTGGATCTTCAATACAAAGTTCTCCATGATCTTCATGGAGATCTATCCGATGTAATCTTCTTTTGTGGTGTGTTTGTCGAGATCCGATGAATTGTGGATTTATGATCATATTATCTATGAATCTTATTTGAGTTTCTTCTGATCTCTTATATGCATGATTTCATATCCTTGCAATTCTCTTCGAGTTGTGGGTTTTATTTGGCCAGCTCGATCTATGATTCTTGCAATGGGAGAAGTGCTTGGTTTTGGGTTCATACCGTGCAGTGACCTGACCCACTGATACAAGGGGTAGCGAGGCACGCATCGTGTTGTTGCCATCAAGGGTAAAAAGATGGGGTTTTCATCATTGGTTTGAGTTTATCCCTCTACATCATGTCATCTTGCTTAAGGCGTTACTCTGTTTGTCATGAACTCAATACACTAGATGCATGCTGGATAGCGGTAGATGTGTGGTGTAATAGTAGTAGATGCAGAAAGTATCGGTCTACTTGTCTCGAACATGATGCCTATATGTATGATCATTGCCTTAGATATCGTCATGACTTTGCGCGGTTCTATCAATTGCTCGACAGTAATTTGTTCACCCACCGTAATACTTGCTAATTTGAGAGAAGCCTCTAGTGAACACTATGGCCCCCGGGTCTACTCCACACCACATTTTCAGCCTTACTCTTTTTCTTCGTTGCACTTTCCGCCTTCAGATCTCACTTTGCAATCAATCTTGAAGGGATTGACAACCCCATTATAGCGTTGGGTGCAAGCTCTTTTGTGTTTGCGCAGGTACTCTGGACTTGATGAGATTCTCCTACTGGATTGATACCTTGGTTCTCAAACTGAGGGAAATACTTAAAGCTCCTGTGCTGCATCACCCTTTCCTCTTCAAGGGAAAAACCAACGCAAGCAAGTCTTCATCAACATGTCAAATTATGGCGATGTTGTTTGAGAAGTAGCACCCCACTCTCTCCCATCTCACACACACTCATGTATGAGGCAGAAGCCCATGGCTCTCCTCTCCAATACAGCTCCAGGAGCAACCTTGTACTGCAAATACACCTTATATACAAATATGCATGAATAGGGGTATTATCTCTCCGAAGAGCCCCGAACCAAGGTAAACCACCGCGTGCTACTACCCCTTCCCGTCCCAATCTTCCACGGCAGTCTTGCTCTCACCTTGATTAGCCTACCCATGGCATTTGTCGTGAGAAAACGATGACATATGATCATAGTTATTTCAGGAATAGTGCACATATTCATGTCCCTTGTAGTTTCCCTGCATATCAGAAGCATTAATATGAGTACGACCAGTGTTTTTACCATATGAGGAATTTGATCCCCGTGAAGACTTTGGTCCACTTGAGGAATTTGATCTGAGGTTCATGTTCTTCACGGGTGGTGCCATGAGGACATTCACCTGAAAAATTTCCAAGATGCTTTTAGGAACCTATATTTTCCTCAAGGGTGGTCCATTCCTGGAGTTAGTTCCAACATATCTAGCAAATACTTCACCATTTTGATTTTTGAACAATTTATAGTTGGAGTCAAATGACTCATCAAAGGAATATGAAGTTTCACATGCAAAGCTTGATAAAGTAGATGGACCAAAAGGAGGTCGTTTTGTAGCAACCCATGAGGTTTTGGGATACTACTCATGTTTCTAGTATGATCCATCAACATTCAATTTCTTCTCAAATGCAATACCCTCTTTCCTATGGTTTCTGTTCAGAATCTGCTTTTTGAGCACATCGCAAAGGGTTTGATGCCCTTTGAGGCTTTTGTATATGCATGTCACATACAATTCCTTCAACCGTGCATTTTCGATAGTGAAATTTGTGGTTTCCTCAGGTGACGAATTTGTAACCACAAATATAATTGAAGAATTTGTATCAATAGAAGCATTTGAACTTTCAGGTGAAGAATTCGCAGATTCACGTTCGATGCATTTCAAGCATGGTAGAATGAATTCTTCCTCAACGATATTGATGTGTTGAGCAAGCAAATAATCTTTTTCACTTCCAATATCATCATGAGATGCTCTTACTTTCTCAAGATCTTGCTTTATTTGAACAAATTCATATGAAAGCTTCTCATGATCAGCCAAGAGAGCGCCAAGACGTTCTTGAAGACTGTCAAACTTAGACTGGAGACTTTGAATAACATTAGTCAGGGTTTATGTCCCATCCATTTCCTCATTCAACATATCGTCTCTTTTGTCTAGCAGTTCTGAAGCTTTTCAAGTGCACTTTGTTGCTTAGTGGCAATATTTGCGAGCTTGTAGTAACTAGGTTTTTGATGGTCATCAGGTTCACAGTCACTTGAGTCAGAAGAGGAAGTGTGTTTGGGTACCTTGGAACCTTTTGCCATGAAGCAATAGGTGGGAGGAAAGTCGTCGTCGGAGTCATCAGTATTGTTGACGTTGTCATTTTCTTCGAGGTCAAAGATGTACTTGCTGACAAATGTGGTAACAAGGCCTAGGATTGCCACACCACACACTCAATCTTCTTCAAATCCTTCCTCTTCATCACATTCTTCATATTCTTCCTCAAAATCCATTTCCTTGCTAATAAGGGCATGAGACTTTCTGAAAATGTTCTTCTTGGGCGATGAGGACTTTGAAGATGAGGAATTTGAAAAAAACTCTTCGTGTCATCACAAGTGTCATCCTTGTATTTCTTCATCTTTGATTCCTTCACCGAGCAAGGACAATCAGCAATGTAGTGACCAGATTTCTTGCATTTATGGCAGGTTCTTTTCTTGTAGTCCTGAGATCAAGACTCTGATTTCCTCATATCTCTTCTTGAAGATTTTCCAAACTGGCCTTGTCTAGTGAACTTCTAGAATTTCCTCACGAGCATAGCAAGTTCTTGGCCAAGTTCTTTAGGATCACCAAGACTGCAATCATATTCTTCTTTTTCAGATGAGGAAACATCATTTGCCTTCAGCGCACGAGGCCTTCCATAGTGTCGGCAATGCTAGGTCGACACCTATGGGAATCAACTTGAAACCCTTGTGATCGTTGGGTGGGGAAAGATGACGTCAAGAGCAGAGCTAAAGATCAACACCGGGCAAGCATTTTTACCCAGGTTCGGGCCGCTTACGAGTAAAACCCTATGTCCTACTTGTGTGATTGTATTAAGCGTTCTGTTGTTCGTTACAGTGATTGATGATAACCATCTTCTGGCCAATGTTCAAAGAGTCTAACCCCTTGTGAATGAGCTAAGGGCCTCCTTTTATAGGCAAATGGGTCACCTACAGTATTCGGTGGTAGGTTCACAAGAAGTTAAAGTGAACCTAGAGCGGTGCTTATCCATCTACAACTGTCACGTGCATTAAATGCACATATTGTCCTTGTCAGCAATGTGCTGGTAGAGACACGTGTCCAGGCGTTTCGACACTTGGACCCCTGTGCTGGGGCATGCGAAATGTGCTGGAACTTGGGGGCGGTGGCACTATGGCAAGGGCAGCTGCCCTCTAGTGCCCAGCCCGTCATCCCGGCAAGGGAGCTTGCCGGGGCCTTGGGTCTTCGTCCCAGCAAGGAAGCTTGTCGGGGGGGGCTTCAGTTATCGTCCCAGCATGGGAGGCTTGCCGAGGTCTTGTGCTTGGTGAGCTCATTGATACGTCTCCATCGTATCTACTTTTCCAAACTCTTTTGCCCTTGTTTTGGACTCTAATTTGCATGATTTGAATGGAACTAACCCTCAATGACGCTGTTTTCAGCAGAATTGCCATGGTGTTGTTTTGTGCAGAAATGAAAGTTCTCGGAACGTCCTGAAAATTTACGGAGAATATTTCTGGAAAATATGAAAAATACCTGCGCAAAGATCCACCGGAGGGGGCGAGCCAGTGGGCCACATGCCCTGTAGCCGCGGCCTCCCCCTGGTCGCGGCTACCAGGTTTGAGGGGCCCATGTGGCTCTGCCGCCCCCAATTCCAGCACTATTCTTGCCCTGGAGGGCAGATCTGGAGTCTGTTTTGGGCTCCGGATCAAGGAGATCGTCGCCATCGTCATCATCAACCTTCTTCCCTCTCCAATTCCATGAAGCTATTCATCGTTCGTGAGTAATCTATTCGTAGGCTCGCTGGGCAGTGATGAGTAGGATGAGATCTATCATGTAATCGAGTTAGTTTTGACGGGGATTGATCCCTAGTATCCACTATGTTCTGAGATTGATGTTGCTACTACTTTGCCATGCTTAATGCTTGTCACTAGGGCCCGAGTCCCATGAATTCAGATCTGAAATTATCATGTTGTCACCAATATATGTGTGTTTTAGATCCGATCTTGCAAGTTGTAGTTACCTACTATGTGTTATGATCCGGCAACCCTGGAGTGACAATAACCGGAACCACTCCCCGTGATGACCATAGTTTGAGGAGTTCATGTTTTCACCAAGTGCTAATGCGTTGGTCCGGTTCTTTATTAAAAGGAGAACCTTAATATCCATTTGGACCCCGCTGCCACGGGAGGGATGGACAATGGATGTCATGCAAGTTCTTTTCCCTAAGCACGTATGACTACACACGGAATGCATGCCTACATCACATTGACGAACGGGAGCTAGCCACATATCTCTCCGTGTTATAACTGTTGCATGATGAATGCCATCCAACAAATCACCGATCCATTGCCTACGAGTTTGTCCCACTGCTACTGTTACTTGCTTTGTCCTGCTGCTGCTGCCACTACTGTTGCTACTACTGTTACTTGCTTTGTGCTGCTGCTGCCACTACTGTTGCTACTACTATTACTTGGTGTTGCTGTTACTTGCTACTGTTGCTAATTGCTACTGCTGTCACTACTGCTATTCCTTGCCACTGCTGTTACTCGTTACCCTGCTGCTACCTGCTACAATACTTTTCTGGCGCAATTGATACTTCAGTTAGGAATATTCCGCCGTCAATAGATTCTTTCCTAGCACCGTTGCTATCATACTACCTTTGCTGCTTATACCCTGCTTGCAGATACTAATCTTTCAGGTGTGGTTGAACCGACAACTCAACTGCTAATACTGGAGAATATCCTTTCACTCCCATCGTGTCGAACCAACAAATTTGGGTTGAATACTCTACCCTCGAAAACTGCCGCGATCCCACATGCTGGTGGGCCATTGCAAGACAATTGCTAATTGTTGAGCAACTGGAAGCAGCTCTTTTCTGGCGCCGTTGCCGGGGAGGGATAGCTATATTCTCTGAGTCACTTGGGATTTATATCTGCTGATCACTATGAAGAATCTGAAAGATCCAAGAACCAAAGTCTTGCCCTCAACTACGAGGGGAGGTAAGGAACTGCCATCTAGCTCTGCACTTGATTCACCTTCAGTTATGAGTAAGTTTGCGACACCACCTCCTGCTAGAAATCTTGATATGTTGCCTGTGCTAGATGATGCTTATGATGCTACTGCTAGAGATACTATGCCTGATACTACTAGAGATGCTATGCCTGATACTGCTATCCATGATGCTATGCTTGATACTGCCTTGCCTGATGATGCTAGAGATGTTATTTTGCCTGATGATGCTATGCTTGATACTGCTAGAGATACTAATTTGCCTGATATGCCACTAGGGGTATTCCTTGATGTTCATATTGCTAGAGTTACTGCTGAAAGGACGTGGATGTCGCCTAGAGGGGGGGTGAATAGGCGCTTTAAAATAATTAAGGTTTAGGCTTGAACAAATGTGGAATAAAACTAACGTTTAATATGTCAAGCACAAAACCTACAAACAACTAGGCTCACCTATGTGCACCAACAACTTATGCTAAGCAAGATAAACAACTAAGTGATAGCAAGATATATTACAATAAACAATATGTCTATCACAAAGTAAAGTGCATAAGTAAAGGGTTCAGGTAAGAGATAACCGAGGCACGGGGAGACGATGATGTATCCCGAAGTTCACACCCTTGCGGATGCTAATCTCCGTTAGAGCGGTGTAGAGGCACAATGCTCCCCAAGATGCCACTAAGGCCACCATAATCTCCTCACGCCCTCGCACAATGCAAGATGTCGTGATTCCACTAAGGGACCCTTGAGGGCGGTCACCGAACCCGTACAAATGGCAAACCTTGGGGGCGGTCACCGAACCCGTACACGTGGCAACCCTTGGGGGCGGTTACCGGTACCCGTACAAATTGCTCGGGGCAATCTCCACAACCTAATTGGAGACCCCAACGCTTGCCCGGAGCTTCACACCACAATGATTGAGCTCCGAGACACCACCAAGCTTCTAGGACGCCAAAGCATCCGCGAAGAACAATATCTAGGGTACTAAGTACCAAAGGTAATAAGCTTCTCAAACTTCACTTCCACGTATCACCGTGGAGAACTCAAACCGATGCAACTAATGCAATGGCAAGAACACACGAAGTGGTCAAGTCCCTCACACTCAAATCCCTCCACAACAACGAAAGCTATGGAGAAATATGAGAGGAAGAACAAGGAGCTCACAAAGAACTCCAAGATCAAGACCCAAGGGGTTCCCCTCACATAGAGGAGAAAGTGATTGGTGGAGATGTGGATCTAGATCTCCTCTCTCTTTTCCCTCAAGAACAAGCAAGAATCATTGGAGGGATTGAGAGTAAGCAAGCTCTAAGAATGTAAACAATGGAGGTAGAACAAGAGCTCAACGGATGGATAAGGCCAAGGGGGAAGAAGACCCCCTTTATATAGTGGGGGAAGGAATCAGACCGTTACCCCCACTCTCTGCTCGAGCTCCAGCGGTACTACCGCTGGCTGCAGCGGTACTACCGCTGGCACTCCAGCGGTACTACCGCTGACTGCAGCGGTACTACCGCTAGCTAGCGGTACTACCGCTGGCACTCCAGCGGTACTACCGCTGACTGCAGCGGTACTACCACCAGCTAGCGGTACTACCGCTAGCTGCAACGGTACTACCGCTGGCACTCCAGCGGTACTACCTCTGGCCCCAGCGGTACTACCGCCAGCTAGCGGTACTACCGCTGGCACTCCAGCGGTACTACCGCTGGGCCCCTGGTAGTGCGAAGGCACTACAAGTGCCAAGAAAGTCTTCGGAAAAAGGTCCGTCCACGAACAACCGCTAGGCAGGCGGTACTAAGCTCCTGGAGCGGTACTACCGCTGACCAGGGGCGGTACTACCGCCAACTCTAGCGGTACTACCGCTAGGTCCAGCGGTACTACCGCTCGCCACTGAAACAGCCATAACTTTCGCATACGAGCTCCGAATCGAGCAAACCCAAGCTTGTTGGATTCAGGACGACAAGAGCTATCCAAACAGCGATGAAAATCTTAAGACCATGCAGATATGAAAATGCCAATGATATAGAGATGTGAGATCTCTATGAATGAAGAACCGGCAAAAACTCCAACATCGAAAACATCATAGTAGATGCATATGGACTCCGTTTTCGATGAACTCGAGCTTGTCACGAAGATGACCATAAGCTCTAAAAATCACAAAGATAAACACCAAACAAGAACCAAGAAGTATGACGCAAGGATGCAAATGGTTTGAGCTCTCAACGAATGATGCGATCAAGCTGCTCACTTGAGAGCCCCCCTTGATAGTACAACAATCTATCCTAACCAGAAAACCTATCAAGGGCAAACCTATACCTTGCACCTCGTCCTCTTAAGCTAGATGATGATGATCTTGGCTTCCTCAAGATGGACCACCTTTCTTGATTGCGTTGGCTTGATGAAGACTAGTTGATTGCTCCCCCATACTCACTATGGGTGAGCCACTCTTCAGCATATCTTCACAAGTCCATTGCCACCACAATGGACAGCAAGCTTCAAGTATGATATCTTCGTGCTGATCCACTTGAACTTGCACGTCGCAATCTTGATGACGATCACAACTTGACGTCATACTTCATGGGTTGTATAAGATCTTCTCTTTGACGCAAGCCCATGGAAACACACCTAACCCCCACATAGAACTCTCACGAAGGCCATGGGTTAGTACACAAACACGTAATGGACAATGCTTACCATACCATGGGATCACTTGATCCCTCTCGGTACATCTTGTATGCTTTGTGTGTTGATCATCTTGATTTACTCTTTGTCAATGGACAGCAAGCTTCAAGCATGATATCTTCGTGCTGATCCACTTGAACTTGCACATCGCAATCTTGATGACGATCACAACTTGACGTCATACTTCATGGGTTGTATGAGATCTTCTCTTTGATGCAAGCCCATGGAAACACACCTAACCCCCATATAGAACTCTCACGAAGACCATGGGTTAGTACACAAACACGTAATGGACAATGCTTACCATACCATGTGATCACTTGATCCCTCTCGGTACATCTTGTACGCTCTGTGTGTTGATCATCTTCATTTACTCTTTGTCTGAGATCTTGATCAACCTTGTGTCTCTATGACCATTCTTTGGATAATACCTTTAGTACCACCTTGGTCATCATATAAACTCCTTGAACCCAACAGATGGACTTCAAGAAGTGCCTATGGACAAATCCTATAAATATAACATACCATGGGATCACTTGATCCCTCTCAGTACATCTTGTACGCTTTGTGTGTTGATCATCTTGATTTACTCTTTGTCTGAGATCTTGATCAACCTTGTGTCTCTATGATCATTCTTTGGATAATACCTTGAATACCACCTTGGTCATCATATAAACTCCTTGAACCCAACAGATGGACTTCAAGAAGTGCCTATGGACAAATCCTATAAATATAACTTAAGGCAACCATTAGTCCATAGGAATTGTCATCAAGTACCAAAACCACATATGGAGATATATGCTCTAACAACTGCCAATGCTCGTGATGCTTCTGAAACTGCCGATACTATTGAGATAGAACCTGCTTCTGCTCCTGCTAGATCTAGCTCTCCTAGATATGAATTGCCTGATATACCTGAGGGTTATGTTATGGAGGGAGAGATAGCTGAGGATTTTCTTGCGTGTAAGGATGCCTATGACGCTGAAAAATTACTTCTCAAGTGGAAGGAAAAATCTCTGAAAGCTAGGATAAAATACGACCCGAAGTTTGCCACTTCACCTATCTTTATCACCGATGATGATTATGAATTCTCTGTCGACCCTGAGATAATCTCTCTAGTCAAATCTGATCCTTTCCACAGTTATGAGTCTGAGACGGTCGTAGTCCATCTTACCAAACTACACGATATAGCCACCCTTTTCACTAGTGAGGAGAAGAACCGCTACTACTATATCCTTAAGTTGTTTCCTTTCTCTCTAAAGGATGACGCTAAAGCCTAGTTCACTTCTCTTGCTCCTGGATGTGTGAGTAGTCCCCAGGATATGGTCTATTACTTCTGTAAGAAATATTTCCCTGCCCATAAGAAGCAAGCTGCCTTGCAGGAAATATACAACTTTGCTCAACTCAAAGAAGAGAGTCTCCCACAAGCTTGGGGGAGGCTCATCCAGCTACAGAGTGCTTTGCCTGATCACCCTCTTAAGAAGAACGAGATACTTGATATCTTCTATAACGGACTTACCAATGCTTCTAGAGACCACCTAAATAGTTGTGTCGGTTGTGTTTTTAGGCAACGAACTGTAGAACAAGCTGAGATCCGACTGAATAACATCTTGATGAACGATAATGCTTGGACTATTCCCGAACCTCCTCCTAAGCCAACTCCTAAGAAAAGAGGTATTCTCTTCCTCAGTCCCAAAGATATGCAAGAAGCCAAGAAATCTATGCAAGAGAAAGGCATTAGATCTGAAGAAGTCAAAAATCTACCGCCTATAGAAGAGATCCATGGTCTCGATAACCCGATACAAGTAGTAGAGGTGAATTCTCTACGTAGAATCAATGAGAGTGATATTCCTTTTGACAAACCTGCTAGCCTATGCTTTGATGAATTTGACAACTTTGTTGCCGAACAACAGAGTTTCAATGATTATGTTAGCAGACAGTTGGAACAAAGTACTCGTATGCTTAGTCATTTAAGTGCTTGTGTAGACAGAAATGTCAATGATCTGAAGCTTCTGAGTAAACATGCCTCTATGATTACTACTCAGGTAGAACAAGTACTTAAATCTCACAATGACTTGCTTAATGAATTAAATGACAACTCTGTCAGAGTCATTACTAGAGGAGGCAAAATGACTCAGGAACCTTTGTGTCCTGAAGGCCATCCTAAGAGAATTGATCAAGATTCTCAAAGAATTAATGCTGATACACCCAGTCATCCTACGAAGAAGAAGAAGGATGATAGAAACCTACATGTCAGTTCACCAAATACTGTCACACCTGAAGAACCAAATGATATTTCTGGGTCTGATGCAGAAACACAATCTGGTGATGAACATGAACCTGGTGACAATATGGATAGCGATGTTCATAATAATGCTCAACCTAGCAATGATAAGGATGTGGAGATTGAACCTACGGTTAATCCTGATAACCCACAACCTAAGAGATACGATAAGAATGACTTCACTGCTAGGAAGCATGGTAAAAAAAAGGAGCCATGGGTTCAGAGACCTATGCCCTTTCCTCCTAAGCCATCCAAGAAAAAGGATGATGAGGATTTTGAGCGCTTTATTGAAATGTTGAGACCCGTCTTTCTGCAGATGCGGTTAATTAATATGCTCAAAATGTCTCCATATGCCAAGTACATGAAAGATATCGTGACCAATAAACGGAAGATACCAGATCTTGAGATCTCCACCATGCTTGCCAATTACACTTTCAAAGGTGGAACTCCTAAGAAACTTGGTGATCCCGGAGTGCCCACTATACCTTGCCCCATTAAAGGAAACTACGTAAGAACTGCCTTATGTGACCTTGGAGCCGGTGTTAGTGTTATGCCTCTCTCTCTTTATCGTAGACTTGAACTGGATAAGTTGACACCCACTAAAATTTCTCTGCAAATGGCCGACAAATCAATTGCTTTCCCTGTCGGCATTTGCGAGGATGTGCCTGTTGTGGTTGCTAACGTTACTATCTTGACGGACTTTGTTATCCTGGATATTCCTGAGGATGATGCCATGGTGATCATTCTTGGAAGACCATTCTTAAACACCGCAAGGGCTGTTATAGATTGCAGCAAAGGCAATGTCACCTTCCATGTCAACGGTAATGAGCATACAGTGCACTTTCCGAAGAAACGATATCAAGTACATTGCATCAATGCTATCGAAAAAACTTCATCGATTCTTATTGGGAGCTTTGAATGCCCTATTCCTCGTGTGAAGATGAAGTATGATTTTCTTGTTGGGGAGATTCATATCCCCATTGAGGTGATTTAGTGGCTATTCGACAATTCTCCATTTCCTTTTGCGATTTGAAAAAGTTTTGTCATGAGGATTTGATCAACCCCATTGACGGATTTGTTTCGATGACCATGAAATGGATGAATCAAAGAGTCACATACCTCTGTTTTAAGCTTTCACTTTCTGTTGCTTAGAAGAAAAATGATAGATTTAGTTTAGTTTTTCCTGTTTTCTGTTTTAGCGTCCGGGAGAAAAGTACCCCGAAAATATAAGTTCTCCGATGGTCCTGAAAATCAAATATGATTTTTTCTCCATTTTTTGAAAAATACTAGGACTGAGAGCTGGCCTGGGGGCCACACCAGTGGGCCACAAGCCCTGTAGCCGCGGCCTCCCCCCTGGTCGCGGCTACCAAGCTTGTGGGGCCCACGGGGACCCCCTCCACTCATTCCAGCTCCCATACTCTTCTTCTACCTCCATAAAAAATCGTTTCGCAGCTCAAACCCGTGTTCTTGCTCATTTGGCTATGATTTTCGATCTCCTTGCTCAAAGACCATTCTCCGAACCGTTTTGGGGAAATTACTCCTTGGTAATTGACTCCTCCATTGGTCCAATTAGTTTCTACTCTAGTGCTTTATCCTTCGCGTATTCTTGCTACCTTGGTGACCCTGTTCTTGAGCTTGAAACGTTGATTTTAGCTGGTTCCAAGTAGTTTTAGCGCGTGATACGGTCTCTAGGCACTAGTAGGAGTAGTTGCTACGAGTTGGGTTAATCCTTACTCACTTTTCTTTCGAAGTCTCTAAAAATTTCAGAATTTTTCAGAGTTAGAAAAGGGAAGAGATGAGGAGGTTCTTAAGAGACTCTTCAAGCCGTAACCCCAAGGAGGATGAGAAGAACCACCCCAAGTACGTGGTTCCTCGAGTCACAGAAGTTCGAGCGTGCGAGTGGCCAAGTGATGAATTTTTGCGCGTCGCTGGGCTTTATGAAGACTTTTATTACTTGGTGGAGAACGCAGGTCTTACCGCGTTTGTTGAAGATAAGTGCCCACAATACCTCCTTCTCACCAATATTTTCGTTCAAAGCTTCAACTTTTATCCAAGGAAGAATCCTCCTATGGTTGAGTTCATGTTATACGATATCCCCCAGCGCATGATACTACAGGGTTTTTGCAATGTGTGCAAATTACCATATGTTGGGGATATTCGTGATCCTCGTCCACGGGACTTGGAGGCTTTCATAGATACTATTGCTATTGGAGAGGACAGAGGAGTGTCTCGCGCTAGAATTGCTAGCATGCATTTTCCTGTGCTACGGTACTTCTCATTATTTGTGGGAAAATGTTTGATTGGCCGTGGGGAGTCTGGATCACTTAGCTCTCCAGACCTTGCGGTTTTGCGCGAAGGCCTTTATAACAATAAGACTTATAGCCTAGGTGCTATAGTAGCTCAGTGGTTGAACACAAACCGTTCCAAAGGTGTCGTCTATGGAGGTATCTATGCTACTCGTCTTGCTAGACACTTTGAGATACCTATTAGGCTTCACGAGGAAGAAGAAATGTTTCTTCCTGAGAAATATCTGGATTATGACAGCATGGTTCGCCATGATTTTCTGGATAGAGATGCTAGTAGACGGATGATTGATAACCTGGTATTTAGTCAGGGTACTCGAGAGACTATTACTTTGCATGCTCCTTCTTTGTTCATCCTTTATGCAGGGAGGTACATTATTATGCCCACGGACACCTACACGTATTGGGGCCTAGCCCAACCACAGCTGCCCGCGCCTGAGCCACCAGTCGAGTACCACGCACCAGTTTATCAATGGGAGCCGGAGGAGCTCGCACAACAGTGGCACCCTCAGTCCACTCCGGAGGTTCCAGACGGTTACTACTCACCTTGGGAGTAGACCAAGCTAGGCCAAAAGCCTAAGCTTGGGGGAGTACGTGTTTGCACCAACTTTACATTCATGCTTATGCTTTCACTTTGTTAGTCGGTGTTTACACTTTGCCACTGTATTATCCATGCTAGTTTATTTTTGTTTTCTTGTTTTCTTGTTTTGTGTCCTTTTGAGAAAACCCAAAAAGATTTTCCTTTCTTCTTTTGCTTGTTGGGAGCTTTCCCGTGTAAATAGTTTTCATTTTCTTTGAGTCGAGGTAGAAGACCATGGTTACAATGTTTAGTGGCTCTCGCATGCATACCTGTTCATTTGTTAAAGAGCCATATTACTTTCTCTTCTCCTTTGTGTTTGCCTGCAGATTCAGCTTAGTCCAATGCACGAGCACTCTTATTATTGTTCACATCGTTCGATCGTGCAAGTGAAAGGCAATAATGATGATATATGATGAAGTGACTGAGACTGGAAAAGCTAGTATGAACTCTATCTATTTTGTTTTTGTAAATATGACTAGCTTGTCGTCCCAGATTCAGCTTTGATTGAGAGATAACCATGTTTGCAATGACAACTTAGATATCATAGTTTCTGATGCCATGCTTAATTACCTAGGAGCTTATAATGGTTTGTCTTGAATGCCAACATAGATTTTGAGATGACTATGATGTAGTATGATAGGATGGTATTCTCCTTTGAATGATTCAAGTGGCTTGACTTGGCGCATGTTCATGCATGTAGTTGAAACAAAATCAACATAGCTTCTATGATGTTCGTGTTCATGGTGATTTATATCCTCCTCATGCTTGCACTCAATGTGAGTCAAACTCATTGCATCTTGATGACTGTTGTCGCTCTCTAGTTGGTCGCTTCCCAGTCTTTTGCTATCCTTCACTTGTCTAAGCGGAATACTGCTTGTGCATTCACGTCCATAAACCCAAAAGTTTTTCCACGAGAGTCCACCATACCTACCTATTTGCGGTATCTACCTGCCGTTCCAAGTAAATTTGCATGTGCCATTCTCTAAACCTTCAAGAAATAATCCGTTTTGCATTCTCGAACCGCTCATGTGGTGACAGGGGGCTATTGGTATCTTCCATGTCAGGCGTGTTATCCTCGACATGTGTTTATTCACTGTCATTCACGAGAAAGGGGCCGGTAATTGGAATGCCCAGTTCCACGCTTAAATCGAAAACATAACTGTAAAACAAGACTCCCCCCGGATTGATGTTAGTATGGACGGTACCCGAGGATTCGGCTAGCCGTGGAGTGTGATTGATTGGTGGTGGGGAATTTAAAACTTTACTTTTCTGTTTGGGAACCGCCTATAACATGAGTAGCATGAAAGATATTGAGAACTCTTGGTCATTGCGTTGACAATGAAAGCATGCCACCCAAAATTATTATCTCTGTTTTCAAAGCTTGAGCTCTGGCACCTCTGCAAATCAATGCTTCCCTCTGCGAAGGGCCTGTCTATTTATTTTCCTATTGAGTCATCCTCTTCTTATATAAGCACCAATTAGAGAGCACCTCTGTCATTTTTATGCTTTGCTTTTGATTGATATTGAGTATGACTATGACTGGATCTTCGTTGCTATGAATTACAATGTTTAGTCAGCCCTTGATCTTTGAAAGTGCTCTGCATTTATGTTTTGCGGTCTCAGAAAGAGCTAGCGAGATACCACCTATTCATATTGCTTCATGCTTGTTTTGATTGAATTGTTGGTATCTGAAACTCATTATTATTTGCTCGCTAGGTGATTATGACATTGATATTAGTTTACCGTGAGACCTATGTGTCACTTGCTTATGTGGTTAACTTGTGATCTTGCTGAAATTCTGGTTATGAGTTAGACATAGTTGCAACAACAAGGTCAAACAGAGTTTGTCAAAGTTTTTCTTTCTCTTTCAGTTTGTCAACTAAGTTGCTTGAGGACAAGCAAGGTTTTAAGCTTGGGGAGTTGATACGTCTCCATCGTATCTACTTTTCCAAACTCTTTTGCCCTTGTTTTGCACTCTAATTTGCATGATTTGAATGGAACTAACCCGGACTGATGTTGTTTTCAGCAGAATTGCCATGGTGTTGTTTTTGTGCAGAAATGAAAGTTCTCGGAACGTCGTGAAAATTTACGAAGAATATTTCTGGAAAATATGAAAAATACATGCGCAAAGATCCACCGGAGGGGGTGAGCCAGTGGGCCACAAGCCCTGTAGCCGCGGCCTCCCCCCTGGCCGCGGCTACCAGGCTTGTGGGGCCCATGTGGCTCTGCCGCCCCCAATTCCAGCGCTATTTATTCCCTTTCATCCCGGAAAAAATCAGGACAGAAGAGTTCATCGCGTTTCATGATCCAGAGGCACCGCCACATCCCGTTCTTGCCCTGGAGGGCAGATCTGGAGTCCGTTTTGGGCTCCGGATCAAGGAGATCGTCGCCATCGTCATCATCAACCTTCTTCCCTCTCCAATTCCATGAAGCTCTTCATCGTTCGTGAGTAATCTATTCGTAGGCTCGCTGGGCGGTGATGAGTAGGATGAGATCTATCATGTAATCGAGTTAGTTTTGACGGGGATTGATCCCTAGTATCCACTATGTTCTGAGATTGATGTTGCTTCTACTTTGCCATGCTTAATGCTTGTCACTAGGGCCCGAGTGCCATGAATTCAGATCTGAAATTATTATGTTGTCACCAATATATGTGTGTTTTAGATCCGATCTTGCAAGTTGTAGTTACCTACTATGTATTATGATCCGGCAACCCCGGAGTGACAATAACCGGAACCACTCCCGGTGATGACCATAGTTTGAGGAGTTCATGTGTTCACCAAGTGCTAATGCCTTGGTCCGGTTCTTTATTAAAAGGAGAACCTTAATATCCCGTAGTATCCATTTAGACCCCGCTGCCACGGGAGGGATGGACAATAGATGTCATGTAAGTTCTTTTCCCTAAGCACGTATGACTACACACGGAATGCATGCCTACATCACATTGACGAACGGGAGCTAGCCACATATCTCTCCGTGTTATAACTGTTGCATGATGAATGTCATCCAACAAATCACCGATCCATTGCCTACGAGTTTGTCCCACTGCTACTGTTACTTGCTTTGTCCTACTGCTGCTGCCACTACTGTTGCTACTACTGTTACTTTCTTTGTCCTGCTGCTGCTGCCACTACTGTTGCTACTATTGTTACTTGATGTTGCTGTTACTTGCTACTGTTGCTACTTGCTACTGATGTCACTACTGATGTTCCTTGCCACTGTTGTTACTCGTTACCCTGCTGCTACCTGCTACAATACTTTTCTGGCGCCATTGATACTTCAGTTAGGAATAATCTGCGATCAACACATTCTTTCCTAGCACCGTTGCTATCATACTACCTTTGCTGCTTATACCCTGCTTCCAGATACTAATCTTTCAGGTGTGGTTGAGCCAACAACTCAATCGCTAATACTGGAGAATATCCTTTCACTCCCATCGTGTCGAACCAACAAATTTGGGTTGAATACTCTACCCTCAAAAACTGCCGCGATCCCACACGCTGGTGGGCCATTGCAAGACAATTGCTAATTGTTGAGCAACTGGAAGCACTCATCACGCCCACTAAACAGGTGTGGCCATGGTTATCTTCCCGGCAAGGCAGGCTTGTCGGGGCCTTGGTAATCTTGGGGGTGCATCTTGTCTGGATCCTGTCACGCCCTGCTGTTAGGGGCTCTTTGTGCCCGTGCACAAGTCTGGGGCACTAGGGACCCCAGTCTTTAGTGCACCCACAGGAGCCCCCGGGCCTGGGCTACATGCGTGCAGAGCGTTGTTGGGCCGGGACCAAAGAGGTACACGGGCGTTCATGGCTGGATTCACTGGCGGTTGCCTTTCCCCATGCCGTGCATCGGATGCGCGAAGCGGGAGGTCGTGCGTGGAGTGGCCACTCCGCCTCCTGAAACGCCTCTGCCACGCGTGTGGCATGCTCAGTTATGGATGGACAGGTGGCAGATGAGACCTTGAAAGGCACAGTAGCGGCTGGGCCCGCCCATGCATGCATTGGCGCATCAGGGCGGTTCTTTTATCTCCCGTGAGCTCGAGCGATTGGGCGTGAGGGGTGGTGGCTTGTGGAGCAAGGGAGGCTAGCCCCCGTGCCCCGTCCTATAAATTGGGAGGATTTGTGAGGGGTTTTTTCACCCAACTCCCTTTGGATCCACCAACTCCTCGATCTTGGCCTTCAGAATCTTCTCCTGTCTGTAGGTGGCACTCATCCCTAACCATGATTAGGGGACGAGGTCGGCCGCCACGGCGGCGAGGGGATCCCGTTCGGATCATGCCACAGCTTCTGGGGGCACCGCGGTGGAAGACGGCCCGAGTGATCGTGGCGGAGGAAGGGCGAGGGGCCGCGGTCGCCACGAAGGTCGAGGCCGGGGGAGGTGGAGCGCTCCTCCAACGCCTCCGCCTTCCCCGGGGCTTGCTCCTGTGGCGTCCCTCCATGTTGCTTTAGGGGCCCCCACGTGTGCTTCTCGGGTGCTGCAAAGGTCGCTCGAGCGGCATTGAGAGCTCCGCTTCGAGCGACCGTGATGAGGGGGACAGCGGCGGCAGTGGCGCTCCTCGCAGGTCGGGAGCCCGGGGGGTCAAGTCGGAGTACGATCCCCCGAGCCTCGACTGACTGCTGGCCCTGCCGCCGGCGCCCGCTCACGCCTCTCCCCTGCTTACCGGGGCCCGCCTCAACGCCTTGTCTTCGAGGCGATGCGACCATTGGACCCTTCCCCTTCACTTCTTCCGCCGTTGCTCTCCACTACGCAATCATGGTCTAGGAGGGGCCAGCCTGGGTTGCACAGTGGGTGCTACGGCAACAAAAACCTTTCCTGGCAAAGGCACCAGAAATCCTTCTGCTGCTGGCTACGCCTATAGGGATTTCCTTGGCAAATATGCAAAGGATTCCCCCGAGGCCTTGGAGCCTTGCGTTGGTGTTCCCTTGAAGAGGAAAGGGTGATGTAGCACTGTGGCGGTAAGTATTTCCCTCAGTTCGAGAACCAAGGTATCAATCCAGTAGGAGGATCGCGTCAAGTCAGAAGTACCTGCACAAACACAAAGAGCTTGCACCCAACGCTATGAAGGGGTTGTCAATCCCTTATAGATTGTTTGCAAAGTGAGAAGTGAAAGCAAAAAGTAAACAAAGCAAAGTAAAAGTGAAAGCTGAGATGATAGTTGTGAATAGACCCGGGGGCCGTAGTGTTCACTAGTGGCTTCTCTCATGAAAGCAAGTAGACGGAGGGTGAACGAATTACTGTCGAGCAATTGATAGAACCGCGCAAAGTCATGATGTTATCTATGGCAATGATCATATCTATAGGCATCATGTCCAAAACAAGTAGACCGATACTTTCTGCATCTACTACTATTACTCCACACGTCGACCGCTATCCAGCATGCATCTAGTGTATTGAGTTCATAAGAACAGAGTAACGCCTTAAGCAAGATGATATGATGTAGATGGACAATCTCAAATCTATGATGAAAGCCCATCTTGTTACCCTTGATGGCAACAACATGATGCGTGCCTTGCTGCCCCTTCTGTCACTGGGAAAGGTCACCGCACGGTATGAACCCAAAACCAAGCACTTCTCCCATTGCAATAATCATAGATCTAGTTGGCCAAACAAAACCCAAGACTCGGAGAGACTTACAAGAATATCAAATCATGCATATAAGAAATCAGCAAAGACTCAAATATAATTCACAGATAATCTGATCACAAATCCACAATTCATCGGATCTCGACAAACACACTGCCAAGAGGATTACATCGGATAGATCTCCATGAAGATCATGGAGAAATTTGTATTGAAGATCCAAGAGAGAGAAGAAGCCATCTAGCTACTAACTACAGACCCGTAGGTCTGAAGTGGACTACTCACGAGTCATTGGAGAGGCAATGATGTTGATGTAGAAGCCCTCCAGCTCCAAAGTCCCCTCCGGCAGGGCACCCGGAAGGGTCTCCAGATGAGATCTCGCGGAAACGGAAGCTTGCGGTGGCGGAAAAGTGGTTTCGTGGATGCCCTGATTTTTTCTGAGATTTTAGGGAATATATAGGCCAAAGAGCTAGGGCAGGGGAGCGCTAGGGAGGCCACAAACCTGTGGCTGCGGGCCCCCCTGGCCGCGGCCATAGGGCTTGTGGGCTCCCTGTGGGCCCCCTGCCTTGGCCCTCAAGTCCCCCGATATTCTTCTGTTCTGGAAAAATTTATTTCGGGGATTTTATTCCGTTTGGACTCCGTTCCAAAATCAGATCTGAAAAGAGTCAAAAACACAGAAAAAACAGGAACTGGCACTTGGCACTGAATTAATAAGTTAGTCCTAAAAAAGATATAAAAGGTATATAAAACATCCAAAGTTGACAAGATAACAACATGAAACCATCAAAAATTATAGATACGTTTGAGACGTATCAGTGGGCCGGCCCGCTTTTTGTCTTTTTGAACTTCGCTCCTCCGCGTAGATATATCCTCGTCAAAAGATAGAGTCTTTAGGTTAAGATGACGACGCTATGTAAGCAAAGTCAAATGTATCCATTCAAATGAATGAAAAGACTGTTTTCCCCTTTCCGATTCCGTTCTTTGTATGATTCGTTTTTGCATAATGTGGGAGCTTGCCGGCAACTACCGGCAAGGCTCCTTGCCGCATTGAGTGCAACCATGCAAATCGCCAAGCGCAGCTTGAGACGAAATCGGGTGCTACGTAGCCGCTTGCTCTATTGATCAGGTTCGCAACTGTTTGAAGGTGCTCTGTGGCCATTCAGGTCGTTTGAACGAGTTCGAAACAAAGACAAGGTGCACTGATCTTTGGGAAGGTCCCAGTACGCGCAAACTCCACACACAAAGATTGGAAACTTTCAAAGGGGAAGAAAAGAATCTATCTATTTATGATCTGAATCTTAAACTTAAAAACTTATCTCCTCATGCCACAGGTTGGATGGCGTTTGAGTCTTTTGCCACGGCGTCGGAGCCCTCGGCAAGCAGGGAATCACCGCTCCCGGCAGCTTTTTCCTCAAGCAAAGTCTTCTTATCGATGATCCTTGACCGTCGTTTGGAAGAAAAACCGGCCAGGGTGTAACCCATTTGCTTTTCTCTTGCTAGGTTGTGCTTGCGGAGCCCCCGAGCGCCTCTTTGGGCGACGATGCGACTCTCTCAGGGGCGCAACACTCGCACTTGAGCGCGCGCCGGGGCTTCGGGACCATGTGGTGAATCCTCAACGACTATGCATCGCTCCGCGGAGGTGCGTCCACTGGAGTATGCGCCGGGGCCTCTGTGTAGCACCCAGGCACGCCCTCAACAGCTGCGCATTGGCCCCCCAAGCAACGCATTGTAACACCCTAGTTTTCGCTCCGTGATTTTTTTCATTTGCGGTATTTGACCCCCGTCTTTTTCTCGAGTTATCAGATTTCATTCACCCTGGGAATGTGAAGATGGTCATCTAGCCTTGCCTTCCCTAAATTCTCCCCAGTTTAGCCGTTCCACCCAAGACCTTTTTCTCAGGGTTTTACCGTCAAAACCCTACCTTCCGAATTGCCCGAAGGGAAACCCTGATCTCTCGTGTTTCAAAGGAACCCCAATTTCTTTTGTCCTGTTGCCTCCCAAACCTTTTCCCAATGATCATCCTTCATCTTTGAACCTTGGATATGCAAAAATATTGCCAAGTCATTTGCAATATTTTTGATTTAGAATTAATTCCTTTTTCTGCCAGTTAAAGGAATTAAATCCAGGAAAATAGCTATCCATCTCCTTGAGCTAAAACTTTTCATGATGGTTTACATTGTTAAATCACTAGTGAATACCAAACATCAGCTCAATCCCTTTTCACCATCTTTTCCCAGCAATTTTCCTAAGTTTCTGCCCATTTAGAAGCTCTGTGAAGGAAGTACCCTCTAGGAATTTCCAATTGAGCTGAAACTTCTCCAGTATCTTCATTTGATCAAATCATCATCTTTCCCCAAGTTTGAGCCAAATTCATTTAGCCATTTGAGCCCAGCTTCCAATTCTAGTTTCTGGACCATTTTGTGGTTTGTGAAGGAAGTGTATGCAAACAGGGACACCTCTACCGACCACTCGAGCAATGTGGATCCTTCGGGAGCTTCGGACGCCGGCGAGAGATGCCCAGAAGCTTCCCCTGAGGCTATTTAAGGAGCAAGTCGAGCCCCCCTCCTTGTTAGCAAGCCCAGACCTCCCCAAGCCCCTACCACTCGAGCTCGAGGAGCTCTCTGCCCGCCATGGCCGCCATTGCCGCATTCGGCTCCGGCTCGAGTTAGAGCACCTCGGCCCCTTCCTCCCTGCCTAGCCCCTGGTTGAGACCCCTCTGGATCTTGCGCGATCGCCAACCTCGCTAGGGAAGGCCCTGGTGGCGCCGCCCACTGCAACTCCTCGCCCGCCGCACACCGGCCCGTGGCGGTGGTGTTGTGGTCCATCTCCGGTGCCCCGTGGCCACCCGCGAGCGCGGCGAGGTGCGGTGGTTCTCCTGCGCCCATCGGCCGGCCTCCCCGAGTAGTGTAGCGACGGCTAGGACCGGCACCAGATCTTCCACGTGGCCCTATCGGGAGGTTGAACAAGAAGTAGGAGAGAGAGAGGAGCTGGGGCGGGGCCCGCATGTAAGAGAGAGAAAGAGAGAGGAGTGGATAAAGTGGGGCCGTCCGTTGCCTGAGGAGAGAGAGCGTGGACCCGACAGGTGGGCCCCGACCCGACCTGTCGGTGAGAGAAGACCTGGTCCAGCTATTAAGTGGAAGCGTATTCTGGTAAATAAGCTTTCATTTAAGCAGAAGCGCATTTCCAGCAATACGTTTTCTATTTTTCAGCCCAAGGACCTGTTGGAGAGGATATTTTTGTAGATTGGTCCCTGATCTTCTTTCATCCGTATCTTTTTAATCGTGACTCCGATCGAGGTGAAACCAACGCTCACGTCTTCGTCTCGTCGAGCCCGTCATGTTGGTAACATTTTCATAAGATGGTTACACTGTGAAAATGACCCTTTGTCCTTGTTTCCAATTCAGCCCCCTTTGAGAGACAGCGGTATCCGGCGATCCTTTCCGCGGACTCTCCGCACCTCTTCCAGGAGTATTCTTCGACCCGAGGCAAGCCGACCACCTGGCATATGCCCTAAAGCTTGCTCTGTGTTGTTCCTGCATGTTCAATTAATATGCTTACGATTGTATGTATAGTAACGTGTGCTATGTGACTCAAATGAACCCTTGCTCGCATTTTCTTCAATGACGGCACCACGATCGAGTCTGAGCTGCTTTCGGCCGTCCGGGGTGGATGCCGACTTTATAACTCTCTCATCGACAGCTAGCTCATGTTCTGAGCTGCTTTTCGGCCGTCGCATGCAGCTGTTGAATTTCTTTCCGTGGCAGTGCCCTATGGTCTGAGCTGTTCTTCGTTCGTCTTAGGGAACTGCTACATTCTTTTTATCAACATCGCCTCATGTTGTGTGCTGCTTTCCAGCCATCTTGAGCCGGGGTTGAGTTATTCTGCTAACGTCCCAGATCTGTGTTGTAAAGACCGTTCTGGTGGCTACCGATTTATTTGCTGGTTTTATGCGAGGGTTCCGAGGGTCTAATTTACAGTTAGAGCTTGTAAAGTAATAACCTGCCATTTACATATTGTCTTATTAATGAGTCATAATATAGAGATAGGTTGAGGTGTTTCTACCGTTGCTATTTCATGCAGAATCATCATTATGTTAAGTCATTGCTGCCAACAACCATGCTTGATAAATATGTTATTTAAAACAAACCTAATGGGTTGATCTCGAGTCACCTGTCTGGGCTTATCCGTGCAACCACATTTGCCGATATGGGATGGCCGTGACTTGGGTTGATCGCGTGACCTTTCACCGGTACTCCCAAAGAGGGAGGATTATGCACGCGTGCTACCCTGATCACGCGGGCGGTGATAATCCTGTGAGCTCAGTTGAGTTGAGTTGGGCCCGTCCCTAGGTGGGACAGTTTAGTTTGGCCACGACGGTGGCAGGTGTCATGAGGACACAGGGCCACCCAGGGCAAGACTCCTGGGAGAGTGGTTGTCGGGGGTACGATGAAAGAGTCATGGGTCAGGCAAGTTTCGTTGGAGTAATGTTGGTCCACCCGAATGGGATCACGAGGTCAGTGCTCCATAGTGTGGGTAAAGTGTGCAACCTCTACAGAGTGTCAAATCTATTCGGATAGCCGAGTCCATGGTATTGGACAGTCCGACCAGACCTTAGTATGTGATCAACCTTTAGAGCGATGATAATGATGTTGCGACCCGACTCAAGACGAGTCAAGCCTCTGGTGTTTCCGTACCATCCCAAGATCATGCTGGTACACACTCAGTACATAATGTATATATTCAAGAGTTCAATCACACAGCTTTATTAATCGAAATCTCATAAAGAGTACTTTATTACAATAAAGTGGCTGAAGGCCATCTCATGAGATATCTAATGAAGACTAGCGGAAGCATCAGGTAGATGAGTCCATCCGACTCCAAGGGCATGTCGCTGAGCGTAGAACGTAGCCTCACTCCTGGTCGGAAAAGTACTCTGCAACATGATACGTTGCAGTCGTGTAGGTCAGCATATTGAATATGCCGGCAAGTCATCAAAGATAGGAGTAAAATAATAATCAACTATCTCTACATGCATATTTGGCCAGTGGGGCTAAGTTTTGCATAAAGCCAGTTTTATCCTACAACAACAGGGTTGGAAGCAAAATATTACTACATTGTTCGTTGTTAACGAGATGGTACCGCCAACCAATTCTCGTACCCGAATAGTTGTTAACACCCACATCATTATTAAATTGTGTCGAGAGTTCAGGGGAATTTCAATGCCTTCGGCTCAAGTTGTCCATGACCATGGACACGGCTAATCGATTAGGTTGGGCACTCTGCAGAGTTTTGCACACGTTCCCCACAAGATTTGATCGCCTCCGGGTTTGTCCTCGCACTTCAGGGTGTTTGAAGACCGGATGATCAAAACATGGTTTTTCAACGGGTCCCTCTGAATCCCTGTCGGTGCCCATCCATTCCTACCGTTCTTCTACATCTGCTAGCACCGCCTGTCCAGAGTAGCCGCGTTGTCCAACCAAGCCAGAGCCCATAATGACTTGTGGCTGTGCAGGTAAGCCTTGAGTCTTGAAGTCTCTGTCCGTCTCTTCGAGCCTGGGTGAAGCTTTCCGCAGGATGTCATGGCCTCTCCAGCATCCCGGGCATCCACTGGTTTCTCCAGGGAGCCAATCAACCGTCCTTCACCCAGAGTTGCATTGCGTCCAAGGTCTTGAAAATCTTGTCTTAACGGTCTTGATTATTTAATCAACCTCGCATCACTCGTGTTATGCACTCAACCGAAAACCCGTCTACTCAAGCGTAGCATTAAGAAAATTGTCGTCCCGGGGCCAAGTATCGGGGTTGTTGTGTGCCTACCACATGATACTACAACTTATACTAAAGTTTCCAAGTACCTAGGCAGCATGCAATTTGGGCAAAGAAAGGTGAACTACCATGCATCGAAAACATAGGAAAATAGCATGATCAAAATGACTTGCCTTGATGATAGTTGTCTTGATCGAGCGCTTCTAAGTAACACGCTTCGCACTCCGGATGATCTACCGATACAAACACAAAACACACCATAAGCACTACAATCAAGAAACAAGTAAAAAATAACATCAGAAGTAAGGATTTGCTAAGGCCTAAGTAAAAGACTTCAACACGCGTTACTAAGGCAGAAACTTGTTTCTGTTAAAAACACCAGTTAAAGTATTTTAAATTTTTTGAAACTTCTACCACGGTTAGATATAATCACTAGGAAGCAGTAGCAAAAAGAATCAACTCAAAATCCTTTTTTAAACTCCTGGAATAGGCAAAACAAGGTTTAAACTAAATCTGATCTAACTTATATTTAAAAATTTCAAACATAGACAAATTATATGTTTTTACAAAACTACAGAAAAATTGGAGTCTACTGGAACAAGAATCAATATCATTGGACTTCGGGATCAAAAGTTATGGCCAAAACAAAACAGAAACTTTTCTGTTTTTGCTACTAGACAGAAAAAAAAGAAACTAACTAGCTAGCTAACAGGGGGTATACGTGGCGCGCTGTGATAGGCTGCTGGGGTGTTTGTTGCAATCGTTAGGATCAAACGGCCGTGAGCTAACAGAAACAACTGGCTAAATGAATAAGTGAAAATAAAACCGACGGTTTTCTGATCTAAACCGAACAGGTATCCTACTTCTAATCTACACCATCTAACTAAAATCTAACGGATGAGAAAAGAGGGGAGAGCTCACAGGGAACTCACAGGAGGAGGAGACCTTACCGTGGCAGTGGCTGGCAACTCCGGCGAGGGGTGGTGTCGCCGACGAGGGGAGGGGCTCCGGTGGTGGCTGACGGGACGGGGAGGTGGCGGCGGCGGTCCTTCGACGAGGGGAGTCGTCGGGCAGAGCGAGGGAGTGGCTCGGGGTGGCTGCTCTCGGGGTGGCCGAGGGTGCTCGGGCTACTCGCTGGCGCAGCTGCGGCAGGGGCTCGGGTGGGCGGCGACTCGACGTGGGCGGGGTGGGAACGGGGTGCGGCCAGGGCTAGGGGCTTATATAGGCCGGGGAGGGGGCCGGGGAAGGAAGGAAGAGAGGGGCCCGAGGGGATCCCGGTTCCAGGGGAGCTCGGCTCGGGGACCGTGGGGGAGGAGGGGTCGGCCAGGGGGCCCCGCATGGCAGTGGGAGGAGGGGGCTGCAGATGGGAAGGGTGGCCGAAATTTGGGGATTTCGGATCCCGGGCTATGGGGGTGGCGGCCCACAGCTATTAAATGCTCGGGCGATCGCCTACTAAAAAAAGACTTTCCTAATAAAATCTTTTCCGAAACAGAAAAACAAAAGTGAAATAAAAGGAAATAAATCAAATATTTAATATAGAGTATTATATACCAAAAAATCAGAAAAATATCCTCTACCCGAATAAAATTTTTCCAAAGCAAAAATAAAAACTTAAAAAAATGTTTTTTCCAGAAATTCCTCAAAATGCTTTATTTTCTTTTTGCAAATATTTTTGCAAATGATCTTTGGATTTCTTGGCTCCAATATTTCAGAAATTGCCCGCACTTTGGAGGGTCATTTTCCTTCGCTCTCTCTCTCTTGCGTGCACGAGAGTATTTCCCCGGGCATTTCTCGTGCGAGGAAAAAGATGGAAAATGCAAATCAAAAGACGAAAGAATTCAAGTGCCAAATTTATTTCAATCAATATGCATAGATTCTTAGCTACAATGTAAAACATTCCCAATTAGGAAAATTGGGATATTACAAACCTACCCACCTTAAGATGAATCTCGCCCTCGAGATTCGGGTTGGCTAGAAAACAGGTGCGGGTGGTCTCGACGAAGATCCTCTTCTCGTTCCCAGGTGGCTTCTTCCTCGGTGTGGTGGCTCCACAACACCTTGCAGAACTTGATGATCTTGCTGCGGGTAACTCTGTTGGAAGTCTCGAGAATCCTGACGGGTTTCTCCTCATACATTAGATCACTGTCAAGCTGTATGGCCTCTAGGGGCACTGTATCTCTCAACGGAACATCGGCCATCTCAGCGTGGCATTTCTTCAACTGGGAAACATGGAAGACATCATGAACTCCGGACAATCCTTCCGGCAGTTCCAGTTTATATGCAACTTCGCCTCTACGTTCAAGAATTTTGTAGGGCCAATGAAACGGGGTGCTAATTTTCCTTTCACACCGAATCTCTTGATTCCTCGAAGTGGAGACACCCGAAGATATGCTCGGTCTCCCACTTCGTACGTTACTTCCTTGCGTTTGCTGTCAGCATAACTCTTCTGCCTGGACTGAGCTATCTTGAGTCGGTCACGAATTAGCTTGACCTTCTCTTCAGAATCTCGGATAAGGTCGGGACCAAAAAGTTGTGGGTCTCCAACTCCATCCCACATTAACGGTGTTCTGCACCTCCTTCCGTATAGAGCTTCGAAAGGGGCCATCTTCAGACTGGTCTGGTAGCTGTTGTTGTATGAGAACTCGGCATAAGGCAAATTGTCATCCCAACTAGACCCATAGTCTAGTGCGCAAGCTCTCAACATATCCTCCAGAATCTGATTGACTCTCTCGGTCTGTCCATCTGTCTGCGGGTGAAAAGCTGTACTGAACTCCAATCTCGTTCCCAAGGTTTCATGCAGTTGGTGCCAAAATTTGGATGTGAACTGAGTCCCTCTATCTGACACAATGCACTTCGGTACTCCGTGCAGACATACGATCCTCGTCATATATATCTTGGCCAGCTTGGCACTCGTGTAAGTAGTCTTCACCGGAATGAAGTGAGCTACCTTGGTCAAACGATCGACCACAACCCAAATAGAATCATAGCCAGAACGGGTCCTGGGTAATCCTGTGATGAAGTCCATACCAAGCTTTTCCCATTTCCACTCGGGTATCGGCAGAGGTTGGAGCAAACCTGCTGGCTTCTGATGCTCGGCTTTTACTCGCTGACAAACATCGCATATTGCTACGAACTAGGCAATGTCTTTCTTCAATCCTGTCCACCAGAAACTTTCTTTCAGATCCAGATACATCTTGGTGTTACCGGGGTGTATTGAGTACGGGGAATCATGAGCCTCCTGAAGTATCAACTTCCTGAGTTCGGGATCATTGGGCACATAGATGCGATCCTCAAACCATAAAGTTCCGTGTTCATCCTCACGAAAACCTTTAGCCTTCCCGTCTTCAATTTTCTGCTTAATCTCAGCTATCTCCTTGTCTGATTTCTGTGCTTCGCGGATCTTTTCTGTCAAAGTGGACTGAATTTCCAGTGTGGCAACAAATCCTCTTGGAACTATCTCCAATTTTAGCTCTCGGAGGTCATCGACTAACTCCTGGGGAAATCCTCCAGCTGTGAGCGTGTTCACATAACTCTTGCAGCTCAACGCATCGGCTACAACATTTGCCTTGCCTGGGTGATAATGCAATCTCATGTCATAGTCCTTGATCAACTCTAGCCATCGCCTCTGTCTGAGGTTCAACTCCTTCTGCGTGAAGATATATTTCAGGCTCTTGTGATCAGTGTAAACATCACAACTATTTCCGATCAGGAAATGTCTCCAGGTCTTGAGAGCATGCACTACGGCTGCTAGTTCCAAGTCATGCGTGGCATAATTCAACTCATGAGGTCTGAGCTGTCTGGATGCATAGGCTACAACTTTGCCTTCTTGCATGAGCACTCCTCCGAGTCCTTGACGAGAAGCGTCACAGTAAACCTGGAAATCCTTCCGAATGTTCGGCAATATCAGCACTGGGGCTGTAACAAGACGTTTCTTTAGCTCTTGAAAACTGGTTTCACATTCCTCAGTCCAAACATACTTGGATTCCTTCTTCAATAACTCTGTCATGGGCTTGGCGATCTTTGAGAAATTCTCAATGAACCTCCGGTAATATCCGGCAAGTCCGAGGAAACTGCGGATCTCCTTGACTGAAGTGGGTGCTACCCATTCGGTGACTGTTGCGACCTTGGCAGGGTCCACTGCTATTCCTTCTCCTGAGATGACGTGTCCGAGGAATCCGACTTCCTTCAACCAAAACTCACATTTGCTAAACTTTGCATACAGCTTATGCTCTCGAAGTTTCTCCAGAACTAGACGCAGATGTTCCTTGTGTTCCTCTTCGTTCTTGGAGAATATTAGTATGTCATCGATGAACACCACGACAAACTTGTCCAAGTATTCCATAAATACCTTGTTCATCAGATTCATAAAATATGCCGGAGCATTAGTCAGTCCAAATGACATGACCGTGTACTCATACAAGCCGTACCGAGTGGTGAAGGCTGTCTTGGGTATATCCTGTTCACGAATCTTCAACTGATGATACCCGGATCGAAGATCGATCTTTGAGAATACGCGAGCTCCAACTAACTGATCAAACAGATCATTGATCATCGGCAAGGGGTACTTGTTCTTGATGGTCACATCGTATAATGCACGATAATGGACAACCATTCTCAAGGACTTGTCCTTCTTTTCAACCAAGAGCACTGGGGCTCCCCAAGGTGAAGAACTTGGGCGAATATACCCTTTGTCCAACAACTCCTTGATTTGCTTCTTGATTTCTATCAAGTCATTTGCGGGCATCCGATAGGGTCTCTTGGATATCGGGGCTGTTCCGGGTAATAGCTCAATCAAGAACTCAATCTCTCTATCAGGTGGCATGCCCGGCAATTCCTCCGGAAATACATCTGGGTATTCCTGTACAATCGGTACTTCCTCCTGGACTACTCCCGTGAGAGAGTTTACTCGCTTACTCCGTGTCGGGCGCTGAGACACGCACTTAATCCGCTTCTGCTCGGTGGTGGTGAGCAAAATAGACTTAAGGGCACAATCAATATTCCCTTCATACTTGGCCAACCAATCCATGCCTAGGATTACATCCAATCCCTGGGACTCTAATACAATGAGGTCGGTGGGAAAATCATGGTTCCCGATGTTGAGACTCAAAGCATGGCATTCTATCCCGGCTGTCATCATGCCTCCTGGGGAACTGACCTTAGTAGGCTGGCTCAGGGTTCTAGTTGGCAAACTATACTTTTCCACAACTACCCTTGATATGAATGAATGTGTTGCACCAGAATCAAAAAGTACCAATACTGGACGTGAATTTAGCAAAAACTTACCAACCACAGTATCGGGGTGATCATAGACCTCTTCAACATCAATGTGGTTCACCTGAGCTTGAGGAAAAGGATTGGGCTTCTTTGCTGCAGAGTTGTTGTTGCTGTTTTCATTTCCCTGCTTGTTCTCGGGACATTCAGTGGCATAGTGTCCCGTCTTCTGACACTTGAAGCAGGTGATGTGAGTCAGATCCTTCTGAGCTGGAGCTGAATGCTGCTGAGTGCCAATACCGCCATTCTTGAAGTTGATGTTGTTGCGGTGGTTCCCATTTCCTCCATGGTTGTGGCCTCCATGGTTGTGCACTGGGTGGTTATGATGGACGTGTCCTCCAAACTTACCGGATCCAGTCCCGGTATTCCCTGAATAGGGGGTGTAGCGAGGCTTCTGCTGAGTGCCGGAGTTGAACTTTCCAATCCCATACTTTCTCTTGCGGTTCTCCATCTCCTGGTGTTTCCCCTCCAAGATGAGGGCCTTATCAACCAGCTCCTGGTAGTTGTTGAAGGTGGCTACAGTCAACTGAATGCTCAGCTCATCATTGAGTCCCTCCAAGAACTTTTCCTGCTTGGCCGCATCATCGGCCACATCTCCAGGTGCATAATGGGCGAGCATGCTGAATTCATCGACGTACTGGGCCACAGAGCGATTCCCCTGGCGTAAGTTGCAAAACTCAAGCTTCTTCAGACTCATTGCACCAGCTGAGACATCTGCGGTATGGAAGGCTTGTTTGAATTGCTCCCAAGTGACTCCAGCAATGGGGTAAGTGGTGGTGTAGTTCTCCCACCAAGCATCTGCAGGGCCTTCAAGTTGATGCGCGGCAAAACGCACCTTCTCAGCTTCAGTACAACCAACAGTGATAAGTTCACGCTCCATCTTGCAGAGCCAATCATCTCCCACAATGGGCTCAATGCTGCTGGAGAAAGTTGGAGGGTTCAACCTCAGGAAACGGGTGAGATTGTCGGCCTGGGGTGGATGATGGTTGTTGTTATTGTTCTGGTTCTGGATGATCAGCTGCATCAGGGTGTTTTGTTGCTGGATCAACTGGGTGAGTGCCGGCGGAAAGTTGGACTCAGGGGCGCGTCTCGGAGGCATCTGATGTTTGTAGAGGGGTGAGATTAGCATAGAACAATGGTCTAAGAGTAATTACACTACCCATATGAATGCAACAAACAAGTATCACACCACACATTTTATTCAATACCATCACAAAGGTTCACACGAGGATACAAAATTCGACAATCCTAAACATCGGCCTAAAACGTATAACGATAAAATAAATTTGGTGGTCTAGTCTAAGTGTCCTCCTCAAAAAAGCATGGTGGTGGGTCCTTCGGTGGAGCTTTCTTCATAGTCCTCGTCGTTGCTGATCAAGGGGGCTACATCTCCTTCGGGATGAAGGTTCTCACCCATGTCCAGTTCCTCCTCCAGGTATGCAACTCGAGTCTTCAGCTTCTCGATCCGCTCCAGAAAGTCCTTCACCTCCAGTTCGTGTTCATAGTGGGCTTCCCGGGCTGCTTCTTCGAGTTCAAGCTCGCGGAGTGACAGTTGCTTGATCTTCTTGGCGTCCTTGATCACACGATGCTCCAGAGTCCCACTGTGCTTCTCCAAGGTCCGGGCATAAGACAAGAGAGCGTCCTTGGTCTTGCTTGAGATGATTTCTCCATCTTCGTTTCTCCGGGATACGGTGAATAGGTCTGGAGAAATAGGGCAGCCTTTGTATTCTTCCTTGATACGTCCGAGGGCACAATGGTTCGCCATGTCCCTTCCGAGAATCCAGTTGGGTGCGATGAACATGAAATCCACCGGCTCAGTGCGCGGCTGGAATGTCCTTCCGGGAACGTGCACCTCGATCCTGTAGCGTGAATCCTCCGGGTAAGACGAAGTTGGCTTCCCTGTGATAGTCGGCAGAGCAATCCTCAAGTCCTTGGTGATTTGCATCAGCTCCTTTCCAAACGGCATAGTGGCGTCGGGCTGGCAAAACTCCGTGAACTTAACAGGGAAGAAGGTGGCCATCTAAAACATTGGAAAATCGGAGAGAAGTCAGAAATGATCAGAAGAGGAAATAGAAGATTTATAGACATAAGAGAAAATAGTTTTCTTCCTAAGGCTTTTCCATTCCTAGAGGTTACGTCCTAAGGTGAGCGTGTGCTCTGAATACCATTTCTGTTGCGACCCGACTCAAGACGAGTCAAGCCTCTGGTGTTTCCGTACCATCCCAAGATCATGCTGGTACACACTCAGTACATAATGTATATATTCAAGAGTTCAATCACACAGCTTTATTAATCGAAATCTCATAAAGAGTACTTTATTACAATAAAGTATTACAATAAAGTGGCTGAAGGCCATCTCATGAGATATCTAACGAAGACTAGCGGAAGCATCAGGTAGATGAGTCCATCCGACTCCAAGGGCATGTCGTTGAGCGTAGAACGTAGCCTCACTCCTGGTCGGAAAAGTACTCTGCAACATGATACGTTGCAGCCGTGTAGGTCAGCATATTGAATATGCCGGCAAGTCATCAAAGAGAGGAGTAAAATAATAATCAACTATCTCTACATGCATATTTGGCCGGTGGGGCTAAGTTTTGCATAAAGCCAGTTTTATCCTACAACAAGAGGGTTGGAAGCAAAATATTACTACATTGTTCGTTGTTAACGAGATGGTTCCGCCAACCAATTCTCGTACCCGAATAGTTGTTAACACCCACATCATTATTAAGTTGTGTCGAGAGTTCAGGGGAATTTCAATGCCTTCGGCTCAAGTTGTCCAGGACCGTGGACACGGCTAATCGATTAGGTTGGGCACTCTGCAGAGTTTTGCACACGTTCCCCACAAGATTTGATCGCCTCCGGGTTTGTCCTCGCACTTCACGGTGTTTGAAGACCGGATGATCAAAACATGGTTTTTCAACGGGTCCCTCTGAATCCCTGTCGGTGCCCATCCATTCCTACCGTTCTTCTACATCTGCTAGCACCGCCTGTCCAGAGTCGCCGCGTTGTCCAACCAAGCCAGAGCCCATAATGACTTGTGGCTGTGCAGGTAAACCTTGAGTCTTGAAGTCTCCGTCCATCTCTTCGAGCCTGGGTGAAGCTTTCCCTAGGATGTCATGGCCTCTCCAGCATCCCGGGCATCCACTGGTTTCTCCAGGGAGCCGATCAACCGTCCTTCACCCAGAGTTGCATTGCGTCCGAGGTCTTGAAAATCTTGTCTTAACCGGTCTTGATTATTTAATCAACCTCGCATCACTCGTGTTATGCACTCAACCGAAAACCCGTCTACTCAAGCATAGCATTAAGAAAATTGTCGTCCCGGGGCCAAGTAGCGGGGTTGTTGTGTGCCTACCACATGATACTACAACTTATACTAAAGTCTCCAAGTACCTAGGCAGCATGCCATTTGGGCAAAGAAAGGTGAACTACCATGCATCGAAAACATAGGAAAATAGCATGATCAAAATGACTTGCCTTGATGATAGTTGTCTTGATCGAGCGCTTCTAAGTAACACGCTTCGCACTCCGGATGATCTACCGATACAAACACAAAACACACCATAAGCACTACAATCAAGCAACAAGTAAAAAATAACATCACAAGTAAGGATTTGCTAAGGCCTAAGTAAAAGACTTCAACACGCGTTACTAAGGCAGAAACTTGTTTCTGTTAAAAACACCAGTAAAACTACTTTAAAATTTTTGAAACTTCAACCACAGTAAGATATAATCACTTGGAAGCAGTAGCAAAAATAATCAACTCAAAATCATTTTTTAAACTCCTGAAATAGGCAAAACAAGGTTTAAACTAAATCTGATCTAACTTATATTTGAAAATTTCAAACATAGACAAATTATATGTTTTTAAAAACTACAGAACCAATTGGAGTCTACTGGAACAAGAATCAATATCATTGGACTTCGGGATCAAAAGTTATGGCCAAAACAAAACAGAAACTTTTCTGTTTTTGCTACTAGACAGAAAAAAAGAAACTAACTAGCTAGCTAACAGGGGGTATACGTGGCGCGCTGTGTTAGGCTGCGGGGGTGTTTGTTGCAATATTTAGGAGCAAACGGCCATGAGCTAACAAAAACCACTGGCTAAATGAATAAGTGAAAATAAAACCGACGGTTTTCTGATCTAAACCGAACAGGTATCCTACTTCTAATCTACACCATCTAACTAAAATCTAACGGATGAGAAAAGAGGGGAGAGCTCAGAGGGGAACTCACAGGAGGAGGAGACCTTACCGTGGCAGTGGCTGGCAACTACGGCGAGGGGTGGTGTCGCTGGCGAGGGGAGGGGCTCCGGTGGTGGCTGACGGGACGGGGAGGTGGCGGCGGCGGTCCTTCGGCGAGGGGAGGCGTCGGGCGGAGCGAGGGAGTGGCTCGGGGTGGCTGCCCTCGGGGTGGCCGAAGGTGCTCGGGCTGCTCTCCGGCGCAGCTGCCGCAGGGGCTCGGGTGGGCGGCGACTCGACGTGGGCGGGGTGGGAACGGGGTGCGGTCGGGGCTAGGGGCTTATATAGGCCGGGGAGGGGGCCGGGGAAGGAAGGAAGAGAGGGGCCCGAGGGGATCCCGGTTCCAGGGGAGCTCGGCTCGGGGTCGGGCACGAGATTAGGAAGGGCAAGGTGGGGGTGACCGTGGGGGAGGAGGGGTCGGCCAGGGGGGCCCGCGTGGCAGTGGGAGGAGGGGGCTGCGGATGGGAAGGGTGGCCGAAATTTGGGGATTTCGGATCCCGGGCTGTGGGGGTGGCGGCCCACAGCTATTAAACGCTCGGGCGATCGCCTACTAAAAAAAAGACTTTCCTAATAAAATCTTTTCCGAAACAGAAAAACAAAAGTGAAATAAAAGGAAATAAATCAAATATTTAATATAGAGTATTATATACCAAAAAAATCAGAAAAATATCCTTTACCCGAATAACATTTTTCCAAAGCAAAAATAAAAACTTTAAAACAATGTTTTTTTCAGAAATTCCTCAAAATGATTTATTTTCTTTTTGCAAATATTTTTGCAAATGATCTTTGGATTTCTTGGCTCCAATATTTCAGAAATTGCCCGCACTTTGGAGGGTCATTTTCCTCCGCTCTCTCTCTTGCCCGGGCATTTCTCGTGCGAGGAAAAAGATGGAAAATGCAAATCAAAAGACGAAAGAATTCAAGTGCCAAATTTATTTCAATCAATATGCATAGATGCTTAGCTACAATGTAAAACATTCCCAATTAGGAAAATTGGGATATTACATATGATGGAAGAACTCGTCTTGTGCAGACATCGGAAGATGTCCGGTATATGACATGTTAGCCATGAGATGGCTATGAGATGAGTGGTCGATGACCACATGAGTTGGATTGGATCAGATTCAGACTGGATCATGAGAATAGTCGGAGTACAAATCATTTACCTAATATGCTTTACCTTATCGCATTTACTCTAGAAGTTATCTTGCTAGATAACCCTGTTATACCTTGATAATTAACCTTGCTAGATAGGTATGCTATGTCATGATGATTAATATTGCTCTAATAACAAATGCATGCTTGAATGCCATAGATTGCTTTGCTTAGTGTATATGTTAGTTTTCGTTTGCTTGCAAGTACATTCACGTGGCCAGGTTCACATAAGGATCCGTCGTACGCGAGGAGACAGAGTGTTCGCGGGCTAGGAGTGTAACCAAGTCAGATCCCTGTGGATTGGAGCTACATCAAAACCATGCTACCTTAGATAGAGCTTTTCCGCTGCCATCACCCTTGTGGCTCATCTTGTAAAACTCTTATATTCATTAATAGAAATGCCTATGTTCCTGATACCTGTTGTAAACGTGCATGCCAGAGTGATTTCCTGGGCTGGTATGTGCGGCGACCATCTAGCTACAGTGGTAATCAGGTGGAGCACCACAACGAATGGTATCAGAGCATCCAGGCTGACTATAGGTTACCCTAGCCAGACCTCACTTTCTTGTGTTCAGTAGAAAGCCTAGATGGATTTTAGCCATCTTTGCCACTTGGCACGGCTACTATTGATCATAAGGCCACCCCATAGGTTTTCGGCTCCATCAGACCCCAACTCTCGTGGCCCTTTCCTCCGATGTGAAATGCTTGCACCCGGCAACGACCCGTGAGCCGTGAAACCCCTACGTCAACCAGATATCCTTACCCCTGCTTGCTAGCCATGACATTCCTCTTCTCATTCTAGTTTCCTTTGGGAAACTCTTATAAATTCTATCTCTCCTCGACAACCTTAGGAACGTTGACTAAGACACTTTCGCTATAGTCCTGTGTCGAGAGTGATGTTCCCTAAAGAAGTAGTAGGAGCTTGACACCAATGCTATTAGGAGCATGGTGCGGTTTCGCTTCTAAATCCTTAGAAATGCATCGAGTGCGCTATATTAGTTATACTAGTGGATCCTTGGCCATGTTTAAGGTCCGCAACACTTGAGCTTATTTGCTTTCTGGTTTCTTTTGGTTCTCATTTCTTTTGTTGGTTTCATTTTTCTGCTCCGACTGGATCCATGTGCAAGAGTTGTCTAAGAAAATCAGCATGCAACCAAGATAATACCAATAATCCCCATTTCAACCAAAGTCAAGCCATGCCAACTTCCTGATATTCAGAACATTACCACCGGATTTGTCAAGAATGACGAATGGGTCAGAAGCAGAATCGTGTGCAATAGACAAGGCCCGAATATACCTAAGAGACTTGGCCTCAGAACCGATCATACCAAAGGAAACAGTCAGCTGAACTACTGAGAGTGAACATCCGTAGGGACAAAATATTCCGTCCGGAATACACGTATTATTTCAGTCAGTAAGGTAAACCTTGAGTCTTTTCTAAGTAAACTCAAGAGCCATTTATTCTTCACCAAGGACATATTTCAAGAATACAAGTGACCCAAAAGCAGCGACAAAACTCCAGTACATTGGTACAAATTTCAAGGAAAATCTTAAAGCACATCGGTGCAAATATAAAATTTTCTGGACACTGTGAACAAGGTTTGCAAGGAATATGGATAAGTTCACAGTTGTCCGAATCAGGAAGCACCCAACATGCTTGGAAGCTCAGCTGAACCAGATGGAAGTATCCATCAATTACTTATTATCGACAACACCTGGTTTGAACATATGGCCTTCCGAATCAATTGTCCACATGAGGTCTACACCAGTCATGCAACCTTTACAACAACAACAACCAGACCAGTGGAAGGACAAGCGATGTATGGAATATCTTCAACCAAGGTATAGCATGTATCAAGTTATGGCTCTACTATGGGTAAAATTTCGGATAATTCAAAAGGAAGCCAGAACCGGCTCTAGATCCGACGATACATCATAGCAAAAAGACTTCTGGAATAAGTAACCTAGCCTTCCCCCACGAGCTACCGAAAAGAGCTTATGGTACCACACTGTCTCGGTACGCCACTTGGTTAAAGATTCTTATGGGATACGACACTCCCATCTTCCATAACAGGCTACCACGGAAAGCTTTTGGCGTAAGGAACCCGACCTTCCGTAGCAAGCCACATGAAGGAAAGATTTTGAGGTATGATAACCGGCCGTCTTCAGCACGCTACTCTAGCAGAAGCTTCGAGCATAAAGAATTCAATCTTCTTCAACATGCCATCGTGCCTACAACAAACTTGTCAGGAGCATGAGCTAGTCTGGACAAACATTCTCTTCAGAACCCAGTGGTGATGGAAGGATCTATCCTACATTTGCATATGTTTAACGGATCAATTCATGCAAGCCACTCGTACCCGGGAATGACCGCGTTCACAGAAACGTCAGCCCTATGTTTAAAAGAAGAATATGAGCACAACAACCCCTACGAGATACACAAGAGTAAGTTGTGAGAACAAGCTCATGCTCAGGGAAAACAATTAAGGAATGGTGTTGGCGTAACATGAAAAGTACATCAAAGGAGTCCTCAAGACCAAAGAAGTCGTGGGCAAACAACCTCTGTGACAGTCAACAAGATACCGTTTCGCACACAAAGAGGCATTACCAACCCTTGTGATACTCATGCATATGCAGCCACAAACGAGCTTGCCGCACTACTCATGAATATGGACCATCAACCCAGATAAGAAGCTATGCCCTAAAAGATACACCAAGTGATAGGCATACTATGCACATCTCAGTTATCACAACAAGGACTGTAGAGGCTATACATATGACAGAGCCATCCCCACGAACAACAAAGTCTGAACGAGACATTAAGATCAAATGGTTCAAAGCACATCGACAACAACAGTTCGTAGACAGCATGGCATCATAAGAGATTACTGTCTATGATTATTTTGTGAACATGCCTGGCGTTTGAGTCAAGGATATAGCAGCAATAGCTCGGTCATGTTGATTCCTTGAGTCATGAATCACCTAAGGACAAGGTCAAAATGCTTGAGGCAGCGAGAAATACCAATACGAAACACACATCCAGACTGAACATTCTGACATGGAAAAAAGGAAGCCACTCCCATTCACTCGAGGACATGCGAGTACGTGAGCCTGGTACCAGGAAAGGATGAATTATCCATGACATCTACGATCCGAAGCATTACAATAAAGCCCAAAGCAGATACTTCCAGGACCTGAACCACGATGTTGGTTGGCAGTACCCGCTACCCTACCCTGCAAGACCACTATAAGAATAAAGGGTATAACCGACAAGAAAGAGAAGGATTCAAGAAAGCCATGTGCAAATACAACACTTGGCCCCTCCGAAGAGGCAGTTATAAAGTCACAGAATCAATGAAGGCAGGACAACTGATGGATCCAAGTCGCACACAGGTAAGTCCCCTCTTCCCAGGGAGGTAAGCCTGGAAATCTCGAGGATGAGATTTTCTTAAAGGGGGTAGGGTTGTAACACCCTGGTTTTCGCTCCCTGATTTTTTTTCATTTGCGGGATTTGACCCCCATCTTTTTCTCGGGTTATCAGATTTCTTTCACCCTCGTAATGTGAAGATGGTCATCTAGCCTTGCCTTCCCTAAATTCTCCCCAGTTTAGTCGTTCCACCCAAGACCTTTTCTCAGGGTTTTGTCGTCAAAACCGTACCTTCCGAATTGTCGGAAGGGAAACCCTGATCTCTCCTGTTTCAAAGGAACCCCAATTTCTTTTGCCCTGTTGCCTCCCAAACCTTTTCCCAATGATCATCCTTCATCTTTGAACCCTAGATATGCAAAAATATTGCCAAGTCATTTGCAATATTTTTTATTTAGAATTAATTCCTTTTTCTACCAGTTAAAGGAATTAAATCCGGGAAAATAGCTATCCATCTCAAAAGCTCATGAAAACTTGTAGAGATATTCTTTGTGATCATATTGAGCTCCCATAAAATATTGGCCATCATAGAGTAAGGGAAAATTTCATTTTCCTATTTAATGCCAATATAGCATTTTGGGCACTTTCTAAAGGAACTACCATTTTGGTAGCCAGGAAAAATCCTAAATAATTTGTGGAGCTTCTCCTATCCATATCTTCACCAGTTCCATCAAAATCCCAAGTTGCCTAGTTCAAATTTGGAGCACACCATCAAATTGCAAATTCTGTCCAGTTGAGAAATTTGCAAAGGAAGTGCTCTATTCCTTGATATCCTTGAGATGAAACTTTTCATGATGGTTTAAATTGTTAAATCACTAGTGAATGCCAAACATCAGCTCAATCCCTCTCACCATCTTTTCCCAGCAATTTTCCTAAGTTTTTGCCCATTTGGAAGCTCTGTGAAGGAAGTACCCTCTAGGAATTTCCAATTGAGCTGAAACTTCTCCAGTATCTTCATTTGATCAAATAATCATCTTTCCCCAAGTTTGAGCCAAATTCATTTATCCATTTGAGCCCAGCTTCAAATTCTAGTTTTTGTACCATTTTGTGGTTTGTGAAGGAAGTGTATGCAAACAGGGTCTAGAAGACTTAAAACTTTGCAAGCTTATAGTTCTTCCTATCCTATTTCATTTTGACAAAGATCCAACTCCAATTATCCACTCATCTCCCCAGAAACAACCACAAACACCTTCATATCAGGATCTGTTTTGGCAAGTTCCTTCTTCCCCACAGCCTCCCAGCTCATTCCAACTTCCATTCTTATCTCCTAGAGTAGTGAGGGTGATGTTGGACATGATTGGACACGTAGGAGGTGTCAAATCGGATTGTGCATGTGGTGATCACCGACAGAGCGCGCCATATGCAAGCTCTGTGCATTTGGGCCCCGGCCCCGTCCACTCCCTCTGCCTCTCGCGTCCCCTCCATGTCCAGTAGCTAGCCCGTGATTGTGCAGTCCTTCCCCCCTCCTCTGTTCCTCGTCGTGGACACCTCTCCCGACCACTGGAGCAATGCCGATTCAGGAGCTTCAGATGCCGGCGAGAGATGCCCAGAAGCTTCCCCTGAGGCTATTTAAAGAGCAAGCCGAGCCCCCCTCCTCGTTAGCAAGCCCAGAGCTCCCAAGCCCCTCCCACTCGAGCTCGAGGAGCTCTCTGCCCGCCATGGTCGCCATTGCCGCATTCGGCTCCGGCTTGAGTTAGAGCACCTCGGCCCCTTCCTCCCTGCCTAGCCCCTGCCTGAGACCGCTCTGGATCTTGCACGATTGCCGACCCCACTAGGGAAGTCCCTGCTGGTGCCGCCCACTACATCTCCTAGCCCGCCGTGCATTGGCCCCGTGGCGGTGGCACTGTGGTCCATCTCCGGTGACCCCACGGCCACCCTCGAGCGCGGCGAGGTGCCGTGGTTCTCGTGCGCCCGTCGGCCAACCTCCCGGAGTAGCGTAGCGACAGCGAGGACCGGCGCCAGATCTTCCCCGTGGCCCTGTCGGGAGGTTGAAGAAGAAACAGGAGAGAGAGAGGAGCTGGGGTGGGGCCCGCATATAAGAGAGAGAGAGAGGAGTGGATAAAGTGGGGCCCGTGCGTCGCTTGAGGGGAGAGAGAGGGGACCCGACAGGTGGGCCCCGACCCGACCTGTCGGTGAGAGAAGACCTGGTCCAGCTGTTAAGTGGAAGCGTATTCTGGTAAATACGCTTTCATTTAAGCAGAAGCGCATTTCCAGCAATATGTTTTCTATTTTTCAGCCCAGGGACCTGTTGGAGAGGATATTTTTGCAGATTGGTCCCTGATCTTCTTTCGTCCATATCTTTTTAACCGTGACTCCGATCGAGGTGAAACCAACACTCACGTCTTCGTCTCGTCGAGCCCGTCATGTTGGTAACATTTTCACAAGGTGGTTACACTATGAAAATGACCCATCTGTCCTTGTTTCCAATCAGCCCCCTTCGAGAGAGAGAGCGGTATCCGGCGATCCTTTCTGTGGACTCCCCGCACCTCTTTCGGGAGTATTCTTCGACCCCAGACAAGCCGACCACCTGACATATGCCCTAAAGCTTGCTCTGTGTTGTTCCTGCATGTTCAATTAATATGCTTATGATTGTATGTATAGTAACGTGTGGTACGTGACTCTGATGAACCCTTTCTCGCATTTTCTTCAATGACGGCACCACGACCGAGTCTGAGATGCTTTCGGCCGTCCGGGGTGGATAACGATTTATAACTCTCTCGTCGACAGCTTGCTCGTGTTCTGAGCTGCTTTTCGGCCGTCGCAGGCAGCTGTTGAATTTCTTTCCTTGGCAGTGACCCTATGCTCTGAGCTGTTCTTCGGTCGTCTTAGGGAACTGCTACATTCTTTTTATCAACACTGCATCATGTTGTGTGCTGCTTTCCAGCCGTCTTGAGCCAGGGTTGAGTTATTCCGCTAACGTCCCAGATCTGTGTTGTAAAGACCGTTCTGGTGGCTACTGATTTATTTGCCGGTTTTATGCGAGGGTTCCGAGGGTCTAATATACAGTTAGAGCTTGTAAAGTAATAACCTGTCATTTACATACTGTCTTATTAATGACTCATAATATAGAGATAGGTTGAGGTGTTTCTACTGTTGTTATTTCATGCAGAATCATCATTATGTTAAGTCATTGCTGACAACAACCATGCTTCATAAATATGTTGTTGAAATCAAACCTAATGGTTTGATCTCGAGTCACCTGTCCGGGCTTATCCGTGCAACCACATTTGTCGATATGGGACGGTCGTGACTTGGGCTGATCACGTGGCCTTCACCGGTACTCCTAAAGAGGGAGGATTATGCACGCATGCAACCCTGATCAGGCGGGCGGTGATAATCCTGTGAGCCCAGTTGAGTTGAGTTGGGTCCGTTCCTAGGTGGGACAGTTCAGTTTGGCCATGAAGGTGGCAGGTGTCATGAGGACACAGGGCCACCCAGGGCAAGACTCCGGGGAGAGTGGTTGCCGGGGGTACGATGAAAGAGTCACGGGTCAGGCAAGTTTCGTTGGAGTAATGGTGGTCCACCCGAATGGGATCACGAGGTCAGTGCTCCATATTGTGGGTAAAGTGTGCAACCTCTGCAGAGTGTCAAATCTATTCGAATAGCCGAGTCCATGGTATTGGACAACCCGACCAGACCTCGGTAGGTGATCAACCGTAAGAGCGATGATATTGATGGAAGAACTCGTCTTGTGCAGACATCGGAATATGTCCGGTATATGACATGTTTGCCATGAGATGGCTATGAGATGAGTGGTCGATGACCACATGAGTTGGATTGGATCAGATTCATACTGGATCACGAGAATAGTCGGAGTACAAATCATTTACCTAATATGCTTTACCTTATCGCATTTACTCTAGAAGTTATCTTGCTAGATAACCCTGTAATACCTTGATAATTAACCTTGCTAGATAGGTATGCTATGTATTGCTCTAATAACAAATGCATGCTTCAATGCCATAGATTGCTTTGCTCAGTGTATATGTTAGTTTTGCTTTGCTTGCGAGTACATTCAAAAGTACTCAGTGGCTTTTAACGTGGCCAGGTTCACATAAGGATCCGTCGTACGCGAGGAGACAGAGTGTTCGCGGGCTAGGAGCGTAACCGAGTCAGATCCCTGTGGATTGGAGCTGCATCAAGACCATGCTGCCTTAGATAGAGCTTTTCCGCTACCATCACCCTTGTGGCTCATCTTGTAAAACTCCTATATTCATTAATAGAAATGCCTATGTTCCTGATACCTGTTGTAAATGTGCATGCCAGAGTGATTTCCTGGGCTGGTATGCGCGACGACCGTTTGGCTACAGTGGTAATCAGGCGGAGCGCCATACGCATCGGTCTGACGACGCTGCTCTTTGAGCCTCCGCCTCCCTGCCCCGCGTGCGCGTGTAGAAACACGCTCGCACAGGCCTTGGGAAGCCGTAGCAGAACAGAGCGTCCGCCGCGGTACCCCGTTTTCGGGGGAACGCGACGTAGCGCCCAAACTTCGATGGATCCGGTGCTGAGTTTGCTCTGATTCACGCACAACTCTGCACCCCCTACCTGACGCGTCGAAGATGTCGGAGATGCTAAGTCGACACCTATGGGAATCAACGTGAAACCCTTGTGATCATAGGGCGGGGAAAGATAACGTCAAGAGCAGAGCTAACGATCAACGTCGGGCAAGCCTTTTTACCCAGGTTCACGCCACTTACACGTAAAACCCTACGTCCTGCTTGTCTGATCGTATTAAGCGTTCTGTTGTTCGTTGCAGTGATTGATGATAACCATCTTTTGGCCAATGTTCAGAGAGTCTAACCCCTTGTGAATGAGTTAAGGGCCTCCTTTTATAGGCAAAAGGGTCACCTACAATGCTCGGTGGTAGGTTCATGAGAAGTTACAGTGAACCTAGAGTGGTGCTTATGTTGGGGAACGTCGCATGGGAAACAAAAATTTTCCTACGCGCACGAAGACCTATCATGGTGATGTCCATCTACGAGAGGGGATGAGTGATCTACGTACCCTTGTAGATCGTACAGCAGAAGCGTTAGTGAACGCGGTTGATGTAGTGGAACGTCCTCACGTCCCTCGATCTGCCCCGCGAACAATCCCGTGATCAGTCCCACGATCTAGTACCGAACGGACGGCACCTCCGCGTTCAGCACACGTACAGCTCGACGATGATCTCGGCCTTCTTGATCCAGCAAGAGAGACGGAGAGGTAGAAGAGTTCTCCGGCAGCGTGACGGGGCTCCGGAGGTTGGTGATGACCTTGTCTCAGCAGGGCTCCGCCCGAGCTCTGCAGAAACGCGATCTAGAGGAAAAACCATGGAGGTATGTGGTCGGGCTGCCGTGGAAAAGTCGTCTCAAATCAGCCCTAAAACCTCCATATATATAGGTGGGAGGGAGGGGAGGAGGCAGCCTCAAAACCTAAAGGTTTGGCCGAAATTGGAGGTGGAGGAGTCCTACTCCAATCCTACTTGGAGTAGGATTCCACCTTCCCACTTGGAAACTCTTTCCACCTTGTGTTTTTTCCTTCTCAAACCTTATGGGCCTTAGTGGGAACTTATTCCAGCCCACTAGGGGCTGGTTTATCTCTTCCCATAGCCCATGAGACCCCTCCCGATGGTCCCCGGCACCCCTCCCGGCACTCCCGGTACACTACCGATGAGCCCGAAACTTTTCCGGTAATGCACGAAAACCTTCCGGTAACCAAATGAGGTCATCCTATATATCAATCTTCGTTTCCGGACCATTCCGGAAACCCTCGTGACGTCCGTGATCTCATCCGAGACTCCGAACAACATTCGGTAACCAACCATATAACTCAAATACACATAAAACAACGTCGAACCTTAAGTGTGCAGACCCTGCGGGTTCGAGAACTATGTAGACATGACCCGAGAGACTCCTCGGTCAATATCCAATAGCGGGACCTGGATGCCCATATTGGATCCTACATATTCTACGAAGATCTTATCGTTTGAACCTCAGTGCCAAGGATTCATATAATCCCGTATGTCATTCCCTTTGTCCTTCGGTATGTTACTTGCCCGAGATTCGATCGTTAGTATCCGCATACCTATTTCAATCTCGTTTACCGGCAAGTCTCTTTACTCGTTCCGTAATACAAGATCCCGCAACTTACATTAAGTTACATTGCTTGCAAGGCTTGTGTGTGATGTTGTATTACCGAGTGGGCCCCGAGATACCTCTCCGTCACACGGAGTGACAAATCCCAGTCTCGATCTATACTAACTCAACGAACACCTTCGGAGATACCTGTAGAGCATCTTTATAGTCACCCAGTTACGTTGCGACGTTTGATACACACAAAGCATTCCTCCGGTGTCCGTGAGTTATATGATCTCATGGTCATAGGAACAAATACTTGACACGCAGAAAACAGTAGCAACAAAATGACACGATCAACATGCTACGTCTATTAGTTTGGGTCTAGTCCATCACATGATTCTCCCAATGATGTGATCCCGTTATCAAGTGACAACACTTGCCTATGGCCAGGAAACCTTGACCATCTTTGATCAACGAGCTAGTCAACTAGAGGCTTACTAGGGACAGTGTTTTGTCTATGTATCCACACAAGTATTGTGTTTCCAATCAATACAATTATAGCATGGATAATAAACGATTATCATGAACTAAGAAATATAATAATAACTAATTTATTATTGCCTCTTGGGCATATTTCCAACAGTCTCCCACTTTCACGAGAGTCAATAATCTAGTTCACATCACCATGTGATTCCAACGAATCCAACACCGATATAGTTATGGGGTCTGATCACGTCTTGCTCGTGAGAGAGGTTTTAGTCAACGGTTCTGAAACTTTCAGATTCGTGCGTTCTTTACAAATCTTTATGTCATCTTATAGATGCTGCTACTACGTGCTATTCGGAAATGCTCCAAATATCTACTCTACTATACGAATCCGTTTCACTACTCATAGTTATCCGGATTAGTGTCAAAGCTTGCATTGACGTAACCCTTTACGACAAACTCTTTAACCACCTCCATAATCGAGAAAAATTCCTTAGTCCATTAGTTACTAAGGATAAATTTCGACCGCTGCTAGTGATTCAATCATGGATCACTCTCTGTACCTCTCAACATACTTTGAGTCAAGGCATACTTCAGGTGCGGTACAGAGCATGGCATACTTTAGATTCTACGGCTAAGGCATAAAAGACGACCTTCGTCTATTCTCTTTATTCTGCCATGGTCGGGTTTTGAGTCTTACTCAAATTCACACCTCACAACGCAACCAAGAACTCCTTCTTTGCTGGTCTATTTTGAACTCTTTCAAAAACTTGTCAAGGCATGCATCTTGTTGAAACTTCTATTAAGCGCCTTCGATCTATCTCCATAGATCTTTGATGCTCAACGTTCAAGTAGCGTAATCCAGGTACTCCTTTGAAAACTTCTTTCAAACAACCTTGTATGCTTTACAGAAATTCTACATTACTTCTGATCCACAATATGTCAACCACATATACCTATCAGAAATTCTATAGTGCTCCCACTCACTTCTTTGGAAATACAAGTTTCTCATAAACCTTGTACAAACCCAAAATCTTTGATCATCTCATCAAAGTGTATATTCCAACTCCGAGATGCTTGCACCAGTCCATTGAAGGATCACTGGAGCTTGCATACTTGCTAGTATCTTTAGGATCGACAAAACCTTCTGGTTGTATCACATACAATGTTTGCTCAAGGAAACCGTCGAGAAAACAATGTTTTGACATCCTACGTGCAATATTTCATAAATAATGCATCAACAACTAACATAATTCTAATAGACTTTTAGCATCGCTACGCGTGAGAAAGTCTCATCATAGTCAACTGTTTGATCTTATCGAAAACATCTTTGCGACAAGTCGAGCTTTTCTTAATAGTGACTTATCACCATCATCGTCTGTCTTCTTTTAAAGATCCATTTTTACTCAATAGTCCTATGACCATCAAGTAGTTCTACCAAAGTCTACACTTTGTTTTCACACATGGATCCTCTCTCGGATTTCATGGCTTCCAGCCATTTGTCGGAATCTGGGCCCACCATCGCTTTCTCCATAACTCGTAGGTTCACTGTTGCTCAACAACATGACCTCCAAGACAGGGTTACCGTACTACTCTGCAGTAGTACGCGACCTTGTCGACCTACGAGGTTTGTAGTAACTTGATTCGAAGCTCAATGATCATCATCATCAGCTTCCACTTCAATTGGTGTAGGCGCCACATGAACAACTTCCTGCGCCCTGCTACACACTGGTTGAAGTGATGGTTCAATAACCTCATCAAGTTCTACTACCCTCCCACTCTATTCTTTCAAGAGAAACCTTTCCTCGAGAAAGGATCCATTTCTAGAAACAAGCACTTTGCTTTCGGATCTGAGATAGGAGATGTACCCAACTGTTTTGGATATCCTATGAAGATGCATTTATCCGCTTTGGGTTCGAGCTTATCAGACTGAAACTTTTTCACATAAGTGTCGAAACCCCAAACTTTCAAGAAACGACAGTTTAGATTTCTCTAAACCTCAGTCTATACTGTGTCATCTCAACGGAAATACACGGTGCCCTATTTAAAGTGAGTGCGGTTGTCTCTAATGCATAACCCATAAACGATAGTGGTAATTCGATAAGAGACATCATAGTATGCACCATACCAAATAGTGCGTGGCTATGACGTTCAGACACATCATCACACTATGATGTTCCAGGTGGCATGAACTGCGAAACAATTTCCACATTGTCTTAACTGTGTACCAAAACTCGTAACTCGGATATTCATTTCCATGATCATATCGTAGACAGTTTATCCTCTTGTTACGACGAACTTCACTCTGAAACGGAATTGAACTTTTCAACATTTTAGACTTGTGATTCATTAAGTAAATACTCCTGTATCTACTCAAATCGTCAGTGAAGTAAGAACATAATGATATCCACTGCGTGCCTTAGCACCCATTGGACTGCATACATCAAAATGTATCACTTCCAAAAAGTTACTATCTTATTTCATCTCAATGAAAACAAGGCCTTGCTCATGTGGTATGATTCGCATGTCACTAGTGATTCGAAATCAGGTGAGTACAAAGATCCATCAGCATGGAGCCTCTTCATGCAATTTATACTAACATGACTCAAGCGGCAGTGCCAGAAGTAAGTGGTACTATCATCATCAACTCGTATCTTTTGGCACCAATATCATGAACATGTGTAACACTACGATCGAGATTCAATAAACCATTGAAGGTGATTATTCAACAAAATAGAGTAACCATTATTCTCTTTAAATGAATAATCGTATTGCAATAAACACGATCCAATCATGTTCATGCTTAACGCAAGCACCAAATAACAATTATTTAGGTTTAACACCAATCCCGATGGTAGAGGGAGCGTGCGACGTTTGATCATATCAATCTTGGAAACACTTCCAACACGTATCGTCACCTCGCCTTTAGCTAGTCTCCGTTTATGCCGTAGCTTTCATTTCGCGTCACTAATCACTTAGCAACCAAACCGGTATCCAATACCCTCATGCTACTAGGAGTACTAGTAAAGTACACATCAACATCATGTATATCAAATACACTTCTTTCGACTTTTGCCAGCCTTCTTATCTACCAATTATCTTGAGTTGCTCCGCCTCAGTGATTGTTCCCCTCATTACAGAAGCACTTAGTCTCGGGTTTGGGTTTAATCTTGGGTCTCTTCATTAGTGCAGCAACTGTTTTGCCGTTTCACGAAGTATCCCTTCTAGCCCTTGCCTTTCTTGAAACTTAGTGGTTTTACAAACCATCAACTATTGATGCTCCTTCTTGATTTCTACTTTCGTAGTGTCAAACATTGCGAATCGCTCAAGGATCATTGTATGTATCCTTGATATGTTATAGTTCATCACGAAGCTCTCACAGCTTGGTGGCAGTGACTTTGGAGAACTATCACTATCTCATCTGGAAGATTAACTCCCACTTGATTCAAGCGATTGCCGTACTCAGACAATCTGAGCACATGCTCAACGATTGAGCATTTTCTCCTGTGCTTTGTGGACAAAGAATCTTGTCGGAGGTTTCATACCTCTTAACAAGGGCACAAGCATGAAATCACAATTTCATCTCTTTAGAACATCACTTATGTTCCGTGACGTTTTACAGCGTTTTCGGCGCCTTGCTTCTAAGCCATTAAGTATTTTTGTACTGAACTATCGTGTAGTCATCAGAAACGTGTATGTCGGATGTTCACAGCATCCACAGACGACACTCGAGGTGTAGCACACCGAGTGGTGCATTAAGGACATAAGCCTTCTGTGCAGCAACGAGGACAATCCTCGGTTTTACAGACTCAGTCTGCAAAGTTTGCTACTATCAACTTTCAACTAAATTTTCTCTAGGAACATATAAAACAGTAGAGCTATAGCGCAAGGTACATCGTAATTCGCAAAGACCATTAGACTATGTTCATGACAATTAGTTCAATTAATCATATTACTTAAGAACTCCCACTCAAAAAGTACATCTCTCTAGTCATTTGAGTGGTACATGATCCAAATCCACTATCTCAAGTCCGATCATCACGTGAGTCGAGAATAGTTTCAGTGGTAAGCATCTCTATGCTAATCATATCAACTATACGATTCATGCTCGACCTTTCAGTCTCATGTGTTCCGAGGCCATGTCTGCACATGCTAGGCTCGTCAAGCTTAACCCGAGTGTTCCGCGTGCGCAACTGTTTTGCACCCGTTGTATGTGAACGTTGAGTCTATCACACCCGATCATCACGTGGTGTCTCGAAACGACGAACTGTAGCAACGGTGCACAGTCGGGGAGAACACAATTTCGTCTTGAAATTTTAGTGAGAGATCACCTCATAATGCTACCGTCATTCTAAGCAAAATAAGGTGCATAAAAGGATTAACATCACATGCAATTTATAAGTGACATGATATGGCCATCATCACGTGCTTCTTGATCTCCATCACCAAAGCACCGGCACGATCTTCTTGTCACCGGCGTCACACCATGATCTCCATCATCATGATCTCCATCAACGTGTCGCCATCGGGGTTGTCGTGCTACTCATGCTATTACTACTAAAGCTACGTCCTAGCAAAATAGTAAACGCATCTGCAAGCACAAACGTTAGTTATGAAGACAACCCTATGGCTCCTGCCGGTTGTCGTACCATCGACGTGCAAGTCGATATTATCTATTACAACATGATCATCTCATACATCCAATATATCACATCACATCGTTGGCCATATCACATCACAAGCATACCCTGCAAAAAAAAGTTAGACGTCCTCTAATTTTGTTGTTGCATGTTTTACGTGGTGACCATGGGTATCTAGTAGGATCGCATCTTACTTACGCAAACACCACAACGGAGATATATGAGTTGCTATTTAACCTCATCCAAGGACCTCCTCGGTCAAATCTGATTCAACTAAAGTTGGAGAAACCGACACTTGCCAGTCATCTTTGAGCAACGGGGTTACTCGTAGCGATGAAACCAGTCTCTCGTAAGCGTACGAGTAATGTCGGTCCAAGCCGCTTCAATCCAACAATACCGCGGAGTCAAGAAAAGACTAAGGAGGGCAGCAAAACGCACATCACCGCCCACAAAATCTTTTGTGTTCTACTCGAGAAGACATCTACGCATGAACCTAGCTCATGATGCCACTGTTGGGGAACGTCGCATGGGAAACAAAAATTTTCCTACGCGCACGAAGACCTATCATGGTGATGTCCATCTACGAGAGGGGATGAGTGATCTACGTACCCTTGTAGATCGTACAGCAGAAGCGTTAGTGAACGCGGTTGATGTAGTGGAACGTCCTCACGTCCCTCGATCTGCCCCGCGAACAATCCCGCGATCAGTCCCACGATCTAGTACCGAACGGACGGCACATCCGCGTTCAGCACACGTACAGCTCGACGATGATCTCGGCCTTCTTGATCCAGCAAGAGAGACGGAGAGGTAGAAGAGTTCTCCGGCAGCGTGACGGGGCTCCGGAGGTTGGTGATGACCTTGTCTCAGCAGGGCTCCGCCCGAGCTCTGCAGAAACGCGATCTAGAGGAAAAACCATGGAGGTATGTGGTCGGGCTGCCGTGGAAAAGTCGTCTCAAATCAGCCCTAAAACCTCCATATATATAGGTGGGAGGGAGGGGAGGAGGCAGCCTCAAAACCTAAAGGTTTGGCCGAAATTGGAGGTGGAGGAGTCCTACTCCAATCCTACTTGGAGTAGGATTCCACCTTCCCACTTGGAAACTCTTTCCACCTTGTGTTTTTTCCTTCTCAAACCTTATGGGCCTTAGTGGGAACTTATTCCAGCCCACTAGGGGCTGGTTTATCTCTTCCCATAGCCCATGAGACCCCTTGGGGCGTGACACCCCTCCCGATGGTCCCCGGCACCCCTCCCGGCACTCCCGGTACACTACCGATGAGCCCGAAACTTTTCCGGTAATGCACGAAAACCTTCCGGTAACCAAATGAGGTCATCCTATATATCAATCTTCGTTTCCGGACCATTCCGGAAACCCTCGTGACGTCCGTGATCTCATCCGAGACTCCGAACAACATTCGGTAACCAACCATATAACTCAAATACACATAAAACAACGTCGAACCTTAAGTGTGCAGACCCTGCGGGTTCGAGAACTATGTAGACATGACCCGAGAGACTCCTCGGTCAATATCCAATAGCGGGACCTGGATGCCCATATTGGATCCTACATATTCTACGAAGATCTTATCGTTTGAACCTCAGTGCCAAGGATTCATATAATCCCGTATGTCATTCCCTTTGTCCTTCGGTATGTTACTTGCCCGAGATTCGATCGTTAGTATCCGCATACCTATTTCAATCTCGTTTACCGGCAAGTCTCTTTACTCGTTCCGTAATACAAGATCCCGCAACTTACATTAAGTTACATTGCTTGCAAGGCTTGTGTGTGATGTTGTATTACCGAGTGGGCCCCGAGATACCTCTCCGTCACACGGAGTGACAAATCCCAGTCTCGATCTATACTAACTCAACGAACACCTTCGGAGATACCTGTAGAGCATCTTTATAGTCACCCAGTTACGTTGCGACGTTTGATACACACAAAGCATTCCTCCGGTGTCCGTGAGTTATATGATCTCATGGTCATAGGAACAAATACTTGACACGCAGAAAACAGTAGCAACAAAATGACACGATCAACATGCTACGTCTATTAGTTTGGGTCTAGTCCATCACATGATTCTCCCAATGATGTGATCCCGTTATCAAGTGACAACACTTGCCTATGGCCAGGAAACCTTGACCATCTTTGATCAACGAGCTAGTCAACTAGAGGCTTACTAGGGACAGTGTTTTGTCTATGTATCCACACAAGTATTGTGTTTCCAATCAATACAATTATAGCATGGATAATAAACGATTATCATGAACTAAGAAATATAATAATAACTAATTTATTATTGCCTCTTGGGCATATTTCCAACAGCTTATCCATCTACCGTTGTCAGGTGCATTAGATGCACGTCTTGCCCTTGTTAGCAATGTGCTGGTGGAGACACGTGTCCAGGCGTTTCGACATCTGGACCCCTGCGCTGGCGCATGCAGAATGCGCTAGAACTTGGGGGCGGTAGCACTGTGGCAAGGGCGGCTACCCTCTAGTGCCCAGCCCGTCATCCCGCCAAGGGAGCTTGTCGGGGCCTTGGGTCTTCGTCCCGGCAAGGAAGCTTGCCGAGGGGGGTTCGTTTTTCGTCCCGGCAAGGGAGGCTTGCCGAGGTCTTTTGCTTGGTGAGCTCATCACACCCACTAAATGGGCGTGGCCTTGGTTATCTTCCCGGCAAGGCTGGCTTGCCGGGGCCTTGGTATTCTTGGGGGTGCATCTTGTCTGGATCCTGCCACGCCCTACTGTCAGGGGCTCTTTACGCTCGTGCACAAGTCTGGAGCACTAGGGACCCCAGTCTTTAGTGCACCGACACATAGCTTGGTCCGTAGAGGTCTCTCTTCTCAACTTGTTGGAATTCATGGGTATTGAGTCTCTCAAGAATATCAGCAGGATCTAGTAACTTGTAGTCTCTTCGTTCTTTAATCATCAGAAGCAATGTATCAAATGAAGAATCAAGAGATCTCAACAATTTCTTCACCACCTCATGGTTAGTGATGTCTCTGGCCCCAAGAGCATGTAGCTCATTGAAGATGTCAGTGAGGCGATCGAAGGTTTGCTGACAACTCTCATTATGAATGTCAACACTTCAATTTTAGCCCATTTTGAAGAAAATAAAAGAAAATGAAAAAGGCTCAAAAAAGGAAAATCCTTTGCATGGAGCCAAATTTTGTGCACCAGTTTGTGGGGAAAATATTAAACATGCAATTCATCATATTTGGAAAAAGAATCCTTCACGAAATGGCCCATCTCATGATGGCGCAACAAGCACAACAAAATGGTGGAACAAGTCCTCGTACGTTGGTCAGGAAATGCTACCATTGGTGCGACTTGGAAGGAGAAGGCGGCCCTGCAAGACTGCTTCCGTGCTACAGAGGCTTGGGGTTAAGCCTCAAGCCAAGGAGGGGGAAATGTTAGCGACCCGGGCAACACGACCCCACCTACAACCCACGAGAAGTCCGACCGTGCACGATCCAACTGTGCCTGCAAGGCCAACCCAAGGTTCGCCAGGCCTGAGTGGGTGAGCTCGGCTACACACTTGACTTAAGGGAACACCCTCCCTCGGTTGGAGGCATCCAGAGGATCAGAACAAACCCGCGGCGGCCCCCTATCTTCTTCTTCCTTCCTCCGAGAGGTGTTCTTGTATTAAAATTGATTTGTATAAGCTACTACTTCAGAGGGCTGTATTAGATTGATTCTATCTTGCTATTGTATCTAACAAAATCTTTCATTCATTCATCTTTCTGTTCTCTTTTTTTTATTTCTAATACCTTATATACTTAGAACATCTCCAATTGGACTCATCAAATTGACCGGACGAACACATGACCACAGACCGGACAAAAGAGCCAAGTAAAAAAGTTGATCCAATGAAACCCTTCAAAGCCTCGTTAAATGCCTAGACTGTGTGGCACTCCTCATACTTATCTCATAACGTGTCCGATTGGTGATCTTGCATCCGTCATATAGAATTGGGCTCACCACAGAGCATCTTTTCATTTTCTTTATTAGTTCTTTTCTTTCTCCGTCGATCACAGGCGTGGGATCGGATATTTTCTTTTTAAGGACATGACTGCATGGACAAATAAATAGAAAGTTAAAATAAAAATGTCCGGGCACTAACCTCTACGTGTACTTACCTCTACCGTCGAATGTCGATCCGACGGCTGGGCCGGCCCCGGAGTAAGCTGCGAGGCTGGGCCCAACCCCTCTGGCCGTCGGCCGTCGTCGTCCATTCACACGCCACGCACGACGTCGTCACCGCCCCGCCTCCCTGGCTAAGCCACCGTCCCGTCCCCGCGGTATTCCTTTCCTCTCCTCCAAGACACCACCAGAGTCTAGACGCGCGCCCCTCCACCAGACTCCGTCGGCATTTATACCTCCGGCGACGCACGCATCATACACACGCAGAAATCGACCACCCGATCCCAGATCAGGAAGCAACCTTGAAATCTGAAGCCCCAGTCGAATCGGAATCCTAGCGCCATGTCTGCCACGGCGGGGGACGAGGCGGCGGTGGCGGAGCGCCTGGAGGCGCTGCGGAGGAAGCTGGGCAAGAAGCAGCACTTCGAGGAGGCCGTCGCCGACCTCACCGCCACGCTCCGCGACCGCTACGACGGCGCCTCTCCCGCCCTCCGCGAGTCGGTAAGGCCGACCTCACTTCACCTTCCCCCATCCATACGAGAGATTACTAGATTGGTCGTAGAAGGAGAGGTTGCTGCTTGGTATGGATCTAGGAGGAGAGGATTTGGGGATGGAGAATTCGATTGGTGCGGGATCGGATCGTGCATAGTATCGAAATTACATTTGTTCAGTTAGAACTGTCCAAATTAGACTTCCGTTTGTTAAGGTGCCCCAATCAATGAATGCTCTGCTTCGGGTGATAGATGATGGCTATTCCAGTTTCAGAGTTCTTGAGTATTTTTAATTACCCAAGCAGCAGAAAGTGTTAGTAGTCTCTTCTGCAGCTGGTGCTATCTAGGCAAAACTACGATTCTTAACCTTGTTTTTCTGCTGAAATTAACATCAGCATCGGTTCTCTACAGAAATCCCGGTCCACCATCCGAGGTGGACCTTGGAAACACTGTATATGCTAAGGTGACAAACCTAAATCGTGTTAACTAGTTTCTGGACTAATATTTTTAACTATTGTTTGCTCAAAACAAAGGAACCAACCAATATGACATATCTTATAACTGTTGAAAACTACTCCCTCTGTTCCTATATATAAGTCTTTTTAGAGATTGTACTATGGACTACATACGGAGCAAAATGGATGAATCTACACTCTAGAATATGTCTATATGCATCCCTATGTAGTCTGTACTAAAATCTCTAAAAAGACTTGTATTTAGGAACAGAGGGAGTAGTCAATATATGGATAAACTATTTAAGGGAATTGTTTCCCATGTTCTATATGAACAAAAAACTTGTGTTCATGGTTCTGTGTTAAAATCGCCAAATCGCAAGAACTAAAATACCATACAAATGAACAGGGTTATATGTACGGATGTGATGAAGCGAGTAATATAGCTGTGCCCTTTGACTTCCATTGTTGGATGCACTCTGTATTGTCACTTTGTCAGCATAAAAAAACATATGGCCATGAACATTCATGATCGTGCACACCACATGTCACAAAGGCATCAGCATGGAAGTAAAAGACAGGGTGTTCAAAACAAATGTTAGCGGAGATATTTGCCATAGAGAGCATTTAGCCATGGAGAGTATGTCCATTATCTCCTGAACTGATCTTCTTGGTACTTGGTACAAATTCACCTAGCACTCTTTTACTTGGAAATGTTCCCATGGACCATTTTTTTGCCTACTATACAACCCATGACTCTGCGAGAAATGTTGTTATTATTTTCTTAATCAATTGTTTGGGTTGCTACGCACTACAATCTAGTTTTCATGCCTGTCATCCTATTTTTCCGCCTTGTTTTGTTGTCATTCATATATGTGAACTGCTTTTTGCAGATGTACTCTACGGTTTGCCGTGTTGCAACCGTCCTTCAGACTAGATATACAGCATCTGGATTCTGGCGCGCTGGTCTGAACCTCTTCGTAGCAACAGAGAAGTTGTTAACTAATCCTGCTGAAAAGGAACGCCTCAAGACTTGCATTTTGAGGGCCCGGGAGCATCTTGATGAAAAAGAAAATGAGGAGTCAATGCCAACCAACAGACAACCAGGTATGTAATCAAGATTTTAACTTCTGAATTTAATAACACATCAATACCTAGCATAAATACATTTTATGAAATTCCACAAGGCAACATTCTCGCGGCACATCTCGCGTTGGTAAATCCTGTATTGATTGGTCTGGTTGTGCTCTGGCAGCGATGTCAATTAGAATTCAGACTGTAATGTCCATAGTTTAATACTCCCTCCGTTCTAAAATATAAGACCTTTTAGAGATTTTACTAGAAGACTACATACGGAGCAAAATGAGTGAATCTATACTCTAAAATAAGTCTATGTACATCCGTATGTAGTACATAGTGCAATCTCTAAAAGGTCTTATATTTAGGAACGGAGGGAGTAGTAGATGGTATTATGTGATATATCATGGCAACCATGTATAAACGTAGGAGACTTTTGGTAAATCCTGTATTGATTGGTCTGGTTGTGCTCTGGCAGCGACGTCAATTAGAATTCAGACTGCAATGTCCATAGTTTAATAGATGGTATTAGGTGATATATCATGGCAACCATGTATAAACGTAGGAGACTTTTGGCCGTATAAGCCTTTTGTGTGTTTATCGGTTACATCAAGTGTCTGTCCTCAGAAGTCTTTACCCTTTGAAATATCTACATACTAATAAGATGTTGCCTTTCCCAGACTCTAGATTCCTCTTTGAAGGCCACCTTACCGTGGGACAAGAACCTCCTCCTCCAGCGTGGCTTGTCGCCCAGAATTTAACACGCGAATTGAACATCTTAGCGGAACCTTCTGGAGATCAAAACGGGAACAACACTAGAACGGAGTTGAGGCCTGAGGAGATGACACCTGCTATAATGAACTTCTTAAACACCTTATCAGGGGACGCGGATCTTGAGAGTGCCTTGGAAGCATCACTTCAGGTAGGTTCATGATAGTCAAATTTGTTTGGTGCTCATTTTCACATCCTAACTTTTCTAGTATGTATAGTTGGTTGATGCACACAATATCTTTGGCTCTTTGGTATCTTAACTAGCAGAGAAAGCATACAACCTTAGGTTTTGGCGTTCTGTGTTCTATAGTAGAACAGATTCGATAAATTTGTAGAGTATATATCATCCAATGTGTATTTTATACTCCCTCCGTCTCAAAATAAGTGTCTCAAGCTTAATACAACTTTGTATTAGAACTAGTACAAAGTTGAGACACTTATTTTGGGACGGAGGGAGTAATAGTCTGTGAGTTACCTTGAGCCTAGCCTGCACTGAACATAAGTGGTGCTTAATTGCTAAAAACAGAACTCAGCATGCTTTGTTGGATTTGGAATTTGTGCTAATATTTGATTTACCTGCATTCTCAAATTGACAGACCTTTGTTGTTTGCTAAAATGGGATTTGCCAGTACAATTAATTTACTACTCCCTCCGTCCCAAAATTCTTGTCTTACATTTATCTAGATATGAATGTATCTAGTCACACTTTAGTATTTAGATACATCCATTTCTAGACAAACTTAAGACAAGAATTTTGGGACGGAGGGAGTACTTTCTACTGCTGCTATCACAAGTTTTTCATGATCGAGAGTCTATTGCGTGGTTCTTAAGTAAAGAATATTTGAATGTGTTAATGAATCCTGTGTCTCGTTTTACTATTGTCAGGGTATTGCACCGCAGCCCAAGGTACCTCCAGCGTCAAAGGAGGTCGTTGCTAATCTCCCCGTTGTAACTGTTACTGAAGAAGTCATTGCTAGGCTGGGCAGCGAGACTGAGTGTGCTGTTTGCCGGGAAAACTTGGTTGTGGATGACAAGATGCAGGAGCTGCCGTGCAAGCACCTTTTCCATCCTCCTTGCCTCAAGCCGTGGCTGGTAATTTTGCTCATACACCCTCATAACCATTGCTCTTGAAGCGTCATTGATCATTACAATTCACCGCAGCTAACCGGTCTTGATGGTCACCCCGCAGGATGAGAACAACTCATGCCCGATCTGCCGGCACGAGCTGAGGACGGACGACCATGCGTATGAGAGCCGGAAGGAGCGTGAGCGAGAGGAGGAGGAAGACAGGAAGGGAGCGGCCAATGCTGTCAGGGGTGGGGAGTTCATGTACATCTGATATCTGAATGGGAATTACTGTTTCTGCTAGAGAATGTAATGTGACCATGCCTGAAATTAAGCATGTCTTGTGTTGTTCCCAGCTTCACCGCGTCCCTAGTTTGTCACCAGCTTATCAAGCACAAATGCACAATAGCAAGTCATTAGAAACCTTGCCATAGTTCACATCAGATATTCCAAGAAATACTCTTGGGGAGCGGCAATGCATAACTATGGCAAACTGCGTCATGCAATTTACCTTTCTTTTTCTGCGAGGATTGTGATTCACTTGAACATATAACACGGAGAAGAATCATAGTGCTCCATTGGTATTTTAGACGGATGATGAAGATGATGATGATGTTGAATCACATCTGGAAAAACATCCATTGGTATTACCGTGCCAGATCATCGAGCCTTTGGCCCAGTTATGATCCCATGCTGTACGTTATGTTTTTACTCGCCTCGGCTCTCTGCACATCCATTGGTATTGTGCGCTAATTTTCTTTGTGGTTCAGTGGATTCGTGACAGGCCGATTCGCGAAAGGTTCCCAGAGCATATTCCGTTCCTCACATTCATATATCTTAAATTCATGCAAAATTATGCACCTCGGTCACACAAATCATTATGGCATGTAAATTAATACCAAACATAAATAATGTTTACATAATATTTACTTTAAGTGCGGAATCAAACATCTGCTGCTCCGCATATTCCGCGCTCATCGAGGACACGAAGTTCCAACTTAAGCTCTGGTTTTCGAAACAGGAGATCTCGGCTTGTCGCCGAGGCGTAAATATTGTGGCCATTGAATTAGCTAGCATTGGTCGTCTTTGTAATCCGGTTCCAGCCAATGTGGCTTCTTGTGCTCATGCTGATTTGGCTGGGTACCGTTAAGTAATAAAGCTATGTTTTACCTAAAAAAAAAATCTGCTTTTTGGTTTTCATTATAGGTCCACGTATACTTCACAAGATCATTGAGTAGTAGCGCGTGTATTTGATGATCTCGAAAATTCTAATGCATTTATAGAAAATTTATAACTTGAGCTGCATTTTGATCTTTCTGGATTTCAACTTGTTCTTGAGGTGCTTCAAAATCATTGATTTGGGCTACACCGTATCCTCATCCTCAACAATCATATTATGCAAAATAGCAAAACATGTCATGAGCTGCCACAAAGTTTTTGATTCCCACGTCATTGCAACCCAACGAACAATTCTCCAACAAGCTTGAAGCACACCAAATGCCCTCTCCACATCCATCCTAGCCACTTCCTCCATTGTTGCAAAGTGGCTTTGTTTATTGTTATGTGGTTCGGATATGGTCTTCACAAACGTCGCCCACTGAGGGTAGATGCCATCGGCGAGATAGTATCCCATGTTGTAGTCTCGGCCGTTGACAATGTAGTTGCATGGCGTTGATTCCCCATTGCAAACCCTTCTGAACATCGGAGATCGTTGAAGCACGTTGATGTCGTTGTGAGAACCCGACATTCTAAAAAGACATGTGAAATCCATAAGTCATGTGATGCCACCGCTTCTAGTATGATAGTGGCCTTTTTGGTGTGACCTTGATACATTCCTCCCAAACCATTGGGGGTAGTTCTTTCATTGCCAATGCATGCAATCAACTGATCCGAGTATTCCTGGAAACCCTCTGGCGTCTCCAATAGTCAACAACTTCTCCATGTCCTGCACATTTGGTTCTCTCAGATACTCTGCTACAAACACCTCCGCCACAACACGGGCAAACTTGACAATAGTATTCACGGATGTGCTCTCCCCCATTCTTACCATCTCACCAACGACATCTGCAGCAGTACCAAGTGCAAGCATTCTCAGAGCGGTCGTGCACTTCTGCTTGGCAGAGAAAGAGAGTTGACCGCAACAATCCCTTGTGAGAATGTCATAGTCATTGTGTGCCTCCGCTCCGTCCACAATACGCAAAAACAATCGTTTTCGCATGCGAAAACAGCGACGGAACCATGGATCATCTGGAAAGTTTGGTTTGGAGCAAAGTTGTCCTTGTGCAGTAGCTTTGCTTGGGATACCCTATCCCAATTGATCACTCTTCTCCCTTTGATTGAGCCATTGAAATTGAGAATATGCTTCACTTGCCGGTCCATTTCCTCTTGCATGCTCATGAGCATGATCATGTGCACTTCTTCATCTGAATTCGAGGAATCGAAGAACTCATCTTGAATCATTTGATCAAGCTTCATCGGCCCATACTCCTGGTCAGACTAAGCATCATAATCCATCGTTTTCCCTAATAAAATCACAAAAATCCGGTCAGGCAATGTGTCGAATACATCAAGCACAAGGCGGAGCCAGAGAGTTGTCCAGCGTACCGCGGTGGCTTCTAGGCAGGCGACGACGTCCCCCACCGCGAGGACCGGAGAGAGGACTGCTCTGTCGGAGCTCGCGGGGCAGAGGCTAAGAATGGTTGCGAAGCGTGCGAGGCAGCGGAGTTGCAAGACAGACTGCATGAAGGAGGAAGAAAAGAAGAAAGAGCAAATGGATCCCGCACTTCTCGGGATGGATTTGGTTCAATTTACGGTGGGGTCGGGTTGTCGGGGTTCGACGTGGAAAGCGTGCACGAGTGCCCCCATATTTTCCCCATACTTGGGCTGGATATGAGGGTTGTCGGTCAGCCCGGGTGTTTGAGGCCCGTTTGAGGCGCCCGACTGGGTCGAAATTTCGTGACTGTTCAGTGACCGGCTGGCCTGCCCGGCCGTATGATGCGGGTTTGGGCGCTCGACTATAGATGCACTAATGGCATCTCCAACACTCACCCTCAAAATAACCGCATCAGTCCGGATTGAGATGTTTATATCATCGTCACGTAGAGCTTCGACATCCTTGGCCCACTCAAATTCTTCCTCTCGGTCCCATTCTCTTTGACTCTGCACCTGCCCCCCTTACTTTGCATGTGCACTCTTTACGCCCATCGCCGCCGTCGCACCTCTTCGACCGCCACCCAAGTATTGCCAGACGACCGCAACCCTAACTCACACGCTCACTCTCCTTATACTATGATGTCGTCCACCGAGGATCCATCCGTGGCCTCGTACCCTCCGCCCACCGTCGTCATCATCCATGATGGAAACCACACCTAGTAGGTGTTCGATCATATGTGAAAGTGCGAAATCGACTAGAGGGGGGGGGGGTGAATAGGAGATTTTTAGAATTTCGTCGCTGAGGAAATTCCTCACTGATGAATAACTTGCAGCGGAAACAACAAAGGATCAGGAGTGCAAAGTATTACTACAACAGTTTATCGATGAGGATTATGAAAAACAGTTTGCACAATACGCAGGCACAGAGTAAGCAGGTGGGGATTAACTAGTGTGAAGAATTTGAGGTTGAGGAAATTCAGGGAAAGTCTTCAGCAAATCCTTCAAACAGAGACAATGAAAATCTTCAACGTACAATATTGAGGAATTTAAAGAGTTGAAGAAATAGAACCTGTGTCACAGTGAAGACAGTGGTTGATGACCCAGTTCCAACTGCTGTGACAGTCATACGTCTGGTTTGGAGCAGCTTGGTATTGAAATCAAAAGACACACAGTCCCGGGACACACAGTCCCTACCATATTATCCTTGAGCTAACGACACACAATCCTCGCCTGACACTGGTGGTAAGTTTTCAGGACAGACTTCCAAACCCTCACAAACTCGGTCACCCGACGATCCACAATTGACTGCTGGATTGCTCTAGACCATGACGCCTAACCGTATGGAGGATGCACAGTCCTCAAAGGCAACAGGCTTCAGTTCCACACAAGAACAAATTCTTCAGTGATGCTCAATCACTTGGTTTTTGGTTTGTGGTTTGGTGTTTGGGGTATTTCCTCACTGATGATTTACTGTCAAAGACTCTAAGGAATTTGGGTTGCTCTAAATGACAAGTGTCAGTTTCTCATGGAGAAGCCAACCAACTAATGGTTGTGGGGGCGGCTATTTATAGCCTGGGAGCATCCCGACATGAGTTGACATAAATGCCCTTAAGTATTATGATCGTTGGTGTGGATAAGATCGGTGAGTGGTGCAAATCGCGGTAACGGCCGAGACTCTCAACTGTGAGAGTCTTCATGTCTCTCATATTCCTCACTTGAGGCTTTTGTAGGTTTAGGCTTGGGTTGAGCATCATGAGGAAATTCATTCCGTAGTGTTACCTTGACCCCCTTTAACAGCATGGTGTTCCTATGACTCAAGAGTGAAGAAAATGAAACAGAAAGAATAAATCTTCACGCTTCTAAGTCTTCGGACTTATTTTCTTCAGGACACACCGTGTTCCTCATCTTCAGTATCTTCATGAGGAATATCAATTTCATTGCAATTTCTTTGCGATCTAAATCTTCAGCATAAGACCAATTTGTTCAGCCGAAGATATACATTTTTAGGGGTCGATATTCATCGTATAACTCAAACTCCCCAGCGACTTATAGATCATGTGTACACTCATGAGCACATTAGATACTTAACCTATAAGTCTTCAAACTACCAAATTCACTAAGGGCACTAGATGCACTTACAATCTCCCCCTTTTTGGTGGTTGATAACAATTAGGTTAAGTTTTCAACAGGGATAAAAATATGAAGTGTAAATACTTAGTTGAGGAATTTGAAAACAAGATACTGAGAGACTCCCCCTGAAGATGTGCATACTTTGAGGAATTTGCTTTTCAGAGCAAATGCACATTGATGATTTATATCATGGAGATCTCCCCCTGTATCTTGTAAATACTGCATACATATGACATATAATATGAGGAATTTAAGAACGCATGATGAGGAATTTAAGAACGCATGATGAGAAATGGTATCTGACGAATTTCAGCATGCGTGCATTAATATTTTGAGGAATAAGCATGTGAAGAAAAACGTTCAAAAGCGTCAGAGTACCATCGGGCTTAAGTTACAACTCATTACATCAAACACTTCAGAAGAACCAAGAGGTTGTAACTTAATAAAGTTCATAAGCCCCAAAATTTATCCCGCGTGAAGACTAAATCAGATTTCTCCCCCTTTGTCATCAAATGACGAAAAGGGACAAAACTGAGGACTAACGCCCCATGAAGACTTTCACTTCTTGGCTGATGAAGAAGATGCGTGAGGATTCTTGGCGACGGGCTTCTTCCTTGGGCCAGTTGCAGTGTCTTCTGGTTCTTCATCAGATTCTGCAGTGCGGAATGAAGAAAAGGAACTGTCCTCAAGGTCTGGAACTGGAATTGGCTTGAATTTCTTCTTGGGAGGCCACGACCAGTTGAAGTCTTGAGTAAACTCCAATTCATCAAGTTCTTCTTGAGTCTTCAGATGAGCCAGGGTGGCCTAGGTTCGATCAAACACCTCATGAAGATAGTAGTGATTTTTCTCCACTGCATTCTGAGTCTCGTTGAGGATTTTCACAATGGCAATTGACGTTTGACCCATTTGTGATTGCGATCGACCTTATGATGAAGACTCAGGAGTAGTTCTCTGTTAGTCATTATCCTTGGGGCAACAGGGCTAGGCCGATCCTGAGTTTCAGTGTCATCATACGAAGAATATGCTTATGGTTCGTGAAACTGGCCATCAAGGGGCCGACTTCCTTCATCGATGACAGATTTTCCTTTTCCTTCAATAGGCTCAAAAGTCTTCTTGATGACTCTGATCGAAGGCAGATATCCAATGTGATTGTTGAAATCAGCATGATAGTTGATGCCTGACCTGCGTCTGATGAAACTCATGATCCACGGAGCGTAAATCTTCAAGTCGAAGGGCGACATAGCATTATCAGCCAGAGTCCTCAGGAAGAAGTCGTGAAAGTTTATTGGTATGCCATGGATGATGTTGAAGAGGATATTCTTTATGATGCTTACGACATATTTTTCATCGTCATGGCCTTTGATTGGAGTGATGACACTCCACAAGATCTTGTGGACATTCCGTGGTTCATACTTCAAGTCTTGAACCAGAAAGGTCGTTCTTGGAGGTTGATCCTTGGCCAAAGGCTTCACGAGGACTTCCATCAGTCTATTCGGCAACCCCCGTTCATCATACATCAGCACATCTTGTTCTGTGGGAATTGAAACTGGAAGCACTCGCATCATTTTAGTGGCAGGAGCATTGTAATGAGTGTGCTGAGTCATCCAGTCTAGCACCCAAGTGTTGATATCCTTCGGGTCTCCAGAGATGTGCAAAGTAGCTTAAAACTGAAGAACTATGTCACTGTCCCAATCACTTATATCAGTGTAGAGAGGCAGCAGTTCAGCTTCATGAAGAACACTCAGGACAAGGGCGAAGCAAGGAATTTCTTCCATCTCAACATGAGGAATATGCATGTGCTGAAATATTTTGTTCCCCCCACAAAGCACAGAGGCATAGTAGTTGAGCTGAGTCCTTGTCCAAAACTTCCTGTGCCTGATGCAAAGCTTGTCATATGGATTGGCGCCAATGAAATACATCCGTTCTTCATATAACTCTTCCTTTTGAAACTTTGTCCTCTTCGAAAAAGGCTGATTTTGCTTTGGTTGAAGATTATGCTGTTGTTCTTGAGGAGATACTATCATTGATGTTTCAGTGTTGACCACAACAATAGCAGTTTCGGTAATTGGGTGCACGAACATTTTCTTCAGCCTTTTCCTCAGGTTGAGGATTTTCTTCAGGTTGAGGATTTTCCTCAGCTTGAGAAGTTTGCTTGGTGGAGGATACAAAATCTTCAGCTGTTGCAGCTGATCCTTGAGCAGGTTCATCAGATATCTTGTGAGGAATGAAGGACTGAGGAATATCATCAATTTGAATTTCCTCATCCATGGTTTCTTCAGATTCAACATCTTTCATTTCCTCATCTTCTTCAGGAATGACATAATCAATTCCGAAGGGAATAAGTGAATATGATGGAGCTACCTTCAGAGGCATAGCATCCACTAGAGTAGTTGAGGACTCTGTCTGAGCTAACTTGGGGTGCTTGGCCTCTGATGATTCTGAGGTCATTGAAGCTTTTCTTTTCTTTGCTTCTTTCTTAGCAGCTTTGGTTTTCTTCACATCTGATGCAGACAGAACCATTTTCTTCACCCGAGGATTGATGTGAAGGAATTCTATCTTCAGGAGGTGGTGCAGTAATAGTCCTGGCAGTTTCCTCAGCTGAAGCATTTTCTTCAGCTGGAGTGTCTTGAGGTATTTCCTCAATAGCAGGTTCATCAGCTGGAGTATCTTGAGGCATTTCCTCATCAACATGTTCATCAGCTTCATCTTCTTTAGTCAACTGAATAAAATAGCTGGACTCAGGCAACTTTGGTTTTACTGGAGGAGCAACCTTCTTGTTATATTCATCAACTGCATCAGTTGCAAACTTGATGAAATTTGACTTGAGACTTTGACGATCAGATAGATTCGTGTACTTGTCGGTCAAAGTATTCAATTCAGCCTGGGTGGACACAAGATCTTCACGCGTCATATTGAGGAGATTCTACCTGAGGAGTTTCTCCTTCTTTAGTTATGCAGCCTTTGCTTGCTTGGCTTGCGTCTCTTTCCATTTGGCCTCATTGATGAATGTGGCCACCATATGACTGACACTTGGGGGAAGCTTCAAGTCATCAATGGGGGTGCTTGGATCTTTATACCACACATTGATGAAGTCCAGCAGAACCTTGGGATCCATGGCAAGAGGAATAGAGCTGCTCGAGGCTTGTGCAACTCGTTCCTGCTTGTTTCTGATGATGGCTTGAAGAGTTTCATCACTTCCTTCTGATGCATAAGGGATGTTGATGACTTTGCTTGGGCTGGGCCTGACGCCCCTTCCAGCAATCATTTTAGTCTTCAAGGGTGTTGGTGAATACTTTGTCTCTGAGCTCATGGCATATGGTACAGAGGAGCTGGAGTGAGCAGGCTGTTGCTTGACAATCTACTTTTGTTCAGGCTTTGAGGCCTGTGTAGCAGTTGAAGGTTTTGGAGCAGGTGCAACCTTGTGAGGCAATTTCTCTTTAGGCTTTGAGGCCTTAGGTTTCTTTGGCACATACTTCACTTGAGGAATAGCTGTACTTGAAGCTTCAGCAGCAGAAGATGTGGCTGCAGTGGCAGCAGCAGAATCCTCATTGTATTTCTTCAGTGCAGTTTCTGCTTTCTTCTGAAGTTTAGACAAGTGTTGTCTTTCTCCTCAGGGTAATCCTCAACTGTTTTGATGCTTGAGGGATGTGCTACCTGATGATCACCAAGAGGAGGCCTTTTGCAAGGTGGCTTAAGGGCGAAATTCTTCGCATAATTTGGAGTGACGAAGCGATATTCCTTCCACTCCTTAGTCCACGTGCGTTCTATCCTTTGAATCCTAATTTCCGCTTTGCCATAGGTTCTTGCTCATCTGGCGTACATTAATCAAGGTATATATCCTCAGGGATATCAATTGCAGTGTTATGTTCAATTTTCTTTCCACCCTTTTGCTTTTTGGCATCTTCCATTTTCTTCAACTGATGCTTTTGCTGAGGAATTTGCACTCTTGAAGATTCTGATGACACTGGCAAAGTTTCTTCGAGGAACCCTGCAAATGAGTTAAGTTCATGAGAACCTAGAGATTCATCAACTGACATTTTGTACCTGTGAACAGAGTATAGGCGCGAGGAATTTGGAGAGGTCATATGCGTTCTTAGATTTGAAGAAATTGAAATTTTAAAAGTTTAGGAATTTGACCAGTGGGTTGAGGAATTTGTCTAAGCATTCCGATCTTGGGTTCCAGAGTTGTGCAGATTCGAAAATTTGCACAATTGAGGAATCACATGAAGAATTTTAGTGGCTTAGTGAAATTCATCAAGTGTTTGAGGAATTGAGTGTGCGAAGCTGATAGACACTAAGGAAAATAGATTTCTCGAATCTATCGTAAAATAGTAGATCAAAAGGGGCGGTAAAATAGGATTTTAATTACCCCGTGTGGCGAGCATGAAGAACAGAGGCAGTAACAGTAAGAAGCTCTTTGGTTCGAGTCCGCTGCGCCCTAACTTGGCGGCAGAAGACAGCTACGGCGGTGACGGATGTAGATGTTCCATTTTCGGCGTGAGTTCGGCAATGGAGAGGTTGAGGCAGTGAAGCTGTTCCTCACCGATGACGAGATTGCTAGCAGTGGCGCTAGGTTTGTGCTTGAGGCGGAGAGAAGGACGAGAGGACGAATACTTTTGACAGAGGGGGGTAAGGACCTATTTATAGCTCAGGTGAAAACGGTCCGGCCGAAACTTTCAGACCGAACAGCCCTTGCCTATTCGCATCCGCATGACACGTGTAGCCCACGATAGAAGTGGTGGAGATCATGCTTATCCTAGTGTGGGAAGTGGGTTCAGTTAGTGTGTAACATCATAAAATTCATTTTTGAATATTTGAGGATTTCGTTGCAAAATCCTCAGCTGACAAGGACACAGTGAAGATTTTGAACAAAGTTTCAAGTAGAACGCATATGAAGAATTGAATAGACTGGGTTGAGTATAGCATAGAGGGGAGTAGGGTCCGATCACATTCACATAGATGAAATATCAGATTGAAGAAATAGCTATTAAGTGAATGTTGTTGAGGACTTTGAAATCTCAGGTTGTATATATATAACTAGGTAAATGAAAAACATCAAGTGTTTTGAAGATTTTGAAAAACTTGAGGATATTGTGATAAAGCATCAGGTTGATGAATTTCAACTTTGAAGGAAAAGCAGCTTGAAGATTTTCAAAGTTGGGTGGTGGCGTGACCCACCGTATAAGAATGATGATTATAGGCGCCGCGTACAATTGTAGTAGGGCCCTGAGAACCAGATTCTTCATTAATTTCCTCACACTAAGAGTGATATTCTTCATTGATTGAAGAAAATCGATTCTTTGTGTGTTGCACATCTAAGTCATCAATTTTGCATAAGTGTTAGGATGTGTGCATGTTTTTACAAAAGATTTGAAGATTCTAAGATATTTAGCTCACACCTCAACTTGCAAAACCTTTTCTCATACAGGGGCTTAGTGAAAGTATCTGCTAGTTGATCGTCAGTCTTCACATGGTCGATGAGGATATTGCCCTTGAGGACATGATCCCGAAGAAAATGATGATGAATATGGATGTGCTTAGTCTTTGAATGTTGTACTGGGTTGTATGTAATCTTGATTGCACTCTCATTATCACATTAGAGATGCACATTCTTCATGTTGATGCCATAGTCCTTGAGGGTTTGCTTCATCCAATGCAATTGAGCACAACAGGATCCAGCAGCAATGTACTCAGGTTCGGCAGTGGAGAGAGAAACACAGTTCTGCTTCTTTGAGGACCAGCAGACTAATGATCTTCCGAGGAAATGACAAGTGCTAGAAGTTGACTTGCGATCCACACAGTCACCAACATAGTCAGAATCAGAATATCCCACGAGATGAAGATTTGAGCCCTTGGGGTACGATAATCCTAGTGTTGGTGTGTGAGCTAAGTATCGAAGAATATGTTTCACAGCCTTATGGTGTGATTCCTTCGGTTTTGCTTGAAAACGAGCATACATGCAAACACTAAGCATTATATCTGGCCTAGATGCAGAAAAATATAGTAAAGAGCCAATCATAGAGCGATATATGTGCTGATCGAATTCTTTACCATTTTCTTCAGTGCAGAGTTGGCCGTTGGTAGGCATGGGAGTCTTGGCGCCTTTGCATTCATGCATGTCGAATTTCCCCAGAACATCCTTGAGGTATTTCTCGTGTGATATGAAGGTGCCATTGCGTTGTTAACGAATTTGAAGACCTAAGAAGAATTTCAGCTCCCCCATCATAGGCATCTGATATTCTTCACTCATCATGTAAGCAAATTCATCACTATAACGTTTGTCAGTACAGCCAAATATGATGTCATCGACATATATTTGACACACAAATATTTCATTGTCATATGATTTTGTTAAAAGAGTTGGATCGAGTGAACCAAGTTTGAAGCCTTTCTTCATGAGGAATTCCTTCAATGTATCATACCACGCCCGAGGGGCTTGCTTGAGGCCATAGAGTGCCTTTTTGAGTCTGAAGACTTCGTCTAGACTCTTCGGATCCTCAAAACCTGGGGGCTGAGCAACATATACTTCTTCCTCAAGCTTACCATTGAGGAATGCACTTTTCACATCCATTTGATATAAGGTAATGTTATGATGATTAGCATAAGCAAGGAGAATTCGAATAGCTTCAAGTCTAGTAATAGGTGCAAAAGTTTCATCGAAATCAATTCCTTCAACCTGTGTGTAGCCTTGGGCTACAAATTGTGCCTTATTCCTCACCACTTGACCATCCTCATCTTGCTTGTTTCGGAAAATCCACTTGGTGCCGATGATATTGTGCTTGCGAGGATCTGGTCCTTTGACGAGCTCCCACACGCCATTTAGCTTGAATTGAAGAAGTTCATCTTGCATGGATTGAATCCACTCAGGTTCCATGAAAGCCTCAACAACTTTTGAAGGTTCCGTGATAGACAGAAAAGAAGAATGCCCACAAAAGTTAACTAAGTGTGAAGCTTATGAGCGAGTGAGAGGACCTGGCGCATTGATGTCATCGGGGATTTTTTCAAGTTCTACTTCATTTGCAATCCTCGGATGAGCTGGTTGAGGATTTCGTCTGGGCTGCGGAATTTGTTCTGGAGAAATTTCCTCGGGAGCATCTTCTTGATTTTCATCAGTGCTAGGAGTGATTTCTACAGCAATTTCCTCAGTAGGAACAATGTCTTCATTAACTTTGAGCTTGATTTCTTCCTGAGGAGACAATTTATCTGGATCAGGAGGCAACTGCTCTCTTTGCAAGCCATTAGTTTCATCGAACCGCACATCTATAGTTTCAACAACCTTGTTGTGATAGTTGTTGAAGACTCTGTAGGTGTGCGAGTATTTTCCACAACCGAGCATAAAACCCTCATGTGCTTTAGGTGCAAACTTTGAGCTATGGTGAGGATCTCTAATCCAACATTTTGCACCGAAGACTTTGAAATAACTTACATTGGGTTTCTTGTCAGTGAGGAGTTCATATGAAGTTTTCTTGATGAATTTGTGAAGATATACCCTTTTTATGATATGGCAAGTAGTGTTGACTCCTTCAGGCCAGAAACGACGAGGAGTCTGATATTCTTCAAGCATGGTTCGTGCCATCTCAATCAGAGTCCTGTTCTTTCTTTCGACGACGCCATTCTGTTGAGGAGTATAAGGAGTAGACAATTCGTGAGTAATACCAAGTTCATCAAGATAATCATCAAGACCTGTATTTTTGAATTCAGTCCCATTATCACTCCTGATGTGTTTGATCTTGACGCCAAAGTTCATCGAGGCCCTTGAGTAAAATCGTTTGAAGACTTCCTGCACTTCAGTTTTATACAAAATTATATGCACCCAAGTATATCTAGAATAATCATGAACTATGATAAAGCCGTATAAAGATGTTGCATTTGTTAGAGTGGCATAATGAGTAGGTCCAAATAGATCCATGTGAAGCAATTCAAATGGACGAGTAGTAGTCGTGATAGTCTTCGAGGGGTGTTTATATCTGGTCATCTTTCAAGACTCACAAGCACCGCAGAGGTGATCCTTGAGGAATTTGACTAATTCGATGCCAATGACATGTTTCTTCTTCGCCAGCGTGTGCAAATTTCTCATACCTGCATGACCAAGTCTTCGATGCCATAGCCAGCCTTCTAAGGTTTTTGCTAGTAGGCATGTGGCTGGTTGAGGACCTGTGGAAAAAATCAACAATGTACAAACCTCCTCTCCTTACACCTTCGAAGACTTTGGATCTGTCAGATTCCATGATGACAACACATCTATATTTTCCAAAGGTAACTACCATACCAAGATCACAAAGCATTGAGTCTGACATGAGGTTAAACCCAAGGGATTCAACAAGCATCACTTTGTCCATGTGTCTGTCCTTGGAAATAGCCACTTTGCCAAGTCCCAATACCTTGCTTTTACCTTTGTCAGCATAGGTGATTTGCTTCAGTGGTGATGGAGTCAGTAGCATATTCATCAGCAAGATTTTGTCACCAGTCATGTGGTGTGTGCACTTACTATCAAGAACCCACTCGGTACTCTTGGGTTTGTCATCCTGCAGATGAATTAGTACAACTTACCATCTCATATGCTTCAAACTTGAAGAATATGATATCAATCTCATCAGATAGGAAGTTCATCATAAACAGTAATTTTTAGGATGTGTGAAATGTTATCATTTCATCAATGTTAGCTTGCGTCCTATCAAACATTTTCCTCAGGTCTCCAGCAAATTCTTCATATGATGATTTTCATCTGGAGACCTGACCTGCAGAAGTGATTAGTTCAATTTCTTCAGCACCCACATCTAAAGGGGTGGTAAAGAGTTCATCATCCTGCGAGCACCATATGAGAAACGGGTCATTGAGGCTAATGCACTTCTCTTCACAGTAGGGGGGTTAGAGTACTCAAATGAATAGACACAAAAGTTCTTTGTGGATTTATGAAGATAATGATTTGAGGAGTAATGCTCATATTCATATCCCTTGTAATTTCCCTGCATATCAGAAGCATTGGCACGAGTACGAGCATAGTTTTGACCAGTTGAGGATTTTGATCCTCTTGAAGACTTTGGTCCACCTGAGGAATTTGATCTAGGGTTCATATTCTTCACGGGTGATGTCATGAGGACATTCACCTAAAGATTTTCCAAATAGCTTTTGGGAACCCAGATTTTCCTCACGGGTGGTCCATTCCTGCAGTTAGTTGCAACATATCACGCAAATATTTCACGAGATTGATTTTTGAATAGTTTATAGTTGGAGTCAAATGACTCATCTGAGGAATGGGATAATTCACATGCAAAGTCTGTTAGATTGGATGGATCAACAGGAGGCCCTTTAGCAGCAATCCATGAGGTTTTGGGATACTTCTCAGGTTTCCACTATGATCCATCAACATTCAGTTTCCTTTCAAAGGAAATTCCTTCTTTCCTCGGGTTCCTGTTCAAAATCTGCTTTTTGAGCACATCGCAAAGGGTTTGATGCCCTTTGAGACTTTTGTACATGCCTATCACATACAATTCCTTCAGGCCTGCATTTTCGTCAGTGACATTTGTGGTTTCCTCAAGTGAGGAATTTGATACCACATGAGCAGTTGAAGAATTTGTAGCAATAGAAGCATTTGATGATTCTGGTGAAGAATTGGCAATTTCACGTTTGATGCATTTAAGACATGGAGGAATGAATTCAACCTGAGCAGCACTGATCTGTTGAGTGAGTAATGAATCATTTTCCATTCAAAGATCATCATGAGACATCCTCAACTTCTCAAGATCAAGTTTCCTTTGAAGGAATTCATAGGAAAGTTTCTCATGATCGGCCATGAGTGTGCCATGACGATCTAGAAGATTATCAAATCTGGACTGAAGACTTTTCATATCTTCAGTGAGGATTTGGGTAAGATTCATTTCATCATTCAACAGGTCATCGCTTCTATCTAGCAGTTTCTGAAGATTTTCAAGGGAAGATTGTTGTTTAGTTGCAATGTTGGCATGTTTACTGTAACTAGTATTTTTTATAATCATCAGGTTCACAGTCACTTGAATCAGAGGAGGAAGTATCATTCATACCTTTGAAACTTTTGCCATGAAGCAATAGGTTGGAGCGAAGTCATCAACATAGTCATGAGTATAGATGGCGTTGTCATTTTCTTCAAGGTTGAAGATTGACTTGCTGACGAATGTGGTAGCCAGTGCAAGACTAGCCACACCAGATTCTGAGTCTTCTTCAGAACCCTCCTCTTCATCACATTCCTTAGATTCTGCTTCAGAATCCATTTCCTTGCCAATAAGTGCTCGAGACTTTCTGAAATTAGTCTTCTTGTGCGATGAGGACTTTGAGGATGAGGATTTTGAAGATTTCTTCTTTTTCTTCGAGTCATCAGAACTTTCATCCTTGTATTTCTTCTTCTTTGATTCCTTCACCCAACAAGGTCAATCAGCAATAAAGTGACCTGATTTCTTGCATTTGTGGTAGGTTATTTTCTTGTAGTCCTCAGATGAAGATTCTTATTTCCTCATATCTCTTCTTGAAGATTTACCAAACTGGCCACGTCTTGTAAACTTTTGGAATTTCCTCACGAGCATTGCAAGCTCCTGTCCAAGTTCTTCAGGATCACCAATGCTGCAATCCGAGTCTTCTTCTTCAGATGAGGAAATTGCTTTGGCCTTCAGTGCACAAGGTATAGAATAGCTTGGTCCATATAGATCTCTCTTTTCTTCATGGTGGAATTCATGAGTATTGAGTCTTTCGAGTATATCAGCAGGATCAAGCATCTTGTAGTCTCGTCTTTCCTGAATCATCAGATCGAGTGTATCAAATGATGAATCCAAAAATCTTAGCAGTTTCTTCACAACTTCATGGTTAGTAATGTCTCGAGCTCCCAGTGCTTGTAGTTCATTTGAGATGTCAGTGAGGCAATCAAAGGTATCTTGGCAGCTTTCATTGTCAAGCCTCTTGAAGCGATTGAAGAGATTGCGAAGAACATCAACACGAGAGTCATGCTGAGTTGATATTCCTTCATTGACTTTGGACAACCTTTCCCAGATTTGTTTTGCTGAGCCCAAAGCACTCACTCTGCCATACTGACCTTTGCTCAGATGGCCACAGATGATATTCTTCGCTTGAGAATCAAGTTGCTTGAATTTCTTCACATTAGCGGCAGAGACAGTAGCAGTGATGGAGGGAACACCATGTTCCACAATATACCAGAGATCATTGTCAATAGCTTGAAGATGCATATGCATCTTGGTCTTCCAGTAAGGAAAGTCCTTTCCTTCGATGGTAGGACATCCTGCAGTAACCTTGATCATGCCTGCAGTCGACATAACTAAAACTCCAGGCGGTTAAACCAAAATCACACACAACAAGGGAGTACCTTGCTCTGATACCAATTGAAAGTGCGTTATATCGACTAGAGGGGGGGGGGGGGTGAATCGGAGATTTTTAGAATTTCATCGCTGAGGAAATTGCTTTTGAGGAAATTCCTCACTAATGAATAACTTGCAGCGGAAACAACAAAGGATCAGGAGTGCAAAGTATTACTACATCAGTTTTATCGATGAGGATTATGAAAAACAGTTTGCACAGTACGCATGCACAGATTAAGCAGGTGAGGATTAACTAGTGTGAAGAATTTGAGGTTGAGGAAATTCAGAGAAAGTCTTCAGCAAATTCTTCAAACAGAGACAATGAAAATCTTCAACATACAATATTGAGGAATTTTTAGAGTTGAAGAAATAGAACCCGTATCGCAGTGAAGACAATGGTTGATGACCCAGTTCCAACTGTTGTGACAGTCGTACGTCTGGTTTGGAGCGTCTTGGTATTGAAACCAAAAGACACACAGTCCCGGGACACACAGTCCCTACCGTATTCTCCTTGAGCTAAGGACACACAATCCTCGCCCAACACTCGTGGTAAGTCTTTAGGGCAGACTTCCAAACCCTCACTAACTCGGTCACCCGGCGATCCACAATTGACTGCTGGATTGCTCTAGACCATGACGCCTAACCGTCTGGAGGATGCACATTCCTCAAAGGTAACATGCTTCAGTTCCACACAGGAACAAATTCTTCAGTGATGCTCAATTACTTGGTTTTTGGTTTGTAGCTCGGTGTTTGGGGTATTTCCTCACTGATTATTTACTCTCAAAGACTCTGAGGATTTTGGGTTGCTCTAAATGACAAGTGTCAATTCCTTGCGGAGTAGCCAACCAGCTAATGGTTGTGGAGGGCGGCTTTTTATAGCCCGAGAGCATTCCGACATGAGTTGACATAAATGCCCTTAAGTATTATGACCGTTGGTGTGGATAAGATCGGTGAGGTGGCGCAAATCGCGGTAACGGTCGGGACTCTCAACTGTGAGAGTCCTCATGTCTCTCATATTCCTCACTTGAGGCTTTTGTAGGTTTAGGCTTGGGTTGAGCATCATGAAGAAATTCATTCCGTAGTGTTACCTTGACATCATTTAACAGTACGGTGTTCCTATGACTCAAGAGTGAAGAAAATGAAACAGAAATAATAAATCTTCATGCTTCAAAGTCTTCGGACTAATTTTCTTCAGGACACACCGAGTTCCTCATCTTCAGTATCTTCATGAGGAATATCAATTTCATCGTAATTTCTTCACGATCCAAATCTTCAGCATAAGACCAATTTCTTTAGCCGAAGATATACATTTCTAGGGGTCGATATTCATCGTACAACTCAAACTCTCCAACGACTTATAGATCTTGCATACACTCATGAACACATTAGATACTTAACCTATGAGTCTTCAAACCACCAAAATCACTAAGGGCACTAGATGCACTTACAATATGTCACTAAGCTTGTTTTCAAACTTCACGTTGTTTTTTAGAGTAAGAAGGATGGTAGGATACTCGGTGAAGGATGATGAGTTGTTGTGTGATGCTACATGGTTGGCCGTATCGGCTGACTTCGTAAGCAGGAACAGAAGGGGACTTCTACAATGCATGCAGGGTCGGGGCCATAATGGTGCCGAAAGAGCGGCCCACACAGGGCCCAAGATTTTGGTGGCCCTAATTTTTTTATATAGCCATAGTATTTCTAAAAAAAGCCTATGAGCTGCCGTAGTGGGCCGTTAGGCGTTGGGCCTGAGTCAAGGCCATCGAGCGCTCGTGCTCGTCCGCTCGTCGCTCGATCGATAGTTCTAAAAAAGGGAAAATGCTTGATCTATCGACCTATGGAAAAGGAATCACTCGAACGATCTTTCGAAAAAAGGAAGCTGCTTAGTCTAAAAGAAAAGGGATCACTACATGCCTAGAGTAGTCGACCGAGATCGCCTCGATCGGGTAACCGCAACAACAGTCCCATCAATGTCACTATAGAAAACGAGATCGTCTCCTCGGTTGTCACCTTTGCCTCATGAGATCCATCGGATTCGGGCCGCTACATGAAACAAGATCGTCGGGAGTTGAATAGGTATGATTTTTATATGTCGAATTGTTATGTAAGACATTATATTATATACATTATAAAAAAATTCAGCGGGATATATATACAATATAATTGCTCATTATTTTATTTTTTTGTGAGATAGTATCCATTTATTAGTTTCACACATGGGCCCAGATTTTTCTGCTCCCGACCCCAAGTGTGTGCATGATTCATTTCAAGCGCGAAAGCGCATTGCGCCATTTGATATGCACATCATCCATGAACGCGATGCCAGCATACATGTGCTGCCGCACATACCACACGCGATAGGGCAGGCCATTCATGCACACATATTTTTGGATGAAGCTTAAGGGGTAGTATGTGTGGGACAACATATATCCTCCATGGAAAACTTGTTGAACAACCGACCAATCTCGTTGAATTTGAACTGTTCTTGAACTATGACATATTTACATTTATTCATGGATTTGTGCTATTTTTATCCGAAATTTGATGAATTCCGCCGTGTTTGATGTAATTCATGTGGTTAGTTGAATCCAGTTTGAAATGTATGCGGGTATATTTGGATGACCGGCTCCTCCATCTGTATCTATGGACTGGTGCCCCCGATCCACGAACGAATGCGGTGTCCGATTTGAGAGTTAGCGTTGGAGACATCCTATGCCTATGGTTTAACCTTTCATATGGTACACCCAATGCTAACAATCCAAACAATGCTTGACTCTCGTCCTTGCCCACTGATACGTCTCCATCGTATCTACTTTTCCAAACTCTTTTGCCCTTGTTTTGGACTCTAATTTGCATGATTTGAATGGAACTAACCTGGACTGACGCTGTTTTCAGCAGAATTGCCATGGTGTTGTTTTTGTGCAGAAATGAAAGTTCTCGGAATGTCCTGAAAATTTACGGAGAATTTTTCTGGAAAATATGAAAAATACCTGCGCAAAGATCCACCGAAGGGGACGAGCCAGTGGGCCACAAGCCCTGTGGCCGCGGCCTCCCCCCTCCCCGCGGCCACCAGGCTTGTGGGGCCCACGTGGCTCTGCCGCCCCCAATTCCAGCGCTATTTATTCCCTTTCGTCCTAGAAAAAAAAATCAAGAGATCAGATTTCATCGCGTTTTACGATCCAGAGGCGCCGCCACATCTCGTTCTTGCCCTGGAGGGCAGATCTGGAGTCCGTTTTGGGCTCTGGATCAAGGAGATCGTCGCCATCGTCATCATCAACCTTCTTCCCTCTCCAATTCCATGAAGCTCTTCATCGTTCGTGAGTAATCTATTCGTAGGCTCGCTGGGCGGTGATGAGTAGGATGAGATCTATCATGTAATCGAGTTAGTTTTGACGGGGATTGATCCCTAGTATCCACTATGTTCTGAGATTGATGTTGCTACTACTTTGCCATGCTTAATGCTTGTCACTAGGGCCCGAGTGCCATGATTTCAGATCTGAAATTATTATGTTGTCACCAATATATGTGTGTTTTAGATCCGATCTTGCAAGTTGAAGTTACCTACTATGTGTTATGATCCGTCAACCCCGGAGTGACACTAACCGGAACCACTCCCGGTGATGACCATAGTTTGAGGAGTTCATGTTTTCACCAAGTGCTAATGCGTTGGTCCGGTTCTTTGTTAAAAGGAGAACCTTAATATACCGTAGTATCCATTTGGACCCCGCTGCCATGGGAGGGATGGACAATAGATGTCATGCAAGTTCTTTTCCCTAAGCACGTATGACTACACACGGGATGCATGCCTACATCACATTGATGAACGGGAGCTAGCCACATATCTCTCCGTGTTATAACTGTTGCATGATGAATGTCATCCAAGAAATCACCGATCCATTGCCTACGAGTTTGTCCCACTGCTACTGTTACTTGCTCTGCTGCTACTGCTGTTACTTGCTGCTACTGTTACTTGCTTTGTCCTGCTGCTGCTGCCACTACTGTTGCTACTACTGTTACTTGCTGCTGCTGTTACTCGCTACTGCTGCTACTTGCTACTGTTGTCACTACTACTGTTCCTTGCCACTGGTGTTACTCGTTAGACTGCTACTACCTGCTACAATACTTTTCTGGCGCCATTGATACTTCAGTTAGGAATAGTCTGCCTCGTCAACAGATTCTTTCCTAGCACCTTAGCTATCATACTACCTTTGCTGCTTATATCCTGCTTGCAGATACTAATCTTACAGGTGTGGTTGAGCCGACGACTCAACTGCTAATACTGGAGAATATCCTTTCACTCCCATCATGTCGAACCAACAAATTTGGGTTGAATACTCTACCCTCGAAAACTGCCCGAACCCACACGTTGGTGCGCCATTGCAAGACAATTGCTAATTGTTGAGCAACTGGAAGCAGTTCTTTTCTGGCGCCGTTGCTGGGGACTGCTAGCACCCACTTAAGGTTGGTTTGAAACTAACATAGTGCACGTGCGTTGCTATAGAGTCATACAAATATAACTCTGAGTAAGATATACCAATAGTTTTGAAGGTGAATTGAGGGGATGTCATCTGGGACATTCTCAAGCTTAGATGCTTGAGTATCTCTTGAATATTACTTTGGGGTGCCTTGGGCACCCCCAAGGTTAGGTTCTTGCCACTCGTTGTTCTACTGATAGTGCTTATCTCACCCAAATCTGAGAACTTCATTCACCCGAAACTTGACGAAACTTCATGATATAGATTAGTATAGTAAAACAAATAATTATCCTAATGTATTGCAAGTTTAATATTTTTCCCACAAACCAGTACACAAAAGATGACTCCATGCAAAGGAATTTCATTTTTGAGCCTTTTTTCATTATTTTTTCTGCAAAATGGGGTCAAACTTGAAGTGTTGGCCATTGATAAAGAAAAGGTTTGGAATTCATACTTTCCTTGTCCCGAGTTCATCCGCCACCAACATTGGGGCATAAAATCTTTTTTTTTTTGCAATTTCAGGACCAAACTACATCACACTTGTAGTTCACATTTGGGTAGTTTCTCATAGTTCACTAAAAGACAACTAAATGGATATAATATGGAAATAGGAATGTCAAATTATTGGAACTTGGTGAGTGACCATCTAGTGTGACCTACTTTTGGTGAAAAATAAAATGGAACAAATTTCAAAACTATTTGAGGCAGTTCCTTCACAAAAAAGTCATTTCTAGGAGTTGGAAAATTAAAAAATTGCTTTTTATTACAAAATAATTGCAAATAACTGTGGAAACATTGTCCATAATGGTAACACCAATAGTTGTGCCAAATTTGGGCAAATAATCATGGATTATGCCATGTATGTGGTCATTTCCATGTGCATAAGGATCATTTTTACTTGTGCGTGACTAGTTGTCTCGGGATGAGTCAAAATAAGATTCCGAAGAAGACCAAGTGTGAAGTTTAGTAGATTGAGTGCTCAATTAAAAATATATTTTATACTCTCAACCCATCTCCCATTTCTTGCACGCAAACACCATTTGGAGACATTCGAGTCACGGACAGCGAGAGCTTTTGCACCTTTATGTTCTTACTTTGCTAATTTCAATACTAGATATAGACTCTTGCTTGTTATTGTCTTAACTTGAATTGCATATCTTACTTGCTTTACTTTCAAGTTCTTATATGCGTGTTAGCATGTCACCATAGAAATATTTGTGTTATCATTTACCCACTCGAGGACGAGCAGGAATTAAGCTTGGGGATGTTGGTGCGTCCCAAACGTATCTATAATTTATGTTTGTTCCATGATCTTTTGGGTGACATTGGTATATGTTTTGCTACACTTTTATATCTTTGTACACATATTTGGACTAACCTACTAACTCAGTGCACCCAGTGCCAGTTTCTATCTTCTGATGTCTTTTTTGCAGGGGCTTTTACCCAAATTTCCAAAGCCCCCAAAATCCCGAGAAAAATATATAAAAATCAGCATGGCGGAAGCTTCCAGATCACCAAAGATGGGCCAGAGGGGAGCCAGGGGGTGCCCATGCGGCCACCCTGCACGTCCTAGCCCCTGGTCGCGCCCACAGGCCGCCTGGGTGGGCCCCACCTCCTCTGACGCCCTCCTTTGGCCTATATTTACCCCTCTGATCGGAAACCCTTCGACGATATCCAGAATCGTGAATTTATCCATCGTTCCGCCGCCGTAGCGCTTCCGAGATCGGGAGCATCACGAGACCTCTTCCTGGCACCCTGTCGGAGGGAGGATTGTCCTCCGGGAGCTTCTCCACCGCCATGGACACTTCCCGGACGTGCTGTGAGTAGTCCTCCTTGGACCATGAGTCCATGACCAGTAGCTATGTGATGTCTTCTCTCTGATGTTGTGCTTCCATGATTAGCCCTTGTGAGCTGCCCTACATGATCAAGGCAACTATGTAATTTTCCTGCTATTGCTATGCTCGGTTTGCTGGGATCCGATGGATTATGAGATTATGTTGAGATTGTGATAAGTTATATATTTGATTATCCTTTTATATTATGTTCTTTAGTGATTCATGCATGTTCTCCATTGCCTTTTATTGCTTTGGCCGAGTAGTAGATTGTAACTCCAGGAGGGAGCGTTATGCATGATTGTGGGTTCATGCCCCCTGATGTCTAGCTTGAGTGATAGAAACATGAGACTAGGGCGTGTGTTGTTGCTATCAGGGAGAAAAAAACGGTGCATGTGATCAGGGTTGCAAGGATTGTTTACCTTACGCATAGTTCGTTAATGCAGTTGTCCGTTGCTTTGAGTTTACACTTTGGGTGGGGCTCGCAACTTAATACCAGCGAGATGTTCTGGATAGATATCTCAAGGTGGATGATTAGTAAGTAGATGCTGATGAATAAACGGTCTACTTGTCCTTGCGTACTACCCATTACTTTTGACCCTCTAATTTTCTAGTAGCATGATTAGCATTGCGGTGCGTTTATAATTCTGTCAATTGCCCAACTGTAATTTGTTTACCCAAGCATAGTTGATTATCGTCTTTTGGGAGAGAGACATCACTAGTGAACATCATGTGACTCCGGTCCATATCACCACCATTGCTTACACCTCCATCATTTACTACTTTCATTTACGTTTCCGTTGCAATCACTATCACTATCCCCGCTTGTGTTTTGATCCTTTGCAAACTACAAGGCCGGAGAGATTGGCAACCTCTCTGCACTCGTTGGGAGTAGAGTTATTTGTTGTGTGTGCAGGTCCACGTCTTCTGCTAGCGCCAGAGCAGCGGACACCTACTTGTTGATCCTCGGAGTCCTCCTGGTTCGATAAACCTTATAGTCTTCGTGTAAGGGAAACTTACTGCTGACTACATCTCCACCTTCCACTTGGGGTAACCAACGAGGGGCGAGAAGTATATTCATCAACTCGTCATCACTGGACTACTCTCTCCTCGTCATGGCCTCCACCGAGATGATGAAGATGGCCATCGGATGATCTCCCCTCTCCGGTAGGGTACTGGAATGTCTCCCGATTGATTTTTCATGGCTACAGAGGCATGCGGCAGCATAACTTCTCGTCTAGGGTTATTTCTGGAGATTTCTATATTTTTAGGGTTCTTGGGTGTTGGAATCACGCCAAGATGAACCATGAGGTGCCCACTAGACACCACGCCATGCCTGGGGGGATGGCGCGCCCTGTTGTCTAGTGGGCACCAGGGGGGCCCTCTGGTGGTTCTTTGCTCCAATATTTCTATTTTCCTCCAAAAAATCATCAAAATGTTTCGTCCAATTCCGAGAAGTTTTATTTCTGCACACAAAAAAAACACCACGACAGTTTTGCTGAAAATAGCGTCAGTCCGGGTTAGTTCTAAATAAATCATATAAAGTGCAACAAAACCATATATAAGTGTTGTAAACATAGGCAAACATGGCATGAATACTTCATAAATTATTTATAAGTTTGAGACATATCAGTTATTCACGACAATGATCATGTATATAGGCATCACGTCCATAAGAAAGTAGACCGAAATGATTCTGCATCTACTACTATTAGTCCACTTCGAGGGTGCTTCTATCCTTGCCTCTCTGGGTATTAAGTTCATGCAAATAGAGTAATGCTTGGAGCATGGTGACATGATGTGGACAAAGTAAACCCAATCAATATGAAGAAACCCCATCGTTTTATGCTTAGTGGAAATAATACAAATACATGTCTTGTCCCCTTCTGTCAATAGGATATATAGCACCGCAAAATGGAACCCACTACAACGCACCACTCCCACTAAAGATAACACAATCTAGTTGGACAAACCAAATGGATGGGTTGGGGATAAATATGAAGCTATAATAATCATGCATAATATAATTTAGAGAAGACACAATTACTTTCAATAAATAATCTGATCATAAACTCAGAATTCATCGGATCCCAACAAACACACCGCAAAAGAAGATTACATAGGATAGATCACCGCAAGAATCAGGAGAACATGGTATTGAAGATCAAAGAGAGAGAAGGAACCATCTAGATACTAGCTATGGACCCGTAGGTCTGTGGTGAACTACTCATACATCATCATGAAGGCAACAAGGTTGATGTAGGAGGCCTCAAGTAGGTAAATGACAAAAACAGATTTTTTGATGTGGCATACTGCCTAACATGTAATCTCTTCCACGTATAATCATTGAGAAACGATGAACTAATTGATATCAATATAATAATATCCACGAACATAAGAAGCATAATCATTACTTATTTAAAATATATGATCCTTAAAGAATGTTAGGCCTACTCATTTTATCATACTAGCATGGCATGACCCCGTCTTCACCATATAAGTATAAATCATGAGCACGCCGGTGTCAAACCAGGCAATTGGATCGTGCGTCTAAAGCGCTTCAGCATTTTCAACTGCATGCAATACATGAGCGTGATCCATGGACATAGCATATAGGTGGAACATAGTCGTATAAACTAGGCGGACTAACGGGCTATGGAGATGCCCATCAATCGATATCAATGCAAGTAGTAGATATTGCCATGCAACAGATGCACTAGTGAAGTGTATGTAAGATCAAATGAAACTAAGTGGGCGTGCATCAAACTTGCTTGCACATGAAGACCTCGGGTATTTGAGGAAGCCCGTCGTAGGAATATACAAGCCAAGTTCTATAAGGAAAAATTCCCACTAGTATATGAAAATGAGAACTCACGAGACTCTTCTCTCTTTTTCTCTCATTTTTTTTCCTTTTCTCTCTTTTTTTATTTCTCTTTTTTCATTTATTTCATAGTGGGCTCATTGGACTCCCCCATATATTTATCTTTTTCTGTCCAGAGTCTCATCCCATCTTGTGAAGGAATCAAAGCCTCCATCACCCTTTTCTCACTGGGACAGTGCTCTAATAATGATGATCATCACACTTTTATTTAATTACAACTCAATATTATGATAAAGTTATACAAGATTACTCTATATGTATGCGTGTGGAAGTGTGTTAGGTTGTGCAATGATCCAGCGTAACATGTAAATAGTGATGAATGGTGGCTTTGCCACAAATACTATGTCATCTCTATATGATCATGCAAAGTAAAATGATGTTGAACACACAAGTCATGTGACAGAATGTTGGAAGTTGCATGGCAATATATCTCGAAATGGCTATGGAAATGCCATAATAGGTAGGTATGTTGACTATTTTGAGGAAGATATAAGGAGTATTATGTGTAATAGAGTTTATCAAATCACAGGGTTTGGATGCAGTGGCAAAGTTTGCACCGACTCTCGGGGTGAGAAAGGGCAATGCACGGTATCAAAGAGGCTAGCAAATTGTGGAAACATGAGAGTATGTATATCCATGGACCACCTTAGTCATAAATAACTCATATACTTATTTTAAAGCCTATTAGCTCTCTCAAAGCAAGGTACTACCGCATGCCCCTAGGAAGGAGTTAACACCCCCCCCCCCCGATTCGAACAACGCGGTATGATTTCATTCGGACATAAAAATGCTCATACCTCATCACCATGAGATGACCAACATTTGGATGAGAACTAAATAACAACCTTTAATACCTATATTCCCATTAACCAATGATCATGAACATATATGATTTCATATTACTACATCAATATTATTAAACCATATGTTTCTTATTTGGTGAGCTACATGAAAGTTTTTATTATATCCTCCTTGAATACCTATCCTTTTTGGACCAGTCTTATAATATGTGCAAACTACCATTCCTATTTTTTAGAATATCAATAGATTTAAGTGAAGCATGAGAGTTTAACTATTTATATAAAATAGAACAACCGCCATGCTCTAAAAGATATAAGTGAAGCACTAGAGAAAGTGCCTAGCTCAAAACATATAAGTGAAGCACATTGATTATTCTATCAAATTGTGATGAAAACATGTCACTCTCAAAAGGTGTGTTTCCAGAAAACAATGATTGTGGTAAACTAAAAAACAAAAAACTATAATACATGGCATTCCAAACAAAACTCATATTATGTGATGAATAAAAATATAGTTCCAAGTGACATAGTGATAGATTGGAGATGAAAGAGGGGATGCCATTTGGAGCATCCCAACGCTTAGGCACCTGGGTCTTCCTTGAATATGACCTTGGGGTGCCTTGGGAATCCCCAAGCCTAGGGTCTTGCCGCTCCTTAGTCCTTCATCCATCGTTGTCTCACCCAAAGCTTGAAAACTTCAACACACAAAACTCAACAAAAACCTCATGAGATCTGTTAGTACAATGAACATATCATTAACTTTAGATACTGTTATATATTAATTCATATTTCATTATTGCATAATATGCATTTTATTCTAACTTCTCCATGACTTAAAATCCCCCCATGTAATCCATAGCATCATTAAAACTAGCAAACTATGCAAGCAAAAAACAAAATCTGTCTAAAACAGAATAGCGTGTAATAATCTATACAAAAACCATACTTACTTAGCTCAAAAAATTCTGAGAAATTAGGAAAACATGGTAAATTAGTATAAAAATACTGTGTACGAGTTCAGGTCAAAATACATTAAGTAAAATCAGAGAAATTCAATACCGGACGCAAAAGTTTTTGTTTTTGCACATGATCGATTCTACTATCATCCAAATCATCCCAAAGTCTTTACTTGGCACAAACACTAATTAAAAAATAAAAATAAAATTACTACAGTAGCAATAATTATGTCACCACACCAAAAATATTATTGGGTTGTGTCCCAACAAGCTCTTTCTTTATAGCCATGAAGATAGGATTGAGATAATAATGAAGCTCACATAAGTACAAGAATCGAAGCACAAAGATGGCATCATATAGCATGTGACAAAACACATCTAAGTCTAACATACTTCCTATGCATAAGAATTTTATAAGAAAACAAATTATCAAGACAAGAAATATCTAGCATATGCAAATAAGAAGAATGCAACATTAACAATTTGAACATCAAGAGAGGTAAGTGAACATAAAAATTACTGTAACCATATTTGCCTCTCTCATAATAGTTAAATGTAGGACCATAATCAAATTCAACGGTATAGCGATCATATGAAATATTCTCCTCATGATCCATATGCATAATTTTTTTGTAATCTTCCAAGATGGGGGGATTATCATCAACTAAAGGCATGACCTATCCAAACGCACTTTTATAAAAAGTTTAAAAAGATTGAGCACTCTCTGAATGTGTGGGATTCTCACCTAAAGTTGACACTCTTCCAAACCCACTTTCAATATTATTGCAAACAATATTATCACTAACATATTCATCATGAGGCTTAAATAAATTTTCAAGACCATAAGAAGCATCACCTCAACCATGATCATTATAATGAGTATTGGACATAACAAAATCATTATCCCATGCTTGTAGTTTTGCATATCATTAACACAATTTACATTAATAGAATTTATAATAACATCATTGCAATCATGCTTTTCATTTAAGGAGTTATCATGAATCACTTTATAAATTTATTTTAACACGTCGTCACAATTTTTAGATTCACGATTTTAAGCAAAGCTTAATAAAGATAATCAAGTGCACTCAACTCACTAGCAATTGATTCAACATAATTTGATTTTCTGAAAAGATTAGCAAGCATGTGAGGATCCATATATCTTAGATTTTTATTTTACTTCCTATTCTTGTGTCTCCAAGATAAGGACAACATACCAGGCAAGTAAAAAGTAGAGCAAGTAAATTATATTGTGTGAATGTACGTGCTAAGAATTTGGTGATGTCTCCCTGGCATTCGCGTCAGGAATTCTTTCTGCTACTTGTGAGTTGCGTTGGGTTTTTCCCCAAAGGGGAAAAGTGTGGCAATATAGTAGCATTGAGTATTTCCCTCAGTGAAAACCAAGTATATCGAACAAATAGGAGAATCAAGGCAAACTCTCGTTGTCAATACCTATACACACAAAACAAAATGCTTGCACCCAACGCGGGCAAGAGGATTCTCAATCCCCTCGAACTCGTTACTTGCAAGGATTTATTCTGATAGAGATAGATATAACAAAAGAAATGTAAGTAAAATTAATAAAATGCAACAATATTTATAAGGTTTTAGCAATATGATTAAATAGACCTCGGGGCCATAATTTTCAATAGAGGCTTCTCTCTCGAAAGTAAAGCATAAATCATACTGTGGGTAGAAAAATTACTATTGGGCAATTGACAGAAAAGCATATAGTTATTATGTTATTCACGAAAATGATCATGTATATAGGCATCACGTCCATAAACAAGTTGACCGAAATGATTTGGCATCTACTACTATTACTCCACTTCGAGAGTGATTCTATGCTTGCATCTCTAGGTTTAAAATCATGCAAACACAGTAATGCTTGGACCAAGGTGACATGATGTAGACAAGGTAACCTCAATCAATATGAATAAACCCCATAATTTCACTCTTAGTGGCAACAACACAAATATGTGTCTTGTCCCCTGTTGTCATTGGGATATAGAGCACTGCAAGATTGAACCCATCGCAAAACAAGATTCAATCACATAGATCACCGTGAGAATCGCAGAGAACATGGTATTGAAGATCAAAGAGAGAGAAGAAGCCATCTAGATACTAGCTATATATGGACCTGTAGGTCCATGGTGAACTACTCACACATCATCATGGAGGCAGCAAGGTTGATGTAGAAGGCCTCCATGATCGATAACCCCTCCGGCAGGGTACCGAATAAGGTCTCCAGATGGGATCGCGGTGGAACAGAGACTTGTGGTGGTAGAAAAAGTGTTTGGGTAGCTCTGTGGTGTTTCAGTAATATTTGAGGATTTATAGAAGTGGAATTAGGCCAGGAGGTCATATGAGTGGGCACGAGCTCGGGAGCGCACCCTACCCCCCGGGGGGGGTGCCCCTTGAGCTCGTTGCTCACCACTGCGCCTTCCGGTTTCCTCCCAAAGTTTCCTAGGTCTCTTTTGGTCCCAAAAAACCACTTTAAAGTTTCATTTTACTTGGAAACTATTTGGCATTGATTTTCTAAAAAAGTCAAAAACACACAAAAACTAGAGTTAGCACTGGGCACTCAGTCAATAGGTTAGCCCCAAAAATGAGATAAAATAGCATATTGTTGAATATAAAGTATCCAAGATTGATAATATAATAGCATGAAACAATAAAAAAATATAGATATGTTGGTGATGTATCAGTGAGCATCATGAAATTGTTTCTGAAGAAGGATTGATGATGATGATGACGAATACCCCGCTCCGGAGCCTCGAGCAGACTCCAGGTCCACCCTCCCGATGAAGAACATGAGGTGACAGTGGATCCATGTCACAAAATGTGATAGAACTTTATCTTTGATTTTTTTTCCATGAGACGGTACTTATGGAGTTGGAATTAGGGCTAATGGAGGCTCATGGGACCCACTAACTTGTAGGGCACACCCTGGGGTGCCCCTGATCTTGTGGATCCTTAGTGCCCCCCATCCAGTAGGTCTCTTCACCAATATTTTTTATATTCTAGAAATATTCTCCATAAATTTTCAGCCCAATCCAAGAAATTTTATTTCTGCACAAAAATAACACCATGGTAGCTCTACTGAAAACACTATCTGTTTGGGTTAGTTTCATTCAAATCACGCAAATTAGAGTCCAAAATAAGAAGAAAAATGTTTGGAAAAGTGGATACATTTTTGGACGTATCAACTCCCCCAAGCTTAACTCAATGCTTGTCCTCAAGCAATTTAGTTGACAAACTGAAAGTGATAAAGAAACAATTTACAAACTATTTTGTTCTCGTTGTTGTATATATGCTTAACTCGTGTTGAAGTGTGAGCAAAGATTATAAACTAAGCATATGAATGGTAACATTCAGATCTTGTATTTTCTCATAACAATGACATAACCAACTAGCGAGCAATAATAAGATATCTTGGATGCCAACAATTTATCAAAACAATCATGGTATAATATGATAACATTGTATCTCGCTAGCCCTTTATGAGACCATAAAACATAATGCAGAGAACCTCTGAAGTTTAAGCAGCAACTAAACATTGCAATTCAGGGTAGAAGAGATCCAGTCATGCTCACATTCAACATTAACTAGATTCAATGCATAAGAATGACAACAACACTCTCAAAGTCGATGTTTTAATGAGAAGGTGATGACTCAACGATAGAAGTAAATAGAAAGGCCATTCATAGAGGGAAGCAGAAATTTGTAGAGGTGCCAGAGCTTAGAGTTTGAAAACAGAGATGAATATGTTTTGAGTGGTGTGCTTTTCGTGTCAACGTTACGACTAAGGATTTCGGTATCTTCCTTGTTAAACACATTATCGGCTATTCCCAAGCAGAAAGGTAAAATTTACTCCCCGTCAACCATAAAAACACATGCCATGGCTAGCCGAATTCACGGGTGTCCTCCAAACGGTTAACTTTCCGGGGGAGTTTGTTTTATTATATTTTTCTTTATTTTTTTATTACAAGACTAGGCATCCAATTACCAGCCTCTCTAATGCAATGACAAGTGAATAAACACCCCTCGTAGAATAACCCGCTTAGCATGGAAGATATTGACCTCCTCGTCCCTTGCTACGGCAACAGACAACAGCGCCAGAGATTGACACGTTGACGAAGGCTGGGCTTGCGTTGGTTTTTCCCCTGAAGAGGAAAGGGTGGTTGCTACTGCAACAAAAGACCTTCCAACGACGCTAGAAATAGGAGTGTTGACTGATACTCCTCAGCAACGTCACCAGGAATCCTTCAGCTGCGGCTACGCCTTAAGGGACTTCCTAGGCAAGTATGCAAAGGATTTCCCCCGTGGCCTTGGAGCCTTGCGTTAGTGTTCCCTCGAAGCGGAAAGGGTGATGTAGCGTAGCGGTGGTAAGTATTTCCCTTAGTTTGAGAACCAAGGTATCAATCCAGTGGAGGAGTATCTCAAGATCCTGCACAAACACAAAAGCTTGCTCCCAACGCTATGAAGGGGTTGTCAATCCCTTATAGATTGTTTGCCAAGTGAGAACTGAAAGCAACAAAGTAACAAAGCAAAGTAAAAACAGAGGTGTAAACGATGGATGTGAATAGACCCGGGGGCCGTAGTGTTTACTAGTGGCTTCTCTCATGAAAGCAAGTAGACGGTGGGTGAACAAATTACTGTCGAGCAATTGATAGAACCGCGCAAAGTCGTGACGATATCTATGCAATGACTATATCTATAGGCATCACGTCCAAAACAAGTAGACCGATACTTTCTGCATCTACTACTATTACTCCACACGTGAACCGCTATCCAGCATGCATCTAGTGTATTAAGTCCATAAGAACAGAGTAACGCCTTAAGCAAGATGACATGATGTAGAGGGATAATCTCAAACCAATGATAAAAACCCCATCTTTTTACCCTTGATGGCAACTACTTGATGTGTGCCTTGCTGCCCCTACTGTCACTAGGAAAGGTCACCACATGGTAGAACCCAAAACCAAGCACTTCTCCCATTGCAAGAATCATAGATCTAGTTGGCTAAAAAAAACCCAAGACTCGGAGAGACTTACAAGGATATCAAGTCATGCATATAAGAAATCAGCAAAGACTCAAATATATATCATAGATAATCTGATCACAAATCCACAACTCATCGGATCTCGACACACACACCGCCAAAGAAGATTACATCGGATAGATCTCCATGAAGATCATGGAGAACTTTGTATTGAAGATCCAAGAGAGAGAAGAAGCCATCTAGCTACTAACTACGGACCCGTAGGTCTGAAGTGAACTACTCACGAGTCATTGGAGGGGCGATGATGATGATGATGAAGCCCTCCAACTCCAAAGTCCCCTCCGGCAGGGTGTCGGGAAGGGTCTCCAGATGAGATCTCGCGGAAACGGAAGCTTGCGGCGGCGGAAAACTATTTTCGAGGCTCCCCTGATTTTTTGCTGAATATTTGGGAATATATAGGCCAAGGATCTAGGTCAGGGGGCGGCCAGGGAGGCCACAAGCCCTCACACCGCCGCCTCCCCCTGATCTTCTTCCGTTCGGGAAAATCATTTCAGGGTTTTTATTCCATTTGGACTCCTTTCCAAAATCAGATCTGAGAAGAGTCAAAAACACAGAAAAAACAGGAACTGGCACTTGACACTGAAATAATAAGTTAGTCCCAAAAAAGATATAAAAAGGTACATAAAACATCCAAAGAAGACAAGATAACAACGTGAAACCATCAAAAATTATAGATACGTTTGAGACGTATCAGTGGTGCAGCACAGGAGCAGTAAGTATTTCCCTCAGTTTGAGAACCAAGGTATCAATCCAGTAGGAGAATCTCGTCAAGTCCATAGTACCTGCGCAAACACAAACGAGCTTGCACCCAACGCTATAAAGGGGTTGTCAATCCCTTCAAGATTGATTGCAAAGTGAGATCTGAAGGCGGAAAGTGCAATGAAGTAAAAGAGTAAGGCTGAAAATATCGTGTGGAGTAGACCCGGGGACCATAGTGTTCACTAGAGGCTTCTCTCAAAATAGCAAATATTACGGTGGGTGAACAAATTACTGTTGAGCAATTGATAGAACCGCACAAAGTCATGATGATATCTAATGCAATGATCATACATATATGCATCACGTCCGAGACAAGTAGACCGATACTTTCTGCATCTACTACTATTACTCCACACATCGACCGCTATCCAGCATGCATCTAGTGTATTGAGTTCATGACAAATAGATTAACGCCTTAAGCAAGATGACATGATGTAGAGGGATAATCTCAAACCAATGATGAAAACCCCATCTTTTTACCCTTGATGGCAACAACATGATGCGTGCCTCGCTACCCCTTCTGTCACTGGGTGAGGTCACCGCACGGTATGAACCCAAAACCAAGCACTTCTCCCATTGCAAGTATCATATATCTAGTTGGCCAAACGAAACCCACAACTCGAAGAGAATTACAAGGATATGAAATCATGCATAAGAGAGATCAGAAGAAACACAAATAAGATTCATAGATAATCTGATCATAAATCCAAAATTCATCGGATCTCGACAAACACACCGCAAAAGAAGATTACATCAGATAGATCTCCATGAAGATCATGGAGAACTTTGTATTGTAGATCCAAGAGAGAGAAGAAGCCATACTTTGTATTGTAGATCCAAGAGAGAGAAGAAGCCATCTAGCTACTAGCTATGGACCCGTAGGTCTATGGTGAACTACTCACGCATCATCAGAGAGGTCATGGTGTTAATGAAGAAGCCCTCCGTATCCGAATCCCCCCTCCGACAGGGCACCAGAACATGCCCCAGATGGGATCTTGCAGAGACAAAAGCTTGCGGCGACGGAAAAGTACTTTCGATGATCTCTTGATTTTTCTGGGATTTTAGGGAATATATAGGCGGAAGACCTAGGGCGGAGGTGGCCCAGGGAGCCCACAAGCCTGGGAGGCGTGCCCCCTGGCCGCGGCTAGGGGGCTTGTGGGGTCCCTGGTGGCCCCTGCCTTGATTCTCAGGTTCCCCGATCTTCTTCTGTTTCGGAAAAAATCTTTTTGGAAGTTTCGTTCCGTTTGGACTCCGTTTAAAATCCTCCTCTGAAAGGGGTCAAAAACACGGAAAAAACAGGAACTGGCACTTGGCACTAAGTTAATAAGTTATTCCCAAAAAAGATATAAAAGGCATACAAAACATCCAAAGTTTGACAAGATAATAGCATGAAACCATCAAAAATTATAGATACGTTGGAGACGTATCAAGCATCCCCAAGCTTAACTCCTGCTCGTCCTCGAGTAGGGAAGTGATAAAGACTGAATTTTTGATGTGGAATGCTACCTAGCATAGTTGTCCTTTGTAACTTCTTTCATGTGACATGAATGTTCAGATCCGTAAGATTCGAAACAATAGTTTGCTATTGACATGAAAACAATAATACTTCAAGCAAACTAGCAAAGTAATCATGAACTTTCAAAATAACAAGGCCAAAGAAAGTTATCCCTACAAAATCATATAGTCTGGCTATGCTCCATCATCCTCACACAACTAATGTAAATCATGCACAACCCCGATATTGGCCAAGTAATTGTTTTCGCACTCTTACTTTCTCAAAATTTTAATAACTATCACGCAATACATGAGCGTGAGCCATGGATATAACACTATAGGTGGAATAGAGTGTGGTGGTGGTCGTGAGACAAAAAGGAGGAGATGGTCACATTGACTCGGCATATCAAGGGGTTATGGAAATGCCCATTAATAGATATCAATGTGAATGAGTAGGGATTGCCATACAAAGGATGCACTAGAGCTATAAGTATGTGAAAGCTCAAAAGGAGAACTAGTGAGTGTGCATCCAACTTGCTTGCTCATGAAGACCTAGGGCAATTTTGAGGAAGCCCATCATTGGAATATACAAGCCAAGTTATATAATGAAGATTTCCACTAGCATAAGGTGCTGACGAAACGAGAGGCTCTCAATCATGAAGAACACGGTGCTATTATGAAGGACACATGCGGAAAAAGATAGTAACATTGTCCCTTCTCTCTTTTTCTCTCTCTCTTTTTTTATTTGGGCTCTTGGGCCTCTCTTTTTTCTCCTTTTTTTATTTGGGCTCTTTGGCCTCTTTTTTTATTTCCTCACATGGGACAATTCTCTAATAATGATGATCATCACACTTTTATTTACTCACAACTCAAAGCTTAGAACGATGATGACTCTATAGGAAATGCCTCCGACAGTGTACCGGGATGTGCAACGATCTAGCTTGGCGTATGACGTTGAAACATCTCGCTAGCTATCTTACGATCTTGCAATGGCAATATGAGAGTGACGGCACAAGTCATGAGACGGAATGGTCGGAGTTGCATGGCAATATATCTCGGAATGGCTATGAAAATGCCATAGTAGGTAGGTATGGTGGCTGTTTTGAGGAGGACATATGGTGGGTTTGTGCACCGCCGAGAATTGCGCGGCACTAGAGAGGCTAGCAATGGTGGAAGGTGAAAGTTCATCTATACCATGGACTCACATTAGTCATGAAGAACTCACATACTTGTTGCACTAGTTTTTATTAGTAATCGAAACAAAGTGCTAAACGCATACTCCTAGGGGAAGGGTTGGTAGGTGTTAACCATCGCACGATCCCGACCTCAACACAAAGGATGACAATCAATAGATCAATTATGCTCCGACTTCCTAACATAGCGGTTAACCATACGTGCATGTTACGGGAATCACTAACTTCAACACAAGTATTTCTAGATTCACAACACCTTACTAACATAACTCTTAATATTACCAAATCCACGTCTCAAAACTAATTGAGAGGAATCAAGACTTTTCTTTCTACTCAATGCACATGAAGATGGACGTTTTTGTATCCTCTTTGGGTACCTATTACCTTTGGGACTACTTTCATAGCATAAGCCCACTACCAAGTCACGCACCGTCGTGCTCTAAAAGATCTAAGTGAAGCACATAGAGCAAAATTATCTAGCTCAAAAGATATAAGTGAAGCACTATGAGCATTCTAGCAAAATCACGATGAGTGCATGTCTCTCTCTAAAGGTGTGCAGCAAGGATGATTGTGACACAACAAAAATAAAAGCCTCCTACGATACAAGACGCTCCAAGCAAAACACATATCTTGTGGTGAATAAAAATATAGCTCCAAGTAATGTTACCGATGGATTGAAGACGAAAGAGGGGATGCCTTCCCGGGGCATCCCCAAGCTTAGGCTTTTTGGTGTCCTTGAATTTGGCTTGGGATGCCTAGGTCATACCCAAGCTTGAGCTTGTTCCACTCCTTATCTGTTTGTCCATGAGAACATCACCCAAAACTTGAAAACTTCACAACACAAAACTTAAACAGAAACTCGTGATAACATTAGCACAAGAAAACAAACTACCATCTCTTTAGGTACTGTAGCAATCTTGATTTCTATTTATATTGGTGTTAGATTACTGTATTCTCACTTTTCCATGGCTAGTACCCCCCGATACTATCCATAGTTTCATCAAAACAAGCAACCAACTCAACAAAAACAGAATCTGTCAAAAACAGACCAGTCTGTAGCAATCTGTATACTTTGTATACTTATGGTTCCTCACCAATTCTGAAAAATTACGACTGCCTGGGCAAAAGGCATATCAACCAGCATAAAAAATAATCAACTCAAAAGCTCTTTCTGAATAAAAATGAAAAATAATCTCGTGAGCGAAAAGTTTGTGTCTTTTTCCAGCAGGATCAAACAACCATCACCAAGACTAGTCATAAACGTTTTGCTTGGCTCAAACACAAAAAGAAACACAAAAGACACAATCATAACAGAATTATGATGGTGTGGACACAACAAAACAGAACGCAAAAAGCAAAGATAAATTCATTGGGTTGCCTCCCAACAAGCGCTATTGTTTAACACCCTTAGCTAGGCATAAGGATTTTAATGATGCTCACACAAAAGATAAGAATTGAAGCACAACGAGAGCATCATAAAGCATGTGAAAATCACATCTAAGTCTAACACACTTCCTATGCATAGGAATTTTATAGGAAAACAAATTGGCAAGACAACCAATAGTTACCAAATGCAAGGAAGAAGAAAGAGACAATAGCAATCTCAACATAACGAGATGTAAATTGGTAACATGAAAGTTTCTACCACAATATTTTCCTCTCTCATAGCAAGTACATGTGGGATCATAATCAAATTAAAAAAATATGGCTATCACAAAGGATATTCTTTTCATGATCCACATGCATGCAAAGTTGACGCTCTTAAAAAATAATGGGATTATCATCAACTAAAGTCATGACGTCTCCAAACCCACTTTCAATCTTATTGCAAATATCATATTCATCGTGAGGCTTAAACAAATTTTCAAGATCATAAGAAAAATCATTACCCCAATCATGATCATTGCAACAAGTAGTGGACATAGAAAAACTAGCATCCCCAAGCTTAGGGTTTTGCATATTTTTAGCATGATTGACACTAATAGGATTTATAGTGAAACCATTGCAATCATGCTTTTCATTCAAGGAGCCCTCGTGAATCACTTCATGAATTTCTTCATCACAATTTTCAGATTCACGCATCTCAAGCGAAGATGCAAGCATATTGAAGGCACACAGCACATAAGCAAAGGAAAGGCAAACGAGAGAAAAGGGCGAACAAGAAAGGCAAACGAAGAAAAGGGCAAATATTTTTGTAAATTTTAGTTTTTCAAAAGTGGGGGAGAGGAAAACGAGAGGCAAAAAAGTAAATTCAAGAGATGAGTTTGCGACACTTACTTGGATGAGTTCTTGACTTGATCCTCCCCGGCAACAACGCCAGAAATTCTTCTGCTACGGCAACAGACAACAGCGTGAGAGATTGACACATTGACGGAGGCTGGGCTTGCGTTGGTTTTTCCCTTGAAGAGGAAAGGGTGGTGCAGCACAGGAGCAGTAAGTATTTCCCTCAGTTTGAGAACCAAGGTATCAGTCCAGTAGGAGAATCTCGTCAAGTCCACAGTACCTGCGCAAACACAAACGAGCTTGCACCCAACGCTATAAAGGGGTTGTCAATCCCTTCAAGATTGATTGCAAAGTGAGATATGAAGGCGGAAAGTGCAACGAAGTAAAAGAGTAAGGCTGAAAATATGGTGTGGAGTAGACCCGGGGACCATAGTGTTCACTAGAGGCTTCTCTCAAAATAGCAAATATTACAGTGGGTGAACAAATTACTGTCGAGCAATTGATAGAACCGCGCAAACTCATGATGATATCTAAGGCAATGATCATACATATAAGCATCACGTCTGAGACAAGTAGACCGATACTTTCTCCATCTACTACTATTACTCCACACATCAACCGCTATCCAGCATGCATCTAGTGTATTGAGTTCATGACAAAGAGAGTAACGCCTCAAGCAAGATGACATGATGTAGAGGGATAATCTCAAACCAATGATGAAAACCCCCATCTTTTTACCCTTGATAGAAACAACATGATGCATGCCTCGCTATCCCTTCTGTCACTGGGGAGGTCACCGCACGGTATGAACCCGAAACCAAGCACTTCTCCCATTGCAAGAATCATAGATATAGTTTGCTAAACAAAACCCACAACTCAAAGAGAATTACAAGGATATGAAATCATGCATAAGAGAGATCAGAAGAAACTCAAATAAGATTCATAGATAATCTGATCATAAGTCCACAATATCAGATCTCGACAAACACACCGCAAAAGGAGATTAGATCGGATAGATCTCCATGAAGATCATGGAGAACTTTGTATTGAAGATCCAAGAGAGAGAAGAAGCCATCTAGCTACTAGCTATGGACCCGTAGGTCTATGGTGAACTACTCACGCATCATCGGAGAGGTCATGGTGTTGATGAAGAAGCCCTCCGTATACGAATCCCCCCTCCGGCAGGGCACCAGAACGTGCCCCAGATGGGATCTTGCGGAGACAGAAGCTTGCGGCGGCGGAAAAGTACTTTCGATGATCTCGTGATTTTTTCTGGGATTTTAGGGAATATATAGGTGGAAGACCTAGGGCGGAGGTGGCCGAGGGATCCCACAAGCCTGGGAGGTGCGGGCCCCCTATGGGCGCGGCTAGGGGGCTTGTGGGGTCCCTGGTGGCCCCCTGCCCTGATTCTCAGGTTACCCGATCTTCTTCTGTTTCAGAAAAAATCTTTTTGGAAGTTTCGTTCCGTTTGGACTCCATTTAAAATCCTCCTCTGAAAGGGGTCAAAAACACCGAAAGAAACAGGAACTGGCACTTGGCGCTGAGTTAATAAGTTAGTCCCAAAAAAGATATAGAAGGCATACAAAACATCCAAAGTTTGACAAGATAATATCATGAAACCATAAAAAATTATAGATACGTTGGAGACGTATCATCCCTCCATGAGTAGTAAGGGCACACAAAACTGATGTTTATTTGAATGATTGAAGGTGGCACATGAAAATTTACTTGGAACGAGTGAGTAATACCACATATAGGTAGATCTGGTGGACTCATCTGAAACAACTTTGGGTTTATGGATTTTGGATGCACTTGTAGTATTCTCACTTAGTACATGCGAAGGCTAGCAAATAGATTGAGAAGCGACCAACTAGAGAGTGACAACACTCATAATCATGCATTGCAAATATTTAACATTGGATACGAGCATGGGTAGGATATAAACACCGTGAACATAAATATCATGAATGTTGCATTGGTTTTGAATAAACTACATGTGTGAACATGTACCAAGTCAAGACATTTGAATTATTTAGAGGAGGATACCATGCTAACATACTACATCACAAGCATTTTAATGCATGCTGACACACAAGATGAGTCGTTGTCCACTCCTAGCTATTTAAGCATGGCATGAACAACTATAATCTCCAATTGTCATCACAAACATGTTTACTCATAATATGTTGAATTGATATCGACTGAGTTAAACATATTTACATAAAACAGAAAATAAGAAGAGTTCATACTAGCTTCCCTTCACCCCAATCACTTCATCAAATCATCGTCATTATTGCATTTCACTTGCATGATCGAATGATGTGAACATAATAATAGTGCAAGTGTGTCGTGGATTAAGCTGTAATCCGCAAAACCATTTATTCAACGGAGAAGATAAGGTAATATTGGCTCTTTGTTAGATCAACAATATCGCATATGAGAGCCACTCAAGAACACAGAAGAAAGTGAAAATAAAACTGAACATGGATATACAGTGAAATAGAATGAACACCGACAACGGGAATTAACGTGTGATACATGAATGTAATGTTGGCGAGAATACATACTCCCCCAAGCTTAGGCTTTTGGCCTAACTTGGTGTATTGCCATGGATGGAAATAATCAGGACTAGGGTATTACTGAGACTCCTAAGGCTCCCACTGGTATGTAGGCTCTAGTGATGGCTCTTGTTGAGGTGGTGGGGGTGGTGTGAGGCCCCAATAAACATAAATGTCCTTAGGCATAATTGTGTGCCTGCTCCGGGAAAGATCGACCAAAGTTGACGCGGGCAAAGTAATTTTCTCACAAGCACTCTTGCTAAATACCAAGTTGCACTGAAATTGTATGTTGCGGGAGTCAATAAATGATGCCCAACCATGCTATCATAATCAAGATATTTCGTAGTTAAGATCCCATCCCGCGCGTGTCTAATAGGAATCTCAAAATGTCCAGCGAGGCGAGAGGCATAAATACCACCATAGATGACACCCTTGGAGCTATTGGTGTCCAACCACCATGCAAAAATAGCTCCCAAACTAAACAACCGGTCAACATAAAGTGCACTACGCAAGATGGAAAGATAAGGTGAGCTGAGCGTTTCACTCTCCCACTTACCAATGATGCACCTCCGAGTAAATACTGAAAAGTAAAGTAGAACATGAAAGTGCAAACTAGCAACCCTGGCACCAAACACTCCTCTCGTCTCCCCCACACTTACTGCAGATATAAAATCATGAACATACCTAAGACGAGTCTCTAGAGGGATGCCCTCATTATAAATTTTATAGACTTGGGAGAACCTACCAAGTGTCATTTCTTTGTGTTTATCATGTAGGTGGAATGATATGGTGGGTGGCTATCTTCTAGCGTGAAAGTAAATTTTTTGCACAAAAGTATTAGTGAGGAGAAGGTACTGATCACACTTATCTTCAAGGAATGGAGTGCGTCCTGTTATGTTTATCAAATTATAGAAGTCATCACGAATGCCCTCATCCCTCAAGAATGTGTTGCAAGGACATACGCAAGGTCGCACCTTCGCAGCGTGAGGAAGATTATACTTGTGCTTCTCCTACACAGTTTCCTTGGAACTCCGGGTAGAAAAACCTCTCAATATCATCCTAAGCATTTTATTTTTCTCTAAAAAGTTTCTGAAAATTTTAGTCCCTCAAAATAAAAGTGAATAAAATTCAACAAAATTGATAGCAACTACTCCCACAAGTTTCTAGAGGTTATATCATGCATCAAATCTACATTGAACCATACAAATTCGACATGCAAGCTCATATACATGGTCACAGACAGTAGGAAAATTTGCAAAATATAAAACACTAGAACGGAAACTAATTGGACCATTGGTAGGAGTTACGTACAAAGGAGCAACTCGTCAAAATAGTTTAAAAAATGGAGTTCGTGGAAAAGAGATTAAAAATCACTAAAAAAATGAGCAAGAAGATAGGCTAGGAGGAAAGGATGATTTTTTCTAGATGTAGAAGAAGGCAATGTGGTGGTGCACTAAGTGAGGGGGCCTGTGGGATCCACAAGCTTGATAGCCACGCCCAAGGGGGTGGGCGTGCCTTATGAGCTCATCTCTCATAGGTGCACCCCCGGGATGTGTTCGGTTCCAAAAATTATTAAATATTACAGAAAAAAGCATCCTAAATTTTCATGTCGTTTCGAGAACTTTTATTTTTGGGACATTTTTTATTACATGGGTAATTTATAAAATAGGATAATAGTGGCATTCTACTTTATTAAGACCTTAAATAACAAAGAGTAAACTATTGGAACAATAGATTATGCTTACTAAATTTATCGACCACATGCTACTAAAAAAGAATCCATTAATAAGTTTGATCAAGTCTTATTAACAAACTATTTCCCACTAACATGAAATGGTATTTTTTCGTATAACACTAAGTTACCTCAATGGATATAAGCATTTCCCCAAAATAAGAATTTCATATTTCTTTATGACACGCGAAAGAGGAAATTTAAACCCTCTAATAGTAATTGTCAAAAGTTTTGCAATGGAGTTGATATTATTCACTGGACTTTGTTTCCTTTGGAAGTATACCGTATGTAGGTTACAATTAACATGAAAAGTGACCTTAATTTTGTTGCAATCAATAATAGACCCTGCAGTATTCAAAAAAGGTCTACCTAGGATAATCAAAATGTTGTCTTCCTAGGGCATATCAAGAATAACAAAGTCCGTTAAGATAGTAACGTTCACAACTACAACGGGAACATCATCACAAATTTTGATAGGTAGAGGAGCTGATTTATCAACCATTTGCAAAGATATTTCAGTAGGTATCAATTTATTCAAATCAAGTTTTCTATATAAAGAGAATGGCATAACAATGACATCGGCTCCTAAATCACATAAAACAATTTTGACATAACTTCTTTTAGTGGAGCAAGGTATAGTGGGTATTCCTCAATCTCCTAACTTTTTAGGTACCCCCTCCCCTTTAAAAGAATAATTTGCAAGCATCATGGAAATTTCAGCTTCACGTATCTTTCTTTTATTAGTGACAATATCTTTCATGTATTTAGCATAAGGAGGCATTTTCAAAATATCCTTCAAATCTGTTTGCAAAAGACGGGTCTAAGCATTTCAATAGAGCGGTCAAAATCCTCCTCATCCTTATTTTTCGAAGGTTTACGAGGAAAAGCATGGGTTTTTGAACCCATGGCTCTCTTTCCATACCATGTTTTCTAGCAATGAAATCCCTTTATCATATCTTTTATTTTTAGGAGGGGCGTTATCAAGATCAACATCGAGTTATATTTCTAATTCAGCATTAGATTCTTTATGATTGTCTGGTTGATCATCTACATGAACATTATCATTATGTGGATGTTCACTACCAGATTGTGTCTCAACATCAGAAATAGAAACATCATTATGATTCTTAGAAGGTTCTTCTATCACATGTTCACTAGAAGCATGCAAAGTTCTATGCTTTTTTATTTCATTTTTATTCTCAGATGGATTTGGTACACGAGTATCAACCCTCTGAGTATCTTTCTCAATTCTATTAGGGTAGCCTTCAGGATAAAGGGGAACCTGAGTCATTTTGCCTCTTCTAGTCACAACTTTAACAACACGCTCATTCATTTTATTATTCATTTCGTTAAGCAAATCATTGTGTGACTTGGAGACTTGTTCTAGTTGAGTATGAACCATGGATGAATGTTTACTTAAACCTTTAAAATTCTTAGCACTCCTAAACATCAAGTCACTCAAATGACCAATCACCATGGCATTTTGTTTCAGTTGATTTCTAACATACATATTGAAGTTTTCTTGTTTAACGATGTAGTTATCAATTCATCCATGCATTGACTAGCAGATTTATTATAAGAAATGTCACCCTCATCGAATCTATAAAGAGAATATACGTACCTTTACCACCTATGTCGGGATATCAAGTCCATATATTTCTTCAATAGGTGGTAAATTCTTAACTTCTTCAGATTTAATACCCTTTTCTTTCATAGTTTTTTAGCTTATTGCATATCTTCTCGACTAAGGAATATAATACCTCTCTTCTTTGGAGTTAGCTTTGGTAGTGGTCTAGGAAGTGTCCAATCATCGGATTTCTTTAACATATTATTCAATAGTTCCTTAGCCCGTCCAATAGTTCATTCCCTGAAAACACAAGCAACACAACTATCTAGGTAGTCCCTAGAAGCATCGGTTAGCCCATTATAAAAAAGTAAAGTATTTCATTTTTGTTAATAGGATGATCAGACAAAGAATTAAGTAATTGGAGAAGCCTCCCCAAGGTTGAGGGAGATTCTCCTCTTCATATTGCACAAAGTTAAATATTTCTTGTAAGGCAACTTGTTTCGTATGAGCAGGAAAATATTTTTTAGAGAAGTAATATAGCATATCCTGGAGACTATGAACACAATCAGGAGCAAGTCTATTAAACCCTTTCTTAGCATCACCCTTTAATGAGAAAGGAAATAACTTAAGAATATAGTAGTAGCAATTTTTTCCTCATGAGAAAATAGGGTGGAAATATCATTCAATTTGGTAAGGTGTGCCACAACAATTTCAATTTAATAACCATGAAAATGATCAGATTCTATCAAAGTAATTAACTTGTGATCAACCGATAATTCATAATCCTTACGAGTAACAAAGATAGGATAAGTAGCAAACTTATGATAATATTTAATTATCTCTATCATATATTTTTCTTTCAGCTTACTCAGTAATTCCTTAAGATCTTCTCTATCATTCTATAACATAACCATCAGGTATCTCACGTATTTCAACTCTAGTAGGAGAGTTAGGCATAATAGGTGAATCATAATTTTCATCAGTTTCAACAATCTCAATTTCTTTAGATCTAGCAATAGGAGCATCAAGCAATTCACCTAGTGGCACAATATTAGTTTCATCAAGCATAGTAGTAGGATCATCCTGAATATCTTCTATAGTAGAAGCAGTGTCTATTACTTGTGATATATCAGATTGAATAACAGGGGGAGGTGTCGCAAGCCTACTTAAAAGAGAAGGTGAATCAAGTGCAGAGATAGATGACAGTTCTTACCTCCCCTCGTGTTAGAGGGTACGATCTTAGTCCTTTCGTCCTTTAGTTTATTCATAGTGTCCAATAGATATCCCAGCTGAACTCAATAAATAAAGTTATGCTTCCTGACAACATTGCCAGAAAAAGGTCTTGATAACCCACAAGTATAGGGGATCACGACAATCTTCGAGGGTAGTATTTTCGCCAAATTTGTTGATTCGACACAAGGGGAGCCAAAGAATATTTATGAGCCTTGGCAGTTGAGTTGTCAATTCAACCACACCTCAAATATAACATCTCTCCAACAAAGTGTATGGTAGCACAATTTTTTGATAGTTTCACTAATAGTACCAACTAGTACAAATGCCCGTGTGTTGCACCGGGCGAAAAATAATAACAGCAAAATCCATCATCGCACACACAATCTGCTTCATCCACTTGAATACGGCCACCCATCCATCTCATAGTTATCCTTCTTTCTGCCGTCGATGACGTAGGTCGTTCACCTTGTCGCACATGTGCGAACATGAGCTCATGGAGTTGAACCTACAGGTGCAGTCCTATCCTTAGGAAGGAAAAATATCCTCAACTCATTCTGAACAAGAGATGAGGCCGATTCCAAAGCCATGAAGGCCATGAAATGACCCACATCCAGGTGCATCTCAAGATAGCAGAGGGAATCAAGAGATGAGGGATAGGGCGATACCTGAGCCGTCCCGTCGACTGAATGAATCAGCGGCCGTGCTGGATCCTGACCGGATCCACCTCGCGCCGACCTCCAGTGCTTCCCCGCCTCCTGGAGCCCTTTCCTTCTCGCGCGGGAGGTTGGGGGCTGCGTCGGCGGGGCGAACGTCCAACCCCATTTAACATCATGACAGTATAATAAAGAACACTAAAAGTAACAAAATTTAGTAAGCAATATGCCGCAAGAAAATCATCGTGGGTTTCGACAGAAAATAAAATTGAACACAAATTTAATAAGAATGCCAATTGCAACGTCCTCTCCTTTGAGTACGAGGACTCTTCCTATAAATTCCTTTTTCTAGCTTAATGCAATTCCCAGTTATTGCATTGTGCAACGTCCTCCTTTTATTCTTTGGATGATACTTGATTTCTTTTACCTTCCATCTCATGCCCCCATAATTACCCCCACAATCCTTTAGAGTTAATACCTATCCAATCAACGGTGCAAATTGCTTCTTTTATTCTTTGGAGGAGGATGATACTTGATTTCTTTTACCTTCCATCTCAAGCCTCCGATCATGCATCATGCAAAGTCTCTCCCACCATGCATATGAGGAGTCTGTTGAATTAGCTCACGGCAGACGACGATGTTGAACGTATATATGTTGATGAAAAACAGTTTTGTGTAGCGATGTGGTACTATTAAATACAGGATATTCATGGTCATTAAGACAAACAGGGCCAAGAATCTATTCTTTTGCCCGATGTTCATGTTTGCTTGCGTTGATAGACTTTGGCCCAGCAGCTGGAGCGCCGGACATAGGCCGAGTTGTGTGGCCTTTGCACTTCTTGGACATAAAATTATTACTATCTTTTCAGGTCAAGATGGCTTGGTTGTCTAGTTCGTTATATGGTAGTCCGATTGTAAAGTCCAAGGTGTGCGGTTCGAATCCCATGTGAGCATATACGCTTTTAGCTGCATTATATTACATGGAAATCTCAAGTTAGCTAAATGGATGATTTACTGCCAATAAAAGAATTAGTAGCATCAGGATAAGTCGTGCACAGCTTCTAAAAATTATCATAATATTTTAAAGATTAAGATGCGCTAGTCATATCAAGTTTTTGGACATGTCAATGAGATATAACACTATGGAGATTGCTTGCTTAATTCATACATTATAGCATCCAAATAAAACTAATGTGATGGCCCTAGGAATATAGGGGCTAAGGCAGAATGAAAATAATTTGTAATACACTTATACACATAACATCTACACCTAGCTCAGTAGTCAAGACAGAGGCAATTAATCTACAGGGACACGGGTACGAACTGAATTCCGTGTAGAGCTTACGGTCTTTCTATAGTACTCATTCTCAGCACGCAACTCTTCATTCTGCTTCTTCAAAGACTTGTTCTCCTCTGTCTTGAGATGCAACTCTAGTTCGAGTCTCTGAATCTGTTTGGCCTCGAGCTCTTCAGTCTTGCTAACGATCTGCGGCCTCAACATCTGATTCTCAGCTCTCAGACACTCACCTGCAATGATGCAAAAGATTATCAAGAAACGCATTGCGTATTTTGAAATGTGCGAGTACTAAAAGCTAGTGATTCTTTCTTCTATACAGTGATTTGTTTTGTTCTGGATTTCAATTCCAATTGGTTGCACTCCGTTCGGTGTCACACTCACACTTGCTTTCCTCTTCCTTCCTTGCTCTCAGCCTCCAATCTGAACATAGTTGTCCGCAGAAACATACTTGTCTGCATTTGAACATTTTACTTGCACATTACTTGAAATGTAATAAATATATCACAGATAATGAGGCACACATTCTACTCATGATGAAACTGCATACATGGATATTGTGTTCTATAAGTACGAATTGCAACAAGGTTTGTGTGATCAATACTTCTTTATACCTTGACCTTCTTCATTCTTGATCTCAATTTCAGTAGCCCGTGGTTCATTTTGTTTGGCGGTTACTTCTCTCTTCATACCCTGCAGCCCGCCTCCAATCTGAGCGTGGTCGTCCTCAGAAACATGTTTGTCTGCATGTAAACATTTCACTTGCACACCACCCAAAACACTATCAGAGATAATGAAGCACACATTGGACTCATGATGAACTGCATACACCCATGGAGTAATATAAGTAACAATTGCAAGACGGTGTGATCAATACTTGTTTGTACCTTCATCTTCTTCATCATCTTCAGAAGCCCGTGGACTATTCAGTTTGGCAGCTGCTTCTCTGTTCCTTGCCCGCAGCTCACCTTCACGCTGAAAATGGCCATCCTTAGAAACCCCCTCCTCTGCAACTGATATTTCCATTTGCAGCACCACTCAGGTATGAAAATCCAATCAATCTCCCATATGTACCACTACCACCAATTCCATGGAAAACCAAGAACATCGTCGGCCTACACTACAGCTAGTGCTACTCGCAGGAACATTTGAATTTAGCATGCATTACTACAGAAAAATGCTCTGCTCCTGGTTCTGGGACTAATTTTTCTAGAGGGCCTGGAAACTATGTTAACTGCATACTAGTAGAAAACAAACGCATTTGACTGATGATTGATTAGGAGATCCACATTGACATTGTGGAGTCGATCGATTCAATGGTTTTGTTGAGAAAACCCTAAATCAGTCACGGACTGAACCCCCCAAAAAAATCCCCAATCTACCCGGGAAGCATCGTGGAAGCCGCTTGCGATTTCCACAGCTGCGAACCATGAGGGAGGGAGGGATGGCTGCGACAGCGAGAAATTGAGGCAAGGGGTGACCGTTCACGGCGATCTAGAATGAGAATAATTAATGCCGGTGCCATGTACGGTACTCCCGCTTAATTAGGGAATTACCATCGCAATCGCGGGCGGCGCCCTCCCTCCCGGCGGGCGCGTGGGCGTCCGACGCCAGCTCCTCGCCCGCATTCTCCTCCTCGCAAAAGCAGGTGCCGCCCGGACGTCGAACAGATCCGGTGATGGAGGAGCTTGATACGTCCATTTTGCATCATGCTTTCTTGTTGATATTTATTGCTTTTGGGGCTGTTATATTACTTGTGGTACCATATTTATGCCTTTTCTCTCTTATTTTGCAAGGTTTATTTGAAGAGGGAGAATTCAGGCAACTGGAATTCTGGACTGGAAGAGGAGCAAATCCTAGTCCACTATTCTGCACATCTCCAAATGCCCTGAAAATTTACATGGATTTTTTCTGGAATATATTAAAAATACTGGGCAAAAGAACTACCGGAGGGGGCCACCAGGGCCCCACAAGCCCCCACTCCGCCACCATCCCTCTTGTGGCGGTGGGCAAGCTTGTGGGCTGCCTGAAGGCCCACTAGCCCCCCTCTTTTTCTATATGAAGCGTCCTGGTCTGGAAAAAATCAGGAGGGAGCTTTTTCATGGTTTCGCCACTGCCACGACGCGGAACTTGAGCAGATCCAATCTAGACCGCCGGCAGGACGATCCTGCCGGGGAAACTTCCCTCACGGAGGGGTAAATCGTCGCCATCGTCATCACCAACACTCCTCTCGTCGGAGGGGAGGCATCTTCATCAACATCTTCATCAGCACCATCTCCTCTCCAATCTCTAGTTCATCTCTTGTAACCAATATTCGTCTCGCAACTCCGATTTGTACTTGTAAGATTTCTCGTAGTGTTGATTACTCTTTGTAGTTGATGCTAGTTGGATTACTTGGTGGAAGAGTTTATGTTCAAATCCTTGATGCTATTCATTACACCTCTCGTCATGATTATCATTATGTCTTGTGAGTAGTTACTTTTGTTCCTGAGGACATGGGATAAGTCATGCTGATAATAGTCATGTGAATTTGATATTCGTTCGGTATTTTGATATGATGTATGTTGTCTTTTCCTCTAGTGGTGTTATGTGAACGTCGACTACATAACACTTCACCATATTTGGGCCTAGAGGAAGGCATTGGGAAGTAGTAAGTAGATGATGAGTTGCTGGAGTGACAGAAGCTTAAACCCCAGTCTATGCGTTGCTTCGTGAGGGGTTGATTTGGATCCACTAGTTTAATGCTATGGTTAGACTTTGTCTTAATTCTTCTTTTGTAGTTGTGGATGCTTGCGAGAGAGGTTAATCATAAGTGGGATGCTTGTCCAAGTAAGGGCAGTACCCAAGCGCCGGTCCACCCACATACCAAACTATCAAAGTAACGAACGTGAATCATATGAACATGATGAAACTAGCATGACAAAAATTCCCGTGTGTCCTCGGGAGCGTTTTTCCTCCTATAAGACTTTGTTCAGGCTTGTACCTTGCTACGAAAGGTATTGTGACACTTGCTGCACCATTGCTACTACTTGTTACTTATTACTTTTTGCTCGTTATGTTTCACCTCGCTACACAATCACTTGTTACCGCTACTTTCAGTGCTTGCATTTATTACCTTGCTGAAATCCGTTTATCAGAGCCTTCTCCTCCTCGTTGGGTTCGACACTCTTACTTATCGAAAGGACTAGTGATCCCCTATACTTGTGGGTCATCAAGACACTTTTCTGGCGCCGTTGCCGGGGAGTGAAGCGCCTTTGGTAAGTGGAAATTGGTAAGGAAACATTTTTATACTGTGCTGAAATTTATTGTCACTTGGCACTACGGAAACTCTTCCTCTGAGGAGTTTGTTCGGGGTATATTCACCTCGAACGGAAGCACGAGGAGTTGCTCCTCAACCTGAGGTACCTACTGAAAATATCTTTTATGAAATTCCTTTGTGTATGCTTGAGAAACTACTGGCTAATCCTTTTACAGGAGATGGATCTTCACATCCAGACTTTCATCTAATCTATGTAGATGAAGTTTGTGGTTTATTTAAGCTTGCAGGTTTGCCCGAGGATGAGGTAAAGAAAAAATTCTTTCCTTTATCTTTGAAGGATAAGGCGTTGACATGGTATAGGGTATGTGATGATGCTGGATCATGGGGCTACAATCGGTTGAAATTGGAATTTCATCAAAAGTTCTATCCTATGCATTTAGTACATCGTGATCGGAACTTTATTTATAACTTTTGGCCTCGTGACAGGGAAAGCATATCTCAAGCTTGGGGGAGGCTTAAATCAATGCTATATTCATGCCCCAATCATGATCTCTCGAGAGAAATCATCAGTCAAAACTTTTATGCTCGGCTTTCTCATGAAGATCGTACCATGCTTGACACTTCTTGTGCCGGTTCTTTTATGAGGAAGGATATTGATCACAAGTGGAATTTATTGGAGAGAATCAAACGCAACTCTGAAGATTGGGAGCTGGAGGAAGGTAAGGAGTCAGGTATGAATTTCCAGTTTGATTGCGTTAAATCTTTTGTTGAGAGAAACACTTCTAGAGATTTTAGCTCTAAGTATGGACTTGACTCTGAGATAGTAGCTTCTGTATGTGAATCTTTCGCTGCTCATGTTGATCTTCCCAAAGAGAAGTGGTTTAAATATCATCCTCCTGTAGAAAGCAACATAGCCAAAACCAATCTAGTTGAGGAGAAAATCATAGCTTTTAGTGATCCTGTTGTTCCTTGTGCTTACACTGAGAAACCACCATACCCTGCTAGGATAAAGGATTATTCTAAAGCTCCAAATGTGATACGTAGGGGTTACATTAGACCACTTGCACCCCTGAAGAGATTAGAGTTGAACCTAGTGTTGCTATTATCAAAGATCTCTTAGCCGAAGACATAGATGGGCATGTTATAAAATTCTGTTAGGACTCCGCTAGAATTGCTAAACCTCACGCGGAAGACAAAACAGACCTGTAGTTGGCCTGCCCGTTGTTTCTGTTAAGATAGGAGATCACTATTGCCATGGTTTATGTGATATGGGAGCTAGTGTTAGTGCAATACCCCGTTCTCTATATGATGAAATCAAAGATGAGATTGCACCTGCTGAGTTAGAACCCATTGATGTCACTATTATGCCAGCTAATAGAGACACTATCTGCCCTTTGGGAATTGTGAGAGACGTAGAAGTCCTGTGTGGTAAGACGAAGTATCCTACTGATTTCCTCGTCCTTGGTACTACACAATATAGCTTTTGTCCCATCATATTTGGTAGACCCTTTCTCAACACTGTCAATGCTCACATTGATTGCATTAAGCAGACTGTCACAATAAGTTTAGAGGGTGTGTCTCATGAATTTAACTTCTCCAAGTTTGGAAGACAAACCCATGAAAGAGAGTAGTCTGGTAGAGATGAAATCATTGCTCTTGCCTCTATTGCCATACCTCCTACGGATTCTTTAGAGCAATATCTGCTTGAGCATGAAAATGATATGCATATGGAGGAGAGAGATGAGATAGATAAAATTGTCTTAGAACAATATCCTATTCTCAAGAATAATCTGCCTGTTGAACTGCTTGGGGATCCTGCCCCACCAAAGGGTGATCCTGTGTTCGAGGTTAAACAGTTGCCGGATACTCTTAAGTATGCCTATCTTGATGAGAAGGTGATATATCCAGTCATTATTAGTGCTCACCTGTTAGAGCGCGAAGAGAAGAAGTTACTAAAAACTCTGAGGAAGCACTGCGCTGCTATTGGATATACTCTTGATCATCTTAAGGGTATTAGTCCTACTCTATATCATCATAAGATTAAAACTGATCCTGACTTTAAACCAGTTGCTGATCATCAAAGGAGATTAAATCCTAAGATGAAAGAGGTCGTTAGAAAAGAAATATCAAAGCTTCTGGAAGCAGGAATCATATATCCTGTTGCTCATAGTGATTGGGTAAGTCCAGTACATTGCGTACCTAAGAAGGGAGGTACCATCGTCGTTCCTAATGACAAGGATGAAGTAATCCCACAAAGGATTATTACCGGCTATAGGATGGTTATAGACTTCCGGAAACTGAACAAGGCAACCAGGAAAGATCATTATCCTTTGCCGTTCATCGACCAAATGCTAGAAAAGCTATCAAAGCACACTCACTTCTGCTTTCTAGACGGTTATTCAGGTTTCTCGCAGATACCTGTTGCACAATCTGATCAAGAGAAAACCACTTTCACCTGCCCTTTCGGTACCTTTGCCTATAGACGTATGCCTTTTGGCTTATGTAATGCACCTGCCACCTTCAAAAGATGTATGATGGCTATATTCTCTGACTTTTGTGAAAAGATTGTCGAGGTTTTCATGGATGACTTCTCCCTTTACGGGTCTTCTTTTGATGATTGCCTCAGCAACCTTGATCGAGTCTTACAGAGATGCGAAGAAACCAACCTCGTCTTGAATTGGGAGAAATGCCACTTTATGATAAATGAAGGTACCGTCTTAGGACACAAAATTTCTGAGAGAGGCATTGAAGTTGATAAGGCTAAGGTTGATGCAATTGAGAAAATGCCTTGCCCCACAGATATCAGAGGTATACGAAGTTTCCTAGGTCATGTTGGTTTCTATAGAAGGTTCATTGAAGACTTCTCTAAGATTTCTAGGCCTCTTACCAACCTCTTGCAGAAGGATGTTCCTTTTCTTTTTTATGAGGATTGTGAGGAAGCCTTCGAAATACTTAAGAAGGCTTTGATAACCGCACCTATTGTTCAACCACCTGAATGGAACTTGCCCTTTGAAATCATGTGTGACGCTAGTGATTATGCTGTTGGTGCTGTTCTAGGAAAAAGAGTTGACAAGAAGTTGAATGTCATTCACTACGCTAGTAAAACTCTAGACAATGCCCAAAGAAACTATGCCACTACGGAGAAGGAATTTTTAGCAGTCGTGTTTGCATGTGAAAAGTTCAGATCTTACACAGTTGACTCCAAAGTCACTATTCACTCTGATCATGCTGCTATTAAGTACCTCATGCAGAAGAAGGACGCTAAGCCTAGCCTGATCAGATGGGTTCTCCTGCTACAGGAATTTGATTTGCACGTCATTGACCGAAAGGGTGCTGATAACCCTGTAGCAGATAATTTGTCCAGGCTAGAGAATGTCCTTGATGACCCACTACCTATTGATGATAGCTTTCCTGATGAGCAATTGAATGTCATCCGCACTTCACTTAGTGCACCGTGGTATGCCGATTATGCAAACTATATCGTAGCCAAATACATACCACCCAGTTTCAGCTATCAACAAAAGATGAAATTCTTCTTTCATTTGAGACACTACTTTTGGGATGATCCTCACCTTTATAAGGAAGGATTAGATGGTGTTATTAGACGTTGTGTGCCTGAACATGAACAGGGACAGATCCCGCAGAAGTTTCATTCCGAAGCCTACGGAGGACACCATGCTGGAGATAGAACTGCCCATAAGGTATTGCAATCAGGTTTCTATTGGCCCACTCTCTTCAAGGATGCCCGTAAGTTTGTCTTGTATTGTGACGAATGCCAAAGGATAGAGAACATCAGTAAGCGTCAGGAGATGCCTATGAACTATTCACTTGTCATTGAACCATTTGATGTCTGGGGCTTTGATTATATGGGACCCTTCCCGAGTTCCAATGGGTACACTCACATCTTAGTTGCTGTGGATTACGTTACTAAGTGGGTAGAAGCTATCCCCACTAGAAATGCTGATCACCACACCTCTATTAAGATGCTTAAAGAAGTCATATTCCCAAGATTTGAAGTCCCTAAATACTTAATGACTGATGGCGGTTCACACTTCATTCATGGTGTTTTCCGCAAGATGCTAGCTAAGTATGATGTCAGCCATAGAGTTGCATCTCCTTATCATCCTCAATCTAGTGGTCAGGTGGAGTTGAGTAATAGGGAGATCAAGTTGATCCTACAAAAGACCGTCAGTAGATATCGAAAGAACTGGTCTAGCAAACTTGATGATGCACTATGGGCTTATAGGACTGCTTATAAGAATCCCATGGGCATGTCACCGTATAAAATGGTTTACGGTAAGGCCTGTCATTTACCTCTTGAGCTGGAACACAAAGCTTATTGGGCAATCAAAGAGCTCAACTTTGATTTCAAACTTGCCGGTGAGAAGCGGTTGTTTGATATCAGCTCGTTAGATGAATGGAGAGCCCAGGCATATGAGAATGCCAGGTTGTTCAAGGAAAAGGTTAAGAGATGGCATGACAAACGAATACAGAAACGAGAGTTCAATATAGGTGATTAGTCTTGCTATACAATTCTCGTTTGAGATTCTTTGCAGGCAAGCTTCTCTTTAAATGGGAAGGTCCCTATGTTGTCGGGGAAGTATATCGTTCCGGTGCCATCAAAATCAATAACACGGAAGGAAATTTTCCTAGAGTGGTAAATGGGCAAAGAATCAAGCATTACATCTCTGGTACTCCCATAAATGTTGAGACCAATATCATCAATGTCATAACTCCAGAGGAGTACATAAGAGATGTTTATCAGCGTGTTTCAGACCTTGAAAACGAAGATGTATCTGTTTCGGCAAGAAATTGGACTCCGATACTTTTCGAATAGGAAATTTCTTCTGTTTTGGAATTTTTGGAAAATTAGAAAAATAAAAAGAAGTCCGGAGAGCAAACGAGGCAGCCACAAGGGCTTACTCCGCCACCACCCCCGGGTGGCGGTGGGCAAGCTTGTGGGCACCTTGTGTGCCTCCCGGACTCCGTTTTCTTGTGGAGGACTCCTTCTGGCCTAGAAAAAAAATCAATATATAGTCGCCCAAAGGTTTTGATCTCCGTATCGCGCAGTTTTCCTCTGTTTTTGTTTCGAGCTTGTTGACTGCCGCAGATTTAGAGCAAAGATGTCTCAGGAATCTGTTGGGGAGAATGATCTTCACCAAGTTCATGAGGAAGTAGATGGTGATCTGAAAAGAGTAGAAGTCACGGAAGCCAGGGACCAAGCTAAGGAGAAAACCCAAGCTAGGGAGGAAGTTCAACCTATGTTCAACATTGAAGACGTTGAAGGAGTAGATTTTCTCCAACCCTTCCTCCACGTGTTGTCTCCATCCTTGATTGAACTCTTGAGGTTTTGTGAAATAACTCGTGCTTGCAATATTTCTCTTTCTCGTGAAGTTGTTTTGCTGGAAAACCATGTCACAGATCTCAAAGGTATAAATCAAAGATTGATAGCTCTCTTGGAATCAAAGGCGACAACAACACCACCATCACCACCATAGGAAGACAACTAAGGATTGGTATGGGCAATTCCCTTGGCTTCTGCCAAGCTTGGGGGAGTTGCCCCGGTATCGTATCACCTTTATATCTTCTGCTTTTACCTTTGTTTTAGTTCTTTCCTTTTCAGTTTTTATTTCTTCTTTTAGAGGAACAAGTCTTTAGTTTTTAGTTTGAGTCTTTTGCTTTTGTCTCTCCCCCGATGTATTCGAGCTTACGAGCTATATAATAAAGAGTGTCTTAGTCAAGGGCTTTTCTTTGTGCCATGATCAAAAGTATGAAAAGAACGATAGCATTAAAGATCATGAGACGATCTTATGGAAAGTGATAACTTCACGTATGACACGTATGATGATTGAAACTTGTTGAGAATAAATCAACATAGACCTCAGCCATTGTTGCAATTAATAAGAAGTAATAAGGAAAGAGAGGTTCACATATAAATATATGATCTTAGACACTTTTTGCAATTGTGAGCACTCACCAAACTATTACATGCCTAGGAGTAGATGTTGGACAAGGAAGACAACATAATGAATTGTGTTTGCTTGGTTCCAAACAATGTTATATGGTTAGAGATCCCTTAGCATGGGATGATTGCTTCCACCTCATATTAGCCAAAACTCCCGCACCAAGTAGAGATACTACTTGTGCATCCATAAACCTCCAACCAGTTTTGCCATGAGAGTCCACCATACCTACCTATGGATTGAATAAGATCCTTCAAGTAAGTTGTCATCGGGTCAAGCAATAAAAATTGCTCTCTAATATGCATGATCTATTACTGTGTGGAAAATAATCTTTGTACGAACCTGTGATGAGGAAGACATAAAAGCGACAGACTGCATAATAAAGTTCTTTGTCACAGGAGGCAATATAAAGTGACGTTCCTCCACACTAAGAGGACACGCATTCAAACCTCAAAAGCGCATGACAACCTCTACTTCCCTCTGCGAAGGGCCTATCTTGTACCTTTACTTTTTACCCTTGTAAGAGTCATGGTGATCATCACCAATTCCCTTTTTGCCTTTGTCTTGGCTACCGTCACATGCTTGGGAAAGATCTATATTCATATATCAACTTGGAGTTGAGTACTCATGCTTTATTGTTGTTGACTTTACCCTTGAGGTAAATCGTTGGGAGGCAAAACTATAACCCCTATCTTCCTCTGTGTTCAGCTGAAACTTTGACACCATGAGTACCACGTGAGTTGTAACAATTATGGAAAACAAAAGAGATGATTGAGTATGTGGGTTTGCCTTACAAGCTCTTATTTGGCTCTTTCTGATGTTGTGATAAATTGCAATTGCTTCAATGACTATGGACTATTGTTGGTTACTTCTCGGTAAGGTTTTTGCTTCATGCTTTGCTTTGTGAAGGAATTGTTACTTTCCCATAAGAATCTTTATGATGTATTGCTGTTCTATGTGTGATCATGATGCCCTCATGTCCGTATTATGTTTTATCGACACCTTCGTCCCCAAACATGTGGACATGTTTATGGAACTTGGTTTTCGCTTGAGGACAAGCGAGGTCTAAGCTTGGGGGAGTTGATACGTCAATTTTGCATCATGCTTTCATGTTGATACTTATTGCTTTTTGGGCTGTTATATTACTTGTGGTACCATATTTATGCCTTTTCTCTCTTATTTTGCAAGGTTTATTTGAAGAGGGAGAATTCAGGCAGTTGGAATTCTGGACTGGAGGAGGAGCAAATCCTAGTCCACTATTCTGCACATCTCCAAATGCCCTGAAAATTTACATGGATTTTTTCTAGAATATATGAAAAATACTGGGCGAAAGAACTACCGGAGGGGGCCCACCAGGGCCCCACAAGCCCCCACTCCGCCACCACCCCCCTGGTGGTGGTGGGCAAGCTTGTGGGCTGCCTGAAGGCCCACTAGCCCCCCTCTTTTGCTATATGAAGCGTCCTGGTCTGGAAAAAATCAGGAGGGAGCTTTTTCGTGGTTTCACCGCCGCCATGATGCGGAACTTGAGCAGATCCAATCTAGAGCTCCGGTAGGACGATCCTGCCGGGGAAACTTCCCTCTCGGAGGGGGAAATCGTCGCCATCGTCATCACCAACACTCCTCTCTTCGGAGGGGAGGCATCTTCATCAACATCTTCATCAGCACCATCTCCTCTCTAATCCCTAGTTCATCTCTTGTAACCAATCTTCGTCTCGCAACTCTGATTGGTACTTGTAAGGTTGCTAGTAGTGTTGATTACTCTTTGTAGTTGATGCTAGTTGGATTACTTGGTGGAAGAGTTTATGTTCAGATCCTTGATGCTATTCATTACACCTCTCTTCATGATTATGATTATGTCTTGTGAGTAGTTACTTTTGTTCCTGCGGACATGGGATAAGTCATGCTGATAATAGTCATGTGAATTTGATATTTGTTCGGTATTTTGATATGATGTATGTTGTCTTTTCCTCTAGTGGTGTTATGTGAACATCGACTACATAACACTTCACCATATTTGGGCCTAGAGGAAGGCATTGGGAAGTAGTAAGTAGATGATGGGTTGCTGGAGTGATAGAAGCTTAAACCCCGGTCTATGTGTTGCTTCGTGAGGGGCTGATTTGGATCCACTAGTTTAATGCTATGGTTAGACTTTGTCTTAATTCTTCTTTTATAGTTGCGGATGCTTGCGAGAGAGGTTAATCATAAGTGGGATACTTGTCCAAGTAAGGGCAGTACCCAAGCGCCGGTCCACCCACATACCAAACTATGAAAGTAACGAACGTGAATCATATGAACATGATGAAACTAGCATGACAGAAATTTCCGTGTGTCCTCGGGAGCGTTTTTCCTCCTATAAGACTTTGTTCAGGCTTGTCCCTTGCTACAAAAGGGATTGGGCCACTTGCTGCACCATTGCTACTACTTGTTACTTGTTACTTTTTGCTCGCTACGTTTCACCTCCACAATCACTTGTTACCGCTACTTTCAGTGCTTGCAGTTATTACCTTGCTGAAATCCGTTTATCACAGCCTTCTGCTCCTCGTTGGGTTCGACACTCTTACTTATCGAAAGGACTACGATTGATCCCCTATACTTGTGGGTCATCAGAGCTCGAGGCCAGGGGCAGCGGCGATGGCTGCGGCGGTGCGAGGCGAGGCTGGAGAAGGCCGAGGCGAGGTGGATCTGGGTTGGGGTCAACAGATCCGGGCGGCTCCAGCTCAGATCTGGCCAGAGACGGGGCGAGGTGGCCGACGGCGGAGCTTTGAGCTCGGGCTCCCATGGCGGTAGCCTCGCTGTAGGGAAGAAGGATACCGAGTGAGGGAGAGAGGAGAAGGAAAGAGAGGGACAACAGTGCGAGAGGAAATCGGGGGCCTGGCCTGGCGCGACACTGCGATCGTCGGCAGCAAGGTGGAGTGGGCGTGCGGCGACGGTGCGGAGCTCCGACGGAGGTTAGGGTCGACCTTCTCTGTCCTTGGATAAGGAGCGTGGGCGGATTTATTACATGACGCAAGGGTTATTTTCTAAACTCGAAATGTTTTTATCCAGATCCACTTATATAGGGACTGCGGGTTGAATACCCAGAAGCGGAGGGACTTTTATGCAAAAATGCCAGCAATGTATGGCAGAAGTGCTGCGCGCTTTATTATTAGGGGAGATAGTAATAGGAACAGTAACATTAGCAGTTTGTGATGATTGTACCAACATCAATAGTAGTTACTTATAAAAGAACAATATGAGAAAAGAGTAGCCATTGGATGAGCGATGGATACTTATGTTGGATAACATTCATGATAAAGCTGTCACAACCTAGAGAGATACACAATAACTCAAATTCATCAATGTAATGTAGGCATGTATTCCATATATAGTCATATGTGCTTATAATAAGAACTTGCATGACATCTTTTTTCCTACCCTCCCATGGAAGCGGCAAAATATGACTTTAGACCTAACGCCGACACCTAAGATAGGAAGGCCAAATAGTATATCGTCTGCATAGCGAGCGAAATAGACGTACTTGGTAGAATCCCCATTCTCCTCTTGGGCTACTCACCTATTCTTTTGAATTATATGTAACTGCGAGATTAATTTTTGGTTTTGATGTGCAAAAACAAACTATTTCTATCGAAAACATTCCTATAATGAATTCCTTAGGAACCTTTATTATAAATGGAATATACCAAATTGTGATCAATCAAATATTGCTAAGTCCTGGTATTTACTACCGCTTGGAATTAGATCATAAGATAATTTATATCTACACCAGGACTATAATATCAGATTGGGGAGCGAGATCGGAGTTAGCAATTGATAAAAAAGAAAGGATATGGGCTCGCATGACTAGAAAACAATAGATATCTATTCTAGTTCTATCATCAGCTATGGGTTTGAATCTAAGAGAAATTCTAGATAATGTTTCCTACCCTGAATTTTTTTCTTTCCCAAATGCTAAGGAGAAGAAGAGGATTGAGTCAAAAGAAAACACTATTTTGGAGTTTTATCAACAATTTGATTGTGTGTGTCCAAAGGGTAACTGAGGGATATTAGGGGATCATTTTAACAGAAAACTAGAACAAAGCATTAACACATTGCGAATAAATGAACTCCTTATACTACGTTCATCATCGAAGGGGGTCCTAACTATTGTCACTTTGGGGTCTATGGATCATAACACATAATAGGTGCATATGACTTGCAAGATAGGATCTAAAACACTCTCATATTCATGGAAACATAACAGGTTCAAATCTGAAATCATGGCACTCGGGCCGTAGTGACAAGCATTAAGCATATCAAAGTCATAGCAACATCAATATAAGAACATAGTGGATACTATGGATCAAGCTCTAACGAATTTACTCGGTTACATGATAAATATCATCCAACTCCATCACTGTCTAGAAAGCCTACGGAGGAATGACTCACTCCCGATGGTGAGCATCATGGAATTGTTGATGAAGAAGGGATGATGAAGACGACAACGACGGATCCACCTCTCCGGAGCCTCGAACGGACTCCAGATTAGCCCTCTCGATGAAGAGCAAGAGGTGGCGATGACCCCGTCTTGCAAAACGTGATAAAACTTTCTCTCTGAATGTTTTCTCCATGATATGGTACTTATGGAGCTGGAGTTAGGGCTAAGGGAGGCTCGTGGGACCCATGAGCTCACACGATGCTCCATAGGGGGGCGCCCCTGAGCTCGTGGCTCCCTGGTAGCCCCCCTTTACTAGATTTCTTTGCCAATATTTTATATATATTCTCGAAATACTTCATCTAAATTTACAGCTCAATCTGAGAACTTTTATTTCTGCACAAGAATAATACCATGATAGTTTTTCTTAAAGTGTTAGTCCGGATTAGTTTCATTCAAATCATACAAATTAGAATCCAAAACATAAGCAAAACTATATGAAAAAATAGATACGTTTGGGACGTATTAGAAGGATGGACAGAGTGAGTGATTGTTCTGGCCTGCTGGGTGACAGAGCCCAGGTGAAGCAGTGGAGCCTAGGAAGTGGCGTTGCGGTGATCACAACTTGGCAGGCCGCTGTTGCCACGTCATGCATGGGAACAAGCCTTTGAGTCTAGGCCTTTGGCGACATGCAAGGAAGCCGAGAGAGTCGCGCGTCCGTCCGACCTAGGGCTCGTCCTGCATGGTTTTCTGAAGCAGTATTGTGACACACGTAGTAAAGCACTCCGCGGGCGTCTGCAAAATCTACACAAACGCAAAAAATTCTCGTAACCCCATAAGCCGCTGAACTGCTTTGTTCCTGGAACCGCTCCACACAAACGATCTAGGAGGCGATCTTCTTGCTTTCCTTGCCACCAGCATTGTTGGGTCCTCGCTCGTCTTTGTCTGTCGCTCCATCGGTGAGAGCATGTAGGGACCTTGGAAATTTCGCTTCAGTAGAGGTATATGGTAGGCGTAGATTGTTTTTAAATGTTTTGCATCTCTGGTGGGAACAACACCACGTTGAAATAATTTGTGTCTGCTCCTCCTCCATCTAGGTGGCGCTCTAATAGGCGGTGTCGGGGAGCAGGTGGCTTGGTCTTCTTGACGGTCTACGGACTTGGTAAGATTTGCATGTGACGGTCGACACTCAACTCTCTCTCTCTCTCGGGTGATGTTGGTGTTGGCCATTGCGGTCGTGTTTCAGGTCTTGCTGTGGGGTGCGTGAATGCTGGCATGTAGTGGCATTCCTCTTCATCCATCGCGTTGAATGAAGTTGATGGTGATGGGATCTAGCAGGCACGAGGAAGAACCCCGACCGACATGCCACAAAGCCTCGGTCTCGTCGATTGCGGCAGTCCTGTTCATCAGCTCGAAAAGCATCCAAAGGTGCTCCTCTAGATCTTGGTATGATGGCGGTTTCCCTCTTTCTTCAATGTTGCTTCGGAGGCGGAGGATGATGATTGTGGGGGACATTTTGGCATGGCACAAGATTGTGCGGAAGTGAAATTCAAGTTTTACTTCTGGCGAAGTCTCTTTTGCAGTATTGCAAGACATCTATGTATGTCTCCTGTAATGACCGCGTGTGTACTCTTTGTAATACATTTGTCTAATGAAAGATATGATGTGGTTATTTAAAAAAAACACCAACTTTTCTTTCTTCTATCTACCATCCTCCATAACACTATGGTCCCTAGTTTTAAAGAGCTCACATTCAATAGAGGTCTCTAATTAAAATTGAGTCACCTGATTTTGACCAAGTCAACAATTTCTCGAAGCTCTCTCATTTAATTCTTTTGTACTATACACTACAACACCATGCTCCCTAGTTTTAAAGAGTCCACATTCAATTGAGGTCTCGAATTGAAATTGGGTCGTCTAATTTTAATGAGGTCAACAATTTCTTAAAGCTCTCCCATTTAATTATTTTATACCATCAACCATGCTTCCTAATTTTTAAGGCCCCACAATTAATTGAGATCGTCAATTTGGAATTAGGTCGCCCAATTTTGACCATGTCAACAATTTCTTAAGGAGCTCTCCCATTCAATTGTCTTAATTCCCCGTGTTTCCTAATTTTCAAATTCTTTTATTTAATTAAGGTATTAAATTTTAGATTTGGTTTACAATTTTGACCGGACCAACGACTTTTTGAATCAATTAGCAACAACCAACCTATAAAAATATATTAATCCCACGCACCATCCCATCACCTAGAAAAAGAAACGTAACCATGTGATAATGTGGTACCAATATAGTACATGCAGCCACTGATGACCCACAACTATAGGTGATCAATCGTAGTCCTTTCGATAAGTAAGAGAGTCGAACCAATGAGGAGCAGAAGGATCTGACGAGTGGTTTTCAGAAAGGAAAAATCTGCACGCACTGAAATTGTCGGTAACAAGTGATTGTGTGGTGAGATGATTCGTAGCTAGCAACAAGTAACAAAAGTAGCAACGGTGCAGCAAACTGGCCCAATCCCTTTTGTAGCAAGGGACAAGCCTGGACAAAGTCTTATAGGAGGAAAAATGCTCCCGAGGACACACGGGAATTTCTGTCATGCTAGTTTCATCATGTTCATATGATTCGCGTTCGTTACTTTGATAGTTTATTATGAGGGTGGACCGGCACTTGGGTACTGCCCTTACTTGGACAAGCATCCTGCTACTGCAACGAAAGACCTTCCAACGGCGCCAGAAATAGGAATGTTGCTTGATACTCCTCAGCAAGGGCACCCGGAATCCTTCAGCTGCGGCTACGCCTTAAGGAACTTCCTAGGCAAGTATGCAAAGGATTTCCCCCGTGGCCTTGGAGCCTTGCGTCGGTGTTCCCTCGAAGCAGAAAGGGTGATGTAGCGTAGCGGTGGTAAGTATTTCCCCCAGTTTGAGAACCAAGGTATCAATCCAGTGGCGGAGTATCTCAAGATCCTGCACAAACACAAAAGCTTGCTCCCAACGCTATGAAGGGGTTGTCACTCCCTTATAGATTGTTTGCCAAGTGAGAACTGAAAGCAACAAAGTAACAAAGCAAAGTAAAAGCGGAGGTGTAAGCGATGGATGTGAATAGACCTGGGGGCCGTAGTGTTTACTAGTGGCTTCTCTCATGAAAGCAAGTAGACGGTGGGTGAACAAATTACTGTCGAGCATTTGATAGAACCGCGCAAAGTCGTGACGATATCTATGCAACGATTATATCTATAGGCATCATGTCCAAAACAAGTAGACTGATACTTTCCGCATCTACTACTATTACTCCACACATCGACCGCTATCCAGCATGCATCTAGTGTATTAAGTCCATAAGAACAGAGTAACGCCTTAAGGAAGATGAGATGATGTAGAGGGATAATCTCAAACCAATGATAAAAACACCATCTTTTTACCCTTGATGGCAACTACTTGATGTGTGCCTTGCTGCCCCTACTGTCACTGGGAAAGGTCACCACATGGTAGAACCCAAAACCAAGCACTTCTCCCATTGCAAGAATCATAGATCTAGTTGGCCAAACAAAACCCAAGACTCGGAGGGACTTACAAGGATATCAAATCATGCATATAAGAAATCAGCAAAGACACAAATATATATCATAGATAATCTGATCACAAATCCACAATTCATCGGATCTCGACAAACACACCGCCAAAGAAGATTACATTGGATAGATCTCCATGAAGGTCATGGAGAACTTTGTATTGAAGATCCAAGAGAGAGAAGAAGCCATCTAGCTACTAACTACGGACCCGTAGGTCTGAAGTGAATTACTCACGAGTCATTGGAGGGGCGAAGATGATGATGAAGAAGCCCTCCAACTCCAAAGTCCCCTCCGGCAGGGCGCCGGGAACGGTCTCCAGATGAGATCTCGCAGAAACGGAAGCTTGCGGCGGTGGAAAAGTATTTTCGAGGCTCCCCTCATTTTTTACTGAATAATTGAGAATTTATAGGCATAGGATCTAGGTCAGGGGGCGGCAAGGGAGGCCACAACCCCTCACACCGCCGCCTCCCCCTGGTGGCGGAGTGGGAGCTTGTGGGCTCCCTGGAGCCCACCTGGCTTGGCCCAGAGGCCCCCTGATCTTCTTCCGTTCGGGAAAAAATCATTTTGGGGTTTTTATTCCGTTTGGACTCCGTTCCAAAATCAGATCTGAAAAGAGTCAAAAACACAGAAAAAACAGGAACTGGCACTTGGCACTAAATTAATAAGGTAGTCCCAAAAAAGATATAAAAAGGTACATAAAACATCCAAAGAAGACAAGATAACAGCGTGAAACCATAAAAAATTATAGATACGTTTGAGACGTGTCAAGCATCCCCAAGCTTAACTCCTGCTCGTCCTCGAGTAGGGAAGTGATAATGAATGAATTTTTGATGCTTTCATGCTACCTAGCATAGATATCCTTTGTAATTCCTCTTATGTGACGTGAATGTTCAGATCCATTGGATTCAAAACAATAGTTTGCTATTGACGTGGAAACAATAATAATTCAAGCAAACTAGCAAGGTAATGATGAACTTTCAAAATAACAAGGCCAAAAGAAAGTTATCCCTACAAACGCATATAGTCTAGCTATGCTCTATCATCATTGCACAACGAATTTAGATCATGCACAACCCCGGTATTGGCCAAGTGCTTGTTTCACACCTTTACTTTCTCAAACCTTTTCAACTCTCACGCAATACATGAGCGTGAGCCATGGTTATAGCACTATAGATGGTGTGGAATGTGGTGGAGGTTGCAAGACAAAAAGGAGAAGATTGTCACATTAACTAGGCATATCAATGAGCTGTGGAGATGCTCATCAATAGATATCAATGTGAATGAGTAGGGATTGCCATACAAATGATGCACTAGAGCTACGAGTATGTGAAAGCTCTTAAAGAAAACTAGTGGGTGTGCATCCAACTTGCTTGCTCACGAAGACCTAAGGCAATTTTGAGGAAGCCTATCATTGGAATATACAAGCCAAGTTATATAATGAAAAATTCCCACTAGCTATATGGTGGTGACAAAATGATAGACTCTCAATCATGAAGATCATGGTGCTTAATATGCACAAGTGTGGAAAAAGTGGTAGCATTGTCCCTTCTCTCTTTTTCTCTCATTTTTTTTATTTCGTGGGCTCTTTGACCTCTTTTTTTTGTGGGCTTCTTTGGCCTCTTTTATTTCCTCACATGGGACAATGCTCCATTAATGATGATCATCACACTTTCAACTCAAAACTTAGAATAACTATGACTCTATATGGAATACCTTCGGTAGTGTACCGTGGCAATGATCTAGCATGGCATAGACATCAATAGAAACATCATGCTAGCTATCTTACGATCATGCAATGGAAATGTAGACATGGTGGCACATGTCATGGTGGTAGTTGCATGGCAATATATCTCGGAATGGCTTTGAAAAATCCATAGTAGGTAGGTATGGTGGCTATTTGAGGGAGGCTAATGGTGGGTTTTGTGCACCGGCGAAAGTTGCACGACACTAAGAAGATAGTGATGGTGGAAGGTGAAAGTGCATCTAAACCATGGACTCAACATTAGTCATGAAGAACTCATATACTTGTTGCGAAAGTTTTATTAGTAATCGAAACAAAGCATTCAACGCATACTCCTAGGGGAAGGGTTGGTAGGTATAAACCATCGCGCGATCCCGACCGCCACGCAAAGGATGACAATAAATTTAATAATCATGCTCAGATTTCATCACATAGTGGTTCACCATACGTGCATGCTACGAGAATCACTAACTTCAACACAAGTATTTCTAGATCCACAACATCTTACTAGCATGACTTCAATATTACCATAACCACAACTCAAAACTAATGGAGATGAATCAAACTTCTCTAACTATTCAATGCACATGAAGGTGGAAGTTTTCGCATCCCTTTGGATAACTACCCATTTTGAGACTACTTTCAAAGCATAGATCAACTACCAAGCCACGCACCGCTGTGATCTAAAAGATATAAGTGAAGCACACAGAGCAAAAGTATCTAGCTCAAAAGATATAAGTGAACCACATGTGAGCTGAATTGTCTACCAAAAGATATAAGTGAAGCTCGACAAAATCACGGTGTGTGCATGTCTCTCTCTCTAGGTGTGCAGCAAGGATGATTGTGACATAACAAAAATAAAAGACTCCTATGATACAAGACGCTCCAAGCAAAAACACATAACATGTGGTGAATAAAAATATAGCCCCAAGTAACGTTACCGATGGATTGAAGACGAGAGAGGGGATGCCTTCCTGGGGCATCCCCAAGCTTAGGCTTTTACAGCATCCTTGAATATCTTGGGGTGCCTTGGGCATCCCCAAGCTTGAGATCTTGCCACTCTTTATCTCTTTGTCCATAGGAACTTCACCCAAAACTTGAAAACTTCACAACACGAAACTTAAACAGAAACTCGTGATAACATTAGTACAAGAAAACAAACCACCACTTCCTTAGGTACTGTAGCAAACTTAAATTCTACTTGTGCTGATGTTGGGTTACTGTACTTTCAATCTTCCATGGCTAATACCCCCGATACTATCCATAGTTTCATCAAAATAAGCAACCAACACAACAAAAACAGAATCTGTTAACAGCAGACCAGTCTGTAGCAATCTGTATATTTTGTATACCTCTGTTACTCAAAAAATTCTGCACAATTACTAAAGTATGAAGAATTTGCGTAGAAATCAGCAGCAAAAAGAATCAACTCAAAAGCTCTTACAGAACAAAAATGAAAATTCATTTCGTGAGCATAAAGTTTCTGTCTTTTCCAGCATGACCAAACGATCATCCCCAAGACTAATCATAACGGTTTTGCTTGGCACAAACGCAAAAAAACACATAAAACACAATCGTAACATAATTATGAAAGTGTGAAAAACACAAAACAGAAAGAAAAAGGATAAATTCGTTGGGTTGCCTCCCAACAAGCGCTTTTGTTTAACGCCATTAGCTAGGCAAAAAGGTTATGAAATCACGTATAGTCATCTTTGGTGCTCAAACCATAGGTAGCCCTCATCATAGATTCATAAGGAAATCTTATTTTCTTTCTAGGAAAGTGCTCCATGCCCTTCTTTAAAGTAAATTGAAATCGAATATTCCCTTCCTTCATATCGATGATAGCACCAATAGTCCTTAGGAAAGGTCTACCAAGAATAATGGGACATGAAGGATTGCAATCTATGTCAAGTACAATGAAATCCACGGGTACATAGTTCTTATTTGCAACAATAAGAACATCATCGATCCTTCCCATGGGTTTCTTGACAATAGAATCCGCAAGATGCAAATTAAGAGAACACTCTTCAATCTCATGAAAACCAACAATATCACATAAAGATTTTGGAATCGCGGAAACACTAGCATCCAAATCACACAAAGCATTGTACTCATAGTTTTTGATTTTGATTTTGACCGTAGGTTCCCACTCATCATGAAGTTTTCTAGGTATAGAGAATTCTAGTTCGAGCTTCTCTTGAAGAGATTTCATCATAGCATCTACGATATGCGCAGTAAAGGATTTGCTTTGGCTATAAGCGTGTGGAGAGTTTGCAATGGATTGCATCAAAGAAATGCATTCAAATAAGGAGCAATTATCATAATTGAATTCCTTGAAATCCAAAGTGGGAGTTTCATTACTACCCAAATTTTTGACTTCTTCTACTCCACTCTCCACACCTTTATCATCAAGATAGGTGGACTCTGAATCATTGGGGCGTTTTTCAACCAAAGTGGATTCATATCCAGCCCCTCCATAAGTAGGTTTGACACGCGAAAACAAAGATTCAAGAGTAGAAACACCAAGCACTTTAAGATCTTCGTGATTTGCATCACTAGAACGCATCCTTTTAAACCATTCATGTCTAGCGCGAATTTGGGCGGTTCTTTCATTGCTCTCATTCATGGAGATACGCATAGCTTTCAAATTTTCATCCAAGTTGACCTTGGGAGGAGCGCATCTAACTTTCAAAGCATCAAATTCACAAGACATCCTATCAACGCTCTTAGCCAAATCATCTATTTTGAGTAGTTTTTCCTCTATGGACGCATTGAAAATCTTTTGAGAGTTAATGAACTCTTTGATATTACTCTCTAAATCAGAGGGTAATTTGTTGCGATTTCCATAAGTGTTGCCGTAGGAATTTCCATAATTGTTAGAGGAGTTACTAGGAAAAGGCCTAGGAACATAGTTTCCTCTAAAAGCATTGTTGTTGCCAAAATTGTTCCTACCAACAAAATTCATGTCCAAACTAGCGTTGCCACTCTCAATCAAAGAAGATAGTGGCATGTCATTAGGATCTACGGTAGCGTTTCTACTAGCAACCAAATTCATCAACTCGTCCATCTTAGCACTAAGCGAGTTAATCTCTTCTATATCGTGCACCTTTTTGCTAGCAGGCGACCTTTCAGTGTGCCACTGAGAGTAGTTGGTCATGATATTGTCTAGGAGTTTTGTAGCGTCTCCTAACGTGATTTCCATGAACGCTCCACCTGAGGCGAAGTCCAAGATATTGCGAGAAGCGAAATTCAAGCCAGCGTAAAAGATTTGTATAATCGTCCACAAACTCAAGCCATGAGCGGGACAATTTCTAATCATAAGCGTCATCCTCTCCCAAGATTGTGCAACGTGTTCATGATCAAGTTGCTTGAAATTCATGATATCGTTACGTAATGAGATGATCTTAGCCGGCGGAAAATACTTGGATATGTAAGCATCTTTGCACTTATCTGAAGAATCGATACTATTTTTAGGCAAAGAAGAAAACCAAGTTTTTGCATGATCTCGCAACGAGAAAGGAAAAAGTTTCAACTTAATCACGTCATTATCCACATCTCTTTTCTTTTGCATATCACAAAGCTCAATGAATGTATTGAGATGGGATTTGGAATCTTCACTAGGAAGGCCAGAGAAATGCTCTTTCATAACAAGATTCAACAAAACTGCGTTGATTTCATACGATTCCGCACTAGTGGCGGGAGCAATCGGAGTACTAATAAAATCATTATTATTAGTGCTCAAGAAGTCGCAAAGTTTGGTGTTTTCAGCCATGATGACTTCAACAAACAAACAAGCACACAAGCAAGCGAGAAAACCGGCAAAGGGAAACGACAAAGGCAAAAGAAAACGACGAAGGAGAAACGCAAATGAAAACGACAAATGTGAAGTGGGGGAGAGGAAAACGAGAGGCAACTGGCAACAAAAGTAAATGCAAGAGAAGAGTTTGTGAGACCTACTTGGATAGATCTTGATTTCTCCTCCCCGGCAACGGTGCCAGAAATACTTCTGCTACTGCAATGAAAGACCTTCCAACGGCGCCAGAAATAGGAGTGTTGCTTGATACTCCTCAGCAACGGCACCCGGAATCCTTCAGCTGCGACACGCCTTAAGGGACTTCCTAGGCAAGTATGCAAAGGATTTCCCCCGTGGCCTTGGAGCCTTGCGCTGGTGTTCCCTCGAAGCGGAAAGGGTGATGTAGCGTAGCGGTGGTAAGTATTTCCCTCAGTTTGAGAACCAAGGTATCAATCCAGTGGAGGAGTATCTCAAGATCCTGCACAAACACAAAAGCTTGCTCCCAATGCTATGAAGGGGTTGTCAATCCCTTATTAGATTGTTTGCCAAGTGAGAACTGAAAGCAACAAAGTAACAAAGCAAAGTAAAAGCGGAGGTGTAAACGATGTATGTGAATAGACCCGGGGGCCATAGTGTTTACTAGTGGCTTCTCTCATGAAAGCAAGTAGACGGTGGGTGAACAAATTACTGTCGAGCAATTGATAGAACTGCGCAAAGTCGTGACGATATCTATGCAATGATTATATCTATAGGCATCACGTCCAAAACAAGTAGACCGATACTTTCTGCATCTACTACTATTACTCCACACGTCGACCGCTATCCAGCATGCATCTAGTGTATTAAGTCCATAAGAATAGAGTAACGCCTTAAGCAAGATGACATGATGTAGAGGGATAATCTCAAATCAATGATAAAAACCCCATCTTTTTACCCGTAGGTCTGAAGTGAACTACTCACGAGTCATTGGAGGGGCGATGATGATGATGAAGAAGCCCTCCAACTCCAAAGTCCCCTCCGGCAGGGCGCTGGGAAGGGTCTCCAGATGAGATCTCGCGGAAACGGAAGCTTGCGGCGGCGGAAAAGTATTTTCGAGGCTCCCCTCATTTTTGCTGAATATTTGGGAATTTATAGGCCAAGGATCTAGGTCAGGGGGCGGCCAGGGAGGCCACAAGCCCTCACACCGCCGCCTCCCCCTGGTGGCGGAGTGGGAGCTTGTGGGCTCCCTGGAGCCTACCTGGCTTGGCCGAGAGGCCCCGTGATCTTCTTCCGTTCGGGAAAAAAATCATTTCGGGTTTTTTAATTCCGTTTGGACTCCGTTCCAAAATCAGATCTGAAAAGAGTCAAAAACACAGAAAAAACAGGAACTGGCACTTGGCACTAAATTAATAAGTTAGTCTCAAAAAAGATATAAAAAGGTACATAAAACATCCAAAGAAGACAAGATAACAACGTGAAACCATCAAAAATTCTAGATACGTTTGAGATGTATCACATCCCACTTATGATTAATCCCTCTCGCAAGCATCCGCAACTACGAAAGAAGAATTAAGACAAAGTCTAACCATAACATTAAACTAGTGGATCCAAATCAGCCCCTTACGAAGTAACACATAAACTAGGGTTTAAGCTTCTGTCACTCTAGCAACCCATCATCTACTTACTACTTTCCAATGCCTTCCTCTAGGCCCAAATAATGGTGAAGTGTTATGTAGTCGACGTTCACATAACACCACTAGAGGAAAAACAACATACAACATATCAAAATACCGAACGAATAACAAATTCACATGACTATTATTAGCATGACTTATCCCATGTCTTCAGGAACAAATGTAACTACTCACAAAGCATAATCATAATCATGATCATAGGTGTAATGAGTAGCATCAAGGATCTGAACATAAACTCTTCCACCAAGTAATCAAACTAGCATCAACTATAAAGAGTAATCAACACTACTAGCAACCTTACATGTACCAATCGGAGTAGCAAGACGGATATTGGTTACAAGAGATGAACTGGGGTTTGGAGATGAGATGGTGCTGATGAAGATGTTGATGGTGACGAGTCCTATCCGATGAGAGGAGTGTTGGTGATGACGATGGCGACGATTTCCCCCTCCGGGAGGGAAGTTTCCCCGGCAGGATCGTCGTGCCGGAGCTCTAGATTGGTTCTGCTCAAGTTCCGCCTCGTGGCGGCGGCGAAACCATGAAAAAGCTCCCTTCTGATTTTTTTCTGGACAAAACCCTCCATATAGCAAAAGAGGGGGGCGAGTGGGCCAGCAGGGTGCCCACAAGCCCCCATGGCGCGGCCTGGGGGGTTGGCCGCGCCGTACAGGCTTGTGGTGCCCCTCTGGCTCTTCTTCGGTCCAGTATTTTTTATATATTGGGAAAACAATCTCCGTTGATTTTCACGGCGTTTGGAGTTGCGCAGAATAGGTATCTCAACTTTGCTCCACTTTCAGGCCATAATTCCAGTTGCCGGTATTCTCCCTCTTCATGTAAACCTTGCAAAATAAGAGAGAAAAGGCATAAGAATAGTACAGTGAAGTGAAATAATAGCCAAAGAAGCGATAAATATCAACATGAAAACATGATGTAAAATGGGTGTATCAGCCACCGACGCAGAAATTCACCACATAAATGTATGTTGGCTAGTTGATAAGAGAGAACCACACCACAAAAGACCCATCAAGTCACCGTATTATAAATGAAAATAAAACACAATCCATCACCGCCACCTATCAAATCAAAGATTCCATCAGTTTCAAAATAAAAGGGGTATTGGTTTTTTGGAAAGTCAAGTTTCTTTAACTTTGACCAAGTCCAAAGCAAAAAAATATGGACATCCGCAATATTAAACAAAAAAAATGTGAAAATTCATTTCACGATGAATTTAATCACATCTATTCGGTATTCAGGATTTTAATATATTTCTATACAAATTTGATCAAACTTAAAAGGTTTACTTATCAAAATCATAATACACCCTATATTTTGAAGCAGAGTGAGTATCTTTTTATGAACTAGCAACACCAACACCGCAGCAAAGGGCGCCCAACCCTTGTAGTAAAAAGAATTTGGGGACGATGGCGAGGCCTTCCGGGATAATCTATGGGGTCATTGATAAATTTTAGGATACTTTTTTCGTAATGTACAGTAAATATATAGTAATTGTAGGTTATTCTCTCAAAAACCTCAGTAATTGTAGGTTATTCTCTCAAAAACCTCTGAGGTTACGTGGCCCCATAGACTACATGTAGAATTGAGGTCACTTGACCCCATAGACTACATGTAGAACCAATTGACTCGGAAAATGGAGTTTATACTGGGTGAGGCATTTTGGCTCCCGGGAGCATTTGCTCCCGGATAAATAGTAACACAAAAAAGTATCAAAATGTTTAAAAAATTGATTTGTGTATGGGTGTTCTTGTTAGTCTCACAAACATGCCTGGCAATTTTCATGCAAAACAGAGCAATATTGTTTTGTCGGTGTAAAAACCAAATTTCGAGTGATATTTTGGGATAACATTTGGTGTTTTTTGCACACCCTAAAATATTTGACCTTTTTGCCTAAAAGCTTTCAGGTAACATTTTAATGTGACAAAGAACATATAAAAAATTTATTGGGATTTTTTTGACACTTCAAAAATCATTTTCCACACGTAGGAGCACTTGCTCCTGGGAGCCGAATTGCATTTCCGTTTTATAGTCTCCAACTCACATGCAAATTCCTTGGGAACAGTAAAATTCAGAAAAATAGTTTTTATAACTTGTTTTTCCTATATACTAGTAGGATGCTCGTTCTATGTTAAAGCATGGTTAATAGTATAGTCAGCTGCTGACTATAAACCATTATCATATCATCTATAGCCCATCTTATAACCAATTTATACAATAGTTCATTACAAAAATGTAGTACTTTTTTATTATATGACCCACCTTGTATACCCACAAAATGCCTAGGAGCACGTGCGAGAGCTGACTCTTAGCTAAAAGTCCGCTTACCTTTTTCTCATTTTCTCTTTCCTCCAACTAAATAAAAATATATTAGTTTATTCCTTATAGCGAGCTAACTCAACGTTATTGTACTAGCTCTTACCGAACCACAAGAAAGTACATAGTCCAAAATAGTCCATCCTAGGTCGGAAATTGCTTTTGGAGCTCGGCCTCCATGGAGGCCTTTAAATTTGAAATTCAAATTTCACGAAAATTCATATTTTTATAATTCAAAAAATTCTAAAAAAATACAAAGATATGTGAGGGCGTAACACGCATGTGTGTAAATTTTCAGGGCAAAACATATTGAAATGAGGGTTGTGCAAAAAAGACAAATCTGAAGGTTTTTAACACATAATACTATTCATCCTCTCACTTCTTGAATTTGTCTTTTTTGTACAAATCGCATTTCAATGTTTTTCGTCGTAAAATTTTACACACATATACATAACATCCTTGTTTACTTGCATAATTTGTTTCAGATTTTTTTGAAACCGAAAAGTTAGATTTTTGAATTATTTTCAAAAAAAAGCCTCCATCGTGCTCGGGAGCCAAACGTCCATTCTCATCCTACGGTGGGGTATTTAGAGAGATAGGTTACCCCTCCATATCCTGGGCTTGGTCAAGACACCTTAGAATATATGCAAGTAGGGGGTGTCCCTAATAGCATCTCCAACAGACGTGTTAAACAAGCGCCGCGCTGAAAATTAGCCCTTTTTACGCGTGCGCTAACGCTCCGGGCGCTCCATCGTAGGCACAAAAACCGCGCGCGCAGCATAACCAGTTCAGCGCGCGGACGGAAACGTCATCGTGCGCCGTTTATTTGTTGTGCCCGCTCCCGCACGCTACATACTCGAGCGCCCGCTCGCAACTCCACCTACCCCATCCAGCCGCGGCGCCGCCGCCGCCCGCGCCACCTCATTTCTTCCGGCGATCGTTCCGACGCTTCCCCGGCCTATCCCCGCACCGCCGATGCTTCCTCCGATGACCGTTTATTTGAACTATTTGTTGTATTGAAAGATAAACTATTTGTTGGAGTTGTAATAAACTATTTGTTTACGTTGTAACGAAATTGAACTATTTTTGTTGATTTATTTTGTTTGTGTTTGATTTTTTTGCTTGTGTTTTGAACGCATATCTTGTTTGAGCGATAGCGCGCGCTACATTTTAGCGTCTGCTGGAGCTACGCACGCGCGCTGCATTTTACAGCGGCCGCTGGAGCCAGCGCTGGCCGCCACGCCAAAACACACGAAGGGCGTGTCGCAAACTGATTTTTAACGCGCCGCGTGTTGGGCGGCTGTTGGAGATGCTCAGTATCGACCAAACTTTTAGTGACCTCGTGATGAGGTCTAGTGGAGTGTTGTAACCGATCTGTAAACCAGGGTCATTATTTTAGAGGTATATGTCCAAATGATTCAAACAAGATTTTATCGGACTGAGTGAGTTCTAAGATGATCCCAAACGATTATTGACCATCGATTTATATTGATCAAATGGCTAGGCGATCTACTACCTTGTTAAGGGTAAAAAGTAAGATTGCCTTTCTCAAGGCTATTGATTTCTTTGATCATCATTTGTTGTCATGAGTTATGTGAAAGAAAAAATATGTATAATGGGAAAGAAGCAAATCTGACATAAAACACACACACACGCACGAACGCGCACACACGTACACGTGCGCGCACACTCATGTTATGTACTCGGGCCGCGCCAATTAATTTGGATTAAAGCGATTATTTTGTTAACAATCATTAGATTGCATATATCATACACTTTTTCTCTTGATATGTGTTTTTACTAATGTTTTCTCATAAAAGGTTTTAACTTGACTATAAACACAAGTGCCCATATATGCTGTATCATTTTTTCTTTATATTTTTTCATTGGATTTTAAAGGGGGTTTTAATGACAAGTCAGATTGCATTGTTTTCCATTATGATTTTTCTTTCAAAGTTTGTCATAACGTTTTTACATGAGGCAATATCTTTCTAGATCATATGCGATAGTTTCAAGTTTTCCCGTTGGGATTTTTAAAGGAAGTATACAAATCATACTTGTTGTTCTCTAAACTCTTCAATGAGTTTTCTCTTTTCCAAAGGTTTTTTTCATATGAGTTATCAAGAGAGCATAATTATTATATGTTGCATCATCTTTTTCTTATTATTTTTTATTGAATTTAAAGGAGTTTTAACAACGTATCTACACATTTCTTCTCATATTTTTCCCATATGACTTTTGGAAAGGACTTTCAAGATTATTCAAAGGATTCGTCAAGATGATGCATATACCCAAGAAGATGCGTTGTACAAGAGGACATGATAAACATATATTAGTTGCTGATAATTAAGCTAATTAGGATTAAGTTAATAGATGGGTTACTTGGTTCTTAAGCAACCACATACTTCATTATCTCTTAAGACAACAGTGTAATCACTTGGCTCTCAAGTAACTACGTGATTACTTGATACCCAAAAAACATGTGTACTTCCATCCGGATATAAATACCCCATTTCTATCATTAACAAGGACTAATAAACCTGTTAGCGACCTAGGCGACACGACCTGTTATGACCGGTACAACGTACCAACGGAGGAGGCCCATTGGGCAGGGTTAATTATGGGCTTAGCCCAAGTTACCTTACCTATCTTAGAGTCCAAGTTATATTAGAGTCCAAGTTATATTAGATTCCAAGTTAGAGTCCAAGTTATCTAGGGTTTAGTGGAGGCTGTCCTCCTATATAAACACATGTACCCCTTCGATATTAAGCAAACAATAAACAGTATATTTTGTTGTCGTCTCCCTCAGGAGACGAGAGCCCCAAACCCTAGCCGCCTCTCTCTCTCTCTCACGCCGCGATGGCGCCCAACCACCGGCGCCGGCGTCCCCAACCTCGCAGCCCGCACTTCCAGCCCTACAACCTACGTCTGAGACCTGGTAGAACCCTAGCCTCTACCAATTTGGTATCAGGTAGCTTGAGTTCGATGAGTTTGTCGGACCTTCCCACCACCACCGTCGCCGCCACCACCGCCATCGTCAAGCTGGAGTTTAGTGGAGTCGACCGGCTTCACCAAGCTCGAGTTAGAGTCCATGGAAGCCACCCCGCTTCACCAAGCTGGAGTTCGCCACCTACGACGACACCGTCGACCCCCTGAACTGGCTCAATCAGTGTGACTAGTTTTTCAGGGGGCAGCGGACCATGGCGTCCGACCGCACGTGGATCGCCTCCTACCACCTCCGTGGCGCCGCCCAGACTTGGTACTATGCCCTCGAGCAGGACGAGGGCGGGATGCCTCCGTGGGAGCGCTTTCGCGACCTGTGTCTCCTCCGGTTCGGCCCCCCCATACGTGGGAGCCGCTTGGCCGAGCTCGGTCGCCTTCCCTTCACCACCTCGGTGCAGGACTTCACCGACCGCTTCCAGACGTTGTCCTGCCATGCACCTGATGTCACGGCTCGCCAACGCGCCGAGCTCTTCATCGGCGGCCTTCCCGACCACATCCGCATCGACGTCGAGATGGGCGACCCCCAGGACCTGCAGACGGCCATGTATTACGCACGCGCGTATAAGCAGCGCGCCAACGCCCTGCAGCAGGCGTTCTCGGGCCGCGGCACGCGTCCCCTGACCCGCCCCACCCCGGCGGCCGCCACCCCGACACGCCCCGCCCTGCCGGCCGCTACTGCGGCTGCCCCCGCGCCGACACGCACCTTCCGGCGCTTGACGTCGGCCGAGCAGCTCGAGCGATGCTGCAAGGGCCTGTGCTTCAACTGCGACGAGCCGTATGCGCCGGGTCATACGTGCGCCCGCATGTTCTACTTGGAGACCATCGACGACGCGGAGGTGGAGGCCCTCACCGCGGAGCTCGACGGCACCACACTCTCCGAGGCCGGCGTCACGACCTACGGGCCGGTCGACGCGACCGCCTTCGTCGTCTCCCTTCATGCCATGGCTGGCATCAAGACGGCAAAGACGATGCTGCTTCCGGTGACGATCAACGGGGAGCGTCTCACCGTGCTCGTGGACACGGGTTCGACGCACAACTTCTTGTCCGGGGACGCCATGCGCCACCTCGCACTCCAACCGGCGGGCTCAGAGAAGTTCAGCGTCACCGTCGCCAACGGGGACCGCCTTGCTTGCCAGGGGGTGGCGCGGCAGGTTCCCGTCCTCATCGGCGACGAGCCGTTCTCCATCGACTGCATCGGCATCGACCTGGGCTGCTACGATTTCATCCTCGGCATCGACTTCCTGTCCACTCTCGGCCACATCCTTTGGGACCTCGATGTGCTGTCCCTCATCTTCTGGCGCGAGGGCGGCCGTCGCGTTCAGTGGACAGGCATCGGTGGCTCCGGCGCAGTGACTCCACAGCTCTAGTTGATGGCGGCCGCACTGGACGAGGTGCATCCCCTCCTGGCCGACCTCCTGCAGCAGCACAGCGACATCTACGACGAGCCACAGGGCCTCCCTCCCGCACGGCCCTGTGACCACCGCATCCACCTGCTGCCGGACACGACACCTGTAGCCGTGCGTCCGTACCGGTACCCTCAGCTGCAGAAAGACGAGCTCGAGCGTTAGGTGGTGGTCATGCTCGCGCAGGGCATCATCCGGATTTCGACATCGCCATTCCCCACCCCGGTGCTCCTTGTGCGCAAGCCCGACGACACATGGCGCTTCTGCATCGACTACCGCGTCCTCAACGCCCTGACGTCCAAGGACAAGTTCCCCATCCCCGTCGTGGATGAGCTCTTGGACGAGCTACACGGAGCGCGCTTCTTCACCAAGCTCGACCTTCGCTCGGGCTACCATTAGGTGCACATGCACCCTGACGACATCGAGAAGACAGCGTTCCGCACTCACCATGGCCACTTCGAGTTCCTGGTGATGCCGTTCGGCCTCTCCAATGCGCCGGCGACCTTCCAGGCCCTGATGAACGACGTGCACAGCCCATACTTGCGGCGCTTTGTGCTTGTTTTCTTTGATGACATTCTCATCTACAGTGCATCTTGGGCGGAGCACCTACAACACGTGGCCATCATCTTCAACGAGCTTCGAGCGCATCGTCTTCACCTCAAGCGCTCGAAGTGCTTGTTCGGCACGACCTCCGTCGCGTACCTGGGGCACGTCATCTCGACGGACGGGGTAGCAATGGACGCGGACAAGGTCGCCGCCGTCGCCGCGTGGCCGATCCCGCGGTCACCGCGGGCGCTCCGCGGCTTCTTCGGCCTCGCCGGCTACTACCGAAAGTACATCCGGGACTTTGGCCTCATCGCCGCGCCACTCACGTGTCTCCTTCGACGTGAAGCCTTCTCGTGGGACGAGGAGGCGACTACGGCATTCGAGGCTCTCCAGCGTGCGCTCACGACGGGACCCCTCCTCCGGATGCCGGACTTTGATATGCCATTCATGGTGGACTGCGATGCCTCTGGCATCGGCTTCGGCGCCGTCCTCCACCAGAGCGAGGGACCGCTCGCCTTCTTCAGCTGCCCCTTCACCGCTCGCCATCACAAGCTCGTGGCCTACGAGCGCGAGCTTATTGGGCTGGTTCAGGCGGTGCGCCACTGGCGGCCTTATCTTTGGGGCCGGTCATTCCGTGTGCGCACGAACCACTACAGCCTCAAGTTCTTGCTGGACCAGCGCCTCTCCACAGTTCCGCAACACCAGTGGATCAGCAAGCTCTTTGGCTTCGACTTCACCGTTGAGTACCACCCCGGCCGTCTCAACACGGTCGCCGACGTCTTGTCCCGCCGCGACGCTGAGGATGTCGCGGACGACGTCGCCATGGCTGGCACTATCATGTGCATTCGCTCCAGGCCATCTTTCGCCTTCATCAACGACATTTGCCGGGCAACTTCGACGGTCGTGGACGCCTAGGGCCAGCGCTAGCGCCTTGACGCCGGCGAGCTGGACGCGCCGTGGCGCTTGGACGAGGGGCTGCTCCTACATGGCCGACGCATCTTCGTGCCCGACCATGGCGACCTGCGCCACCAGGTCCTGACCTTGGCGCACTCTGCAGAGCACGAGGGCGTGCAGAAGACTCTCCATCGTCTCCGTGCTGATTTTTACATCCCCGGTGATGGCGCGATGGTCCGCGACTGGGTGCGGTCGTGCGTGACGTGCCAACGGAACAAGATGGAGACACTACGACCCGCGGGTCTACTGCAGCCACTGGATGTACCCTCCCAGGTGTAGGCGGATATTTCCATGGACTTCATCGAGGGCCTTCCCAAGGTGGGCGGCAAGTCTGTCATCCTCACGATGGTTGACCGCTTCTCCAAGTACACGCACTTCACCGCCCTGGGTCATCCATATACAGCCGCCTCCGTGGCGCGGGCCTTCTTCGACGGCATCGTCCGCCTCCACGGTTTTTCGTCGTGCATCGTCAGCGATCGTGATCCCGTGTTCACGGGACATGTCTGGCGGGATCTCTTTCGACTGGCGGGCGCGAAGCTCCGCATGAGCACAGCGTTCCACCCTCAGACAGACGGCCAATCCGAGGTGGTCAACAAGGTGATCGCCATGTACAGCGCTGTGTTACTGGTGATCGTCCACAAGCTTGGGTGGACTGGTTGCCGTGGGCGGAGTACTGCTACAACACCTCCTATCACTCCGCCCTGCGCACCACGCCTTTCGAGGTGGTCTACGGGCGCCCACCTCCGGCGATGCTCCCTTACGAGCGTGGGACGGCTCGGTCCGATACGGCGAGCGACTTATTCCGCACCCGCGATGACATTCTGGCTGAGGCACGCGAGCGTCTTCTCCAAGCACAGAAGCTGGCTCGGAAGTACTACAATGCTCATCATCGCGAGGCGGAGTTCGCGGTGGGCGATTGGGTGTGGCTGCGCCTCCTCCACAGGACCACGTAGTCTCTGGACCCGCGCTCCAAGCGAAAATTGGGACCTCGCTACGCCGGTCCCTTTTGTGTGTTGGAGCGTGTCGGCACACTCGCATACCGCTTGGAGCTGCCAGCTGGTTCTCGCCTCCACGACGTCTTCCATGTCAGCTTACTGAAGGCCTACCGCGGGGACCCTCCTGCAGCGACGCCGGCCCTTCCTCCTACTTCGGATGGCCGCCTCCTTCCAGCTTCCGCACAGGTGGCGGAGGTGCTGCAGGCGCAGCAGCGTTGCGGTGTCTGGCATGTCTTGGTACAGTGGACCGGCCTGCCAGAGGAGGAATCGTCTTGGGAGAAGCTCGACAATTTCCGCCAGCAGTTTCCAGATGTTCAGCTCGAGGACGAGCTGTTTGAGAAGGTGGGGAGAGATGTTATGACCGGTACAACGTACCAACGCAGGAGGCCCAATGGGCAAGGTTAATTATGGGCTTAGCCCAAGTTATCTTACCTATCTTAGAGTCCAAGTTATATTAGAGTCCAAGTTAGAGTCCAAGTTATCTAGGGTTTAGTGGAGGCTGTCCTCCTATATAAACACATGTACCCCTTCGATATTAAGCAGACAATAAACAGTATATTCTGTTGTCGTCTCCCTCAGGAGACGAGAGCCCCAAACCCTAGCCGCCTCTCTCTCTCTCTCTCACGCCGCGACGGCGCCCAATCGGCGGCGCCGGCGTCCCCAACCTCGCAGCCCGCACTTCCACCCCTACAACCTACGTCCGAGATCTGGTAGAACCCTAGCCTCTACCACGACCCCACCTACAACCCACGAGAAGCCGTACGGTGCACGGCCGAACCGTGCCCGCAAGGCCAAACCCAGGCTCGCCGGGCCTGAGTGGGTGAGCTCGGCTACACACTCGACTTAAGGGTACGTTCTCCCTCGGTTGGAGGCATCCATATGATTAGAACGAACCCGACGGTGGCACCCTATCTTCTTCCTTCCTCCAAGAACTATTCTTGCATCCGAAATTGATCTGTATAAGCTACTCCTTCAAAGAGTTGTGTTAGATCGATCCTATCTTGATAATGTGTCTTACATCTGGTATCACAAACCAGTCCGCCCCCTTCCCCACACCACTCTGGCGCAGTTCATCGAGACACGTCGACTGCGACACGTGGGATCAGTTTTGGCCGCCATGAAACCAATCATCCAAGCCTTCTTAGATCGACTTGACTCCACTTTGACGATGCATTCCACGTCGACCGCGGCCAAGATTGATGACCTCGTCTCTTGGAGTCCATATGTGGAAAAGCGTGTCACGGAGCTTGGCGCAGCGGTCACTGCGCTACAACAAGTGCAACCAGCAGCGACACCAAACCCTACGGTGGCGTCCACAAGAAGGCGGACCAGCCTCCATCTCCAGCGATGCGCGACGTCCCCATTGGGCACGCGACTAGCGTGTGAAGAATGGTCCATGGGTCTACGAACCACGACGACTTCGATCTTACACGGGGGTTGCCGGCGGTGTCGTTCCAAACGCCGCCGCCACTCTCGGCCAACGATCATCCCGATTCCCAATTTCCGAATCCTAATTTCTGTGCATTTGCACATGCTAGTCAGATGCTAGCAGGCTTGGGGCAAGCTCATCCATCAATTATGTTCCCTCAATTCAATGGTGAAAATCCACGGTTACGGAAGATGCTATGTGAAAAATACTCTCACATGTTTGGAATTCACAATACTTTTTGGGTCCCCATGGCATGTCTGAATTTTTCGGGCACGACTTTAGTTCGGTTGCAGTATCTCCAAAAGAAATTACAGAAATTCAATTGGGAATCCTTTTCCACTTTATTATGTACTTGGTTTGGGAGGGAGAAACACTAGTTGTTGATTAGGCAAATCTATACATTTAAACAAACATCGGCATTAGCAACTTATATTGATCAGTTTGAATTAATTATCAAGCATCTAAGGTCCTATTCTGATTCTATTCACCCGTACTACTATCTTACTCGTTTTGTGGAAGGGCTATGTCTAGATATTTGAGCGGTGCTATTGGTACAACAACCACCAGACCTTTACATGCGTGTTCCTTGGTGCTGCAATAAGAGGAGGTCCTGCATCAACGATTGTGCCAAAGCCACCTGAAGCACATAGCCGTGGTGGAACTCCCCTACCTCTGTCGCCACCACCTCCTCGACTGCAACCAACCACGGGCGCCACAGGTGGATGCGGCACGGATGCCGCTCGTGTGGACACCAACAAGCTAAAGACATCGTGTGATTACCGGCGCGCACTCGGTCTGTGTTTTAAGTGTGGTGAGAGGCGGGGACATGAACATATGTGTCCTACTTCGGTCCAGCTACATGTGGTTGAGGAGTTGTTGGAGCTTTTCGGTGTGGATTGTTGGGGAAAATTGCATGGGAAACAAAATATTTCCTACGCACACGAAGACCTATCATGGTGATGTCCATCTACGAGAGGAGATTTAGATCTACGTACCCTTGTAGATCGCACAACAGGAAGCGTTAAGAAACGCGATTTATGTAGTGGAACGTCTTCACGTCCCTCAAACCGCCCCACGAATCGTACCATGAATCGTACCGCGATTCGTCCCACGATCCATTCCGATCTAGTGTCGAATGGACAGAACCTCCGCGTTCAACACATGTACAGCTCGAGGATGATCTCGGCCTTCTTTATCGAGCAAGCAAGACGGAGAAGTAGATGAGTTCTCCGGCAGTGTGATGGCGCTCCGGTGGTGGTGATGATCTACTCCTGCAGGGCTCCGCCCGAGCTCCGCAGAAATACGATCTAGAGGTAGAACTATGTGGTCAAAGGTTGAGTTGCACGTGGAAAAAGTTGTCTCAAATCAGCCCTAAAACACCACTATATATAGGAGGGAGGGGAAGGGGCTTGCCTTGAGGGCCAAGCCCTCAAGGGGTGCGCCGGCGCTAGGAGGAGGAGGACTCCTCCTCCAATTCGGTTTGGGGAAGGAGGAGTCCTCCTCTTCCTTCCCATCTCCCAATTTCCGTTTCCTTTTTATTTTCTTTTTGCTATTTCTTTAAGTGGCGCCATGGGCCCCTTGGGCTGACTCCACGAGCCCACTAGGGACTTGTGACTCCACCCTATGACCGAAACTTTCCGATAACCAAATGAAACCATCCTATATATCAATCTTTGTTTCCGGACCATTCCGGAAACCCTCGTGACGTCCGTGATCTCATCCAGGACTCCGAACAACATTAGGTAACCACACATATAACTCAACTATACTAAAACATCATTGAACCTTAAGTGTGCAGACCCTGCGGGTTCGAGAACTATGTAGACATGCCCTGAGGCACTCCTCGGTCAATATCCAATAGCGGGACCTGGATGCCCATATTGGATCCTACATATTCTCCGAAGATCTTATCGGTTGAACCTCAGTGTCAAGGATTCATATAATCCCGTATGTCATCCCCTTTGTCCTTTGGTATGTTACTTGCCCAAGATTCGATCGTCGGTATCCGCATACCTATTTCAACCTTGTTACCGGCAAGTCTCTTCACTCATTCCGTAATACGAGATCCCGTGACTTACACTTAGTCACATTTCTTGCGAGGCTTGTGTGTGATGTTGCATTACCGAGTGGGCCCCGAGATACCTCTCCGTCACACAGAGTGACAAATCCCAGTCTTGATCCAAACTAACTCAACGGACACCTTCGGAGATACCTGTAGAGCACCTTTATAGTCACCCAGTTACGTTGTGACGTTTGATGCACACAAGGTATTCCTCTGGTGCCAGTGAGTTATATGATCTCATGGTCACAGGAACAAATACTTGACACACAGAAAACAATAGCAACAAAACGACACGATCAATATGCGACGTTCATAGTTTGGGTATAGTCCATCACATGATTCTCCTAATGATGTGATCGAGTTATCAAGTGACAACACTTGCATATATCTAGAAAACCTTGACCATCATTGATCAACTGGCCAGCCAACTAGAGGCTTGCTAGGGACATTGTTTTGTCTATGTATCCACACATGTATCTATGTTTTCATTCAATACAATTATAGCATGGATAATAAACGATTATCTTTAAACAGTAAATATAATAATAACTATTTATCATTGCCTCTAGGGCATATGTGTCCTACTTCGGTCCAACTACATGTGGTTGAGGAGTTGTTGGAGCTCTTCGGTGTGGATATCATCGCCACTAACCCACCGGAGCATGCAACGGGAGAAGAGACAATTATGGCAACCTCAAGGTCTGCTCTGTCACGGGGTGTATGAGCCAAGGTGTTCCAACTCAGAGCGTGGATACAAGGGCATGAGGTTTGTATGTTAGTTGACTCGGGGACTCCACATCTTTTATGAACACAAATTTGGCTCAACATCTACAAGGAGTCCAATATCTGTCGGGTGTGTCCAAGGTGCGAGTGGCTGACGGAGGCAAACTGCTTTGTTCTACATACATTCCCAACTGCATCTGGTATTCTTAAGGACAAGAGTTCGAGACAGAGATGGAAGTACTTGCTCTGGGAACATATGTCATCAACTTAGGCATGGATTGGCTCGAGCTCCACAGTCCAATGCAAGTCGACTGACTTGCCAAGTGTCTCGAGTTTTCTACATCACTAGGCACAGTTTGCTTGCAGGGGCATGATTCTTCCTCCACAACATGTTTTTTCATCAACTCTATTCAACTAGAGAGCATGTACAAGCAATAGGTAATCACGCACATGGTTCACCTTTGAGTGTCTTCGGGAGAGGAGGAGCAAGCTATACCAGTTCCGCAAATGATCCAACAGGTGGTGGCTACATTCCCAGATGTGTTTGGTGAACCTGAAGGGTTTCCACCACAACGTTAGTGCGATCATCACATTCCCGTGGTTCCAGGTGCTCAGCCGGTGAACGTGCGGCCATATAGGCATAAACATGTCCACAAAGATGAGATTGAGCCACAAATAGCAGAAATGCTTACGGTAGGAGCGATCCAACCTAGCACAACCCATTTTCGTCATCAGTGATCTTGGTTAAAAAGAAATATAGCATGTGGCATTTGTGTGTCGATTCCACGCAATTGAATGCACTCACTTGTGCCATCAAGTTTCCGATACCACTCATTGAGGAGCTATTAGATGAATTGCACAGATCCAGGTGGTTCTCCAAGTTGTATCTTCGTTCGGGCTGCCATCAGATTCGACTGGCTGAGGGAGAAGAATTTGAAACAACATTTCACACACATTTCGGCCAATCTGAATTCAAGGTGATGTCGTTTGGTTTGGCAGGGGGACCGGCTACATTCAATGGATCCATGATTGTTACTTTGAAACCTTTGTTGTGTCAGTGTGTGCTTTCCTTTTTTGATGACATTCTAGTGTTGAGTCAAACTTTGGAGGAGCATAGGGAACATCTGAGAGAGGTGTTGCAACTACTTCGCAGGGACCAGTGGAAGGTGAAGAGCTCTAAATGTCTGTTTGATCAACAACAAATCGCATACTTGGGTCATGTGGTCAGTTATGAAGGTGTTGCAACCGATCCGGCCAACATCACCATAGTCACGGAATGGATAACACCCTAAGACGTCAAAGCAATCCGTAGTTTCCTGGGTTTAACAGGGTATTACACGCGGTTCATTCGCAAATTTGGAATCATCGCAAGACCCCTGTTTAATTTACTCAAAAAAGGGGTGCCTTCTATCTGGACTTCTTCGACAAAGACGACATTTCAAGTGCTTAAACAACAGCTAACGACAGCTCCGGTCCTATCTCTAACTGATTTCAGTTGCCAATTCGCAATGGAGACCGACGCATGTGATGTGGGGGTAGGAGCAGTGCTGCAACAAGAAGGACACCCTATTGCATTTATGAGCAAAGCCTTGTCACCATGATATCAGGGTCTACGTATGAAAAAGAATACCTGGCGATCATTGTAGCAGTCGATTAATGGAGACCCTATTTGCAGCACTCCGAATCCGTGATTCAAATAGACTAGCGCAATCTTATTCACTTGGAGAAATAATGCTTGCCCACACCGTGGCAGCAGAGGGCTTTCACAAAACTCGTGGGGGCTACGTTATGTCATTCGTTACAAAAAAGGAGTTGACAACAATGCCGCTGATGCCTTGTCATGATATCTACCATAAGAGTGTTGAATACTATCACATCATGCCAACGAGCTTGGATAGAGGACCTCATAATCATTTACAACAACAACCCCCAAACACAAAAGCTTCTGGAACAAATGGCTATTGGTGATGATCCCAAAGGGAGGTTCAAGTTACACCGGGGAATTCTTCGTTTTCGAGACAGGATTTGGTCGGTGGGATCAACTAACATGCAACAAAAGATTATCTTGGCTTTCCATGACACTACTTTGGGAGATCATTCGTGGTTCCCGGTTACGTACGCTCGTACGAGGCACCTTTTTTGGTTGGCCAAAGATGAAGATACACATTCGTTAGTTCGTGCAATGCTGCACTACGTGACAGGAGGCTAAACCGGATAGGACAGCGTCTTCAAGTCATCTTTTGCTTCTGCTTGTACCATTGGAGCCGTGGGACACGATTAGCATGGATTTTATAGGCGTCCTGCCTCAGTCTTTTGCTTTTATTTGGTTGCTGGTAATTGTGGATCTCAGTACCAAGTTTTCTCACTTCTTGCGAGTGGCTCATCCATATACAGCTGCTAAGATTGCTCGGGTATATATGCATCAAATTTATAGAATTCACGGGTTTACAAGAGCTATTGTGTCAGACCATGACCCCGTTTTCACAACTAAATTTTGGAAAGAACTCTTCAAGTACAGTGGAACTGAACTCTGCATGAGTACAGCCAACCATCCACAGAGTGACGACCAAATGGAACGCGCCAACGAGTGCTTGGAAACATTTTTGCGCCATTTTACCCATGCTTCCCCCCAAAGCGCTGGAGCTACTCGACACCTTTAGCGTAGTTCTAGTACAATTCACCGATTCATTTAGCCATCAGGATGTCACCATTCAAAGCTATGTTTGCCTACGAACCCAAGAAGTGGGGCTTGGCATCCACATCAGCATGCTCGGTTCCTTCTTTGTACTCTTGGCTCAAGGAGCGCAACGTGATACAACAGTTACTGCAACAATACCTCCATGGAGCTAAGGAGTATATGAAGTCGTAGGCTAAGAAGAAACGATCATTGCGCAGATTTGAGATCGGTGATCAAGTTTTCCTAAACCTGCAACCGTAAATTCAGGCTTCCATTACTCCGAGGGCCAACCACAAGCTATCTTTCGAGTACTATGGACCATTCCCAGTGATACAATGCATCAATGATGTGGGCTATAAACTGCAACTTCCGGCTCACGCTTCTATTCATCCACCCATCCATGTGTCTGAACTAAGGAAGGCTCTCATTCCTGGTATGGCAGTATTTCCTGAATTGCCTAACTCCACTGACGACTTGGCTATCCCTTTCGACTTTGAGCACTCATGCAATGGATGAGCGCAAGCAAGATATGTTGGCACTTAGGATGGCAAAGAGAATAATGATGAGGAAGGAAGACAAAAAGGGTGTGAAAGTCTCACATCAATGAGAACAACCATAGGCGAGAGAAAGCCAAATGATAGATACGATGTGAGGAGTAGGGATTGCCATGCAACGGATGCACATATGAGCTAAGGTAAGCTCTCCAATGGAACTAGTGGGGGTGCATCCAACTTGTTTGCTCATGAAGACCTAGAGATCATTTGAGGGAAATTTGCTACTCTCCTACAAAACTCTGTGCTTGGAAGCCCAACATGAGTTAGTTGTGTAGTAGACATCAAGCTCTTTTCCGGCGCCGTTGTCGGGGAGGTGGGCGCTTGAAGGTATATCTTTAGATCTCGCAACTGAATCTTTTAGTTTGTTTTTTTCACAAGTTTGTTTTTATAAAAATAAAATTACAAAAAAATTGGAATTGAGGTGGTCTCATATTATTCATCTTTATCATGTCTTTCTTGAAAATAATGGGAAGGCAAATTGTGCTCAATTGCTAGAGGAAACATTTATGAAAATGCTTAATAATGGAAAGTAAGATTGTTATAATGGAAAGGAAAATCCCTTGAATAATGAGCATGATAGTAAGATTGTTAGTATGAATTCTCTGAATATCCATGATGCTAATGATATGCAAAGTCACAAGCTTGGGGATGCTATGCTTGATGAAGATGATATTTTTAGTCCCCCAATTTTTGATGAGCAAATATATTATGATGAAAGCATGCCTCCTATTTGCGATGATTATATTGATGAAAGTGGGTTTGGAAGAGTGTCAACTCTAGGTACTAATGATCCCACTATTTTGGAGGGTGTTGAATCTTTTTATAATGATAAAAGTGGGTTTGGAGAAGTCATGACTATATTTAGTGATGAATTCACTATTTTGGAAGAGGTTTCAATTGACTATGACAACAAAGTTGCTATCTGTGATGATTATGGTGATGACATGTATGTTATAAATAGTAGTAAAAACCATGAAACTTTTCATCATGATTTTAATTTTAAATTGGATTATGCCAGTAAAGTATCACATGATATTTATTTTGTTGAGTTTTCTCCCACTACTATGAATGATAAGAATTTTTCTTGTGTGGGTAGTAATTAAAATACTATGCTTGTGCACATGAAATGAATGCTTTATATGATCCTTCTATTGTTGTATTACTTCATGATGCTACTGAAAATTGTTATGACATACCTCGAGCTCTTTCTTTCTTGCTACTGAGAATTCTTGTTAGTGAGGGAGAGTTGTGACATCCCCGGATTTGTGCTACAGTAACCCCTGTAGTCAAGCGACAGTAATCCCGCGCTAATGAAGCCCTGTCATCATAAATTCTATCGTTGATCTCGTGTTAGTCGAAAACCCACTCGAGTTCGAAATTTAAAAATAATGTCGAACGAGAAACGTTTTGCGATGTTAAGTAAAAATGTCGGGAGAGTTCTAGAAATTCCCTAATAAGTTATAAAAGTGAATCGGACATTTTTAAAAATATTAAAAGTCCTATATAATTAAAACAGGAAAATATATATAATAAAAAATAGAATAACAGAAAGTAAAAGAAAGAAAAAAACAAAGCCCCTGGCCGACTAGGCCAAAGTGGCCCAGCCGGCCACACCCGAGCCCACTTCCACCGGGGGGTATAAAAACCCACCTCGGAACCATAACCGGGCAGCTCCCTCCCCTACATGCTTCCTGCCGCCGCCACCAGGGCATGAGAACCCACCCTCGCTCAGCCCCCACCTACCCAGCGCACCGAGACCCCCACCCACCTACCGCGGCGGCCCCTCCCTCTCCCGCACCTGCCTCCCCACCGACCCCTCTCTCCCCTTCGCTCCCTCCCCTCTCGGTCACCCTCCCCAGACCGAGAGCCCCAGCTCCCCGACCCCGTCGGCCTCCCTCCCACGGCCCCTCCACTCGGCTCTCTCCCTCCCCCACCCAAACCGAGCCTCTCTCCCTCCCTACCCACGACAACCGCCTTCCCACGAGAGCCCCCACCTCCCGTCGCCTTCCCACCCATCGGGAGCCCCGCGCAGGCCCCGCATCACCGGTCGGCGCCCCGCCGGCGCTGCACCGCCACACCTCGAGCCGCCCCCGTCCCTGCGCCCCTCGTCTACCCCCCTCGAGCACCTCCCCGGTGGCCGCCCCTCCCAGCCGGCGCCTCGGCCGGGGCCCCGCCGGCCATGGCGTCCCCGCCACCGCGGGCCCATGTCCCACGTCGCCTCACCCCGCCAGCCGTGGCTCTCCGGCGACCCTCACTGGCACCATCTTCACCGCGTGACCGTCACCACCACCGCGTCTTCCTCCACGCCGCCTCCTCCGCCTCTCGAGAACTCCGGCTTCACCGGGCCCTCTCGTCAACGTCGGTGAGCCCCTTTTGGGGCTCCTCCCACCGTTTCCTTCCTCGCGCCGTCTGATCCGTCTCAAACGTATCTATAATTTTTGATGGTTTCATGTTGTTATCTTGTCATCTTTGGATGTTTGATGTACCTTTTATATCTTTTTTGGGACTGACTTATTAATTCAGTGCCAAGTGCCAGTTCCTGTTTTTTCTGTGTTTTTGGCTCTTTTCAGATCTGATTTTGGAACGGAGTCCAAACGGAATAAAATCCCCGAAATGATTTTTTCCCGAACGGAAGAAAATCAAGGGTCCTGTGGGCCAAGCCAGGAGGGCTCCAGGGAGCCCACAAGCCCCCACTCCGCCACTAGGGGGGAGGCGGCGGTGGAAGGGCTTGTGGCCTCCCTGAGCGCCCCCTGACCTAGGTCTTGCGCCTATATATTCCCTAAAATACAGCAAAAAATCAGGGGAGCCTCGAAAATACTTTTCCGCCGCCGCAAGCTTCCATTTCCGCGAGATCTCATCTGGAGACCCTTCCCGGTGCCGTGCCGGAGGGGACTTTGGAGTTGGAGGGCTTCTTCATTATCATCATCGCCCCTCCAATGACTCGTGAGTAGTTCACTTCAGACCTACGGGTCCGTAGTTAGTAGCTAGATGGCTTCTTCTCTCTCTTGGATCTTCAATACAAAGTTCTCCATGATCTTCATGGAGATCTATCCGATGTAATCTTGTTTGGCGATGTGTTTGTCGAGATCCGATGAATTGTGGATTTGTGATCAATGATATATATTTGAGTCTTTGCTGATTTCTTATATGCATGATTTGATATCCTTGTAAGTGTCTCCGAGTCTTGGGTTTTGTTTGGCCAACTACATCTATGATTCTTGCAATGGGAGAAGTGCTTGGTTTTGGGTTCTACCATGTGGTGACCTTTCCCAGTGACAGTAGGGGCAGCAAGGCACACATTAAGTAGTTGCCATCAAGGGTAACAAGATGGGCTCTGTCGTTGATATGAGATTGTCCATCTACATCATGTCATCTTGCTTAAGGCATTACTCTGTTCTTTCGGACTTAATACACTAGATGCATGCTGGATAGCGGTCGACATGTGGAGTAATAGTAGTAGATGCAGACAGTATCGGTCTACTTGTTTTGGACGTGATGCCTATAGATATAATCATTGCCATAGATGATGTCATGACTTTGCACGGTTCTATCAATTGCTCGACAGTAATTTGTTCACCCACCGTCTACTTGCTTTCATGAGAGAAGCCAGTAGTAAACACTACGGCCCACGGGTCTATTCACATCTATCGTTTCCACTTTCAATTTTAGTTTGCTTTGTTACTTTGTTGCTTTCAGTTATCACTTGGCGAACAATCTATAAGGGATTGACAACCCCTTCATAGCGTTGGGAGCAATCTTTTTGTGTTTGTGCAGGATCTTGTGATACTCCTCCACTGGATTGATACCTTGGTTCTCAAACTGAGGGAAATACTTACCACCGCTGTGCTACGTCACCCTTTCCGCTTCGAGGGAACACCAACGCAAGGCTCCAAGGCCACGGGGGAAATCCTTTGCATATTTTCCTAGGAAGTCCCTTAAGGCGTAGCCGCAGCAGAAGGATTCCTGGTGCCGTCGACATGACTATTCCTGGCACCGTTGCAAGGGAAGCACAACTGACATGAGAAGTATTTCTGGTTCCGTTGCCGGGGAGAGATCAAGATCTATCCAAGTAGGTCTCACAAACTCATCTCCTGCATTTACTTTTGTTGCCAGTTGCCTCTCGTTTTCCTCTCCCCCACTTCACATTTGCCGTTTTCATTTGCCTTTCTTATTTTGCCTTTTTCGTTCGCCCTTTTCTCTCGCTTGCTTTCTGTTCGCTTGTGTGCCATGTGCCTTCAATATGCTTGCATCTTCGCTTGCTGAAAATCTAGTGATATGGATCCTCATCCACTTGCTAATCTCTTTAAGAGATCCAATATTGTTGATCGAATTGCTAGTGAGTTGAGTGCACTTTACTATCTTTATGGAGTTTTTCTTGAGATGTGTGAATCTGAAAATTGTGAGGAAGAAATTCATGAAGTGATTCACGAGGGATCCTTGGATAAAAAGCATGATTGCAATGGTTTCACTATAAATTCTATTAGTGACAATCATGCTAAAATTATGCAAAACCCTAAGCTTGGGGATGCTAGTTTTGCTATGACCACTACTTATTGAAATAATGATGATTGGGGTGATGATCTTTCTTATGATCTTGAAAATTTGTTTAAACCTCATGATGAATATGATATTTGCAATAATATTGAAAGTGGGTTTGGAGAAGTCATGACTTTAGTTGATGATAATCCCACTACTTTTGAAGAGCGTCAACTTTGCATGCATGTGGATCATGAAAAGAATATCCTATGTGATAGTTACATTCTTGAATTCGAATATGATCCCACATGTAATTGCTATGAGAGAGGAAAGTATTTTGGTAGAAACTTTCATGTTACCAAATTACGTCTCGTTATGTGGAGATTGCTATTGTCTCTTTCTTCTTCCTTGCATATGGCAACTATTGGTTGTCTTGACAATTTGTTTTCCTATAAAATGCCTATGCATAGGAAGTATGTTAGACTTAGATGTGGTTTTCACATGCTTTAGGATGCTCTTGTTGTGCTTCAATTCTTGTCTTTTGTGAGAGCACCATCAATGCCTAGCTAAGGGCGTTAAACAATAGCGTTTGTTGGGAGGCAACCCAACGAATCTATCCTTTTTCTTTCTGTTTTGTGTTTTCCACACTTTCATAATTCTGTTATGATTGTGTTTTTTTTGTTTCTTTTTGTGTTTGTGCCAAGCAAAACCGTTAAGATTACTCTTGGGGATGATCGTTTGGTCATGCTGGAAAAGATAGAAACTTTCTGCTCACGAAAAGAATTTTCAGTTTTTTTCTGTAAGACCTTTTGAGTTTATTATTTTTGCTGCTGGTTGCTACGCAAATTCTTCAGACTGTCGTAATGTTTCAGAATTTTTGAAGTACCAGAAGTATACGAAATATACAGATTGCTACAGACTGGTCTGCTGTTAACAGATTCTGTTTTTTGTTGTGTTGGTTGCTTATTTTGATGAAACTATGGATAGTATCGGGGGGTATTAGCCATGGAAGATTGAAAATACATTAACCCAACATCAGCATAAGTAGAATTTAAGTTTGTTACAGTACCTAAGGAAGTGGTGGTTTGCTTTCTCATACTAATGTTATCACGAGTTTCTGTTTAAGTTTCGTGTTGTGAAGTTTTCATGTTTTGGGTGAAGTTCTTATGGACAAAGAGATAAAGAGTGGAAAGAGCTCAAGCTTGGGGATGCCCAAGGCACCCCAAGATATTCAAGGATGCCGTAAAAGCCTAAGCTTGGGGATGCCCCGGGAAGGCATCCCCTCTCCCGTCTTCAATCCATCGGTAACGTTACTTGGGGCTATATTTTTATTCACCACACGTTATGTGTTTTTGCTTGGAGCGTCTTGTACCGTAGGAGTCTTTTATTTTTGTTGTGTCACAATCATCCTTGCTGCACACCTAGAGAGAGATACATGCACACACCATGATTTTGTCGAGCTTCACTTATATCTTTTGGTAGACAATTCAGCTCACATGTGCTTCACTTATATCTTTTGAGCTAGATACTTTTGCTCTATGTGTTTCGCTTATATATTCTAGAGCACAGCGGTGCGTGGCTTGTTAGTTGATCTATTCTTTGAAAGTAGTCTCAAAAGGCGTAGTTATCCAAAGGGATACGAAAACTTCCACCTTCATGTGCATTGAATAGTTAGAGAAGTTTGATTAATCTAAATTAGTTTTGAGTTGTGGTTATGGTAATATTGAAGTTATGCTAGTAAGGTGTTGTGGATCTAGAAATGCCTGTGTTGAAGTTAGTGATTCCCATAGCATGCACGTATGGTGAACCGCTATGTGATGAAATCTGAGCATGATTAGTCTATTGATTGTCATCCTTTGCGTGGCGGTCGGGATCACGCGATGGTTTATACCTACCAACCCTTCCCCTAGGAGTATGCGTTGAATGCTTTGTTTCGATTACTAATAAAACTTTTGCAACAAGTATATGAGTTCTTCATGACTAATGTTGAGTCCATGGTTTAGATACACTTTCACCTTCCACCATCACTATCTTCTTAGTGCCGTGCAACTTTCGCCGGTGCACAAAACCCACCATTAGCCTCCCTCAAAACAGCCACCATACCTACCTACTATGGCTTTTTCAAAGTCATTCCAAGATATATTGCCATGCAACTACCACCATGACATGTGCCACCACGTCTACATTGCCATTGCATGATCGTAAGATAGCTAGCATGATGTTTCCATTGATGTCTATGCCATGCTAGATCATTGCCACGGTACACTACTGAAGACATTCCATATAGAGTTAGCGTTGCTCTAAGTTTTGAGTTGAAAGTGTGATGATCATCATTAATGGAGAATTGTCCCATGTGAGGAAATAATAGAGGCCAAAGAAGCCCACCAAAATTAAAAAAAGAGGCCAAAGAGCCCACCAAAAAAATGAGAGAAAAAGAGAGAAGGGACAATGCTACCACTTCTTCCACACTTGTGCATATTAAGCACCATGATCTTCATGATCGAGAGTCTCTCGTTTTGTCACCACCATATAGCTAGTGGGAAATTTTCATTCTATAACTTGGCTTGTATATTCCAATGATAGGCTTCCTCAAAATTGCCTTAGGTCTTCGTGAGCAAGCAAGTTGGATGCACACCCACTAGTTTTCTTTAAGAGCTTTCACATACTCGTAGCTCTAGTGCATCATTTGTATGGCAATCCCTACTCATTCACATTGATATCTATTGATGAGCATCTCCACAGCTCATTGATATGCCTAGTTAATGTGACTATCTTCTCCTTTTTTGTCTTGCAACCTCCACCACATTCCACACCATCTATAGTGATATAACCATGGCTCACGCTCATGTATTGCGTGAGAGTTGAAAAGGTTTGAGAAAGTAAAGATGTGAAAAAATTACTTGGCCAAAACTGGGGTTGTGCATGATTTAAATTCGTTGTGCAATGATGATAGAGCATAGCCAGACTATATGCTTTTCTAGGGATAACTTTCTTTTGGCCTTGTTATTTTGAAAGTTCATGATTACCTTGCTAGTTTGCTTGAATTATTATTGTTTCCACGTCAATAGCAAACTATTGTTTTGAATCTAATGGATCTGAACATTCATGTCACATAAGAGGAGTTACAAAGGACATCTATTCTAGGTAGCATGAAAGCATCAAAAATTCATTCTTTATCACTTCCCTACTCGAGGACGAGCAGGAGTTAATGCACACAGTATCGGTCTACTTGTTTTTGGACGTAATGCCTATAGATATAATCATAGCCATAGATGACGTCACGACTTTGCGCGGTTCTATCAATTGCTCGACAGTAATTTGTTCACCCACCGTCTACTTGCTTTCATGAGAGAAGACACTAGTAAACACTACGGCCCCCGGGTCTTTCACATCAATCGTTTCTACTTTCGCTTTTACTTTGCTTTGTTACTTTGTTGCTTTCAGTTCTCACTTGGCGAACAATCTATAAGGGATTTACAACCCCTTCACAGCGTTGGCAACAAGCTTTTTGTGTTTGTGCAGGATCTTGTGATACTCCTCCATTGGATTGATACCTTGGTTCTCAAACTGAGGGAAATACTTACCACCGCTGTGCTACATCACCCTTTCCGCTTCGAGGGAACACCAACGCAAGGCTCTAAGGCCACGGGGGAAATCCTTTGCATATTTGCCTAGGAAGTCCCTTAAGGCGTAGCCGCAGCAGAAGGATTCCTGGTGCCGTCGACACGACTATTCCTGGCACCGTTGCAAGGGAAGCACAGCTGACATCATCGTCCCGGTTCCATTCCGGCAAACGGCGCTCCGTTCCGACGTCGTTAGGATCGAGTAGGGGTAGAGGGAGATGTATCTCTCTCTGTGTTGTTGAGTCTTTGTTTTTAACACAAAGGTTAGAGAAGAGAGTTTTAGGTAGATATAAAAATAAAATGATGTATTCGCGTATGTATTTTGTATGTATGAGATGCACGTATGTATGTATGTATTTATGTATGTAGGTATATGGAGAAATACGTTGATTGTATAAATATGTTTATGGGTGTTTTGTGTGTATGTGGCCTAAGCCACTTACCGGTGGGCCAACCCACCCCGGTGTCTATGACACGGAGGCCCCACACCCCTCTTTTAAAGAAAAATGAAAATATAAAAATAAAAATATGTTTTTAGTAAATAAATAAATACATATATTAATTAATTACTAGTTAATTAATTAATTAGGTAATTAGAATAATTAGAGTATGACACGTGGGTCCCCCACTAAATTAATTTGATTAATTACTATTTAATCTTAATTAAAAATGTGTGTCTATGACGCACGGGACCCACTAGTCAGTTGACCAGTCAACTGCTGATGTCAGCATTACATCATGTTGATGTCATAATAGCATTTAATTAAATTAATTAAATCTGTTTTTAATTCCTAATTATTGAATAAAACTTTAAAAATTAATATTAAATAATCCGTAAGTCAGATCAAAATATATTCAACATGAAAGTTGATCAGCAGAACGAGACGAACCCGGATACGCGGTCCATTCGTGTGTCACACGTCCCTAGTATGGCAAACATGGAACTTTTCCATCATTTCCAGTCTGACCGGTAGTAACCCGAGACCCGACAAATATTGTCAGATATTCTTCCGACTCGTCTATGACGGATGTTGCTGCGTTAGCTCATGTCTAGCCTGCATCTTGCCATGTCATGCATTGTGTTGCACCGTTGCTATTACTTATTGTTTCTTCCCCCTCTTCTTACCAGTGGACCCCGAGACTGACGCTGTTGTTGGGTACATCTATGACCCTGCCGATCAGCCTTTTGCCGCAGAGCAGCAAGGCAAGCAAACCCCCCTTTGATCATTCCTATATCGCCTATGTCTTTCTTCCTATTGCTTGCATTAGTATTTTGCTACTCTTGTAGTTAGCTCCTATATCTGATGCATAGCCTATTTTTGATGAACTGCTACTTTCAGCACTGTACTTTAAATCTGCTTAGCATAGGTGGAGTCGTCATCCCCTCTGACCCCATAGTCCAGTTGCCCCGCTTGTTTACAAATCTCGATCCCTGATCGACGAGCCAGACCCGACACAACACATACACCCCCCTTAGTTGTATGATGCTACAGAGATACTATCGGGTACCGAGGGTGGCACCTCGCTAAGTACTCCTGATGATATATTTGTAGTATAGTTAGTCGGTCATGGTTATCGAGGGTGATTCCTCTTTCACCAGTCCCGACGATGCCTCTGTCGCGCAACCCCTCAAGTGTGGGACCCCCGAGGGTGATTCCTCTAAGCCCACCTTGAAGGATACATCGTTCGGAATCCAACGAGGGTGATACCTCGGATCACCCCCCCCCCCCCGATGTTACAACCACACACTTACTCGACCATGTTACTCGGATCATTGGTGATTAGTTGTTAAGACGGGTGGATTCCCGCGAAATTGTGTCAATGGCCTAATTAAAATGTTAATGGATTTTGGTATTTGATCTGGGTTGGTTGGAGACCTTTTCTCACTAACCGGCTATGCGGGAAGAATTATGGGTACTCGGCGTCGCGGTATCAGCCGAAGCTTTTCAGATGTGAGCAACGTAGCGGCGCGCGCCCGAGTGGTCCCGAGATGCATCACGCTTGTGATTAAGGGATGCTAGTACTAACGTCGGCCGCCCACGCATCATGCGGGAGCGCGAAGGGGAACTAGGCCCACGAACCCTTTGGGCTTAGGATTTAGACCGGCAGGCTGGCCTCTCTGTTGAGTCTTAGGTGGGGCTGCGATGTGTCGATATTCCGAGGCCGGGCAGGACCCAGAAAATTGTGGCCGGCCAGAGTGTTATCGAGCGTGACAGGACATGTGGTGCACCCCTCTGAGATGAAATTAACTATTCTAATAGCCGTGTCCACGGTTACAGGACGACTTGGAGTTGTGCCCTGATCTTATACAACTACAATTGTTACTTAACTGGATTTTAGTTGTCCCGGGATCGCTTCCTCGCAGGGAGTCGAGGGAGGATCTCTGGGCGTGACCTCACTTTAATATTGCTGCAACAATATGACTATTAATTGTTCTACACCTGTTCTATTCTCGTCTATTGCTGCAAGGCCCTGAAGATGCTAGTCTTCGATAGGACTAGGCCTTCTCTCTCTATTCTCGCATTGTTGTAGTCAGTCCACATGTAACCCCCCCCCTTCTTTGATACTGATGCATAATTAGAATAGTTCTGATGTATGTCTTGCGAGTACTTTGGATGAGTACTCATCGTTGCCTTGCTCCCCCTTTGCCCCTTTGATCCGTGTTGTGACTAGATGATGGAGCCCAGGAGTGGAGTTTCCTACCGATGTCTGCCATCCCGATGGTGTCTTCTTCATGGAGGCCGCTGAAGATAGGAGTAGTTTAGGAGGTTCCTAGGCAGGAGGCCTCGCCTTGTTCGATCGTTGTATCTTTTGTGCTAGCCTTCTCTAAGTCACCCCATGTTTTATGTGTGTACTCGGATATTGTTGCATCCGCTGACTCATGTGTTTATCGATTTTCCGTATTCTAGCCCTCGAGGCCCCTGGCTTGTAATATGAAGCTGATATTGTTTTATTGTGTCTAGAGTTGTGTTGTGATATCTTCCCGTGAGTCCTTGTGTTTGGTCGTACGCATTTGCGTTTATGATTAGTGTACGATTAAATCAAGGGTGTCACAAGTTGGTATCAGAGCCGACTGCCTGTAGGTAGCCCCCTTTCCAACTCCTTGGCCGAAGTTGAGTCTAGTGTTTGAAAAAACTTTACTAACACTGATGTTGTGACTTACGGGCCCACATCTCAATTGGGTGGTATTAGTATCTTTTACTCCTTTCCTATACTATGGGCTCTACTCTCTCTTCTCTTTCGGGTTAAATATTTTGCTAACTCTAACATTAGGTTCTCGTAAATACTTCCTCTCGGAGAGCCCTGTATTCCAGACGATGGCTTTATCCGTGAGAATAATTGCAGTTACTCTTCGATGTTCTCTTGAGATCTTGTGCTCATTGCTTATGCAATTTTCCCTTCCTCCGTCAACCACTATGGATGACTACGTACAAATGTCATTCATACTTTGTTTTCAAATTGCTATTGTTTTGAGAGAGGCAACGAATTATCTTATCGGGGATCCGTCTGTCATCAGTTGTCATGGGTTTCGGAAGTTCTTCGAATTACTATTCGATCTTTCAGAATCCCTAGTAGCCTATTGCTTTTAACTTTTCTCACCTGCTTGTGTTATGGTTAAATCCATATGTCTAGCAGCATTCATTAAAATCCTTTGTGATTTTTCCTATGGTCTTATTGATTCTACCTTGGTGTGCATTCACACAATCATCTGTTGTGACTTATAAATTATCTTCCGGCTCAGACGTCTCTCCAGACAGAGCTGGTTCTCGACAAATCAACTTTGATTGGTTGTCCATCTAAGTCCATTCAACTTACTTGTATATTGGTCGGAGCATCTGATTATGATACACCAACCTGGAAATCATAATTCCTTTGGTAATTAAGTATCGATAATTTTTAGATGTTCTATAACCCAATGCATTGCATCATATCTCCCTCTGATTGAGTACCGATACTCACATCAGATCTTTTGTGGATTGCCAGACTCATGGCTGGGTTATTATCCGATGGTATCCTTTACTTTCGAAAAATTCTTGTGGTTGTTTCCCCTGACACATGATGCCATTGGTAAATTGTGTCTTCTCCCTCTGATGAGTTGTACCCTATGCTTTTGTCAGCCATGCCCTTCAAGCATGTGTTAATTACTCTTGGAGTGTATGGTATATGTTCCTAAGATGCCCTGACGAGTTGAACCTATGCCTTCCTAAATCAAGATGACTCGAAAAGTTTTCATGAGTCTTACCCTTCTGGTGCCTTGCCGAATATCCTTTCAAAGCTACAACCTGGTCAAAGTCGAGGAGTAAATGGCAGGTGATGCATTGATGAAGTGGGAGTCGACCTTGAACTTGTGTTCATGCCCATGGAAACGACGTTGATCCTATCATAGAAACTTATCGTATCAATAATTATTCATTCTGTGGTTTAAATCTGGTATGTGTGAACTTGTCCTTTGCAATCGTGGTTCCGACAATGTTGTCCTACCTTGATTTTATTTTCAGACGAGTTAAAGTACTTGTCTTCTTCAGATCAATACATCGGACCGAGCTTTAGTGTTGATCTACCTCTGAGTATTATCCCTCGTACCCCGAAAATTATCATGGAGCTACATAACTTCTTGTGTGATCCTCATCAACTATGATATTTACATTAATTCCGGTTTCCTCGTGTTTGAGATGTTGGACACGCGAGTACATCGATAACTGAATCGAGTACACATTGCGATTCGACAATTTTTTGTAATCTTCCTTGTTTACGAGTTTGTACTCGATCATGTCATTCCAAGCTGTTAAGCTACATCATCGTCATGTTGGAGCTCGACCGTACTATCTATATCCTTCATCCCTGGAACACAACTCCAACTATACGTTAATCTTACATCGATCTTTCCACATCATATTGGTTGTCCTGAAAGGCAATCTCAATTCTAAGCTAGCAGTCTTACCTGTGATTCCGACAACCTCTTGCTTCATCATTCCCTTGCTTCATGTCGTCTCTGAACGATTACATCTTCATGAAATTTCTCAACAAATGTGTCGTGGTCATCATCAGCATTCTGAGCTCTTGCAGGGTATCAATCGAATGCATGTTGACAAATACCATCCTTGCCCCTCGATGATTGTATTATCATCGACATCATTGTTTACCTTCCCTCCAACACAAACGTGTTCATGTTTTATGTTATCCCTTAAGTTCCTTGCTATTCAGCTTATGTTATCTTCTACCTTGGAGTATTACTATCTTTTCTGTCAAGAATTTTGTGAGCATCATTGCACCTCTTAAGAATTATTGATATAGTGATACTTCTCGACATCACCATTCATTTCTTGCTCCCGTGTTGTTTCAAACCAGAATACCAACAAGTGAACTCTTATGTGTGATTCCAATACTTCTGGCAACCCTGTTGCCTTGAGGTTAACAATTGATTGTTTCATTCTTAGTGAGTGGGGTGTTGACTCATCATTTTTGACATTGGCTGTGCTAGTTCATCCGTATTTCCGAGTGCACCCTTTGACCAATGTTTAATTGTTGTTGTTCCCTCGAGCATACGACATTATACCATTTGATTTGACAAATGCTATCTCCTTGATATTATAATTTTGGAAATTCATCCCTGTCAAAATCTTGAGGGATTGATGCTGAGCCCATCGACCACACCCTCAACATATTCATGGTTCACGACGAAGCCCTTGAAAGCTTTATCTTTGTGCCTAGCTTGTGAAGGATATGTTTGATAGAAGAAGTGTATTGCCCAAAGTTCACATGCAATCTTTCTGCCGTGAATATGTGAAAGTTTTGTTTCGCTTCCTCTGGGGAAATACCAAATCATTCATGCATGTGCGAAGTGTTATATGTTATGAAGATTTGTTATCTTCACTTCATATAACTTCTCTTAGCACGCCAAGCCACTCACTCACTTGATCAAGGGAAAAGAAGTTCCTTCATAAGAGATAATCCAGACTTACACATGGAGCCTTGTTATTCTCGATGATGGTTTCCAAATGAGAACTCAGTTGCACTTTGACATAAGAATTCTATGTGGGCACGAATGTCTTGACATTGTGTTCATATGTCTTACAGTCAAACTCATGATTTAAAAATTGCTTGTGTAGCTCATATCATGAGAATCTTGCATCTTCCTTTTTGTTCTCAGGCATCTTGAGTCCGAGGGTCCCGACACTAATCAGATCTGAATCTCGGGCAGATATGATGGTTGGAACATTTCCCAATAGTTATAACTTTGGTCTTTAGGTAAACCGGTACGATGCTGTCTTTCCAACACACTGGGCCGAAGGACCTATTGTTATAAATTCTCACATATGTAGGATTCACCGTATTCCATGAGGAAACTATATTATTTATTTTATAAGTTGTTTTTGGTGGATCCCCTTGTGTACCCCAAAGTCCACCCTTTACGTGATTACCATGTCGATGCTACCCTGAAGCACAGATGTGGTACTTCAAATTTCAACAGGAACATTGGAAGCGCGATGCTAAATTGTTCCTGATCAATTTTCCAGACTACGTGGTATGGGTAAACATCATGATTCTATTTGCCTTTTAGTCTTAATGGTTATGTTCTTGATGACCTATCATGCATACCATACTCTATGTTTTCCTCGGGAATGGTATGCTTTAAATTCTTGTGTGCGTGAACACATTCTCATATCCATTGGTCTATTTGACCTTTCTTGTGGCATTACTTATCTAAGCAGTGTTAATTCCCTGCTTAGGTAAAAATCTCTGGGTACAACTCTGTCGGTAAGACCCTGTTACTATTGTGGATAACATTCTGGTAGCCACCGGTGGACGAGAGCCTTGCCTATAAGCCCGCCTCATTGTAACAAGCAGGAAAATGGTTCTATTCGTTCCCCGCCCTTGGTACCGACGTTATTGCCAACATAACTGACAAACTACCTCTGACATGTCTTGCTACTAAGACCGTATAATGTGTCACCGCTCTGCCTACTCTCGGCTCACATGGTGGACCCATAACCCAAAGTTCCACAGGATTGAAACCTGGCTCTCCTGTACATCTTTAACTCCAAAGTATCATGTGCACTTGGCTTCGTATGAAATTCCAGAGCCCTTGTTCAATGGACCGATCTCTCTCCGGTGCGGATGTTGCCCAACCCGATGAAGGTCAAGTCCGCATTATTCATGAGAATATGAAGTCTACTCAGTCCCGTCAGAAAGGTCAGTATGACTGTCATCATCAGGATATGGTCTATCAACCTGGCGAAAAGGCATATCTTCGTGTCACATCAATGAGAGGCGCACACTGTTTTGTAATCAAGGGTAAGTTAGCTCCTCGCTATATTGGTCCTTTCACAGTTCTCGAAAGCGTGGAAGAGTGGCTTATCAATTGGAACTGTCGGCGAACCTTTCTCAGATTCACGATGTCTTCCATGTTTCTCAGCTCCGCCGCTGCTTGAAGGATCCTATTCGAGCTGTGGATCACGATATGCTTGAACTGCAACAAGACCTCTCTTATAAAGAGCATCCGGTCTGCATTCTCGACGAAGCTGAATGTAAGACTCATCGCAAAGTCACCAAGTTCCTCAAAGTGAAATGGTCAATTCATTCTAAAGATGAGGCCACTTGGGAACGCGAGGATCATCTTCGTGATGAATACCTCGAGCTTTTTCTTTCTACCTCTTAATTCTCGGGACGAGAATTCATGTTAGTGGGGGAGAGTTGTGACATCCCCGGATTTGTGCTACAGCAACCCCTGTAGTCAACCGACAGTAATCCCACGCTAATGAAGCCCCGTCATTATAAATTCTATCGTTGATCTCGTGTTAGTCGAAAACCCAGTCGAGTTCGAAATTTAAAAATAAAGTCGAACGAGAAACGTTTTGTGATGTTAAGTAAAATTGTAGGGAGAGTTATAGAAATTCCCTAATAAGTTATAAAAGTGAATCAGACATTTTTAAAAATATTAAAAGTCCTATATAATTAAAACAGAAAGATATATATAATAAAAAATAGAATAACACAAAGTAAAAGAAAGAAAGAAAAACCCCTGGCCGATTGGGCCAAAGTGGCCCAGCAGGCCACACCCGAGCCCACTTCCACCGGGGGGGGTATAGAACCCCCCTGGAAACCCTAACCGAGCAGCTCCCTCCCCTCCACGCTTCCTGTCGCCGCCACCAGTGCACGAGAACCCACCCTCGCTCAACCCCCCTCCTACCCAGCGCACCGAGACCCCCTCCCACCTACCGCGGCGGCCCCTCCTTCTCCCGCACCTGCCTCCGCACCGACCCCTCTCTCCCCTTCGCTCCCTCCCCTCTCGGTCACCCTCCCCAAACCGAGAGCCCTACCTCCCCGACCCCGTCGGCATTCCCTCCCACGGCCCCTGCCTCCTCCCGCCGGGCCCCTCCCCTCGGCTCTCTCCCTCCCCCACCCAGACCGAGCCTCTCTCCCTCCCTACCCACGACAACCTCCCCACGAGAGCCCCCACCTCCCGTTGCCTTCCCACCCACCGAGAGCCCCGCGTAGGACCCGCATCACCGGTCGACACCCCACCGGTGCTGCGCCGCCATGCCCCGAGCCGCCCCCGTCCCTGCGCCCCTCGTCTACCCCCCTCGAGCACCTCCCCGGTGGCCGCCCCTCCCCACCGGCCACGGCGGCCCCGCCACCGCGGGCCCATTTCCCATGTCGCCTCACCCCGCCGACCGTGGCCCTCCGGTGACCCTCACCGGCACCATCTTCACCGCGTGACCGTCACCACCACCACCGCGTCTTCCTCCACGCCGCCTCCTCCGCCTCCCGAGAACTCCGGCTTCATCGGGCCCTCTCGTCAATGTTGGTGAGCCCCTTTTCAGGTTCCTCCCACCGTCTCCTTCCTCGTGCCGTCCCGGTTCCATTCCGACAAACGGCGCTCCGTTCCGACGTCGTTAGGATCGAGTAGGGGTAGAGGGAGATGTATCCATCTCTGTGTTGTTGAGTCTGTGTTGTTAACACACGGGTTGGAGAAGAGAGTTTTAGGTAGATATAAAAATAAAATGATGTATTTGCGTATGTATTTTGTATGTATGAGATGCACGTATGTATGTATTTATGTATGTAGGTATATGGAGAAATACGTTGATTGTATAAATATGTTTATGGGTGTTTTGTGTGTATGTGGCGTAAGCCACTTACCGGTGGGCCAACCCACCCCGCTGCCTATGACACGGAGGCCCACACCCCTCTTTTAAAGAAAAATGAAAATGAAAATATAAAAATAAAAATATGTTTTAGTAAATAAATAAATAGATATATTAATTAATTAACTAGTTAATTAATTAATTAGGTAATTAGAATAATTAGAGTATGACACGTGGGTCCCCCACTAAATTAATTTGATTAATTACTATTTAATCTTAATTAAGAATGTGTGTCTATGATGCACGAGACCCACTGGTCAGTTGACCAGTCAACTGCTGATGTCAGCATGACATCATGCTGATGTCATAATAGCATTTAATTAAATTAATTAAATCCGTTTTTAATTCCTAATTATTGAATAAAACTTTAAAATTAATATTAAATAATCCGTAAGTTAGATCAAAATATATTCAACATGAAAGTTGATCAGCGGAACGAGACGAACCTGGATACGCGATCCATTCGTGTGTCACGCATCCCTAGCATAGCAAACATGGAACTTTTCCATCGTTTCCATTCTGACTCATAGTAGCCCGAGACCCGGAAAATATCGTCAGATATCCTTCCGACCCGTCTATGACGGATGTTGCTGCGTTAGCTCATGTCTAGCCTGCATCTTGCCATGTCATGCATTGTCTTGCACCGTTGCTATTACTTATTGTTTCTTCCCCCTCTTCTTACCGGTAGACCCCGATACTGACACTGCTGGTGGGTACATGTACGACCCTGCCGATCAGCCTTTTGCAGCAGAGCAGCAAGGCAAGCAAACCCCCCTTTGATCATTCCTATATCGCCTATGTCTTTCTTTCTATTGCTTGCATTAGTATTTTGCTATTGTTGTAGTTAGATCCTATATCTGATGCATAGCCTATTTTCGATGAACGGCTACTTTCAGCATTGTACTTTAAATCTTCTTAGCATAGGTGGAGCCGTCATCCCCTCTGACCCCGTAGTCCAGTTGCCCCACTTGTTTTCAAATCTCGATCCCTGATCGACGAGCCAGACCCGACACAACACATACACCCCCCCCCCCTTAGTTGTATGACGCTACAGAGATACTATCGGTTACCGAGGGTGACACCTCGCTAAGTACTCCTGTTGATATCTCTGTAGTATAGCTAGTCGGTCGTGGTTATCGAGGGTGATTCCTCTTTCACCATTCCCGACGATGCCTCTGTCGCGCAACCCCTCAAGTGTGTGACCCCCGAGGGTGATTCCTCTAAGCCCACCTTGACGGATACATCGTTCGGAATCCAACGAGGGTGATACCTCGGATTCCCCCCGATGTTACAACCACACAGTTACTCGACCATGTTACTGGGATCATTGGTGATTAGTTGTTAAGACGGGTGGATTCCCGCGAGATTGTGTCAATGGCCTAATTAAAATATTAATGGATTTGGGTATTTGATCTGGGTTGGTTGGAGACCTTTTCGCACTAACCGGCTACGCGGGAAGAATTGTGGGTACTCGGCGTCGCGGTATCAGCCGAATCTTTTCAGATGCCAGCAACGTAGTGGTGCGCACCCGAGTGGTCCCGAGATGCATCGTGTTTGTGATTAAGGGATGCTAGGACTGACGTCGGCCGCCCACGCATCGTGCAGGAGTGCGAAGGGGAACTGGGCCCATGAACCCTTTGTGCTTAGGATTTAGACCGACGGGATGGCCTCTTTGTTGAGTCTTAGGTGGGCCTGCGACGTGTCGATATTCCGAGGCCGGGCAAGACCCAGAAAAGTGTGTCCGGTGAGAGTGTTATCGAGCATGACGGGACATGTGGTGCACCCCTGCAGGGATGAAATTAACTATTAGAATAGTCGTGTCCATGGTTAGAGGACGACTTGGAGTTGTGCCCTGATCTTATACAACTAGAATTGTTACTTAACTGGATTTTAGTTGTCCCGGGATCGCTTCCTCGCAGGGAGTCGAGGGAGGATCTCTGGGCGTGACCTCACTTTAATATTGCTGCAAAAATATGACTATTAATTGTGCTACACCTGTTCTATTCTCGTCTATTGCTGCAAGACCCTGAAGATGCTAGTCTTCGATAGGACTAGGCCTTCTCTCTCTATTCTCGCATTGGTGTAGTCAGTCCACATGTAACCCCCTTCTTTGATACTGATGCATAATTAGAATAGTTCTGATGTAAGTCTTGCGAGTACTTTGGATGAGTACACACCATTGCCTTGCTCCCCCTTTGCCCCTTTGATCTGTGTTGCGACCAGATGATGGAGCCCAGGAGTGGAGTTTCCTGCCGATGTCTGCCATCCCGATGGTGTCTTCTTCATGGAGGCCGCTGAAGATAGGAGTAGTTTAGGAGGTTCCCAGGCAGGAGGCCTCGCCTCGTTCGATCGTTGTATCTTTTGTGCTAGCCTTCTCTAAGGACCCCATGTTTTATGTCTGTACTCAGATATTGTTGCTTCTGCTGACTCGTGTGTTTATCGATCTTCCGTATTCTAGCCCTCGAAGCCCCTGGCTTGTAATATGAAGCTGATATTGTTTTATTGTGTCTAGAGTTGTGTTGTGATATCTTCCCGTGAGTCCTTGGGTTTGGTCGTACGCATTTGCATGTATGATTAGCGTACGATTAAATCAGAGTCGTCACAAACATATGCTTGTAGGAATTGCAATAATAGCAAGTTTCCTCCCTATGTGTTCTAAGTTTCAAGGTCATGCTTGTTTTTCCTTCCTATGCTAGTTGATTATTGCTCGCATAAATTGTTTGCTCACAAAATCCCTGTGCATAGTAAGTTGGTTAGACTTAAATGTGCTTGCCATGTGCCTCATGATGCTCTCTTGCATGTTTAAATTACTACTTTTTATGTGAGCATCATTGAAATCATCATGCCTGGCTAAAAGGTATTAAAGAAAAGCGCTTGTTGGGACACAACCCAATAATTATCCTTTTTGTTTTTGTGTGTTCACATGATTAATCTACTGCATTAATCATGTTTTATAGCTTTATTCCAATAAAGTGCCAAGTAAAGCCTTTGAGACTGTGGATACTTGTTTGTTTGATTTTGTGCAAAAACAGAAACTTTTACGTATAGTATAGAATTTTCTGATTTTACTAGAGCGTCAAAATATGAAATTTTTACAAAGTTTTGGTACGCAAATTATCTGGGCTTTAGCAATGTTTCAGAATTTTTAGAGTCGCGTAAGTATGGTTTTGATGCAGATCTTCACAGACCGTTCTGTTTTTTACAGTTTCTGTTTTGCGTGCATAGTTTGCTTGTTTTAGTGTTTCCATAACTTATAGTGAGTGATATAAATTATGGGAATGATAGAATATAGTAGGTATTATGTGATAAAAATTATGAATATTTTCTTGCCAGTACCTAAGTGAATGATCTATATTTATCATACTAACCCGTCTCACGAAGTTCCGTTAAGTTTTGTGTGATTGAAGTTTTTAAGTTTTGGGTAAGATACCAATTTGAGGAGAATAAGAAGCATCAATAACCTAATCTTGGGGATTCCCAATGCACCCCAAGGTAATATCCAAGTAAGACTCAAACGTCTAATCTTGGGGATGCCCCGGAAGGCATACCCCCTTTCATCTCCAACATTATCGGTATATCTTACTTGGAGCTATATTTTTATTCATCACATGTTATTTGTTTTGCTTGGAGCGTCATTTTTTTTTCTAAGTTATATGTTATTTATAATCTTGTTTTTGAATAATAAGTTCTAATAATTTCCATTAGAATGCTTGAATTGCATGTGTGATGTGTGTTGTACAAAAAGAGAAACTGTAGCTATAGTATTTGAATTATCATATTTTACTCGTACGTGGGAAGTTTGTGAAACTTTTACATTTTATTGTCATACAAATCATTTATCATGTCCTTAGTTTTAAGATTTTTTTGAGTTACATAGGTACACTTTTTGAATTAATTGCTACAGACTATTCTGTTTGGACATATTGGTGTCATAGTTTTGTTATCTACTTATCCTATAGTTTCCATAGCTTATATTGGTAGATATAAATTATGGAAATGATAGTATACAGTACCTAATGTTTGAAAATTATTATGCAAATTGTCTTGGCAGTACATAAAGAGTTGATTTACTTTTATGTGTACTAACCTATCTCACGAGTTCTTTTCAAGTTTTGTGTGGATGAAGTTTTTGAGACCTAGGTGAAACCATGATATGAGAGGAATTAAGGAGACACTAAAGATCCATCTTGGGGATTCCCAAGCCACCCCAAGTAAATATTTCAAGAAGTCTCAAGCATCTAAGCTTGGGGATGCTACGCATCCCACCTCTCTTCATCAAACAAATATCGGTTAGCCTATGTTCAGCCGAAATTTTTATTTGTCCACATGATATGTGTTATTCTTGGAATATATTTTTTGTTTTCTTTGCTGTTTGAAAAAATATTAGATCTGAAAATATTTATTGGGAGAGAGCCCTAACATAGCTACTTAAGTGTTTGACTACTCATTGATCTTCACTTATATCTTTTGAGAGTAGTTTGATTGAATTGCTCTTGTGCTTCACCTATATCTTTCTGAGCACGGTGGTGCTGAAATTGTAAATAAACTTGTGCTCTCGTTCTTCACTTATATTTGTTTGAGAGCTTGTTATTAGCAATGGCAATTTTATTCAAATTAAATTGTTCCCAAAGTGATAAATACCCAGGAAGGATATAATAAGAACTTTCATGAAGAACATTGGATGTTAAACTTGATTCTTTACAATTGTTTTGCGATATGAAGATAGTGATATGTGAGTTATGTTGATGAGTAATTATGCTTTAGTAAGAATAGTGGTGTTAAGGTTTGTGATTCCCTATGCATGCAAATGAAGTCAATAATTATTCTATGAAATTACATCCTACTTGTGTTTCATTGTTCAGTGTTAGTTATGTTTAATGTTCGCTTATGATGGTTTTCGTTCGTTGGTTGGGCGCTTCTCAATCTAATTGCTAGCATTCACTTGTACTAAGCGGGAATATTGATTGAGCATCAAAATCCTAAACCCAAAGTTTTTCCAAATGAGTCCACCATACCTACCTATATGCGGTATTTTAGTGTCATTCCAAGTAAATTTGTATGTGCCAACTCTAATGTTCAAAATAAACTTCTGTTTTGTGTGCCCATACTGCTCATGAAGCGGCGAGGGGTGGTTGGTATCTTCCATGTTAAATAGGTTATTCGCAAGATGAGTGTTTATTCACTTTTCATTGCACGAGAGTATGGCGGTAATGGGGATGCCCAATCCCAAAATGCAAAGTAAATTTATTTTATTTTGTCAAATAGTAAATTCCTTGGAAAGTGTTGGTATGGACGGTACCCATTGATGCGGCTAGCCATGGAATGTGAAAGAATGGTGGAAAAAGTAATAAACTTTATTTTTAGTTTGGAAACCTTCTATAATTTTTTTAGCATGGAGGATATTGGAAACTCTTAGTCGTTCTCGTTGACAGGAAAAGCATGCCACCCTAAAAAAATATCACTAAGTTTTTTCACTTTGAGCTCCGGCACCTCTACAAATCCCTGATTCCCTCTGCGAAGGTCCTATCTATTTACTTTATGCAATTTTTATTTTTATTTTGAGTCTCCTTCTTCTCTTATAGAGCACCAACTATAGACCACTATTATCATACTTGAGCATTGGATGTAGCTAATGTTTCGATGTGTTACATGAATGGATCAATGACTGAGCATGATGGGCTAGGGATAGCGTTCTATAGTGTTGATATTTTGAAAGACTTGGTTGCTTGTTGATATGATTGAATATTAAAATTTTCATGTCAAATATAGACTATTGCTTTGAATCATCTACAAGTCCACATGTCCATGCTATAAAGAAAAGAATATGGTGAATATGATAGTTTTCAATTTCCACTCTATCATGATGAGTTTTTATAAGAAAGAGTTGTTGTTATGATGCTAGGAAAAGCGATTGAAATTATCATTGATCAAACTTAGGCACTATGCTAGCATTCACACTTCATAAATTATTTATTTTATCATTTACCTACGCGAGGACGAGTAGGAATTAAGCTTGGGGATGCTGATACGTCTTGAATGTATTGATAATTTATGAAGTATCCATGCCATGTTTGCCTATGTTTACAACACTTGTATATGTTGCTGCACTTTATATGGTTTATTTAGAATTAACCCGGAGTGATGTTGTTTCCAGCAGAACTACTGTGGTGTTATTTTTTCTGCACAAAAAAGTTCTTGGAATTGAACGAATTTTTTGACGATTTTTTGCCAGGAAAAGAGAAATATTAGAGAAAAGAACCACCATAGGGCCCCCCTCGTGCCCACTAGACACTAGGGTGCGCCTGTTGGAAATATGCCCTAGAGGCAATAATAAATTAGTTATTATTATATTTCCTTGTTAATAATAATCGTTTATTATCCATGCTAGAATTGTATTGATTGGAAACTCAAATACATGTGTGGATACATAGACAACACACTGTCCCTAGTGAGCCTCTAGCTGACTAGTTCGTTGATCAAAGATGGTCAAGGTTTCCTGCCCATAGGCAAGTGTTGTCACTTGATAACGGGATCACATCATTAGGAGAATCATGTGATGGACAAGACCCAAATTATAAACGTAGCATGTGATCGTGTCATTTTGTTGCTATTGTTTTCTGCGTGTCAAGTGTTCATTCCTATGACCATGAGATCATGTAACTTACTAACACCGGAGGAATACCTTGTGTGTATCAAATGTCACAACGTTACTGGGTGACTAAAAAGGTGCTCTATAGGTATCTCCGAAGGTGTCCGTTGAGTTAGCATGGATCAAGACTGGGATTTGTCACTCCGTGTGACGGAGATGTATCTCGGGGCCCACTCGGTAATACAACATCACATATAAGCCTTGCAAGCAATGTGACTCAAGTGTGAGTCGCGGGATCTTGTTTTACGGAACAAGTAAAGAGACTTGCCGGTAACGAGATTGAAATAGGTATAGGGATACCGACGATCAAATCTCGGGCAAGTAACATACTGAAGGACAAAGGGAATGTTATATGGGATTATATTTATCCTTGGCTCAGAGGTTCAACCGATAAGATCTTCGTAGAATATGTAGGATCCAATATGGGCATCCAGGTCCCGCTATTGGATATTTGCCGAGAAGTGTCTCGGGTCATGTCTACATAGTTCTCGAACCCGTAGGGTCTACACACTTAAGGTTCGATGATGTTTTAGTATAGTTGAGTTATATGTGTTGGTGACCGAAGGTTGTTCGAAGTCCCGGATGAAATCGACATCACGAGGGTTTTCGGAATGGTCCAAAAACGAAGATTGATATATAGGAAGTTGGTGTTTGGATTCCGGAAAGTTTTCGGGCATTGCGGGAGTGTACCAAGAGTGACGAATGGGTTCCAGGGGCTCACTAGGTGGGCCCACCACGCCCCAAGGGGTCCACATGGGTTTATTGGATGCGCAATAAGGTACAATGGGCTGACAAAGTCATCCAACGAAAGCCCATGAGGAAAAAGTGGAAAATCCAAAAGAGGTGGGAAAATAAGGAAGGAGTCCTAATCCAAGTGGGATTGGAGAAGGACTCTTCCCTTCCCACTTCGGTCGTCCCAAGGAGGGCCTCTTTGGCTGGCGCCCTAAGGGCTTTGCCCACCCCTCGACTCCTCCTATATATACTTGAGGTTTAGGGCTGTTTGATACACAACTTTGCCACGTGCAACTCAAACCTACACCTCGTAGTTCTTCCTCAAGATTAGATATGTGCGGAGCTCGGGCGGAGCCCTTCAGGAATAGATCATCACCAACACCAGCGTGCCGTCACCCTGCCGGAGTACTCATCTACTTCACTTTCTCTCTTGCTGGAGTAAGAAGTTCGAGATCGTCATCGAGTTGTACCTGTGCTCAACCCAGAGGTGCCGTCCGTTCGGCGCTAGATCGAAACGGATCGTGGGACAACGGTGATTTGAATCACAAAGTTGTACCACTACATCAACCACGTTTCTTAACACTTCCTGCTTAGCGATCTACAAGGATATGTGGATCTAATCTCCTCTCGTAGATGGACATCACCATGATAGGTCTTCGTGTGCGTAGGAGAATTTTTGTTTCCCATGCAACATTCCCCAACAGTGGCATCATGAGCTAGGTTCATGTTTAGATGTTATCTCGAGTAGAACACAAAAGGATTTCTGGGCGTTGGTGTTCGATTTTCTGCCCTCCTTATTCTTTTCTCAATTCCGCGGTATTGTTGGATTGAAGCGGCCCGGACCGACATTACTCGTACGCTTACGAGAGACTGGTTTCATCGACTAACATGCAACTCGTTCCATAAACATGACTGGCAGGTGCCTGTTTCTTCAACTTTAGTTGAATTGGATTTGACCGAGGCGGTCCTTGGAGAGAGGTTAAATAGCAATTTGCACATCACCGTTGTGGTGTTTGCGTAAGTAATATGCGATCATACTAGATACCCATAGCACCCACGTAAAACATGCAACAACAAATTAGAGGACGCCTAACTTGTTTTTGCAGGGTATGCTTGTGATGTGATATGGCCAAAGACATGATGTGATATATTGGATGCATGAGAAGATCATGTTGTAATAGTTAATATCTACTTGCACGTCGATGCTACGGCAAACGGCAGGAGCCATAGGGTTGTATTTAAACTAAGTTTGTGTTTCGAGATGCGTTTACTATATTGCTAGGTTGTAGCTTTAGTAGTAATAGCATAGATAGCATGACAACCTCGATGGCCGCACGATGATGGAGATCATGGTGTGGCACCGGTGACGATGAAGATCATGTCGGTGCTTTGGTGATGGAGATCAAGAAGCACGAGATCATGGCCATATCATGTCACTTATGAATTGCATGTGATGTTAATACTTTTATGCACCTTATCTTGCTTAGAACGACAGTAGCATTATAAGGTGACCCCTCACTAAAATTTCAAGATAAAACTGTGCTCTCCCCGACGGTGCACCGTTGTCATAGTTCGTCGTTTCGAGACACCACGTGATGATCGGGTGTGATAGGCTCAACGTTCACATACAACAGGTGCAAAACAAATGCACACGCGGAACACTCGGGTTAAACTTGACAAGCCTAGCATGTGCAGACATGGCCTCGGAACACAAGAGACCGAAAGGTCGTGCATGAATCGTATAGTTGATATGATTAGCATAGAGATATTTACCACTGAAACTATACTCAACTCACGTGATGATCGGACTTGAGTTAGTGGATTTGGATCATGCACCACTCAAATGACTAGAGGGATGTATTTTTTGAGTGGGAGTTCTTAAGTAATATGATTAATTGAACTAATTATCATGAACATAGTCAAAAAGTCTTTGCGAATTATGATGTAGCTTGCGCTATAGCTCTACTATTTTTTATATGTTCCTAGCGAAAATTTAGTTGAAAGATGATAGTAGCAACTTTGCGGACTGAGTCCGTAAAATTGAGGATTGTCGCTTATGTCCTTAATGCACCACTCGGTGTGCTTCACCTCGAGCGTTGTTTGCGTATGTTGCAAACATCTGACATACAAGTTTTTGATGACTACGTGATAGTTCAGTGTGTAATACTTAATGGCTTAGAAGCAAGGTGCCGAAGACGTTTTTGAAACGTCACGGAACATAAGAGATGTTCTAAGAGATGAAATTGAGATTTCATGCTCGTGCCCTTGTTGAGAGGTATGAGACCTCCGACCAGATTCTTTGTCTACAAAGTAAAGGAGAAAAGCTCAATCGTTGAGCATGCGCTCAGATTGTCTGAGTACAACAATCGCTTGAATCAAGTGGGAGTTAATCTTCCAGATGAGATAGTGATGGTTCTCCAAAGTCACTGCCACCAAGCTGGTAGAGCTTCGTGATGAACTATAATATATCAAGGATAGATACGATGATCCTTGAGCGATTCTAAGTGTTTGACACTGCGAAAGTAGAAATCAAGAAGGAGCAATGATACGTCTCCAACGTATCTATAATTTTTCATGGTTCCATGCTATTATCTTGTCAAACTTTGGATGTTTTGTATGCATTTTATATCTTTTTTCGGACTAACTTATTAACTCAGTGCCAAGTGTCAGTTCCTGTTTTTTCTGTGTTTTGACCTTTTTCAGAGGAGAATATCAAACAGAGTCCAAACGGAATAAAACCTCCGAAAAGATTTTTTCCGGAACAGAAGATACGTAGGAAGCTTGAGAACCAAGGCAAAGGGTCCCGGGGGAGGCCATAAGCCCCCTAGTTGTGGCCTGGGGGGCCGCGCCTAGCAGGCCTGTGGGCCCCCTGTGGCTCCTTTGCCCTACTTCTTCTGCCTATAAATCCCCGAAAAATCTGAAACCACACGAGAGAGCCACGAAAATACTTTTCCGCCAGCGCAAGCTTCTATCTCCGCAAGATCCCATCTGGGGCACGTTCTGGTGCCCTGTCGGAGGGGGGATTCGGACACGGAGGGCTTCTTCATCAACACCATTGCCTCTCTGATGATGCGTGAGTAGTTCACCACAGACCTTCGGGTCCATAGCTAGTAGCTAGATGGCTTCTTCTCTCTCTTGGATCTTCAATACAAAGTTCTCCATGATCTTCATGGAGATCTATCCGATGTAATCTTATTTTGCGGTGTGTTTGTCGAGATCTGATGAATTGTGGATTTATGATCAGATTATCTATGAATCTTATTTGAGTTTCTTCTGATCTCTTATATGCATGATTTCATATCCTTGTAATTCTCTTCGAGTTGTGGGTTTCGTTTGGCCAACTTGATCTACATTTCTTGCAATGGGAGAAGTGCGTGGTTTTGGGTTCATACCGTGCGATGACCTCACCGAGTGACAGAAGGGGTAGCGAGGCATGCATGGTGTTGTTGCCATCAAGGGTAAAAATATGGGGTTTATATCTATTGCATGAATTTATCCCTCTACATCATGTCATCTTGCTTAAGGCGTTACTCTGTTTGTTATGAACTCAATACACTAGATGCATGCTGGATAGCGGTCGATGTGTGGAGTAAGAGTCGTAGATGCAGAAAGTATCGGTCTACTTGTCTCGGACGTGATGCCTATATGTATGATCATTGCCTTAGATATAGTCATGACTTTGCGAGGTTCTATCAATTGCTCGACAGTAATTCGTTCACCCACCGTAATATTTGCTATCATGAGAGAAGCCTCTAGTGAACACTATGGCCCCCGGGTCTACTTCACATCATATTTTCAGCCCTACACTTTTACTTTGTTGCACTTTCCGCCTTCAAATCTCAACTTGCAGTTAACCGTGAAGGGATTGACAACCCCTTTGTAGAGTTGGGTGCAGGTTTGCTGTTTTTCCGCAGGTACTTTGGAGACTTGGCTTGATACTCCTACTTGATTGATACCTTGGTTCTCAAACTGGGAGAAATACTTACTCCTACTGTGCTGCGTCACCCTTTCCTCTTCAAGGGAAAAACCAATGCAAGCTCAAGAGGTAGCAAGCATCAATTGTTGATGGTTAGTAAAACCACTAGTTTCAAGAAAGGCAAGGGCTAGAAGGGATACTTCATGAAACGGCAAACCATTTCCTGCTCTAATGAAGAAACCCAAGATTGAACCCAAGCCCGAGACTAAGTGCTTCTGTTATGAGGGGAACGGTCACTGAGGCGGAGCTACCCTAGATACTTGGTAGATAAGAAGGCTGGCAAAGTCGACAGAAGTATATTTGATATACATGATATTGATGTGTACTTTGCTAATACTCCTAGTAGCACGAGGGTATTGGATACCGGTTCGGTTGCTAAGTGATTAGTAACTCTAAATGAAAGCTACAAAATAAACGGAGACTAGCTAAAGGCGAGGTGACGATACATGTTGGAAGTGTTTCCAAGGTTGATGTGATAAAAAACATCGCACACTCCCTCTACCATCGGGATTGGTGTTAAACCTAAATAATTGTTATTTGGTGTTTGCGTTAAGAATGAACATGATTGCATCGTGTTTATTGCAATACGATTATTCATTTAAAGAGAATGATAGTTATTCTATTTGCTTGAATAATTACCTTCAATGGTTTATTGAATCTCGATCATAGTGTTACACATGTTCGTAATATTAGTGCCAAAAGATACAAAGTAATAATGATAGTACCACTTACTTGTGGCACTGCCACTTGAGTCATGTTGGTGTAAAATGCATGAAGAAGCTCCATGCTGATGGAACTTTGTACTCACTCATTTTTGAAACGTTTCAGACATGCAAACCATACCTGTTGGTATAAACGTATGAAGAATCTCCATGAGGATGGATCGTTTGTATTCATTTGATTTTGAATCACTTGAGACATGCAAAATCATACCACATGGAACAAGAAAGTAACTTGTTGGAAGGAATGCATTTTGATGTGTGCAGTCCAATGAGTGCTGAGGCACGCAATGGATATCATTATGTTCTTACTTCGCTGACGATTTGAGTAGATACAGGAGTATTTACTTGATGAATCACAAGTCTAAAATGTTTTAAAGTTCAAAGCTATTTCAGAGTGAAGATCGTCGTGACAAGAGGATAAACTGTCTACTATATGATCATAGAGATGAATATCTGAGTTGCGAGTTTTTGGTACACAGTTAAGACAATGTGGAAATTGTTTCGCAGTTCATGCCACCTAGAACACCATAGTGTGATGGTGTGTCAAACGTCATAGCCGCGCCCTATTTGATATGGTGCATACTATGATGTCTCTTATCGAATTACCAATATCGTTTATGGGTTATGCATTAGAGACAACCGCATTCACTTTAAATAAGGCACCACGTATTTCCGTTGAGATGACACATTATAGACTACGGTTTGGAGAAACCTGAGCTGTCGTTTCTTGAAAGTTTGGGGCTACGACGCTTATGTGAAAAAGTTTTAGTCTGATAAGCTCAAACCCAAAGCGGATAAATGCATCTTCGTAGAATATCCAAAACAGTTGGGTACATCTCCTATCTCAGATCCGGAACCAAAGTGTTTGTTTCTAAAACGGGTCCTTTCTTGAGAAAAGGTTTGTCTCGAAAGAGTTGAGTGCGATGGTGGTGGAAGTTGATGAGGTTAGTGAACCGTCACTTCAACCAGTGTATAGCAGGGTGCAGGAAGATCTTCATGTGGCGCCTACACCAATTGAAGTGGAAACTGATGATGGTGATCATTGAGCTTCAGATCAAGTTACTACAAACCTCGTAGGTCGACAAGGTCGCGTACTACTACAGAGTGGTATGGCAACCCTGTCTTGGAGGTCATATTGTTGAACAACAATGAACCTACGAGCAATGGAGAAGCGATGTTGGGCCCGGATTCCGACAAATGGCTGGAGGCCATGAAATCCGAGAGAGGGTCCATGTATGAAAACAAAGGGTAGACTTTGGAAGAACTACCTGATGGCCATAGGACTATTAAGTAAAGATGGATCTTTAAAAGGAAGACAAACGATGATGGTGAAAAGTCACCATTAAGAAAAGCTCGACTTATCGCAAAGATGTTTCCGACAAGTTCAAAGAGTTGACTATGATGAGACTTTCTCAGTCATAGCGATGCTAAAATGTTGTTGGAATTGTGTTAGCAATTGTTGCATTATTTATGAAATATTGCACATAGGATGACAAAACATTGTTTCCTCGATGGTTTCCTTGAGGAAAGGTTGTATGTGATACAACCAGAAGGTTTTATCGATCCTAAGGATGCTAACAATTATGCAAGCTCCAGCAATCCTTCTACGGATTGGTGCAAGCATCTCAGAGTTGGAATATACGCATTGATGAGATGATCAAAGCTTTTGGGTTTGTACAAGGTTTATGAGAAACTTGTATTTCCAAAGAAGTGAGTGGGAGCACTATAGAATTTCTGATAAGTATATGTGGTTGACATATTGTTGATCGTAAGTAATGTAGAATTTATGTGAAGCATAAAAGGTTGTTTGAAAGGAGTTTTTCAAAGGAAGACCTGGATAGAGCTACTTGAAACATTGAGCATCAAGATCTATAGAGATAGATCAAAACGCTAAATAGAACTTTCAATGATATGCATGCCTTGACAGATTTTCGAAGGAGTTCAAAATAGATCAGCAAAGAAGGAGTTATTGGCTGTGTTGTAAGGTGTGAATTTGAGTAAGACTCGAAGCCCGACCATGGCAGAATAAAGAGAATGGACGAAGGTCGTCTTCTATGCCTTAGCCGTAGACTCTAAGGTATGCCATGTCGTGCACCGCACCTGATATGTACCTTGCCATGAGTCTGTCAAGGGGTACAAGGAGTGATCCAGGATTGAATCACTAAACAGCGGTCAAAGTTATCCTTAGTAACTAATGGACTAAGGATTTTTTTTCTCAATTATGGAGGTGGTTAAAGAGTTCGTCGTAAAGGGTTACGTCGATGCAAGCTTTGACACTAATCCGAATAACTCTGAGTAGTAAACAGATTCGTATAGTAGAGTAGATATTTGGAATATTTCCGAATAGCACATAGTAGCATCATCTATAAGATGACATAAAGATTTGTAAAGTGCACATGGATCTGAAAGTTTCAGAACCGTTGACTAAAACCTCTCTCACAAGCAAGACGTGATCAAACCCCAACACTGTATGGGTGTTGGATTCATTAAAATCACATAGTGAGGTGAACTAGATTATTGACTCTAGTGCAAGTGGGAGACTGTTGGAAATATGTCGTAGAGGCAATAATAAATAAGTTGTTATTATATTTCCTTGTTCATAATAATCGTTTATTATCCATGCTAGAATTGTATTATTGGAAACTCAAATACATGTGTGGATACATAGACAACACACTGTCCCTAGTGAGCCTCTAGTTGACTAGTTCGTTGATCAAAGTTGGTCAAGGTTTCCTGGCCATAGGCAAGTGTTGTCACTTGATAACGGGATCACATCATTAGGAGAATCATGTGATGGACAAGACCCAAATTATAAACGTAGCATGTGATCGTGTCATTTTGTTGCTATTGTTTTCTGCGTGTCAAGTTTTCATTCCTATGACCATGAGATCATGTAACTTACTGACACCGGAGGAATACCTTGTGTGTATCAAACGTCATAATGTTACTGGGTGACTATAAAGGTGCTCTACAGGTATCTCTGAAGGTGTCCATTGAGTTAGCATGGATCAAGACTGGGATTTGTCACTCCCTGTGACGGAGAGATATCTCGGGGCCCAATCGGTAATACAACATAACATATAAGCCTTGCAAGCAATGTGACTCAAGTGTGAGTCACGGGATCTTGTATTACGGAACGAGTAAAGAGACTTGCTAGTAACGAGATTGAAATAGGTATTGGGATACCGACGATCAAATCTCGGGCAAGTAACATACCGAAGGACAAAGGGAATGTTATACGAGATTATATGAATCCTTGGCACAGAGGTTCAACTGATAAGATCTTCGTAGAATATGTAGGATAGAATATGGGCATCCAGGTCCCGCTATTGGATATTGACCGAGAAGTGTCTCGGGTCATGTCTACATAGTTCTCGAACCCGCAAGGTCTGCACACTTCAGGTTCGATGATGTTTTAGTATAGTTGAGTTATGTGTGTTGGTGACCAAAGGTTGTTCGGATCCCCGGATGAGATCACGGACGTCACGAGGGTATCCGAAATGGTCTGGAAACGAAGATTGACATATAGGAAGTTGGTGTTTGGATTCCGGAAAGTTTTCGTGCATTGCTGGCAGTGTACTAGGAGTGACGAATAGGTTCCGGGGGCCCACTGGGTGGGCCCACCATGCCCCAAGGGGTCCACATGGGTTTATTGGATGCGCAATAAGGTATAATCGGCTGACAAAGTCATCCAAGGAAAGCCCATGAGGAAAAAGTGGAAAATCCAAAAGAGGTGGGACAATAAGGAAGGAGTGCTAATCCAAGTAGGATTGGAGAATGACTCTTCCCTTCCCACTTCGGCCGACCCAAGGAGGGCCTCTTTGGCCGGCGCCCTAAGGGCTTGCCTGACCCCTTGACTCCTCCTATATATACGACGGTGATTTGAATCACAAAGCTGTACCACTACATCAACCGCGTTTCTTAACGCTTCTCGCTTAGCGATCTACAAGGGTATGTGGATCTAATCTCCTCTCGTAGATGGACATGACCATGATAGGTCTTCGTGTGCGTAGGAAAATTTTTGTTTCCCATGCAACGTTCCCCAATGGCACCAGCTTCCGCAGGCGTGGCGTGGTGTCTAGTGGGCCGCTCGTGGCCCATCTTGGCGCGATTCCAACACCCAAAAATCCTATAAATATAGAAACCTCTAGAAATAACCCTAGACGAGAAGCTCAGCCGCCACAGGCCTCTTTAGCCACGAAAAACTAATCTGGAGATGTCACAGTACCCTGCCATAAAGGGAAGATCATCTCCGGTGGCCATCTTCATCATACCAGCGGAGGCCATGATGAGGACGGAGTAGTCCACCCTCACGGATGAGGATTTGTACGAGTAGCTATGGTTTTAATCTCTCTCTCTCTATCTATCAATCTCTCTCTCTCTCTCTCTCTCTCTCTCCCTCTGGTGTTCTTGAGATGTCATGATCCTAATATATCACGGGCCTTGTTAATATAGTTGGATCATATGGTGTTTGTCCCATGCTATTATTGTGATGAATTGAATCTTTCAATTTAAGATCTTGTTATGTTGGATTGAACATTCAGGTTTGAGAGCACATAATATATGTCTTGCATGCGGATACCGTAGTGACATTGGGGTATTCAAGTGATTCATTTGATATATGTTATGGCATCAACTCGCGGATTCCTGAGGTGACAATGGGGTAATCTAGGCATAGGGCATAGGGGTTGATTTCACGTTTTCATACTAAGTTCTCCGGTAGAAAACTTGGTGTGCTCCTTGAAGTTCTTTGTGTTGGATTGAGTATTATGTATCTGAATTCTTATGGTGTTATTTTAGTATGAACTCTCGATAGATCGATCGAAAAGGGTAACTTTTTAACTTAGTAAGAACTCTTGGAAAGATTGACGAGAAAGAATGACTTTGAGGCGGTTTCGTACCCTACAAACAATTTTTTCTTATGTTCTCCACTAGATTGGCACTTTGGAGTGAGTCTCTATCGCATGTTGAGGAATTGTTATATTATCTAACTATGTTAGCATTGTTGAGAGATTGCACTAGCAAAAGTACGGACCCTATGCCTCATTTTCAAGCATTGCAATACCGTTTATGCTCACTTTTGTTACTTGCCACCTTGTTGTTTTTATTTATTAAGATTACAAAAAACTATATCTACTATCATTACTGCACTTGTATCACCATCTGTTCGCTGAACTAGTGCAGCTGTACAATTTACCACTATATTGGGTGTGTTGGGGACACAAGAGACTTTTTATTATTTGGTTGCAGGGTTGTTTGAGAGATACCATCTTCATCCTACGCCTCCCATGGATTGATAAACCTTAGGTCATCCACTTGAGAGAAATTTGCTACTGGTTTACAAAACTCTGCACTTGGAGGCCCAACACGAGTCTACAAGAACAAGTTGTGTAGTAGACATCAATAACATCCTAACTATGCAGTTTTGTATGAGTTGCCCGATACTAATTTGTCTACCCACCATATGATTTGCTTTCAAGAGAGAAACCTCTAGTGAAAACTATGGCCCCCAGGTCTATTTAATCATATTGGTAAAAAAACTAAGAACCTCGCCGCCTTTTATTAATTTTTATTTACTTCTATTTTGTTATATCTATCTCTAGCAGAATTAATCCTTGCAAGTAACCAGTTTAAGGGGATTGATAACCCTCTTGCCTGCGTTGGGTGCAAGAGTTTGGTTTTGTGTGTGTAGGTGCCAACAACGAGAGATTGGCTTGATTCTCCTGTTGGTTCGATAAACCTTGGTTCTCACCGAGATAAATACTTATGCTACTATATATCTTCACCCTTCCTCTTTGGGGGAAAACCCAACGCAACTCACAAGTAGCACTCACCATCGGTCCATTTGTTTTTCGCCATTGTCTGCATCAACCCTTCTTCATACAAAATTCCATGATGTTCACCACCTGGAGTGAGTAATTCCTTCTTAGGCTTGTTGGACGGTGATGGAGAAGGATGATATTTATGATATAATCGAGTCAATTTTTTAGGGCTTGATCCCTAGTATCCACTATATTTCGAAGTTGATGTTGCTATGGCTTCACTATGCTTAATGTTTGTCACTAGGGCCCGAGTGCCATGATTTCAGATCTGAACCTATTATGTTTTGATGAATATGAGAGTGTTTTAGATCATATCTTGCAAGTTATATGCACCTATTATGTGTTATGCTCCATAGACCCCAAAGTGACATTAGTTGGGACCCCTCTAGTGATAAATATAGTATGATGAGTTCATGTATTCACTATGTGTTAATGCATTGCTCTGGTTCGCTATTCAAAGGAGGCCTTAATATCCCTTAGTTTTCCTTTGGACCCAGCTGCCACGGGAGGGTAGGACAAAAGATGTCATGCAAGTTCTTATAATAAGCATGTATGACTATATACGAAATACATGCCTACATTACATTGATGAATTGAAGCTATTGTGTATCACTCTAGGTTGTGACTCCTATATGGTGAATGTCATCCAACATAAATATCCATCGATGATCCAATGCCTACGCTTATTCTCATATTGATCTTTGCTAACTTACTACTACTGTTACAATCATGTCAAACTATTATTATCTACTATGCCTATAAAAGGAAGAGAGTAGGCAAATCCAAACAATCAGGAACGTTCATTAACACAACAAGCCACATAATTAATCCAGTGATCATGATCGCTAACCCTCTAAAAACATTACACTATGCACGCGCGCCCGCACCATGACCTTTCGCCTGCTCCTCCTCTTCCCCACGGAGGCCAGAGCATGGGTGCACATGGGGCAGGCTCTGGCGAACATGCCCGCGCGTGCTCCAGCGGTGCGGCAGCGCCCGAATCCCTCGCCCCTCCGGTCACATGGGTCACATCCCTTCCTACAAAGTGGGTGCACGCAGGGTGGCCTCTCTGCCTACCGCCTATAGGAGCTCTGCTTCCACAACGGCGACATCTACATCAAGCTCTGCCAGCACCTCGTACAACTGGTACAAAACATAATTCCTAAGTTTGTGTGGATACACCTGAATTCACTTTGGGTTCATTTATCAGTTCGATTGTAAGATTGCATAATTTTGTGGATGAGGATCGGTTGTTTGTTTGTTTGTTTGCATAATTTTTATGTTTGTATGTGCAGACGAGGAGGGCATCAATGCTCAAGAGGTGCTGAGTCTCCTCATACGAGTACGTCCGCGAAGTTTTAAGGAGAGAAATTGGAGAATTTCCCCAAACTAATAGTTCCTTGATGATTGCATTATTGCGCTTTCCTACACCCCGCTGAAGAAACTATGTATTGATTAGTAAAACCACATGAATTGGCCAAAGGTGTATTCACCTTGAATTAGAACATATATTTATGTTCAACTTGTTTTTATTTTAGAAGAAACTCTGACATAGTTGGATTTTCCCCTATTCGCGCTAGTGTAGGTTTTGGCAAAATTTGACCATGTCCCACTTGAAGTGCTTCTCCTGTGCAAGTCCATGCGACCACAATACATGATGGGGAAAAATTTTGTCAAGGTTTTTGTTATATAAGAAAAGATTGCAGGTCATTTCGAGTTCACTTATGTTAAATTTGAACTCTTAAATTATGACAACAGAGTTCAAATATAACCAGCTTCCTATTTGTCTTTCACTTTTCTAGCCCCTGTTAGGGCTTACAAGTTCAACACAACCACTTGATGGATACTTCTGTGATATATATTGCCAGAGTAGATTTAGTAGTGAATGCTCTTCATTATTTTCCCTACATTTGACTACAGGTAGAACAAGTCAATGGGAGCAACTGTTCTTTATTTACTACCTTGTTCTCTCTCTCTTTTTAAACATACTACCTCGAAAGCTTTTAGACTAATGCTGATTTGTATAATTAGTTATGATAGAGAGAAGGACTCTGATGTGCATGGTTTAAAAATACTAATGAAATCAGGATATGCTTCCTAAAACATTTGTTAGCATTCAGCGATCCAACGGGTCACGGACTTTCCATGCTCTCAGATAGCAACATTATTTATCCAATGGTGATGTGATTTTATCCATCTGAAGATTGTGTTATCATTTGTTTAAATTCGAGTGTCACATGTACCTTGCTGGTTATATTTTAGAATTGTTACTTTTGGAAAATTCCTAGAGATAATAAAGGGACACCACACAACATTGCAGATATCTCGCAGCTGGGCACCATGGTCATTGCCCATGTATCTCCTTTCTATGTTAAGAAGATATACATGTAGGTTTCCGTTTTGGAAATTCTTGTAATCATAAAATAGTATTAATATTTTGGTTGTTCTGCAATTTGCAAGGCTTCGGGTGTCTGTGTACAAACAGATTGAATCTAATTCAAGTGACTTTGATTAATTTCCTTTTCCAAGTTATTGTTGGGACATATATTGACCTCTATAAAACATTCCTTTTTCACTTTTTTTGCTCCCAGGAAATCTGGTCCAAGCGTGACAACAGTTTTATATAAGGATTTTGGAGGCAACATCGTAAGAGACAAGTCTGTGGTAAATTTCTCCATTATAAAATCAACCTTTATTGTTATCTGAACCATATGTTTTCTTAGCATTTCTAAGCATTGTATGGTCATCAATTGACTTATCATCCTATTTTTTGTAAATCATGGAACTTTTAAAATTCAAAAAGTGCGTACATCAGCTATTTCACTTTAGAGTGATAAATGGATGGAGTGCTTGTGACACAGAAAGTCTCTTTTGTGTATCTAATAAGGCAACCTTTTTAAATCATCACCTAGAAAATAAATTGCCACAAGCTTACTAACATAGAGTTGCAGGTCAGCATGCGCTACAAATATTTAAATTTAGAGGAATCTTTTCAAGATAGTTTAAAGTTCCTATTTTTCTAGTCATGTTTTTTGGAAATACCTTTTAGTCATGCTTGCTTTTCTGCTGATTTTAAAATAAAATAAAAATAGTAGGATCAGGTTATACGTGATAGAATATATGCCTATAAAATGAAAGGGATAATACATTCCTAAGTACAAGAACTGTCATACAATTCCAGGAAGTTACTTCTTGATGTCATACCATACCAGGAAGGTAGTTCATTTCAACTCATAAAGTGCCGTCCCTTCTAAATTATCAAATCATAAGAAATAGCTTTGTTGTGGATTTTTTCTAATTCCCAGTTTATTGCTTCACATAAACTATGTGGGGCTTATTTGAAACAAACTCCTCTAAGATTGCAGGAGAACATCGTGAACACAAACAAAAGATTTCATAAGAAGGAACACCATGATTTGGTGGAGAAGACGAAATGATTTGTGTGGAAAATTAGGTTCAAAACTCAAATGTAAATTATAAAATACTCTTTTGGCTGTTGCTTCTCTGTCCTTCAAATTCCCGTTAAAACTTGAAAGATAAATACAATAATGATGCATCGCTGCACATATATTACATATTTATTCTAGCCAATTTGAAGCTTTGTCACAAGTGCAAGCAGACCGGTGACAAAATAAAAACATGTATGCACTCGGATCAGGAGTACTAACAATTCTTAAGCGTGTGGGGATATTGAACTGCAGGTACTGAGGTGTGTGTTGTTTTTCAACTCAACCTTGTCCATCCTCGTTGGAACCGTTGACACAAACTGCATGCTCATAGGCTCATGACATTCTCATAGAAAAACACAAAATTTTTTGTAGAGATGTCTTCGGGGGACTACACAGATTTGTACTTTGTTCATGTCAGTCCATCCTATTACTACATCCTTGTAGGCATACTGATCATCTCCTTTTGATACAGTTTATCTTTAAAAATATGATATTTGTGTATGTTATGATGCTAGCTTCGGCATGTTTGTTAGGCCAATATAAAGTAAGGAGCTTTGCTACATAATAATACAAAAGTGATACTGAATGAGAAACTAGCAATGTACTTTGTTTACGAGTTGATTGTCAACTTTCTTGAAACGATATGTAGCAGTTGTGTCCTATATATCACATAATATAAAACTTTTGCCATGATATTTCCTTATGCAGTTTCAAGGTCACATGGATGCTGATAGCTCTCGGGTGTATGGACTATTTGTTGCTAGGTATTGTTGCCCTTCTTCCTGGTATGTGAATGTATATTGCTTCAATTTTCATCTTGTGTTTGATATACAAATTCTCATCTTGTAGTGTGAATATTGTATATTTTCTCTCTCCAAATTGCATGAACATTCCTATAAAAATAGTGGCCACTTGCATCACTCGCTAAATTATGTAAGTGTAGTGTAGTTTTCTCTACTCATTACACACACTTGTTGTAAAAACAGTAACCATTTTGCATTGGTGAAGTAAATTATGTAACACATAATTGATAATGGCTGACTTCCATTTTAAATGAAACAAGTACTTTTTGGCATCTCAATTATTAGCCTCAAAACACTACTTTTCATACTCTTCTAGACAACTCTCATTTCAGGATCCTTATTTATCGTCGTTAGAGTTTATACACTTGTGTTGTGAAAGCTAAATAATTCTCCTATGAATTTCAGCATGAACAAAAGTGAATTGGCATGTCGATACATGTGATCCACAAGGCACCTACCACCGCTCGATGGAACCGCTGATGCTGCGAACGCTGACAAAATCCACAACCGTCGACCCCTTCATCACGTCCCGCGAGCATGACCACATTAGATTCGTCATCCACTGTGTTATGCACGCATCATCACATCACAGTTAACCTGATCCCTTCAGTGTGTCAACGATCCCACTCAGCACGGGGCGTTGTGGCTCAACATGTCCTCTAATTCATCACTATGTTGTTTCCATCATGGGAGAGTTTATTAGAAACATATCAGTTCAACTAAATGTTGCTTAAAAAATGTCTAGGTTATACTTGTATTTATTTAACATCCAAAGTTCTCTCGCGGTTTATTCTTATGATGCCTTTTCTCTTTCATGATTAATTGTATGGTACTCCCTCCGTAAATAAATATATGAGTGTATAGATCACTACTTTAGTGATCTAAACGATGTTATATTTCTTTATAGAGGGAGTAATTTTTTGCATATTTACGTCTCCCATATGCTAGGCTCCAGCACCTTGAGATCTTCTCATTTTCATTTTGCTTTCATATCTGTGTCCAACCTTGAGGACCTAAGTGAACCAAGAGTTATAGGCATGATGCGTTCACACTTCTCCTGAATCTTGCATCGTGTCTATGAAATAAGTGCAGAAGCATTTAAATAAGATTCTTGATGCATATAGCATGACGTTGAGACGAATTAGTTGCTCCATTTATTGGCACTTAGGTGATTTATGCCCATCCGTTAAAGTTGCACGACATCACTAAATGAGTAAATCTTCTATCTTGAAAATGATATATGGAAATATGAGTTTGCCAAAGATTTTGATGTTTACTTGGTGCTCCACCATTAATGAGCTTGTATATATTACTAAAACTACGTATGTGCTCCACCATTATAATTATTTCCAAAGATTTTGATGTTTACGTATGTGCTCCACCAAAGATTTTTATAATTATTTTATGGCATTCATGACGTGCGTTGCACATGCACACTTACTAGTTACTATTCCTGTTACTATTGCTACTGTAAGTGAAACTATCAAACTACTTTGCTGCTAAACACTTTGTTGTAGAGATATTATATTCCAGGTGTGGTTAAATTGGTAACTCGACTTGTCACAACCCTAACTTTAGATTTGTTTGTCATTGCATTTCATGCATGTATTTTTAATTTCAATTTCAATTGAATTGAGGAAACTTGCTAGCCTCGGAAATCATTTTTGACAAAATGATCAACATAAAAATTGCCTCAAAAAGTCCAAAAAAATGTTCCTAATATCTTATGAAAATATTGACACGAGCTAAAATGCAAACCAATATTTTTAGAATCACAGAAATATTTATCTTGCTCATTTGAGTTAATCCAATAATTATGTGTATTGGGTTTGCATTTATTATCTGTTAAATATACGTCAAAATATTCTGAAAACTTTGGTGTGGTTGTGGTTAAACCCATCTAGCTCACATGCCAATTTTAAGATTTTACAAAAATGGTTTATAATTTTTATCTAAACCAAAAAATGCAGAAAATGTTAAAAAAACATAAACCTTAGAAAAGAATTACCTAGCGCTCACATGCGGCCCAGCCCATCACGCAGCCCTGCCTTCTTCAACCACTCGCAGAAGGCACACGCGTGTCAACGCGCGCATGCACCAAGGTCACCATCTCTTGCTAGCCACGTCCGCGGCCTCCCCGTCCTCATCTGCATGCCGTGGAGAAGCCCCCTTCCTCCTCTTCCATTCCCATCGCTCACTAGCCTCGCTCCTCTCTGTTGAATATATATGTGCATTGTGTTATTGGGCCTTTCTCCTAGTTCTTTGTATAGTTGAGGTAGAGATCCATCTTGTACCTATATATATGTGCCTAGTGCACCCAATCAATATTGTGTGTTGCACAGTCCTAAACCTAATCCTTTACATGGTATCAGTTTCCTCCACGATCCCGACCTAGCCACCGCCGCCGCCGCGCCATCTCTCGCGCAGCCGCCGCCCCAGCCGCCGCACCCTCTCACGCGCCATGGCCGCCGCGCTATCTCCAGCGCCGCCACCGTCGCCCCAGCCGTCGCCGCCGCATCCCCTCCTTCATCGCTTCCGCCACCACAACCCTTCATCTCCCGACACCACCATGGTATCTCCACGTTCCTCAGTCTCCTTTGACAGCAATCCGTTTGTCGGCCCCGACGTCACCCTCGTTCGCGATCTCAACATCTTCGACCGCGTCCCGGTGGTCCTTGACCAGTCCACCGGCTCCTACTCGGCCTGGAAGAGGTACTTCTCCCTGGTGTTTCGTGAGGACCTCCTTCACGACCACATCGATGGCACCGTGGACTCGGCCCTCATGGTGAACAACGAGGACTGGATGATCCTTGACGCCACCATCATCCGCTGGTTCTACCTCACCATCTCCAAAGATCTCTTTCACACGATGGTGTGTGATGAGGATGACGCCTACACCGTATGGATCAAGCTCAACAACCTTTTCACGGACAACAAACTCCAACGCAAGGTCCTCCTCCACGGCGAGTTTTATGGGTGCCAGCAGCTTGATTCATCCATTGATGATTTCTGCATGTGCCTCAAAAAGCTTGTCAACGATTTCCATGATCTTGGCAAGACGATCACTGATGAGCTCCTCATCAGCACCCTCACAGCCAGCCTCAACGATGACTTCGGGACGCCTCCAACCTGACTCTTATCCCGGAGCCGACCTTCGCCACGGTTGTGGCGTACCTCAAGCTTGAGGAACATCGCGTGAAGATGGCGTGGATCCGGGCCACGCAAGTGGCTCTCACCACCGCCACTCGCAGTGGACCTGCCCCTCCGTGGCCGGCTCCCCGGCAGCCGGCCTTCCAGCAGCCGGCTGCCCTTCAACCGCCGCAACCAGCACAGTCTGGCAATGACCACCGTCGCAGTGGTCGCGCGGTGGGCGTCAGCAGCAACCGAACGACGCTCTGGGTGGCACGCCACGCCCTCCACAGCAGCAATCGGCTCCATGGTACGCCGGGCAGAATCCGTGGACCGACATGGTCTTGATACGTCCATTTTGCATCATGTTTTCATGTTGATATTTATCGCTTCTTTGGTTGTTATTTCACTTCACGGTACAACTCTTATGCCTTTTCTCTCTTATTTTGCAAGGTTTACATGAAGAGGGAGAATACCAGCAACTCGAATTATGGCCTAAAAGTGGAGCAAAGTTGAGATACCTATTCTGCGCAACTCCAAACACCGTAAAAATCAACGAGGAATTATTTCCTGATTTATCAAAAATACTGCGCCGAAGAAGTGCCAGAGGGGCACCAGGGGGTGCCCACAAGCCTGCACGGCGCGGCTACCCCCCCAAACCTCGCCATGGGGGCTTGTGGGCAGCCCACTAGCCCCCCTTTTTTGCTATATGGAGGGTTTCGTCCAGGAAAAAATCAAGGAGGAGCTTTTTCATGGTTTCGCCGCCGCCACGAGGCGGAACTTGAGCAGAACCAATCTAGAGCTCCGGCAGGACGATCCAGCCGGGGAAACTTTCCTCCCGGAGGGGAAAATCGTCGCCATCGTCATCACCAACACTCCTCTCATTGGAGGGGACTCGTCACCATCAACATCTTCATCAGCACCATCTCATCTCCAAACCCTAGTTCATCACTTGTAACCAATCTCCGTCTCGCGAATCCGATTGGTACTTCTAAGGTTGCTAGTAGTATTGATTACTCTTTGTAGTTGATGCTAGTTGGATTATTTGGTGGAAGAGTTTATGTTCAGATCCTTGATGCTACTCATTACCTCTCTGATCATGAGTATGATTATGCTTTGTGAGTAGTTACTTTTGTTCCTGAGGACATGGGATAAGTCATGCTAATAATAGTCATGTGAATTTGGTATTCGTTCGGTATTTTGATATGTTGTATGTTGTTTTTCCTCTTGTGGTGTTATGTGAACGTTGACTACATAACACTTCACCATTATTTGGGCCTAGAGGAAGGAATTGGGAAGTAGTAAGTAGATGATGGGTTGCTAGAGTGACAGAAGCTTAAACCCTAGTTTATGCGTTGCTTCGTAAGGGGCTGATTTGGATCCACTAGTTTAATGCTATGGTTAGACTTTGTCTTAATTCTTCTTTCGTAGTTGCGGATGCTTTCGAGAGGGGTTAATCATAAGTGGGATGCTTGTCCAAGTAAGGGTAGTACCCAAGCGCTGGTCCACCCACATATCAAACTATCAAAGTAATGAACGCGAATCATATGAACATGATGAAACTAGCATGACAGAAATTCCCGTGTGTCCTCGGGAGCGTTTTTCCTCCTATAAGACTTTGTCCAGGATTGTCCCTTGCTACAAAAGGGATTGGGCCACTTTGCTGCACCGTTGCTACTTTTGTTACTTGTTTCTTGCTACGAAACATCTCACCACACAATCACTTGTTACCGACAATTTCAGTGCTTGCAGATATTTCCTTGCTGAAAACCACTTATCAGATCCTTCTGCTCCTCGTCGAGTTCGACACTCTTACTTATCGAAAGGACTACGATTGATCCCCTATACTTGTGGGTCATCAAGACTTTTTTCTGGCGCCGTTGCAGGGGAGTGAAGCGCCTTTGGTAAGTGGAACTTGGTAAGGAAACATTCATATAGTGTGCTGAAATTTATTGTCACTTGTCACTATGGATACTAATCCTTTGAGGGGCTTGTTCGGGGTATCTTCACCTCGAACGGAAGCACAAATAGTTGCTCCTCAACCTGCTGCACCTACTGAAAATATTTTCTTTGAATTTCCTTCGGGTATGCTTGAGAAACTGCTGGCTAATCCTTTTACACGAGATGGAACATCACATCCAGACTTGCATCTAATCTATGTAGATGAAGTTTGTGGTTTATTTAAGCTTGCAGGTGTGCCCGAGGATGAGGTCAAGAAGAAGGTCTTTCCTTTATCTTTGAAGGATAACGTGTTGACATGGTATAGGCTATGTGATGATACTGGATCATGGGACTACAATCGGTTGAAATTGGAATTTCATCAAAAGTTTTATCCTATGCATTTAGTACATCATGATCGAAATTATATTTACAATTTTTGGCCTCGTGACAGAGAAAGCATCGCTCAAGCTTGGGGGAGGCTTAAATCAATGCTATATTCATGCCCCAATCATGAGCTCTCGAGATATATTATCATTCAGAACTTCTATGCTCGGCTTTCTCATGATGATCGCACCATGCTTGACACTTCTTGTACCGGTTCTTTTATGAAGAGAGATATTGACTTCATATGGAATTTATTGGAGAGAATTAAACGCAACTCTGAAGATTGGGAGCTTGAAGAAGGTAAGGAGTCAGGTATGAATTTCATGTTTGATTGCGTTAAATCCTTTGTTGAGACAAATACCTTTAGTGATTTTAGCACTAAGTATGGACTTGACTCTGAGATAGTAGCTTCATTGTGTGAATCCTTTGCTGCTCATATTGATCTCACCAAAGAGAAGTGGTTTAAATATCATCCTCCTTTAGAAGTCAATGTAGTTAAACCCACTCCAGTTGAAGAGAAAGTCATTGCCTATAATGATCCTGTTGTTCCCAGTGCTTACATTGAGAAACCACCTTTTCCTGTTAGGATAAAGGATCATTCTAAAGCTTCAACTGTGATACGTAGAGGCTATATTAGAACACCTACACCCCCTGAGCAAATTAGAGTTGAACCTAGCATTGCTATTATCAAAGATCTCGTGTCCGACAATGTTGATGGCCATGATATTCACTTCCGTGAAGATGTTGCTAGAATTGCTAAACCACATGCTAGAGACAAACATAGGCCTGTTGTTGGCACGCCTGTTGTTTCTGTTAAGATAGGAGATCATTGTTATCATGGCCTATGTGACATGGGTGCTAGTGTTAGTGCAATATCTCAATCCTTATACGATGAAATCAAAGATGAGATTGCACCTGTTGAGATAGAACCTATTGATGTCACTATTCAGCTTGCCAATAGAGATACTATCTGCCATGTGCGAATTGTTAGGGATGTTGAAGTCTTGTGTGGTAAAATGAAGTATCCTGCTGATTTCCTCATTCTTGCTACCGCACAAGATAGCTTTTGTCCCATCATATTTGGTAGACCTTTTCTTAATACTGGCAATGCTCATATTGATTGTGAGAAGCAAACTGTCACTGTTGGTTTTGAAGGTGTGTCACATGAGTTCAATTTCTCTAAGTTTGGTAGACAACCTCATGAAAAGGAGTTGCCTAGTAGGGATGAAACTATTGCCTTAGCCTCTATTGTCGTGCCTCCTACTGATCCCTTAGAGCAATACTTGCTTGAGCATGAAAATGATATGCATATGGATGAAAGGGATGAGATAGATAGAGTTGTCTTAGAACAATATCATGTCCTTAAGAATAACCTGCGTGTTGAACTGCTTGGGGATCCACCCCCACCAAAGGGTGATCCTGTGTTCGAGCTTAAACAGTTGCCTGATACTCTTAAGTATGCCTATCTTGATGAAAAAGAGATATATCCAGTTATAATTAGTGCTAGCCTCTCAGAGCATGAAGAAAAGAAGTTACTAAAAACTCTGAGGAAGCACCGTGCTGCCATTGGATATACTCTTGATGATCTTAAGGGAATTAGTCCCACTCTATGCCAGCACAAGATTAAAACTGATCCTGACTTCAAACCAGTTGTTGATCATCACAAGAGATTAAATCCTAAGATGAAAGAAGTAGTGAGAAAATAAATACTAAAGCTCCTGGAAGCAGGTATTATCTATCATGTTGCTCATAGCGATTGGGTGAGTGCGGTGCATTGCGTCCCTAAGAAGGGAGGCATTACCGTTGTCCCTGATGATAAGGATGAGTTGATCCCATAGAGGATTATTACTAGCTATAGGATGGTGATCGATTTTAGGAAACTGAATAAGGCCACTAGGAAAGATCATTACCCTTTGCCTTTTATCGACCAAATGCTAGAAAGACCGTCTAAACACACACATCTGCTTTCTAGACGGTTATTCTGGTTTCTCCCAAATACCAGTTGCACAATCTGATCAGGAGAAAACCACTTTCACCTGCCCTTTCGGTACCTTTGCTTATAGACGTATGCCTTTTGGCTTATGTAATGCACCTGCCACTTTTCAAAGATGTATGATGGCTATATTCTCTGACTTTTGTGAAAAGATTGTTGAGGTTTTCATGGATGACTTCTCCATTTACGGGTCTTCCTTTTATGATTGCCTCAGCAACCTTGATCGAGTCTTGCAGAGATGTAAAGACACCAATCTTGTCTTGAATTGGGAGAAGTGCCACTTTATGGTTAATGAAGGCATTGTCTTAGGACATAAAATTTCTGAAAGAGGTATTGAAGTCGATAAGGCTAAGGTTGATGCAATCGAGAAAATGCCATACCCCACAGATATCAAAGGGATAAGAAGTTTCCTTGGTCATGTTGGTTTCTATAGAAGGTTCATCAAAGACTTCTCTAAGATTTCTAGGCCTCTTACCAATCTCTTGTAAAAGGATATCCCTTTTGTCTTTGACGATGATTGTGAGGAAGCCTTCGAAATACTTAAGAGGGCTTTGATAACTGCAACTATTGTTCAACCACCTGATTGGAACTTACCTTTTGAGATCATGTGAGACGCTAGTGATTATGCTGTTGGTGTTGTTCCACGGCAAAGAGTCGATAAGAAGTTGAATGTTATTCACTATGCTAGTAAAACTCTAGACAGTGCCCAAAGAAACTATGCCACTACGGAAAAGGAGTTCTTAGCAGTTGTGTTTGCATGTGAAAAGTTCAGGTCTTACATAGTTGATTCCAAACTCACTATTCACACTGATCATGCTGCTATTAAGTACCTCATGGAGAAGAAGGACGCTAAACCTAGACTTATCAGATAGGTTCTCTTGCTACAAGAATTTGATTTGCACATTGTCGACAGAAAGGGTGCTGATAACCGAGTAGCATATAACTTGTCTAGGTTGGAGAACGTTCTTGATGACCCACAACCAATTGATGATAGCTTTCCCGATGAGCAATTGAATTTTATCAATGCTTCACGTAGTGCATCGTGGTATGCTGATTATGCAAACTATATCGTTGCCAAATACATAACGCCAAGTTTCACGTAGCAGCAAAAGAAGAAATTCTTCTTTGACTTGAGACATTACTTTTGGGATGATCCTCACCTTTATAAGGAAGGAGTAGATAGTGTTATTAGATGTTGTGTACCTGAACATGAACAGGGACAGATCCTACAGAAGTGTCACTCCGAGGCCTACGGAGGACATCATGCGGGAGATAGAACTGCACACAAGGTACTGCAATCAGGTTTCTATTGGCCCACTCTCTTCAAGGATGCCCGGAAGTTTTTCTTGTCTTGTGATGAATGTCAAATAATAGGTAATATTAGCAAACGTCAAGAAATGTTTATGAACTATTCACTTGTCATTGAACCATTTGATGTTTGGGGCTTTGATTATATGGGACCTTTTCCAAAATCCAATGGGTATACTCACATCTTAGTTGCTATTGATTACATCACTAAGTGGGTAGAAGCTATCCCCACTAGTAGTGTTGATCACAACACCTCTATTAGGATGCTGAAAGAAGTTATCTTCCCTAGATTTGGAGTCCCTAGATATCTAACGACTGACGGTGGTTCACATTTCATTCATTGTGCTTTCCGTAAAACGCTTGCTAAGTACGATGTCAACCATAGAATTGCATCTCCCTATCACCCTCAGTCCAGTGGTCAAGTAGAGCTAAGTAATAGAGAGATTAAACTAATTCTGCAAAAGACTGTCAACAGATGTAGATAGAATTGGTCTAAGAAGCTCGATGATGCACTGTGGTCTTAAAGGACTGCCTATAAGAATCCCATGGGCATGTCTCCGTACAAAATGGTGTATGGGAAAGCATGTCACTTACCTCTTGAGCTAGAGCATAAAGCTTATTGGGCAATCAAAGAGCTCAACTTTGATTTCAAACTTTCCGGTGAGAAGAGGTTATTTGATATTAGCTTGCTTGATGAATGGAGAACTCAGGCATATGAGAATGCCAAGCTGTTCAAAGAGAAGGTTAAGAGGTGGCATGATAAGAGGATACAAAAGCGTGAGTTCAATGTAGGTGACTATGTCTTGCTATATAACTCTCGTTTAAGATTCTTTGCGGGCAAGCTCCTCTCTAAATGGGAAGATCCCTATGTTGTTGAGGAAGTATATCGTTCCAGTGCTATCAAGATCAACAACACGAAAGGTAATTGTCCGAGAGTGGTAAATGGGCAGAGAATCAAACATTATATCTCAGGTACTCCCATAAATGTTGAAAGCAATATTATCAATACCATAACTCCGGAAGAATACCTAAGGGATGTTTATCGGCCTATTTTAGACTCTAAAACGAAGAGGTATGTGATTCGGTAAGAAAACAGAGTCCAAAACTTTTCCCGTAGGAAATTTTCTCCGTTTTGGAATATTTGAAAAAATAAAAAATTGGAAGTAGTCCGGAAAGTGCGTGAGGAGGCGACAAGCCTGCATGGCGCGGGCCCACCCCCTGGTGGTGCCGTGAGGGCTTGTGGCCACCTCGTGCGCCTCCCGGACTCCGTTTTTATGCAGGGTACTCCTTCTGGTCTGGAAAAAATCATTATATATACTTCCGTTTGGTCTGACCCCTGCATCACGCATATTTCCTTTGTTTTTCGTTTTGAGCCTGTTTTCTGCCGCAGATCTAGGTCAAGATGTCTTCTTAGGATTCAGAGGGGGAGAGCTATGTGGCTGATTACCTTGCTAACCCAAAGGTCTATGGGGACTTTGATCCATATGGCTGGACCACTGATGAGGAAGAAGACTATGATCCCAAGGGGAAGGAACAAACAAGTTCCGATGAAGAGGAGGCTCCTCTACCTCAACCTAGACGCACTCATGTGGAGTTCAAGAAGTCGAGCCTCCTTGGCTCAAGGAAGAAGCCTAAGACCTTGTTTATCCCTTCTGGTTTCTTGCAGGAGACTAAGCAGGAATTATGTGTGAGCCACAGGGGACTCAGCAATCTCATTTCCAAAGGTATCAAGACTAGCAAAGCTTAATGGGTGAGGTATGGTTAAGTGGTGAGGTTGCAGCAGTGGCTAAGCATATATTTGGTGGCTAAACTTACGAGTACAAGAAATAAGAGGGGGAAGATCTACGCAGAGCGGACGGGAACTACGGATGATCAAATGAATGATCCTGAACACCTACCTACGTCAGACATAACCCCACCGTGTCCTCGATCGGAGAAGGAACTCTCGAAAGAGACCGGCACGGTTACGCACACAGTTGGCAAGTTTTAATTAAGTTAACTTCAAGTTATCTAGAACCAGTGTTAAACAAAGTTTCCATGTTGCCACATAACCGCGGGCACGGCTTTCCGAAAAGATTTAACCCTGCACGGGTGCTCCAACTAGTCCATCACAAATTACCACAAGCCGCATAGAAGTCCTCAATCACGAAGCTCGCGATATCGTCGAATTCCCTAGTGGAAAACCTCAACTCTGAGATTACCCAAAGCATCACCGGAATCCCGATGCACAATATATTCCGTCAAAGGTAAAACTAATCCAGCAAGGCCGCCCGACGTGTCGACGATCCCGATAGGAGTCGCGTACCTCGTTCTCAGGACACGGCAGATGAGTTAGACGCCGGAATCGCTAAACCTCCGGGTGACCAGAGGGGTGCCGCACATCGCTCGGGTGGGGCCAACACTCATGACGAGCACTGGTCCGGGGGTTGATTAAATTATCCTCGGGGTCCGGAAAGTCCCTATGCAATTTTATTAGGTGTTTAGGCAAATGTAGTACCAAAGTTGGGCCTTGCCAGACCAGCTTTAATCTAAAACGAATTATCAAGGGGGTCCCCATAACAACCCCGATCGTGTTAGGAGCGCTCATTTATGGAACATAACACCGGTAGCCGGAAACTAAGGGGGCAAAGGTGGAACAAAACACCAGGCTAGAAAGGTCGAGCCTTCCACCTTTTACCAAGTATATAGGTGCATTAAATTAAATAGCATTAATATGGTGATATGACAAGGAACCCATGTTATCACATGGAAGCAACTACACCTGCAACTAGCAACGCTATCAACAGGGTTAAGCAAGCAGTAACACAGCCAATCAGTGGTTTGCTAGGTCGAACAGATTGAAGGTTATCATGGCATGGTTGAGAGGCCGATATTTAACATGTGGTAGGCAACGAGACATAATCGATAGAAGCGATAAACTAGCATGGCAATGATAGTAATGGTATCTGGGGAAATGGTCATCTTGACTGAGATCCTGCTTGGAAGAAGAATGACTCCGCGAAGTCGGCGAACCAACGTAGTCGAACGGTCCTCACATCCCGACACGCTTGCGGAACTCTATCGAGACCGGCAAACCGGAAACAAACATCAACATAAATATTCACCACACGATGCACAACATGATGCATAACCTACTATGATGCATGATCAGATCAAAATGCAAGGGATGGCATGGCAATTCACCTCACGCAAACACTACACATTAAATGAAGCTCGATATGCAACGGGTTACATTTCGTCGAAACTCCACGATTGATTATTTAGTTCACTCCCGATTATTTACACGGCAATATTAAATTGTAGTTAACATGGCAAGGGTGAAGCGACGTTCCTACATGGCATCCTAGTCGGTTAACACGAGGGGCTTAGCACGGACGCTACAGCACAAGAGACATGCAACACAAGGTATATATGCCATGAATGTGACATGCTTCCAAGTTCAAACACGGACAAGAAGCGGAAGAAACGGGTGTCGCCACGGCGAGCGAGAGGGAACCATGGCGGCAAAAGAAAACGATGTCACGGCAACGTTCCTATCCCGATAACTCAACGGGGTATCGGAGCCAACGAACTAGGAACGCGTGCGGGAACGTTAAGTAAAGATGGGGTGATCCCGTATCTCGGGTTCCCATGTGTCGAGGCACGACAAAAGAAGACAACGTGCAAAGGGCATACATACGGTGCAAACACATGATACAACTCATACATCACATTCGTTCGTTACACGACACGTTCTCACGGTATACCTTCGACGCGTGCGAATCGGAACGGTTCGGTTCGGTGAAGGGGTACAACGGTCGTCGTGGACGTCGTGGAAGTCGAGGTCGTAGTGGAAGTCGTTGTGGTACACGGTCTCGTCGACGGTAGTCGTACTCTTGGCGTCGGTACACGGTTTTCGGCGTCGGTAGTCGTTCACGAATCCATAGATGTCCGGGGGTCGTCGGGGACGTCGTGGTGCTCGTCGAATTTGTCGATGACTCACGGAGCAGGGAATGGTGCACGCGGCGACGGCAAGCGGCGGCACGAGCAAACAACTAGCTAGCTAGCAGGCATGCAAACTACAGCAACAGCAGCTAAGCAGCAAGCAACAACGGGAACATGTAGCAACAGCAGCTAATCGAGAGAACGAACGAAGAGACAACAATTGAGAAGAATTGAGGATGAAAGCTGAAAGCTGAGAACGAAAAAGTCTTCTGAAATGATGGCCTTCGGAGGAACGAGAATGAAAACAACTCAGAAAAGCACTGGATAGCAAGAAAGGGATTACTCATGATTGGAACAATTAAGATGATGACACCAAGCTGAAATGATGAATCTGCAAGAGAATGAACCAAGATTTGAGAGAAACGCTCCTTTGAATTTGCAAGCTGAGAATGATGACGAGGAACAACACCAAGAATAGCTGAGACACTCCGGAATAAAGAAGAATGAAAGGTTGAGCCAACTATGAGAAATAATTCAAATGGATCCTGGAGAATGGCTATGACTGATGAAACCCATACTTACGTCAAAGCTGAAAAGAATTAATGATCTCCGGGAAAAGATTAAAATAGCCAGGAAAGATCCTGGGAAGGAACCTGTGGGTTATGGGCCCACTCAAAGAAACCACCGTTAGAAAGGATTGCTAGAAGAGAGATATTGCACCGGTACAAATGAAGACTAGATGAGGTTAGCATCTCGGAATAACTGCAGGATTGAAAACCAGAACTTCTGAAATATCTTTAACACTCCGGATAGAAAGAGAGAAATGAATAACAACATAGGCTGATAAGAATTCCCAACATGAAAGAGAATTACAAGGATAATTAGGATATGATGAACACGGATAGCTGAATTAAATTCACCGGAAAAGATGACAAGAATGAATAAAGATGAACACGAAGCTCCTGAGAATCTTCACAATGCATCACCGGGTAAGAGAGAAAAGAACAGACAGCGGAAGCACAATGAGAAGAAAACTCTTGGATGAAAATTGAATCACAGAAGAAAAGGGTGGGAGGGCGGGAAAAAACAAAGACAACATGGGACAGATGAGATGAACTCTGGAATAAAATGAGAGAATGATCTTGCAGAAATTAAAGAGGATTGAATTCAGTTGCACAGAAGCACACCGGTAAAATGGAATTGATACGACGACTCCGGTTGACAAGAATTGATAAGACAACTGTTGAGCCAAAGAATTAGCATTCACATAAAAATATGAGAACACCTCTTAGGAAAGATCTGAAATCACCACTTGACATCGAAGCAACTTGAATTACCACATTCAACAAAACAAAGGGTGAGGCTTATGAAACAAGCCAGAACAAATTCATGAGAAAGATTTCGTCCGATATTTTCGTGGACAGAAATCCACTAGATGTCGAACCCCAACCTAACATCATGCATTTGTTGGAAGTTTGTCCTATAAGCAACTACTTGAATTCCCACCTATGAATTCCCGAAATATCTGGTCATGCAATCTGGTACACGGATACAAGGAGTAATTATCACACAACTCCTATACTAACCCGTCACCTGTATCACATCCATCAACACACAACCAGAATCTCGGACCTTCATCTACTACAGACCCTCGTGATCACAACGATACAAAGTATGATAGTACTCCCGAACAATCTGCACCAGTACTGGGGACATCGGGGTTATCTTGCCACTACTAGTATTGAAGCAATTACGAACATCCTTTGTTCTGAGATACTAAGAAACCTGAATGATAACGATGTGCTCAAGAATCCCCTAGAGCTCAACTCCCCTGAGACTTAGAGCAGATAGGAGGCACCAAGACAGAACTCCCTCACATCGGCATCATATAGATTCCAAAAATATCCGCGTGAACCTAACAAATTTTTGAGTGAGAAGAGGAGTAGAATTAAATTATTACGTCAAGATTCCTCACCAGAGCATGGAAGAGGAGAAAAAAGAATCCTACTCTCCGCTATATAACTAGACTCAAAGTAGTTTTTCACTAGACTCGACTTTGCCAAGTTCGATCAATCAAGGGGGTTCCTAGGTCGGTACTGCTCTGATACCAACTTGTCACGCCCAAGATGCGACCCTATCCTCAATTTGGCACGAAGGCCTCGTCAGGGATAGAAGCGCATCTCGTCGTGTCGCAAGAATGGATGTCGTTACAAGTACATGTACTGAACAGAAGAGATATATATATATAGAATTGGCTTACACTCGCCACAAGCTACATCAGAGTCACATCAGTAGATCACATATTCATCAGGAGTAAGAGCAGGATCCGACTACGGACGAAAACAAACGACAAAAGAAGAACGACGTCCATCCTTGCTATCCCAGGCTGCTGGCCTGGAACCCATCCTAGATCGATGAAGTAGAAAAAGAAGAAGCAACTCCAAATGAACAATCAACGCGCTCGCGTCAAGTAACCTTTACCTGTACCTGCAACTGGTGTTGTAGTAATCTGTGAGCCACAGGGGACTCAGCAATCTCATTTCCAAAGGTATCAAGACTAGCAAAGCTTAATGGGTGAGGTATGGTTAAGTGGTAAGGTTGCAGCAGCGGCTAAATATATATTTGGTGGCTAAACTTACGAGTACAAGAAATAAGAGGGGGAAGATCTACGCAGAGCGGACGGGAACTACGGATGATCAAATGAATGATCCTGAACACCTACCTACGTCAGACATAACCCCACCGTGTCCTTGATCGGAGAAGGAACTCTCGAAAGAGACAGTCACGGTTACGCACACAGTTGGCAAGTTTTAATTAAGTTAACTTCAAGTTATCTAGAACCAGTGTTAAACAAAGTTTCCACGTTGTCACATAACCGCGGGCACGGCTTTCCGAAAAGATTTAACCCTGCAGGGGTGCTCCAACTAGTCCATCACAAATTACCACAAGCCGCATAGAAATCCTCAATCACGAAGCTCGCGATCTCGTCGGATTCCCTAGTGGAAAACGTCAACTCTGAGATTACCCAAAGCATCAACGGAATCCCGATGCACAAGATATTCCGTCAAAGGTAAAACTAATCCAGCAAGGCCGCCCGACGTGTCGACGATCCCGATAGGAGTCGCGTACCTCGTTCTCAGGACACGGCAGATGAGCTAGACGTCGGAATCGCTAAACCTCCGGGTGACCAGAGGGGCGCCGCACATCGCTCGGGTGGGGCCAACACTCATGACGAGCACTGGTCCGGGGGTTGATTAAATTATCCTCGGGGTCCGGAAAGTCCCTATGCAATTTTATTAGGTGTTTAGGCAAATGTAGTACCAAAGTTGGGCCTTGCCAGACCAGCTTTAATCTAAAACGAATTATCAAGGGGGTCCCCATAACAACCCCGATCGTGTTAGGAGCGCTCATTTATGGAACATAACACCGGTAGCCGAAAACTAAGGGGGCAAAGGTGGAACAAAACACCAGGCTAGAAAGGTCGAGCCTTCCACCTTTTACCAAGTATATAGGTGCATTAAATTAAATAGCATTAATATGGTGATATGACAAGGAACCCATGTTATCACATGGAAGCAACTACACCTGCAACTAGCAACACTATCAACAGGGTTAAGCAAGCAGTAACACAGCCAATCAGTGGTTTGCTAGGTCGAACAGATTGAAGGTTATCATGGCATGGTTGAGAGGCCGATATTTAACATGTGGTAGGCAACGAGACATAATCGATAGAAGCGATAAACTAGCATGGCAATGATAGTAATGGTATCTGGGGAAATGGTCATCTTGACTGAGATCCTGCTTGGAAGAAGAATGACTCCGCGAAGTCGGCGAACCAACGTAGTCGAACGGTCCTCACATCCCGACACGCTTGCGGAACTCTATCGAGACCGGCAAACCGGAAACAAACATCAACATAAATATTCACCACACGATGCACAACATGATGCATAACCTACTATGATGCATGATCAGATCAAAATGCAAGGGATGGCATGGCAATTCACCTCACGCAAACACTACACATTAAATGAAGCTCGATATGCAACGGGTTACATTTCGTCGAAACTCCACGATTGATTATTTAGTTCACTCCCGATTATTTACACGGCAATATTAAATTGTAGTTAACATGGCAAGGGTGAAGCGACGTTCCTACATGGCATCCTAGTCGGTTAACACGAGGGGCTTAGCACGGACGCTACAGCACAAGAGACATGCAACACAAGGTATATATGCCATGAATGTGACATGCTTCCAAGTTCAAACACGGACAAGAAGCGGAAGAAACAGGTGTCGCCACGGCGAGCGAGAGGGAACCATGGCGGCAAAACGAAAACGATGTCACGGCAACGTTCCTATCCCGATAACTCAACGGGGTATCGGAGCCAACGAACTAGGAACGCGTGCGGGAACGTTAAGTAAAGATGGGGTGATCCCGTATCTCGGGTTCCCATGTGTCGAGGCACGACGAAAGAAGACAACGTGCAAAGGGCATACATACGGTGCAAACACATGATACAACTCATACATCACATTCGTTCGTTACACGACACGTTCTCACGGTATACCTTCGACGCGTGCGAATCGGAACGGTTCGGTTCGGTGAAGGGGAACAACGGTCGTCGTGGACGTCGTGGAAGTCGAGGTCGTAGTGGAAGTCGTTGTGGTACACGGTCTCGTCGACGGTAGTCGTACTCTTGGCGTCGGTACACGGTTTTCGGCGTCTGTAGTCGTTCACGAATCCGTAGATGTCCGGGGGTCGTCGGGGACGTCGTGGTGCTCGTCGAATTTGTCGATGACTCACGGAGCAGGGAATGGTGCACGCGGCGACGGCAAGCGGCGGCACGAGCAAACAACTAGCTAGCTAGCAGGCATGCAAACTACAGCAACAGCAGCTAAGCAGCAAGCAACAACGGGAACATGTAGCAATAGGGATAAGCAGCGGCAGCTAGCATCAGCCAGGCAACCAAATGGCGAGCACCAGCATTTAACTCGGCAGCAGGCAAGAGCATCTACGCTACAGCAACAACAGCAACAAACTGCAACTAAGCAAACGGCTGCTACAGCAAGCTATCATCCGGCTAGCAGTAAAATCTAGCATCACTAGCAGCTAGCAACCATCAGCAGCAAGAGCAACGACACGCAAGGCACGGCACAACAGCAAGCAGCAGAACAACAACGGCAGCAACATCACAGCGCAGCAGGCAAGCTTAGCAGCAGCTTAGCAACGGCATCAGGTAGCGGCAACAGCAAGCGCAAGCAGCACATCGTCTCGGCACAAGTAGCAGCAGGAGCAACACAACAACCGCAAAACGTAGCAACGATGGACAGCAAGAGAAAGCTCGGCAGCCACATCAACAGCATCAGGGCAGCAACTACAGCAGCAGCTGGCTGGCAGCAGCGACAGCAACAAGGCAAGCCGCAGGCAAGGCACAACAACTACCTAGCATGCAAGCAACCGCTTCAGCAGCAGTAACAGCAAAAGCAACTGGCAGCGGCAAAACGCAACGCGGCGACAGGCTCGACACCAGCGCAGCACGAGCAGTTCAGCAAAGCACAGCAGGCATCGGCGCAGGCAAGCTACAGCTAGCCACTAGCATTAGCATCAGCATGGCACAACAAGAGCAACCAATGGGAGCAACACGACGACATGCAACAGCGAGCAGCAGCTGAAGCAGGCAGCAGCTAGTGCTACGGCGAGCATCCAGCGGCAACAGCACATGGCAGCTGTCGGCAGCCGCAGGAGGAGGCCGGGGCCAAGGCATGCTAGAGGCGAGGAGGACCTCCGGCGAGAGGAGACGGCCGGCGGGGCTTGCTGGCCAAGGCGGGCGCGGAGACGGGAGGCGCGGACGTAGGCAACCACGGTGGGGCACGGGACAAGGCACGGAGCACGCAGATCAGGCCAGCGGCGGCGGGGCTGACCTAGGGGGAGGCGGCGGCCATGGCGGGGGAAGAGGCGGCGGGCAGGGGAGCTGCTGCAGGCGCTAGAGGTTGCACGGAGGCGAGCACGAGGGGGAGGAGAGGAACGCTGCGGGGGGGACAACGGCGCACGGGGAAAGGGGGAGGAACGAGAGAGGAGAAGGGATCGGGACGGGCCTCGCTGCACTAGGGTTGGGGGGGCTGGCTGGGCCTGGGCCGGCTCCTCCTTCCCTCTTGTTATTTTGTTTTTTTTTTAAATATCAGAAAACAACCACAAAAGAAAATGGTTTTAACAAAATAAAAAAATGCCTTTTGACTCCTTTAAAAAAATATACCATAACTATAAAATAGATTGGGCATTTTTTTAACGAATAAAATAAAACCTTTTGAAGAATAAAACAAAACCCTTTTTTATATAAATAATAAAATAAAAGCCCTTTAAAAGAGAAAAGAAAATGAGACGGTTTTTAAAATAAAGCAAAAGGGAAAATAAACTCAAAACCCAAGGGTTGCCCCCACATTTAATAAAAGGATCTTTTATTGAAAACAAGAAGACGAATCCCTTTTTTTAAATAGAGGTTTAAAACGGGAAACCTTAGCAACCGCAAAAACAGATAAAAGAGGAGAGGAGGGGAGTAAAGGTTTTTAGGTCCTCGGTGTAACAGGGTTACGAGCTTGAACTTGTTGCACCCAATCACGTAGCAAGGCCCTAAGGCACATACACACATGCGCTCACACTCAAACAACGAGGTGCAACTAGCCACACCAGACAAGCACAGATGACATGATGCCATGCATGATCCGATGATGCAAACTACATGACGATGCAACGAATAAATCTAATCACACGACGGAAATGGAATAGAAGGGGGGAATCTTCTGGAACGTCGGCATCGGGCTGTCACATTATGCCAAAGGGTGTTGAAGCTTGAAGAGGAAAATGATGATCTGAGGGAGCATAATTTTATGCTCAAGTGGAAATTAAACAAGCTCAAGACCTCTTCAACAACTCCATCACCTTCACCACCAAAGGAGGACAACTGCGCATTGGTATGGGCAATCCCCTTGGCTTGTGACAAGCTTGGGGGACTTGCCCGGTATCGTATCACCATCACATCTTTTGCCTTTACCTTTGTTCTAGTTTTCCTTTTCAGTTTCCTTTTTCCTCTAGTAGTTTAAAAGTCTTAGTGTTTTAGTTTTGAGTTTTGCTTTATGTCATCGCCGATGTATTCTTGCTTGTGAGCCATATAATAAAGAGTGTCTTAGTTGAAGGGCTTTGCCTCTTGCCATGATCAAAAGAGTGAGAATAGAACAAAAGCATGAAAGATCATGTAATGATCTTATGGGAAATGATGGCTTCACATATAAAAAGAATGAGGATTGAAACTTGTTGAGGGTAGGCAAACGTAGACCTTGGTCATTGTTGCAATTAATAGGAAGTGATAAAGAAGGAGAAGTTCACATATAAATATATCATCTCTGACACCATCTATGATTGTGAACACTCACTAAACTATTACATGCCTAGAAGTAGATGTTGGACAAGGAAGACAATGTAATGAATTGTGTTTGCTTGGCTCTGAACAATTTATATGATTAGAGATCCCTTAGCATGTGACGATTGCTTCCACCTCATATTAGCCAAAACCTCCCGCACTAAGTAGAGATACTACTTGTGCATCCATAAACCTTGAAACCAGTTTTGCCATGAGTGTACACCATACCTACCTATGGATTGAATAAGATCCCTCAAGTAAGTTTTCATCGGTGCAAGCAATAAAAATTGCTCTCTAATATGTATGGTCTATTAGTGTGTGGAAAATAGGCTTTATACAAACCTGTGATGAGGAAGATATAAAAGCGATAGACTGCATAATAAAGTTCTTTATCACACGAGGCAATATAAAGTGACGTTCCTCCGCACTAAGAGGACACGCATCCAAACCTCAAAAGCGCATGACAACCTCTGCTTCCCTCTGCGAAGGGCCTATCTTGTACCTTTACTTTTTGCCCTTGAAAGAGTCATGGTGATCTTCACCAATTCCTTATCTCGCCTTTATCTTGACTAACGCCATATGCTTGGGAAAGATCTATATTCATATTTCAACTTGGAGGTAGGCATTCATGAATTATTATTGTTGACATTACCCTTGAGGTAAGCAGTTGGGAGGCAATACTATAAGCCCCTATCTTTCTCTGTGTTCAGCTGAAACTTTGATCTCATGAGTACCACATGAGTTGTAGTAGTTGTAGAGAACGAAAGAATGATTGAGTATATGGATTTGCTTTACAAGCTCTTATTTGACTCTTTCTGATGTTGTGATAAATTGCAATTGCTTCAATGACTAAAGGCTATCGGTTGTTACTTCTCGGTAAGGTTCTTGATCCATGCTTTACCTTGTGAAGGAATTATCACTTTAGCATGAGAGATTATATGTTTCTATTGTTGTTCTGATCTTGATCATGATGCATGCATGTTCGTATCTTGTTTTGTCGACACCTCTCTCCCTAAACATGTGGACATATTTATTGAGCTCGGCTTTCGCTTAAGGACAAGCGAGGTCTAAGCTTGGGGGAGTTGATACGCCCATTTTGCATCATGTTTTCATGTTGATATTTATCGCTTCTTTGGCTATTATTTCACTTCACGGTACAATTCTTATACCTTTTCTCTCTTATTTTGCAAGGTTTACATGAAGAGAGAGAATACCGGCAACTGGAATTCTGGCCTGAAAGTGGAGCAAAGTTGAGATACCTATTCTGCGCAACTCCAAACGCCATAAAAATCAACGAGGAACTTTTTCCCGATTTATCAAAAATACTGGGCCAAAGAAGTGCCAGAGGGGCACCAGGGGGTGCCACAAGCCTGCACGGCGCGACCACGCCCCGAGGCCGCGCCATGGGGGCTTGTGGGCAGCCCACTGGCCCACTGGCCCCCTCTTTTGCTATATGTAGGGTTTCGTCCAGGAAAAAATCAAGGAGGAGCTTTTTCGTGGTTTCGCCGCCGCCACGAGGCAGAACTTGAGCAGAACCAATCTAGAGCTCCGGCAGGACGATCCTACCGGGGAAACTTCCCTCCCGGAGGGGGAAATCGTCGCCATCGTCATCACAAACACTCCTCTCATCGGAGGGGACTTGTCACCATCAATATCTTCATCAGCACCATCTCATCTCCAAACCCTAGTTCATCACTTGTAACCAATCTCCATCTCGCGACTCCGATTGGTACTTGTAAGGTTTCTAGTAGTGTTGATTACTCTTTGTAGTTGATGCTAGTTGGATTATTTGGTGGAAGAGTTTATGTTCAGATCCTTGATGCTACTCATTACCTCTCTGATCATGAGTATGATTATGCTTTGTGAGTAGTTACTTTCGTTCGTGAGGACATGGGATAAGTCATGCTAATAATAGTCATGTGAATTTGGTATTCGTTCGGTATTTTGATATGTTGTATGTTGTTTTTCCTCTAGTGGTGTTATGTGAACGTCGGCTACATAACACTTCACCATTATTTGGGCCTAGAGGAAGGCATTGGGAAGTAGTAAGTAGATGATGGGTTGCTAGAGTGACAGAAGCTTAAACCCTAGTTTATGCGTTGCTTCGTAAGGGGCTGATTTGGATCCACTAGTTTAATGCTATGGTTAGACTTTGTCTTAATTCTTCTTTCGTAGTTGCGGATGCTTGCGAGATGGGTTAATCATAAGTGGGATGGTTGTCTAAGTAAGGGCAGTACCCAAGCGATGGTCCACCCACATATCAAACTATCAAAGTAACAAACGTGAATCATATGAACATGATGAAACTAGCATGACAGAAATTCCTGTGTGTCCTCGGGAGCGTTTTTCCTCCTATAAGACTTTGTCCAGGCTTGTCCCTTGCTACAAAAGGGATTGGGCCACTTTGCTGCATCGTTGCTACTTTTGTTACTTGTTGCTTGCTACGAATCATCTCACCACACAATCACTTGTTACCGACAATTTCAGTGCTTGCAGATATTTCCTTGCTGAAAACCACTTATTAGATCCTTCTGCTCCTCGTTGGGTTCGACACTCTTACTTATCAAAAGGACTACGATTGATCCCCTATACTTGTGGGTCATCAGGTCCACGCTTACTCCATGTCGGTTCCCCGTGCTCCTGCTCCCGGTCTCCTCGGACCCAGGCCACCGTCGCATTAGGCGTTCTACGTCGCGCCCCAGCCATACGTAGTGCCGTACGACCCTCTCTCACTCGGCCAGACGGCCTAGTCTGGAGGCCAGTCGACGCAGTCCGGCGGGCTTCCCCCGGCCCCCTAGGAGTTGTCCCTGCTTACGGCGTTGCACTCCGCCCCTACTCCAACAAACTACACTCGCGGCGGTGACTGGTATATGGATACCGGTGCTACGGCCCACATGGCTGCTCATCCCGGTACCCTCCACACCTTTTATCCCGTCAACACTTCAACTCGCATCACCGTCGGTGACGGTTCTTCTCTACTCATTACTCATATAGGACATGCTTCTTTTCCCTCCTCCTCCACACTCCTCTCTTTATCCAACATCTTAGTTTCTCGTGACCTTATGAAAAACCTTGTTTTCGTTTGCTACTTTACACATGAAAATCCTATCACTGTTAAATTTGACATGTTTGCTTTCTCAGTCAAGGACACTCATACCCGGATAGTACTTCACCTATGTGACAGTCCTGACGACCTCTACCTGGTCGGCTCCACTACCTCCTCCACCTCCGCCGCTCCTGTCGCTCTCGCCACCGGGGTGGATCTTTGGCACACTCGCTTGGGTCATCCCAATCCATCCACTCGTCGTCATATTCTTTGCAGTTTTTCTTTCACATGTACTAAGAACAAGAATCACCCTTGCCACGTTTGTCGCCTCAGCAAACATACTCGTCTTCCTTTTTCTGCTTCTTCTCATGTTGCTTCATACCCTTTTGAGTTAATTCATAGCGATGTGTGGACCTCTCCTGTTGCAAGTAATACGGGCTACTCCTACTATCTTGTCATTCTCGATGATTTTTCGCACTGTGTGTGGACCTTTCCATTGCGGGCAAGTCCGATGCCATCACCACCCTTGTTGTGTTTTACTCCTACGTCTCTACGCAGTTTGGGCATCCCATTCTTGCGTTCCAAACAGACAATAGGAAGGAGTTCGACAACCTGGTTGTTCGTACTCTCCTCACCACACATGGCACGATTTTTCGTCTCGCTTGCCCCTACACTTCACAACAGAACGGTCGAGCTGAGCGCATCCTTCGCACTCTTAATGATTGCGTTTGTACGCTTCTCTTTCATGCCAATGTGCCTCCGTGCTTTTGGCCTGACGCCCTCGCCACCGCATCCCTTCTCCTTAACATTCGCCCTTGCCGCATTCGCGACAACTTTAACCCTCACCATCTCCTCTTTGGTTCTCCACCCTCCTATGCTGAGCTTCGCATCTTCGGTTGTCTCTGCTACCCCAGCATCGCCGCCACTGCACCTCATAAGCTTGCACCGCACTCCGTCGACTGCATCTTCCTTGGCTACCCACCTAACACAAAAGGATACCGCTGCTATGATCCCGTCTCCCACCGTGTCTTCACCTCATAACACGTTTACTTTGATGAGAAGGTGTTTCCATTTCAGCACGTACCTGTAGCTGTCGCATCACCGGCGGCCCTTCACCACCCTCTTCTGGTGGCCGGTCTCGGTTGGCTCTTGGACCACCTGCAGGGTTCAGCGCTGCTCGCTCCGTGGACCGGACGACCGACTACGCTTTTCAACAACCATGGCGTCGGACTCCTCCACGACCGGCTCTTCTGCCACCGGCTCGACAGCTGGCCCTTTGGCAGCCGACCCCTCGGCAGCCGAACCCGCAGTCGTCCCCTCGGCAGCCGGCCCTTCGGCAGCCGCCCCCTCCGCCGCCGACCCCTCGGCCACCAGTGCCTCGACAGCCGGCCTCTCGGCAGCCGGCCACTCGGCAGCCGGCCCCTCGACAGGCGGCCCCTCGGTCGCCGGGCCATCGACAGACGGCCCCTCGGTAGCCAGCCCCACGCCAGCCGGCATCTCTACAGCCGCCCCCCTGACGCGGGTTCGGGCCGGTGTCCAGTGACCAAAATAATGGTACTCCAACGCTGAATATCTTCTTGCAGCATACAACTCTGAGCTGTCGCCGCTTCCTGTTTCTGTGCGGGTAGCACTCCGTGATCCTCACTGGCTAGCCGCCATGCAGGAAGAGTTCGACGCCCTTTAGCGGAATCGCACTTGGACTTTGGTTTCGCGGCCTCCTGCGCCGGGCCATCGACAGACGGACCCTCGGTAGCCAGCCCCACGCCAGCCGACATCTCTACAGCCGCCCCCCTGACGCGGGTTCGGGCCGGTGTCCAGCGACCGAAATAATGGTACTCCAGCGCTGAATATCTTCTTGCAGCATACAACTCTGAGCCGTCGCCGCTTCCTGTTTCTGTGCGGGTAGCACTCCGTGATCCTCACTGGCTAGCCGCCATGCAGGAAGAGTTCGACGCCCTTCAGCGGAATCGCACTTGGACTTTGGTTTCGCGGCCTCCTTGCGCCAATGTCAACATTGGCAAATAGGTCTGTCACCACAAGACCCGCCCATATGGTACTCTCGAGCACTACAAGGCTCGTTGGGTGGTCCGCAATTTCTGTCAGCGAGCTGGTGTTGACTTCACCGAGACCTTTGCGTCGGTTGTGAAACCAGGCACGATCCGCACTGTTCTACAGTTAGCGGTCTCTCGTGGCTGGCCCATTCATCAGATGGATGTCTCCAACGCCTTTCTTCATGGTCACCTTGCTGAGCAAGTCTACTGTGAACAATCCATCAGTTTCATCGATGTTAATCTTCCTAGTCATGTGTGCTTGTTGTCCCGGTCTCTCTACGGCCTGAAGCAAGCACGACGTGCATGGTACCAGGGTATTACAGGATTTCTACAGACACTCGGCTTCCGTGTTACTCGCTCGGATGCCTCCTTGTTTGTTCTCCATCACGGGGATATGACTGCCTACCTTCTACTATACGTCGAGGACATCATCCTCACGGCCTCCTCCGTAGCTCTACTTCAATATATCGCTCTACGGCTGCGTGACGAGTTTGCCATCAAGGATTTGGGTGCTCTTCATTACTTCCTTGGCATTGAGGTCGTTCGTCGACCCGACGGGCTCTTCCTTCATCAACATAAGTATGCGCATGAAGTGCTTGAGCGCGCTGGTATGCTCAAGTGTCATCCTGTTGTTACTCGTATTGACACGAAGGCCAAGGTTTCTGCTCAGGAGGGTACATTGGCGTCGGATGCTCCCTTCTATCGCTCCATCGTTGGTGCTCTTCAGTATCTGATGCTCACCAGACCAGACTTACAGTATGCTTTGCAGCAGGTGTTCCTTCATATGCACGCCCCTCGTAACTCCCACTGGAAACTCGCGAAACGGATTCTCCGGTATATCCGTGGCACGATGTCTCTCGGACTCACCCTCACGGCGTATCCATATTTGGATCTGGTAGCCTATTCTGATGTTGATTGGGCTGGCTGTCCTGGCACACGACGCTCCACATCCGGCTACTGCGTCTATCTCGGTCCTTCACTCATTTTATGGCCGTCCAAGCGACGATCGACAGTTTCGCGCTCCAGCAGGGAGGCTGAGTACCGAGCAGTCGCTAATGCCGTCGCCGAGTGTTCCTGGCTTCGACAGCTTCTCCAGGAGTTGCATCACGGTGTTGCCAAGGCCACGGTCGTCTTCTGCGACAACGTTTCTGCTGTGTATCTTTCCGCCAACACAGTTCATCATCGTCGGATGGAGCACATCGAGCTTGATATCCACTTTGTGCGTGAACATGTCGCCCTTGGTCACATCCGGGTTCTTCATGTTTCGACTACGCAACAGTTCGCCGATGTGATGACTAAGGAACTGCCTACTTCCACCTTTGAGGAGTTTTGTTCCAGTCTTTGTGTCTCTGGTGACGCTTCGACTATGGGGGGTGTTGAATATATATGTGCATTGTGTTATTGGGCCTTCCTCCTAGTCATTTGTATAGTTGAGGTAGAGGCCCATCTTGTACCTATATATACGTGCATAGTGCACCCAATCAATATTGTGTGTTGCACAGCCCTAAACCTAATCCTCTACACTCTCCACTGACTCACATTTCCACAGTCACCCAAAGCCTTACCGGCCATCGTAGCTTGCCGCATAGCCAGTGACTCCTACTCGCCGTAGAAGTTTGTCCATAAGAATCCCCATGGTCCGCATTGTCCTGAAGATGATGCCCGCAAGTCCCAAGGCCTCTTCGCGCCGCCATCTTTGTCCTCTACATCGAAGGACGTCGCCCATTGATTTGCTTTGTCCAAAGCATGCCCGAGCCCACTAACCAGCTCCTTCGCCTTCTAGTGAGATCCTGCTCCTCCCCCTATCCTCTCCCCCTCCATTACAGCGTGCTAGCCACCATCCGCAAACTTTGAGCTCCGTCCACCGTCATGGCGAAGCCCTGCTCGACGCTGAGCTCACCTAGCCCAGCGGCTCAGTCCAGCATGCTCTATTGCTCCTGGAACCACGTGGATGTCGCCCAACTACCTTGTTCACTCGCCCGCAAGCCGTGGTGCCCCGCCCATGCACCACCTATCATCGTTGCCGCAAAGCTCAATGTTGTCGCCACTGCTGGCCACCCCCGGCGTCCCCACGACCACCGGCGGATGCGCCCCATCATGAGCTCTCCAACGATACTATTCGTGCAACCAAGCCGTCACTGGAGTTGGCCGGATGGGCAACTCCGCCGCGTCTGCTTACCGTCGACGATTAGCCGCTGGTTTAGCTGACGTAGCTGGCATAGATCAGGCATTAATTGACCCATGCACCTAGTGACAGGTGGGTCGCCTTCACTTAATTAACTAGCTAAGCAAATCATTAGATTTAGTTAACCATGATTAACACTCCCACCACTTACATATGGGTCAGACCGGTCAGGTTTGACTTAGAACGGCCCCTTTGACCCGGTGGCGTGATGCCATCGTAATAATTGTTTTTTGGATTTTAAATAAATATAGTTGATTTATTTATTCCATGAAATGTTCAAAACTTTAAAAATTAATATAAAATAATCTATAACTGAAATGAAAATAATTTATATAGTCGGTCAAAAATAATAATAATTTATATATAAAAAATTATCAGAAATATCCAAGGAATTTGTTTATGGCATTTTCGTGCATGTTAGAGCAACATATGTTCCCTGTTTCGGAGAACTCATATAAATGACATTCAATAACCACATGTGAAGTTTGAATTTGAATCTTTGATTCAAACCAACTTCATTTAATCTTGTTGCTGGACACATCAGATAAATCAACATCATGTTGCTATTTCATGATCATGCATCATAGCGTTGCATCTTTGTGAATTAAATCGTGTCCGTTTTCTCTTTGTCGGTGTTGTTACCTCTTGGTAGACGTTGTTCTCATGTTGAGATCGATGTCACTCATGAAGGCTCAATGCTATCTTCAGAAGTGTGAGGCAAGCAAACCCCCCTTGAGCATAGTGATACAATCCCACTCTCTCGCTTGTGATATCTTTTACCATATTAGGACAACAACGATTCAATTGTTACATGTTCTCAGTAGTTCAACCCATTCCTTTGCATGATTTGTCTTTGTCATAGTAAAAAGTTGAAACCACTCAGCATGAGTAGCAACTTCTAGAGCCTTGATGTGCCTACGCATTCATGATTGCGTGTTATGCCTTCTATGCTTAGAGTCATGTCGGGTCTGATCCATCTGGGCAATGAATCAGAATGGATGTGTTCATGTCCTGTTGTGTGAGAACTAAGTGTGTGAATGCGATTTGGTAAAGGTAGAGATGAGATGCCATGTAGGAGTACATGGCAGGTTGTCTCATTGGGATCATCCTTAAGAACTATCTTCTATGTATGTGATCCAAGACAGCTACTACCACACGTTGGGCCCTCAAATATGACTCCGCTTGACTTATTAGTCGCCTTGATATCTGTCGATGAGTTGCAACTAGTTTTTGGTGTTTTAGGACAAGTGTTGGTGGTCGTGTTTAGCGCCACCCCACGGGGTGGGCTTTAGTGCGGTAGATGCACAGTGGCACGGTGTACCAAGTGGCACCCGAACAATGGGCTTGGAAACCTTGTACACATCGTTTGGGGTCGTAGAGGAAACTTCGACCAGACTTCCTTGCGGGTTTAGTCTTAAATAGGCTATAAACCTGGACTAGAGTCTTGTGTGGTTAACGGTCATGGTCTACATCCATGCTGGGCTTCGCTTGAAGGTTGCCGAGATAAATGATGTGTATATGGCGCTAAGTGGTGGAAACATGTGTGAAGAAGTACACCCCTGCAAGGTTAATTCATCTATTCGAATAATCGCGTCAACGGAGATGGACTACTTGGAAAGCTTATATGGTTCATAGATAACTTCAAATGGATACTCTAAAATGCGCAAGATAAGTATGAGTGCTATGGATGGTCTTCTCATAGGGAGACGGGAGCGAATCCATATTGGTGTATTGATGTAGTGAATATGTGGACTCGTGTGCGCTCTCTTACCCCAAAGATACTACTTGTAGTTGTAGTACACATTAGCCAAGAGCTAAAGTTGGCTTGCTCCAATAAACTCCATAACCCCCTTGTTGATAATTATGCATATGTAGATAGTTGTGATGTAAGTCTTGCTGAGTACCTTTGTACTCATGGTTTCTTAATTATGTTTTTTTGCAGAGGAGATGCAAGTATCACTAGTGGTTCTTACGAGTGAAGTTTGATGTTGAACGTACTAGATTGGGAATTCATTTGTAGGGTCGTTGTAGATTTTCAGGCTCCTCCAGCTACTTTTAATAGATGTCTGTACCCAGACATGTTTTTCTTCCGTTTGTTGCTTGTATGACTTGAGTGTTGGGTCATGTGACCCCCTGTTTGTAATATCACACTATGTTGGCTCTTATGAGTCTTTAATAAATACTTTGAGTCATGGAGTTGTGTTGTGATACCATGTTGTATCTACACGTATCGTGTATATTGCATGTATGTTTGAAATGCATTGGTATGTGTGGGATTCAACACCTAGTCGTATGCATATGGCAGCCTTCTTTATAGGGAAATGCCTCTTTGTGCTTCCACTGAGCATTGGTAGCTTGCTACTTCTCCGGACACATTAATTGACTAGCATGTATCCTTCTTCCCTGTTGTGTATGTCCCTACAGGGAAATTTCACATGGTGTAATGGAGTCCATGTAGCTCGCTACAACTTGTCTACACATGTTGATGACCGATACCTGCCTCGCTGGGTTGTGTATGCTTGTTCATCTATGGTTGTGCCATTGGGGTCTATAACTAGTCATGTCGACCTAGGTCCTCTCACATATGATTGCTAGTGACATATTCATATACGTGAGCCAAAAGGCACAATGGTCCTGGCCAAGGTAAGGTGGCAGCTATGGATCTTACCGTGCGTGAGCTCACAAAGTGATATGATGTGTTACATGCTAGATTCATATGGCTTAGGATCGGGGTCCCCACACGACTGCCAAGGCTCATAAATATTCTTTGGCTCCCCTTATGTTGAATCAACAAATTTGGGTAAAATACTACCATCGAAGACTCTCACAATCCCCTATACTTGTGGGTTATCACCTCCCCTCCCCTCTCCTCTGCACATGATACGACATATACGGACACTTGTGTTTCAAGTTTCTGACATGACATTGGAAACTCCTTTAGAATGAAGTGGAAAAAATATAAGGAGAAAATGATACGACATATACGGACACTTGTGTTTAGAGTCTCATTAAAAAACTTTTTTGAAAAATCTTTAGGAAAAACACACATCAAGGGAAAAGAGTGTAATATATGCAATCTAATGATTGTTGATAGGTTATAGTTTGGGAGGTTACTCCTTTAAACTTTTCAAATCAAGAGGATGTTTCATACAATTCCATTTACATAATCATGAGAGTGTGAATAATATGGTGGATTTTTCACAATATTTTGTTTGCAAATTGTTTCTTAGCTTTTATTTACTTCACGAGGATAAGTAATTTTTGAGCAGTTGCTTTATGATAGTGCTTTTCATATAACTTGTAGGTATTGAGTAACACAAGAGGTAGAATCTTGATAAATCAAGTTATGCGATCTAATGAATCTCATTCACATGATTTTGTGTGTGGCTAATCATTATAATTAGTCATGCATATTTTGAAATACTATTATACAAAAGCAATTATGTCACAATGATAAGTGGACGTAGTCGCTAAAGTCTATTTATATGACTTCCATAAGAAGGCTATTCCTGCAAATTCAATCATTGCTAGGAAAAACCATATAGACAGGCACTTAATAGTGACGTGGGACACACTGTCCACACTGGTGTTATTTAGTAATTGCACGGGCCAATAGACCGCGCTCCATGTACATAATAGTAGTAGCATGGGTGGGCTTAGAGAGGTGAAAATTTGGTTCCTCTCATAATAATTGCAAGTAGGAGCAGCAATCACATGCATATTGTATTCATCAATATCATCGTGTGTAATGGTAAAATGCAACCCATCAATATAATCCTTAATAAGTGAAAACTTCTCTGATATGGTGTAGTTGGAAGAATTCAAATATATAATAGGACTATCATGTGTGGGTGCAATAGCAACAATTTCATGATTAACATAAGGAACAATAGCAAGTTCATCTCCATAAGTATAATTCATATTTGCATCATGGCCACAATCATAACAAGCATCAAGTTGATCAAAAAGGGATATTTCAAACGAATCCAAGGGATCACAGCATTCATCCTTCGGTAAGGACGAAGGGAAATTAAACAATATATGAGTTAAAGAGTTACTCTCATTAGAAGGTGGGCACGTGTAGCTAATCCGCTCATAGCTTCATCAATTTCTTCTTCCATAGTTTCCTGCAAAATATTAGTCTCTTCAATGGCAGAAGACACTCTCCCAATAAATTCATTAATATCAGCATTTTATTCATAATTCTCATAGCAATATTTGTGCATGAAAAAAAATCAAGTCTGTAAACAACATCATCATAGTTATCATACTTTTCGAAGAACAATTCAATTTCATAAGCACCCTTAAAAGCAACAAATTCTTCTATTTGTTCCACATCATAGTAATCATATATACCACTAGCATAAGAAGCCAAAGTTTCATTATCATTAAATTCACATTCAAAGGGAAGGTACAGACCCTTAATCTTAGAGCAACAAGTATAATCAAATCTCAAGCATAAATACCAAGCATACCAACGGAGCATTTTAATTTGATCCAATAAGAGTTTCCCTTTTCAAGACAAGCGATAATCCCTAAAGTACTCATGTAGATCCAATGTGTCTCCCATTATCAAGTTGAATGGGGATTTCTCGCGATTATAAAGTAGTATTTAATGTTTTCTAACATAACCAGCACCGAGGGTTTTAGGAGTTTCCCCATCTCCATGAGCAGCAAGTACACCTATTTTTTGGTATTTCGTGTTCCATATCCACAACTAAAGATATAAAAGAACTTAGAACAAAAAATAAAATTACTTAGTGATAAAGCAAACAAGCCCACACGAGAATATCAACCGATACGCTGTTGCTCCCCGACAAGGGCGTGAGAAAAAGGTCTTGATAACCCATAAGTGTAGGGAATTGTTTGTTTCCTTTTTTGATAAGTAAGAGTGTTGAACCCAACGAGGAGCTAATGGTAGAATTAATATTCTCTCAAGTTCTGTCGACCATCGATACAACTCTACGCACAGTAATGCTTACTTTACCTAGAACAAGTATGAAAATACTTTGCGGGAATAAACTAGAAGTACTTTCTAGATAGTTTTGGAAGGTAATAAAGAACGTGGAAATAAAAGTTAGGTGATGTTTTAATAAAAGAACAATAAAGTAAATATAGCGAGTGTGAAAAACTGGTGGTTGATGACCCACAAGTATAGGGGATCAATCATAATCCTTTCAATAAGTAAGAGTGTCGAACCCAATGAGGAGCAGAAGGAAATGATGAGTAGTTTTCAGCAAGGAATTCTCTACAAGTGTTGTAAGTACCAGTAATAGATAGTTTCGTAGCAAGATAATTCGTAACAAGTGACAAGTAACAATAGTATCAAAGGTGCAGCAAGATATCCCAATCCTTTTTGTAGCAAAGGACAGGCATGAAAGTTCTTTTATATAAAGCAAGCGCTCCCGAGGACACATGAGAATTTTTGTCTAGGCATGTTCATCATATTAAGTTAATTCACGTTCGCTGCTTTGATGATTTGATATGTGGGTGGACCAGTGCTAAGGGGATGTTCTTACTTGAACTAACAACCTACTTATGATTACCCCCTATCGCAAGCATCTGCAACTACGAAACAAGAATTAAAATAATCTAACCATAGCATGAAACATGTGGATCCGAACCAACCCCTTATGAAGCAAGACATAAATTCTCGTGTAAGCTTCTGTCACTCCCGCTACCCATCATCTATTTGTTAATCTACAATGACTTCCCTTAGGCCCATAACATGGTGAAGTGCCATGTAGTCGACGTTCACATGAAACCACTAAGAGAAGTAACAACCATCCATATCATCAAAATATCGAACGAATACCAACTTTACATGATTACTTATAACAAGACTTCTCCCATATCCTCATGAACAATAATTACTACTCACACAACATCAAAATGTTAAAGATCAAAGGTGTAATAATTATAATTAAGGATCTGAAGGTAATGTCTTCCACTAATTAATCCAACAAGCATCAACTACAAGATGTAATCAACACTACTAGCAACCCACAGGTACCAATCTGAGATTTTGACACAAAGATTGAATACATGTGATGAACTAGGGTTAGAGATGAGATGGATTTGGTGAAGATGTTTATGAAGATTGGTCCTCCCACGAAGGAGGAAGCATTGGTGATGATGATGGCTTCGATTTCCCCCTCCCACAGAGGATTTCCACCGGCAGAATCTCTCTGCCAAAGAGAAAAAGCGCCTCTTCCAAGGTTTCCACCTCAAGATGGCGGCGCTTCATCCCAAAAGATAACTTATGATTTTTGTAGGGTAAAACACACCATATAGGATAAGTTGGTCGCGAGAAGGCCAGCTGGAGAAGTGTTGTTCAGATTTATCATCATAGAGAGTATTGTTTATCACCATTTATTAATCTTTGTATGACTTGATTATTATACAACAATGTGCTTAGGAGAACTATGTATTATTTGGTATAATCTTCCATAATTTAAGCCACTTGCATAAATTTGGTCTATATTGGCATGTTTGAATGACGATCAACAACTTCTTAATTCTTATGCAGTAGCAATTATGCTTACTAATCATGTGGGTTTTAAACTCCCTTGTCTCTGTCATCTTTGTAATACAAAACAACAATCCTGCTCTGCTGAATATTTTTGTTAGTTCTTTATCTAGGCTACACATGTTTAATAAAGTTGTATTATCGTAGTAGTATGGCCAATGGCAGAACTAAACTGGAAAAAAAACCTTCTCGGTTGATGAAACAGAAGCTTGTTGTGCTCAGGTCCTCATGTAGTTCCTTCAGTTCTTGAAATGTAAGTCATTTTGTACATTTTTTAGTTGAGGAAGATAGAGCTTGTAGATGGTTCGCTTGTTGATTCAACTCACCCCATGTCTGATGAAATCAAAGTCCTATTTGCCACTCTTCTGTAATGTGAGGTTTACTATAGAGCTTGAAGCTTTTGCTTGAGTTATCTATTAGATATTTTTCTAAACTTTTTATGGCACCCCTCTTTGCACCGATCTGTAATATTTTTTTGAGCAGGGAGAGTGCAGCGAACACAAGCAAATAAATTGGTAGAAGCTGAGGAGGACTATTTGTTAAGTACTGAGATGTAGTAAGACATGCCTAATCTGAATTTAGACATATGGAAGGCATGATAGTTTGTATGTTTAATTTTTTATTGTATGTTGAATTCTTATCCTCTACATCCGCCTCCACCAACATCACACACTTGTCCTTGACCTCCCACTAGCTACGCCCCGAGGTCATTGACACAGGCGACCAAGTGATTCCAACAATGTCAAGGAGGTTGTGGGTGAGAGCACTTGTTCTCCTGGGGAGAACCTGTTGGTGCGTTCAAGGAGTCCAAGAACAAGGGAGGAGGCACTCGTCCGGGCTGCTCGAGGAAATTCACCATTGAGCGAGGAAGTGCACGCATATGAAAGAAGGTACTGCAACCCGACGGCACATATGAAGACCAGACAGAGAAGCCTTGAAGGAAGATGAAGACCATCATCAAACTTTATCTATATGTGTTTTGGATGGGACTTACATGTGGAGAAACAGACATGATGATCGTCAAGAATGGAGGAAAGTGGGAGAAAAATATCAGAGTTTGTGAACGAATTTTGAAAGAACGACCAATTGGTTCAATACTTGATCTAAAAACTTCACTGTATGACTTTATAAATAAATGATATGGCATTCAATATGCACTTAGATTATTTTTCACATGTCTCCGTTTAAAATTCCATTTAGAGGGCAAACATGTACTAATGGAACTCTCTTGAGTTTCTATATATCATTATCAGATTTCGGTATGAATTCATGCATCTTTTGTTTTCATCTTCCCCAACCAGTATGTTTATGGATTTATGCAATGTTTTTTTAACCAGACAATGACAATGCATCCAGCTCAAGAAAATCACAGGAAGCATTTATTTGAATGGCATGGTAGTCCAAAAGTCGAAAACTTGAAAAACATGCATCTACATATGAACCTTACCAATCCATAAAAAATAATAAATACTATCAAATAAGAGCTAGCTTGTCATGTCATAGTGAAACTATATGGAATAAATTTGTGTGATGACACCGAAGCTAAAACAAGAAGTATACTGAGATAAAATTTTGAACCAACGAAAGAAGAAATGGAGTTGTCGGGTAAAATACAACCAACATTGTTATGTTGTCCCGTGGCAACGCACGGGCGTTTAACTAGTTATGCACTAATATCACTAATTAATATTGTACATCGATTTGAGTTAATGGGAGGAAACGTTTTCGTCAACTACGAGACGTATATGATAGATGCTCATAGGTGGTGCAATTCTTGGATAAACAACCCTAACCCTAACCCTAACGGGTGCTACAACTATAAACAAAAAAAGAAATTAAAATAAAATAAAATAAAACAAATTGTGTTGTCCCAAAAAATAGAATAAAAAAAATTACATTTCGAAAAAACGTTAGCTATAGCGCGATGTGTCCTTACCTTCTATTCCTAGTCAAAGCGTTCTATTTTGGTATTTCCATCTCCTACAACGTCAGCTTCGTTGTTTTTGAGTGGGCCGGCCCAATCAAGCTCCGGCTTGCTATTAGAGCTTATTGCTTCCAAGTGGAACACCCGAAACCAAAAATTAGAAAATGCCATCAAATCATTGTTTCCTTTTTCAAAATCGACGAACTGACCAATGCGCTTACAAAAATATTATATTCCTAACACCAATCGTCATCGTCATCTTCCTTCTTTGATGTAAAGAAACTGAAAATCAGCGAACCGACTTTTCCGAAAACTGATTTTCTACAATGCAAAAAAGAACTGTTTTTTTTTTTGTAAACGCACACACATATCTATAATATGTACATGTAAAATTTCACAACATTTTTACTTTCGCAAGTGGCGTACAAAGAGAAGTCATATATATATGTATTTTCAAATGGGTTTTTTCTATTTTTGGTGTGGGGGTGGGGGGTTAGGAATTTTGTCTTTTTAGCAGAGCTTACAAACTGTTTTTTCGAAACGAACTTTCATGAATCCGTAGAGAAGACATGCAAGTTTTCACAGAACTGTTTTCGATTTTTTTACACTTAAATATGCATTTTTGTTAGGAAAAAGTGCTACACGGAGCTCGTGCACCATAACTTCGTATTCCTCCCGAAACCACCAGCCCCCTCCCCACCCCCCATGCTAGCTTCCTTCCTTCTTTCCTGTTTTCTCTACTTTGCTTTTTGTGTGTGTTTCTTTCTTTCAATTTTCGCTTCCTTAAAAAGTGTGATATTTTAAAGAATATAATTTCAAACAATGTTCATTAATTTTTACAAATGATATTGAATTACAAAATATCATATACTTGAAAAACTGTTTCAAAATTCAAAAAATGTAAACGAATTTCACAGAGGTTATTCAATTTCAAAAGATATTCGCAAATTAAGATATGCTACAAATTCCAAAAAATGTTCACAAAATTGAAACAATGTTTCAAATTCAAAAGTAAATCGTGAATTTTAAAACTGTTATCGGATTTCAAAAATTGTGCATGAATTTCAGAAAATTTTCTGGATTTATAAAAGGTTCGTATTTCAAAAATTGATTGTGAATTTTACAATTATTCAGAAATTGGAAAACAATTGTTCTTAGATTTCAAAAAATGTTTGAGAATGTGAAAATTATTCCAAATTTCAAAATTTGTTCCCATGTTTTCTTTGCTTATTTTGGCTTGGTTCTGTATTATTACTAATATTATTATTATTATTTATTTATTTTATTTTTCCCTTTTATTTTTTCTTTCTTTATCTTACTATTTCTTATTAATTCATGATTGTTTTTGAAAAATGGACTTTTTTAAATTAGAGAACCTATTTCACTTACATGAACATTTTCTCATTCCATGAACTTTTTTGAATTCGTGATTTTTTTTTGTAAATTCCCAAGCTTTTTTAAAATTCTCGCACTTTTCTAATTCAAGTTTTTTTTTGAAATTCACGCACTTTATAAACTATGATTTTTTCGTATTTCTGAACTTTTCTTTAATTCATGTAACCTTTTCCAAATTTATAAAAAAAACAAATTCACACGATAACAAATGTTGTGAATTTTTCTAAAATTCTTTAATTTTTAAAAATTATCTTTTTCATAGATTTAAGTTTTTAAGTCAACTAGTCAAACAAGCAATGTTCGTTCAACGGCACCAACAAAAAAAATCACAAGAGGAGGGTCAGTGGGCGAGGGTGAGGCTGGCGTAGGAGCAAAACGTGATTTTTCTGGCCACCAGCCACCCACTGCCCGCGCGCCTGAAGCACCATATAGGCGCTCCGTGTTGGAAGCCCACTGGCAGCACGCGCGCTACGCCCAGCGCGGGCGAACTGACCTGACCGGGTCGCCCGGGCGCCGCGCTCTGCGCGTGCACCGCGGCTTCCTCTCGCACGCACCGGCGTGCTCGGGCCACGCCCGTTGCCCACAACTCCCTCACCTCCTTGTATATCTGCTGTATAAATATCTCCAACATATGTGAATACAAGTGTGTGCAATGTTCCATTGTTTAACTTGGTACCTGAGCAGGTTCCTGATCCACCCCACGCTTCCGCCATGAATCGCCTGCTCCGCCGCTCCCGTTCTGCTGACCTGGCAGCGGCGGCGAACCTTCCTCCACTAGCACCTCTTGCTGCCATCCCGCCCGCCCCTGCAGCACCAGGACCTCCCCCCGTCCCGGTTGCGCCCCTCGATCTCGGCGCTCCCGGCGCTCCTGCCGCGGGCAACGCCGCTCCCCCCGCGGCCCGTCTCCATCACGGCGTCGGCGACGCCCTCGTCCCCGTCGTCGACCCGCCCGACGCACCGGCGCCACCACCTGCTGACGGTCTGCCGACCACCATCACCCACCTCCTCCGCTTCAAGCTGGATCTCGCTGTCGATAATTACTCCAAGTGGCGCCACCTTTTCTATTGCATCCTCTGCAAGTACAATGTCCAGCATCACGTCGACGAGGAACGCGCCCCTCTTCTCCAAGACGCTGTGTGGCGCAACGATGACATCACCATCATCTTGTGGATCTACTCCACGATCTCTGATGAGCTGTATGACATCGTTGTGTCCCCGGCCAGCACGGTGCGCCAGGTGTGGCGCACCCTCCGCCTCTTCTTCCTCGACAACCAGGCCGGGCGTGCTTCTCCACCTCTTGGCCGACTTCCGCAGCACCGTTCAAGGCGACTTGACGGTCGCCGAGTACGCCCGTCGCCTTCAGTCGCTGGCGGCCGCGCTCGACGACGTCGACGAACCCATCACCGACCGCACCCTCACCCTTCAGTTCATCAACGGGCTCAGTCGTCGTTTCCACGTACTCGCGACGGTGCTCCCTCTCCAGGTGCCCTTTCCCACCTTCGTCCAAGCCCGTTCCTGCCTCCTCCTCGAGGAGATCACTCAAAACGAGCGCGCCCGCACCGAAGGCCGCTCTGACGGCGCCACCGCCCTCTCCATCGGCACCAACGTCGGTGGCTCCTCCGGGGGACCGCGATCTGACCGCCCCTACACCGGCACCCAGGCGGACAAAGGGAAGTCCCCCGCCGAGCCCTCCTCCGGCGGCGACCGTGGGCGTGGTCGCGGCCGTGGTCGCGGTCGTGGCCGTCACCACCCCGGCGGCAATTCTGCTCCCTCTGGGCGCGGCGCTCCGCACACTCCTCTCGGCGCGCATCCGTGGATGGGCTACTTCGCGCCGTATAGGAGCCCCTTCCCACCTCCACAGCAGACCCGCGCCCCCTGGACGGCGCCCAACTCTGTCGGCGTCCTCGGCCCCCGGACAGCCTCGCAGCATCAAGTCTACAACGCCGGGGCGTCCGGCTCCTCCTCCACGGCTTCCTGGGACAACTACGCCGCCCTCCATGCTGCCCTCAACAACATAGCGCAGCAGCAGCAGCAGCAGGGCACCGGCGAGTGGTTCCTCGACACCGGCGCCACTTCCCACGTCACTGGTGAGCCGGGTAATCTCTCCCACTTGTCCTCTGCTTCGCGTCATTCCAATAGCATTGTCGTCGGTAACGGCTCGCGGATCCCTGTCATTGCCACTGGCTCCGCCCGTCTTGGCCCTTTCTCTCTCCACGATATTCTTGTGTCTCCCACTATCATCAAAAAACTCATCTCTGTTCGTCGTTTCACCCGTGATAATTCTTGCACCATTGAATTTAACCCTTTTGGTTTTGTTGTGAAGGACCTCAAAACCCGCCGCATCCTCATGACGTCCAGTAGCCACGGCGATCTCTACCCGTTCTTCAGCTCCAGCACAGTTCAGCAGATTCTTACCGTCGACGGCGACCTATGGCACCAGCGTCTTGGACATCTTAGCAATAGTTCCCTTTCTACTTTAGCTAAATCATTTCTTCAAACACCATGTAATCGTACTAGTTTCCCTTCTCATGTTTGTGAATCTTGCCAATTGAGCAAACAATCAAGAATGCCATTTGTCTCGTTGCGCTCTCGTACTACTGCTCCCTTTGACTTAGTGCACTGCGACCTCTGGACCTCCCCGGTAGCCAGCGTCTCCGGGTACCAGTTCTATCTCGTCGTTCTCGATGACTTCTCGCACTTCTCCTGGACATTCCCACTGCGCCACAAATCCGACACCTCCCCCACGCTCCTTCGTTTCTTCGCTTTCATCGACACCCAATATCGAGTTCCCATCAAGTGCCTCCAAAGCGACAACGGCGGCGAATTCCTCACGGCCTCGCTCCGCGGTTTTCTCTCCTCTCGCGGCTCCTCCTTACGCCTCTCCTGCCCGTATACCTCACCCCAAAACGGCAAAGTCGAACGCATGATTCGCACAACCAATGATGTCCTCCGCACACTCCTCCTTCATGCACACCTACCGCCCACTTTTTGGGTCGAGGCTCTTCACACTGCCACCCATCTCCTCAACCGGCGTCCCTCCTCTGCCATCGCCAACAGCACACCGTTCTTCCGCCTCTCCGGCCAACAACCTACCTACAATCATCTTCGCGTTTTTGGGTGCCTGTGTTTTCCAAACGTCTACCCCACCACTGCCCACAAACTCTCCCTCGTGCCGTTCGCTGCGTTTTTCTTGGCTACCCCCTAGAACATGAAGGGTATTGCTGCCTCGACCTTACCACGCGCAAAGTCATCATCTCTCGCCACGTTGTTTTCGACGAGTCCATTTTTCCCTACCACACGCCGCGCTCCCCTCCGCCACCGGTGGCCACAGAAGATCCCACTGACCATGCCCCCCCGCACTACCTACCTCGTACTGGGGCCCCACCAAATCCCACCCACCATCCTGTCGCCCCCCTGCCGCCAATCCCTGCGCCTCCCCATCCCGCGGAACCCCCCACCTACCTCGACCGCCTCGCACGCACCTGCCGCGGAGCCCACCAACCGCGCAGGCCCCGTCCACCTACCTCGTACCGGGTCCCACGGGCATCTCCCGCCCGTCTCCCCTCCTATATCGCATGGCGGCTCCCCCCCACCCTCACCTATCGGCGCCAGCCCTCCTGCTTCTCCAGCGCCTCCCACGCCCGCACCTATGCCTGCCACACCACCTCTTCCTCCCCGAGCCGTTCCCACCGCTCCTCCTGCTAACCAGCACGCCATGCGCACACGCGCAAAATCCGGTTTCCACCTCCCAAAAACACAGCTCAATCTCCATGCATCTGCCACCACCGTCAGTCCCATTCCCTCCTCCTACAAGATTGCACTGCAGGATCCCAACTGGCGCCGCGCTATGCTTGAGGAATACAACGCGCTTTTGCAGAATGACACTTGGGATTTGGTTGCTCGTCCTGCAGGTTCCAACGTGGTGACAGGGAAGTGGATCTACCGACACAAACTTCATCCCGACGGCTCGCTCGCTCGCTACAAGGCGCGCTGGGTCCTCCGCGGCTTCACGCAACAGGCTGGCATCGACTACGGCGAGACTTTCAGTCCCGTGGTCAAGCCGGCGACCATCCGCACCGTCCTCGGCCTCGCTGCGGGGCGGTTCTGGCCGATCCACCAGCTCGATGTCAAGAACGCTTTCTTGCACGGGCATCTCGCTGAGACAGTCTACGCTCAGCAACCCTCTGGCTTCGTCGACAACACCAAACCCACCAGCGTCTGCCGGCTGAACCGCTCGCTCTACGGGCTGAAGCAGGTGCCGCGGGCGTGGTTCTCACGGTTCACTTCGTTCCTGCTCCGACTTGGGTTTGTGGCCTCCCGCTCAGACTCCTCTCTCTTCATTCTTCGCCGCGGCGCCCACCTCGCTTATCTCCTGTTATACGTCGATGATATAATTCTTACTGCCAGCACCGCCACCCTCCTCCAGTCCATTATCTCCTCTCTCCACCAAGAGTTCGCCATGTCGGACCTCGGGTCCCTGCACCACTTTCTTGGCATCAACGTCGCCTCCACCTCCGCCGGGCTCTTCTTATCTCAAGAGCAGTACGCCTTGGAGATTCTCGATCGGGCCGGCATGTTAAACTGCAAGCCCATCGCTACCCCCGTCGACACACACTCCAAACTCCCCGCTGATGCTGGTCTTCTCTTCCACGACCCATCGATGTATCGCAGCCTCGCCGGAGCTCTCCAATACATCACCCTCACCCGCCCCGATCTCTCCTACGGCGTCCAGCAATGCTGCCTCTTCATGCACGCTCCCCGGGACTCCCACTTCCAGCTCCTCAAAAGGATCCTTCGCTACCTTCGTGGCACCACCCACCTCGGGCTCCAACTGCACCGCTCCGCCTCCACCGACCTCCTCGCGTACTCCGACGCCGACTGGGCCGGCTGCCCTGACACACGCCGCTCCACGTCTAGGTACTGCGTGTTTCTCGGTGGCAACCTTGTGTCCCGATCCTCCAAAAGGCAGCACACCGTGTCCCGCTCCAGCGCGGAAGCCGAGTACCGCGTCGTCGCTCATGCCGTCGCCGAGGCCGTCTGGCTGCGCCAACTCCTCGGTGAACTTCATCAACCGCCTACGCGTGCCACCATCGTCTACTGCGACAACGTCAGCGCCGTGTACATGTCCACGAACCCGGTGCAGCACCAGCGCACCAAACACGTGGAGATCGACTTACACTTCGTTCGGGGGCGTGTGTCGCTCGGCGAAGTGCGCGTCCTTCATGTGCCGACCAGCTCCCAGTTCGCCGACGTCTTCACCAAGGGGCTGCCCACGAGTGTCTTCCTTGACTTCCGGTCCAGCCTCAACATCCGGGAACCTCCCGTTTCGGCTGCGGGGGGCTGTTGGAAGCCCACTGGCAGCACGCGCGCTACGCCCAGCGCGGGTCAACTGACCTGACCGGGTCGCCCAGGCGCCGCGCTCTGCGCGTGCACCGCGGCTTCCTCTCGCACGCACTGGCGTGCTCGGGCCACGCGCGTTGCCCACGACTCCCTCACCCCCTTGTACATCTGCTGTATAAATACCCCCAACATATGTGAATACAAGTGTGTGCAGTGTTCCATTGTTCAACTCTTCGTATGTCTTGTGTGCGTATGCTGTCGAGTAAACGCGCAGAGGCCCAATTGCGTTACTAAGTTGTTCCTCCTACCTTTTGTCGCGATCATTCTTTCAGTTTTACAGTTTTTAGGGTCTGTTTGAAACTATTCTAGTACTTCATAAACTAAATTTCGCTCCATAAAATCCATTTTAAAGCGGTTTAATATAAAAGTTACAACTGTTTTAAGAAAGTGTTTGGCTTTTATCTAGCTCCAGCTTTAAAAATGAGAAACAAAGGGATATTCACTTACTGATGGCCGTGCTGGGTAGTTTTCTTTCAACTCCAACTTTTACATTTTTAAGCACCTCCTAAAGAGCATTACAAGAAACATGGAGTTGCACTTCAGATTCTAATTTTTTTTACGGAGCGGTATTTCGGGAAGCTACCACATTTGGCTTGCGTTTTTTAGAACGGAGCTGAATTTTAAGAAGTGAAGTAGTTCAAAAGAGGCCCTTAGGTGGTATTTTGTTTTGTTTTCAAAAGTCCATGATTTTTATGTGAATATTTTTTAAAGATAGTACATTTGTAAATTCACGACCATTTTTAAACAAGGTGACATATTACAGAATCCTCAACATTTTTTGGGTTTATGAACATATTAAAATATGTAAAAGAATGGAATTAATGAAAATTCGTGAAAATGTATGGAATTTCTTGAACATAAAAACCGAAAAGGAAAAAAGGAAAAAGGAAAAGAAAATTGCTTCAACGGGAGAAAATGTTCCACACAAAGGTATCGCTTTCGTCAAATATGGACCGATAGTTGAGGGGGGCTGGGGGTGTTTCATGCGTCCGCCTTGCATCTATCGGCGGGGAGATTGATTTAGTAAGTTCCCCGAACCACTCACTGGACAGTGCATGAATTAACTCATTAGTTTTTGTGTTTTTGTTAGAATAGTTAGGCTTGTTGGCATTACAATTATCCTATCCGGACTAGCCGGTGCCCAGGACCGCCCAAATGTTCACATTATTGACATGTCCAATTCTTCGAATGTACGTTTTTTTTAAAAGGTAGGATTACCTATGTTTTCTGCATCTGGATGATGCAAGCAGTCATATGCACAAAAACCTTATAAAGTAGCACATTACGTAATCTAAAGTCATCACCTTAGCAACAACTGTTGCTACTTATATCCACTTGATGAAGGAATGTCATAGTCCGAACCTAATACCAAACATACATTGGAGAAAAGCCTAACATCTAAAACCGAAAGCCTCAACCAAGCCACATACTGGGTTTGTGGTACAAACCGGTCCGACACACTCTCATGTGTCGCCGCCGTCGTCTTTTGTCAATCCACCTTCAGAGAAGAACCTAACGCACTGGTATTGCCACGCCTTCCTGCCATCGACGCCACCATGACGTCAGACAACGTCCTCCTCCTATGCGAGTCCATCTCCCTACATCGAACGCTGAGTCTTCTCTGCGCCACGCCGCCAAGATCCGCCGCCATCAATGTGTAAGACGAAGCATCGCTCCACCAAAGAAGTCGTCCACTGATCCCTCGAGCCCGTGTACACCTCCAAGAATGACGCCCCCACGGGGGAAACAACACACCAGCGCCACCCATATCGGATCTTCTCATTTCCATCGACGGTAGCGGATAGAGGTACGTAGCTTCTCCACGGCGATGCCTTCAAGAAGGTAACGACACAAGAGAGTGCTGCCATCGTTGGTCTTGACAACAAGCCGAGAACGAGGTTTTGACCCGGATCCGCCCAACGAACCTCCATCAAGTATCGTGTGCACGGGTCACCACCTATCTGAGCCGCCGTGCAATGTGTAGGCCGCACGATTTCTAGCTGGTTTGACACGGCTACCCACATTGTCGTAGAAGAATTTCAAGTTCATTCATCTGTCATCTTCAAGAATCATATTGTGAAGGATAACATAACATGTCATGATATTTTCAAGGTTTTCTTATCCAAAAACGAGCAGGACCACGGACAATGGCAAACCTAGATTGCAAAACACTGAATGCTCTTTCAATGTCTTTTCGGGCTGCCTCTTGCACCCTTGCAAATTTACACTGTTTTTTTAGTTTTGGGTTCTTTGATGCTCTTGACAAATGTGCACCAAGGAGGGTATATACCATTTGCAGGATAGTACCTTTTTGTGTATTCATGCCCATTGATAGTGTAGTTGCAAGCAGGAGCATCACCACTAGAAAGCCTAGCAAATAAATGAGACCGTTGCAACACATTGATATCATTGAGAGTATCCGGCATACCAAAGAAGCAATGCCAAATCCATAAGTCCTCGGATGCTACGGCCTCTAGCACAATTGTTGCATCACGAGACTTGTCACAATACATTCCTTGCCATGCCTTCGGGCAATTTTTCCATGTCTAATGCATATAATCAATGGTACCTAGCATGCCAGGCCAACCTCTCCTCCCTCTCCTCTCATTAGATGCCATCAATCTCTTAGTGTCATCCTCGTTGGGTGCCCGAAGATACTCAGGACCAAAGACACGGATGATCACTTTTGCAAATCTACGCACTGACTCAATTGTACTATCATCACCAATGCGAAGGTACTCATCGGCATAATCAGCCGGAACGCCATATGTAATCATCGCATAGCTGCGGAGATTTTTTGATATGCACTAAATTCCCTTAAGCCCGCGACATTTCTTCTTTGAGAAAAATACTGACAATTTTCCTCGCAAGCTTGAACAATTTTCACAAAGAGAGATCGGCGCATTCGGTACCTTCTCCGGAAGGCGGTGGATATGTAGGATTCTCCGCGAAGTAGTCTTGCATCAACATCTCGTTCCCAAGATGATGATTCCGAGGAATGCAAAGATGCCCGACGGTCGATCCTCGCCTTCTCTTCCGGTTCTCATCTTCGTGCTCCTTCACGGCAAGTGCCATGAATAATGTCTGCTGCCGAAAGTTTGCAAGCATGGTCTCAACATCCGAGTCGTCCGAATCGGACGAATCGGTGATCAAGAACTTCTCGCACGGGCTCAAATCCATCTACACGCACTCCGGCGCGTCAATCAACTATACCGCGCTTGCAAAAATCACAAAACACGTACTAACCGGTGGCGGATGCAGCGGGTGGTGACGAGGGGTGGGCTCGGCGGTGGTCGATCCCCGACGGAGGCAGCGACGAGGGTGCCTTCTTCTTGCCGGATCCGAGGGGGTCGGTGCAGCGTGATGGCGCGGGAGGGTGGGGAACGGCCCCGCGACGCAATTCTGCCAGCAGATTTGGCCGGAATCGCCGGCGGCGGAACGATGGAAGCGAGGGCGGTCGGCGGCGAAAGGGGATGGGGAAAATGCGCGCGGGCTGAAATGTCCCTCTCGCCAACTGCTTCACTGTGATGCAGGGTACCGCAGCTGCGACGGGGAAACCCGCGTATTCGCGGGTTCGGGCGAGATTTTGCCGCGCCCCTTAAATTTTTTTACGGGCCGGGGCGATATGTGGGGTCTGATTGGGCAGGTTTTTCGCCCCGACCCGCATTAAAAAAAATTACGGACCGGGGCGATATGTGGGGTCTGATCGGGCAGGTTTTTCGCCCCGACCCGCATTTTGGCGGTTATTTTTCGGGTCGGGGGCGGATGCGGGGTGTGCTAGAGTTGCTCTAAGCTCTGTACATTGACCTTTGATTCGAGGACCTTTTTCTTCAGCAGCTCCACCTCTTTGGAGAAGCATTGCTTCTCTAGTTCGACATACTGCACATAACAAAGAGGAAACATATCTAGTAGTTACCTAATAGCCCTTGAAAATTTGATCCCGATGTTGCCTTTTTCAAGCCAACATCAACATTGGGGCTACTGCATCGATGTTTTTAATGAAAAATTGTAAGTTATATGTAAATTATCGAGGAGATTTCCATCCTCGGGTCGGCCACTGACGTCCAACCTGAGTCTCGGGGGTAGTGGAGCACACATTCATTCTAAGTATGATTTTGAGCACATATTCGATCCTCAAGTAGATTTTGCAAATTATCCTTGAGTCTCGGGGGCTATTAGATCCACGGTTTCTTCCGGCCTGCAAGTTACTACCCGAAGAAGAATTTGATCCTCACATCGCCCGACCTAAGTCCCAGAGGGCTACTGCACATTGTGTTTTTTTTGCTAAGTATGTGTTTTTCGTCGCACAAACCGGCTTCTTTTCGGATGGCATGTGCCTCGGAGGTTGGAGTAGGTGAAGGTGCTAAAATTTGAAAGTGATCGTATGCGCTCCTAGCTAGGCCACCCTTGTTAATTTCTTGTTCACATCGAGTTTGATTCTCACCCGAATGAATTTCCCTACAAAACAATTCAGTAAAGTAACCCGAACTTCTTATACTTCACCTATGCAACTCGCCAAGTCTTCCTGGAAGGTTTTGTTCTTTGGTACCGCATGAGGAGGTTTATTGATCCGAACCCAAGTCTCAAGACTGTCCATTTTCACCTTTTGTGGGTTTAAAGATCCATCGTATTCCATCAGGATTAGGGCATATCCAGAAAAGTCCTCGACCCATGATGCATCACCTTGTTTCAATCCGGTAAGCAATTGAATTGAATTGAGAACAAATTTGAATTAATTATTCTTCATACCATTGCCTACATGATGGATTCTAGGTTGTTCACATGTCACGGATCAAGTCACTATGCTTAAAGGATTTCGAAGTTAATTGATGTCCTAGCGCCAACCAATTCGATCTATCATCCGTTGCCTCGATCTCATCTTCCTACACAGTATCATCAAGTTCATCCCCTTGAAAGGTTAAGCGACCAATGATACCACTGGGATCATCAACTACTAACTCTTGAGATCCACTACCCTTGCCATCGCCACAACTTGACAAATAAAAAAACTCTCAAACCCACCCCCGAGACCAACCTAGGTTGGGAAGACAATCCAGTTGTTCCTTGAGTCAGCCCGAGAAGGATGAAGATGTGGAGAGAGGGAAGGAGGGGGGTTGAAGGATTGGTCGGGCACCGGAAGAAAAGACTTACGGCGATGAATCGCCAAAGGACTAGAAAACCCTAGGTGACACGTACTTGCTCTCATGAAGAACGTCCTTCCGGAACTTCATTTTCTTTGTTATCTTAATCACACATAGCCAATGAATGAACCAGGGTACATCTGCACCCACTTCAAAAAACACATCTCTAAATGTCAAAAAAATCTGAAAAAATGAACGTGTGCGTCTCCACGTTCTATGTCGCCCACAAAGTTTCACGAAAAAATAAAATCTTATTGACCTTGTGCAAAAAATGAGAATAAAATATCTTGTGAAACGCTTTTTTCCGACACAGAACATTGCCTTTTGTCGTTGGCAAAAATAAAAAGACATTTATTTGGCAAAACTTTGTGTCGCGCGCATATTTTGCGGTGATGTAAGCAAGAAACTTTGTTTCAGATTTTTTTGACATTTTAAAATGAGTTCCAAATGCCTCTTTTTTGAAAGTTTTCTTTCAAAAAGAGTTCCAAATGCATTTAAAAAGGTACGGGGTGCAGATGTACCTGCCCGCAGCTAGCAGTCCCTTGGGGGAACAAAATGAAAAACTAGCGATACCATCGTTCGTCCCCGGACGCCGCGACGCGTCGACGCACCGAGCAGGAGCGCTATTGGACGCGTCGACGCGGCAATGTGACGCTTGTGCTGTGTGCCCCCGGGCACCGGCGCCGTACCCACTGCTTGTGTGTTCGATCCGAAGAGCTTCGTTCGCCGCCGCCGCTGCTCAGGCGGTCAGGTCAGGCCTCGTCTTATCCGTTTCTTCTGTAACGCATCGGCAGCGACGACCGGCCGGACGAGGAAGCGAGACGCGCTGCTGGCCTGAAATAGTAACAAATTGCCGGGCGACCAGTACACCGCTCTCGTAAAAAGACATGGCCAAAAGCTTGAGTCGTTAGTCATGTCCATTACCATTAGCACCGTGATTGGCGCAGCACTAGATTCTTAGTGAAGTGACACCAAGATTGTAGTGGTATTTGTCTCTAGTATTAGAGACTGATTAGTGGTGGCACTGGATTCTTAGTGGCTGACATCAGCCTAGATTGCATTTGCGCGCGCACACAACAAACAGGATCGCATTGCGCGCGTTTGTTTACTCCCACCACATTTATTAGCTGAGGTGGTTGGCCGGAGAGAGGGAGCTGCCTCAGCCTGGGCATTCGCATATTTTGGTTATTTCGATTCGGATAGTTCGGTTTATGGTTAATTCGGGTATTGAAATCAAAATAGTTTCTATCAAAAATATACCCGAACCCAAATTACCTAAAATTTCAATTCAGGTAATTCGGATACCCAAAATACCCAAAATATTTTGGGCATACATAAACTTTTGATAAAAAAACTCGGATAGTATGGGTATTTTTGGTAATATGAGTATTTTAGTTAGTATGGGTAACAAGTTAGTGTAATAATAGCATAATTTTTTTGGACAGTATGAATAATTTGGGTAGTATGGGTATTTCGGATTTTCTACATTAGAACCCAAACCCTAACCCGAAAACCGAATAGTCAAGAAATGAGAACCGAACCCTTACCGATACCCGAATTACCCGACAATTCGGGTAATTCGATTCGGTTCGGGTTCGGGTACCCAAACGCCCAGGGTGAGAGCTGACACTGCTAGTGGCACTATTTTTTCTAAATGGAGATAAAAAATTTATCTCATCTACTCCCTCCGTCACGGTTTAAAAGGCGTGCATGGAAATTCTCTAGAACCTAGGTTATTATTGATTGGTTGTAAAATGAGTTTAAAAATAGCATTCACACTATTCATGCATATAGAAATAGTACAATGAAGTACTAATTAGCTGCTAGAAGTAAATGCAATGCGCCTTAAACCTTGTGTGTTGTGAAAATGCACGTAAACTTAACCGTGTCTTTTAAACTGTGACGGAAGTAGTATTAAATAGAAAAAAAACAGAGTTTGACAGAATACAACATATCAAAATTCAAGAGCGGCATGGCAACTACTCGCAAACAATAATACGCCCTAGTTTCTTAACATCTGCAGTAATCCAAAAATTTGCCTCAAGCATGACATTTTGCAGAAGGATGCCAGGGGATGCACATTTATGACGGAACATCCTGGCGTCCCTCTCATTCTAGATAGACCAAGAGACTATACTACTAGTGTTTATTTTGTCCAGCGATTTTGTAAATGAAATCAAATAGTCCGGCATCTCGTTCCGTTCAATGTATGATTGGAGCTTGATGATGGCATAAAACAACTATTAGTACACACATACTCCCTCCGTCCGGAAATACTTGTCCTAAAAATGGATGTAATGAATTTATCTATAACTAAAATAAATCAAGATACATCCATCTTTAGGACAAGTATTTTTGGACGGAGGGAGTAGTATATTCATATGTGTGTGTGGTGTGTCGTGCTGCTCCCGGTTGCCATGTGACGCCACGCCAAGGCCACGGCGATGCGCAGACGCGGACACAAGAAGATGGGTGGCCGTGTACATTGAGCATACTAAAATCGAAGATTCTGGTCAGTGGCGACCCTTGGCAGCTTGGGCTTCCGATTTTGCCGGCCCTGTTCCATGAAGTAAAGTCTAGCATGGCAAAGATGAACCCTTAGATACATGGGTCCCACTTGTCAGTGTGATAATAAGAAAAACAATAACCATAAAATTAGTGGCAAGCTGCAGAGCTCGGTCACTAAACCAGCAGTTTACGTACGAGAAACCAGACTACACGATTTCATACCCGTATTGAGAAATCTTTACATTGTTTATTACTCCCATGTCGTCACCTGGGAGCCGTCGCCATGCCATTGCCAGGCACGTGAGCGCCGCAAGCAGGAACGTTGGCAGGGGCACCAGGTGCACGACGTGCGCGGTGAGTGCTACGACAAAACTGGAGGCTGCCGCCGCCTTACCGTGAAGACAATCGTTCCATTGCGCTGTATCTGTATGTCTCGACGAGTTGGCCGCCGGCAGTCCGCCTCCGGCAGTCCGCGGTCTAGCGCCGCGCAGCCGCATGAGCATGCCGGTGATGAGTAGCAGAAGCAACAGCACCTCATCCAGAGTAAAGCTGCTGCATGATGCTCTGGAAGGAAGGAATTGGGCGGTGTTTTATCGGAGATGACGAATTGCATTGAACGGGCACGTCGGCCATTATTGTCGCCGGAGTTGAACAAGGAAAAGAGCTAACACGTGTTGGGTGACTCATCAATCCGAGTGCCATGCAGCAATCCCTTGTTTGGATTGGATACGCTCCTAAGGTTGAACATGATCGGGATTGTAAAGTACAGGGTATCAATTTAGAGGATTTGAACGTAAGGGTCTGTATGCATTGAGCTCTACAATTTTAGGGTTTAAATCAGACTTCACCCTGTCCTACGCCAAAATAAGTGCAAATGCACCAGACGTCTCGTCCAGCAGCAACCCTGCTAGGCTGATACTTGCCATGCGCCGGCCGGAAAGCACTGGTGCGCCGGCCAAAAGCTTGAGTTGTTAGTCATGTCCAATTGTCCATTAGCACGGTGATTAGTGGCAGCACTAGATTCTTAGCGAAGTGACATCAAGATTGCAGTATTTGTCTCTAGTATTTGAGACTGATTAGTGGTGGCACTAGATTCTTAGTGGGTGACATCAAGCTAGATTGCATTTGCGCGCGCACACGCACGCACAAAACAAACAAGACCGCATTGCGCGCGTTTGTTTACTCCCGCAGGTGGTTCGTCTATTGCCTAGTGGTACTGAGTAGTATTTATTTCCTCCGGCGATTTTTTTCAACGAAATCAAAAGTAGTCTGGCAACAGGCATCTCGCCCCGTTCAATGTATGTTGATTGGAGTTTGATGATGGACGTACATATGATAAAAACAAGTACACATATATGCCTGTGGTGCTGCCCCCAGTTGCCATGTGACGCCACGCCAAGGCCACGGTGATGTGGAGACGCGGACACCAGAAGATGGACGGCCGTGTACATTTGAGCTATATATAAACTCGAAAGTTAGTTGGGCACGAGATTGTGGTCTGTGGCGACCCCTTGGCAGCTTTGGCCTCTTGAGCTGCCAAATAATTCTCTTTAAAATAGAGTTTCGGGACTAGCGCCGTGCCCGTCAAACCTGCACTACCTCAGGGATGGGCTGAGCTTCATGTGATAATCAAATTTGTCTCCCATTTCTGTCAGGGTTGTTTTTTGTCTCACGTTATCGTCAAAACGATTGTATATCGTTGGAGATAAGAACGAAACGTGCATGCACGAGGCTCCAGCTGAACCGGTGAACGATGCCATGCATCGCAGGGTAGGACGTTTTTGGAGCCCGAAGTCAATGTCCATCTGTAGGCATCCATGCATGCATGGATCCTAGTCCAAGTCAATCGCTTGTAAACAACAACTTCAGGGGCTAAAACAATGCCAATGGACCTCAGAGCCCCTCTCTGGAGCAGTATTATACAGCCACTACTCATGCATCGGGTACACTTATGTAAGTTATAATATACAGTGCCATTTTTGTAATCCCGAATGCGACAAGCCATGCGGTTTAAGTGGGAATCTTCGTGTGCAATGTAGATGGGCAGATACAATGTACAACTAGTCAGAAAGAATGGAAAAAAATCAAAGCTACCAAAAAACAATTCACCTCAGCTTTTCTGTTTCTAGTTGCTCGATCATGTACTTGAAGAAATGAACGAGATGCTATACCATATATGTATATCAATCTTATTGTAAATACTGTGTTAATTCAAACAGCAGAAAATGATATCTATTAGCATGGTCGATAAACTGATAGAAAGTGATCCATTTGTCCCGGTTTCAAAGGCCCATTAGCCCCGGTTCTCGAACGGGGACTAAAGGGTCGGGACTATTAGCATGGTCGATATTTGAGACGGTGTGTGTTTGGTTTGATCCCAGCTGGGTTGCCCCAGCAAACATTTCACTAGCCCAAAATTCAGTTAGGATTTTTTTTTTCTTCTTCTTCTTTTTTTAAACAAAGCAGAAGATTTGCCATTGTCATTGATTAAGAGAGAGGTTTTTACAAAAACCCGCAAGGTGGGGGTAAGGAGTCTACTCCTGCGACATTACATTACACAGGTGTTTAGCGCCTGCAAGCGCCCAAATAGGAGCCTCCTCCTTTATCCTAGTAGAAACCATGGCCACTGTTGTGGCGATAATTAGGCCAGCCCCGATGCTGCAGCTTGTCCGCTGTCCAAACATGATCCTAAATAACGAGCCAAGCGAAAAATTTGCATTTCGGGGGAGCCCAAACTTTCCAAACGGACGTGTCCATGTTGCTCCTGAGGTGCCCTCAAACTGCGCATGTACGCCGAAGGAGTGGAATACTCGCCATTTGTTGTGAGCTTTCAAAGGATAGTATCTCGGATGCCGGCAACGAGGTTGATCCGAGACACTCTTCCCAAAGAAGGATGAACTCCTCGATGTGCCCCAAGGATAGGCCGTGGGTGTTCACTTGGTTGACCCAAAAATTGTTCAGAAGTGCCTTTTGGACTATGCACGTCTTTTTCTTAGAGATGTCGTAAAGAGCGGGTGCCATGTCTTTCCGCCTGGTCGCATCTAGCGAGGAGGAGTTCCAGAAGCTCGCGATGCAACCGTCTCCGATGCGAACCGTGGTGGCACCAACGAGAAAGTCTATGTCCTTGCCCGTACATGATGTTCCAGAACCTAGCCAAAGCTTGGGGGGTCTGCCCATTCATACCAAAGCCAATGAAGACAAAAGGCGGAGGCAAATTTCTCGAGGATGAGCACTCCAAGACCACCAAAAATCTTTAGCTTGCACACCAGTTCCCAATTGACTTGGCATTTTCCTCTCGTGACCTTATCACAACCTGGCCATAGTACGCGCGTCACAAACTATCAATCTTCTCTCTGACCTCCACCGACAAATCAAGAGGCGTGAGATGGTAAATTGCAATGGTCATTAGCACCGCCTTGACGAGAACAATACGACCAGGGGTGGTAACGTGCCTGCCCGCCCATGGCAAGAGCTTGCCAGCGATCTTGTCACCTAAATATTGGAAACTGTAAGTGCATCTAGTGCCCCTTAGTGATTTTGATGTATTGAAGACTTATAGGTTAAGAGACTAACACGTTTGTGAGTGTACACAGTCTCTATAAGTCGCAGAGGACTTTGAGTTATTCGAAGAATATCGACCCCTAAAAATGAATGTCTACATCTGAAGACTTTGATAATTCCTCGAAGATTTTGAAAGCGGGGAAATTGGCGTGTCCTTGAAGACATTGATGCGAGGACTTTGAAGTGTGAAGACTTTTGTTTTCGTAGTGTCATTTCCTTTCTTTTGAGTCATAGGAACACCGTACTGTTAAAGGGTGTTGAGGCATAGTTTATGCCTAAGTAATTTTGATGATTGATGACAGTACCGTACAGGACTAATCGTGTGTGTCAAGGTTTCAGGTAACACTCGTCAACGGCACAAGACGACACGTCTCCTCTCTTCTGGAACGGAAGCACGACGCTCTCTACGATTCTCTTTATTTGAGTCATAGGAAAGCCGTACTATTAAGAGGGGATCCGTAGTGGAAAGGTTTGGGTGGAATCTATCTTTACACACGCACACTTCACATTCTCCCCTTCCTTGTTTGGAGCGGCCCTCGCCTATTTCGTCTTGAGTTTTTATGCAAAATGGTCCCCAGCGGTAGTACCGCTGGACTGCTAGCGGTAGTACCGCTGCACCCAGCGGTAGTACCGCCCCTGGTCAGCGGTAGTACCGCTCCAGGTGTTTTGTTCCACCTGCCTAGCGGTAGTTTGTGGACGGACCCTTTTGCGAAGACTTTCCCGGCGGTAGTAGTGCTCGTGCACTACCAAGGGGCCGGCGGTAGTACCGCTGGTGTCAGCGGTAGTACCGCTGGAGGCCCAGCGGTAGTACCGTTGCAGCCGGCGGTAGTACCGCCAGGCAGCGGTAGTACCGCTCAGGCTCAGCGGTAGTACCGCTGGTTCTCGGGCAGAGAGTGGGAAAACGGTCTGATTTCCCCCCCCCACTATATAAAGGGTTCTTCTAGCTGAGGAACCCTATCTCTTACCTCTCTAAGCTGCATTGTTGCTCCACAAGCTCTAAAGTGCCCGATCTCTCTCCCTAGCCAATCAAACTTGTTGATTCTTTAGGGATTGGGTGAGAAGGCCTAGATCCACACTTCCACCAAGAGAAAAGTTGATTCCCCCACCAATCCCTTGCGGATCTTGTTACTCTTGGGTGTTTGAGCATCCTAGACGGTTGAGGTCACCTCGAAGCCATATTCCATTATGGTGAAGCTTCGTGGTTTAGTTGGGAGCCTCCAAGCTTTGTGTGGAGTTGCCCCAACCTTGTTTGTAAAGGTTCGGTCGCCGCCTTCAAGGGCACCTATAGTGGAATCACGGTACCTTGCATCGTGCGAGGGCGTGAGGAGAATACGGTGGCCTTAGTGGCTTTTTGGGGAGCATTGTGCCTCCACACCGCTCCAACCGAGACGTACTTCCTGTCAAAGGGAAGGAACTTCGGTAGCACATCCTCGTATCCATCGGTTCCACTTGTGGTTATCTCTAACCTTTACTTTGTATTTGCTTTTGCTTGTGACTATATCTTACTTGTCTTAATAGCTCTTGTTGTTAGCTTCTATAGGGGTCACCTCTTTGTCATATTATTTGCGAACCCGTATAGTGTTTACCTTAACTTGTTAAGATTAATTAAAAAGTGGTTGTTGTCTATTCACCCCCCTCTAGCCAACCATATCGATCCTTTCAAAGGGGTCGAGGTAAAACTAAGGAAAAGTTTCCAAGTGATGCTCATCTCGAAGCCTACACATACCCAATCCTTTGAGTGAAGCCTTTGGAAATCTTTTATAGTTTAGTCAATTTCTTCAGTGACAAAGACGAAGATCTTCTCGTCTTTGAGGAAATTGCTCTAACCGAAGATTTAGGTTTTTAGCACTGCGAATTACCTAAGAGTGAGGAATATGAGAGACATGAGGACTTTCATAGCTTGAAAGTTCCGATAGTTGTTGCGCCGCGCGCCAAGTGTCCCCAAACCTTATCCACATAACGGTCATATCATTGGGGCATTTATGTCAAATCATGTCGGGATTACTCCCAGGCTATAAATAGCCACCCCCATAAGCACTAGTCGGTTGGCTGCTCCACGAGAGAACTTGACACCTCTCCTTTGAGAGCAATCCATTCCTTGAAGACTTTGAGAGAAAATCATCAGTGAGGAAAAAAACCCAAACACCCAAACTAAAACCCAAAAAGCCAACCTAATTGAGCATCACTGAAGAGATTATTCCTGTGTGGAACCGACGCTTGTTACCTTTGAAGACTATTCATCTTCGAAATGGTTAGGCGTCACTAGTCTAGAGAATCCAAAAGTAAATTGTGGATTGTGGGGTGACCGAGTTTGTGAGGGTTTGGAAGTCCGCCAAGAAGACTTATCACGAGTGTTGGGAAAGGAATGTGTGTCCTTAGCTCAAGGAGAATACGGTAAGGACATAATGTCCTTGGACCGTGTGTCCTTTGGTTTAAATACCAAGCCATTTCAAACCAGACATATGACTGTCACAATAGTTGTAACTGGGTCATCAAATCACTGTCTCCATCAAGTACATGGTTCTATTTCCTCAACCCTTCGGTTTCTCCATTCACGTGTTGATGAAATTGATCATTCCTGTTTGAAGAATTTGACTGAAGACTTTATCAATTTCCTCATCTCAAATTCTTCACATCACTTGTTCTTCACGTGCTTATCTTGATCATGCTACTCGCGCTAAGTGTGTGCTTCATTTCATCATGGTGATTATGCTTTTCCTGTGTTGCGCTTACGCCTGAGTACTTATTCCGCTACAAGTTGTTCGCGACTTAGCAATTTCCTCACAAGGAAATTCCTCACTGACGAATTCAAAAAAATTTACCTATTCACCCCCTCTAGTTGATATAACGCACTTTTAATTGGTATCACGGCAAGGTACTCCCTTGTTCTATGTGATTTTGGTTTTAGTTATGTCAACCGGAGGTACAATCAAGGTCACTGCGAGCTGTCCTACCTTTAAAGGGACATACTACCCCTAGTGGAAGAACAAGATGTGCATGCATCTTGAAGCAATTGACAAAGATCTATGGTATGTTGTGGCAAAGGGTGTTCCCACTGTATCTCAAGCTCTCAACGATGCTGATGTGTAGAGACTCAAGCAACTCGACTCTCATGCGAACAATATCATCTGTGGCCATGTGAGCAAAGGATAGTATGGCAGAGTGAGTGCTTTGGGATTTGCAAAACTCATTTGGGACATGTTGTCCAAAGTCAGTGAAGGAGTCTCTACTCAACGTGACTCTTGGGTTGATGTTCTTCGCAATGTCTCCAACCGCTTCAAAAGACTCGATAACGAAAATTGTCAGGAAACCGTCGATCGTCTCACTATATGTTCAATAAGCTACATGCTCTTGGGGCCACTGACATAACCGACCATGAGATGGTGAAGAAATTGGTGAGATCTCTTGATTCTTCATTCAATACACTGGTTCTGATGATTCACAAGCGTAGAGACTACAAATTGCTAGATCCTGTCGATATTCTTGAGAGACTCAATACTCATGAATTCCAACAAGCTCAGAAGAGAGTTCTCTATGGACCAATCTATGGAAGATCACGTGCGCTGAAGGCAAAGGTTGTTTCCTCATCTAAAGAAGAAGAATCTGATTGCATTCCTGGTGATCCTGAAGAACTTGGTCAGGAACTTGTTATGCTTGTGAGGAAATTCCAGAAGTTCGCTAGACGAGGTCAGTTCGAAAAATATTCAAGAAGAGATGTGAGGAAATCATAATATTCATATGAAGAATACAAGAAAAGAACCTGCCATAAGCGTGAGAAGTTTGGTCAATACATTGCTGATTGTCCTCACCGGGAAAAGGAATCAAAGAAGAAGAAGTACAAGGATGTCAGTTCTGATGACTCGAAGAAAAAGAAGAAATCTTCAAAATCCTCATCATCAAAGTCCTCATCGCACAAGAAGAACAGTTTCACAAAGGCTCGTGCTCTTATTGGCAAGGAAATGCATTTTGAGGAAGAATCTCTGGAATGTGATGAAGAGGAAGGATCTGAGGATGAGTGAGAGTGTGGTGTGGCAAATCTAGCCCTTTATACCACAGTTGTCAGCAAGTCCATCTTCGACCTCGAAGAAAATGACAACGTCAACAACACTGGTGACTGTGACAATGACTTTGCTCCCACCTATTGTTTCATGGCAAAAGGTGCCAAGGTACCCAAACACACTTCCTCTTCTGACTCAAGTGATAGTGAACCTGATGACTATCAGAAACCAAGTTATTACAAACTTTCTAATATTGCCAGTAAGCAGCAAAATGCTCTTGAAAAGCTTTAGAAACTGCTAGACAAAAGCGATGACCTTTTGAACAAGGAAATGGATCAGACTCAAATCCTGACTCGTGATGTTCAAAGTCTTCAGTCTATGTTTGATGGTCTTCAAGAATGTCATAACACTCTCTTGGCTGATCAAGGGAAACTTTCTTATGAATTTCTTTAGAGTAATCAAGATCTTGAGAAACTAAGAGCGTCTCATGATGATCTTCAAAACAAAAATGATTCTTTGCTCGCTCAACTGGTCACGTCCGCTCGGGAAGAATTTATTACACCATGCTTAAATGCATAGAACGTGAATCTCCTAATTCTTCACCAGAAAGTTAAATTGCTTCTATTGGTACAAATTATTCAAATGTATTTGTGGTCACAAATTCCTCACTTGAGGAAACCACAAAGTTAAAAGGAATTGTATGTGATAGGCACAAACAAAAGTCTCAAAGGGTATCAAACCCTTTGTGATGTGCTCAAAAAGGAGATTGTGAAGAGAAACCCTAGGAAAGAGGGTATTGCATTTGAGATGAAATTGAATGTTGATGGATCATACTGGAAACCTGAGAAGTATCCCAGAACCTCATGGGTTGCTGCGAAAGGACCTCCTCTTGATCCATCTACATTATCAGGCTTTGCATGTGAAACTTCATATTCCTCTCATGAGTCATTTGACTCCAACTATAAATTATTCAAAAATCAAAATGGTGAAGTATTTGCTAGATATGTTGGAACTAACTGTAGGAATGGACCACCCTTGAGGAAAAACTGGGTTCCTAGAAGCAGCTTGGAAAGTCTTCAGGTGAATGTCCTCATGACAGTGCCCGTGAAGAACAGGAACCCCAGATCAAATTCCTCAAGTGGATCAAAGTCTTCACGGGGATCAAATTCCTCATATGGTCAAAAAAATTCTCATACTCATGCTAATACTTATGGTATGCACAGAAACTACAAGGGTCATGATGCACTATTCCTCAAATCATTATGTTCATAAATCCTTGAAGAATTTATCTGCATATGCATTCGAGTACACTAACCCCCCCTCCTGTGAAACGAAGTGCATTAGCTTGAATGCGTAAATTCTTATATGGTGCTCGCAGGATGATGAACTCCTTGCCACCCCTTCACATGTGGGTGGTGAAGAAATTGAACTAACCACTTATGCAGGTGAGGTCTCTAGATGAACATAATCATTTGAAGAATTTGCTGGAGACATTAGGAAATGCTTGATAGGACGCAAGCTAATCATGATGAAATGATTATCATTTCACACATCCTCATATTATCTTAACTCTACACTATGTGATGAAATTCAAGTGTGATGAGTTTGATATCATATTCTTCACTCTGACGCATATGAGATGGTAAGTTGTACTAATTCATCTGCAGGATGACAACCCCAAAACCATTGAGTGGGTTCTTGACAGTGGATGTACTAATCACATGACTCGTGACAAGAGTCTATTGATGAACATTCCATTAACTCCATCATCACTGAAGCATAACACCTACATAGACAAAGGAAAAAAAGCAAGATATTTGGTCTTGATAAGGTTGCTATATCTAGGGACCGACACATGGACAAAGTCATGCTTGTCGGATCCCTTGGGCTTAACCTCATGTCAGTCTCAATGCTTTATGATCTTGATAAGATTGTCATATTTGGCAAATATCGTTGCGTAGTTATCATGGAATTTCACAAATCCAAAGTCTTCGAAGGCTTTAGGAGAGGAGACTTATACATTGTTGATTTCTCTAGAGGTCCACAACCGACCACGTGTCTACTTGCAAAAGCCTCAGAGGGTTGGCTATGGCATCGACGACTTGGTCATGCAGGTATGAGGAATCTTCACACTCTTGCAAAGAAGAAGCATGTCATTGGTATCAAGGGTGTCAAATTCCTCATGTCATTGCAAAGAAGAAGCATGTCATTGGATCATCTATGCGGGGCTTGTGAGTCTAGAAAGATGACCAGATCCAAGCACCCCTCGAAGACTATCATGACCACCACTTGTCCTTTTGAATTGCTTCACATGGACCTCTTTGGACCTATTCATTATGCTACACTAACCAATGCAACATCACTATATGGCTTTGTCATTTTTCATGATTATTCACGTTAAACTTGGGTGCATATTATTTGTTACAAAACTGAAGTGCAGGAAGTCTTCCAACGATTTTCCTCAAGGGCCTCGACGAACTTCAGCGTCAAGATGAAGCATATCAAGAGTTATAATGGGATTGAGTTCAAAAATACTGGTCTTGATGATTATCTTGATGAACTTCGTATTACTCATGAGTTGTCTGCCCCATATACTCCTCAATAGAATGGCATCGTGGAGCGCAAGAACAAGACTCTTGATGAGATGGCTTGCACTATACTTGAAGAATATCAGAACCCTCGTCGCTTCTGGCCTGAGGCAATCAACACTGCCTACCACATCACCCACACGGGTATATCTTAACAAATTCCTCAAGAAGACCTCATATGAACTCCTCACTTACAAGAAACCCAATGTAAGTTATTTCAATGTCTTCTGTGCAAGATGCTAGATTAGGAATCCTCACCACAGTTCTAAATTTGCACTGAAAGCACATGAGGGTTTTATGCTTGGTTATGGAAAAGAATCGCATACCTACAGAGTCTTTGACAACTACCACAACAAAGTTGTTGAAACTATAGATGTGCGGTTTGATGAAACTAACGGCTCGCAAAGGGAGCACATGTCTCTTGTGCTAGATGAAATGCCTCCTGAGGAATCCATTAGGTTCAAGGTTACCGAAGATATCAACCCCACTGAAGAACCTCTGTGTGTTGAAGAAGTCATCCCAAACAACGAAGAAATTCGAGCTGGTGCACCTGAGGAAATTGTTATTGATCAAATTCCTAAACCCGAACAAAGTCTTCAAACTACGAATCCAAGGGATGCAAATGAAGTGCAAATTGACAAAATCCTCGATGACATCAATGCACGAGGTCCCCTCACTAGCTCAAAAGCTTCACATTTAGCTAACTTTTGTGGGCACTCTTCCTTTGTGTCTATCACAGAACCCACAAAGGTAGATGAAGCGTGAGTGGATTCAAGCAATGCAAGAGGAACTTCATCAATTGAAGCTTAACAATGTGTGGGAACTTGTCAAGAAGTCTGAATCCCGCAAGCACAATATCATTGTACCAAGTGGATCTACCGAAACAAGCAAGACAAAGATGGCCAGGTAGTGAGGAATAAGGCATGACTTGTAGCGCAAGGCTACACACAGGTTGAAGTAATTAACTTTGTTGAAACTTTTGCACCTGTTGATAGACTTGAAGCTATTCGTGTATTGCTTGCTTATGCTAATCATCACAATATCAACTTATATCAAATGGATGTGAAAAGTGCATTCCTCAATGGTAAGCTTGAGGAAGAAGTATATGTTGCTCAGCCCCCGGGTTTTGAAGACCCAAAGCATTGTGACAAAGTCTTGAGACTCAACAAGGCTCTCTATGGCCTCAAGCAGGCCCCTCGGGAGTGGTATGGCACGTTGAAGGAATTCCTCATGAAGAAAGGCTTCAAACCCGGTTCACTTGATCCAACTCTTTTCACAAAATCCTATGAGAATGAACTATTCATGTGCAAAATATATGTAGACGATATTATCTTTGGTTGTACTCACAAACGATATAGTGATGAATTTGGCTAGATGAAGGGTTAAGAATATCAAATGCCCATGATGGGGGTGTTGAAATTTTTCCTAGGTCCCCAAATTAGTCAACAATGCAATGGCATATTCATCTCTCAAGAGAAATATCTCAAGGATGTCAGGACGAAATTCGGCATGCAAGAGTGCAAAGTCGTCAAGATTCCAATGCCTACCAATGGCCACCTCTGCACTCACGAAAATGGTAAAGAATTTGATCAGAAGGTATATCGCTCCATGATTAGCTCTGTATTGTACCTATGTGCATCTAGGTGAGATATTATGCTTAGTGTTTGCATGTGTGCCCATTTCCAAACAACACCAAAGGAATCACACCATAAGGCTGTGAAGCATATTCTTCAATATCTAGCTCACACACCAATGCTAGGATTATGGCACCCCAAGGGATCAAATCTTCATTGATACACCTCCAACGCATCGATAATTTATGAAGTATTCATGCCATGTTTGCCTATGTTTACAATAGTTTTATATGATTTTCTGTACTTTATATGATTTATTTAGAACTAACCTGGACTGATGCTATTTTCAGCAGAACTACCGTGGTATTGTTTTTGTGCAGAAATAAAAGTTCTCGAAATTGGGCGAAACTTTTTGACAACTTTTTTGGAGGAAAAGAGAAGTACTCGAGAAAAGAACCACGAGAGGGGGCCCCGTGGTACCCACTAGACACCAGGCAGTGCCAGACCCCCTTTGGTGGGCTGATGTCTAGTGGGCACCTCATGGCCCATGAGTGATTCCAATGCCCCAAAAATCTATAAATATAGAAACCTCCATAAATTACCTAGATTAGAAGTTCCTCCGCCGCAACTCTGTGTATGAACGAAAACCCAATGTGGAGAGAAAACAGTAGCGAAAACAGGAGAGAAATAGAGAGAGGGATCAAATCCCGAAGGGGCTATCGCCCCTCTGGGAGCCATGGAGGCCAAGGACTAGAGGGGAGAACCTCTCCCCATACTAGGAGAGTCCATGGAGGAGGAAGCCTAAGGGGGGAGACTCTCTCCCCCTCTCTTCCGGTGGCGTCGGAGTTCCACCGGGGGAACCATTACTGCGGTGATCATCTTCATCAACATCACCATTTTCATCGCCTTCCTCATGTATTTTCAACGGTCCACTCTCCCGCACCACACTGTAATCCCCTACTCGAACATGGTGTTTCATGCCACATAGTTGTAAGTGCATCTAGTGCCCCTTAGTGATTTTGGTGGTTTGAAGACTTATAGGTTAAGTATCTAATGTGTTCTCGAATGTACACATGATCTATAAGTCACTGAGGAGTTTGAAATATTCGACGAATATCGACCCCTAAAAATGTACATCTTCGGTTGAAGAAATTGGTCTGAAGCTGAAGATTTGAATTGCGGAGAATCTCCGATGAAATTGATATTCCTCATGAAGATATTGAAATTGAGAAATTCGGTGTGTCCTGAAGAAAATCATTCTGAAGACTTTGAAGCATGAAGATTTACTCTTTCTGTTTTGTTTTCTTCACACTTGAGTAATAGGAACACCGTACTGTTAAAGGGGGTTGAGGTAACACATTGGAATGAATTTTCTCATGATGCTCAACCCAAGCCTAACCTACCAAAAGCCTCAAATGAGGAATATGAATGACATGAGGACTCTCACAGTTGAGAGTCCCGACCGTTTCGATAGCCACGCCACATCATTGGTCTTATCCACACCAACGGTCATATTAGTTAAGGGCATTAATGTCAAATTATGTTGGGATGCTCCCAGGCTATAAATAGCCACCCCCACAACCATTAGCTGGTTGGCTGCTCCGTTAGAAACTGACACTTGTCATAAGAGCAACCCAAATTCCTCAGAGTCTTCGAGAGTAATTCATCAGTGAGGAAATACCCCAAACACCAAACCACAAACCGAAAACCAAGTGATTGAGCATCACTGAAGAAGTTGTTCCTGTGTGGGACTGAAGCCTTTTACCTTTGAGGACTGTGCATCCTCCAGACGGTTAGGCGTCATGGTCTCGAGCAATCCAGCAGTCAATTGTGGATCGCCGGGTGACCAAGTTCGTGAGGGTTTGGAAGTCTGCCCTGAAGACTTACCACGAGTGTTGGGCGAGGACTGTGTGTTCTTAGCCCAAGGAGAATACGGTAGGGACTGTGTGTCCCGGGACTGTGTGTCTTTTGGTTTCAATACCAAGCCGCTCCAAACCAGATGTACAACTGTCACAGCAGTCGGAACTGGGTCATCAACTACTGTCTTTGCTGTGAAACGGGTTCTAATTCCTCAACTCTTTATATTCCTGAGATTATGCATTGATGATTTTCACTGTCACTGTTTGAAGAATTTGCTGAAGACTTTCTCTGAAATTTCTCAACCCCAAATTCTTCACGCTAGTTATTCCTCATCTGTTTTCTGCGTGCCTGCTCATTGTGCAATTTGTTTTCACATTCCTCATACTGAAAAACTGCAGTAGTGAAACATTGCACTCCTGATCCTTTACTGTTTCCGCTGTAAGTTAGTCATCAGTGAGGAATTTCCTCAGTGATGAAATTCCAAAAATCTCCTATTCACCCCCCTCTAGTCGATATAACGCACTTTCAAGTGGTATCAGAGCAAGGTACTCCCTTGTTCTATGTGATTTTGGTTTAACCACCTGGAGTTTTAGTTCTGTCGACTGCAGGCATGATTAAGGTTACTGCAGCTTGTCCTACTTTCGAAGGAAAGAACTTTCCCTTCTGGAAGACCAAGATGCATATGCATCTATAGGCTATTGACAATGATCTCTGGTACATTTTGGAACATGGTGTCCCCATCATCTCTGCTAGTATCTCTGCTGCTGATGTGAAGAAATTCAAGCAACTTGATTCTCAAGCGAAGAATATCATCTGTGGCCATCTGAGTCCAGGCCAGTTTGGAAGAGTGAGTGCTTTGGGCTCAGCGGCACTTTTCCGTGAGAGACTGTGCAAAGTAAATGAAGGAGTATCAACCCAACGTGATTCTCGTGTTGATGTTCTTCGCAATCTCTTCAATCGCTTCAAGAGGCTTGACAATGAAAGCTGCCAAGATACCTTTGATCGCCTCACTAACATATCAAATGAACTGCAAGCACTAGGAGCTCGAGACATTACTGATCACGAAGTTGTGAAGAAACTGCTAAGATCTTTGGATTCTTCATTTGATACTTTAGTCCTAATGATTCAAGAAAGACCAGACTACAAGATGCTTGATCCAGCTGATATACTCGAAAGACTCAATGCTCATGAATTACAGCAAGAAGAAAAGAAAGATCTATATGGACCAAGCTATTCTAGACCACGTGCACTGAAGGCTAGAGCAATTTCCTCATCTGAAGAAGAAGACTCGGATGATAGCATTGGTGATCCTGAAGAATTTGGACAGGAGCTTGCAATGCTCGTGTGGAAATTCCAGAGGTTTACACGACGTGGCCAGTTTGGTAAATCTTCAAGAAGAGATACGAGGAAATCAGAATCTTCATCTGAGGACTACAAGAAAAGAACCTGCCACAAATCCAAGAAATCAGGTCACTACATTGATGATTGTCCCCGTTGGGAAAGGAATCAAAGAAGAAGAAATACAAGGATGACAATTCTGATAACTCGAAGAAGAAGAAGTAATCTTCAAAATCCTCATCTCCAAATCCCTCATCGCACAAGAAGACTAGTTTCAAAAAGGCTCGGGCACTTATTGGCAAGGAAATGGATTCCGAGGTAGAATCAGAGGAATGTGATGAAGAAGAGGGTTCTGATGAAGACTCAGTATCCGGACAGGCCAGTCTTGCACTTGCAACCACTATCGTCAGCAAGTCAATCTTCAACCTTGAAGAAGATGATAACACTATCCACACTGATGACTATGTTGATGACTTCGCTCGAACCTATTGCTTCATGGCAAAAGGTTCAAAGGTACTGAATGATGCTTCCTCCTCTGATTCAAGTGACTGTGAACCTGATGATTATAAAAAACCCAGTTAGAGTAAACTTGCTATCATTGCCACTAAACAACAAACTGCCCTTGAAAAGCTTCAGAAATTGCTAGATAGAAGCGATGATCTGTTAAATGATGAAATGAATCTTACCCAAATCCTCACTGAAGATGTGAAAATTCTTCAGTCTAGATTTGATACTCTTCAAGAGCGTCATGACACACTCCTCGCTGATCATGAGAAACTTTCCTATGAATTTCTTCAAAGGAAGCTTGATCTAGAGAACTTGAGGATTTATCATGATGATCTTCGTATGGAAAATGATTCATTACTAGCTCAACAGATCAGCGTTGCTCAAGCTGAATTCTTAAGTGCATTGAACGTGAAACTGCTAATTCTTCACCAGAATCATCAAATGCTTCTATTGCTACAAATTCTTCAACTGCTACTGTAGTGTCAAATTCCTCACTTGAGGAAAACACAAATGTCACTGATGAAAATGCAGGGCTGAAGGAATTGTATGTGACAGGCATATACAAAAGTCTCAAAGGACATCAAACCCTTTGTGATGTGCTCAAAAAGTAGATCTTGAACAGGAACCCGAGGAAAGAAGGAATTGCCTTTGAGAGGAAATTGAATGCTGATGGATCTTATTGGAAACTTGAGCAGTATCCCAAAACCTCATGGGTTGCTGCTACTGGGCCTCCTTTTGATGCACCCAATATAACTGGTTTTTCATGTGAATTATCCTCTTCCTCAGATGAGTCATTTGACTCCAACTATAAACTGTTCAAAAATCAATCTGGTGAAGTGTTTGCTCGATATGTTGGAACTAACTGCAGTAATGGCCCTCCCTTGAGGAAAATCTGGGTTCCCAAAAGTTGTCTTGAAAATCTTCAGGTGAATGTCCTCATGACACCACCAATGAAGAATATGAACCCTAGGTCAAATTCCTCCACTAACTCCATCACCTCTGAAGCAAATCACATATGCTGACAAAGGTAAAAGCAAGGTATTGGGACTTGGCAAAGTGGTTATTTCCAAGGATAGGCATATGGACAAAGTGATGCTTGTTGAATCCCTTGGATTTAACCTCATGTCAGTCTCGATGCTTTGTGATCTTGATATGATTGTTATCTTTGGTAGATATAGATGTGTTGTGATCATGGAATCTGACAAATCCAAAGTCTTGGAAGGTGTCAGAAGAGGGGATTTGTACATTGTTGATTTCTCTACAGGTCCTCAACCAGCCACTTGCTTACTAGCAGAAACCTCAGAAGGGTGGCTGTGGTATCGAAGACTCGATCATGCAGGCATGAGGAATTTGCACACGCTCGCGAAGAAGAAGCATGTCATCGGCATCGAATCAGTCAAATTCCTCAAGGATCATCTCTGTGGTGCATGTGAATCTGGGAAAATGACCAGATCCAAGCATCCCTCGAAGACTATCATGACCACTACTCGTCCATTCGAATTGCTTCATATGGATCTATTTGGTCCTACTCACTATGCCACACTAACAAATGCAGCATCTTTATATGGCTTTGTCATAGTTGATGATTATTCCAGATATACATGGGTGCATATCATCTTATATAAAACTGAAGTGCAGGAAATCTTCAAACAATTTTCTTCAAGGGCATCGATGAAATTCGGCATCAAGATCAAACATATCAGAAGTGATAATGGAACAGAGTTCAAAAACACTTGTCTTGATGATTATCTTGATGAACTTGGTATTACTCACGAATTATCTGCTCCTTATACTCCTCAACAGAATGGTGCCGTCGAAAGGAAGAACAGGACTCTGGTTGAAATGTCAAGAACCATGCTTGAAGAATATCAGACTCCTCGTCGCTTTTGGCCTGAAGCAATCAACACTGCATGCCATATCATCAATAGGGTATATCTTCACAAATTCCTCAAGAAAACCTCATATGAACTCCTCACTGATAAGAAACCCAATGTAAGTTATTTCAAAGTCTTCGGTGCAAAATGTTGGATTAGAGATCCTCACCATAGCTCAAAATTTGAACCTAAAGCACATGAGGGTTTTATGCTCGGTTATGGAAAGGACTCGCACACCTACAGAGTCTTCAACAACTATCACAACAAAGTTGTTGAGACTGTAGATGTGCGATTCGATGAGACTAATGGCTCGGAAAGAGAGCAATTGCCTTCCGATCCAGATAAGCTGTCTCCTGAGGAAGCAATAAAGCTCAAACCTACTGAAGACATTGTTCCCACTGAGGAAACTGATGAAGAAATCATCCCCATCACTGATGAAAATCAAGAAGGTGCTCCTGAGGAAATTGCTCCAGAACCACTTCCTCACCCCAGACGAAATCCTCAACCAGCTCATCCGAGGATTGCAAATGAAGTAGAACTTGACAAAATCCTCAATGACATCAACACGCCAGGTCCTCTCACTCGCTCAATAGCTTCACACTTAGTTACCTTTTGTGGGCATTTCTCCTTTGTATCTATCACAGAACCCTCAAAAGTTGCCGAGGCTTTCCTGGAACCGGAGTGGATCCAATCTATGCAAGACAAACTTCTTCAATTCAAGCTGAATGACGTATGGGAGCTCGTCAAACGACCAGATCCTCGCAAGCACAATATCATCGGAACCAAGTGGATTTTCCAAAACAAGCAAGATGAGGATGGTCAAGTGATGAGGAATAAGGCACGACTTGTAGCCCAAGGCTACACCCAAGTTGAAGGAATAGATTTCGATGAAACTTTTGCACCTGTTGCTAGACTTGAAGTTATTCGAATACTACTTGCTTATGCTAATCATCATAACATCATCTTATATCAAATGGATGTGAAAAGTGCATTCCTCAATGGTAAGCTTGAGGAAGAAGTATATGTTGCTCAGCCCCTAGGTTTTGAGGATCCAAAGAATCCAGACAAAGTCTTCAAACTCAAAAAGGCGCTCTATGGTCTCAAGCAAGCCCCTCGGGCATGGTATGATACATTGAAGGAATTCCTCATGAAGAAAGGCTTCAAACCTGGTTCACTCGATCCAACTCTTTTCACTAAATCCGATGATAATGAGCTATTTGTGTGCCAGATATATGTTGATGACATTATATTTGGCTGTACTAACAAACGATACAATGCTGAATTTGCTTACGTGATGAGTGAAGAATATCAGATGTCTATGATGGGGGAGCTGAAATTCTTCTTAGGTCTTCAAATTCGTCAACAACGCAATGGAATTTTCATATCGCAGGAAAAATACCTCAAGGATGTTCTGAGGAAATTCGACATGCATGAATGCAAAGGTGCCAAGACTCCAATGCCTACCAACGGCCACCTCGGCACTGACGAAAATGGTAAAGAATTCGATCAGCAAGTATATCGCTCTATGATTGGCTCTTTATTGTATCTGTGTGCATCTAGGCCAGATATAATGCTTAGTGTTTGCATGTGTGCACGTTTTCAAGCAAAACTGAAGGAATCACACCATAAGGTTGTGAAGCATATTCTTCGATACTTAGCTCACACACCAACACTAGGATTATGGTACCCCAAGGGCTCAAATCTTCAGCTGGTAGGGTATTCTGATTCTGACTATGCTGGTGACCGTGTGGATCGCAAGTCAACCTCTGGCACATGCCATTTCCTCGGAAGATCACTAGTTTGCTGGTCCTCAAAGAAGCAGAATTGCGTATCACTCTCCACTGCCGAAGCTGAGTACATTGCTGCTGGTTCATGCTGTGCTCAATTGCTATGGATGAAGCAAACCCTCAAGGACTACGGAATCAACATGAAGAATGTGCCTCTCTACTGCGACAATTTGAGTGCAATCAAGATTGCATACAACCCAGTACAACACTCGAAGACCAAGCACATCCGGATTCGTCATCATTTTCTTCAGGACCATGTCCTCAAGGGCAATATCCTCATCGACCATGTGAAGACTGATGATCAACTGGCAGATATCTTCACTAAGCCCTTGGATGAGAAAAGGTTTTGCAAGTTGCGGTGTGAGCTAAATATCTTAGAATCTTCAAATGTTTTGTAAAAACATGCACACATCCTAACACTTATGCAAAATTGATGACTTAGATGTGCAACACATGATGAATTGATTTTCTTCAACTAATGAAGAATATCACTCTGAGTGTGAAGAAATCAACGAAGAAATTGATTCTCAGGGCCCTACGATAATTGTACGCGGCGTCTATAATCAACATTCTTATATGGTGGGTCACGCCACAGCCCAAAGTGAAATTCCTCAAGTTGAATTTCTTCAAAGTCTCGTTTCTTCAAAAGTTTGATTTTCTTCAAATTAGTTGTTCTTCAAAATCATTTTTCTTCAAAATTGAAATTCATCATTGTGACGATTTACTGACAAAATCCTCAAGTTAGTCAAATCTTCAAAAACACTTGATGACTTTCGTTTACCTAGATAGACTGTGATTTCAAGTCCTCAACAGCATTCACTTATAGCTATTTCTTCACGTTGATATTTCATCTAAGTGAATGTGATCGGACCCTACTTTCCATCTATGCTATTCTCATCCAGTCTATTCAATTCTTCATATGCGTTCTACTTGAAACTTTGTTTGAAAGCCTCACTGCGTCCTTGTCAGCTGATGATTTTGTAACAAAATCCTCAAATCTTCAAAAATATTTTTTTAACAGTAACTGGACCCCACTTTCCTCGTTCGGATAACCATGATCTCCACTGCTTTGCTCGTAAGCTACACGTGTCCTGCGGAGACATAGAGGCAGGGGCTATTTGGTCCGATTTCTTCGCGCCAACAGTAACTGTCTGGCTATAAATATGTCCCCATCCCCCTCGGTAAACACTTCTTCGCTCCATCGCTCTCCTGCTACAGCAAAGCCCCGAACCCTAGCGCCATCGCTGGAAGTCTCGACGCCGGCGAAGAAGAGCTTCACTGCCTCGACTTTTCCGTCGCCAAAACCACGCCGGAGTCGGACCATCCTCGTCCGCCGCCGCCGTAGACGTCCTCTGCTACCGGGTTAGGGCGCATTGGACACGCACCGAAAGAGCTTCTCCCTGCTACTCTTCTCCGTTCTTCGTGCGCGCCATCTAGGGTAAATAAAAACCCTATTTTTATAGCAAGTTTGATCTACTATTTTACCTCTGTGATGTGAAATCTGTTTTTCTTCAAGAATCCATCCGTTTATTTTCCTCAAACACTGCCTATCACCACACTATTGATGAACTTCACTAAGCATCTAAGATTTTCACGAGATTCCTCAGTTGTGCACATTTTTGGATCTTTACAACTCTGGAACCCAAGAACAGTATGCTTAGGCAAATTCCTCAACCACTAGTCAAATTCCTCAACTGTAATTTTTTTTTCATTTTCTTCAAATCTGAGAACGCATATGACCTCTCCACATTCCTCGCAACTATACTCTGTTCACACGTACACACATGTCAGCTGCTGAATCTCTCGGTTCTCATCAAATTAACTCATTTGCAACATTTCTTGAAGAAAATTATCAAGTCTCATCAGAGTCCTCAAGAGTTCAATCTCATCACCAAAATCCTCAGCTGAAGAAAATGGAGGATGACAGGAAGCAAAAGGGAGGCAAGATACTTGAGCAGAATACAGCCGTAGATATCCCTCAGGATCTATACCTAGATTAATGCACTCCTGATGAAAATGAAAATATGCCCAAGAGAAAGATTCGACTTCAGAAGACAGAACGCCGATGGGCTAAGGAGTGGAAGGAGTACAGATTTGTCACTCCCAAATATGCGAAGAAATTCGCTGTGAAGCCTCCTCGAGAACGGGCTCCACTTGAGGATTATCAAGAAGCACATCCTTCAAGCCTCAAGACCCTTGATGACTATCCTGATGAAAAGGAAAAGCACTTGGCAAAGCTCAAGAAGCATGCAGAGGCTGCTGTGAGGAAATTCAACGAATCATCTGCAGCTGCATCAACTGCAGCTACTTCCTCTGCTGCTGAGACCTCTGGTTCGGCAATTCCTCAACAAAAGTCTATGCCATCAAAACCAAAGTCTTCAAAGCCTCAAGAGAAACCAGCTCCAGCATCAGCTCCAAAACCATCAACGCCAAAACCCTCAGCTCTAAAATCCTCAGCACCACCACAGGCTTCAAAACCTGAACAGAAGCCGGTAGTGAAGCCACTGCCCGCTACCTCCAGCTCCTCACTCCCAGCTGCAACAAGCTCGGAGACAAAGTCTTCACCAACTCCTCTGAAGACTAAGGTGACTGCTGGGAGAGGAACAAGACCCAGCCCAAGCAAAATCATCATGGTCCCTTCTGCATCACAGGGTAGTGATGAATTTGATGATGAAACTCTGCAAGCAATGATAAGAAACAAGCAAGAGAGGGTAGCTCAAGCTTCTGGCAGCTCCATTCCTCTGGCCATGGACCCAAAAGTCCTCCTCGACTACATCAATATCTGGTATGAGGACCCCAACACTCCACTTGATGATTTGAAACTTCCCCTGGCATCAGTCACATGGTGGCCACATTCATCAACGAGGCGAAGTGGAAGGAGCAGCAAGCTAAACAGGCCAAAGTGGCTAAGCTCAAGAAGGAGAAATTCCTCAAGCAGAACCTCCTCAATCTGACGCCTGATGATCTGTCAACACAAGAAGAGTTGAAGACTTTGACAGATAAGTACTCCAAGCTTTCTAACCATCAAAGTCTCAAAAGCACTTTCATCAAACTTGCTACTGAAGTTGTTAATGACTACAACAAGAAAGCTGCCCCTCCAGTACCAACTCCTCAGCCTCTGATTGAAGAACCTACTGATGAAACTGCTCAAGCTGAGGAAATCCCTCAAGAAAGCCATGTGGATGAACCGGTAATTGAGGAAATCACCACGGACAAGCCAGCTGATGAATCTGCCACAGCTGGTAAGACTGAATCTGCTCCAGCTACTGCTTCCAAGCCAGCTGATGAATCTGTTCCAGCTGCTTCTTCAAAGCCAGCTGATGACTCTGTTCCAGCTGGTTCCTCAAAGCCAGCTGATGAATCTGCTGAGAAAACACCTTCACCAAAAGCTTCAAAGGTGAAGAAGATGACTCCGTCTGCATCAGACGTGAAAAAGACAAGGGTTGCTGAATAGGAAGCCAAGAAGAGAAAAGCTTCTTCAGCAGAAGAACACACTGAGGCCAAGCGCCTCAGAGGACTTGAAGAAAATGCTCCACTGGATCCTGTGCCTCTTAACATCGCTCCATCTTATGAAATTGTCTCTTTGAAGACCAGGAGAAAGGGCCAGATGAGGAAATGAAGGATGCTGAATCTGAGGAACACACTGACGAAGAAATTCGCATTGACGACAGTCCTCAGCCTTCTATTCCTCATGAAGAAACTGCACAAGGATCAGCTCCACCAGCTGATGAATTTGGCTCTGTCACCAAGCAAGCTGAGGAAGAACAAACTGAAAATCCTCAATCTGATGAAAGTCATAGTCCTGAGGAAAATCCTCAACCTGAGGATCAGGCTGACCCAACTCCTCCTCGTGAGCAAGATCCTCAAGCTGAGGCTCAGGATGAACCTATTCCTCCTCTAGAGCAAAACCTTCAACACGATGCTCCAGTTAACGGCATTCCTCAGCCTGAAGCTCAGCCAGATCCCATTCCTTAGCCAGAAGCGCAACAAGAGCACATTCCTCAGCCTGAAGTGCAACAAGAGCATGCTCCTCAGCCTGAAGCTCAAGCTGATGAAATTCCTCACCCTGAGGACCATGCTGAGGAAAATGCACCAGACCCAGACTATGCTTTCGTCGTGCTCAACCCAGAGTCTGCAATTGTTGTATCACCTCAAGTCCAACAGCAAAATCTTCAGCCAGTGCAGCGTCAGCCGTTCTCCAAGCGGCCCAAGTTTCAAAAGGAGTCCTTCTTTGAAGAACACATGTTCTTCATCGGAGAAAATCCATATGACAAGCCTCAAATCAGGCATCTGAAGTTTTGGAAGAGGACACAACTCAATTACTATGCCTCCGTGCTATGTGGAAGAAACAAGATTTCCCAGCACAGGTTCCTCGTGTTGAGCTTGAAGAAAGACCATGTCTGGCTCCAGTCCTCAACGTACTTCATGAAGCTGGACTCCTCCCAATGTGCTCAGATATATGTGACTGGAACAGTGAGCTTATTCTTCAATTCTATGCCACTCTTCACATTTCTGGAGATCCCGTAGACATCAACACCTGGGTGTTTGACTGGATGACGCAAACAACACACCATAGGGCTCCTGCCATTGAGCTCCTGCGTGAACTGCCAGTGTCAATTCCCTCAGAGCAAGCCGTGAAGCTTTGTGATGAGCGTGAGATGCCAAACGAGATGATGGAAGGCCTCATGAAGGCTTTGGCTAAAGGGCAACTACCGAGAAAAACCTTCCTCATCCATGAGCTCAAATATGAACCAATGACTGTTTACAGAATCCTCTGCATCGTTCTTGCGCCGATCAAGGGCCACAATGATGAAGAAGATGTCGTAGGCCTCATGAAGAATATCCTCTTCAACATCATTCATGTTATTCCTATCAACATACATGATTTCTTCTTGAGGACTTATGCCAACAATGCAATGTGTCCTTTTGACCACAAGATATATGCTCCATGGATCATGAGATTCATCAAGACAAGGACATGCATCAACTTTCATGCTGATTGCAACAAACATGTTGGTTATATATGCCTCCTATCAGGGTAAACAAGAAGACCTTCGAGCCTGTTGAAGGAAAAGGCAAGTCTGTCATTGATGAAGGCCGTAGGCCTCTTGATGGCCAGTTCAGAGAGCCTGAACCATATTCTTCATGGGATGACACTGAGACTCATCCTCCAAGTCCTATTGCTCCTCGTGTGCTCAATACCAGAGAGCTTCTTCTCAGTCTTCACCAGAAGGTGGATCGAAATCACAAGTGGGTCAAATGCCAGTTCGACGCGATTGTGAAAACCCTCAATGAAATGCAGAATGTTGTGAAGCTTAACCACTATTATCTTCATGAGGTTTTTGATCGCACCTGGGCTACACTGGCTCATCTGAAGACTCCGGCTGAACTTGAAGAATTGGAGTTTGCACGAGACTTTGACTGGTCGTGGCCACCCAACAAGAAATTCAGGCCAATTCCAGTTCTAGACCTTGAGGACAGTTCTTTTTCTTCATTCCGCACTGCTGAATCTGATGAAGAACAACAAGACACTGCCATCGGTCCAAGGAAGAAGACTGCTCCCAAGAATCCTCACGCATCTTCATCAACTGCCAAGGAGTGAAGTCTTCACGGGCGTTAGTCCTCAGTTTGTCCCTTTTTGTCACTTGATGACAAAGGGGGAGAAACTTGAGAGTTAGTCTTCAAACAGGATATTTTGGGGCTTATGAACTATATTTAAGTTACAAACTCTTGGCTCTTCTAAAGTGTTTATGTAATGAGTTGTAACTTAAGCCCGATGATAGTCTGACGCTTTTGAACGTTTTTCTTCGCATGCTTATTCCTCAAAATTTTAATGCACGCATGCTGAAATTCGTCAGATACCATTTGTCATCATGCATCTTCAATTTCTTCATACTATATGTCATATGTATGCATGATTTACAAGACTCAGGGGGAGATCTCCATGATATAAATCATCAATGTGCATTTGCTGTGAAAAGCAAAATCCTCAAGATATGCACATCTTCAGGGGAGTCTCTCTGAATCTTGTTTTCAAATTCCTCAAATGAGTATTTACACTTCATATTTTATCCCTGTTGAAGACTTAACCTAATTGTCATCAACCACCAAAAAGGGGGAGATTGTAAGTGCATCTAGTGCCCCTTAGTGATTTTGGTGGTTTGAAGACTTATAGGTTAAGTATCTAATGTTTTCTCGAGTGTACACATGATCTATAAGTCCCTGAGGAGTTTGAAATATTCGATGAATATCGACCCCTAAAAATGTACATCTTCGGTTGAAGAAACTGGTCTGAAGCTGAAGATTTGAATTGCGGAGAATCTGCGATGAAATTGATATTCCTCATGAAGATATTGAAATTGAGGAATTCGGTGTGTCATGAAGAAAATCATTCTAAAGACTTTGAAGCATGAAGATTTACTCTTTCTGTTTTGTTTTCTTCACACTTGAGTAATAGGAACACCGTACTATTAAAGGGGGTCGAGGTAACACATTGGAATGAATTTCCTCAAGATGCTCAATCCAAGCCTAATCCTACAAAAAGCCTCAAGTGAGGAATATGAATGACATGAGGACTCTCACAGTTGAGAGTCCCGACCGTTTCGATAGCCACGCCACATCATTGGTCTTATCCACACCAACGGTCATATTAGTTAAGGGCATTAATGTCAAATCATGTCGGGATGCCCCCAGGCTATAAATAGCCACCCCCACAACCATTAGCTGGTTGGTTGCTCCGTTAGAAACTGACACTTGTCATAAGAGCAACCCAAATTCCTTAGAGTCTTTGAGAGTAATTCATCAGTAAGGAAATGCCCCAAACACCAAACCACAAACCGAAAACCAAGTGATTGAGCATCACTGAAGAAGTTGTTCCTGTGTGGGACTGAAGCCTATTACCTTTGAGGACTGTGCATCCTCCAAACAGTTAGGCGTCATGGTCTAGAGCAATCCAGCAGTCAATTGTGGATCGCCGGGTGACCAAGTTTGTGAGGGTTTGGAAGTCTGCCCTGAAGACTTACCACGAGTGTTGGGCGAGGACTGTGTGTTCTTAGCCCAAGGAGAATACGGTAGGGGTTGTGTGTCTTTTGGTTTCAATACCAAGCCGCTCCAAACCAGATGTACAACTGTCACAACAGTTGGAACTGGGTCATCAACTACTGTCTTCGCTGTGAAACGGGTTCTAATTCCTCAACTCTTTATATTCCTCAGATTATGTGTTGATGATTTTCACTGTCAGTGTTTGAAGAATTTGCTGAAGACTTTCTCTGAAATTCCTCAACCCCAAATTCTTCATGCTAGTTATTCCTCATCTGTTTTCTGCGTGCCTGCTCACTGTGCAATCTGTTTTCACATTCCTCATACTGAAAAACTGCACTAGTGAAACTTTGCACTCCTGATCCTTTACTGTTTTCGCTGTAAGTTAGTCATCAGTGAGGAATTTCCTCAAAAGGAATTTCCTCAGTGATGAAATTCTAAAAATCTCCTATTCACCCACCTCTAGTCGATATAACGCACTTTCAATAGTATTAATCAATGATTGATTGCTATCCTATGATTTTTGAGTAGATAGATGTTGTCCTTTGGTTTGATTGATGCTATTGATCGGTTTGAGTGTATGTTTTATTGTGGTGTTGTCCGAAGGTGCTTTCTGTGAGGCGCACACATGAAAGATCCACACTGGAGGGTGTTTCCATATGTTCATGAATCTCTTATAGTGGGTGGCGAGCGTGATAGAAACTTACACCCGAGTAAGAGAGTTGTGCGCGTATGGGAGTAAAGAGGACTTGATACTTAAGGCTATGGTTGGGTTTTACCTTAATGATTTCTAGTAGTTGTTAATGCTTGCTAGACGTCCACTCATAAGTTCATATGATCCAAGTACGGAAAGTATGTTAGCTCATGCCTCTCCTTTATATAAAATTGCAAGAATGATTATCGATCTCGTCATCAATTGCCTAGGATTATTCCGCACACAATACCATCATTATTCCACACTCGCTATTTCTAATATATTGTAATATATACTAACTATATTTAATGCAGCAAATATTTTCATATTTTAGTTCTCCAATATCATGCAAAACTATCCTCTTTATGCGCACAACACAATTTTGTTTCTCGTTACTAGATAGAAGCAAACACTTGGTGTACGTAGAGTCGTGTCGGTGGCAGATAGGACTTGACAGAATATTGACTTTAACTTTAGGTCCTTGTGAGTTCGACACTCCATACTTACCACTTCCATCTTTGGAAAGTTCTATGATGATTCCTTGCACTTGGGGAATATCAAGCTCTTTTCTCGCAGCGTTGCCGGGGAATAAAAGCATGGGGTTAATATTTTCGATTATGCTCGTTTGCTTCTATCACTAAGTAAATTTTGTTTTTGTTTTGTTTTTGTTTTCTTGTTTTCTTTATTTAGCTGTGGGTGAAACAAAAAAATTGAAAAATTAAAAACACTAAAAATTACTTGCCTTTTATAAGAGAAGCGATTGGAAAGTTGTGCATTGGAGAAGTGAGGGTCGACCTTGAACACTTGTGTTCATGCTCATGGAAACAATGTAAACAATCTCATGGAAGTTTCTCATAAAAATAATTATAACCTATTAAACACCACTTTACCATAAAAATAATGTTCATGATGCTCTTTTGCATGTTTCGTCTACTATCTTTATGTGAGTATCAATGTAATCATCATGTCTGGCTAAAAGGCTTTAAAGAAAAGCGCTTGCTGGGAGACAACCCAATATTTACCCTTTCTGGTTTTGAGTGTTCACATGATTTATCTACTGCAGTAATCATGTTCTGTAACTTTTGTTCCAATAAAGTGCCGAGTAAAGCCTTTGGGATAGTGTGGATACTTGTTTGTTTGATTCTGTGCAAAAACATAAAGTTTGCATCCAGTAAATAATTTATGTGATTTTACTGGAGCATCAAATGGTTCTGAAATTTTTACACCAAATTTCTATGCAAATTCTCTGCGTTTTCCTGATTTTTGAGAATATTCAGAGTCAGGGAAGTATGGTTTTAATCCAGATCATCACAGATTGTTCTGTTTTTGGCAGATTTTATTTTGCGTTCATAGTTTGCTTGTTTTACTATTTCCATGACTTATACTGAGTGATATAAATTATGGGAATGATATAATACAATATCTTTTATGTTAGAACAATTATGAATCTTGTCTTGGCAGTACCTAAGTGAATGATGTGTATTTATCATACCAACCCATGTCACGAAGTTCCGTTAAGTTTTGTGTGATTGAAGTTTTCAAGTTTTGGGGTAGATACCAATATGAGGAGAATAAAGAGCAGCACTAACCTAAGCCTGGGGATTCCCAAGGAACCACCAAGGTAATATCCAAGGAAGACTCAAGCGTCTAAGCTTGGGGATGCCCCGGTAGGCATCCCCTCTTTCATCTCCAACATTATCGGTATATCTTACTTGGAGCTATATTTTTGTTCATCACATGATATGTGTTTTGCTTGGAGGATCATTTTATTTTATTATTCTTTGTTAGATGTTATTTATAATCTTTTTTTTCAATAAAAAGTTCCAAGAATTGCCTTTAGAATGCTTGAATTGCATGTGTGATGTGTGGTGTACAAAAGCACAAACTTATGTTGTAGTATTTGAATTACCATATTTTACTGGAACATGGAAAGTTTCTAAAATGTTTACACAATAGTTTCATACAAACTATCTATCACTTCATAAATTTGAAGAATTGTTGGAGATACAAAAGTACACTTTTTATATAGATTTCTACAGACTGTTATGTTTGGACAAATTGTTGTCATAGTTTTTTTATCTACTTATCCTATAGTTCCCATAGCCTATATCGGTAGATATAAATTATGGAAATGATAGTAAATAGTATATAATGTTTGAAAATAATTATGCAACTTTTCTTGGAAGTACATAAAGTGTTGATTTACTTGTATGTGTACTATCCTACCTCCCGGGTTCTTTTCAATTTTGTGTGGATGAAGTTTTTGCGACTTAGGTGAAACCATGACATGAGAGGAATTTAGGAGACATAGAAGATCAAACTTGGGGATGAAGAAGGCACCCCCAGTAAATATTTCAATAAGTCTCAAGTATCTAAGCTTGGGGATGCTACACATCCCACCTCTCTTCATCAACAACTATCAGTTAGACTATGTTGAGCCTAAATTTTTACTTGTCCACATGATATGTGCTATTCTTGGAATGCATTTTTTTTTAGTTTGATGTTTGAATAAAATTATCAGATCTAAAAATCTTTATTGAGAGAGAGTCCTCACATAGCTACTTGATTGTTTAACTACTCATTGATCTTCACTTATATCTTTTGTGAGTCGTTTGATTTTTTTCTCTTGTGCTTCGCTTATATACTATGAGTAAATTGTTGAATGAATTGAATACCATGAAGTTGAAATTATATGTTCATGTCATGCCTAGTAGTAGCGTCACATTGGGTTTAGAAAGTGAAAGCTTTTGAAGATTGACAATGACAATATTGGTCATACAAGCAATTCATGAATGATTGGTATAAGGAAGATAACTTTCACATATAAATATATTATCTTGGACATCTTATATGATTGTGAATACCCATTAATTATTTTCAAACTTGAGAAAATTAGTTGAAGTTGGACAAGGAAGACAACGTAATGAGTTATGGTTGTGTATATTTGCATAGAAGTTATATTGTTACGGATCCTCCAACATGTGGTGTTTGCTTAGGATCTTTTGCTATCCAAAAATTCGTACTAAGTAGAGATACTACTTGTGCATCCAAAAACCGTTAAACCCAGTTTCTTTCCATGATTGTCCACCATACCTATCTATGGATTGTATAAGATAATTCAAGTAAGTTTTCATCGGTGCAAAAAGGCAATATGCTTCTAAATGTGTTTGATCATTTAGTGTAAGAGAAAATTGAGCATTGTACGAGCTTGTGATGGCAAAGTTATAAAAGCGACAGACTGCATAATAAAGATTACTATCATCAGGGGCAATATAATGTGACATTATTTTGCATTAAGGGATTGTGCATACAAAACCAAAAAGTGCATGACAACATGTGCTTCCCTTTGCGGAGGACCTATCTTTTACCTTTTGGTATTTACTTTTATGCAAGATTCAATAGTATGCATTCTCATTTCATCCTAAATTATTCTCTAGTTGGCAAGCATCATGTGGTGGGGAAATATCTAGGTACATATGTCCAGTCAAATATATTTGATCATGACTTATTATTGTTGACAATTATTTCTATGATAAATTAGTTGGGAGGCGAAACATTAAGCCCCTATCTTTCTCTGTGTTTGATGGATGCCATTTGTTCTAAAAATATGCTCTGAGCACTAGCAGTCATAGAATACTATATGATGATTGAGTATGTGGAGCTCTTGTTTAGACTTTGTTGAGAATAAGTTGAATTGCAATTGTTTGGTGACTAAGAACATGGGTTGTTAAGTTTCAAGAGAGTTCATTGTTTGAACCATAACATGTGAACTGGTTTCTACTTTATCATGATCAGTTTTCTGAGAAAGTTGATGATATGATGCTAGGAAAAGTGATTGAAATTATCATTGATCAAAATTATGCACTATGGTAGCATTCACACTTCATGAATTATTTCTTTTATCATTTACCAACTCGAGGGCGGGCAGGAATTAAGCTTGGGGATGCTGATACGTCTCCAACGTATCGATAATTTATGAAGTATTCATGCCATGTTTGCATATGTTTACAATACTTTTATATGGTCTTCCTGCACTTTATATGATTTATTTAGAACTAACCCGGATTGACGCTGTTTTCAGCACAACTACCGTGGTGTTGTTTTTTGTGCAGAAATAAAAGTTCTAGGAATTAGACGAAACTTCTTGACTATTTTTTGGGAGGAAAAGAGAAGTGATGGAGCAAAGAACCACCAGAGGGGCCCCACTCCTGCCCACTAGACACCAGGCCGCGCCAGCCCCACTCTGGTGGGCTGATGTCTAATGGGCACCTCGTGGCCCATCTTGGCGTGATTTCAACGCCCAAAAATCCTATAAATATAGAAACCTCCAGAAAATTACCCTAGATCAAAAGATCCTGTACGACAGCTCTGTTTATCAATGAAAACCCAATCTGAGAGAAAACAAGAGAGAAATAGAGAGATGGATCCAATCCCGGAGGGTCTCTCGCCCCTCTGGGAGCCGTGGAGGCCAAGGACCAGAGGGGAGAACCTCTACCCATCATGGGAGATGCCATGGAGCAGGAGGTCTAAGGGGGGAGACTCTCTCCCCCTCTCTTCCGATGGCGCTGGAGTGCCGTCGAGGGAACTATCGCCACGGTGATCGTCTTCATCAACATCACCGTCTTCATCGCCTTCCTCATCTATTTTCAGTGGTCCACTCTCCCGCACCCCACTGTAATCCCCTACTTGAACATGGTGTTTCATGCCACATAGTATTAATCAATGATTGATTGCTATCCTATGATGTTTGAGTAGATCATTATTGTCCTTTGGGTTTATTGATGATCTTGATCGGTTTGAGTGTATGTTTTATTTTGGTGCTTCCTAAGGTGATTTCCATGGGGCGCACACGTGAAAGATCCACACTGGAGGGTGTTGCAATATGTTCATGAATATCTTATAGTGGGTGGAGAGAGTGACAGAACTTACACCCGCGTAAGAGAGTTGTGCACGTATGGGAGTAAAGAGGACTTGATACTTAAGTCTATGGTTGGGTTTTACCTTAATGATTTCTAGTAGTTGCAGATGCTTGCTAGAGGTCCAATCATACATTCATATGATCCAAGTACGGGAAGTATGTTAGCTCATGCCTCTCCCTCATACAAAATTGCAAGAATGATTACCGATCTCGTCATCAATTGCCTAGGATGATTCCGCACAGCATACCATCATTATTCCACACTCGCTATTTGTAATATATTGTAATATATTCTAACTCTATTTAATACAGCAACTATTTTCATATTTTAGTTCTCTAATATCATGCAAAGCTATCCTCTTTATGCCCGCAACCTAATTTTATTTCTCGTTACTAGATAGAAGCAAACACTTGGTGTACGTAGAGTCGTTTGGGTGGAAGATAGGACTTGAGAGAATATTGACCTTAGCTTTATATCCTTGTGGGTTGGACACTCCATACCTACTACTTCCATGTTTGGAAAGAGCTACGAAAACAAACACGCAAGTGTGAAGAAATTAATGAAGAATTTGATTCTCAGGACCCTATGACAATTGTACGCTGTGTCTCAAATCATCATTCCTATACGGTGGGTTACGCCACCAACAAATGTTGAAATTCTTGAAAAGTTGAGATTTTTGCAAATTCTTAAAATCTTCAAATTAACTCCTCCTATGTTGTCTCAACATAGCCGGTCCCAAGCCCAGGTAAAGGAGGAGGGTTGTGATAGGATTGGTGAGCCAATTTCAAAACTCAACTACTCTTATGGAGATGAAACCTAAAAGATTTTCGTTGGGGCGTAACCCTCTTAGCGACGCGCCACATCAGAACCCGGGTGTGGTGGAAAATTGGCAATGATCGAGCCGTCACCCCCGAGGTGGCGCGCCATATCATGATCTGGATATGGTGGCAAGTGAGCGAAGATCGGGTCATCGCATCCTTGGTGGCGTGCTACATCGGCGCCCGGGTGTAGTGGAAGATGAGCAAAGGTCTTCACATTTGACTCGACGAGTGCAAAGGGTAAGGAAGCTAGACGAGCCTATGAGGATTTGCTTAGGTAGATGGAATGTAGGGTCACTCATTGGTAAGCTCCGGGAGGTAGTTGATACATGATACGTCTCCAACGTATCTATAGTTTTTTATTGTTCCATGCTATTATACTATCTGTCTTGGATGTTTTATATGCACTAATATGCTATTTTTGGGACTAACCTATTAATCTAGAGCCTAGTGCCAATTTCTGTTTTTCAATGTTTTTGAGTATTCCAGATAAGGAATATTAAACGGAGTCCAAACGGAATAAAATCTCCGAAAATATTTTTCTTGGACCAATCGACATCTGCGAGACTTGGAGAAGGGGGAAGGAGACCTTCCGAGAGGCGACAAGCCTGTAGGGGCCCCTGGCTTGTGGGCCCCATGCAGCTCTCCGAACCCTAAACCCTGGCCTATAAATTCCCAAATATTCCCCCATTACCGAAGAGAGCCACAAAAATACTTTTCCGCCGCCGGGAGCCTTTGTTCCCGTGAGATCCAATCTGGGAGCCTTTTCTGGTAATCTACCGGAGAGGGAATTGATCATGGAGGGCATCTACATCAACTCCATTCCCCCTCCGATGATGCATGAGTAGTTCACCATAGACCTACGGGTCCATAGCTAGTAGCTAGATGGCTTGTTCTCTCTCTTTGTTCTTCAATACCACGTTCTTTATGATCTTCATGGAGATCTATCAAATGTAATACTCTTTTGCGGTGTGTTTGTCGAGATCCGATGGATTGTTTGTTTAAGATCAGATTATCTATGAATATTATTTGAATCTTCTCTGAATTCTTATATGCATGATTTCATATCTTAGCAAGTATCTTCGAGTTATTGGTTTGGTTTGGCCAACTAGATTGTTAATTCTTGCAATGGGAGAAGTGCTTAGTTTTGGGTTCAATCTTGCGGTGTCCTCACCCAGTGACAAAGTAGGAGTACCGGGGCATGTATTCCGTTGTTTCCATCGAGGATAAAAAGATGGGGTTTTCATCATATTGCTTGAGTTTATCCCTCTACATCATGCCATCTTACTTAATGCGTTACTGTGTTCTTCATGAACTTAATACTCTAAATGCAGGCAGGAGTCAGTCGATGTGTGGAGTAATAGTAATAGATGCAGAATCGTTTCGGTCAACTTGACACGGACGTGATGCCTATATGCATAATCATTGCCATGGATATCTTCATAATTATTCGCTTTTCTATCAATTGCTCGACTGTAATTTGTTCACCCACCGTATTATTTTCCTTCATGAGAGAAGCCTCTAGTGAAACCTATGGCCCCGGGGTTAATTTTCTATATTATACTTTCAGATATATAAATCAAAAATACCAAAATATATTGCTGCTATTTATTTACTTTTTTTTACTTTTAGTTCTAGCAATCTTTTATATATATCTATGAGATCTCATCCTTGCAAATAACTCAGAAGGGATTGACAACCCCTTTTTAGCATTGGGTGCAAGTGTTTGACTGTTTGTGTAAGTACTACGATTGGGGCCTTGCTTGTTCCTCCTACCGGATTGATACCTTAGTTCTCAACGTACTTAGGGAAATACTTATCTACTTCGCCGCATCACCCTTTCCTATTCAAGAGAAAACCAACGCAAGCTCAAGAGGTAGCAAGAAGGATTTCTCGCGCCGTTGTCGGGGAGGATTGCTACCTCTTGAGCTTGCGTTGGTTTTTCCCTTGAAGAGGAAAGGGTGATGCATCACAGTAGCAGTAAGTATTTCCCTCACTTTTGAGAACCAAGGTATCAATCCATTAGGAGAATCAAATCCAGGTGTCCAGAGTATCTGCGCAAACACAAACAAGCTTGCACCCAACGCTATAAAGGGGTTGTCAATCCCTTCAAGATTGATTGCAAAGTGAGACCTGAAGGCAGAAAGTGCAACAAACTAAAAGTGTAAGGCCGAGAATATGATGTGAAGTAGACCCGAGGGCCATAGTGTTCACTAGAGGCTTCTCTCAAAATAGCAAATATTACGGTGGGTGAACAAATTACTGTCGAGCAATTGATAGAACCACGCAAAGTCATGACGATATCTAAGGCAATGATCATACATATAGGCATCACATTCGAGACAAGTAGACCGATACTTTCTGCATCTACTACTATTACTCCACACATCGACCGCTATCTAGCATGCATCTAGTGTATTGAGTTCATGACGAACAGAGTAATGCCTTAAGCAAGATGACATGATGTAGAGGGATAAACTCAAACCAATGATGTAAAACCCATCTTTTTACCCTTGATGGCAACAACATGATGCGTGCCTCGCTACCCCTTCTGTCACTGGGTCAGGTCACCGCACGGTATGAACCAAAAACCAAGCACTTCTCCCATTGCAAGAATCATAGAACAAGTTGGCCAAACAAAACCCACAACTCGAAGAGAATTACAAGGATATGAAATCATCCATATAAGAGATCAGAAGAAACTCAAATAAGATTCATAGATAATCTGATCATAAATCCACAATTCGTCGGATCTCGACAAACACACTGCAAAGAAGATTACATTGGATAGATCTCCATCAAGATCATGGAGAACTTTGTATTGAAGATCCAAGAGAGAGAAGAAGCAATCTAACTACTAGCTATGGACCCAAAGCCTATGGTGAACTACTCACGCATCATCGGAGAGGCCATGGTGTTGATGAAGAAGCCCTCCGTATCCGAATCCCGCCTCCGGCAGGGCACCAGAACGTGCCCCAGATGGGATCTTGCGGAGACAGAAGCTTGCGGCGGTGGAAAAGAATTTTTGTGGATCTCTCGCGTAGTTTTGGATTTTTCGGGAATTTATAGGCGGAAGAGGTAGGGCAGACGAGCCACAGGGGGCCCACAAGCCTGCTAGGCGCGCGCCCTGGCCTCGCCTAGGGGGCTTGTGGCCTCCCGTGGTGGCCTTTGCCTTGGTTCTCACGTCCCCTGCCTATATTCTGTTCCGGAAAAAATCTTTTTGGAAGTTTTATTCCGTTTGGACACCGTTTAAAAATCTCCTCTGAAAAGGGTCAAAAACACGGAAAAAACAGGAACTCGCACTTGGCACTGAGTTAATAAGTTAGTCCCAAAAAAGATATAAAAGGCATACAAAACATCCAAAGTTTGACAATATAATAGCATGGAACCATAAAAAATTATAGATACGTTGGAGACGTATCAAGCATCCCCAAGCTTAACTCCTTCTCGTCCTCGAGTAGGGAAGTGGTAAAGACTGAATTTTTGATGTGGAATGCTACCTAGCATAGTTGTCCTTTGTAACTTATTTCATGTGACATGAATGTTCAGATCCGTACGATTAAAAACAATAGTTTGCTATTGACATGAAAACAATAATACTTCAAGCAAACTAGCAAGGTAATCATGAACTTTCGAAATAACAAGGCAAAAGAAAGTTATCCCTACAAAATCATATAGTCTGGCTATGCTCCATCATCCCCACACTACTAATTTAAATCATGCACAACCCCGGTATTGGCCAAGTAATTGTTTTCGCACTCTTACTTTCTCAAACCCTTTTCAACTCTCATGCAATACATGAGCGTGAGCCATGGGTATAGCACTATAGGTGGAATAGAGTGTGGTGGAGGTTGTGAGGCAAAAAGGAGGAGATGGTCACATCGACTCGGCATATCAAAGGGCTATGGAGATGCCCATTAATAGATATCAATGTGAATGAGTAGGGATTTCCATACAACGGATGCACTAGAGCTATAAGTATGTGAAAGCTCAAAAAGGAGAACTAGTGGGTGTGCATCCAACTTGCTTGCTCACAAAGACCTAGGGCAATTTTGAGGAAGCCCGTCATTGGAATATACAAGCCAAGTTATTAATGAAGATTCCCACTAGCATATGGTGGTGACAAATCAAGAGACTCTCAATCATGAAGAACATGGTGCTATTATGAAGCACAAGTGTGGAAAAGATAGTAGCATTGTCCCTTCTCTCTTTTTCTCTCTTTTGGTTTTTGTTTTTGTTTGGGCTCTTTGGCCTCTTTCCATATCTTTTTTTGTGGGCAACTTTGGTCTCTTCTTTTTTTCCTCACATGGGACAATGCTCTAATAATGATGATCATCACACTTTTATTTACTCACAGCTCAAAGCTTAAAACGATGATGACTCTATAGGAAATGCCTCCGACAGTGTACCGGGATGTGCAATGATCTAGATTGGCGTGTGACGTTGAAACATCTCGCTAGCTATCTTACGATCATGCAATGGCAATATGAGAGTGACGACACAAGTCATGAGATGTAACGGTGGGAGTTGCATGGCAATATATCTCGGAATGGCTATGAAAATGCCATAGTAGGTAGGTATGGTGGCTGTTTTGAGGAAGGCATATGGTGGGTTTGTGCACCGGCGAAAATTGCGCGGGACTAGAGAGGCTAGCAATGGTGGAAGGTGAAAGTGCATCTATACCATGGACTCACATTAGTCATGAAGAACTCACATACTTATTGCAAAAGTTTTTATTAGTAATCGAAACAAAGTGCTAAACGCATACTCCTAGGGGAAGGGTTGGTAGGTGTTAACCATCGCGCGATCCCGACCGCAACACAAAGGATGACAATCAATAGATCAATTATGCTTCGACTTCCTAACATAGCGGTTCACCATACGTGCATGTTACAGGAATCACTAACTTCAACACAAGTATTTCTAGATTCACAACACCCTACTAGCATAACTCTTAATATTACCGAATCCATGTCTCCAAACTAATTGAGAGGAATCAAACTTATCTTTCTAATCAATGCACATGAAGATGGAAGTTTTATTGTATCCTCTTTGGGTGCCTATCACCTTTGGGACTACTTTCATAGCACAAGCCAACTGTCAAGTTACGCACCGCCGTGCTCTAAAATATCTAAGTGAAGCACATATAGCAAAATGGTCGAGCTCAAAAGATATAAGTGAAGCACAATGAGTATTCTAGCAAATTCACGATGAGTGCATGTCTCTCTCAAAAGGTGTGCAGCAAGGATGATTTTGACACAACAAAAATGAAAGACTCCTAAGGTACAAGACGCTCCAAGCAAAACACATATCATGTGGTGAATAAAAATATAGCTCCAAGTAATGTTACTAATGAATTGAAGACGAAAGAGGGGATGCCTTCCTGGGGCATCCCCAAGTTTAAGCTTTTTGGTGTCCTTGAATTTGGCTTGGGATGCCTTGGTCATCCCCAAGCTTGAGCTCTTTCCACTCTTTATCCCTTTGTCCATGAGAACATCACCCAAAACTTGAAAACTTCACAACACAAAACTTAAACAGAAACTCGTGATATCATTAGCACAAGAAAACAAACTACCACCTCTTGATGTACTGTAGAAATCTTGATTTCTATTTATATTGGTGTTGGATTACTGTATTCTCACTTTTCCAAGGCTAGTACCCCCCGATACTATCCATAGTTTCATCAAAACAAGCAACCAACACAACAAAAAACAAACTAGTCTGTGGCAATTTGTATACTTTGTATACTTCTGGTACCTCAAAAATTCTGAAAATTACGACAAACTGGGCAAAAGGCATATAAACCAGCAGCAAAAATAATCAAATCAAAATCACTTTCTGGATAAAAATGAAAAATAATTTCATGAGCGAAAAGTTTCGGTCTTTTTCCAGCAGGATCAAACAACCAACACCAAACTAGTCATAAAGGTTTTGCTTGGATCAAATACAAAAAAGAAACACAAAAGACACAATCATAACAGAATTATGATGGCGTGGACGTAACAAAACAGAAAGAAAAAGATAAATTCGTTGGGTTGCCTCCCAACAAGCGCTATTGTTTAACGCCCTTAGCTAGGCATAAGGTGATGGAATCACGTATCGTTGTCTTTGGTACTCAAACCATAAGTATCCCTCATCATGGATTCATAAGGCAATCTTAGTTTCTTTCTAGGAAAATGCTCCATGCCCTTCTTTAAAGGAAATTGAAACCTAATATTCCCTTCCTTCATATCGATGATAACACCAATAGTCCTTAGGAAAGGTCTACCAAGAATGATAGGGCATGTAGGATTAAAATCAATATCAAGCACAATGAAATCCACGAGTACATAGTTCCTATTTGCAATAATAAGAACATCATTGATCTTTCCCATGGGTTTATTGACAGTAGAATCCGCAAGATGCAAATTAAGAGAGCACTCCTCAATCTCATTAAAGCCTAGAACATCACATAAAGACTTTGGAATCACGGAAACACTAGCACCCAAATCACACAAAGCATTGCATTCATAGTTTTTAATTTTGATTTTGATAGTAGGTTCCCACTCATCATGAAGCTTTCTAGGAATAGAAACTTCCAACTCAAGTTTCTCTTCAAGACATTTTATCATAGCATTGACGATATGATCGGTAAAGGCCTTGTTTTGGCTATAAGCGTGTGGAGAGTTTAGCACGGATTGCATCAAGGAAATACATTCAATCAAAGAGCAACTATCATAATTGAATTCCTTGAAATCCGAAGTAGTAGTTTCATTACTACTCAAAGTTTTGATATCTTCTACTCCACTTTCAATGCTTTTAGCATCAAGATAGATGGACTCCGAATCATTGGGGAATTTTTCAACCAAAGTGGATTCATATCCAGCCCCATAAACATCAGGTTTGACACTAGAAAACAAGGATTCAATGGGAGTCACACCAAGCACTTTAAGATCTTCATGATTCTCATCACGAGAACACGCCTTTTTAAGCCATTCATGTCTAGCACGAATTTGGGCGGTTCTTTCTTAGCTCTCATTCATGGAAACACGCATAGCTTTCTAAGTTTCATCGATATTGATATTGGGAGGAGCACATCTAACTTTCAAACATCATTATCAATAGATATTCTATCAACGCTCCTAGCCAAATCATCAATTTTGAGTAGTTTTTCCTCTATGGACGCATTGAAAATCTTTTGTGAGTTGATAAACTCTTTGATATTACTCTCTAGATCAGAGGGTAATTTATTGTAATTTCCATGAGTATTGTTGTAGGAGTTGCCAAAGTTATTAGAGGGATTACTAGGAAAAGGCCTAGGAACATAGTTTCCTCTAAAAGCATTGTTGTTGCCAAAATTATTCCTACCAACAAAATTAACGGCCAAGCTCACATTGCTACTCTCAATCAAGGAAGACAAGGGCGTATCATTAGGATCTAAAGGAGCACCTTTACCAGCAACCAATTTCATTAACTCATCCATCTTAGCACTCAACGAGTTAATTTCTTCTATAGCGTGTACCTTTTTACTAGTAGGTGACTTTTCAGTGTGCCATTGAGAGTAGTTTGTCATGATATTGTCTAGGAGTTTGTGGCTTCTCCTAATGTGATTTCCATGAACGTTCCACCTGAGGCGGAGTCCAAGATATTTCTAGAAGCGAAATTCAAACCAGCGTAGAAGATTTGTATAATCATCCAAAGACTCAATCCATGAGCGGGACAATTTCTAATCATCAATTTCATTCACTCCCAAGATTGTGCAACATGTTCATGATCAAGTTAATTAAAATTCATGATTTCATTACGGAGAGAGATAATCTTAGCCGGTGGAAAATACTTGGATATATAAGCATCATTGCACTTGTTCCAAGAATCAATACTATTTTTGGGCAAGGATGAAAACCAAGTTTTTGCTCGATCTCGCAACGAGAACGGAAAAGGCTTCAATTTAATCACATCATTATCCACATATTTATTCTTTTGCATATCGCAAAGCTCAATGAAGGTATTAAGATGGGATGCGGCATCTTCACTAGGAAGGCCGGAGAATTGCTCTTTTATAACAAGATTCAGCAAAGCAGCATTGATTTCGTATGATTCCGCACTAGTGGCGGGAGCAATTGGAGTACTAATAAAATCATTACTATTAGTATTCGAGAAGTCACAAAGTTTAGTGTTTTCAGTCATGGTGATGTCAGCAAGCAAACAAGCACACAAGCGAACAGAAAGCAAGCGAGAGAAAAGGGCGAACGAAAAAGGCAAATATTTTTGTAAAGTTTTGTTTTTCAGAAGTGGGGGAGAGGAAAACAAGAGGAAAAAAAGTAAATGCAAGAGATGAGTTTGCGACACTTACTTGGATGAGCTTCACCTAGAATAATCCCCGGTGCCAGAAATTGACACGTTGACGGGAGACTATTCTTGACTTGCTCCTCCCCGACAACGGCGCCCGAAATCATTCTTGCTACCTCTTGAGCTTGTGTTGGTTTTTCCCTTGAAGAGGAAAGGGTGATGCAGCATAGTAGCAGTAAGTATTTCCCTCAGTTTTGAGAACCAAGGTATCAATCCAGTAGGTGAATCAAAGCCAGGTGTACAGAGTACCTACGCAAACACAAACATGCTTGCACCCAACTCTATAAAGGGGTTATCAATCCCTTCAAGATTGATTGCAAAGTGAGATCTGAAGGCGGAAAGTGCAACAAAGTAAAAGTGTAAGGCTAAAAATATGATGTGAAGTAGACCCGGGGCCATAGTGTTCACTAGAGGCTTCTCTCAAAATAGCAAATATTACGGTGGGTGAACAAATTACTGTCGAGCAATTGATAGAACCGCGCAAAGTCATGACGATATCTAAGGCAATGACCATACATATAGGCATCACGTCCGAGACAAGTAGACCGATACTTTCTGCATCTACTACTATTACTCCACACATCGACCGCTATCCAGCATGCATCTAGTGTATTGAGTTCATGACGAACAGAGTAACGCCTTAAGCAAGATGACATGATGTAGAGGGATAAACTCAAACCAATGATGTAAACCCCATATTTTTACCCTTGATGGCAACAACATGATGCGTGCCTCGCTACCCCTTCTGTCACTTGGTGAGGTCACCACACGGTATGAACCCAAAACCAAGCACTTCTCCCATTGCAAGAATCATAGATCAAGTTGGCCAAACAAAACCCACAACTCGAAGAGAATTACAAGGATATGAAATCATGGATATAAGAGATCAGAAGAAACTCAAATAAGATTCATAGATAATCTCATCATAAACCCACAATTCATCGGATCTCAACAAACACACAGCAAAGAAGATTACATAGGATAGATCTCCATGAAGATCATGGAGAACTTTGTATTGAAGATCCAAGAGAGAGAAGAAGCCATCTAGCTACTAGCTATGGACCCGAAGGTCTATGGTGAACTACTCACGCATCATCGGAGAGGCCATGGTGTTGATGAAGAAGCCCTCCGTATCCGAATCCCCCTTCGGCAGGACACCAGAACGTGCCCCAGATGGGATCTTGCGGAGACAGAATCTTGTGGCAGCGGAAAAGTATTTTCGTGGATCTCTCGCGTAGTTTTGGATTTTTCGGGAATTTATAGGCGGAAGAGGTAGGGCAGACGAGCCACACGGGGCCCACAAGCCTGCTAGGCTCGCCCCCCTGGACGCGCCTAGGGGGCTTGTGGCCTCCCGGGTGGCCTCTGCCTTGGTTCTCACGTCCCCTGCGTATCTTCTGTTCCGGAAAAAATCTTTTCAGAAGTTTTATTCCGTTTGGACACCGTTTAAAAATCTCCTCTGAAATGGGTCAAAAACACGGAAAAAACAGGAACTCACACTTGGCACTAATAAGTTAGTCCCAAATAAGATATAAAAGGCATACAAAACATCCAATGTTTGACAAGATAATAGCATGGAACCATCAAAAATTATAGATACGTTGGAGACGTATCAAGGATACATAGCAAGATCAAGCCTACCAAGTACCCATCACAAACCCATCTCTTGCATCTACTTTATTTTCCATTTGCCTGTCGTTTCCTCTCCCCCACTTCTAAAACGATTTTTAGAAAATAACAAAAATAGTTGCCTTTCTATTCGCCCTTCTTCTGTTCGTCTTTTTGTTTGCTTGCTCGTGTGCTAGGTCTACTCTCCATCACTATGTCTAAATCTGAGGAGGTTTACATTGAAAGGGATAGTAATAATCTCGGAGAGAATAACGATCGTCACAGAGAACCCACTATCATGCATACAAAAAAAATTGCATAGGTAGCGGGGAATATTATCGGAAAAGGTGTTATTGAAGATTTCTTTACTTGTGCTAGTATGCTACCTACTTTAGGAGGGTCTATCCTCAATAAAACTAATAGCCTTGCGGACGCCATAACACTTCTAATAATTGAACTTGAGACACAATTTGTTCATATGCATCCTCGCATACAAATGATTTTTCTTGAGTTCTCTAATATTCATCATGCATTCGTTAAGCGTGTCGCCACTATATTTCTAGCCCACGAGTTTCGATTCATTATGAAAGAGGCTAGTGAATTTTTTTCTCAGTATAAAATTAATGGTGGATGTCCCCCCATAGAGGAGATCCTTTTTAATCAAGAAGAAATAATGAGATTGCAGTCCCCGGATAATGTTGCTTATAACAAAAAATTGAGAAAAAGGGTTCCTATTGAGGTTTTGGTTGATAAGATTTCTGAACTCAATGATAATTTTGCTATAGAAAATAACGGATTAGAGTTCATACTAAGAGATAGACTTATGACCTTCCACCAAAGGAAAGCCTACAATGATGAATTGATTATACACTGTAGAGGGCCGAATTAGGAACCTATTTCTCCCGCACTTGATCTTAAGGATCCTTATCATATTAAATTTAGCCCTTTTAATTACTTTTTCTTGCCCCTAAGGAAACTTTCTGCTTAAAGAAGATAGTATGAGATGATTATTGATTATCCCCTTACTATTATGACAATACCTAGATCTATTGCACTATGCCTAGCTAGGGGCGTTAAACAATAGCGCTTGTTGGGAGGCCACCTTATTTTATTTGTATGATTTTGGTTTTGCTTATGTTTTTGAGTGCTACACACATTATTACCTCTTTAATAATTGTGTTCTCTTGTTTTAATTAGTGTTTGAGCCAAGTAAGACCTTTGGGATGGTCTACGGTGTTTGCAAGTTGATTTTGCTGGAAAACAGAAACTTTCGCTCACAGTCCAGGAATTTTGTAAATTCACTGCAACGTGATTTTGATATGAATTTTTTTACAAAAGATTTATATACAAATTTCCCAGATTTTACTCTTTTTTAGAATTTTTGGAGTTACAAAAGTATTCGAAGTATACAGATTTCTACAAACTGTTCTCTTTTTTGACATATTTTGTTTTCTTTGTGTTGTTTGCTTATTTTGATGAACCTTTGGGCTCTATCGGGGCGTATGAACCATGGAGAAGTTGGAATACAGTAAATATTACATCAATATAAATAAAGAATGAGTTCACAATAGTACCTAAAGTGCTGATCTATTTTTCTTATACTAACGGATCTCATGAGTTTTCTGTTGAGTTTTGTGTTGTGAAGTTTTCAAGTTTTGGGTAAAGATTTGATGGACTATGGAATAAGGAGTGGAAAGAGCCTAATCTTGGCGATGCCCAAGGCACCCCAATCCATATTCAAGGATAACAAAGAGCCTAAGCTTGGGGATGCCCCGGAAGGCATCCCCTCTTTTGTCTTCGATCCATCAGTAAATTTACTTGAGGCTATATTTTTATCCACCACATGATATGTGTTTTATTTGGAGCGTCTTGTATGATATGAGTATTTACTTTTTAGTTTTCCACAATCATCCTTGTTGCACACATCTTTTGATACACGCACGCTGAATCGTGAATTTATTCGAATACTCTATGTCCTTCACTTATATCTTTTGAGCTAGGCAATGTTACTCTAGTGCTTCACTAATATCTTTTAGAGTACGGCAGTGTTTTACTTTATAGAAAGTATTAAATTATCGTACCTCACTTATATTATTTTTAGAGTCTTTAAACATCATGGTAATTGGTTTAGGTTATGAATTTAGTCCTAATATAATGGGCATCCAAGAGGGATATAATAAAAACTTTCATATTAGTGCATTGAATATGATGAGAAGTTTGATTCCTTGCATATAGTTTTGAGATATGAAGATGGTAATATGAGAGTTTTCTAGTAAGTAACTGTGAATTGGAAGAAATACTTGTGTTAAAGCTTGTGATTCCTGTAGCATGCACGTATGGTGAACCGTTGTGTGGTGAAGTCAGAGCATGATTTGTTTAATGATTGTCAACCTTTGTGTGGAGGTCGGGATCGTGCGATGGTTAACTCCTACCAACCTTTCTCCTAGGAGCATGCGTCTAATACTTTGCTTTGATAACTAATAGGCTTTTGCAATAAGTATGTGAGTTCTTTATGACTAATGTTGAGTTCATGGATTATACACACTCTCACCCTTCCATCTTTGTTAGCCTCTCTAGCACCACGCAACTTTCGTCGATACGTTATACCCACCTTCCTCAAAACATCCACCATATACTTTCCTCAAAACAGCCACCATACCTACCTATTATGGCATTTTCATAGCCATTCCGAGATATATTGCCATGCAACACCACCATCCCGTTTTTTCTGACATGCACCATCATGTCCATATTGCTTATAAAGTCATATTTTGTTCTAGATATCGAGTTGTAAGTAAATAGAAGTATGATGATTTCCATTATTAGAGCATTGTCCCGTGTGAGAAAAGGATGATGGAAGCTATGGTTCCCTCACAAGTTGGGATGAGTCTCCGGACTTTACAAAAAATAAAAGAGGCCATCGAAGCCCATATTTTTTTTAAAGAGGCCAAAGATGCCCACCAAAAAAATGAGAGAAAGAGAGAAGGGAGAATGCTACTATCTTTTTCCACACTTTTGCTTCAAAGTAGCACCATGTTCTTCATAGAGAGTCTCCTATTTTGTCATTTTCATATAACTTGTGGAATTTCATATTTTGCACAACCACTTAGTTTCTTTTTTAGCTTTCATACACTTATAGCTCTAGTGCATTTGTTGCATGGCAATCCCTACTCACTCATATTAATATCTATTGATGGGCATCTCCATAGCCCGTTGATATGCCGAGTTGATGTGAGACTATCTTCTCCTTTTTCTTTTTGCAACCTCCATCATATTCTATTCCACCTATAGTGATATATCCATGGCTCATGCTCATGTATTACGTGAGAGTTGAAAAGGTTTGAGAACATAAATAGTTTGAAACAATTGCTTGACTTTCATCGGGGTTGTGGATGATTTCGATACTTTGTGTGGTGAATATGGAGCATAGCCACACTATATGATTTTGTAGGGATAACTTTCTAAGATCATGTTATTTTGAAAGGAAGCAATTGCCTTATTAGTATGCTTGAAGTATTATTGTTTTTATGTCAATATTGGACTTTTGTTTTGAATCTTATGGATCTGAATATTCATGCCACAATAAAGAGTATTACATGGATGAATATGTTAGGTAGCATTCCACATCAAAAATTCTGTTTTATCATTTACCTACACGAGGATGAGCAGGAATTAAGCTTGGGGATGCTTGATACGTCTCCAACGTATCTATAATTTTTTATTGTTCCGTGCTATTGTATTATCTGTTTTGGATGTTTTATATGCATTAATATGCTATTTTTGGGACTAACTTATTAATCTAGAGCCTAGTGCCACTTTCTGTTTCTTCCATGTTTTTGAGTATTGCAGATAAGGAATATTAAACACAGTGCAAACGGAATAAAATATACGGAATGGTTTTTCTTGGACCAGAAGACATCTAACAGACTTGGAGAAGGGAGTCGGAGACCTGCCGGGAGGCGAAAAGCCTGCAGGGCACACGCTAGGGGGTGTGGCTTGTGGCCCCCTGCAGCTCTCCTAACCCTAATCCTTGGCCTATAAATTCCCAAATATTCCCCCATTACCGAAGAGAGCCACAAAAATACTTTTCCCCCGCTAGGAACCTCTCTTCCCGTGAGATCCAATCTGGGAGCCTTTTCCGTTAATCTGCCGGAGAGGGAATTGATCACGGAGGGCATCTACGTCAACTCCATTGCCCCTCCTATGGTGCGTGAGCAGTTCACCAGAGACCTATGGGTCCATAGCTAGTAGCTAGATGGCTTCTTCTCTCTATTTGTTCTTCAACACCATGTTATTCATGATCTTCATGGAGATCTATCTCATGTAATACTCTTTCACGGTGTGTTTGTTGAGATCCCATGAATTGTGGGTTTATGTTCAAATTATCTATAAATATTATTTAAATCTTCTCTGAATTCTTATATGGATGATTTCATATCTTAGCAAGTCTCTTCGAGTTATTGGTTTGGTTTGGCCAACTAGATTGGTAATTCTTGCAATGGGGGAAGTGCTTAGTTTTGGGTTCAATTTTGCGGTGTCCTCACCGAGTGATAAAGTAGGGGTAGCGAGACACGTATTGAATTGTTTCCATCAAGGATAAAAATATGGGGTTTTCATCATATTGCTTGAGTGTATGCCACTACATCATTTCAACTTACTTAATGCGGTGCTCTGTTCTTCATGAACTTAATACTCTAGATGCAGGCAGGAGTCGGTCGATATGTGGAGTAATACTACTAGATGCAGAATCGTTTTGGTCTACTTGACAGGGGCATGATGCCTATATGCATAATCATTTCATTGGATATCTTCATAATTATTCGCTTTTCTATCAATTGCTCGACAGTAATTTGTTCACCCACCGTATTATTTTCCTTCATGAGAGAAGCCTCTAATGAAACCTATGGCCCCCGGGTCTATTTTTCATATTATACTTTTAGATCTATAAACGACAGAATACCAAAAATATATTGCTGCTATTTATTTACTTTTGTTTTACTATTAGTTCTAGAAATCTTGTATCTATCTCTATCAGATATCATCCTTGGAAATAACTCTGAAGGGATTGACAACCCCTTTTAAGCGTTGGGTGCAGGTGTTTGATTGTTTGTGTAGGTACTACGATTGGGGCCTTGCTTGTTCCTCCTACTGGATCGATACCTTGGTTCTCAAAAAACTGAGGGAAATACTTATCTACTTCGATGCATCACCCTTTCTTCTTCAAGGGAAAACCAACGCAAGCTCACGAGGTAGAAATACAGCGGTGAGGAGAGGCATTGATATCCTTTGCGTCTAAGAGACCAAATGGAGGGGACACAAGGCGAAGGAGGTGGAGGGTACCGTCTTCAAGGTATGGTACACCAGGACGGTTTCAAAATGAAATGGAGTAGGCATGTTGATCAGCAAGAGCCTCAAGTATGGAGTGGTAGCCGTCAAGAGACGTGGGGACCGAATTATCCTGGTCAAGCTCGTAGTTGGGGACTTAGTTCTCAATGTTATCACCGTTTATGCCCCGCAAGTAGGCTACAATGAGAACACCAAGAGGGAGTTGTGGGAAGGCCTAGAGGACATGGTTAGGAGTGTACTGATTGCGAGAGGCTCTTCATAGAAGGAGACCTCAATGGCCACGTGGGCACATCTAACACACGTTTTGAAGGGGTGCATGGGGGATTTGGCTATGGCATTAGGAATCAAGAAGGAGAAGATGTCTTAAGCTTTGCACTAGCCTACAACATGATCGTATCTAACACCCTCTTTAAGGAGAGAGAATCACTTCTAGTGACTTGCAGTAGTGGGAAACAATCTAGCGAGATTGATTTCACCATCGCGAGAAGAGAGGACACGCGTGCACGCCTAGACTATAAGGCGATACTTGGAGAGAGTGTTGTCCCTCAACATAAGCGTGTGGTTGCTGACTTCCGCTTTCGGATTTGTGTCCAGCGGGACAAGCGTTCCAAAGTCGCTAAAACGAAGTGGTGAAGGCACAAGGGGGGGGGGTAGCTCAAGCATTCAAGGAGAGGGTCATTAAGGAGGGCCCTTCGGAGGAAGGAGGTGATGCAGACAACTTTTGGATGAAAATAGCGACTTGCATTCGTAAGTTTGCCTCAGAGGAGTTGGAGTGTCCAGGGGAAGTAGAAGAGAATCTAAAGATACCTGGTGGTGGCACGATGATGCCCAAAAGGTAATTAAGGAGAAGAAAGATGATTTCAAACGCCTATATCTGGATAGGAGTGCAAACAACATAGAGAAGTACAAGATGGCAAAGAAGGCCGCAAAGCGAGCTGTGAGTGAAGCAAGGTGTCACGCGTATGAGGACCTCTACCAACGGTTAGACACGAAGGAAGGCGAAAGGGACATTTATAAGATGGCCAAGATCAGAGAGAGGAAGACGAGGGATGTTGACCAAATCAAGTGCATCAACGACGAAGCAAATCAACTCCCCGTGAAGAACGATGAGATTAAGCATAGATGGCGGGAGTACTTTGACAAGCTCTTCAATGGGGAGAGTGGGAGCTCTACCATTGATATGGATGACTCCTTTGATGATATTAGCAGCCGTTTTGTGCGGTGGATCCAGGAGTAGGAGTTCAAGGAGGCATTAAAGAGGACAAAAGGAGGCAAGGCGATGGGCCCTGATTGTATCCCCATTGAGGTGTGGAGATGCCTGAGGGACATAGCGGTAGTATGGCTAACCAAAAATTTTGACCTCATTTTTTAGGCAAACAAGATGCGAGAAGAGTGGAGACGTAGTATATTAGTACCAATCTTCAAGAACAAGGGGGACGTTTAGAGTTGTACTAATTACCGTGGAATTAAACTGATGAGCCATACAATGAAGCTATGGGAGAGAGTCATTGAGCACCGCTTACTAATGACCCACAAGTGTAGGGCATCTATCGTAGCCTTTTCGATAAGTAACAGTGTCTAACCGAACAAGGAGCAGGAGGTATTGACAAGTGATCTTGAGCAAGGAATAACTGCAAGTACTGAAAGGTAACTTTGTATGGGTTTTCTAGTATAGGCAACAAGAAAATAAATGCAAGTAAAGTAAATGGTGCCGAGGTGCAGCAAGTGGCCCAATCCTTTTGAACACAAAGGATAAGCCGAGGGACTAAACTTATAAAGACTAAAGCGTTCCCGAGGACACACGGGAGAAATAGTCTAGTGCTTTCGCCATACTCTGTCTAGTACTATGTTTTGCATTGATAAGTGTTATGTGGGTGGATCTTAACTAGTGCACCATCTAGTCTAAGACAAGTACACTCTTATGATTAATCCCTCTTGCAAGCATCCGCAAATACAAGAGAGAAATTAAGGCAAAGCCAAACCATAGCAATAAGCTTTAGGATCCAATACACCCTCATGCAAAAGTATGCAAACTCGAGTTCAGGTTTCTGTCACTACGGCAACCCACCATAAGCATTCTTTATACACGATGCATTCCCCTAGGTCCTTAAAAGGTGAAGTGTAATGTAGTCGATGTTCACATAACACCACTAGAAGAATAACACCATAACTTAAATATCAATCAAAACATATTACTTCAACATCATATGACTACTAGCATCTAAACTTTTCCCATGTCCTCAAGAAATAATGGAACTACTCACAAGACATAAAAGATATCATGATCAGAGGTGATGAAAATTTGATTAACAATCTGGTCATAACAATAATCCTCCAACAAAACTCGATATCATTCACCACAAAAGAGTAATCAACACCGGTAGAGTAGAGAGGATGAATAGTGCAAGGTACAACTCTCATTGAAATGGTGAAGTAGATGGGATGAAGGTGGAGATGGTGTTGGTGTTGGTGATGATGGTGATGATGATCTCGATGATGCCCGTGACGATGGTAATGACGATGAGGACGATCTCCCCCTCCCGGGAGGAGTTCTCCTCGGCGGAATCTTCCCGTCGGAAAGGTCTTCCCTTATCTATAGGTTTCCACCGCGGAGCGGCGGCGAAATCGCGAAAACTCTTCTGTCCCCAGAATTTTTAGGTCAAGAGGGACATATAGGCCAAAGGAGAGCACCGGAGGCAGGAACCACCACCCAGGCGGCCTCCTGGCACGGCCTAGGGGGGGCCGCGCCAGCAGGTCGCCTGGGTGACTGGTGGCCCCCCCTCCGGCTCTTCTTTGGCCTGTCTTCGGGATGCGTTCGGAAACTTCTTCCCTCCGGTTTTCAGCGCAGTTGGAGATGTTTTGATATTGTAACTCTTCGTGCTATTTTCTCCGTTGAATCCGGCGTGTGCTATTTCGGCATTGGAAACTTGTAAACTGTGTAAAATAAGCCAAAACACTATAAGTAGATCATCATAAAGTGAAATATATCAATGAATAGAGACAAATTATGATACAAAATAGTGATGCATTTTGGACATATCACTTACGAAGAATGACAAGCGTGACCAAAAATTAATTTGGTTTCATGCCTGGGAGGTCAACCATGGAAGCCATTTTCTTGGTACGACAACTTATGGAGAGATATAGGGAGCAAAAGAGGGACTTGCATATGGTGTCCATTGACTTGGAGAAGGAATATGACAAGATACCACGGAATGTTATGTGGTGGGCCTTGGAGACACACAAAGTCCCAGCAAAGTACATTACCCTTATCAAGGACATGTACGATAATGTTGTGACAAGGGTACGAACAAGTGATGGCGACACTGATGACTTCTTGATTAAGATAGGACTACATGAGGGGTCAGCTTTGAGCCCTTATCTTTTTGCCTTGGTGATGGACGAGGTCACAAGGGATATACAAGGAGATATCCCATGGTGTATGATCTTTGCAGACGATGTGGTGCTAGTCAATGATAGTCGTACGGGGGTTAATACGAAGTTGGAGTTATGGAGGCAAACCTTGGAATCGAAACGTTTTAGACTTAGTAGGCCAAAGTCCAAGTACATGAGGTGTGCTTTCAGTACTACAATGCGTGAGGAGGAGGAGGATGTTAGCCTTGATGGTCAGGTGGTGACTCAGAACGACACCTTTCGATATTTGGGGTCAATGTTGCAGAAGGATGGGGATATCGATGAAGATTTGAACAATCGAATTAAAGCTGGATTGTAGAAGTGGCACCAAGCTTCTGGCATTCTCTCTGACAAGAGGGTGTCACAGAAGCTAAAAGGAAAGTTCTATAGGACGGCGGTTCGACCAGCAATATTGTATGGCGCTGAGTGTTGGCCGACTAAAAGGCGACATGTGCAACAGTTAGGTGTGGCAGAGATGCACATGTTGATATGGATGTGCGGCCACACAAGGAAGGACCGAATCCGAAATGATGATATACAAGATAGAGTCGGGGTAGCGCCAATTGAAGAGAAGCTTGTCCAACATCGTTTGAGTTGGTTTGGGCATATTCAGCGCAGTACTCCAGAAGCCCCAGTGCATAGCGGACAGCTAAATGATCGAGATAATTGCAAAAGAGGCCGGGGTAGACCGAACTTGACATGGGAAGAGTCCGTAAAAAGAGATCTCAAGGATTGGAGCATCACCAAAGAACTAGCCACGGACAGGGGGTGCATGGAAGCTTGCTATCCATGTGCCAGAACCATGAGTTGGTTGCGAGTTCTTATGGATTTCACCTCTAGCCTACCCCAACTTGTTTGGGACTAAAGGTTTTGTTGTTGTTGTTGTTTGCTTCGAATCTTCAAATTATTAAAATTTTCAAATTCCTCAAACGCTCAAATACTTCAAACTTTTCAACATATGTTCTTCATTGACTATATACACATATATTTATGTTTGATCTTTCAAAGTCATCAACAACATTCACTTATTGCTAAGTCTTCATGTTGGTTTTTCTTGTAAGGGAATGTGATCGGACCCGTTCCCCCTCTATGTTAAGCTCGACCCAGTCAGTTCTCAAATTCTTCATATGCTTTCTATTTGAAACCCGTTAAAAGTCTTCACTTAGTCATTGTGAGGTGAAGAATTTGCAAATAAAATCTTCAAAAATGTCTTATCAAAATTTTCGGCAATTGCCGCTCAAACCGCACCCACTACCCACGATCTCACACTAACTCCACCTCTTGATATGTGGGTGACACTTCTCAAGCACAGAGGAAGAGTCAGGGGCAGTTTGGTCTGAAATCTTTGGGCTCGACCGTTTTCACCTAGGATATAAATACCCCTGCAATCCCCTCAGTTACTCTCTCTTCCTCTCGATCTCGCTTTTCACCGCTCGAAGCTCAAACCTAGCACCGCCGCTGGAAATCATCGCCACTAGAGAGGAAGAAATTCACTGCCTTAACCTCCTCGTCGCCGTACTCATGCCGGTCGCGGACATCCGCCCTCCGCTGCTGTCATAACTATCTTCTGCCACCAAGTTAGGGCACCGAAGATCTAACAAGACGAACTTCTCCCCCACTTCTTCGTGTTAGCCGTGTTCTTCGGCGTGAGTAATTAAAATCTAATTTTACTGCCCTTGTAGATCTTTGTGTTTCCATAAAAACTTCAAAAAGTGTTTATTCCTCAACAAATTCATCGTATGAACACTTCCTATGCTTAGATCACTTCATCAATTTCACTAAGTCCTATTATTCTTCAAAATATTCCTCAGTTGTGTGAATTTTCGGATCTGCACAACTCTGGAACCTAAGTCAAGAACACTTAGCAAAATTCTTCAAGACATATTTGGTCAAATTCCATAACTTGAGTTATTTTTGAAAATCTTCTGAGAACGCATATGACCTCTTCAAATTCTTCGCATGTATACTTTGTTCACACGTTCAAAATGTATGTTGACGAATCTCTAGGTTCTCATCAACTTAACTCATTTACATCATTTCTTGAAGAATATTTGCACACCTCCTCAGAATCCTCAAAAGTTCAAATTCCTCACGTGAAAAAAATGGCTGATGGGAAGAGACAGCAGAAAGGAAGAAAGAAGCCAAAGGCAAACACTCCCTTTGAAATATGTGAGGAAATATATGATGAATACCGCACACCAGATCAAGAAATATATGGGAAGGAACCTAAAGGGAAGCGCAAGACGTGCATACAGAAAGTTGAGAGGAGATGGGCCAAAAATGGAAGGAGGACATATATGTGACTTCCAAATACATGAAGAAATTCGCATTGAAACCTCCATGCCCAAGACCTCCTCTTGCTGAAGGCCAAGTCGCTAATCGCACTAGCCTTGTCAGTGGTGAGGACTTTCCTATCGAATGAGCTAAGCATCAGTCAAAACTGCAGAAGACTACAAAAGATGCCGTGAGGAGATTCAACTTGGAGACTGCTGCTCCAACTGCTGCTGCCGCCTCCTCTATTGCTGAAGCTTGTGGCACAGAAATAGCTCCAAAGCGAGATTTGGTGAAGAAATCCGCTGTGAAGACAAAATCTTCAACTTCACAATCCTCATAGTAAAATCCTCAACCACCTCCAACTATGTCTGCAATGTCCTCAGCGACTGCCAAAAATGTCCACAATACCAGCGCATCTGGAAACAAGTCAGCGAACCATGGGAACTGCGATTCCCTCAGGACCCTCTACACCTGGCTCTGCACACACTTCTTCAAGTGCAACCATGAATATGAAGATGACCGCTGGGCGAGGAAAAAGACCAATCCCTAAGAAGGTGGTCTTCAACATTCCCTCTGGATCTAAGGAAGAAGAGGCTGATGATGATGAATTAGCTCAAATCCTGAGAAACAAACAAGAGAGGGTTGCTCACCACAAAGGCACAAATATTCCTCTGATGCTGGATCCTAGGGTGGTGCTAGACTTCATTGACCTATTGTATAAAAATCCTTAGACTCCGATTGATGATTTGCAGCTTCCACCTCGGACAAGCCATGTGTTAGCAAAATTTATTGCTCAAGAGAAATGGAAATTTGAGAAGGCCGAGAGGGCCAGAAAGGAATAAACTCGAAAGGTGAGGTTTGTGAAGAACAACCTCCTCTCCTTGACCCCTGAACAACTTGTTTACACAGAAACTGAGATCAAAAACCTCAGTGAAGGATACAGTCTCTATCATGCGGATTGGAAAGGTGCAAACATCAGATTCGTCAACATGGCGACCAAGGCCATCACGGATCACTATGCAAGGGTTGAAACTCCAACACAATCATAAATTCCTCAGGCTAGCTCCTCCACACGACATGCTGAAGAGATTGTGAGGCCTGAGGAAATTCAAGCGCCTGGAGATATTGCACCTGAAGAGCTTGCCAGGTTAGGTGAACAAACTGCTGCGTTTGAAGAAAATGCTCCTGCAAGGACGACTGCATGAGTCGTGCCTCAAGAATGTGCTCTGACAACAAAATCTTCAAGAGTTAAGAAAACAACACTTCCTTTTGCATCAGAAGTGAGGAAAACAAAGGTTGTTGAAAAGGAAGCCTCTAAGACGTGGAAAGCGTCAACGAGCACAGATTCCTCAGAAGCCAAATGCTTCAGGACTTTTCAAGTTCCTAAAATGCACCTATTGATGCTACTCCAATCAGCAGGGTACCCTCTTATGAGATGGTGCCATTTGGTGAAGGACATGTCATCTCAGAAGGGGATGAAGAAATTGAAGATAATCGATCTGCTGCTTCCACAAAGCCGGTCGATGAAGAAATTGAATTGGAACCAAATACTTCAATTCCTCAAGCATCATCACCTCCGGCTTAGTAGAGAAGAGAGGCGAGAGTTGAAGAAATGGAAGAAGATGTGGATGTTGGCTGCCACACACGTGTTATTAATGATGATTATTGGGAAGAAGCTCATCCCAACTCACTGCTGGCCACTCCACTTCCTCAAAATGCTCAGTCCCTAGTTGTTACTCAAGAATTCACACTGGGACTGATGACTGACACACTCCGATGAAATCAATTCCGGAGGAAGAAAAAACTGCATCAACTGAATAAACTGTAGATCAAACCACCACTGAGGATATTGCTGCACCTGTCATTGATGAATCTACAATGCATATTCCTCACACTGAAGAAATTGTGGCTGAAGAAACTGCTCCTCAAGGTGAGGTTACTGCTGATGAACATCATGTTCAAAATCCTCAATCAGCAGTTCTTCTCGCTGAAGTTCCTCGGAATGAAGAAGATCTCCGAAGACTTGTGGGAAGATATACGCCAAATCTTCAACCCAAGACTCTTCATCCATTTAGAGGTACAAATAGACCCAAATTCCTCAAGGAGAAATGTTTTGATGAACATCATTTCTTCATCGGTGCAAATCTATATGATTCTCCGAGGATAAGGCGCAAGAGATTCTGTACTGCCACTCAAATGAACTTCTACGGTGTTGTGCTCTTTGGGAAGAATAAGATTTTTCAACACCGTCAAATTCCTCATGTAGACATGGAATTGATTCCTTGTTTCACGCTAGTCCTCAGTGTTCTGCATGATCCTATCCATTGCCATTCTGCATGGATATATGAGATTGAAATGAAGAGCTAATTCTTCAATTCTATGCCACTTTGCATCTTTCTCGTGAAGCACAAGACATCAGCTCTTGGATTCTTGACTGGATGACCGAAGACACACACTACACTGCTCCTGCAACAGAATTTCCTCGTGTGGTCCTAGTTGCAATCCCCTCACAAGGAGCCAAATGCATCTATGATGAACCTGAGCTTCCCAATCACCTTATGCAATTGCTAATGAAGCCTTTGGCTCCTTGCAAGCCACCAAGGACCACATTCCTCGTCAAGGATCTGCTATATGTGCAAAGAATAGTGTACTGCATCTTGACCAAAACACTCAGCCCAATCAAGGGTCACAACTCTGAAGAAGAATACATGGTGGGAATCATGAAGAATTTGCTATTCAACATCATTCGTGGGATTCCCATAAATCTTCACGATTTCTTCATCAAGGACTTTGGCCAGTATTGCTATGTCACCTTTTGAACTGAAGCCTTATGCGCCATGGATCATGAAATTCATCAGAGCGAGACTCTCCATACCTTACAAAGCAGATTTCCAAAATCAATTCAGCTATCTACCCCCACTCGAAGTCCTTAAGAAATCCTTCGAGCTGATTGAAGGCAAAGGCAAAGCTGTTATTGATGAAGGATCTTATCCCTTTGATGGAAAATTTCGCAAAGCAACATCCTACCCCACCAATGATGACACTGCATCACAAGACTCTGCTACAAAAGCCTCAGCTAAAATGCCTCGGGAGTCTACCCCGTGCGTGATGACTGATCGTGAGCTTCTTCTAAGTCCTCATCAAAAGGTCAATCAGAATCACAAGTGGGTAAAGAGTTAGTTTGGTGCAATTGTGTGTGACATGACTGTGACGCATAATGTGGTGCGGAAGAATCACTACTATCGTCATGAAATCTTTGACCGCACATGGGCCATTCTGTCTCGCCTCAAGACTCCTGAAGAACTCAAGGAGATGGAATTTAAGCAAGACGTTGATTGGTCGTGGCCGCCCAAGAAGAAATTCAAGAAGGTTCAAATTCCTCTACTTGTGACTAGTTCATTTTATTCATCACGCTCAATTCGTGAACCTGAGGGTTGATACGTCTCCAACGTATCTGTAATTTTTTATGGTTCCATACTATTATCTTGTCAACTTTGGATGTTTTATATGCATGAATATGCTATTTTATATCTTTTTTGGGACTAACCTATTAACTCAGTGCCTAGTGCCAGTTTCTGTTTTTTCCGAGTTTTTGACCTTTTTCAGAACGGAGTGCAAATGGAATAAAACTTTCGCGATGATTTTTTTGGACCAAAAGAGACCCCCGAAGCTTTGGAAGAAGACCAGAAGAGCCACGAGGGAGTCACAAGCCCAAGAGGCCCCCCTAGGCCGGGCCGAGCAGGCTTGTGACCTCCTCGTGGGTCCAACCGACGTAATTCCACCGCCATAAATTCCTATAAATACAGAAACCCCCCCCCCCCCCAAAAGAAACCTAAATCGGGAGTTCCGCGGCCGCAAGCCTGTGTAGCCACCAAAACTCAATCGGGAGCCCGTTCCGGCACCCTACCGGAGGGGGAACCCATCTCCGGTGGCCATCTTCATCATCCCGGCGATCTCCATGACAAGGAGGGAGTAGTTCTCCCTCGGGGCTGAGGGTATGTACTAGTAGCTATGTGTTTGATCTCTCTCTCTCGTGTTCTTGAGATGTCATGATCTCGATGTACCTCGGGCTTTGCTACTATAGTTGGATCTTATGATGTTCTTCCCCCTCTCCCTTCTTGTAATGAATTGAGTTTTCCCTTTGGAGTTATCTTATCAGACTGAGTCTTTAAGAACACTTGATATATGTCTTGCACGTGTCTATCTGTGGTGACAATGGGATATTCATGTGAGTACTTGATGTATGTTTTGGTGATCACCTTGCGGGTTTCGTGACATCAGGAACCTATGCATATGGGTTGGCACATGTTTTGACTCTCCAGTAGAAACTTTAGGGCACTATTTGAAGTTCTATGTGTTGGTTGAATAGATGATTCTGAGATTGTGTGATGCATATCGTATAATCATGCCCACGGATACTTCAGGTGACAATGGAGTATGTAGGTGACATTAGGGTCTTGGTTGATATGTGTCTTAAGGTGTTATTTGCTACTTCTCAAACAACAGCGCCAGAAATTCACACGTCGACGGAGACTTGCTTGCGTTGGTTTTTCCCTTGAAGAGGAAAGGGTGATGCAGCACAGGAGCAGTAAGTATTTCCCTCAGTTTGAGAACCAAGGTATCAATCCAGTAGGAGAATCTCATCAAGTCTAGAGTACCCGCGCAAACACAAAAGAGCTTGCACCCAACGCTATAAAGGGGTTGTCAATCCCTTCGAGATTGATTGCAAAGTGAGATATGAAGGCGGAAAGTGCAACAAAGTAAAACAGTAAGGCTGAAAATATGGTGTGAAGTAGACCCGGGGGCCATAGTGTTCACTAGAGGCTTCTCTCAAAATAGCAAATATTACGGTGGGTGAACAAATTACTGTCGAGCAATTGATAGAACCGCGCAAAGTCATGACGATATCTAAGGCAATGATCATACATATAGGCATCATGTCCGAGACAAGTAGACCAATACTTTCTGCATCTACTACTATTACTCCACACATCGACCGCTATCCAGCATGCATCTACTATATTGAGTTCATGACGAACAGAGTAACGCCTTAAGCAAGATGACATGGTGTAGAGGGATAATCTCAAACCAATGATGAAAACCCCATCTTTTTACCCTTGATGGCAACAACATGATACGTTCCTCGCTAGCCCTTCTGTCACTGGGTGAGGTCACCGCACGGTATGAACCCAAAACCAAGCACTTCTCCCATTGCAAGGATCATAGATCAAGCTGACCAAACAAAACCCACAACTCAAAGAGAATTACAAGGATATGAAATCATGCATATAAGAGATCATAAGAAACTCAAATAAGATACATAGGTAATCTGATCATAAATCCACAATTCGTCGGATCTCGACAAACACACCGCAAAAGAAGATTACATCGGATAGATCTCCATGAAGATCATGGAGAACTTTGTATTGAAGATCCAAGAGAGAGAAGAAGCCATCTAGCTACTAGCTATGGACCCTTAGGTCTATGGTGAACTACTCACGCATCATCGGAGAGGTCATGGTGTTCATGAAGAAGCCCTGCGTATCCGAATCGCCCCTCTAGCACGGCACCAGAACATGCCCCGGATGGGATCTTGTGGAGACACAAGCTTGCGGCGGCGGAAAAGTACTTTCGATGATATCTTGATTTTTTCTGGAATTTTTGGGAATATATAGGTGAAAGACCAAGGGCATAGGTGGCCCAGGGAGCCCACAAGCCTGGGAGGCGCGGGCCCCCTTGGACGCACCTAGGGGGCTTGTGGTGTCCCTGGTGGCCCCGTGCCTTGGTTCTCAAGTTCCCTGATCGTATTCTGTTTTGGAAAAAATCTTTTTGGAAGTTTTGTTCCGTTTGGACTCCGTTTAAAATCCTCCTCTGAAAAGGGTCAAAAACACGGAAAAAATAGTAACTAGCACTTGGCACTGAGTTAATAAGTTAGTCCTAAAAAAGATATAAAAGGCATACAAGACATCCAAAGTTTGACAAGATAATAGCATGAAACCATCAAAAATTATAGATACGTTGGAGACGGATAATTATTCTAGTACGAACTCTAGGATGGATTGAGCGGAAAGAATAGCTTTGTGTTATTTTACTACGGACTCTTGAATAGATCGATCAGAAAGAATAACTTTGTGGTGGTTTCTTACCCGACAATAAGCTCTTCGTTTGTTCTCCGCTATTAGTTACTTTGGAGTGACTCTTTGTTGCATTTTGAGGGCTAGTTATATGATCCAATTATGTTATCATTGTTGAGAGAACTTCATTAGTGAAAGTATGAACCCTAGGCCTTGTTTCCACGCATTGCAATACCATTCGTGCTCACTTTTACTACTAGTTACATTGTTGTTTTTGTAATTTCGGGTTACAAAAACCTATATCCACCATCCATATTGCACTTGTCTCACCATATCTTCGCCGAACTAGTGCACCTATACAATTTACCATTGTATTGGGTGTGTTGGGGCACAAGAGACTCTTATATATTTGGTTGCAGGGTTGCTTGAGAGAGACCATCTTCATCCTACGCCTCCCACGGATTGATAAACCTTAGGTCACCCACTTGAGGGAAAATTGCTACTGTCCTACAAATCTCTGCACTTGGAGGCCCAACAACGTCTACAACAAGAAGGTTGCGTAGTAGACATCAAGGATCTTGATGACCCTGATGTCGGTCCTTCAACGACAAACGACCCCGACAATGCTGGCGCTCCTCCTCCACCAACAAGGTGGAATTCTTCAAGGGTGTTAATCCTCAGTTTATTCCCTTTTCATCACTTCATGACATAGGGGGATAAATTTGAGTTAGTCTTCAAGTGGGTCTATCTTATAGGATATAGTTTTTGTTAAGTTGCAACTCCCGTTCTTCGTTCTTCTGATTTAGATATATGAGTTGTAAGCTTAAGTCCGGTGGTGGTCTGACACTTTTGAACCATTTTGTTCGCATGCTTATTCCTCATGTTGATTAATGCACGCATGTTGAAATCTATGAGACACCACTTTCCATCATGCATTTCAATTTCCTCATGATATATGTTGAATGTGTGCATGGATTACAAGATATAGGGGGAGATCTCCGTGGTATAAATCTACAATGTGCATTTGCAGTCCAAAGCAAATTCTTCAAATATGCACATCTTTAGGGGGAGTTTCTCAATATCTTGTAATTAATTTCCTCAAACTCCGTACTTATAATTCATATATTTATCCCTGCTAAAAACATAACCTATTTGTCACCAATCACCAAAAAGGGGGAAGATTCTAAGTGCATCTAGTGCCCCATAGTGATTTTGGTGTGTTGAAGACTTATAGGTTAAGAGACTAATGTGTTTGTGAGTGTACAAAGGCTCTATAAGTCGCTGAGGAGTTTGAGTTATTCGAAGAATATCGACCCCTAAAAATGAATGTCTTCATCTGAAGACTTTGATGATTCCTCAAAGATTTTGAAAGCGGGGAAATTGGTGTGTCCTTGAAGACATTGATGCGAGGACTTTGAAGCGTGAAGACTTTTGTTTTCTTAGTTTCATTTCCATTCTTTTGAGTCATATGAACACCGTACTCTTAGAGGGGGTCGAGATAAAACTATGGAAAAGTTTCCAAGTGATGCTCATCTCAAAGCCTATACATACCCAATCCTTCGAGTGAAGCCTTTGGAAATCTTTTACACTTTAGTCAATTTCTTCAGTGTCAGAGATGAAGATCTTCTGGGTGTGAGGAAATTGCTCTAAATAATGATAACCCACAAGCATAGGGGATTCTTTGTAGCCTTCTTCGATAAATAAGAGTGTCAAACCCAAAGAGGAGCTAAAGGCAGAACAAATATTCCCTCAAGTTCTATCGACCGCCGATACAACTCTACACATGCTTGACATTTGCTTTACCTAAAACAGGTATGAAACTATTTTGCAAGAATAAAACTACGAGTACTTTGCGAGAATAAAACTACGAATAAATTGCAAGGTAATAAAAGTGGATAGCTTTTGTCAACAAGAAAGTCATTTGTCCCTAGGCAATCGATAACAAGTGACGATAATCATTCTTGCAATTTTATATGAGGGAGAGGCATGAGCTAATATACTCTCTTTGCTTGGATCATATGCACTTATGATTGGAACCCTAGCAAGAAGCCGCAACTACTAAAGATCATTAAGGTCGTGAAAACCAACCATAGCATTAAGTATCAAGTTATCTTTACTCCCATACGCCATAACCCACTTATCCGCGTTTAGGCTGTTGTCACCCAGCACCGACAATAAGCAAACCATGAACATATTGCAACACCCTACAACGGGGGCCCCTCACGTTTCCGTGACACGAAGGGCATCGTAGGAAAACACCATAAATAAAATATACAATCATACCAACCAAGATCACGATTAACCCACGAGACAAAACGGATCTACTCAAACATCATAGGATAGCCAAACATCATTGGGAAATAATATATGGAGTTTAGCACCATGTTTAAGTAGATATTATAGTGGGGAGAAGGGGTGTTACACCACTGCATAGAGGGGGGGGGGGAAGTTGGTGTTGACAGTAGTAAGGTTGTTGATGTAGATCGTTGTCATGATCCTAGCCCCGGCGGCACTCCGGCACCACCAGGAGAGAGGGGGAGAGAGCCCACCTCCTTCTTATTCTTCCTTGGCCTCCCCCCTAGATGGGAGGAGAGTTCCCCCTCTGGTCCATGGCCTCTATGGCAGCGGAGGGGCGGGAGCCCCTCCGAGATTGGATCTCCCTCTCTGTTCTCTTTTGTTTCGCGCTTCCCAGATCTGGCCCTTCACGGTTTCTTAAATTCCTAGAGATTTGTAACTACGATTGCGCTGAAATTTTTACACCTTTTTTCCATAAATTATCTTTCTTGCGCGAGAAGAAGGGCTCCAACCGACGTTCGAGGAGGACACAAGACACCAGGGCACGCTTGGGCCTGTGGCGCGCCCTGGTGGGTTGTTGGCTCCGTGGGCCCCCATTTGCGTTGATTCCACCTCCCAAAATATCACATTAATTCCAAAATAATTCCCCGTAAATTTTTATCATGTTTGGACTTCATTTGATATGGATTTTCTGCGATACAAAAATATGCAAAAAACAGGAACTCGCACTCGGCACTAGATCAATAGATTAGTCGCATAAATCATATAAAAAGTTGCCAAAAGTATGTGAAATTTCTATAATATTGGCATGAAACAATCAAAAATTATAGATACGATGGAGACATATCAACATCCCTAGGTTAATTCCTGCTCGTCCTGGAGTGTGTAAATGGTAAAAATAAAATGATGTGGAATGCTACCTAGCATAAACGTGATCATATATCTAATCATGGCATGAATAGTAAGACATAAGTGATTGAAAGCAATAGTCTATAATTTGACATAAAGACATCAATACTCAGGCATCCCAATAAACAATCATGTCTTTCAAAATATCAACGCTAAAGAAAGCTATCCCTACAAAGTCATATAATCTTGTCATGCTCTGTCTTCTTAACACAAAGTATAAATCATGTCCTATCCCGGTGTCAGCCAAGCAATTGGTTCATACTTCTAAACATGCTTCAGCTTTTTTAACACTCACGCTATACATGAGCGCAAGCCATGTATTTAGCACTACGGGTGGAATAGAGTATGATGATAGGGGTAAATATGGAGAAGACAAAAAAGCAAGAAAGTCTCACATGGACGCGGCTAACCAACGGACTATGGAGATGCCCATCAATTGATATCAATGTGAGGAGTAGGGATTGCCATGCAACGAATGCACTAAGAGCTATAAGTGTATGAAAGCTTCATTTGAAAAGTAAGTAGGTGTGCATCTAATCCTATAATGAACAATTCCCACTTCTATATGAAAGTGACAACATAGGAGACTCTCCATATGAAAAACATGGTGCTACTTTGAATCACAAGTGTGGAACTAGCATGCCCCTTCACTCTTTTTTTCCTTTTTTCCTTTCTTTTCTTTTTATTTTTCTTTTTTTCTTTTTTTATATTTTTTTTCTCTCACTGTCCGGAGTCTCATCCCCACTTGTGGGGGAATCATAGTCTCCATCATCGTTTCCTCATTGGGACATGCTCTAATAATGAATAATGATGATCATCACAATTCTATTTACTTATAACTCAAAATAAATAAAAATGTCAACTCGATACCTAGAACAAAATATGACTCTACATGAATGCCTCTTACAGTGTACCAGGATATTCAATGATCTAGCGCAACAAGTATAAAAAATGATGCACGGTGGCTGAGCCACAACTACTATGTCAGTTCTATGATCACGCAAAGCAATACGACAATGAATGCTCAAGTCAAACGGAGGCGGTGGAAATTACATGGCAATATATCTCGGAATGGCTATGGAAAGTCCATAATAGGTAGGTATGGTGGCTGTTTTGAGGAAGATATAATAAGGCTTATGTGTGATAGAGTGTATCATATCATGGGGTTTGAACGCACGGGCGAGGTTTGCACCACGTCTCGAGGTGAGAAAGGACAATGCATGGTACCATAGAGGCTAGCAAATTGTGGAAAGGTAAGAGTGCGTACAATGCATGGACTCACATTAGTCATAAAGAACTCATATACTTATTGCAAAAGTTTATTAGCCCTTGAAGCAAAGTGCTACTACGCATGCCCCTAGGGGGGAGGTTGGTAGGAGTTAACCATCGCGCGCCCCCGACCTTCACACAAAGATAGATAATCAAGGATAAATTGTGCTCCAACTTCCCGGCATAACGAGATACTATATGTGCATGCTTCGGGAATCACAAACCTTAACACCAATATTCTTGCTAACCACAACCATTTACTAGTACCTCCCACATATTCCATCTCTATATTTCCAAACTATTGCAAGGACTCAAACATATCATATTCAGTGATCCATAAGTTTTATGTAGAATTTTATGACTAACCATGCAAATGATCAATTCCTGTTGACTCTCTAAATAGATATAAGTGAAGCATGAGAGTTTAATTTTTTCTACAGAAGATCATGCTCTAATAAGTATAAGTGAAGCAATAGAGAATTATACAAACAAAGGTTTTCTATGTGAAGAGAAACAGACAATCCAAACTTAAAATGATATAAGTGAGGCACATGAAGCATTCTATAAAGCCATACTCAAAATATATAAGTGAAGTGCAATGATCATTCTATAAATCAACCCTGGACTATCTCATACCGACATGGTGCATAAAAGAAAAAAATGAAAAATAAATGCAAAAGACGCTCCAAGATTTGCACATATCACATGAACGAAGCAAAGACGAAAACATACCGATACTTGTTAAAGAAAGACGGGATGCCTTTCGGGGCATCCCCAAGCTTAGGTGCTTGAGTCTCCTTGAATATTTACTTGGGGTGCCTTGGTAATCCCCAAGCTTGAGCTCTTGCCTCTCCTCCTTCTCCTCATATCGATACTTCCTCGATATTTGATCACTTCATCCACACAAAATTGTAGCTACTGTAATATAACTTTTCCATGGCACATACCACCGATAAAAATCGATAGTTTCATCAAAACAAGCAAAACAATGCATCAAAAACAGAATATGTCTTAAACAGGACAGTCTATAGCAATCTTTACATCTACCATACTTATGTTACTCCAAAAAATCTTAAAAATTAGGACGAAATAAAAACAAATTATAGAAAGACTGTGCAAAAAGTTTCAGAACCTTTTTACGTTCCAGTAAAAAATGAAAATTCACGCGCTACAACCAAAGTTTCTGTTTCTGCACCACACATACCAACAAGCAATCTACCCATCCTAAAGGCGAATCTTGGCACATTATTTTTATAATACAATGGATTTGTAAAAGGGGATAATTATTTTATTGAGAATCTTCATGAAAAATTGTACATTGTTTCCATGATCATGAACACAAGTGTTCAAGGTCGACCCTCACTTCACCAATGCATCACGTTTAAATCGCTTCTATTTAGTGAAGTTTTAAGTTCCCCTCTTTATTTTTTGTTTTCAAACTTTATAAAGCACTCAACAGAATTAAATGACTCTCTAAAACTTCCGGGTTGTCTCCCTGGCAGCGCTTTATTTAAAGCCATTAAGCTAGGCATAAAGTGCTCAAGTAATGGATCCACGAGGATCCCAAGGTATATCAAAGCCAATTTTAATTAATAATGATTTGACATTTAGTAGTGATCACAAACCAACATATATTAAGCAATGACGAAGTCTAACTCTCTTCCTATGCATCGCATGTCATACAAGAACAAATCATGCACATCAAGTAAAGGCCAATTGTAACATCCCAAAATTATAAATTTTGGAATGTTAATATAATTATTAGATTGATTGTTTGTTTGTTTGCTGAGTGACTGAAACTTGTGTGAAATTTGAAACTTTTCGAAACTTTTGAATGAGAGGGAATAAAATGACTTTCCCCTTCTCCGGTGAATTCAAATTCAAACTTTTAAAAGCAACAAGAGAAGATGACATGACTTATTCAACTATAAAGAATTTGAACGGAGATATTTGCATTGAATTCTTTTGCATTTCCATTCGTTTTCATCGTGCAACAAAATGCCGGGAAATACAATTCTAGAGCGGAGGAACATGACCCTCGAACCCACGGGCATTTTGAAAGATATTTGAACCCTCAAACTTAGAGGATCATTTGAAAATTATTTGCAAAAAGAAATAATGCTTTTGGGGATTTTTGGAAAAAACATTTTTTTCTGAAGTTTTTATTTTTGCCGTGGAAAAATGCCCATCATCTATATTTTATTTTTCTGATAATTTTAGTTTATAAAAACTCTTTATTCCGAATTGATTTGATTTCCTTTTTAACGTTTTAGTTTCCTAGTTTTGAAAATAGGAAGGAGATCACTTTTATTAGGAAATACCCCCTGGCCCATTAAACACTTTCCTATTTTTGGCCCAACAAGGGATCTTCTCCTACCTCCATCTCTCCCACGTGACAGAAACCTTCCATCCATGGAGGAAGGAATCCCCTCCTTCCCGATCTCCCTCCTTCTTCCTTCCGGGCGCCATCCGAGACCGCCTATAAAGTCCCACCGCCCTCCTCTCTCCATTTTTCCCGAGAAAACCCCCTCTCCTCGCCTCTAGCTTGCGCACCCTCGCCGGAGTTATCACGGGAAAAACTTGCGAGGAGTTTTCTCCACCTCGCCCCCTTGTACCTCCACCACGCCACCACACGACCAGCAACTCCCCCACCTCGCCTCCTCCCCCTGGAACCAACGACCAGCAACATCACCAGTAACTTTTCCACCTCGCCTCTACCCCTACAGCCGCCCTCCACCTCGCCCCCTTTGGAACGAGCAGCAGCTCGCCAGCACCATCACCACCTTCGCCCCCCCCTGCACACATCGCCCCCTTCCCCACCCCTCGCCAGAACCCATCCCCATCGCCCCTACAGCGACCAGCAGTTTTTTTCCTCCCCTCCCCACCCTGCCGAGAGCCCCCCCCCCCACCTCGCTACCCCACCCCCACCTTCGCCCCCCCTTCCCCACCCCCGTCGGCCCCTCCCCACCCCACCGGCACCCCACCCCCCACCTCGCCACCAGCACCAACACGGGAGCAACATCCCAGCGAGGTAACCTCTCCTCCCTTCTTTTTTTTTCTTACGTGTTTTGTTTTGTTTTAGTTTTAGCCCTTAGATCCTATTTAGATGGCTTAGATTAGATCTAGGAATAACCTTTCGGTTTAGTTTCGAAAACCAGTGGTTTTTTAGTTCACTTATAATTTAGCCAGCAGTTTTGCTAGCCTTAGGCCGTTTGCTCAAAAGTTTGCAACAAACGCCTCCGCGGCCTATCACAACCTGCCACGTGTACCCTCTGCTAGTTTACTAGTAGTTGCAGTTTTTTTTGTCTAAATTGCAAAAACAGCAAGTTTCAATCTTGTTTTGGCCACAACTTTTGATCCCGAAGTCCAATGACATTGATTCTTTTTCCAGTAGCTCACAAATTTCCTGTAGTTGTTAAAAACATATAATTTGTCTATGTGTGAAATTTTCAAATATAAGTTAGATTTAGTTTAAACATTGTGTTGCTTATTCCAGGAGTTTAAAAATAGCTTTTGATTTGATTCCTTTTGGTACTGATCACTAGTGCTCTTATTTATCAGTGGTAAAAATTTCAGATTTGTTTGAGTATTTTAACTCATTATTTCATGTGAAACAATTTCTGTTTCACCGCTTTTAGAATTTCGGCTAATTCCTTTGCTACTTTTGTTTTAAAATATTTTCTTTATTATTTCAGAAAGATTATTATTGTTTTGTTTATGTTAGTTAACAGTAGTTTTGCAACAAGTTTTTATTTTATTTTTATTTGTTTTCACGAAATCAATTCTAGTTCCTTAGTAACTTGCAATTGGTTTCCGCCTTGTTTCAAATCCCGTTTGGGAATACTTTCAAAAGGTTTTGTGAAAAACACTTTATTTTATCTTAGTTAAACTTATATCTTAGTTCCTTGTTATTATTTTCTGTTAGACAAAAACTATTTAGTGTTTGACGTAGTAGAAGACTCTCTAGTCGTATTTGAAGTTTCCTTCGGATTCCTATTCGCTCTCTCTTTTGTTTTGATTGCTAGAATGATTTCTAGTATGAGTGCTTATGTGAATGATATGTTTGCTATATAGATTTCATCAGAGAGTGACGAGTAGTCTATCAAGTTATTTTCTCGAGAAATTCTTCTTCGTCAACATCACAGGCAAGTCACTTTGATTATACTATCACCTATGTTTTATGCATCATAGTTCTACCATCCTATGCCCAGTTGCATGCTGCTTAGGTACTTGGAAATTTTAGTATAAGTTGTAGTATCATGTGGTAGGCACACAACAACCCCGGTACTTGGCCCGGGACGACAATTTCTTAATGCTATGCTTGAGTAGACGGGTTTTCGGTTGAGTGTATACCACGAGTGATGCGAGATTGATATAATAATCAAGACCGGACTAAGACAAGATTTTCAAGACCTCGGACGCAATGCAACACTGGGTGAAGGACGGTTGATCGGCTCCCTGGAGAACCCAGTGGATGCCCGGGATGCTGGAGAGGCCATGTCATCCTGCGGAAAGCTTCACCCAGGCTCAAAGAGACGGATGGATATTTTCAAGACCCAAGGCTTACCTGCACAACCACAAGTCATTATGGGCTCTGGCTTGGTTGGACAACGCGACGACTCTGGACAGGCGGTGCTAGCAGATGTAGACGAACGGTAGGAATGGATGGGCACCGACAGGGATTCAGAGGGACCCGTTGAAAGACCATGTTTTGATCATCCGGTCTTCAAACACCCTGAAGTGCGAGGACATACACGGAGGCGATCAAATCTTGTGGGGAACGTGTGCAAAACTCTGTAGAGTACTCAAACCTAATCGATTAGCCGTGTCCACGGTCATGGACAACTTGAGCCAAAGGAACTGAAGTTATCTGGATTTCTCAACACCATTAAATATATTTGATGAGGGTAATTATTTGACAACATGGGTACGAGAACTGGTTGGCGGAACCATATCATTAACAACCAACAATGTAGTAACATTTTGCTTTTAGCCCTCTCTTGATGTAGGAGAAAACTTGCATTTCGCTAAAAACTTATAGCCCCACCTGCCATATATGCATATAGTATAGATGATTACTTTTCACCCCTCTCTTATGTGACTTGCCGGCATATTCAATATGCTGACCTACACGGCTGCAACGTCTTATGTTGTAGATACTTTTCATCGACGAGTAAGAGTACGATTCAGGATTACGGTCTACACTCAACTTGCCGTTGGTGTTTATTGGGACTCCACTCCCTTGACCGCTTCCGCTGAGATAATTAAGGTATATATCAGTTTTACGCTATTTTACATGTGATTGCACTTTGATATATACATTGATGTACTGTGTGTGCCAGCATACTGATCCAGGGATGGCACAGATACACAGAGGCTTGACTCGTCTTGAGTCGGGTAGCTACACCAATACATAGCATAAGCAGTTTCTTGCAATTTTATCGTGTTGGAAACATAGAGAGGCGGATGTTGTTCCTCTCTCATAATAATTGCAAGTAGGAGCAGCAAACACATGTATATTATATTCATGAAAATCATCATGAGTAGTGGTAAAAGGCAAACCATCAATATAATCCTTAACAAGTGCAAACTTCTCCGATATAGTGTAGTTTGGAGAATTAAAAAAGGTAACAGGTCTATCATGTGCGGAAAAATAGCAAGTTCATTATCATGTGTGGAACAATAGCAAGAATTAACAATTTCATTCTTAATATAAGGAACAATTGAAAGTTCATCTCCAATAGCATAATTCATATTGGCATCATGGCCACAAGCATAGCAAGCATCATCAAAAAGGGATATTTCAAACGAATTAACAGGATCATAGCAATTATCTTAGCATTCATCCTTCGGTAAGAACGAAGGGACGTTAAACAATGTATGAGTTGAAGAGTTACTCTCATTAGAAGGTGGCCACGGTTGATCAATCCGCTCTTCCTCCTTTTGTTCTTCGCTCTTCTCATCATCTTTTTCATCCAATGAGCTAACAGTTCCATCAAGTCCTTCTTCCATAGACTCCTGCAAAATATTAGTCTCTTCTTGGACAACAGAAACTTTCTCAATAAACGCATCAATGTCGGTATTTTATTATAATTATCATAGCAATATTTAAGGATAGCAAAATTTTCCGGTCTATAAACCGAATCATCAAAATCTTCAAACTTTTCAAACAAAGATTCAATTTCATAAGCACCCTAAAAAGCAACAAATTCTTCTATTCATTCCACATCATAGTAATCATATATACCATTAGCATAAGAAGCCAAGGTTTCATTATCATTAAATTTGCATGAAAAGGGAAGGTGTGGAGCATTCGTCCTAGAGCAACAAATAAAATCATATCCGTGGCATAAATTCCAAGCATACCAATGCAACATATCAATTTGATCCTGATACGTCTCCATCGTATCTACTTTTCCAAACTCTTTTTCCCATGTTTTGGACTCTAATTTGCATGATTTTAATGGAACTAACTTGGACTGACGCTGTTTTCACCAGAATTGCCTTGGTGTTATTTTTGTGCAGAAATCAAAGTTCTCCAAACGTCCTAAAAATTTACGGGGAGCAGTTTTGGAAAATAAGAAAAATATCTGCGCCAAGTTCCACCTCAGGGGGTGGGCCAGTGGGCCACAAGCCCTGGCTCCGCCACCACCCCCTGGTGGCGGTGGGCAGGATTGTGGGGCCCACACGGCTTTGCCGCCCCCAATCTCAGGTCTATAAGATCCCTTTCATCCCAAAAAAATAAAAGAGAAGTTTTCGTCGCGTTTTCGATACGGAGGCGCCGCCACCACCTGTTCTTCATCTGGAGGGCAGATCTGGAGTCCGTCTTGGGCTCCGGAGAGAGGAAATCGCCGCCATCGTCATCATCAACCTTCTTCCCTCTCCAATTCCATGAAGCTCTTCGTTGTTCGTGACTAATCTATTAGTAGGCTCGCTGGGCGGTGATGGGTAGGATGAGATCTATCATGTAATCGAGTTAGTTTTGATGGGGATTGATCCCTAGTATCCACTATGTTCTGAGATTGATGTTGCTACTACTTTGCCATGCTTAATGCTTGTCACTAGGGCCCGAGTGCCATGATTTCAGATCTGAAATTATTATGTTGTCACCAATATATGTGTGTTTTAGATCCGATCTTGTAAGTTTTAGTTACCTACTATGTGTTATGATCCGGCAGCCCTGGAGTGACAATAACCGGAACCACTCCCGATGATGACCATAGTTTGAGGAGTTCATGTGTTCACCAAGTGCTAATGCGTTGGTCCGGTTCTTGATTAAAAGGAGAACCTTAATATCCCGTAGTTTCCTTTTGGACCCCGCTGCCATGGGAGGGGTGGACAATAGATGTCATGCAAGTTCTTTTCCCTAAGCACGTATGACGACACATGGAATGCATGCCAACATCACATTGATGAACGGGAGCTAGCCACATATCTCTCCGTGTTATATCTGTTGCATGAGGAATATCATCCAAACAAATCACCGACCCATTGCCTACGGGTTTGTCCTACTGCTGTTACTTGTCTTGCTCTGCTGCTGCTGCTACTGCTGTTACTTGTTTTGCTCTGTTGATGCTGCTACTATTGCTAGTACTGTTGCTTGCTACTGTTGCTACTTGCTACCGCTGTCACTACTGATGTTCCTTGCCGCTGCTATTGCTCGTTACACTGCTACTACCTGTTACAATTTTGGTTCACTCGACATTGACGGGAACTGACAATCTCCGTCAACGCGGCAACTTGGCGCCATTGATACAATTGTTAGGAATAGTCTACCGTCAACAGATCGTTTCTGACACCGTTGTTATCATATTACTTTGTTGTTACTACTCTGCTTGCAGATACTAATCTTTCAGGTGTGGTTGAATCTGACAAATTCAGCTGCTAATAATCGAGAGTATTCTCTTACCTCCTGCCTGGCTAACCAACAAATTTGGGTCGAATACTCTACCCTCGAAAACTACTGCGAACCCACGCGTTGGTGGGCCATCAACAACATTCTTCTAGTTTCGTTGTCGGGGAGTGCTAGCAGCATTCTTCTGGTGCCATTGCAGGGGAAGGATTGTTGTCATCAGCATTCGTCTATCCATCGCCAGAGATTGCAATCAGATCCCATAACAGTTTCCCTTTTTCTGGCAAGCGATAATCCCTAAAGTATTCACGTTGATCGAATGTGTCTCCATTTATCATGTTGAAGGGGGTTTTCTCAGGATTATCAAAGTAGTGCATAATATTTTTCACATAACGAGCATCGATGGTTTTAGGAGTTCCCCATTGATGACCCACAAGTGTAGGGGATCTATTTTAGTCTTTTCAATAAGTAAGAGTGTCGAACCCAATGAAGAGCATAAGGGTCTGACAAGTGGTTTTCAGCAAGGTATTCTCTGCAAGCACTGAAATTATGGGTAACAGAAAGTTGTGTGATAAGAATATTCATAGCAAGTATCAAGTAACAATAGTAACAAAGGTGCAGCAAAGTGGCCCAATCCCTGTTGTAGCAAGGGACAAGCCTGGACAAACTCTTATAGGAGGTAAAGCGCTCCCGGGGACACACGGGAATTTCTGTCAAGCTAGTTTTCATCATGTTCATATGTTTCGCGTTCGCTACTTTGATAGTTTGATGTGTGGGTGGACCGGCGCTTGGGTACTGCCCTTACTTGGACAAGCATCCCACTTATGATTAACCCCTCTCGCAAGCATCCACAACTATGAAAGAAGAATTAAGACAAAGTCTAACCATAGCATTAAACTAGTGGATCCAAATCAGCCCCTTAGGAAGCAACGCATAAACTAGGGTTTAAGCTTCTCTCACTCTAGCAAGCCATCATCTACTTACTACTTCCCAATGCCAACTTATTTAGGGAGCAATTTTTATTGCTTGCACCGATGACAACTTACTTGAGGGATCTTCTTCAATCCATAGGTAGGTATGGTGGACTCTCAAGGCAAAACTGGGTTGAAGGTTTATGGATGCACAAGTAGTATCTCTACTTCATGCGGAAGTTTTGGATGATAAGAGGTGGAAGCAATCGTCACATGCTAAGGGATCTCCAGTCATATAACATTGTTCGGAACCAAGCAAACATAATTCATTATGTTGTCTTCCTTGTCCAACATCTACTTCTAAGCATGTAATAGTTTAATGAGTGTTCATAATCATAGATGGTGTCAAAGATGGTATATTTATATGTGAACCTGTCCTTCTTTATCACTTCCTATTAATTGCAACAATGACCAACGTCTACGTTTTTCTATCCTCAACAAGTTTCAATCAACATTCTTTTTATATGTGAAGTCATCACTTCCCATAAGATCATTACATGATCTTTCATGTTGTTGTTCTATTATCATTCTTTTGATCATGCTATGAGGCAAGGCCCTTGACTAAGACACTCTTTATTATATGGCTCACGAGTTCGAATACATCGGGGGTGACACAAAGCAAAACTCAAGCCTAAAACACTAAGAACTTTATTCTACTAGAGAAAGATAAAACCAAAAAGGATCGAACTAAGAAAAGGTAAAGGCAAAAGATGTGATGGTGATACGATACCGGGGCAACTCCCCCAAGCTTGGCACAAGCCAAGGGGATTGCCCATACCCATGCTTAGTTGTCTTCCTTCGATGGTGATGGTGGTGGAGTTGTTGCAACATGGGTTTGAACCTCCGTATTCCAAGGCATAGGTGCTCCATCATGGAAAGATGACTGAGTCTCCGGAATCCTCAAATCTGCACCCAACCGTATTGATTTAAATCTATACTCATACTCACAATTTTGGTTCTGCAGGTCATAGATCTGGGCTTGGAGGTGATCAATTCTGTCATAGAGCCTGGAGAGGTGCTTCCTGATGTCATTGGCATCGATCTTGTGCTTGTTGGTGAACTCCGTGATCATCATGTGGTTGGCGTTGAGTCCACGCTCCACCATCACTTGGCACTTGAAGACTTGCTGCTCCATTGCCTCGAGCCTTCCCTCCATGCTTCCAGTCTTCTTGGGCCCCTCAACATCATGGATGTGCAACATCCCCTCACTCATCTCGATAGATTGAGGGTGTTGCAGCACTCCCGCGATGTAGGTATTGATGACCTTCTCGAAGATCTTGTCCTTTGGAGCTTTTGGGGACGTCATAGCGATCTAGATCTGCAGCAGAAACAAGCTCGAAACAAAAACACAGGAAATTTGCGTGATATGAGGGTCAGACCTTTCAGGAGAATATATAATGATTTTTCCCGACCATAAGGAGTACTCCGCAAGAAAACGGAGTCCGGGAGGCACACGAGGTGGTCACAAGCCCCCCAGGCGCGGCCAGGGGGTGGCCCACGCCTGGAAGGCTTGTTGCCTCCTCGTGCACTTTCCGGACTACTTCAAATTTTTCTATTTTTCTAAAAATTCCGAAACGGAGAAAAATTCCTACTGGAAAAGTTTTGGAGTTGGTTTACTTACCGAATCACATACCTCTTCGTTTTCGGAGTCTGAAACAGGCTGATAAATATCCCTTATGTACTCCTCTGGAGTTATGGTATTGATAATATTGCTTTCAACATCCCTAACAATTCCCAAAGGGAAGATAGTATCTCTATTGGCAAGCTAAATAGTGACATGAATAGGTTCCATCTCAACAGGTGCAATCTCGTCTTTAATTTCATCATATAAGGATTGAGGTATTGCACTAACACTAGCACCCACGTCACATAAACCTTGATAACAATGATCTCCTATCTTAACAGAAACAACAGGCGTGCCAACAACAGGCCTATGTTTGTCTCTAGCATGTGGTTTAGCAATTCTAGCAGCATCTTCACAGAAGTGAATATCATGGCCATCAACATTGTCGGACAGGAGATCTTTGATATTAGCAATGCTAGGTTCAACTGTAATTTGCTCAGGGGGTGTAGGTGTTCTAATGTAGCCCCTACGTATCACAGTTGAAACTTTAGAATGATCCTTTATCCTAAGAGGGAAAGGTGGTTTCTCAATGTAAGCACTGGGAACAATAGGATCATTATAGGCAATGACTTTCTCTTCAACTGGATTGAGTATAACTACATTGACTTCTAAGGGAGGATGATATTTAAACCACTTCTCTTTAGGGAGATCAATATGAGCAGCAAATGATTCACACAATGAATCACAAAAAGTATTTGTTTCAACAAAGGATTTAATGCAATCAAACTTGAGATTCATACCTGACTCCTTACCTTCATCAAACTCCCAATCTTCAGAGTTGCTTTTAATTCTTTCCAATAAATTCCATATGAAGTCAATATCTCTCTTCATAAAAGAACCGGTACAAGAAGTGTCAAGCATGGTGCGATCATCATGAGAAAGCCGAGCATAGAAGTTCTGAATGATAATTTCTCTCGAGAGCTCATGGTTGGAGCATGAATATAACATTGATTTAAGCCTCCCCCAAGCTTGAGCGATGCTTTCTTTGTCACGAGGCCAAAAATTATAAATATAATTCCGATCATGATGAATTAGATGCATAGGATAAAACTTTTGATGGAATTCCAATTTCAACCGGTTGTAGTTCCATGATCCAGTATCATCACATAGCCTATACCATGTCAATGCTCTATCCCTCGAAGATAAGGGAAAGACCTTCTTCTTGACCTCATACTCGGGCAAACCTGCAAGCTTAAATAAACCACAAACTTCATCTACATAGATTAGATGCAAGTCTGGATGTGATGTTCCATCCCCTGTAAAAGGATTAGCCAACAGTTTCTCAAGCATACCCGAAGGAAATTCATAGCAAATATTTTCCGTAGGTGCATAAGGTTGAGGAGCAACTCCTTGTGCTTCCGTTCGAGGTGAAGATACCCCCAACAATCTCCTCAAAGGATTAGTTTCCATAGTGACAAGTGGCAATAAATTTCAGCACACTATATAAATGTTTCCTTACCAAAGGCGCTTCACTCCCCGGCAACGGCGCCAGAAAAGAGTCTTGATGACCCACAAGTGTAGGGGATCTATCGTAGTCTTTTAGATAAGTAAGAGTGTCGAACCCAACGAGGAGAAGAAGGATTGTACAAGTGGTTTTCAGCAAGGTATTCTGTGCAAGCACTGAAATTATCGGTAACAGAAAGTTGTGTGATAAGATGATTCGTAGCAAGTAGCAAGTAACAATAGTAACAAAGGTGCAGCAAAGTGGCCCAATCCCTTTTGTAGCAAGGGACAAGCCTGGACAAACTCTTATAGGAGGTAAAGCGCTCCCGAGAACACATGGGAATTTCTGTCAAGCTAGTTTTCGTCATGTTCATATGATTCGCGTTCGCTACATTGATAGTTTGATATGTGGGTGGACCGGTGCTTGGGTGCTACCCTTACTTGGAAAAACCTCCCACTTATGATTAACCCCTCTCGCAAGCATCCGCAACTACGAAAGAAGAATTAAGACAAAGTCTAACCATAGCATTAAACTAGTGGATCCAAATCAGCCCCTTACGAAGCAACGCATAAACTAGGGTTTAAGCTTATGTCACTCTAGCAACCCATCATCTACTTACTACTTCCCAATGCCTTCCTCTAGGCCCAAATAATGGTGAAGTGTTATGTAGTCGACGTTCACATAACACCACTAGAGGAAAAACAACATACAACGCATCAAAATATCGAATGAATACAAAATTCACATGACTACTTATAGCAAGACCTATCCAATGTCCTCAGGAATAAAAGTGACTACTCACAAAGCATAATAATATTCATGACCAGAGAGGTATTGAATAGCATCAAAGATCAGAACATATAATCTTCCAGCAAGTAATCCAACTAGCATCAACTACAAAGAGTAATTAACACTACTAGCAACCTTACAAATACCAATCGGAGTCGCGAGACGGAGATTGGTTACAAGAGATGAACTAGGGTTTGGAGATGAGATGGTGCTGATGAAGATGTTGATGGTGATGAGTCCCCTCCGATGAGAGGACTGTTGGTGATGACGATGGCGATGATTTCCCCCTCCGGGAGGGAAGTTTCCCCGGCAGGACGACCCTGCCGGAGCTCTAGATTGGTTTTGCTCAAGTTCCAATTCGTGGCGGCGGTGATTCCTCCCTAAAGCCTCCTCTTGATTTTTTCTGGAAAAAAACCCTCCTTATAGCAAAAGAGGGGAGCCAGAGGGCCAACAGGGAGCCCACAAGCCCCCTAGGCGCGGCCAGGGGGTAGGCTGCGCCTAGCAGGCTTGTGGCCTCCTGGTGGATCCCCTCTGGTACTTCTTCGGCCCAGTATTTCTTATAAATTCCAAAATAATTCCTCGTTGATTTTCACGGCTTTTGGAGTTGCGCAGAATAGGTATCTCACACTTACTCCTTTTTCAGTCCAGAATTCCAGCTGCCGGCATTCTCCCTCTTCATGTAAACATTGCAAAATAAGAGAGAAAAGGCATAAGTATTGTACCGTGAAGTGTAATAACAGCCCATAAAGCGATAAATATCAACATAAAAGCATGATGCAAAATGGACGTATCACCCATCTCCATGAGTAGCAAGTACCACTAATTGTTTTGGTGTTTCGTGTTCCATATCCATAAATAAAGATAGAGAACAACTTAGAATGGGAAATAAAAACGACTTAGTGATAAGGCAAACAAGCACACACGAGAATATTCACCCCACGCTATTACTCCGAGGCAACGGCGCCATAAAAAGGTCTTGATAATCCACAAGTATAAGGGATCATTTGTAGCCTTCTTCGATAAATAAGAGTGTCAAACCCAACAAGGAGCTAAAGGCAGAACAAATATTCCCTCAAGTTCAATCGACCCCCGATACAACTCTACGCATGCTTGACGTTTGCTTTACCTAAAACAAGTATGAAACTATTTCTGCAAGAATAAAACTACGAGTACTTTGTGAGAATAAAACTACCAATAAATTGTGAGGTAATAAAAGTGGATAGCTTTTGTCAACAAGAAAGTCATTTGTCCCTAGGTAATCGGTAACAAGTACCAATAACCATTCATGAAATTTTATATGAGAGAGAGGCATGAGCAAACGTACTCTCTCTGCTTGGATCATATGCACTTATGATTGGAACTCTAGCAAGCATCTGCAACTACTAAATATCATTAAGGTCGTGAAACCCAACCATAGCATCAAGTATCAAGTCCTCTTTACCCCCATACGCCATAACCCACTTATCCGCGTTTAGGCTGCTATCACCCAACACCGACAATAAGCAAACCATGAGCATATTGCAACACCCTACAGCAGGGGCCCCTCGCGTTTCCGCGACACGGAGAGCACCGTAGGGCAGCAACATAAATTAAATATACAATCATACCAACCAAGATCACGATTAACCCATAGGACAAAACGGATCTACTCAAACATTATAGGATAGCCAAATATCATTGGGAAATAATATATGGAGTTGAGCACCATGTTTAAGTAGAGATTATAACGGGGAGAAGGGGTGTTACACCGCTGCATAGAGAGGGGGAAAGTTGGTGTTGACGGTAGCAAGGTAGCTGTTGTAGATCGCCGTCACGATCCTAGCCCCGGCGGCACTCTCATACGTCCCAAATGTATCTATAATTTATGTTTGTTCCATGATCTTTTGGGTAACATTGTTATATATTTTGCTACACTTTTATATCTTTTTACACATATTTGTACTAACCTACTAACTTAGTGCACCCAGTGCCAGTTTCTGTCTACTGATGTCTTTTTTGCATGGACTTTTACCCAAATTACCAGAGTCCCAAAAATCCCGAGAAAAATATATAAAAATCAGCGTGGCGGAAGCTTCCGGAGCACGAAATATGGCCTAGAGGGGAGCTACGGGATGCCCAGGGGGCTTCCCTGTGCGGCCTGGCCCCTGGTCGTGCCCACAGGTCGCATGAGTGGAGCCCACCTCCTCTGACGCCCTCCTTTGGCCTATATTTACCCCTCCAATCGGAAACCCTTCCATGATATCCAGAATCGCAAATTTCTCCATCGTTCCGCTACCGCAGCGCTTCCGAGATCGGGAGCGTCAAGAGACCTCTTCCCGGCACCCTGTCAGAGGGAGGATTGACCTCTGGGAGCTTCTCCACCACCATGGACGCTTCCCGGACGTGCCGTGAGTAGTCCTCCTTGGAACATGAGTCCATAACCAGTAGCTATGTGATGTCTTCTCTCCAATATTGTGCTTCAATGATTAACCCTTGTGAGCTGCCCTACATGATCAAGGCACCTATGTAATTTTCCAGCTATTGCTATGCTTGGTTTGTTGGGATCCGATGGATTATGATATTATGTTCAGATTGTGATGATTTATATATTTGATTATCCCTTTATATTAGGTTCTTTAGTGATTCATGCATGTTCTCCGTTGCTCTTTATTGCTTTGGCCGAGTAGTAGATTGTAACTCCACGAGGGAGCGTTATGCATGATTGTGGTTTCATGCCCCTTGATGTCTGGCTTAAGTGACAGAAACATGAAACTAGGGGATGTGCTGTTGCCACCAGGGAGAAAACAACGATGCTTGTGACTGCGGTTGCAAGGATTGTTTACCTTACGCAAAGTTTGCTAATGGAGTTGTCTGTTGCTTTGAGTTTACACTTTGGGTGGGGCTCGCAACTTAATACCAGCGAGATGTTTTGGATAGATATCTCAAGGTGGATGATTAGTAAGTAGATGTTGATGAATAAACGTTCTACTTCTCTTGGCATACTGCCCATTACTATTGAGCCTCTAACTTTCAAGTAGCATAATTAGCATTGCGGTGCATTTATAATTTTGTCAATTGCCCAGCTGTAATTTGTTTACACATGCATAATTTTTTATCGCCTTTTGGGAGAGAGACATCACTAGTGAACATCATGTGACTCGGGTCCTTATTACTGCCATTGCTTACACCTCCATCGTTTACTGCTTTTATTTACTTTTCCGTTGCAATCACTATCACTATTCCCGCTTGTGTTTTGATCCTTTGCAAACTGCAAAGCCGGAGAGATTGACAACCTCTCTGTAGTCGTTGGGAGCAAAGTTATTTGTTGTGTGTGTAGGTCCATGTCTTCTGCTAGCGCCAGAGCAACGGACACCTACTTGTTGATCCTCGGAGTCCTCCTAGTTCGATAAACTTTACAGTCCCCATGTAAGGGAAATCTACTGCTGATTACATCTCCACCTTCCACTTGAGGTAACCAACGAGGGGCGAGAAGTATATCCATCAACCCGTCATCAAGCAAATTTCTAGCGCCGTTGCCGGGGACTCCAGTCTTCAAGATAGGGGAGTTACACACTATATTTTACCTTCGCTTTTTAGTCTTGTTAGTTTGCTTTCTAGTTTTTTCTTTAGAGTCTTATACCAAAAACCACAAAAAATAGTTGATTTGTGCTTGCTTGTTGCTGCTGCTATGGGTTCCACTGAGAACACCAAGTTGTGTGACTCCATTAGTCACAACAACAATGATTTTACCTTCACTTCTATTGCTCCAATTCCCACTATGGGTATTTATAAAAGTAATAGACCTTGTGACTATGTTAGTATTTATGGAGAATTATGCCCTTGGCATGGTCTCCCCGGGAAGGAACCGGATCTTTGGTTTGAAGTTGCTCCTAAACGTCCCCAAACTTGGGAAGACATCCAAACTATTATAATAGATAGCAAATCAAATATGGAGGATGACACTACAATTTTACTTAATAGAGATGATATTAATTTTGATAATTGTAGTCTTTCCGAAGTTATCACTTTTTTGCAAAGAATGGCTAAAGACCCCCACACTAGTACACTCAATATTGCCTTCACCGAGCATATTACCAATGCTCTTATCAAAGCTAGGGAGGAGAATCTCAAGCTAGAGACTTCTATTTCTAGAAAACTAGAAGATGGTTGGGATCCTATGGTCAAGATTAAATTGAATAATATCTCTTGATTTGCTTTATGTGATGTTGGAGCTAGTGCCTCCGTTATGCCCAAAAGAATGTATGATATGCTTGATTTGAAACCTTTTGATCAATGTTCTTTTGGTGTTCGCCTTGTTGATTCTTCCATAAAGAAACCTTTAGGTAGAATTGATGATGTTCTTATTGTTGTCATTGATAATTATGTGCCCGTTGATTTTCTTATTATGGACATTGAGTGTGATCCCTCATGTCCAATTATTTTGGGATGTCCTTTTCTTCGCATCGTTGGTGCTATCATTGACATGAAAGAAGGGACTATTAGATTCCAACTTCCCCTTAAAAAGGGAATGGAAAACTTCCCCCGAAAGAAGATTAAGTTACCTCATGAGTCCGTTATTCGGGCAAGTTATTCTTATAGAGTTGATAACACTTGACCTTTTAGCATCATGCCTAGCTCAAAGGCATAAAAGAAAGCGCTTGTTGGGAGGCAACCCAATTTGTTTTTTACTTTCAGATTTAGTTGTCTTGATGCTTGTTACTACTGTAGCCACATCATGTATCTTTATTTTCAAGCTTTGTGCGAAGTTTTAGCCTCCGATTGCAAGAAAGTTCAAAAGTTGTAACATGTTGTCCACAAACAGATTATGTCTGCTTGACGGAAAAATTCACCAAAAAATCACCAGATCATCTTTTCGATCTGAATATTTTGGACAGTATGATCTATATAATTGTCTTTCTGCCGTCTGTTCTGAGTTTTTTATTTGAGTTGCAGAAGTGCCCCAAAATTGTTTTTTACTACGTGTTGTTCTGTTTTTCACAGATTCTGCCATGTTTTAGAGTTTCATTATTTTGCAAATCTTAAGCTTGTTTTTTCTTTACAAAAACCTTTTGGAAATCTTGAGAAATAGTAGCTCTTCATGAAAATCTTTATTTCGAGTAGAGAATAAAATATTTTGCTATGGGCACTAACCACTCTAATCAACTTATGATGAGTTTCGCATGAAGGTATTTTTCAAGTATGCGATGGAAGATGATGAAAGAAGATCCAGGAGTGTCAAGCGCTCAATCTTGGGGATTCCCCAATGCACCCCAAAAATATTCAAGGAGACTCAAGCGTCTAAGATTGGGGATGCCCCCATGCATCCCCTTCTCCATCAACAATCATCAGTTCGTCCTTCTCCATGCTATATTTTTATCACTTCATATGTTATGTGCTATGATTGGAGTGTCCCGCTCTTTACTTTTTAGTTTGTTTTAGTTTTACTTGCTGTTCATAACAAGTTGGAACCTAGCCTTCCTTGCTTGGGAGAGAAACACGCTCCATTCCGCTCTAGAACACAACATAGGTTTTCATGCTTATCTGTATGTGTGTTCTTTATCTTTTCATAGTTGTTGTCATGCTTAGCTATTAGTTTTCATGCTTTATCTTTTTAAAAGATTTTATTTAGGTTGCTTTTGGAACTCTCTTGAGTTAGCATGCTTATTTTGTTTAGAGAGTTGGATCGTTGCACTGAGTTGTGTGTCTTGCATGAGTAGGTAATTGAGGTTGCTATTTAAGTATAGTAATAACTTGCAATAGTTTTGAGGTATTGATTTGAGTAATGTTTGGACTATTGGTGCCAAGAGATTGAGCCTGTTAGTGATAGGTGTCGTATTTTGGGAAATCTGTGTGCTTTTCAAAAACTAAAAATTAGTTGAGAACTCTAGCTGCTAGATTGATCGCTAACCACTGGAGGGGTTGGGATATATAGAGTACCCTCACGTTACCATGGGTCGAGGATGCGCAAGGATAACAAAATCCCCAAACACTCCTCCTCGGGGTACTTGTCTCTTTGTGAATATCCTAACTAGATAGAGAGATACCGATAATAAGTGTATGAGTTCTTCGGACTAATGCGAGTATTCGATTGTTGGCACTTCCACCATCCATGTTTTGTTAGCCTCTTCGGTACCGTGCATTGCCCTTTCTCATCTTGAGAGTTGGTGAAAACTTCGATGGTGCATCCAAACCCTTGGCATGATACGCTTTGTCATAATAAGCCTCATTATATCTTTCCTCAAAACAGCCACCATACCTACCTATTAAGTCATTTCCATAGCCTTTCTGAGATACATTGCCATGCAACATCCACCATCTCATGACTTGATCTTCATGTCATACATGCTTTTGCTTGATCAAGAAGCAGCATGCTAGTTGGGCCTTGCCCTTATTATTGCTACATGACACGCTAGTTTCATTGCATATCCTGCTACACTGGCAGAGGCATACATTTGCATACATCATGATAGTTTTCATTTGTCTTTCTGTGAGTACTTCTTATAAAGTGTGATCATCTTCTTTTTATTCTTGTAGAACATAGAGTGTTACCCTTAAGTGAGGAAAAGATCCCAAAGAGGACAAATTAAAAGATCCCAAAGAGGACAATGAAAAGATCCCAAAGAGGACAAATGAGAGATAAATAGAAAGAGCTAAAGAGGCCACAAAAAAAGGAAAGAAAAAAGAAATAAAAAGAGAGAAGGGGGCAACACTACTATTCCTTTTGAAAGATCCACACTCGTACTCCATTGTTATATTTGTACTACATATAGATATCATTCATGCATAACTATGTGGGGACCCTTACACTATAGAACTTGGTTTGTATATTCCAATCATGCGTCTCCTCAAATATCTCTAGGTCTTCATGAGCAAGCAAGTTGGATGCACCCCCACTAGTTCCATTGGAGAGCTTACCTTATCTCATATGTGCATCAGTTGCATGGGAATCCCTACTCCTCACGTCATATCTATCATCTGACTTCCTCTCGCCTATGATTGTCCTCATTGATGTGAGCCTTTCACACCTTTTTTGTCTTCCTTCCCCAGCATTATTCTCTTTGCCATCCTAAGTGCCAACATATTTTGCTCGTGCTCATCCATTGCATGAATGCTCAAAGTCAAAAGGGAGAGGATCATTTTGACTTGTTCCTCACTAGTGGTCTCGGGATGAGTCAAAATAAGATCCCAAAGGAAACCAAGTGTGAAATTTAGTAGATTGAGTTCTCTATTAAAAATATATTTTATTCTCTAAACCCATCTCCCATTTCTTGCATACAAACACCATTTGGAGACATTCGAGTCAAGGACAGCGAGAGCTCTTGCACCATTATGTTCTTACTTTGCTAATTTCAATACTAGATATAGACTCTTGCTTGTTATTGTCTTGACTTGAATTGCATATCTTACTTGCTTTAGTTTGAAGTTCTTATATGTCTTTTAGCATGTCACCATAGAAATTATTTTTGTTATCATTTACCTACTTGAGGAAGAGCAGGAATTAAGCTTGGGGATGTTGATACGTCCCAAACGTATCTATAATTTCTACTTGTTCCATGATCTTTTGGGTGACATTCATATACGTTTTGCTACACTTTTATATATTTTTACACATATTTGGACTAACCTACTAACTCAGTGCACCTAGTGCTAGTTTCTGTCTGCTGATGTATTTTTTGCAGGGACTTTTACCCAAATTTCCACAATCCCAAAAATCCCGGGAAAATATATAAAAATCAGTGTGAAAGAAGCATCCGGGGCACCAAAGATGGGCCAGAGGGGAGCCAGGGGCTGCCCAGGCAGCCTCCCTGCTCGGCCTGGCCCCTGGCCACGCCCACAGGTCGCTGTTATCCCACAAACAACAGCGCCAGAAGTTGACACGTTGACAGAGGCTGGGCTTGCATTGGTTCTTCCCTTGAAGAGGAAAGGGTGATGCAGCACAGGAGCAGTAAGTATTTCCCTCAGTTTGAGAACCAAGGTATCGATCCAGAAGGAGGGTATCGTCAAGTCCAGAGTACCTACGCAAACACAAACAAGCTTGCACCCAACGCTTCAAAGGGGTTGTCAACCCCTTCAAGATTGTTTGCAAAGTGAGATCTGAAGGCGGAAAGTGCAACGAAGTAAAAAGTGTAAGGCTGAAAATATGGTGTGGAGTAGACCCTGGGGGCCATAGTGTTCACTAGAGGCTTCTCTCAAAATAGCAAGTGTTACGGTGGGTGAACAAATTACTGTCGAGCAATTGATAGAACCACGCAAAGTCATGACGATACCTAAGGCAATGATCATGCATATAGGCAGCACGTTCGAGACAAGTAGACCGATACTTTCTGCATCTACTACTATTACTCCACACATCGACCGCTATCCAGCATACATCTAGTGTATTGAGTTCATGACAAAAAGAGTAACGCTTTAAGCAAGATGACATGATGTAGAGGGATAATCTCAAACCAATGATGAAAACCCCATCTTTTTACCCTTAATGGCAACAACACGATGCATGCCTCGCTACCCCTTCTGTCACTGGGTGAGGTCACCACACGGTATGAACCCAAAACTAAGCACTTCTCCCATTGCAAGAAGCATAGATCTAGTTGGCCAAACAAAACCCATAACTCGAAGAGAATTACAAGGATATGAAATCATGCATAAGAGAGATCAGAAGAAACTCAAATAAGATTCACAGATAATCTGATCATAAATCCACAGTTCATCCGATCTCGACAAACACACCGCAAAAGAAGATTACATCGGATAGATCTCCATGAAGATCATGGAGAACTTTGTATTGAAGATCCAAGAGAGAGAAGAAGCCATCTAGTTACTAGCTATGGACCCGTAGGTCTATGGTGAACTACTCACGCATCATCGGAGAGGTCATGGTGTTGATGAAGAAGCCCTCCGTGTCCGAATCCCCCTCCGGCAGGGCACCAGGACGTGCCCCAGATGGGATCTTGCGGAGACAGAAGCTTGCGGCGGCGGAAAAGCGATTGCGATGGTCTCCTCATTTTTTTTGGAATTTATGGGATTATATAGGCGAAAGACCTAGGTCAGGGGACCTCCAGGGGGCCCACAAGCCTGGATGGCGCGGCCCCCTGGCCGTGGGGTGGGGGCTTGTGGGGCCCCTCGAGGTCCCCTGCCTTGGCTCCCAAGTTCCCCGATCTCCTTCCGTTCCAAAAAAATCTTTTCGGGCATTTTCTTCCGTTTGGACTCCGTTTCAAAATCTCCTCTGAAAGGGGTCAAAAACATGGAAAAAACAGGAACTGGCACTTGGCACTGAGTTAATAAGTTAGTCCGAAAAAATATATAAAAGGCATGCAAAACATCCAAAGTTTGACAAGATAATAGCATGAAACCATTAAAAATTATAGATACGTTGGAGACGTATCAAGCATCCCCAAGCTTAACTCTTGCTCGTCCTCGAGCAGGGAAGTGATAAAGAATGAAATTTTGATGTGGAATGCTATCTAGCATAGTTGTCCTTTGTAACTTCTTTCACGTGACATGAATGCTCAGATCCGTAAGATTCAAAACAATAGTTTGCTATTGACATGAAAACAGTAATACTTCAAGCAAACTAGCAAAGTAATCATGAACTTTCAAAATAACAAGGCCAAAGAAAGTTATCCCTACAAAATCATATAGTCTCGCTATGCTCCATCATCCTCACACAACTAATGTAAATCATGCACAACCCCGGAATTGGCCAAGTAATTGTTTTCGCACTCTTACTTTCTCAAACCTTTAATAACTATCACACAATACATGAGCGCGAGCCATGGATATAGCACTATAGGTGGAATAGAGTGTGGTGGTGGTTGTGAGACAAAAAGGGAGAAGATGGTCACATTGACTCGGCGTATCAATAGGCTATGGAGATGCCCATTAATAGATATCAATGTGAATGAGTAGGGATTGCCATACAAGAGATGCACTAGAGCTATAAGAATGTGAAAGTTCAATAGGAAAACTAGTGGGTGTGCATCCAACTTGCTTGCTCACGAAGACCTAGGGCAATTTTGAGGAAGTCCATCATTGGAATATACAAGCCAAGTTATAGAACGAAGATTCCCACTAGCATATGGTAGTGACAAATCAAGAAGCTCTCAATCATGAAGAACATGGTGCTAACATGAAGCACAAGTGTGGAAAAAGATAGTAGCATTGTCCCTTCTCTCTTTTTCTCTCTTTTTTCATTTGGGCTCTTAGGCCTCTCTTTTTTTCTCTTTTTTTGGGCTCTTTGACCTCTCTTTTTTATTATTATTTCCTCACATGGGACAGTGCTCTAATAATGATATCATCACACTTTTATTTACTCACTGCTCAAAGATCACAATGATGATGACTCCATGGGAAATGCCTCCGGCAGTGTACCGGGATGTGCAACGATCTAGCATGGCGTATGACGTTTTAACATCTCGCTAGCTATCTTACGATCATGCAATGGCAATATGAGAGTGACGGCACAAGTCATGAGACGGAACGGTGGGAGTTGCATGGCAATATATCTCGGAATGGCTATGAAAATGCCATAGTAGGTAGGTATGGTGGCTGTTTTGAGGAAGGAATTTGGTGGGTTTGTGCACCGGCGAGAATTGCGCGGCACTAGAGAGGCTAGCAATGGTGGAAGGTGAAAGTGCATCTATACCATGGGCTCACATTAGTCATGAAGAACTCACATACTTATTGCAAAAGTTTTTATTAGTAATCAAAACAAAGTGCTAAACGCATACTCCGAGGGGAAGGGTTGGTAGGTGTAAACCATCGCGCGATCCCGACCTCCACACAAAGGATGACAATCAATAGATCAATTATGCTCCGACTTCCTAACATAGCGGTTCACCATACGTGCATGCTACGGGAATCACTAACTTCAACACAAGTATTTCTAGATTCACAACACCCTACTAACATAACTCTCAATATTACCGAATCCACGTCTCAAAACTAATTGAGAGGAATCGAAACTTCCCTTTCTACTCAATGCACATGAAGATGGAGGTTTTTGCAACCTCTCTGGGTACCTAGCACATTTAGGACTTCTTTCATAGCATAATCCAACTACCAAGTCATGCACCGCCCTGCTCTAAAGATATAAGTGAAGCACAAGAGCAAAAGTATCTAGCTAAAAAGATATAAGTGAAGCACTAGAGCAAAAGTTTCTAGCTCAAAAGATATAAGTGAAGCACTATGAGCATTCTAGCAAAATCACGATGAGTGCATGTCTCTCTATCTCAAAAAGGTGTGCAGCAAGGATGATTGTGACACAACAAAAAGAAAATACTCCTAAGATACAAGACGCTCCAAGCAAAACACATATCATGTGGTGAATAAAAATATATCTCCAAGTAATGTTACGATGGATTGAAGACGAAAGAGGGGATGCCTTCCCGGGGCATCCCCAAGCTTAGGCTTTTTGGTGTCCTTGAATTTCGCTTGGGATTCCTTGGGCATCCCCAAGCTTGAGCTCTTTCCACTCCTTATCTCTTTGTCCATGAGAACATCACCCAAAACTTGAAAACTTCACAACATAAAACTTTAAACAGAAACTTGTGATAACATTAGTACAAGAAAAAAAACTACCACTTCTTTTGGTACTATAGAAAACTTAAATTCCATCTATATTGATGATGGGCTACTGTATTCTCACTTTTCCATGGCTAGTACCCCCCGATACTAACCATAGTTTCATCAAAACAAGCAACCAACTCAAAGAAAACAGAATTTGTCAAAAACATACCAGTCTGTAGCAATCTGTATACTTCCTATACTTCTGATACCTCAAAAAATCTGAAAACTTACGACGGTCTGGGAAAAAGCATATCAATCAGCAGAAAAAAGAATCAATTCAAAAGCTCTTTCTGAATAAAAATGAAAAATCATCTCGTGAGCAAAAAGTTCTGTCTTTTTCCACCAGGATCAAACAACCATTACCAAGACTAGTCATAAAGGTTTTGCTTGGCTCAAACACAAAAAGAAACACAAAAAACACAAACACAACAGAATTGTGAAAGCGTGTACGCAACAAAACAGAAAGAAAAAGATAAACTCATCGGGTTGCCTCCCAACAAGCGCTATTGTTTAACGCCCTTAGCTAGGCATAGAAGCGATAGAATCACGTATCGTCGTCTTTGGTGCTCAAACCATAAGTGGCCCTCATCATGGATTCATAAGGAAATCTTATTTTCTTTCTAGGAAAGTGTTCCATGCCCTTCCTTAAAGAAAAATTGAAATCTAATATTCCCTTCCTTCATATTGATGATAGCCCCGATAGTCCTTAGGAAAGGTCTACCAAGAATAATGGGGCATGTAGGATTGCAATCAATGTCAAGCACAATGAAATCCACGGGTACATAGTTCCTATTTGCAACAATAAGAACATCATTGATCCTTCCCATGGGTTTCTTGACAGTAGAATCAGCAAGATGCAAATTAAGAGAACACTGTTCAATCTCATTAAAACCCAGAACATCACATAAACACGTCGGGATCGCAGAAATACTAGCACCCAAATCACACAAAGCATTGCACTCATAGTTTTTTATTTTGATTTTGATGGTAGGTTCCCACTCATCATGAAGCTTTCTAGGGATAGAGACTTCCAATTCAAGTTTCTCTTCAAGATCTTTTATCATAGCTTCGACGATATGATCGGTAAAGGCTTTGTTTTGGCTATAAGCGTGTGGAGAGTTTAACATGGATTGCATCAAAGAAATGCATTCAATCAAGGAGCAACTATCATAATTGAATTCCTTGAAATCCATAGTAGTAATTTCATTACTACTCAAAGTTTTAACGTCTTCTACTCCACTTTTAATGCTTTTTGCATCAAGATAGATGGACTCCGAATCATTGGGGCACTTTTCAACCAAAGTGAATTCATATCCAGCCCCATAATCATTAGGTTTGACACAAGAAAACAAAGATTCAATGGGATTCACACCAAGTACTTTAAGATCTTCGTGATTCTCATCACGAGTTTCAGGTTTAGCAGCCATTTTATTAACTAAAGTAACCTGCTTATCAGAAATCTGGCCGACCAACTTTTCAAGACGAGCAAGCTGAGAATTTAGCACAAGGAATTTTTTGGCCATATCATCAACTTCTCTACTCATAAAAGCCAGAAAAGAATTTTGCTCCTTAAGTTCTCTACGGAAGTAACTGTTGTATTCAAACTGTGTAGACATGAAGCCTTTAACGCTAGTTTTAATTTCTTCCAATTTCGTATAGTGAGCATCAAAATCCCTTGGTGGGGCCATTAGGGTTTTAGCAGGCAAGCAAGCACATAAGCAAACAAAGAGCAGGCGAGAAAAAGGGAGAACAAAAAAGCGAACGAAAAAGGCAAATTGGTGAAGTGGGGGAGAGGAAAACGAGAGGCAACTGGCAAACAAAGTAAATGCAAGAGATGAGTTTGCGACACCTACTTGGATGAGTTCTTGACTTGATCTTGCTCCCCGGCAACGGCACCAGAAATTCTTCTGCTATCCCACAGACAACAGCGCCAGAAGTTGATACGTTGACAGAGGCTCGGCTTGCGTCGATTCTTCCCTTGAAGAGGAAAGGGTGATGCAGCACAGCAGCAGTAAGTATTTCCCTCAGTTTGAGAACCAAGGTATCGATCCAAAAGGAGGGTCTCGTCAAGTCCAGAGTACTTGCGCAAACACAAACAAGCTTGCACCCAACGCTTCAAAGGGGTTGTCAATCCCTTCAAGATTGTTTGCAAAGTGAGATGTGAAGGCAGAAAGTGCAACAAAGTAAAAAGTGTAAGGCTGAAAATATGGTGTGGAGTAGACCCTGGGGGCCATAGTGTTCACTACAGGCTTCTCTCAAAATAGCAAGTGTTACGGTGGGTGAACAAATTACTGTCGAGCAATTGATAGAACCGCGCAAAGTCATGATGATATCTAAGGCAATGATCATGCATATAGGCATCACGTCCGAGACAAGTAGACCGATACTTTCTGCATCTACTACTATTACTCCACACATCGACCCTATCCAGCATGCATCTAGTGTATTGAGTTCATGACAAACAGAGTAACGCTTTAAGCAAGATGATATGATGTAGAGGGATAATCTCAAACCAATGATGAAAACCCCATCTTTTTACCCTTGATGGCAACAACATGATGCGTGCCTCGCTACCCCTTCTGTCACTAGGTGAGGTCATCGCACGGTATGAACCCAAAACCAAGCACTTCTCCCATTGCAAGAATCATAGATCTAGTTGGCCAAACAAAACCCACAACTCAAAGAGAATTACAAGGATATGAAATCATGCATAAGATAGATCATAAGAAACTCAAATAAGATTCATAGATAATCTGGTCATAAATCCACAATTCATAGGATCTCGACAAACACACCGCAAAATAAGATTACATCGGATAGATCTCCATGAAGATCATGGAGAACTTTGTATTGAAGATCCAAGAGAGAGAAGAAGCCATCTAGTTACTAGCTATGGACCCGTAGGTCTATTGTGAAGTACTCACGCATCATCGAAGAGGTCATGGTGTTGATGAAGAAGCCCTCCGTGTCCGAATCCCCCCTCCGGCAGGGCACCAGGACGTGCCCCAGATGGGATCTTGCGGAGACAGAAGCTTGCGGCGGCGGAAAAGCGATTGCGATGGTCTCCTCATTTTTTCTGGAATTTATGGGATTATATAGGCGAAAGACCTAGGTCAGGGGACCTCCAGGGGGCCCACAAGCCTAGATGGCGCGGACCCCCCTGCCCACGGGGTGGGGGCTTGTGGGGCCCGTGGGGCTCCCCTGCCTTGGCTCCCAAGTTCCCCAATCTTCTTCCGTTTCAAAAAAAATCTTTTCGGGGATTTTCTTCCGTTTGGACTCCGTTTCAAAATCTCCTCTGAAAGGGGTCAAAAACATGGAAAAAACAGGAACTAACACTTGGCACTGAGTTAATAAGTTAGTCCCAAAAAATATATAAAAGGCATGCAAAACATCCAAAGTTTGACAAGATAATAGGATGAAACCATCAAAAATTATAGATACGTTGGAGACGTATCAGTCGCCTGGGTGGGGCCCACCTCCTCTGACGCCCTCCTTTGGCCTATATTTACCCCTCCGATCGGAAAGCCTTCCATGATATCCAGAACCACGAATTTCTCCATCTTTCCGCCGCCGCAGCGCTTCCGAGATAGGGACCATCTGGAGACCTCTCCCCGCACCCTGCCGGAGGGAGGATTGACCTCCGGGAGCTTCTCCACCATCATGGACGCTTCCCGGATGTGCCGTGAGTAGTCCTCCTTGGACCATGAGTCCATAACCAGTAGCTATGTGATGTCTTCTCTCCAATATTGTGCTTCAATGATTAGCCCGTGTGAGATGTCCTACATGATCAAGGCACCTATGTAATTTTCCAGCTAATGCTATGCTTGGTTTGTTGGGATCCGATGGATTATTTGATTATGTTAAGATTGTGATGAGTTATATATTTGATTATCCTTTTATATTATGTTCTTTAGTGATTCATGCATGTTCTCCGTTGCTCTTTATTGCTTTGGCCGAGTAGTAGATTGTAACTCCACGAGGGAGCGTTATGCATGATTGCGGTTTCATGCCCCTTGATGTCTAGCTTAAGTGATAGAAACATGAAACTAGGGGATGTGTTGTTGCCACCAGGGAGAAAACAATGATGCTTGTGCCCGCGGTTGCAAGGATTGTTTACCTTACGCAAAGTTCGCTAATGGAGTTGTCTGTTGCTTTGAGTTTACACTTTGGGTGGGGCTCGCAACTTAATACCACCGAGATGTTTTGGATAGATATGTCAAGGTGGATGATTAGTAAGTAGATGTTGATGAATAAACGTTCTACTTGTCTTGGCGTACTGCCCATTACTATTGAGCCTCTAACTTTCAAGTAGCATAATTAGCATTGCGGTGCATTTATAATTTTGTCAATTGCCCAGCTGTAATTTGTTTACCCATGCATAATTTTTTATCGTCTTTTGGGAGAGAGACATCACTAGTGAACATCATGTGACTCGGGTCCATATTACTGTCATTGCTTACACCTCCATCGTTTACTGCTTTTATTTACTTTTCTGTTGGAATCACTATCACTATTCCCACATGTGTTTTGATCATTTGCAAACTACAAGGACGGAGAGATTGACAACCTCTCTATAGTCGTTGGGAGCAAAGTTATTTGTTGTGTGTGTAGGTCCACGTCTTCTGCTAGCGCCAGAGCAACGGACACCTACTTGGCGATACGGAGGCGCCGCCACCACCTGTTCTTCATCTGGAGGGCAGATCTGGAGTCCGTCTTGGGCTCCGGAGAGGGGAAATCATCGCCATCGTCATCATCAACCTTCTTCCCTCTCCAATTCCATGAAGCTCTTCGTCGTTCGTGAGTAATCTATTCGTAGGCTCGCTGGGCGGTGATGAGTAGGATGAGATCTATCATGTAATCGAGTTAGTTTTGATGGGGATTGATCCCTAGTATCCACTATGTTCTGAGATTGATGTTGCTACTACTTTGTCATGCTTAATGCTTGTCACTAGGGCCCGAGTGCCATGATTTCAGATCTGAAATTATTATGTTGTCACCAATATATGTGTGTTTTAGATCCGATCTTGCAAGTTGTAGTTACCTACTATGTGTTATGATCCGGCAACCCCGGAGTGACAATAACCGGAACCACTCCGGTGATGACCATAGTTTGAGGAGTTCATGTGTTCACCAAGTGCTAATGAGTGGGTCTGGTTCTTTATTAAAAGGAGAACCTTAATATCCCGTAGTTTCCTTTTGGACCCCGCTGCCACGGGAGGGATGGACAATAGATGTCATGCAAGTTCTTTTCCCTAAGCACGTATGACGACACACGGAATGCATGCCTACATCACATTGACGAACGGGAGTTAGCCACATATCTCTCCGTGTTATAGTTGTTGCATGATGAATATCATCCAAACAAATCACTGACCCATTGCCTACGAGTTTGTCCTACTGCTGTTACTTGTCTTGCTCTGCTGCTACTGCTACTAATGTTCCTACTGTTGTTACTTGTTTTGCTCTGCTGCTGCTGCTACTACTGTTGCTACTACTGTTACTACTACTGTCGCTTGTTACTGTTGCTACTTGCTACTGCTGTCACTACTGCTTTTCCTTGCCGCTGCTACTGTTTGTTACATTGCCGTTACTCGCTACTTTGTTGTTACTACTGTGCTTGCAGATACTAATCTTTCAGGTGTGGTTGAATCTGACAAATTCAGCTGCTAATACTCGAGAGTATTCTCTCACCTCCTGTCTGGTAAACCAACAAATTGGGTCGAATACTCTACCCTCAAAAACTGCTGCGAACCCACGCACTGGTGGGCTGTCAACAACATTCTTCTAGTTTCATTGCTCGGGAGTGCTAGTAGCATTCTTCTGGTGCCGTTCCAAGGGAAGGTTAGTTGTCATCAGCATTCGTCTAGCCATCGCCACAGATTGCAATCAGCATTTTTCTGCCGCCGTTGCCGGGGAGGTATTTCTATATTCTTTAAGTTACTTGGGATTTATATTTGTTGATCACTATGAAGAATCTGAAGGATCCGAAGACCAAAGTCTTGCCCTCAACTACGAGGGGAGGTAAGGAATTGCCATCTATCTCTGCACATGATTCACCTTCAGTTATGAGTAAGTTTGCAACATCACCTCCTACTAGAAATCTTGATATGTCGCCTGTGCTTGATGATGCTTGTGATACTACTGCTAGATAAACCTGCTAGCCTATGCTTTGATGAATTTGACAACTTTGATAAACCTGCTATCCTATGCTTTGATGAGAGTGATATTCCTTTTGATAAACCTGCTAGCCTATGCTTTGATGAATTTGACAACTTTGTTGCCAAACAACAGAGTTTCAATGATTATGTTAGCAGGCATTTGGAACAAAGTGCTCGTATGCTTAGCCATTTAAGTGCTTGTGTAGACAAAAATGTCAATGGTCTGAAGCTTCTGAGTAAACATGCCTCTATGATTAATACTCAGGTAGAACAAGTACTTAAAGCTCACAATGACCTGCTCAATGAATTAAATGACAACTCTGTCAGAATCATTACTAGAGGAGGCAAATTGACTCGGGAACCGTTGTATCCTGAAGGTCATCCTAAGATAATTGATCAAGATTCTCAAGGAATCAATGCTGATACACCTAGTCATCCTAAGGAGAAGAAGGAGGATGATATAAACCTGCACGCTAGTTCACCAAATACTGTCACACCTGAAGAACCTAATGATATTTCTGCGTCTAATGCAGAAACACAATCTGGTGATGAACATGAACCTGGTGACAATATGGACAGTGATGTTCATAATAATGCTCAACCTAGCAATGATGAGGATGTGGAGATTGAACCTACGGTTAATCCTGATAATCCACAACCTAAGAGATACGACAAGAATGACTTCACTGCTAGGAAGCATGGTAAAGAAAGAGAGCCATGGGTTCAGAGACCTGTTCCCTTTCCTCCTAAGCCATCCAAGAAAAAGGATGATGAGGATTTTGAGTGCTTCGTTGAGATGATAAGACCCGTCTTTCTGTAGATGTGGTTAGTTGATATGCTCAAAATGTCTCTGTATGCCAAGTACATGAAAGATATCGTGACTAATAAACGAAAGATACCAGATCTTGAGATCTCCACCATGCTTGCCAATTACACTTTTAAAGGTGGAACTCCTAAGAAACTTGGTGATCCCGGAGTGCCCACTATACCTTGCTCAATTAAAGGAAACTACGTAAGAACTATCTTATGTGACCTTGGGGCCGGTGTTAGTGTTATGTCGCTCTCTCTTTATTGTAGACTTGAGTTGGATAAGTTGACACCCACTAAAATTTCTCTGCAAATGGCCAACAAATCGACTGCTTTCCCTATCGGCATTTGCGAGGATGTGCCTGTTGTGGTTGCTAATACCACTATCTTAACAGATTTTGTTATCTTGGATATTCCCGAGGACGATGCCATGGCTATCATCCTCGGAAGACCTTTTTTAAACACTGCAGGTGCTGTTATAGATTGCAACAAAGGCAATGTCACTTTCCATGTCAACGGTAATGAGCACACAGTGCACTTTCCGAAGAAACGATATCCAGTACATTTCATCAATGCTATCGAAAAGACTTCATCGATTCTCATTGGGAGATTTGAATGCCCTATTCCTCGTGTCAAGATGAAGTATAATTTGCTTGTTGGGGAGATACATATCCCCATTGAGGTGACTTAGTGGCTATTCAAAAATTCTCTGTTCTCTCTTGCGATTCGAGAAGGTTTTGTCATAAGGACTTGACCAATCCCATTGACGGATTTCTTTCGATGACCATGAAACGGATGAATCAAAGAGTCACATACCTCTGTTTTAAGTTTTCCTTTTCTTTTGCTTAGAAGAAAAATGATAGAATTAGTTTAGTTTTTCCCTGTTTTCTGTGTTAGCGTCCCGGAGAAAAATACCTCGAAAATAAAAGTTCTCCGATGGTCCTGAAAATTTAGTATGATTTTTTCTGGAATTTTTGAAAATTTCTGGGCCTGAGAGCTGGCCTGGGGGGCAGACCAGTGGGCCACAAGCCCTGCCACCGCCCCCTACCCCCCTGGTGGTGGGGTGCAAGCTTGTGGGGCCCACATGCACCCCCTCCACTCATTCCAGCTCTCAGCCTCTTTTTCCACCTCCAGAAAAAATTGTTTCGCAGATCAAACCCGTGTTCTTGCTCATTTCGCTGTGATTTTCGATCTCCTTGCTCAAAGCACCATTCTCCGAGCCGTTTTGGGGAAATTACTCCTTGGTAAGTGACTCCTCCATTGGTCCAATTAGTTTTTGCTCTAGTGCTTTATCCTTTGCGTATTCTTGCTACCTTGGTGACCCTGTTCTTGAGCTACAAATGTTGATTTCAGCTGGTCCCAAGTAGTTTTAGCGCGTGATACGGTCTCTAGGCACTAGTAGGAGTAGTTGCTACAAGTTGGGTTAATCTTTATTCACTTTTCATTCGAAGTCTCTAAAAATTTCAGAATTTTTCAGAGCTAGAAAAGGGAAAAGATGAGGAGGTTCTTGAGAGGCTCTTCAAGCCGTAACCCCAAGGAGGACGAGAAGAACCACCCCAAGTACGTAGTTCCTCGAGTCATAGAAGTTCGAGCGTGCGAGTGGCCAAGTGATGAATTTTTGCGCGCCGCCGGACTTTATGAAAACTTTTATTACTTTGTGGAGAACGTAGGTCTTACTGCGTTCGTTGAAGATAAGTGCCCACAATACCTCCTCCTCACCAATATTTTCGTCCAAAGCTTCAACTTTTATCCGAGGAAGAATCCTACCATGGTTGACTTCATGATTTACGATGTCCCCCAGTGCATGACGCTGCAGGACTTTTGCAATGTATGCAAATTACCTTATGTTGGGGATATCTGTGACCCTCATCCACGGGACTTGCAGGATTTCATTGGTTCTATTGCTGTTGGAGAGGAGAGAGGAGTGTCTCGCGCTAGAATTGCTAGCATACATTTTCCTATGCTTCGGTACTTCTCACTATTTGTGGGAAAATGTTTGATTGGCCGTGGGGAGGCTGGATCACTTAGTTCTCCAGACCTTGCCGTTTTGCACGAAGGCCTTTATAACGGTAAGACTTATAGCCTATGCGCTATAGTAGCTCAACGATTGAACCAGAACCGTTCTAAAGGTGTTGTCTATGGAGGTATCTATGCTACCCGTCTTGCCAGACACTTTGAGATACCCATTAGACTGGGAGAGGAAGGAGAGATGCTTCTCCCTGAGAGATATCTGGATTATGACAACATGGTTCGCCATGATTTTCTGGATAGAGATGCTAGTAGACGCATGATTTAGAACCTGGTGTTTAGTCAGGGTACTCGAGAGACTATTACTTTGCCTGCTCCTTCTTTGTTTGATATTCATGCAGGCAGGTACACTATTATGCCCGCGGACATCTACGCATATTGGGGCTTGGCCCAACCACATGCGCCCGTGCCCGAGCCTCCAGTCGAGTACCAGACGCCAGTTTATCAGTGGGAGCCAGAGGAGCTCACACAGCAGTGGCATCCATAGTTTGCTCCGGAGTATCCTGGAGCTGGTTATTTCCCACCTTGGGAGTAGACCAAGCTATTCCAAAAGCCTAAGCTTGGGGGAGTACGTGTTCTCACCGACTTTACATTCATGCTTGTGATTTCACTCTCTTAGCCGGTGTTTACACTTTGCCACTGTATTACCATGCTAGTTTATTTCCGTTTTCTTGTTTTCTTGTTTTGAGTCCTTTTGAGAAAACCCAAAAAGATTTTTCTTTCTTCTTTTGCTTGTTGGGAGCTTTCCCATGTAAATAATTTTCTTTTTCTTTGTGTCAAGGTAGAAGATATTGGTTACAATGTTTATTGGTTCTTGCATGCTTACCTGTTTAGCTTTCAAAGAGCCATATTATTTTGTCTTCTCCTTTGTGTTTGCCTGCAGATTCAGCTTAGTGCAATGCGCTTATTATTGTTCACATTGTTCGATCGTGCAAATGAGAGGCAACAATGATGAAGTGACTGAGACTGAAAAGCTGGTATGAACTCTATCTATTTTGTTTTTGTAAATATGACTAGCTTGTCGACACAGATTTAGCTTTGTTGTGAGAGAACCATGTTTGCAATGAAAACTTAGAGATCATAGTTTCCGATGCCATGCTTATTTAGCTGAGAGCTTATAATGGTTTGTCTTGAATGCCAACATAGATTTTGAGATGACTATGATGTAGTATGCTAGGATGGTATTCTCCTTTGAATGTTTCAAGTGGCTTGACTTGGCGCATGTTCATGCATGTAGTTGAAACAAAATCAACATAGCCTCTATGATGTTCGTGTTCATGGTGATTTATATCGTGTTCATGCTTGCATTCAATGTTAGTCAAACTCACATCTTGATGACTGTTGTCGCTCTCTAGTTGGTCGCTTCCCAGTCTTTTGCTAGCCTTCACTTGTACTAAGCGGGGATACTACTTGTGCATCCACTTCCATAAACCCAAAAGTTTTTCCATGAGAGTCCACCATACCTACCTATTTGCGGTATCTACCTGCCGTTACAAGTAAATTTGCATGTGCCATTCTCTAAACCTTCAATAAATAATCTGTTTTGCATGCCCGAACCGCTCATGTGGTGACAGAGGGATATTGGTATCTTCCATGCTAGGAGTGTTATCCTCGACATGTGTTTATTCACAGTCATTCACAAGAAAGGGGTCGGTATTTGGAATGCCCGGTTACACACTTAAATCGAAAAGATAACTGTAAAACAAGACTCCCTCCGGATTGATGTTAGTATCGACGGTACCCGAGGATTTGGCTAGCCGTGGAGTGTGATTGATTGGTGGTGGGGGAGTTAAAATTTTACTTTTCTGTTTGGGAACCGCCTATAGCATGAGTAGCATGGAAGATATTGAGAACTCTTGGTCATTGCATTGATAATGAAAGCATGCCACCCAAAATTATTATCTCTGTTTTCAAAGCTTGAACTCTAGCACCTCTGCAAATCAATGCTTCCCTCTGCGAAGGGTCTGTCTATTTATTTTCCTGTCGAGTCATCCTCCTCTTATATAAGCACCAATTAGAGAGCACCTCTGTCATTTTTATGCTTTGCTTTTGATTGATATTGAGTATGACTATGACTGGATCTTCATTGCTATGAATTACAATGTTTAGTCAACCCTTGATCTTTGAAAGTGCTCTGCATTTATGTTTTGCGGTCTCAGAAAGAGCTAGCGAGATACCACCTATTCATACTGCTTCATGCTTGTTTTGATTGAAGTGTTGGTATTTGAAACTCATTATTATTTGCTCGTTAGCTGATTATGCCATTGATATTAGTTTACCGTGAGACCTTTGTGTCATTTGCTTATGTGGTTAACTTGTGATCTTGCTGAAATTCTGGTTATGAGTTAGACATAGTTGCAACAACAAGATTAAACAGAGTTTGTCAAAGTTTTTCTTTCACTCTCAGTTTGTCAACTGAGTTGCTTGAGGACAAGCAAGGTTTTAAGCTTGGGGGAGTTGATACATCTCCATCGTATCTACTTTTCCAAACTATTTTGCCCTTGTTTTGGACTCTAATTTGCATGATTTGAATGGAACTAACCTGGACTGACGTTGTTTTCAGCAGAATTGCCTTGGTGTTATTTTTGTGCAGAAATCAAAGTTCTCCAAACGTCTTGAAAATTTACGAGGAGCAGTTTTGGAAAATAAGAAAAATATATGCGCCAAGTTCCACCTCAGGGGGTGGGCCAGTGGGCCACAAGCCCTCGCTTCGCCACCACCCCCCTGGTGGCAGTGGGCAGACTTGTGGGGCCCACACGGCTCTGTCGCCGCCAACTCCAGCTCTATAAGATCCCATTCGTCCGAGAAAAAATAAAAAGAGAAGTTTTCGTCGCGTTTGCGATACGGAGGCTTCATCTGGAGGGCAGATGTGGAGTCCGTCTTGGGCTCCGGAGATGGGAAATCATCGCCATCATCATCATCAACCTTCTTCCCTCTCCAATTCCATGAAGCTCTTCGTTGTTCGTGAGTAATCTATTTGTAGGCTCACTGGGCGGTGATGACTAGGATGAGATCTATCATGTAATCAAGTTAGTTTTGATGGGGATTGATCCCTAGTATCCACTATGTTCTGAGATTGATGTTGCTACTACTTTGCCATGCTTAATGCTTGTCACTAGGGCCCGAGTGCCATGATTTCAGATCTGAAATTATTATGTTGTCACCAATATATGTGTGTTTTAGATCCGATCTTGCAAATTGTAGCTACCTACCATGTGTTAAGATCCGGCAACCCGGAGTGACAATAACCGGAACCACTCCCCGTGATGACCATAGTTTGAGGAGTTCATGTGTTCACCAAGTGCTAATGCGTTGGTCCGGTTCTTTATTAAAAGGAGAACCTTAATATCCCGTAGTTTCCTTTTGGACCCCGCCGCCACGGGAGGGATGGACAATAGATCTCATGCAAGTTCTTTCCCCTAAGCACGTATGACGACACACGGAATGCATGCCTACATCACATTGAAGAACGGGAGATAGCCACATATCTCTCCGTGTTATAGCTGTTGCATGATGAATATCACCCAAACAAATCACCGACCCATTGCCTACGAGTTTTTCCTACTGCTGTTACTTGTCTTGCTCTGTTGCTACTGCTACTACTATTGCTACTGCTGTTACTTGTTTTGCTCTGATGTTGCTGCTACTATTGTTGCTACTACTGTCGCTTGTTACTGTTGCTACTTGCTACTGCTGTTACTACTGCTTTTCCTTGCCGCTGCTACTGTTCGTTACACTGTTGTTACTCGCTACTTTGTTGTTACTACTGTGCTTGCAGATACTAATCTTTCAGGTGTGGTTGAATCTGACAAATTCAGCTGCTAATACTCGAGAGTATTCTCTCACCTCTTGTCTGGTAAACCAACAAATTGGGTCGAATACTCTACCCTCGAAAACTATTGCGAACCCACGCGCTGGTGGGCTGTCAACAACATTCTTCTAGTTTCATTGCTGGGGAGTGCTAGTAGCATTCTTCTGGTGCCGTTGCAAGGGAAGGTTTGTCGTCATCAGCATTCGTCTAGCCATCGCTAGAGATTGCAATCAAGTTCCCCCTCTCGTGCATGGCCTCCATGGCGGTGGAGGGCGGGAGCCCCTCGGAGATTGGATCTCCCTCTCTGTTTTCTTCAGTTTCCCGCTTCCCAGATCTGGCCCTTCACGGTTTCTTAAATTCCTGGAGATCTGTAACTCCGATTGCGCTGAAATGTTTACACGGTTTTTTCCATAAATTATGTTTCTTGCGCCAGAAGAAGGGCTCCAACCGACGTTCGAGGAGGGCACAAGAAACGAGGGCGCGCCTGGGCCTGAGGCTTGTGGTGCGCCCTGGTGGGTTGTGGGATCTGTGGGCCCCGTTTGTGTTGATTCCACCTCCCAAAAATCACATAAATTCCAAACTAATTCTCCGTAAATTTTTATCACGTTTGGACTTTGTTTGATATGGATTTTCTACGATACAAAAAACATGCAAAAAACAGGAACTCGCACTGGCACTAGATCAATAGGTTAGTCGCATAAATCATATAAAAAGTTGACAAATGTATGTGAAAGTTGTATAATATTGGCATAAAACAATCAAAAATTATAGATACGACGAAGGCGTATGAGCATCCCCAAGCTTAATTCCTGCTCGGCCTCGAGTGGGTAAATGTTAAAAAAATGATGTGGAGTGCTACCTAGCATAAACTTGATCATATATCTAATCATGGCATGAATATTAAGACATAAATGATTCAAAGCAATAGTCTCTAATTTGACATGAAGACATCAATACTCGGGCGTGCCAATAAACAATCATGTATTTCAAAATATCAACGCTAAAGAAAGCTATCCCTACAAAGTCATATAATCTTGTCATGCTCTGTCTTCTTAACACAGAGTCTAAATCATGTACTATCCCGGTGTCAGTCAAGCAATTGGTTCGTACTTTTTAACGCGCTTCAGCTTTTCCAACCCTCACGCAATACATGAGCGCAAGCCATGGATATAGCACTACGGGTGGAATAGAGTATTATGATAGGGGAAAATATAAAGAAGACAAAAAAGTAAGGAAGTATCACATCGACGCGGCTAACCAACGGGCTATGGAGATGCCCATGAATTGATATCAATGTGAGGAGTAGGGATTGTCATGCAACAAATGCACTAAGAGCTATAAGTGTATGAAAGCTCCATATGAAAACTAAGTGGGTGTGCATCTAATCCTATAATGAAAAATTCCCACTTGTATATGAAAGTGACAACATAGGAGACTCTCCATATGAAAAACATGGTGCTACTTTGAAGCACAAGTGTGTAACTAGCATGCCCCTTCTCTCTTTTCCTTTTTTTCTTTTTTTCCTTTTTTAATATTATTTTTTCTCTCTCATTGTCCGGAGTCTCATCCTGACTTGTGGGGGAATCATAGTCTCCATCATCCTTTAGTCACCAGGACTGTTGGAATTATGCCCTAGAGGCAATAATAAATATAGTTATTATTAGAATTCCTGTATCAAGATAATCGTTTATTATCCATGCTATAATTGTATTGAATGAAGACTCATTTGCATGTGTGGATACATAGACAAAACACCGTCCCTAGCAAGCCTCTAGTTGGCTAGCCAGTTGATCAAAGATAGTCAGTGTCTTCTGATTATGAACAAGGTGTTGTTGCTTGATAACTGGATCACGTCATTAGGAGAATCACGTGATGGACTAGACCCAAACTAATAGACGTAGCATGTTGATCGTGTCATTTTGTTGCTACTGTTTTCTGCGTGTCAAGTATTTATTCCTATGACCATGAGATCATATAACTCACTGACACCGGAGGAATGCTTTGTGTGTATCAAACGTCGCAACGTAACTGGGTGACTATAAAGATGCTCTACAGGTATCTCCGAACGTGTTAGTTGAGTTAGTATGGATCAAGATTGGGATTTGTCACTCCGTGTGACGGAGAGGTATCTCGGGGCCCACTCGGTAATACAACATCACACACAAGCCTTGCAAGCAATGTAACTTAGTGTAAGTTGCGAGATCTTGTATTACGGAACGAGTAAAGAGACTTGCCGGTAAACGAGATTGAAATAGGTATACGGATACTGACGATCGAATCTCGGGCAAGTAACATACCGAAGGACAAAGGGAATGACATACGGGATTATATGAATCCTTGGCACTGAGGTTCAAACGATAAGATCTTCATAGAATATGTAGGATCCAATATGGGCATCCAGGTCCCGCTATTGGATATTGACCGAGGAGTCTCTCGGGACATGTCTACATAGTTCTCGAACCCGCAGGGTCTGCACACTTAAGGTTCGACGTTGTTTTATGCGTATTTGAGTTATATGGTTGGTTACCGAATGTTGTTCGGAGTCCCGGATGAGATCACGGACGTCACGAGGGTTTCCGGAATGGTCCGGAAACAAATATTGATATATAGGATGACCTCATTTGATTACCGGAAGGTTTTCGGAGTTACCGGGAATGACGAATGGGTTTCGGGAGTTCACCGGGGGGGCAACCCACCCCGGGGAAGCCCATAGGCCTTGAGGGTGGCACACCAGCCCTTAGTGGGCTGGTGGGACAGCCCAAGAGGGCTCTATGCGCCAAGAAGAGAAAATCAAGAGAAAAGAAAAAAAAAAGGAGGAGGTGGGAAGGAAGCGAAGGACTCCCTCCCACCAAACCAAGTCCAACTCGGTTTGGGGGGGGAGTCCTCCCCCCTTGGACTCGGCCGACCCCCTTGGGGCTCCTTGAGCCCCAAGGCAAGGTCCCCTCCCTCCCACCTATATATACGGAGGTTTTAGGGCTGATTTGAGACGACTTTTCCACGGCGGCCCGACCACATACCTCCACGGTTTTTCCTCTAGATCGCGTTTCTGCGGAGCTCGGGCGGAGCCCTGCTGAGACAAGGTCATCACCAACCTCCGGAGCGCCGTCACGCTGCCGGGGAACTCTTCTACCTCTCCGTCTCTCTTGCTGGATCAAGAAGGCCGCGATCATCGTCGAGCTGTACGTGTGCTGAACGCGGAGGTGTCGTCCGTTCGGTACTAGATCGTGGGACTAATCGCGGGATTGTTCGCGGGGCGGATCGAGGGACGTGAGTACGTTCCACTACATCAACCGCGTTCACTAACGCTTCTGCTGTACGATCTACAAGGGTACGTAGATCACTCATCCCCTCTCGTAGATGGACATCACCATGATAGGTCTTCGTGCGCGTAGGAAATTTTTTGTTTCCCATGCGACGTTCCCCCACGGTGGTATCAGAGCGAGGTTCGTGCGTAGATGTCTTCTCGAGTAGAACACAAAAGTTTTTGTGGGCGGTGATGTGCGTTTTGCTTCCCTCCTTAGTCTTTTCTTGATTCCGCGGTATTGTTGGATTGAAGCGGCTTGGACCGACATTACTCGTACGCTTAAGAGAGACTGGTTTCATCGTTACGAGTAACTCTGTTGCTCAAAGATGACTGGCAAGTGTCGGTTTCTCCAACTTTAGTTGAATCGGATTTGACCGAGGAGGTCCTTGGATGAGGTTAAATAGCAACTCATATATCTCCGTTGTGGTGTTTGCGTAAGTAAGATGCGATCCTACTAGATACCCATGGTCACCACGTAAAACATGCAACAACAAAATTAGAGGACGTCTAACTTGTTTTTGCAGGGTATGCTTGTGATGTGATATGGCCAATGATGTGATGTGATATATTGGATGTATGAGATGATCATGTTGTAATAGAAATATCGACTTGCACGTCGATGGTACGGCAACCGGCAGGAGCCATAGGGTTGTCTTTATACTAACGTGTGTGCTTGCAGATGCATTTACTATTTTGCTAGGATGTAGCTTTAGTAGTAATAGCATGAGTAGCACGACAACCCCGATGGCAACACGTTGATGGAGATCATGGTGTGGCGCCGGTGACAAGAAGATCGTGCCGGTGCTTTGGTGATGGAGATCAAGAAGCATGTGATGATGGCCATATCATGTCACTTATGAATTGCATGTGATGTTAATCCTTTTATGCACCTTATTTTGCTTAGAACGACGGTAGCATTATGAGGTGATCTCTCACTAAAATTTCAAGACGAAATTGTGTTCTCCCCGACTGTGCACCGTTGCTACATTTCGTCGTTTCGAGACACCACGTGATGATCGGGTGTGATAGACTCAACGTTCACATACAACGGGTGCAAAACAGTTGCGCATGCGGAACACTCGGGTTAAGCTTGACGAGCCTAGCATGTGCAGACATGGCCTCGGAACACATGAGACCGAAAGGTCGATCATGAATCATATAGATGATATGATTAGCATAGGGATGCTTACCACTGAAACTATACTCAACTCACGTGATGATCGGACTTGAGCTAGTGTAAGTGGATCATGAACCACTCAAATGACTAGAGAGATGTACTTTTTGAGTGGGAGTTTAGTGAATAATTTGATTAAGTTAAACTCTAATTATCTTGAACATAGTCTAAGTCCACTTTGAATATATTTATGTTATAGATCATGGCTCACGCGACAGTCATCCTGAATTTTAATACGTTCCTAGAGAAAGCTAAGTTGAAAGATGATGGAAGCAACTTTGTAGACTGGGCTCGTAATCTTAAGCTAATCTTACAAGTTGGGAAGAAGGATTATGTCCTTAATGCTGCGTTAGGAGATGAACCACCCGCTACGGCTGATCAGGATGTTAAGAACGCTTGGTTAGCACGTAAGGAGGACTACTCAATAGTTCAATGTGCAGTCTTGTATGGCTTAGAACCGGGACTTCAACGTCGCTTTGAGCGTCATGGAGCATTTGAGATGTTCCAGGAGTTGGAGTTTATCTTTCAGAAGAACGCCCGGATCGAGAGGTATGAGACCTCCCATAAATTCTATGCTTGCAAGATGGAGGAAAACTCATCTGTCAGTGAACATGTGCTCAAAATGTCTGGGTACTCAAACCGTCTAGCTGAGCTGGGGATTGAACTCCCGCAAGAAGCTATCACTGACAGAATCCTTCAATCACTGCCGCCAAGCTATAAAGGCTTTGTGTTGAACTACAACATGCAAGGGATGAACAAGTCTCCCGGCGAGTTGTTTGCGATGCTGAAAGTCGCAGAGTCTGAACTCCGTAAAGAGCATCAAGTGTTGATGGTGAATAAGACCACTAGTTTCAAGAGAAACGGCAAAGGCAAGAAGGGCAATTCGAAGAAGAGCGGCAAGCCTGTTGCCAATCCGACGAAGAAACCCAAAGCTGGACCTAAGCCAAAAACGGAGTGTTACTATTGCAAGGGTATGGGTCACTGGAAGCGCAATTGCCCCAAGTATCTGGCAGATAAGAAGGCGGCCAAAGAAAAATCAGGTATATTTGATATACATGTTATTGATGTGTACTTAACCGGCTCTCGTAGTAGTGCCTGGGTATTCGATACCGGTTCTGTTGCTCATATTTGCAACTCGAAACAGGAACTGCGGAATAAGCGAAGGCTGGTGAAAGATGAAGTGACGATGCACGTAGGAAATGGTTCCAAGGTTGATGCAATCGCCGTCGGCACAGTGTCACTTCAGTTACCGTCAGGATTAGTGATGAACTTAAATCATTGTTGTTTAGTGCCTGCGTTGGGCATGAACATTATATCTGGATCTTGTTTATTGAGAGACGGTTACTCTTTTAAGTCAGAGAATAATGGTTGTTCTATTTCTATGAGTAACATCTTTTATGGTCATGCACCGAATGTGAGAGGATTGTTCATATTGAATCTCGATAGCGATACGCATATACATAACATTGAGACCAAAAGAGTTAGAGTTAACAATGATAGCGCCATATTTTTGTGGCACTGCCGCTTAGGTCATATTGGTGTAAAGCGCATGAAGAAACTCCATGCTGATGGACTTTTGGAGTCTCTTCACTTTGATTCACTTGACACGTGCGAACCATGCCTCATGGGCAAGATGACTAAGACTCCGTTCTCAGGAACAATGGAGCGTGCAAGTGACTTGTTGGAAATCATACATACCGATGTGTGTGGTCCGATGAGCGTGGAGGCACGCGGCGGATATCGTTATTTTCTCACCTTCACTGACGATTTAAGTAGATATGGTTATGTCTACTTGATGAAGCACAAGTCTGAAACATTTGAAAAGTTCAAGCAATTTCAGAGTGAAGTGGAAAATCATCATAACAAGAAGATCAAGTTCCTACAGTCTGATCGTGGGGGTGAATATCTGAGTTTCGAGTTTGGTGCTCACTTAAGACAATGTGGAGTTGTTTCACAGTTAACACCGCCTGGAACACCACAGTGTAATGGTGTGTCCGAACGTCGTAATCGTACTCTATTAGAGATGGTGCGATCTATGATGTCTCTTACTGATTTGCCGTTATCATTTTGGGGCTATGCATTAGAAACAGCTGCATTCACTTTAAATAGGGCACCATCAAAATCCGTTGAGACGACACCATACAAACTGTTGTATGGCAAAAGGCCAAAGTTGTCGTTTCGTAAGGTTTGGGGATGTGATGCTTATGTCAAAAAGCTTCAGCCTGAAAAGCTGGAACCCAAAGCGGAAAGGTGCGTCTTCATAGGTTACCCAAAAGAGACAGTTGGGTACACCTTCTATCTCAAAACCGAGGGCAAAGTGTTTGTTGCTAAAAACGGAGCTTTTCTCGAGAAGGAGTTTCTCTCGAGAGAATTGAGTGGGAGGAAGATAGAACTTGACGAGGTTGTCGAACCTCTCATCCCTCTGGATGGTGGCGCAGGGCAAGGGGAAACCTCTGTCATTGCGACGCCGGTTGAGGAGGAAGTTAATGATGATGATCATGAAACTCGAGTTCAAGTTTGTGTCGAACCACGCAGGTCGACGAGACCACGTGCTGCTCCAGAGTGGTACGGTAATCCCGTCTTATCAATCATGTTGTTAGACAATAATGAACCTGCGAATTATGAAGAAGCAATGGTGGGCCCAGATTCCAACAAATGGCTGGAAGCCATGAAGTCCGAGATAAGATCCATGTATGAGAACAAAGTGTGGACTTTGGAGGTACTGCCTGAGGGCCGCAAGGCCATTCAGAACAAATGGATCTTTAAGAAGAAGACGGACGCTGACGGTAATGTGACCATTTATAAAGCTCGACTTGTGGCAAAGGGTTTTTCACAAGTTCAAGGAGTTGACTACGATGAGACTTTCTCACCCGTAGCGATGCTTAAGTCCGTCAGAATCATGTTAGCAATAGCTGCATTTTTCGATTATGAAATCTGGCAGATGGATGTCAAAACGGCGTTCCTTAACGGTTTCCTTAAGGAAGAGTTGTATATGATAAAACCCGAAGGTTTTGTCGATCCTAAGAATGCTAACAAGGTGTGCAAGCTCCAGCGATCTATTTATGGACTGGTGCAAGCATCTCGGAGTTGGAACAAACGCTTTGATGAGGTGATCAAAGCATTTGGGTTTATACAAGTGGTTGGAGAATCTTGTATTTACAAGAAAGTGAGTGGGAGCTCTGTGGCGTTTCTAATATTATATGTGGATGACATATTACTGATTGGAAACAACATAAAGTTTTTGGAGAGCATAAAAGGTTACTTGAATAAAAGTTTCTCTATGAAGGACCTAGGAGAAGCTGCTTACATTCTAGGCATTAAGATCTATAGGGATAGATCAAAACGCCTGATAGGACTTTCACAAAGCACATACCTTGATAAAGTTTTGAAGAGGTTCAAAATGGAACAGTCCAAGAAAGGGTTCTTGCCAGTTCTACAAGGTACGAGATTGAGTAAGACTCAGTGCCCAGCAACTGATGAAGATAGAGAGCATATGCGCTCCGTCCCCTATGCTTCAGCCATAGGTTCCATCATGTATGCAATGCTGTGCACTAGACCGGATGTTAGCCTGGCCATAAGTATGGCAGGTAGGTTCCAGAGTAATCCAGGAGTGGATCACTGGACAGCGGTCAAGAATATCCTGAAGTACCTGAAAAGGACTAAGGAGATGTTTCTCGTGTATGGAGGTGACGAAGAGCTCGCCGTAAAAGGTTACGTCGATGCAAGCTTTGACACAGATCCGGACGACTCTAAGTCGCAAACCGGATACGTATTTATTCTTAATGGGGGTGCAGTAAGCTGGTGCAGTTCCAAGCAAAGCATCGTAGAAGATTCTACATGTGAAGCGGAGTACATGGCTGCCTCGGAGGCGGCTAAGGAGGGTGTCTGGATGAAGCAATTCATGACGGATCTTGGAGTGGTGCCAAGCGCACTGAATCCAATAACCTTGTTCTGTGACAACACGGGTGCCATTGCCTTAGCAAAGGAACCGCGGTTTCACAAGAAGACCAGACACATCAAACGACGCTTCAACCTCATCCGCGACTACGTCGAGGGAGAGGACGTGAATATATGCAAAGTGCACACGGATCTGAATGTAGCAGACCCGCTGACTAAACCTCTTCCACGGCCAAAGCATGATCAACACCAGAACTGTATGAGTGTTAGATTTATTACAATGTAATTCACATGGTGATGTGAGGTCTAGATTATTGACTCTAGTGCAAGTGGGAGACTGTTGGAATTATGCCCTAGAGGCAATAATAAATATTGTTATTATTATAATTCCTGTATCAAGATAATCGTTTATTATCCATGCTATAATTGTATTGAATGAAGACTCATTTGCATGTGTGGATACATAGACAAAACACCGTCCCTAGCAAGCCTCTAGTTGGCTAGTCAGTTGATCAAAGATAGTCAGTGTCTTCTGATTATGAACAAGGTATTGTTGCTTGATAACTGGATCACGTCATTAGGAGAATCACGTGATGGACTAGACCCAAACTAATAGACGTAGCATATTGATCGTGTCATTTTGTTGCTACTGTTTTCTCCGTGTCAAGTATTTATTCCTATGACCATGAGATCATATAACTCACTGACACCGGAGGAATGCTTTGTGTGTATCAAACGTCGCAACGTAACTGGGTGACTATAAAGATGCTCTACAGGTATCTCCGAAGGTGTTAGTTGAGATAGTATGGATCAAGACTGGGATTTGTCACTCCGTGTGACGGAGAGGTATCTCGGGGCCCACTCGGTAATACAACATCACACACAAGCCTTGCAAGCAATGTAACTTAGTGTAAGTTGCGGGATCTTGTATTATGGAACGAGTAAAGAGACTTGCCGGTAAACGAGATTGAAATAGGTATACGGATACTGACGATCGAATCTCGGGCAAGTAACATACTGAAGGACAAAGGGAATGACATACGGGATTATATGAATCCTTGGCACTGAGGTTCAAACGATAAGATCTTCGTAGAATATGTAGGATCCAATATGGGCATCCAGGTCCTGCTATTGGATATTGACCGAGGAGTCTCTTGGGACATGTCTACATAGTTCTCGAACCCGCAGGGTCTGCACACTTAAGGTTCGACGTTGTTTTATGCGTATTTGAGTTATATGGTTGGTTACCGAATGTTGTTCGGAGTCCCGGATGAGATCACGGACGTCACGAGGGTTTCCGGAATGGTCCGGAAACGAAGATTGATATATAGGATGACCTCATTTGATTACCGGAAGGTTTTCGGAGTTACCGGGAATAACGAATGGGTTCCGGGAGTTCACCGGGGGGGCAACCCACCCCGGGGAAGCCCATAGGCCTTGAGGGTGGCACACCAGCCCTTAGTGGGCTGGTGGGACATCCCAAAAGGGCTCTATGCGCCAAGAAGAGAAAATCAAGAGAAAAGAAAAAAAAAGGAGGAGGTGGGAAGGAAGGGAAGGACTCCCTCCCACCAAACCAAGTCCAACTCGGTTTGAGGGGGGAGTCCTCCCCCCTAGGACTCGGCCGACCCCCTTGAGCCCCAAGGCAAGGTCCCCTCCCTCCCACCTATATATACGGAGGTTTTAGGGCTGATTTGAGACGACTTTTCCACGGCGGCCCGACCACATACCTCCACGGTTTTTCCTCTAGATCGCGTTTCTGCGGAGCTCGGGCGAAGCCCTGCTGAGACAAGGTCATCACCAACCTCCGGAGCGCTGTCATGCTGCCGGAGAACTCTTCTACCTCTCCGTCTCTCTTGCTGGATCAAGAAGGCCGAGATCATCGTCGAGCTGTACGTGTGCTGAACGCGGAGGTGCCGTCCGTTCGGTACTAGATCGTGGGACTGATCGCGGGATTGTTCGTGGGGCGGATCGAGGGACGTGAGGACGTTCCACTACATCAACCGCGTTCACTAACGCTTCTGCTGTAGGATCTACAAGGGTACGTAGATCACTCATCCCCTCTCGTAGATGGACATCACCATGATAGGTCTTCGTGCGTGTAGGAAAATTTTTGTTTCCCATGCGACGTTCCCCCACAAGGACATGCTCTAATAATGAATTATGATGATCATCACACTTATATTTACTTATAACTCAAAAGAAATAAAAATTACAACTCGATACCTAGAACAAAATATGACTCTACATGAATGCCTCTGACAATGTACCAGGATGTGCAATGATCTAGCATAACATGTATAAAAAGTGATGCACGGTGGCTGAGCCACAACTACTATGTCGGTTATATGATCATGCAAAGCAATAGGACAATGAATGCTCAAGTCAAACGGAGGCGGTGGAAATTGCATGGAAATATATCTCGGAATGGCTATGGAAAGGCCATAATAGGTAGGTATGGTGGCTGTTTTGAGGAAGATATAATAAGGCTTATATGTGATAGAGCGTATCATATCACGGGGTTTGGATGCATCGGCGAGGTTTGCACCACGTCTCGAGGTGAGAAAGGGCAATGCACGGTACCGTAGAGGCTAGCAAATTGCGAAAGGTAAGAGTGCGTACAATGCATGGACTCACATTAGTCATAAAGAAGTCATGTAATTATTGCAAAAGTTTATTAGCCCTCGAAGCAAAGTGCTACTACGCATGCCCCAAGGGGGGAGGTTGGTAGGAGTTAACCATCGCGCGCCCCTGACCTTCACACACAGATAGACAATCAAGGATAAATTGTGCTCCAACTTCCCGACATAACGAGAGACTATACGTGCATGCTTCGGAAATCACAAACCTTAACACCAATATTCTTACTAACCACAACCGTTTACTAGTAAATCCCACATATTCCATCTCTGTATCGCAAAACTATTGCAAGGAATCAAACATATCATATTCAGTGATCCATAAGTTTTATGTAGGATTTCATGACTAACCATGCAAATGACCAATTCATGTTAACTCTCTAAATAGATATAAGTGAAGCATGAGAGTTTAATTATTTCTACAAAATATCATGCTCTAATAAGTATAAGTGAAGCAATAGAGAATTCTACAAACAACGGTTTTCTATGTGAAGAAAAACAGGCAATCCAAACTTCAAATGATATAAGTGAGGCACATGAAGCATTCTATAAAGCCACACTCAAAAGATATAAGTGAAGTGCAATGAGAATTATATAAATCAACCATGGACTATATCATACCAGTATGGTGCATAAAAGAAAAAATGTAAAATAAATGCAAAAGACGCTCCAAGATTTGCACATATCACATGAACGAAGCAAAGACGAAAACATACTGATACTTGTTAAAGAAAGATGGGATGCCTTCCGGGGCATCCCCAAGATTAGACGCTTGAGTCTCCTTGAACATTTACTTGGGGTGCCTTGGTAATCCCTAATCTTCAGATCTTGTCTCTCCTCCTTCTCCTCATATCGAGACTTCCTCGATCTTTGATCACTTCATCCACACAAAACTCAACAGAAGATTCGTTAGTATAATAAAGAAAATCACTACTCTAAGTACTGTTCCAAACCAATTCATATTTGGTTTTTGAATTGTGTCTACTGTAATATAAATTTTCCATGGCTCATACCACCCATAAAAATCGATAGTTTCATCAAAACATGCAAAACAATGCATCAAAAACATAATATGTCTTAAGCAGGACAGTCTGAAGCAATCTTTACATCTACTATACTTCTTGTACTCCAAAAATTCTGAACAATTAGGATGAAATAAAACATTTGTATATAAAGACTTTGAAAAAAAATCAGAACCTTTTTTACATTCCAGTAAAAAATGAAAATTCACACGCTACAGGAAAATATTTTGTTTCTACACCGCACATAGCAACAAGCAATCAACCCATCCTAAAGGCAAATCCTGGCACATTACTTTTATAATACAATGGATTTGTACAAGGGGATAATTATTTTTGTGAGAATATTCATGAAAAATTGCACATTGTTTCCATGAGCATGAACACAAGTGTTCAAGGTCGGCCTCACTTCACCAATGCATCACCTTTCAATCGCTTCTATTTTTGTGAAGTTTTAAGTTCCCCTCTATATTTTTTGTTTTCAAACTTTATAAAAGCACTCAACAAAATTAAATGAATCTCTAAGACTTACGGGTTGTCTTCCTGGCAGCGCTTTCTTTAAAGCCATTAAGCTAGGCATAAAGTGCTCAAGTAATGGATCCACCAGGATCCCAAGGTATATCAAAGCCAATTTTAATTAGCAATTATTTGACATTTAGTAGTGAGAACAAAGCAAAATATATTAAGCAATGACAAAGTCTAACTCTCTTCCTATGCATCAGCGTGTCATACAAGAAAAATTCATGCACATCAAGTAAAGGCCAATACATAGCATAAGCAGTTTCTTGCAATTTTATCGTGTTGGAAACATAGAGAGGCAGAGATGTAGTTCCTCTCTCATAATAATTGCAAGTAGGAGTAGCAAGGACATGTATATTATATTCATCAAAATCATCATGGGTAGTGGTAAAAGGCAACCCATCAATATAATCCTTAACAAGTGCAAACTTCTCCGATATAGTGTAGTTTGGAGAATTCAAAAAGATAATAGGTCTATCATGTGTGGGTGCAATAGCAACAATTTCATTCTTAATGTAAGGAACAATAGCAAGTTCATCTCCAATAGCATAATTCATATTGGCATCTTGGCCACAAGCATAGCAAGCATCATCAAAAAGGGATATTTCAAACGAATCAACGGGATTATAGCAATTATCATAGCATTCATACTTCGGTAAGAACGAAGGGACGTTAAACAATGTATGAGTTGAAGAATTACTCTCATTAGAAGGTGGGCACGGGTGATCAATCCGCTCTTCCTCCTTTTGTTCTTCGCTCTTCTCATCATCTTTTTCATCCAATGAGCTCACAGTTTCATCAATTCCTTCTTCCGTAGACTCGTGCAAAATATTAGTCTCTTCTTGGATAGCAGAGACTTTCTCAATAAACGCATCAATGTCCGTATTGTATTTATAATTATCATATAAATATTTAAGGATAGCAAAATTTTCACGTCTATAAACTGAATCATCAAAATCTTCAAACTTTTGAAACAAAGATTCAATTTCATAAGCACCCTTAAAAGCAACAAATTCTTTTATTCGTTCCACATCATAGAAATCATATATACCATTAGCGTAAGAAGCCAAGGTTTCATTATCATTAAATTTGCATGAAAAGGGAAGGTGTGGAGCATTCATCCTAGAGCAACAAGTAAAATCATATCTCTGGCATAAATTCCAAGCATACCAATGCAACATATCAATTTGAACCCATAACAGTTTCCCTTTTTGTGTCAAGAGATAATCCGTAAAGAATTCACGTTGATCCAATGTGTCTCCCATTATCATGTTGAAGGGGGTTTTCTCAAGATTATCAACATAGTGCATAATATTTTCACATAACGAGCATCGAGGGTTTTAGGAGGCTCCCCATCTCCATGTGTAGCAAGCACCACTAATATTTTTGGTCTTTCGTGTTCCATATCCATAACTAAAGATAGAGAACAACCTAGAATGAAAAAAACTACTTAGTGAGAAAGCAAACAAGCAAACACGAGAATATTCACCCCCACGCTATTTCTCGCCGGCAACGGCGCCAGAAAAAGGTCTTGATAACCCACAAGTATAGGGGATCATTTGTAGCCTTTTTCGATAAATAAGAGTGTCGAACCCAACAAGGATCTAAAGGCAGAACAAATATTGCCTCAAGTTCTATCGACCGCCGATACAACTCTACGCATGCTTGACGTTTGCTTTACCTAAAACAATTATGAAACTATTTTGCAAGAATAAAACTACGAATAAATTGCGAGGTAATAAAAGTGGATAGCTTTTGTCAACAAGAAAGTCATTTGTCCCTAGCAATCGATAACAAGTAACGGTAATCATTCTTGCAATTTTATATGAGGGAGAGGCATGAGCTAAGATTCTCTCTCTGCTTGGATCATATGTACTTATGATTGGAACTCTAGCAAGCATCCGCAACTACTAAAGATCATTAAGGTCGTGAAACCCAACCATAGCATTAAGTATCAAGTCCTCTTTACTCACATACGCCATAACCCACTTATCCGCGTTTAGGTTGTTGTCACCCAACACCGACAATAAGAAAACCATGAAAATATTTCAACACCCTACAACGGGGGGCCCTCACATTTACACGACACAGATGGCACTGTAAGACAGCACCATAAATAAAATATACAATCATACCAACCAAGATCACGATTAACCCATACGACAAAACGGATCTACTCAAACATCATAGGATAGCCAAATATCATTGGGAAATAATATATGCAGTTGAGAACCATGCTTAAGTAGAGATTATAGCGGGTATAAGGGGTGTTACACTGCTGCATAGAGGGGGAGAAAGTTGGCGTTGACGGTAGCAAGGTTGTTCATGTAGATCGCCGTCACGATCCTAGCCCCGGCGCCACTCCGACGCCAGTGGGAGAGAGGGGGAGAGAGCCGCCATCCTTCTTATTATTCCTTGGCCTCCCCCCTAGATGGGAGGATAGGTCCCCCTTTGGTCCATGGACTCCATGGCGGCGGAGGGGTGGGAGCCCCTCCGAGATTGGATCCCCCTCTCTATTCTCTTCTGTTTCACGCTTCCCAGATCTGGCCCTTCACGGTTTCTTAAATTCCTGGAGATCCGTAACTCCGATTGAGCTAAAAAAATTACATGATTGTTTTCCGTAAATTATCTTTCTTACGCCAGAAGAAGGGCTCCAACCGACGTTCGAGGAGGACACAAGACACCAGGGTGCGCCCGGGGCCTGTGGCGCGCCCTGGTGGGTCGTGGGCTCTGTGGGCCCCCGTTTGTGTTGATTCCACCTCCCAAAAATCACATAAATTCCAAAATAATTCTCCGTAAATTTTTATCACGTTTGAATTTTGTTTGATATGGATTTTCCGCGATACAAAAAATATGCAAAAAAATAGGAACTAGCACTAGGCACTAGATCAATAGGTTAGTCGCATAAAGCATATAAAAAATTGACAAAAGTATGTGAAAGTTGTATAATATTGGCATGAAACAATCAAAAATTATAGATACGATGGAGACGTATCAACTGAGTCGATTTTCACCTCTGCGAATTACCTACGAGTGAGGAATATGAGAGACATGAGGACTTTCACAGCTTAAAAGTTCCGACCATTGCTGCGTCGCGCACCACCTGTCCCCAAACCTTATCCACATAACGGTCATACCATTGGGGAATTTATGTCAAATCATGTCGGGATTGCTCCCACACTATAAATAGCCACCCCCAAAACCACTAGCTAGTTGGCTGCTCCACGAGAGAACTTGACACTTGTCCTTTGAGAGCAACCCATTCCTCGAAGACTTTGAGAGAAAAACATCAGTGATGAAAATCCCGAGACATCCAAACCAAATACCAAAAAAACAAAGTGATTGAGCATCACTTAAGAGATTGTTCATGTGTGGAACCGATGCTTGTTACCTTTGAAGACTGTGCATCTTCTAGACAGTTAGGTATCACTGGTCTAGAGCATCCAGCAGTAAATTGTGGATTGCTGGTGACCGAGTTTGTGAGGGTTTGGAAGTGTGCCCTAAAGACTTACCACGAGTGTTGGGCTAGGACTGTGTGTCCTTAGCTCAAGGAGAATACAGTAAGGACTTAGTATCCTTTGATTGTGTGTCCTTTGGTTTAAATACCAAGCACTCCAGACCATACGTACGACTGTCACAACAGTTAGAACTCGGTCATCAAATCATTATCTCCACCAAGTACCTAGTTCTATTTCCTCATTCACGTGTTGATGAAATTGATCGTTACTATTTGAAGAATTTGAATAAATACTTTCTCAATTTCCTCATCTTAAATTCTTCACATCACTTGTTCTTCACCTGCTTATCCTCATCACACTACTCGTGCTAAGTGTTTGTTTCATTTCATCATGATGACTATACTTTTGATGTGTTGCACTTACGCGTGGGTACATATCTACACAAGCTTATTTTTTATGCCATGTTGGATACTGGCTAAATGGACGGGGGGATTGGCCGCCATGAGCGCCCTTAGAACCATTACAATACTATTTAGCATTTGCGTGTGTGGAGTCTTGGATTCGCGTTATATGCATCGGTTTCGAATCATGTCTTGGGTCTAAAGTTAGGTTGCCCCGCTTGTGTGCTTACCCCTGTATGTTCGGTCCGTTCGGCTAAAATGGTAAAGGGAGAACCAATCCGATTGTAGTTTCGGCTAGTCTGGTTAAGTACCTCAGTGGAGAAAGCCAAAAACTGACTGTCACCATAAGCGAGAACTAGCATGCGGTCCAAAGACAAATATTAAACTAAAGAACTGTTGGGGGTTCATCGCATTATGAGAAAGGTTTGAAACCTCTCAAACCAACTGATAATAGGTTTTTACACCACGATATAGCCGAATATCATGCTTTACAAGGGGGCTCCAATTGGCCCCCACAGTCAAGCTCCTATGGCTAAGTGAAAGACTTAAAGCTGCAGAGTCCCATTGCCTAGTTTTCTCCCGCATTACCGCCTTAGGGCACAAATACATTGGCTAAGGGTAATAACGCGGAAGCCCAAAACACCCCTGATAGTATTTGTCACTCGGCTGGAGCCGACGACACGAAACTTTCAATATTAAAACAACCACACATGAATTGTAATTAAAAACACATGGTATACCATGCAACATTAAAATGGCATTGTATCATACACCCTCTTTTATAGGATAAAGTTTTCATTCAAAGATTAAATCTATTGAGAACTGCGCTTCTACAACCCGAGCACCTTCCATTGAAGTGGAGACGTACACCTCTAGGCGTCTATGCTCCTTTCTAGGTGGTGGAGGTGCGGTGGCCATCTTGACGGGCTCCACTTTTGGCCAATGCATCATCGTTCTTGCAAATGACATCTGAGCTCCCTCGATGCAGACAGAGAGCTTCATGATATCAATATGGGGTGCAATAGTAATCAGTTTTTGCACTAGGCCAAAATAGTTGCTGGGCAGCGGCTCTATCGGCAAAAGCCTGATGCAAAGATCCTTCATCATCGTCTCTGCCATCTTGTGCAGCTCCATTAGTTGTTTCAACTGATCGGAGACAAGAAGGGGTTGCTCGCGGGCTTGAAATTGTGCCGAGAAGAGCCTTTGCTCGGCCTCACCCTCCTAGGATGCATAGTGATTCACAGCATCCCCCGCACTCTTCGAGAGATGTACAATCGCACCTCGAGAACTCCACACTTGAGTAATCAATGCAAATCTTTGTCCGTCGAATATACACAGTAGTAAATATCTCTTACCATCTACAATTTGCTTGATCTGATGGATCTCCTTCCGATGACTGCGTGCCTCCTTCCGCGCTTCTTGGAGTGCGACAATTACCAAGGTCGGCTTGGAAGATTTTTCCTTATTCTTCTGCTCAAGTGCCTCATTTTTCATGATGGCTTCCTTGAGCTCTTGCTGGACCTCATTAACCCTGGCCTCGGACCTCTCACTGGGAGACTTGGCATGCCCGGCCACCTCTCTTTGTTCGGCAGCCTCCTGCTTGTCCTTGTCCAGTTTGGCTTTGAGCCGCTCGACGTCAGCAGCAACAACAATGATGGTCACACAAATAAATCGCACTTAGAGACAAAAATATTAAACACCTCACTTTTATGAGAAAACTAAGGTTTGAACGCTTACCTTGTGCGTCCTCAAACCGCTTGTTGATGCGGTCGAGCTCTTCCTCGGAAACTTTAGCTTCCAGTTCATTTCCGCCAACTCCATGGAGTTGGGGGCTGTACCAAGGTGGAAGCCTACAAATAAGCTTTGAAATCATGTGCTAGTGTTTTTTTATCATCCTACCAAAGTCTTGGGGGTACATGCAACTTTTTCTGAACTATTCTGGCGTGAGTTTTTCCTAACTCGCACAAGGCTCGGGGGCTACTAAGCATAAGATTTCTTATAGATAATACAAAAAATAGAATTAATTTGTGAAGGAAAAAGAGTGTGCAGATTACTTTGATATGTGTGAGTAGCACATCGAAAGCCTCTTTCAAACCACTATCAACATACTGGATGCTTTTCAATACCACACTGAGATGAGTACGACACTCTTTAGGAACGCAAGAGTCATTGAGACCCTCCTCCCTCATGGCCGGCCATCCAGTTCACAGTTACTCCGTTGTGGACGGCTCCGGGAGCAGCATAGCGGTCACCCTTCATGGAGAAACTGCTACTGACGGTGCCAGGGATGGAGGGTCCTCCAAAGTTGTCTTTGGAGCAGACCTAAAATGTCTCGACCCTCCTTCCTTCCTTTCCATGAGGGCTTCATCATCCTGGTCCTTTGGAGACAAGGTGTCAACCTCGGCAATGATATTGTCACCCTCGGCCTTGGTTTCCGGCTCAGCGGGAGTTCTCGAGATACCACCTCCCCGATCTCGTCAGTGGCGTGGGGAGGTGTGTGGGCCGAGCCAGTCCCGCTTTCACCTAGATTAGGTGGCAAAGAATGCCCGTGTGAAATCTGATCGGTGGGGAAATCGCGTTGCGGGCTATAATACGGAAAACATGCCTAGTCGTTAAAACTACGACATTTAAAAGAGTGGAGTGTTCGGATTTTTGATAAGTACCTTCGTGCTTGGGGTTTCACCCTAAGGGTCCTTTGGTGGACCGGTGCATCATCCTGGGACTCCTCGTCTGAGTTGGGAACATTTTCAAGTAGGGTCGTGGAGGTCCTGCGTTGCTTCTTCGGAGCAACAGGAACTAAATCTCCCTCGACGTCTTCAGACGTTGTTCTCTTCCTCGTATGGGAGGAGTAGCTCACCTCCTTCTCATCATCTTCTTCCTCTCCCTCCAGATTGGAGAGAGTCAGCGTATCCTCAGACCTCGTGTCTGTTGGACCCTTGGATCGAAGACCCTCTCAGACCTTTTTCTTCCCTTTCTTCTGCTCCTCCTTTTCCCTCGAAGCCGTGTACAGCTTCTCGATCAATATGGTTGCGTAGTAGCGTCATGTTGCCCTCGGGCAAAGGCGTCAGACAGTTGGTCCGTTGGGAATTTTCCGGTGAGACCTGCAAATACAGGGGAAAAAAGAAGTGAGTACCTCGTTAAAAGGAGGGATGAAAAGTGAGGATGTGATAAAAACCTTACCGGCCCGGGAGGGTTAAGGACGGGAATGCCTACGTCTTCCTCTTCGGCTCGCCAAGCCTTCTACGACTTGAAAAGTGCCTTCCATAATTTCTCAAGGGTAATGCGAAAAAAGTTCCGAACTGTCCGGATCCTCCAGATTATGATCCCACATCGGGATGGACTGATGTTGGCATGGGAGAAGGCGGCGACGTAGCATCACTTGGATCACGTTGCGTTTGATTTTCTTCTCCATTAAAATGAAGACCTTTGTGAGCTCCTTCTCCTCCACGGCCTCCCCCCAATAGAGGGCCTTTTCCGTCCACGACACAAGACGGGTGGGAGGGCCAGATCTGAATGCTGCAGGAGCTGTCTCTCCCGCGCTACGCGGCTCGATGATATTGAGACACTCTTTCTGCCATGCTTTGCACATTGTATATGAATGTGCCCTTTGGCCACTTGACCCCAGCAAGCTTGTTGATCATCGCTTCCCTGCAGTCAGCCCGATCGCAGTTGACAACTTTGGGCTTGACTTTGAGAATTTTCAGCCATAGGCCGAAGTGGGTATGGACCCGTAAAAGTTCTTCATAGACTATGATGAAAGCTGAGAGGTGTGTAATGAGTTAGAGGGAAGATCATGGAAGTCAAGCTCGTAGTAGACCATAATTCCCCGAACAAAGAGGTGAAGGGGAAAACACAAGCACCGAAGAAAATGAGGGATGAAGACTACTCTCCCCTCATCCTTCGGCATGGGGATAATTTGGCCCTTCTCCGGAGCAGGGTGGGCTATGTTCTCTGGCAAGTAGCCGGAGCTCTTCAGGTCTAGGATGTCTTTCTCGGTGACGTAGGAGGCCTCCCACTTGTCCTTTGAGGCTGAGCTGGCCATCGCCGGATTGAGGGAAGGATTCGAGGGAACGAGAGGGGTAGGAGGGCTTGAGCGCTGGAGCTCTGGTAGAAGGGAATAGCAACGACGGTGCGAGATGTAGAATGCGTGAGGGGGCTATAGTGGGAGTTCTACCTTTTATGTCTCGCTAAAATACCAAAAGCTCTGCCACTCTGCCTTGAACTTCGCCATTTTCTGATAAAATCGTACGGTTATGGACGCGTGGGATAATCCAAATCATAAATCATATACCTAAAAAAGAGGGACACGATCCCCGTGATGAAACGTGTTAGTAAAAACGGTCCCGAACCGCTCTTGAATAAAGGGTTATAGGTCTTGATCAGTCGCGGCCTTTCGGATAGCGGGAAAAGGAAACACTATTCATGGTCGAACAACCGGCGTGCAAATTAAGATTTATTTATGTATATATAAATATATCTATATGTTTGAAGGAATGACGTTTGAAGAGAAAATAAGGGGTCCGGTTGTAGATGTTGTTAGAGGCATCTCTAACAGACCCCATAAAAGTGACCCTTAAAAACGCATATATGGGCATTGTAAACCGTTTTTACGGTGCAAAATTGTCCCGGACAAAACACACCCGATAAATGGAACTGTATTTCACTATAGTTTATTTTTTTTTCTTTTTTCCTCCTGTTCTAGCGAGCCGTCTCCGGCCACGGTGTGCCTCGCCCTGGTGCCCCGGCTCGCCCCGACGCCGCTCGCCTTGCCTCTGCCTCGTCCCGGCGCCGTCCGTTTCCGGCCATGCATGCAGTGGAGGAGCCCTGCTTCCGATTGAGCTCGGCACTGCCCGTTCCCGATTGAGCCCGACACTGCCCGCCGTCGCGTGTACGTTCCACGTTGTGGTCGCACGAGCTCCCCTGCCCTGCCCCGCTCTTCTTCGGTGCCGCACCACCCTGATTCAGGCCGTCGGTGACCTGCTCCATCCCGCCTGTGGACGGCCTCGTCTCGGCAGTGGAGGTCGAGCTGGCCGCAATTCGGAGCATCGACGACAAATTCCGGCATATGCGGCGGCTTCTTCCGACATGCGGCGACGGATTCCGGTGAGTTTCAAGTAGATTCCGACCAGTTCCGTGACGATGCGTTTGTTACGTCGAGGTTTGACTAGTTTACTGATTAAACTGTATACTGTCTCCAAAACTATACATATAAGTTTTTTGCGGATGAATTTACAGTCCTCCGGTTGCATCACGAGCGAGAGCGGTGCGTGTGTGTGCATGCCACTACTCTGTTTCTCGTGTGGTACATTGTTGCTGGTACTAGCATGCGCACGTATGCATGATTAATTCTTTGCTGATTACCCTAGGTACGTTGTCAATGGACACTACCTAAGAGATGCATGCATATCATACCACAATAGCTACAAACCTAATCACTATACATAAGAATAAATCTGTGAAATTCCGGCCTCCTCTGACCGAGATTACATGGTCAGGATTTCTCCTCGGTTGTTCCTTTTCATTTTCTTATACCGACTATGTTTCTTCCTCGTAAAAATATACTTCTTTCCTGCTATTTATTTTGGGCTATTACAAGTATTGAATATTTAAACCCTCATAATTTTGTTGAATTTAACTTTCACCTTTGCAAGCTAAGATGTTTCCGCAGCAACGCACATGGTATATCTAGTACCAATAGAAAAAACAATCTCTCACACGCACGGACGTATACGTATCACACATAATTGCATGTAATTGCATGTTGTGTGCATTCGTAGGGATGAATGTACACATCATGATATAATTGCATGTTGTGTTAAAATAACCAGAATAGTGTCACAACAAAACAAAACACACCGTGCTCCTACTTATTACGTTTCACGGCTGGTTTGTCACGTAGTGCACAATACATACTCCCAGTTGTGTACAGGTAAAAGAGAGAGAGAAAAAAACGAGAAAAACCTGGGCCACACGTATAGTACAAACATAGCCGACATGTCCACAGTCGGACACACACACGCGCAGGGCGGCCGGAGCGCCGGTTTAAATGCGTCAGAACGGCCGGACAGCCGGAGCAAAGCGTAGCGCAGCGGCAGTACTGTGTGCTTACCGCAAAACCAGCCTCCAGCCCACCCACCGGTTGCAGCGCTAGGCAGGCTACAGAGACGCCGTTCCTCGTTGTCACGCTCCCGCGCGTTTCTCATCGCGCCAAAATAAAACTCGTAACGTAAGCCGCTTTCCGGCTCATCTCCTCGACACAGTTGCAGGTAAAAAAAAACCACGAAACATGGCGTGACGCCATCGACGCGCGCGCGCCACGGGACGGACGAACGGACGGACGCGCCACGCGAGGCGCAAGGCGGCGCATCGCGTCCGGCACACGCACGCACGCACGCACGCACCCAACCCAACCCAAGCCTGCTCGCGCTCGCTCGACCGGACCGGTAGATGGATGGACGGATCACATGGTCGGTTGGCTCCAAAAAGCAGCTTTGGCCAGCCCTACTTCCATCCAGCCACATCTTCTGATCGCATTTACGTACGACTTTACACACATCACCAGCCAAACCTCCCACGTAGTAGTACACACGAGGTCTACAAGATACGCACGCTTGGTGCCCGGGAACCCTACGAGGTTCTGGCGGCGTCACGTATACATACACAGCCATCTACAGCATCCATCCATCGTTCGGGCATACCTTGCCGTGTCACCACCAGCACCCACCCGCGTGAGCCATGCGGTACTAGCAGTAGCAGTGTAGTGGTAGTATCACTACTACTGCAAGAAATCGTACCACCGCAACGAACTCCCTCACGCTCTGGCAGCAGCAGTAGCACTAGTACGTGCACACGGCTCACTTTGCTCTACTTTAGGCGCGAAAGAGACGCGGTAATAATCAAAATTAACCCGGGGTGAAAAGGGTGGTAGGAGCGCCCAGGCGCTTCGATTGTCGCCGTCGGGTAGCGCGTCAGCGGACACCGCTATTATAAGTAGGGAGCACCGCCCGCCAGCTAGTAGCATCGCCACCACCCTCCATCCCCCACTCCGCCCGCAAAGCTCGCCTCCTCCATCACTGTGCCGCCCGTGCTCGCCTCTCCCGGCAGGCACCGATCTAGCCCTCCCTCCCTTGATCCACAGCTCGCCATGTGCGGCGGAGCCATCCTCGCGGGATTCATCCCGCCGTCGGCGGCCGCGGCGGCGGCCAAGGCAGCGGCGACGGCCAAGAAGAAGCAGCAGCAGCGCAGCGTGACGGCAGACTCGCTCTGGACGGGCCTGCGGAAAAAGGCGGACGAGGAGGACTTCGAGGCCGACTTCCGCGACTTCGAGCGGGACTCCAGCGAGGAGGAGGACGACGAGGTCGAGGAGGTCCCCCCTCCGCCGGCGCCGGCGACGGCCGGGTTCGCCTTCGCCGCCGCGGCCGAGGTCGCGCTCAGGGCCCCTGCCCGCCGAGGTGAGACCACGAGGGGCACATTCAACTTGGCGTCCCCTTCTTCTTTCCCCTTTACTATTTACGAGCGCAAAAGGAAAGATGGCCCCGCCTGCTTTGCGTCGCCGGTGAGAAGAGAGATGTTGTACTGAGTATCTGCCCAACGAATCGACTCCCGGTGGCAAGGCCCTAGTAGTGCTAGATTTAATCTCGATGCAAGGGATGGAGTCACTGCTTGGCGCTGTAAATTTCGCTTAATTATTACTCCAAATCTGGCTAATTCTAATTTCTAGGGCATAAGATCTTAGCTAGTCGGGATTTTGGTAGGCAAATTCTGTGTGAGAATCTGTTAGCATTCATTTTTCAGCCTTGAACTGTTTTAGGATACTAGTAAGGTGGAGGATTAATGAGTTTCCAAGGTAGTAGTTGAGTTCTTGTGGTTGTTCAGTGTATCTCTGCGCCTCCATAACTAATTTTAGAACAACGCCTCCATAACTAATCATGGGGAGTTTTGTAAGCTTCTGCCTTGTATTAACATTTTATTAGGATTAACCCATCTATGGTGATGCTCTCCTAATATGTCTTATCTATGGTGAAAACAAATTTACTGTCTTAGTTTTTACATTATCTTGTTAAGTTTTGATTGGTGTATTGTCATCTTGAGATTTAGATGTATGCCCTGCTAGTGCCCTTCAAGGGATCTTGAAAATAATAAATTTGCGCCTCATTTCAGTTTCTTTGATCCATTGAAATAAAAAAAATCTAGTGACTTCAAATTTACATCAGCTTAATTCTTTTTCCACCCCGACGAAGCGCATCCACCTAATTCTGATGTAAAGGAAAACAAATTCTTACCGGGATGTTAATTTCTATACATCATTGCTGACCGTAGAGAAATGAAGGAAATTACCATCTCTTGCTGACCGTAGTCCGTAGAGCAACCAATTAGTTTTATAAACTCAATGATGTTGTTCCTAATAGCATCATGTCTATTATTACTTATATATGTCCCCGCTGTAGGCATGTCGTTCGTTCCCAAGGTTAATTGGTGTTTCTACAATAAACATGTTTCTACAGTATGCTCATACTTATTTTGAGAGAGACAGTATGCTCATACTCTGTCAGAAGGAAACACAATTCTGGTCTCAATCTTTTCATTTCCGGTTGATATTCTCCAACTTAACTTTCCATATAACTATTTATCTTGGAGATGTCTTGTGGAAACTGGAAATCATTTATTCTAAATCTGTACTCCCTCCGATCAAACATATGAATTCGTCTCTTGCACAACTAGAGTAAAAGTGTACCATTAGCATGGGTGTTCACTTGTTAGACATAAGCAGATATCAAGGCACCGTAAAGTTCTGAATGATTTTATTCGGTAAATCAATTGCTATTGGGATTGTTGTACCATCAGTTTGCTATTCAAATTGTCTTGTTGGGATGTATTGCTAAGTTTTTTTCTATTCTAGATGCTGCTGTTCAACATGATGGACCTGCTGCCAAACAAGTAAAGCGCGTTCGGAAGAATCAGTACAGAGGGATCCGCCAGCGTCCCTGGGGGAAATGGGCAGCTGAAATCCGTGACCCTAGCAAGGGTGTCCGGGTTTGGCTCGGGACATACGACACTGCTGAGGAGGCAGCCAGGGCATATGATGCTGAGGCCCGCAAGATCCGTGGCAAGAAAGCCAAGGTCAATTTTCCTGAGGATGCTCCGACTGTTCAGAAGTCTACCCTGAAGCCAACTGCTGCTAAATCAGCAAAGCTAGCTCCACCTCCGAAGGCCTGCGAGGATCAGCCTTTCAATCATCTGAGCAGAGGAGACAATGATTTGTTCGCGATGTTTGCCTTCAGTGACAAGAAGGTTCCTGCAAAGCCAACTGACAGTGTGGATTCCCTTCTTCCAGTGAAACACCTTGCCCCCACCGAGGCATTCGGAATGAACATGCTCTCTGACCAGAGCAGCAATTCATTTGGCTCCACTGACTTTGGGTGGGACGACGAGGCCATGACCCCGGACTACACGTCCGTCTTCGTACCGAGTGCTGCTGCCATGCCGGCGTACGGCGAGCCCGCTTACCTGCAAGGCGGAGCTCCAAAGAGAATGAGGAACAACTTTGGCGTAGCTGTGCTGCCTCAGGGAAATGGTGCACAAGACATCCCTGCTTTTGACAATGAGGTGAAGTACTCGTTGCCCTACGTTGAGAGCAGCTCGGACGGATCTATGGACAACCTTTTGCTGAATGGTGCGATGCAGGATGGGGCAAGCAGTGGGGATCTCTGGAGCCTCGATGAGCTGTTCATGGCAGCTGGTGGTTATTGATGGTTCTTGTCAATGTGGTCTGCGGACAGCACAAATGTAAGCCATCCATCTAGTATATATATCGCACAGTCTCGTTCTCTTCCATGCTTTTCTTGCACAAGATACTACTCCCTCCGATCTACTTGTCGCACAAATGTATAAAAATGATGGATGTTCTTAAATGGTCTTAACTTTGTTCTTAAATGGTCTTAACGTTGGGTTTATTGGCAGGTCCCTTGCATGTGGGCAAGATGAAGAATTGGTGGTGCATGTGGCCAAGATGAAAGAAGGATCGGTGGCTTCTGCTACGTTCTGTAGCGGATGAAACCATAGTTATGCTAAAGACTGTATGCTGCTAGCAGTGGGAACCGTATGGTCATGTTTATATTCTGTTGTTGTATGTCGTCTCTATATAATGATTGGGTGCATGTTGGAGGCTGGAGTTTAATAAACACCTTGGGTCATATGCCTGATGTAATGTGCTTGTTGAGTACTCGTATATGATTGTGCTTATATATTGTCCTTCTGCTCAGTGCTCGCTCTCGCTTTCCGCGCGACATCTGAAATCTGGAGAGATCTATGACCAGATCAACAGCTTCACATATTAAATGGTTCTGTCTTTAACTCAGCCGTTTGTTGAGGACGATCAGCGCCATTATTCCAGCATTAGGTTTTGATTGGTAGGTGGGGTGGCCAAGCAATTAGCTGAATCTGGGCTTTGTTTTGTGCCACACTTGACACCCAAGATTAAATTAAATACCAGTGCAGCTGACTGTATCTGGGACGAGTGTGACATGCAAAACGAAACTGAATTCAAAGATGATCGGTTGCACACTGGATTTGGTCCCTGGTTTTGCTTTGTTTATCATTATCATAATTAGCGCTCCTGCAAGGCTGCAACAAACAATTAGCTTCCGTCACCGTCTTTTGATAGTTTGATTTTTTTCCTAAGGGAGGAATCGGGCGTCAACTTTCTGATATTGCTGTTAGCACATCCTTTTCATCGTACATGCTTCGCGATGCAGCTTCATTGCAAGTAGCAATATTTGTTGGGAAACGATGCGGCTCCTTTGCAAGTAGTAGTACTAGCAATATTTTGTGGGGAAATGCAGGCCCCATGCCGGGTCCGCTTCATCGCCGATTAACGATTGTTTCCCCAAGATTTGCTTCCGCCACCGATCGAAAAACCTAGCATGCAAATTGACCAACTTGGATGTGCTGTCATGGAATCATGCATGCATGGACAGGTCCTCCGAATTATATTCATCACGCATCGCCATGGTGAGTGTCAGCGACAGAGACCGCATGTCCAGTTCCACCCGGAGAAGCGGGTTCGCACAAAGTCAAGCAGGCTTTGGTAGCCCTGTAATGACGAGCGCAAACAACGGTTTGTGCCAAGGACCGCGCCTTAGTTAAGAATTAAGGGCAAAACTTCAGATCCCGTGACAAACATCTGCATCGATGATACGATGATGATCACGCACGTCTGTATCCTCAACTGGATTCTCGCATCAGGATGGTGCGGGTGAGAAAGACGTCGCGGCCCGGCCTTGACAGAAACCGTGCTACAGCGATGAGCACATAAAGCGCGGCCAGGCCAAGGACAGGATGTCGCGTAGAGTGGGGTGCTTTGGTGGTAGGCCGTGTCGCTTGTGATGCCGATGCCTACGTTGCGTTGCCTTGATTTGATTGCCATGTCTCACTCGCCTCAGGTTCAGTGCACTGAACCGAACCGAGCCCCCCTCCTGTGGAGTAGCTCTTCATCTTTTCCCATGCCATCTTCCCTTCTTTTGACAGTTCAGTTCGCGTAGTGGCATTAAGGCCCTGTTCGGTAATCGACTGGCTTCCAAAATCTACTATTCTACGAAGCTGGAAAACTGAGCTCTCGTATTTTCAACTGTAGCTCCGTCAGCTTCGCTCCCGGAGCTGTGGAGCGGAGCGTCTCCAAACAGGCACTAAATTAGTTGGGGACTGAAATTTCGCGTGGATTATCTAGCGATTGTCCTCGCTGATTGGTTTCTAGAACGTTCACAAAACTGCTTGTGCTACCCCCTCTCTCTCTTGGAAGAAGAAGAAGAAGGAGGAGGACGGTGGTGATGGAGAAATGCTCTGCATCGTATGTCCACGTCCGCTATCAACTTGGCCCGAGTTTGCCGCCGCGAGCGCGTGTACACATTGTGTCCACAGGAGTGTCTCTTATTGCAACTTGCAAGTGTCCCCGTGCATGTGTGCGCTGCTGCATGGCTCTTTGTCTTTGCTACTCCGTTAGCTCCATACCGGCGGCAATCATTCTCTCGCTTCTCGTCTTCACGCGCCAGCTTTGCCGTCGTCTCCTACCGGTGTCCGGGTCTGACCGACGTGTTTGGTTGATGGGCAACAGAAAGTCGTCCGCTGCGTTTCTACAAGATCAATACGGAGTTTGCGCCCGATCGTCACCGGTCACTAGTGGGGACGGGGCCTTCAGCTTCGGCCCGGGTTTTAGTCCGGTTTACCAACCGGGACTAAATGCCTAACCTTTAGTCCCGGCCCTGTTCCAAGCCGGGACTAAAGGTGCTCCACGTGGACGCCTCGTAGCGCCTTCAGGAGCAGGCCCTTTAGTCCCGGTTCGTTACATGGACCGGGACTAAAGAGTTTCAGATTTTGTTTATTTTTGGGTTTAGGATTTTTAGGGTTTAGGTGTTCGGGAGATTAACGTGATGCCTCGTTTGGTGTTCGGGAATTAGTTTTCATATAATTTTAAATAGAAATAATTATGCATATATATATAAGATTAACTTATCTTACAAGCGAGCATATATATACAATTATATGAAGATCTGAATTATCGGGACTAGAGCCCGTCTATTCGATTACATGGACGAACATCAGTAATGGCCCCTAGCTACACTAAATCGTCATTTGTCATCTATAGCTTCCGTCCTCAGAAAGGTCGCAAGCTCCTCTGCAACAGCAATCGCGCGTTGCTCTGGTAGGACCTTCTCCCTCATGGCCGTGTACTATATAAGAAGAGGAGATGAATATGAATATCAATCATGATAACAAAGAATGACGGGTAAAAATAGAGGTGTGAATGTTCATTGCTTACGTCGAATCTGTGATCCTTGTGCTCAGAGGTAAAACGTGCGAATGGTCTCGCAAACATAGTATCCCCATAGATGCGTCCCCCGTGGCTGCTGGTCGCACTTTACGAGAATAGAATATATATAATCAAAATAATAATCTAGCATCATAAATGTATTGAAAATAGAAGTATATCATACTACTACTTACCTGAGCCGCTCTAAAGATCAGCTTCTCAGGCTCGATACCGGGAGTCACGCACTTGAACCGCTTTCAAACCCTGCCCGACAAGGATAATGATTTGCTAAGTTTTTCATTAATTGATATATCAGAAAATCATCGAAAGACACCGATAGAGCGCAAGAATGATTGAAATTACCCTTGGAGCATGTCCTGCAGGCTTTGGAACTGTTCCAAGGGTCTCGATAATGGGTCAAAGGCATCAACTCTTCCCTTATCAATTTGAATGTCCAACAGAATCCAATGAAAGCTGCACATGTATATATATATATATATATATATATATATGTGTGTGTGTGTGTGTGTGTGTGTGTGTGTGTGTGTGTGTGTGTGTGTGTCAGTAACTTATCAATTACACTTATAAGTCAATGGACACAACAGAGTAAAGACCCTCACCTGAAGTTGTATGGAAACAGTATGTGGTCACAGAAATTTTGATCTGTTAGAAACCTTAGAAGGTTTTCCTCCGTCTCCTTGGGTTTATCAGTTAGCGTCGCTATATGTATTTTATCTGGGTGAATAAACCCAATATTTAGGATGTTCCTAATTTTACAATCCAGAATCTTCATTCTGCATAATAGAGTACAAGTTATATATAGACAATGAATTGAAATAACTAAACAAGTTACATGTAGACAACGAACTGAAAAACTTACAGACAATAGCAACTCATAAGCGATTTGTCGAGGGCGTCGCCATTGTACATCTGGAAGAGTTCATCAAAGTTGATATGGATTTCTTCGGGGCGTCCGTAGTACTCCCGTGGGACACTCACCATGATCATCGTTCTCCCATTCTTTGATTCACTTAAGTACCATGTATGCAAGTAATGCATATTTGTTGGGAGATCATCTTTGCTGATCAAAGGCGCTTCCACGACAAACTGTGGCTTAGAGGCTACCACAGCCTTGGGTAACCTGTCATCTTGGGAAGCCAGAATGTCTTCAACCGGGATACCCCATTCATCCGCCCACTTCTTTGCTAATTCCAAATCTTGCCCCTGCACCGGAGGGGGGACATTCTCGGGTAACACCCTGAGGGGTGGGATCGACTTTTTGGCCTGTTGTCCAAGCTGAGGAACGTCTGATCTTTTTTTGACTGTAGTTGAACTTGATTTGCTCCCACTTGCACTTGCACGTGATCTGCTCTTTTTCACTTCCTACTGCAATGTGCGTGTATAGTCATCATGCTTATGGTGTAAGTCATACTGTGATGGAAGGGTCGTGAAGTATTTTGCAAATGCTATTTGCTTCTCGGTGTATTCCGGGCGGGGCTCGGGTTTCTTCTTTTTCATCTGCGCATCATGATGTTCCTTTGCTATCCTGGCGTTTTCCTCGGGGGTACGATCATAAGGTCTGATAGGAAGATTAGCATGAGTTACCTTTGGGAGGGGCAACAGTTTGCGCTTTGGGGGGCTCCGTCGCTTAGAAATCATCGGCGGAGCGTTCTTGCTGGCACACTTCCGCTTAGTATCCGGAGCGGGCAGCGGCGGAGACGGACGACCCAAGTCCGGCGGCGGTGATCGAGATGGACTCGTGTTGTGTTGGCCGACGTCATGTGGATGGCTTGGAGGTAATGGAGGTGTAGGTGACCTGCGACGACTCGGAGGCGGTGTTGTCCTTGGGGCCGAGCCTGGAAGCTTGATGTAGTTCTTGTCCCATAGGATGACTCCACCCAGTACTTCTCCGAGTGTCCTCTCATCTTTGGGTCCATCTATGTCGAGCTCCATATCATGAAACCCTGCCATGATTTCATCCACCCCGACTTTAGCAAAGCCAGCTGGAATCTCACGGCCATGCCAGCGTGCATCAGGGCCAGAAGGTAAAGCTTGTCCGACGGCCACCTTCATGGATATGTTCTTGAATTTCTGATAGAGTTCACATGATGTTGACTCCTTGATTCCATCCACGGGATAGCCGGGACCGCCCTTTATCATTCTTCGTGCATCGTCGGGCGGGGCCTCAGATTCAGCCACGCTGCTTTTCCGCTTAGATGGGGCGCCGGTAATATCAAATGCAGGATCTTCCTGGCGCGCTACTCCTCTAAGCTCATCAATCTGCTTCTGTTGCTCGTTAATCCTGGCAAGCAACTGGTTGAACTTGTCATTCTCCTCATCCTGCTGCCGCTTCTTTGCTCTCTCTGAGCTTCTGTAAGTGTCTTGGTCTCTGGCAAACCCAAGCCACCACGGGTAAGAAGGACCAAAGCCTCGCGTTCGTCCTCCATGTTCGTCAATGCCGAGGACCAGTGTGAGCAAATATTTCTCTCTATCTGCAGTGAACTTTCTTTTTCCCTCCTTAATTTCTTTCACTATCTTTTCCAATTCTCCCTGGGTATCCAAAGACCGTCACTGCAGATGAGGTCCCCTGTTTCTTCGTCGTACGAACCACCATGCGCAAGGAACCAATTTCTTGCTCTCAATTCCCACTCATCACGGAGTGGTTCAGGTACGATGCCTTTAGCTAGCAGATCTTGCTCTTTCTTATCCCACTTTGGGATGGCAGTCTCATAGCCCCTGGCCCCAGCTTGTGGTGATATTTCTTCTTGTCGGCATTTATCTTGTTCTTTTCTGATAATGCCTGGGCATCTTCTGACTCCTTGTACTCTTGAAATGCCTTCCGGTGATTCGCCTGCTTGGCTAGATACCCCTCGAATACTGGCACTTTCTTTGTCTTCAGATAGTTTTTCCATAGCTTCTTCTTCGAGCTATGGAATAGTTCGGTCATCTTCTTTAGAGTCCACTGCTTGACTTTGGCCCTCAGTTTGTGTGCGGCGTCTTCATTCTCACATTCTGGCAGGTTGAAATGTGACATGAGATCATTCCAAAGATTATCTTTGTACCTTTCGGCGACATAGTCACTATCGGCTGCCCCTTTGCGCTTGTTCCACTCCCGAACGCTAATCGGGACGTGATCCCTAACGAGAACTCCGCATTGCTTCTTCAATGTGTCAGCAGCATTCTTAGGAAGCTTGGGTTCGCCCGTAGGCAATATCACCTCAAAGGTGTAATGCGTCCGTGCATCCAACTTTCTAGTCGGGCCTCGTTTCGTAGCTTTGCTCGATGTGGAGGCCTAAGAGGGAGAAACATTCGTCAAATAAATGTATATGTATACAATATAGAGCTATCTCCAATATTTTTCACATATTACAAGTGATTCTCAAACTTCATATGTATACCTCGCCGGACTTTATTATTTCTCCACCGGCTTCTCCATCAGTGGAGCTATCACCTTCTCCGTCATTGGACCTATCTCCTGCCCCATCGGCTTCATCTTCGTATCGGTCGACCTCCATTCCATATCCGGAGGGGTTTAAATATGACGACGGAGATTCAGCTGGTTCAATGTCGGGGCCGTCTTTGATTATATCTCCGAGAAGTTCTTCCTCTTTGAGGTTCCTGATATGTGGATCCATAGTTCTGCAAAAAACGGACATTTGATTAACTAATAAACTAACAAACTATATAAGAGGGGTTGGAAACTTCGAAGTGTCGTTTTATATAGGAGGACCTTTAGTCCCGGGTCTTGGCTAGAACCTAAACTCTAAAATATGTCTAACGGATTCTCTTAACCTTTAAGAATTTAACAAAATGGCGACATTCTAGATGTGTAGAAAATGATCCTATTTTTCCTGATCTCATCTACCCTTCTATATGTCACATTGTCTAGTGTCAAAGGACTTTGTTGAACTTTGTACCAAAAAAGAATTATTCTATCAGGAACTCCGTTCCAAAACAACTTTAGTCCCGGGTCGTGGCTCCACCCGGGACTCCTAGATTTCTGCATAGTATTCAAAGTAGGAGTACTTTTCCAATTTGAGCATTCAATAAGCAAAACCAAATCGTAAAATAAAGTAGTATTCAAATTAGCATGCATTCAATTATAAGCAAAACTACATCATCTCTTTTGTCCGTACATCGTCGAATATTATCACTAATACTCCTCGAATACTATCATACATATAGCATCACTGATACAGTTAGAACCGTAGCGCCCGACGGGTATCGTCGCGGGCGGTGGACACCCAAAGAGAAGGAACCATCACAGGATCATAGCTCCAGTGAGATCCCCGAAGAACCTGCCAGGTATGCTCGAACCTGCCCTCCAACGCAACCATGTAGCGACGGACGTGCTCATCCTCCTCGTTGACACGGTGACGTACCACCTCCGCGGTGTCCGGAAGCCTCGGCACCGTCACTGGCCCACGCGACCGCCACCAAACAAGGAGCGGGTCAACAACGGGCTGGCTCCTCACCAACCTACGCCCCCCGGAAGGTAGCACCTCCCAATACCAGCCGGGCGGAGCCCAGTCTCGGACAGGGCCCCTCTGATGAAGCAGGTGTCCTCCGCCGAGTCGACGACGAGGATGCGGGATAGGCATCGTAAAATGAACTAAAAAAATAAACTAGTTCTATTAATTTTCTTGCTAAAAATAAACTATTAACACTTAAGCATATACAATAGCAAAATTAAACTATTAACACTTAAGCATATACAATAGTAAAATTAAGCAATAATCTAAGAAACACTAATTAAGCATCTATATACGTAGAAATGTCTTCTTCTTCTTTCTTATTTTCTTCTCCGCTTCTTCTTCAACTTCTCTTCTTCTACTTCTCCTCTTCTTCTATTTTTCCTCTTCTTCTCCTCTCCTCCTCTTCTTATTCTCCTTTTTCTTCTTTTCTTCTCCTGCTCTTCTTATTTTCCTTTTTCCTAATCTTATTTTCTTATTTTTGTTCATATTTCTTCTTCTTGTAACCCTAACCTAATTCTAAATATTACTAACCCTAATAATATAGCACAAACCTAATAACAATAGGAATTAAATGACAAAAAAATCTTTTTCTTTTTCTTCTTTTCTTCCCTTTTTCTTCTTTTCTTCTCCTTTTTCTTCCTTTCTTCTCCTTTTTCTTCCTTTCTTCCCTTTTTCTTCTTTTCTTCTCCTTTTTCTTCTTTTCTTCTCCTTTTTCTTCTTTTCTTCTCCTTTTTCTTATTTTCTTCTCCTTTTTCTTCTTTCCTTCTACCGGCCGGAGTGTTGGGAGGAGGGGGCGGGGGGCTTACCGGCCGGAGGCGTCGACGACGGCGAGGAAGGCATCGACGACGGCGAGGAGGACGACGGCGGCGAGGAGGACGACGGCGACGGCGAGGAGGACGGCAGGCGGCGGCGAGCAAGACGGCGGGCAGCCTGACGGTGTCGTCGAGTTCGTCGTTGTGCCGCACCGGGCAGGAGAACGAGGAAGAAGGAGAGAAGGAAATGCGATTTGGGTTGGAAATTTTCTAACTCCCGCTTATATAGGTGGATCTTTAGTCCCGGTTCGGGGCTCGATCCGGGACTAAAGACCCCCTTTAGTCCCGGGTGGAGCCACGACCCGGGACTAAAGGCCCTTTTTCGGCAGACCAAAAGGCGGGAAGCAGGGCCCTTTAGTCCCGGTGCGGGGCTCCAACCGGGACTAAAGGGGGTCTTTAGTCCCTGTTTGAGCCCCGAACCGGGACTAAAGTGCTCGGCAAGCGACAGGCGAGGCCCTTTAGTCCCGGTGTGTGGCTCCACCCGGGACTAAAGCCCCTCCTCGGCTGCACGATAAGTTTAGTCCCACCTCGCCCAGCGAGGGGGACTAACACTTGTTTATAAGCCCCGTCGCAGCATCTCCATCGAGCTCCTCTCTAAAGCAAGCTTACGGGCCTAAACTGACTGTAAATTAAAAAATTGAAACTATATTTGAAATTGTGGAGAAAATTAAACCTGAATTCAAAGTGAGCTCACTTTGAATTTAGGTTTAATTTTCTTTACAAATTCTCATATAGTTTCAATTATTTTCTATTTTCAAAATTAACTATTTTTTTATTTTCAATTAAAAACTATGTTTATTAAAATTATTTTTGCATATTTGAGAATTTGACAAAACTATGATAATGAAAAGTGTTTGAAATTGAATAAATAATTCAAAACTATTTTATATTTTCAAAATTAATTATTTTGACTATCCAAACTATTAACTATTTTGTTATTTTCAATTAAAAACTATGTTTATTAAAATTATTTTTGCATATTTGAGAATTTGACAAAATTATGATAATGAAAAGTGTTTGAAATTGAATAAATAATTCAAAACTAATTTTATTTTCAAAAGTAATTATTTTGACTATCCAAACTATTAACTATTTTGTTATTTTCAATTAAAAACTATGTTTATTAAAATTCTTTTTGCATATTTGAGAATTTGACAAAACTATGATAATGAAAAGTGTTTGAAATTGAATAAATAATTCAAAACTATTTTTTATTTTCAAAAGTAATTATTTTGACTATCCAAACTATTAACTATTTTGTTATTCTCAATTAAAAACTATGTTTATTAAAATTCTTTTTGCATATTTGAGAATTTGACAAAACTATGATAATGAAAAGTGTTTGAAATTGAATAAATAATTCAAAACTATTTTCTGTTTTCAAAAGTAATTATTTTGACTATCCAAACTATTAACTATTTTGTTATTTTCAATTAAAAACTATGTTTGTTAAAATTCTTTTTGCATATTTGAGAATTTGACAAAACTATGATGCACTTCGTGTACAAAACGGACAAACTCTCTCGAAGTATGTGGGTTTCGAACGAGAACTCATCTCTTACAAAGGGATTTCATTTTTTTGAACTTATTTGAACTCCATACTTTTTGTGTGTTCAAAATGCACCATTCAAAGGCACATCACAAACTTAATTTGGTATATTTCGTGCATTTACTTATTTGTTTTGAGCTAGTTGACCCTGAAATTGAAAAGCACTACAAATGAACTCTGAAAATGTTGAAAGTTGGCATGCTATCATCATTTCACCCACATAGCATGTGTTAAAAAGTTGAGAGGGCTACGACAAAAACTGGATGCACATCGTGTACAAAACGGACAATCTCTCTCGAAGTATGAGGGTTTCGAACGAGAACTCATCTCTTACAAAGGGATTTCATTTTTTTGAACTTATTTGAACTCCATACTTTTTGTGTGTTTAAAATGCACCATTCAAAGGCACATCACAAAATTTCAACAATTTCTGACTTAATTTGGTATATTTCGTGCATTTCTTATTGTTTTTGAGCTAGTTGACCCTGAAATTGAAAAGCACTACAAATGAACTCTGAAAATGTTGAAAGTTGGCATGCTATCATCATTTCACCCACATAGAATGTGTTAAAAAGTTGAGAGGGCTACGACAAAAACTGGATGCACTTCGTGTACAAAAAGGACAATCTCTCTCGAAGTATCAGGGTTTCGAACGAGAACTCATCTCTTACAAAGGGATTTCATTTTTTTGAACTTATTTGAACTCCATACTTTTTGTGTGTTCAAAATGCACCATTCAAAGGCACATCACAAAAATTCAACAATTTCTGACTTAATTTGGTATTCTTCGTGCATTTACTTTTTTTTTTGAGCTAGTTGACCCTGAAATTGAAAAGCACTACAAATCAACTCTCAAAATGTTGAAAGTTGGCATGCTATCATCATTTCACCCACATAGCATGTGTTATAAAGTTGAGAGGGCTACGACAAAAACTGGATGCACTTCGTGTACAAAACGGACAATCTCTCTCGAAGTATCAACGTTTCGAACGAGAACTCATCTCTTACAAAGGTTTATTAAAATTCTTTTTGCATATTTGAGGATTTGACAAAACTATGAAAATGAAAAGTGTTTGAAATTTAGTACATTCCATACATGCATCACATAAAAGGTTTAATACATTATTACATTATTGCACCAATATTCCTATCTATTATTTCTGTTTTCTTCTGGGTCGTAGCCATGGAGAATCTTCATCATTCAGTAGGATGCTTGGGTCAGTTTTCACTTTGAAGGGCGGAATTTCATGAAACTTATTATAATCTTCTGACATGTCTGTCTTGTCATCTACTCCCACGATGTTTCTTTTCCCTGAAAGAACTATGTGGCGTTTTGGCTCATCGGACGATATCTTCTTTTGCTGATTTCTTTTTCTCGTTTTTGTAGACATGTCCTTCACATAGAAAACCTGAGCGACATCATTGGTAGGACAAATGGTTCGTCCATGTACGCAAGATTGTTGAGATCCACTGTTGTCATGTCGTACTTTTGGTCTACAACTACCCCGCCTCCTGTCAGCTTCACTCATTTGCACCGAAACAAAGGGATCTTAAAAGTAGGTCCATAGTCAAGTTCCCATATCTCCTCTATGTACCCGTAATATGTTTCCAAACAGTGCCCATTCTCGTCTGTTGAACAGTGCCCATTCTCGTATGTTGCATCAAAGCGGACACCACTATTTTGGTTGGTGCTCTTTTTATCTTGGGAAACCGTGTAAAATATATTCCCATTTATCTCATACCCTTGGAAAGTACATATAGTCGAAGATGGTGGCGTGGCCAAATAGTACAGCTGATCTCCAACGGTGTCGTCATTCATGAGATGTGTCTGCAACCAACTGCCGAAAGTCTTCTCGTGTCCCCCTTTAATCCGAGAGTCGGCCTTCCCCGGGTTTTCGGAGCGTAGAATATTCTTGTGTCTCACGATATACGGAGCCACCACGGTGGAATTGTGTAGAACTGTGTAGTGTGCTTGAGAGAAAGAATGCCCGTCCATACATACTTTTGCTTTCCTTCCTAGTGTGCCTTTTCCTGTCAGCCTACCCTCATACCGAGATTCAGGAACACCAATCGGCTTAAGGTCAGGAAGAAAGTCCACACAAAACTCAATGACCTCCTCTGTTCCAAAGCCCTTGGAGATACTTCCTTCTGGCCTAGCACGGTTAAGAACATATTTCTTTAAGACTCCCATGAACCTCTCGAAGGGGAACATATTGTGTAGAAACACAGGACCGAGAATTCTAATCTCTTCGACTAGGTGAACTAGGAGGTGTGTCATTATATTGAAGAAGGATGGCGGGAACAACAACTCAAAGCTGACCAGACATTGGACCACATCAATCTGTAACCCTGATAGACTTTCTCGATCGATTACCTTCTGAGAAATTGCATTGAGGAATGCACATACCTTCACAATTGCCAGGCGAACATTTTCCGGTAGAATTCCCCTCAATGCAACCGGAAGCAATTGCGTCATTTGCACGTGGCAGTCATGAGACTTTAGGTTTTGAAATTTTTTGTCTTTCATATTTACGATTCCCTTTATATTCGACGAGAAGCCAGTCGGGACCTTGATACTTCAAAGGACTTCAAAGAAGATTTCCTTCTCTTCCTTAGTAAGAGCGTAGCTGGCACGCCCTTGAAACTGCCCTGGATGCATGCCATCTCTTCCTTTATGACGTTCCTGGTCCTCCCGTGCTTCCGGTGTATATTTTGACTTCCCATACAAGCCCAGGAAGCCTAGAATATTCACGCAGAGATTCTTCGTCAGGTGCATCACGTCGATTGCCGAGCAGACCTCATGGACTTCCAAGTAGGGTAGCTCCCAAAATATAGATTTCTTCTTCCACATGGGTACGCGCTTATCAGGGCCGTTAGGAACAGGTTGGCTGCCAGGACCCTTTCCAAAGATTACTTTTAAATCTTTGACCATATCAAATACTTCAGCACCAGTACGGATGACAGGCTTCCCCCGGGGTTCTGCCTTGCCATTGAAATGCTTGCCTTTTTTCTTTAAGGGATGCTTGGGCGGAAGAAAAGACGATTGTACGGGTACACATTCTTCCTACATTTGTCCAGATATATACTTTCTGTCTGATCCAAACAGTGCGTGCATGCATTGTATCCCTTGTTTGACTGTCCTGAAATGTTACTAAGAGCAGGCCAATCATTGATGGTTACGAAAAGCAACGCTCGAAGGTCAAATTCCTCTTGTTTGTGCTCGTCCCACACACGTACACCTGGTTCGGCCCACAGCTGTAAAAGTTCATCAACTAATGGCCTTAGGTACACATCAATATCGTTGTCGGGTTGCTTTGGACCTTGGATAAGCACTGTCATCATAATGAACTTCCGCTTCATGCACAACCAAGGAGGAAGGTTGTAGATACATAGAGTAACGGGCCAGGTGCTGTGAATGCAACTCTGCTCCCCAAAAGGATTCATGCCATCTGTACTCAGACCTAACCATAAGTTCCTTGCGTCAGCTGCAAATCTCGGGAACTCTCTCTCGATTTTTCTCCACTGCCGACCATCAACGGTGTGCCTTAACTTATCGTCTTTCATACGATCTTCCATGTGCCATCGCAACAACTTCGCATGACCTTTATTTCTGAACAGACGTTTCAACCGTGGTATTATAGGAGCATACCACATCACCTTGGCAGGAACCCTCTTCCTAGGTGGCTCGCCCTCAATATCACCAGGGTCATCTTTTCTGATCTTATACCGCAATGCAGTGCATACCGGGCATTTATCCATATTCTCGTACTTCTCACCGCGGTAGAGGATGCAGTCATTAGGGCATGCATGTATCTTCTGCATGTCTAATCCTAGAGGGCAGACAAGCTTCTTTGCTTCGTACGTGCTGGCGGGCAATTCGTTCTTTCTTGGAAGCATCTTCTTCATCAATATCAGCAACTTTTCGAATGACGAGTCAGTTACACCGGTCTCTGCCTTCCACTTCAGCAATTCCAGTGTGCTACCCAGCTTCTTCTGGCCATCTTCACAAGTTGGGTACAAAAATTTGTTGTGGTCCTGTAACATCTGCTTGAACTGCAACCTCTCCTTTTCTGTGTCGCAACCTCGCCGTGCATCAGAAATGACCCGGCCAAGATCATCAGCGGGCTCATCTGGTTCCCGTTCTTCATCCTGATCTTCTTCTTCATTGTCTTCCATTGCGGTATCAACATACTCAGGGAACATAGATCGGTAGTTGTCATCATCGTTCTCTTCTTCTTCATCGTCGTCTTCCATCATAACCCCTCTTTCTCCGTGCTTGGTCCAAACATTATAGCCCGACATAAAACCGGACCGAAGCAGGTGGCTCTGAATGACTCTTGAGGAAGTGTAATCCTTCTCATTCCGACATTCAACATGTGGACAAAACATATAGCCACCACCATGCTTGTTTGCATCGGCTGCATCTCGAAAAGAATGCACGCCTTCTCTGTAAGCGGCTGTGCGTCGATCACCGTACATCCATGAATGGCTCATCTGTGTTATACGACAGTATATCAAATACAATCACGATCCTAAAAATTAGTACCGCACGGTCTAAACAAGGAAATATGGTTGCTAACCTTTTAGAATAAGTAGAAATAAAGAGGAAGAGGTTTAAGCGTGGCTCAGGCATCTCATATCGTAGTTGTGTTCGGTGAACTGAAGCGGCATCGCTCTAACACACATTTCAACAAACACCTCTAGTGCATCAAAAAAAAGTGAAGAGCTAGCACACACCCACAATCCTCCATCCAAGAAAAATGCAAGGAAGAGGGGAGAGGGGGGCTGTGCTATATATAGGCAGAGGACTTTAGTCCCGGTTTGAGACACAAACACTAAAGGTGGCGCACATGCGGGCTGCACACCGCGTAGCCCTTTAGTCCCGGTTTGGGACACAAACCGGGACTAAAGGCTCCTTACGGGCCGGGACTAATGCCTCGAGGGAGGCATTGCGATTTGGGGCGACGTGGCCGGGCCTTTAGTCCCGGCCCAGAGGCAGGCCGGGACTAAAGGGTCCCGGCCAAAGGCCCGTTTTCCACTAGTGGGTGCAGACCGACGGAGCTCGCCGGCGAAAAGGCATTATGCGTTACCCAACGCAACGCAACGCAGTTAGATGACGGCGACAAGAGCGCAACCAGCAGATGCAGAGCGGACCACGACGCCTGCGTCCGCCTGCCGGCGAGCGAGCTTGGCAAGCGCATGCATGGCACGTCCATGTCCAGGCGCGGCGTATTCCGCGCAAGTGGCTGGTAGACAGGGCGCATAGGCGGTCCGCCGTCCCGTCGGGATGCCCGGCCGTCGTCTCAAATAATCCTTTTCAAAAGAGGTGTAACCGAACAAGGCCTGAGATGTGGGTGTCAAACTGCATGCATGTTCACGAGAGCTTAGCAGTCGTTTCTCGTCGACAAGGACCGATTAAAAATCCTCGCACGTTGTAGTAACGCCACGAGTTTCATAATCTGGTCTTGAGTTAGTAATTCCAAAATTTGGACCTTGATGGTGTTTGAATTACAGAATTTCGTCACCTGTTTGAATTTCGTTGAATTGGTTGCTTATATAGTGCTCACAGGCCATAGGAATTCCCTAGTTCAGATTCTTCAAGATTATGGCTCAAACTTCACTCATAGATCATGACAAGTGGTTAGACCTAGATATATTTTTATTACAAATTATTTTGGCCAAAAAATATGTTAACGCATTCAGATGCCAAAACACTAAAATTAAAGTTTTAACTAAAAGTGTTTATTTTTTACTTAATAGTTTCTTATTAAAAATTATGTTTATGTTTTCAAATTATTTGAGAAAATTCTAAGAAGCCTATATGATTAGTATATACGAGTTTCACCACTTGGTCATGTGCGGTCAAAACATCCATACTCAGTGCCTGCAAAAGCCAGGAATTTGAAATACTTATATAGAAATGTTTTTTCCAAATAATTTTCATAGCCACGTCTCATGTCCGCTACAAATTGGAACTTAACATGTGGATCCACCGTCACACCATATCATTTTTTATTTTACCCGCTGGCTCGTGTAAACATTATCATGTCCACACGAACACGAGATATCTTATTACAAGTGTCCATAGGCCCTTCTGCATGCCTCCTTGTGTTTAGTATGTGTTTGGTTGAAGAACCAAGTGAAAAAAAATGTCATGGTTTCGTTTGGTTCCTCTTCTGCCAATCAATTTCTTTTGATAGTTCAAGTAGTGCCCTTGATACAACAGTTGGATTAAACTATTTATGGATATTTTCTGCTGGAATTATTTGGGGATTGTTCTCATTGATCCGTTTCTGAATCGTTAGAAGAAGAAAAATAAGAATATGATGACGACGATGACGATAATGTTGGTGATGATGATGTGCTCGGCATCGTATGTCCACGTCTCACGTCTGCTACCAAATTGTCTTCAGTATGTGGATCCGCCGTCGCACAATATCATTTTTATTTTGCGCGCGTGCTCGTGTAGGCATCATGTCCGCACGATTGCAAGTGTCCGTGGATGTGTCATGTGTGCCCTACTGCATGCACGCCTCCTTGTCTTTAGTTAGCTCCATACCCGCAGGCAGCAGGGCACCAATGAATGATTTGCTTCGCTTTGTCGTCTTCACGCGCCGCTGCTAGTGTCGTGTCTGAGTATGACCGACGTGTGCGATTGAGTGGCAACAAAATTTATGTGATCAAGAGGGAGTTTGCGCTCGTCACCGGCGACGAGCTCAGCCGCCGGAGGAAGGCAGATGCGAGCGACGTAGCACAAGCAGCAAACACGGCGGCCAAAAGCTTTAGCTTGTACTGTACTCGTGCTGTACATGGCACGGCTCTCCTCCTTGTCCCGTCGGCATGTCAGTCTACGTACGTGCATCGGCAGGAGCGGTTTCCCCGGCCGTGACGCCACATACTATATACCGCAGCTAGCAAAGAACAGGGACCCGTCGGCGCCGCCCGGCGCGGCCGCGTCAACGGCGACGGCAACGCGGTCAGATGACGACGACCCAAGGCAGAGCAGACAAGACGAGCCTGGTACTACGTGACATGTCCATGTCCAAGTGCGCGCGGATTCGGCGCAAGCAAGTGGCCGCGTACGTACTTGCGTGCGCGCCCTGCCTGCACCCAGAACGCAGGTAGTACGTACGTACAGATGTGTAGGTGGGCGAGGTTCACCGCTCCGTCGATCGGGATGCCCGCCGTCGTCTGCTCCATGTCCATCTGCTCGCCGCCGAGGAACGCGTTACGGATGACGGATCTGATCCATCTACCACGGTGCATGCATGCATGCGTGGCTGTGCACGCGCGTCTCCGTGGGACGAGAGAGTGGACTTGGGCGCGGGTCTTCGCATTAGTTCGGAGCTTTGAATTATTGCTTGCCACGGGCGGCAACTTGATGCTATCTGTCTTCTCACTCCCGTTGACAATGACTGGTCGCCGCCGTATAAGGCCAGCAGGATGCAAATGTACGTAGCCACGAGACCGACCGGAAGGTAAAAGGGAAATGAAAATGACAATAATGCTAGACCTACTTTCTCCGTCGCAGTTTAAAAGACATGTACGTGTATCTAGATCGTCAATTTAATTTATATAAAATATATTATTTAATAAAAAAATTATATTATTAAAAAATAGAACATCTAAAGTTTCTAATGATATTTTTTTTATATATGCCTCTCATTAAGTTGATCAAATTGACGATTTAAGTATATGTGCCGGACTTGTAAACCGAGACGAAAGGAGTATAATTATTTTACAAAACGTTATACTGAACTTTTTAAACTATAATCATGTCCCTTTGAATTCAACTTAGGTGGGACCCTTCAACCCCTTATTACCAATCATAATCCCCCACATCAGTTTGTTTGTACAAACAATAAGTCACATTTCGTAGATGTAGTATTACCCAGGAAAATGCGGGCTGAAGTTGTAGAAAGATTTGCGGCCAGCAGGATCACGTTTGCAGCAATGCATCGATTCTCACATCTCTGTTAAATTCTCACATGAGGCCATCGAGCGTAGCGGTACTCACCTCGAGAAACTTTGTCATGAACTTGAGGAGCATCTCATCCAGGTCATCGATGAAGGTCAGTGTGGAGGAGCTCGTAGACGCCCCACCCCTCTGTCAATGGACCCTCCACGGCCACCGCTCGTCGCCGATCTGAAGGTCGGGTATCATGGTGGTGTCATGGGATCCTCCGGACTGAGTGCCTCTAATACCAACTGTAAGCTATCTAGATATTGCTCGCTAGATGAGTCACAAATAGAAATTGCAGAGATTAAATCGATCTAGAAGAAGATTAACTAGCCGATTAATTCACCCACACAGCTAGTGCTTACATCGGCCTTAGCCGCCCATTTCTTATCCGCCAAGTACATCAGCAGCTAAAGCAGGCTATTTAAAGTAGGTAGCCGTTACATTTCTTTTGAGAACTAGGTAGCCGTTACACGGGTCAATGAACCCAGTCTGTGCCTGCCTTGCGCTTGGGACGAGCAGTCGGTCCAGCTGGTATTTGAACTCCATGCGCGCTGGCTGTCGTTGCCGGATTAGCTACAGGACCATCAGCTGTTGGCGTTGCTGTATCTTCAAGTTCAGGATCCAGGACACTGACATTGTTCCCTTCATCTTCAGCAAGCTGGGCAGTGGACGAACCAGCGGTGTGCTACGACGTATGCATGGAAAGTCAAACGTGAACTAAAATAATCACATGGTTTTAACAAGTTGCATATGCTATTAAGTGTAGGTATTCGTCAGCTATAAACAAGTTTTATAGCTCACAAGTACTAATGTCAGGTCCTTGTTAAAATCTCACAAGGACTTTTAATCAACTAATTACAAGTCCTTGTGAGATTTTAACAAGGACCTGACATTAGTACTTGCATGCTGATCCTCTATGCTCAAGCAAGAGGATCGTCCTCATAGTTAAGTGCCTTCAGAACATTCATATAGCTGTACCGACAGATAAACAGTGTGTGGTCTTCAAGAGCTGACAAACATGAAATGGGAAAGGTGTTGTATCTCTACGAGGATATTGTACTATAGCATTGTTGCAGAAGATTGCCTAGTACAGTCATTCTAAAACCATCTAACTGGATCAGCATTCAGCAGTACAGAATTTGCTAGCTATAGAGTCTCACTAACTAGCATTGTGCCCCTCAGAATTTACTAGCTATAGAGTAACAGGAAACAATGCAATAACTTGCTCTTTCCGAAGTTGCATTTCAGGCTTCAAGCAGATAAGCCGCCCACCCATTCCACACAGCGCGAGCATGAAATTGGGCAACGTTGCTGAAAATTTGACCTACCATTGTGCCCCTTAGTTATCTAGTTAAGAGCATCTCTAACCGATCCCCTATAAAGCTTCAAATGAGTAAGAACTCACTTTAGCTCCTCTAAACTGCATCTAACCGATCCCTTATAATGGTTAGAGGAGTGAAAAGTTTACTCCATGGTGCCCCGACTCTTGAATATACTCGGCCGCTCATCCATGGAGTAAAAGATGCCCCCCTCCCTGCGGCCGCACCCTCCCCACCCCACACCGCATCCACTCCGACGTCGTCCTACTTGTCTCCGCCAACTAGCACGCGCCATCCCTCCACCCCCCGTAGCACCAAGTGTGATCGATCCTTCCGACCTCGATTCAGTCGCTTCTCGTCATTGGCTCCAAAATCGACGGATCTAAGCCCAGCCCTCGGCACCATCGCATTTTGAAGGGATTCAACGGGGACCGAACCACGCAGCCACCTTGACCATTCTGCGCCACCTCTCGGTGTTTGCATATCACTCGTGACGGACTGCCGACATAGCCACGTCCGGCCATTGGCCGGACTCAACCCTCGCACAACTGCTCATCGGCGAGCCTCTATCGGTCATCATGTGTGATCACTGCAGGTGGCTGGTGCTACGCCTGGTGTCGAGCACGAGCAGGCCGAAACATTCCGGATGATTTTTCTACAAGTGCGAAAAGGACAAGTGAGTGCCATTTTGTACGATTGTTCTTCGGATTCGTAGCAATTTGAAACTGTTTTCTTCAAATTGTACGCAGGAAGGGTTGAAACTCAATTTTTTTCTTAAAATTGTGTGTAGGAAGGATGCAAGTTTTGGTATTGAGAAGAAAAATACATTGATGTATTGATAGCGAGAAATCTTCAAGATATTGGTACACCAGTTGTCAGAGATGAGACTAGAGAAGGTGTAACCTTGAGAAGAAAGAAGCGTGCAACCTTGAGAAGTCAATAGGGAAAAGCAACAATGTAGGCAGTGAAGAGACAAGAAATCTTTGATTGGATTAATAGGATCAGTTAAGGAAGAGGTGTTTCTATTGAAGTGTGTTATTTTTCTTGTAGTTTTCTTTAGATTGTTTCTCTTCGCAAAAAACTGGTGAAGTATGTGACCAAAATGCCGTTTGATAAAATAAAGTGAGTAGTGAAGTTTAACTCGATGACCCATAGATAATTGAATTTGTATTACTCCCTCCTATCTAAATTAATTATCGCAACTTTAATACAAGTTTATATTAAAGTTGTATTAAAGCTGCAACAACTAATATAGATCCGATGTTTTTCTAAAAAAGTTAAGTTTAGGAAATCGACTAAAACCACACTTTTTTAGAAAGAATACTCGGAGAACTCTTTTAGGGGAACAAATAACTTTTTAAGGGAATCAATTAGTATAGGGGTTGTTCAAAGATGCTCTAGGTGTACAGAGCAAAGTAGCAAACACATCATACCATTTTTGTACTTCATAGTCTGCATATGTGACAAGCAACGTTGTTTCCCACCGAGGGTTCACAACGTAATGGCTTAAGAGCATCTTCACTCGTTGGCCCTCAGGAACAACTTTTTCAGCCGGTTGGGGGCATGCCGGCGAAAAATTTGGCATGGGCGGAAAAGTTTTCCAGCCATGCCCCCACGCAACACTAGAAGACAAGAGAGATGAGAGGAAAAAGAGATGAAATGGACGAAAGGCATGCACGTGGGTGGGCCTGTTGCATACAAGAGAGAGAGAGAGAGAGGAGAGAGGGAGTGGGAGGCTGACAGTGGGCCAGTTGCATGCAAATAATAGCGCCGACGCTCCCGGGCGCCCTCCGACGTGCTGGATTCGTCCTGAGACCGCGAGGGCCAATTTCGACCCTAACCGGCAAAAAACAGGCTCCTCGGGACGCAACTGGACTGTCCCCCCCCCCCCCCCCCCCCCGGTGACAAAAAATGTCCTGGGAGGGGCTTGTTGGGGGCGCGGCTGGAGATGCTCTAACCCGGGATCTCCAGCCTCGGGGAACATTTTCGCTTTGACGCAAGCGATCGCGGCATGTTACGGAGGCGCGGAGCCAATGTTTTTCCGTGCGAGTCGCGCTTGATCAGGCCAGGAACGGATGGTTAATCACACACACCTACTCACCCCCGAGTGCTTAGAGCAACTCCAATGGGGCAACCCATTTTGTCCGCCGCCATTAGTTGGGTCCGCGCGGACAAAAAGTTGGCCCAACGTGCCGACTCAAATGGACGCGCGTCCGCTTTTTGTCCGCGTGATGACCCATTCCCGGCCCAATTTTGAGCTTGATTTGCGTTGGCGCGTACACGAAGCAGACGCACGCGACTCGCACCTACTCCCCTCCCTGGCCCGCAAGTCAACGACAAAGCGACCACGTTTTCCCTCCATTTTCCTCAAACCCTCTCGCTCGCTCCTGCGCCCGCTCCCACCATGGACGACAAACCTTGAGGCCGCTGCCGCCATCGCCTCGTCCGGCGCCGAAGCCATAGGCAAGCCGCCCCCCCTCCGCAAGGCCGTTGCACCACCCAAGAATAAGAAGAAGGAGTTGACGCCCGAGGAGCGGGCCATGGAGTCGACCAAGAGGAAGGGCCGAAAGCACGCGCATGATGCAAGGGGCGAGGCAGCTTCTGCCGTGCAGCAGGAAGACACCAATTCCGGGGCGAAGGCGGCAACGAGGGAGGCCTTGTTGTACCAAGGGGTAAACCCTAGCCAGCGCGGGCTTGTCGCCGCCCTTGCTGCGGCCGAGGCCAGCACGGGCTCGTTAGCATATCCTCAGATGATGTTGCCGGAGTCGTCGCGCCCGTCTTCCACGCAGCCGATTGCTGGCTTCCACGTCTACCCTCAAGGCAACCGCTTCTCCGGGGAATGCTCGTCGGAGGTGAGTATTATTGTCAGAGCATATATATCCATATGTGTTTTTGATAATTGATGACAATTCCTATGGACGAATGGTTGCCTTAAGTTATATTTATAGGATTTGTCCATAGGCACTTCTTGAAGTCCATCTGTTGGGTTCAAGGAGTTTATATGATGACCAAGATGGTATTCAAGGTATTATTCAAAGAATGGTCATAGAGACACAAGGTTGATCAAGATCTCAGACACAGAGTAAATCAAGTTGATCAACACACAAAGCGTACAAGATGTACCGAGAGGGATCAAGTGATCCCATGGTATGGTAAGCATTGTCCATTACGTGTTTGTGTACTAACCCATGGTCTTTGTGGGAGTTCTATATGGGGATTAGGTGTGTTTCCATGGGCTTGCGTCAAAAGGAAGATCTCATACAACCCATGAAGGATGACGTCAAGTGGTGATCGTCATCAAGATTGCGGTGTGCAAGTTCAAGTGGATCAACACGAATATATCATGCTTGAAGCTTGCCGTCCATTGTGGTGGCAATGGACTTGTGAAGATATGTTGAAGAGTGGCTCACCCATAGTGAGTATGGGGGAGCAATCAACTAGTATTCATCAAGCCAACGCAATCAAGAAAGGTGGTCCATCTTGAGGAAGCCAAGATCATCATCATCTAGCTCAAGAGGTCGAGGTGCAAGGTATAGGTTTGCCCTTGATAGGTTTTCTGTTTTAGGATAGATTGTTGTACTGTCAAGGGGGGGGGCTCTCAAGTGAGTAGCTTGATCGTATCGTTTGTTGAGAGCTCAAACCATTTGCATCCTTTCATCATACTTCTTGGTTCTTATTTGGTGTTTCTCTTTGTGAGTTTTAGAGCTTATGGTCATCTTCATGACAAGCTCGAGTTCATCGAAAACGGAGTCCATATGCATCTACTATGATGTTTTCGATGTTGGAGTTTTTGCCACTTCTTCATTCATATAGGTCTCACATCTCTATATCTTTGGATAGGTCTTGTCGTCCTGAATCCAACAAGCTTGGGTTTGCTCGATTCGGAGTTCGTATGCGAAAGTTATGGTTGTTTCAGTGGCGAGCGGTAGTACCGCTGGACCTGGCGGTAGTACCGCTGGCCCTAGCGGTAGTACCGCTAGAGCTGGCGGTAGTACCGTTGTCCCTGCGGTAGTACCACTAGAGCTGGCGGTAGTACCGTTGTCCCGGCGGTGGTACCTCCCCTGGTCAGCGGTAGTACCGCTCCAGGTCTTTAGTACCGTCATCTTTGCGGCTGTACCACGTCGGACTTTTTGCGAAGACTTTCTTGGCGGTGGTTGGCCCGGTAGTATCTTTGCGCTACCATGGGCTCAGCGGTAGTACCGCTGCAGCCAACGGTAGTACCACTGGGCTCGGGCTGTAAGTGGGGGTAACGATCTGATTCCTTCCCCCACTATATAAATGGGGTCTTCTTCCCCCATGTTCTGCCTCCATTGTTGACCTTTTTAGAGCTTGCTAACTCTCAATCCCTCCAATGATTCTTGCTTGTTCTTGAGGGAAAAGAGAGAGGAGATCAAGATCCACATCTCCACCAATCACTTTCTCCTCTATGTGAGGGGAACCCCTTGGATCTAGATCTTGGAGTTCTTTGTGAGCTCCTTGTTCTTCCTCTCATATTTCTCCATAGCTTTTGTTGTTGTGGAGGGATTTGAGTGTGAGGGACTTGACCACTTCGTGTGTTCTTGCCATTGCATTAGTTGCATCGGTTTGAGTTCTCCACGGTGATACGTGGAAGTGAAGTTTGAGAAGCTTATTGCCTTTGGTACTTAGTACCCTAGATATTGTTCTTCGTGGATGCTTTGGCATCCTAGAAGCTTGGTGGTGTCTCGGAGTTCAATCATTGTGGTGTAAAGCTCCGGGCAAGCGTCGGGGTCTCCAATTAGGTTGTGGAGATTGCCCCGAGCAATTTGTACGGGTACCAGTGACCGCCCTCAAGGTTTGCCATTTGTACGAGTTCGGTGACCGTCCTCAAGGGTCCCTTAGTGGAATCACGGCATCTTGCATTGTGCGAGGGCGTGAGGAGATTACGGTGGCCTTAGTGGCATCTTGGGGAGCATTGTGCCTCCACAGCGCTCCAACGAAGATTAGCATCCGCAAGGGTGTGAACTTCGGGATATCATCGTCTCCGCGTGCCTCGGTTATCTCTTACCCGAACCCTTTAATTATGCACTTTACTTTGTGATAGCCATATTGTTTATTATCATATATATTGCTATCACTTAGTTGTTTATCTTGCTTAGCATAAGTTGTTGGTGCACATAGGTGAACCTAGTTGTTGTAGGTTTTGTGCTTGAAAAAATAAACGTTAGTTTTATTCCGCATTTGTTCAAGCCTAAACCGTAATTATTTTAAAGCGCCTATTCACCCCTGCTCTAGGCGACATCCACGTCCTTTCAATTGTGGCCCCTTCCACGCCCGTGCTGGTGACCATCGACCTCAACGCCATGCCGGTAGCAGGCGGATCATCGGTCGGAGGCATGAGGAAACACCAGCGCGAGATGCCAGCCAACATGCTCACCGGCGCCCCGCAATCTATTCGACGGAATGCCGGCAGCCGTCGACGATGACACGACCAACCGTTCCTCGAGAACATGATCTTCGAAGGCGGTGTGCCGGTGGTTGGTGGTTACTCCGCGGCTGCGTACGATCCCGATGAGACCCAAAGCCAGGACGACAGAGCGCCATTCACGCAAGCCACCAATGATCCACATGACACCTTCATGCAAGATCAGGTCGGCCTAGACGGCTTCCCGCTCGACCATGAGTTCCCGGAGGGCTACAACCTTGAGGAGGGGGATGATGACATGGACATCAATGGGGAGCCTTTGTTCGAGGAGAAGCTCGCCAACCAAACTGTTGCCGGGTGAAGCCGAAGTGCAAGAGCAAGCAAACGAAGGCATACACGTAGGCCGAGGACAGGCTCCTTTGTGAGTGTTGGAGGGACATTGGGCAAGACCCGAAGGTCGGCACCGAACAAAAATGGTCAGCCTTATGGACTCTTGTTCATCGTGAGTTCCATGAGCGCAAGAAATTTCCCCCGTACCAAATGCAAAGCAAGTGTGGATGTATGCCACTTTTGAAGCATTGGAGGGTGATTTAACAAGAGTGCAACAAGTTTTGTGCCACCTATGAGAGCATCAAGGCACGCCCCGTGAGCGGACTCATCATGCAAGACATGGTATGCATGCCCTCTCATTCCCTTTTGCTGCCACACATTTTTCCTGTGGATTGCATGTCCATTTGCCCACATATGCTTGCTTGGTTTGAACTATAGGTGTTCCAAGCTTTGGAGGCATTCAAGGTTCAATACGACGGCAAGGTCTTCCATCTCTCCCATTGTTGGACTATCATCAACGGAGAGGAGAAGTTCAAGGCACAATACGCCCCCCTCTTGGCGCGTGGGTGAAAAGAAGCTGTGGAGGACCATGGAGACGACGAGAAGGTCCGACCGCGGGGGAAGACCAAATCGAAGGAGGAGGACAAGCGGGACGCGGCGTCGATCACCTTGCTTGAAAAGGTTGAGGGCATGATTGTAGAAGTTAATCATGTTGTTTCTTTAGGATTAGGAAAGAAAGCCAAACCGAGTCCTAGTAGTATTAGGATTCCTAGTCCTAGTCTATTTTCATAGTCCCTTGTGGACGTGTATAAAAGACACCCTAGGGGTGTTGATTGTAACACCAGAAAAACGAAAAGCAATACAAAGCAAAGGCTCGACACGGGCCTTTAGCCATCAAATCCATCGATCAGTTTTATTCGTGTCGCTAGTTACGCAAATTCCGTCAAGTAGCCATCCGAAGCAAGAATCGCGTAGCCACGCCTGTACAGCTGCATACGCACGTTCAAAAGCCAACAATTGGTATCTAGAGCCTCGGCGATCTACGATCTACGATGACGGACAGCGACACTGAGTCGGTCAAGTCCGGCAGCGGCGGTGCCAAGGCGAACAAGAACAACGACAAGGTGAAGAAGGGCGGCAAGTCAGCAACCAGTGGTGGAGGAACGGGCGGCGCCAACGTCCAGGCGCATCGCAACATCCCCATCCAGTACCCTGCTCACCGACGCCAACTACGGCGTGTGGGCGGTGAAGATGAAGATTATTCTCCGATCTCTTCGAGTGTGGGAGGCCATCACGGACGACGACGTCGACAAGGAGCACGACGAAGGTGCCATGGCCACCATAGCCCAGTATGTGCCGGATTCCGTGCTAATGACATTGGCGGAGTTCGAGACGGCAAGAGAGGCGTGGAACACACTCAAGGAGATGAGGATCGGAGAAGATCGCGTCACCAAGGCAAGGGCACAAGTGCTGAAGGGCCAATTTCACAAGTTGCAGATGGAGGAAACTGAATCGGTGAATGACTACGCCATGCGTCTTACTACTTTGGTGGGAGAGATCCGCGCGCTTGGTGCAAAGCTCGATGAGACCGTGATCGTGGAGAAGTTTTTCAGTTCAGTCACTGATAAATTCACGTACATCATCGGCACGCTCGAGCAGCTTTACGACATCGACGACATGACCATAATGGGGGCGATCGGACGATTGCGGACTTGGGAAGAGAATGCTCGTGGCTGTCGGAAAGACAAAGGAGGAGGTAGTGACCAACTCATGTACTCGCGCGCAGATTGGGAGGCCCCAAGTAGCAAAGGAAGGCGTGACGGTGGCGAAGGCTCAAGCAACACGAAGGGCGATGGACAAACCGGAAAAGGCAAAGGAAAAGGCAAACCACAAGGTCGTGGTAAGGCGGGCCAATCTAAAGAGCAGAAACCACGGAACTTGGACTTGTCCGAGGTCAAGTGCTATAACTGCAATAAGATGGGTCACTTTGCGAAGGATTGTCCAAAGCCTAACAAGCGGGAGATCAAGGCAAATTTGGCAAAGCAGGAAGACGAAGGTCCAGGTCTTCTGATGGCCGAAGTTTGTGATCTCGCTGAAACGATGGTTGTGAAACCAAGCCGGAAGGTGCTACTTCATGAGGAAAAAGTGACACCAAAGTTATCCGGTGATCAGAACGTGTCGTGGTATCTCGACACGGGTGCCAGTAACCACATGACGGGGTGCAAGGAGAAATTCCTCGAGCTGGAATACGATGTTGAAGGCTCGGTCAAGTTCGGTGATGGTTCAGCTGTGGAGATTTGCGGGCAAGGATCTGTCCTCTTTGAGGGTCTCACAGGAGAACATCGCATACTCACCGGAGTGTACTACATCCCACGGCTGTGCAACAACATCATCTCTATTGGGAAGCTTGACGAGAATGGATGCAAAGTGAATATCGAGAGCGGAGTGATGACGATCTTCGACAACCTCCGGAACGTGCTAGCTCGTGTTAATCGCACACGGAATAGGCTCTATATCCTCAACCTTGATCAATCTCAACCGGAGTGTTGGCTTGCCAAGAGTGATGATGATTCGTGGTTATGGCATGCTAGATTTGGACACGTTAACTTCTATGCCTTGAAGAAGATGTCAAAGATGGAGATGGTATTCGGGATGCCAGTTATTGACCATGTTGATCGAGTATGTGACGGGTGCTTGGTTGGAAAACAGCACCGCATGCCATTCCCTGCTCAGTCTACCTATCGTGCAAGTGATGCACTCGAGCTGCTCCATGGTGATCTATGTGGCCCTATCACCCCGGCAACTCACGCTGGAAAGAAGTATTTCTTCCTTGTGGTAGACGACTACTCGAGATATATGTGGGTCATTCTCCTACGATCTAAAGATGAGGCGTTTGAAGCATTCAAGAAGCTGAAGGCTGCAACAGAGATGGAACACAAGCTGAAGGTTCGCGCTCTACGGACAGATCGCGGCGGAGAGTTTACGTCGAATGAGTTCAACAACTACTGCGAGAAGATTGGCATAAAGAGGTTCCTCACGGCACCTTACACGCCGCAGCAGAATGGGGTCGTTGAAAGGCGCAATCGAACCGTCGTTGACATGGCAAGGAGTTTACTCAAGAGCAAGAACCTGCCGGGGACTTTTTGGGGAGAAGCTGTCTCGACGGCGGTCTATCTTCTCAACCGGGCTCCAACGAAGGCGGTGATCGGCAAGACTCCGTATGAAGCAATTTACGGACGTAAGCCGAATGTGTCTCATCTACGGACATTCGGGTGCGTGGCACATGTGAAGACGGCGGAGCCGCACCTCTCAAAGCTTGCCGATCGTAGCACCAAGATGGTGTTCATCGGATACGAGAGCAGTTCTGGCACCAAGGCATACCGTTTCTACGATCCACAAACCAAGCGTCTATGGATTTCACGCGACGCCGTGTTTGAAGAAAACCAAGCGTGGAATTGGAGCACCGCAGCCGACGATACTCCAAACAGTAACATATTTGCAGTTGAATTTCCAACTGATGATGATGCAGGGGAGGATGTCCAGGTGGTTGGCAAGACGCCCAACCAAGGTGACCACAATGGTAGTGATCATCATGGTGCCGACACCGACGACGACGCGCATAGGTCGCAAGGAGATAGCGACAACGCCGCGCACGACACAGGCGGAGATCTCGACGACAACATCGACAACGAGGCGCATAGTGACGACGACAATCAAGATGATGGTCACGGTCACGACGACTACGCCGACGACACGGATGTCGATGACACACCAGGGTCTCAGTCGTCTTCCTCAAGTGCATCAACACCGACACAATTTGTGTCGCCTCCTTCGCAAGCCACAACGGATTCCTCAGGGCCTCGTCGCTACAAGACCCTCAAGAAAGTCTACAAGTACACAAAGCTAGTTACACTCGAGTACTCCGGACTATGTCTGTTCGGAGTTGAGGAGCCAGCGAACTTCGTAGAGGCGAGCAAAAGTCCTAGCTGGACGCACGCCATGGATGAGGAGATGAAGGCAATTGAGAGCAATGACACGTGGACTTTGGTAACCTGACCTCCAAACCAAAAGACGATAGGTTTGAAGTGGGTTTACAAGTTAAAGAAGGACACGGAGGGTGCCATTGTGAAGTACAAGGCAAGACTCATTGCAAAGGGCTACGTTCAGCGTCAAGGAGTTGACTATGATGAGGTGTTTGCACCGGTTGCTCGAATCGAGACGGTGAGAGTGCTCCTAACTTTGGCAGCACAAGAGGATTGGAAGGTTCATCATATGGATGTTAAATCCGCTTTCCTCAACGGCGATCTCACAGAAGAAGTGTACGTGGAACAACCCCTCGGCTATGAGAAGAAAGGCGAAGAAGGGAAAGTTTACAAGCTCAAGAAGGCACTTTACGGGTTGAAGCAAGCGCCAAGAGCTTGGAACTCAAAGATAGACCGAAGTCTGGTCTCGCTCGGGTTCAAGAGATGTCCCCTCGAGCACGCAGTCTATACAAAGAACTCCAAAGGCTAAAACCTGCTAGTTGGAGTTTATGTCGACGATCTGATTATCACCGGAGATAGCGTACAAGAAATTGAACGTTTCAAGGCGCAAATGAAGAACAAGTTTAGCATGAGTGATCTGGGATTACTCAGCTATTACTTGGGCATCGAAGTGAAGCAAAGCTCCGGAGAGATTTCCCTGTGTCAATCGGCTTATGCGGTCAAGTTATTGGAAAAGTGTGGCATGTCCGATTGCTACGAGACACAAGTTCCAATGGACCAACGTCACAAGTTGAGCAAGCGTAGCTCAAATCCGCCGGTGGACACCACAATGTATCGAAGCGTTGTGGGCAACCTAAGATATTTGGTGCATACCCGACCTGACTTGGCTTATTCAGTCAGGATCGTGAGTCGTTTCATGGAGAATCCGACAACCGAGCACATGAGCGCGGTCAATCAAATCTTGCGCTATGTGAAAGGCACCATTAATATTGGTTGCACGTACAGAAAGGGAAAGGAAGGATTGATCCTTCGTGGATATTCAAATAGTGACATGGCAGGTGATGTTGATGACCGAAAGAGCACAACGGGCATGGTTTTCTACCTTGGCCCGAATCCGATTAGCTGGAATTCTAAGAAGCAAAAGGTGGTGGCACTGTCTTCATGCGAGGCAGAATACATAGCGGCAAGCACGGCGGCTTGTCAAGCAGTGTGGCTGAGAAGACTCCTAGCTATTCTTGCAAAGCGGGAGGTGCAGAAGGTGTCACTATAGATCGATAACCAAGCTGCAATCTCGTTGTGCAAAAATCCTGTTCATCACGAAAGGATCAAGCACATAGATACCCGATTCCACCATATCCGGGAGTGCATTGAAGAAGGGTTGATCGAGGTTCAACATGTGAACACGAAAGACCAACTTGCCGATATTTTTACCAAGTCCCTCAGTCGACAGAAGTTCATCGAGATGAGGAGGAAAGTCGGAGTGCAAGAAGTGAAGTCAAGCAACAAGATTAAGGAGGTGAATGTAGAAGTTAATCATGTTGTTTCTTTAGGATTAGGAAAGAAAGCCAAACCGAGTCCTAGTAGTATTAGGATTCCTAGTCCTAGTCTATTTTCATAGTCCCTTGTGGACGTGTATAAAAGACACCCTAGGGGTGTTGATTGTAACACCAGAAAAACGAAAAGAAATACAAAGCAAAGGCTCGACACGGGCCTTTAGCCATCAAATCCATCGATCAGTTTTATTCGTGTCGCTAGTTACGCAAATTCCGTCAAGTAGCCGTCCGAAGCAAGAATCGCGTAGCCACGCCTGTACAGCTGCATACGCACGTTCAAAAGCCAACAATGATAACCAAGAAGGACTTGAGGGAGGAGAAGCGCCATCAAGAAAAGGAAGAGCAAATGTTGAGGGAGGAGAAGCGCCATCAAGAAAAGGAAGAGCAAATGAACGCCTTCATGGATATCCAAAGGAGGAGGCTCGAGATGGACGCGGAGAGACAAGCCAAGATGCTTGAGTTGGAGGAGTCGAAGCAAGCCAAGATGCTCGAGATCGAGACCATGAATGTCAAGACCAAGACGAAAGAAGTGGCGCTCGCAAGCATGAAGAAGGGTGTGGAGATCATGAAGGTTGACCTAAACACCGTGTCCTCGAGGAAGAGACTATGATTCGAGAAGATGCAGGCCGAAATGCTCAAGTTCCACCAGCTGTGATCTGCGACGGAGATGACACTGCCTTTTTTGTATGCTGGCAAGTGTGCTGGCATGACCATGGACCGACATGGTGTGATCGAATTCCCGTCTCTTTTGGTGTGCTGTTTTGTGTGACGGCCACTGACAAATGTGCCAGCATGAACTGTGTGATGGTTTTCTATAGGCTCGCAATGTATGCCGGCCGCTGGTATAGTGCCGACATGAACTCTTGGAGGTTGGCATGAAGACCTTTTTAATCTAAATGCGCGGACATTAAATGGATCGTCCACGTTGGACGTACGATCGACCAAAAATAAAAACGAACGAACGTGGAGTGGGCAGCCGATCCAAACGAACCAAATCGTCCGGTTCAAGTTGCTCTTAGGTCTACGGTACGTGCTATGTACGTAGACGCGCATCCTGGTGCAGAACGCTGGTTACTGGAAACTTTCCTATCTACGAGGTTCAAATCTTATAATGGCCTATTTGGGACTGCTTCAATTCATCAAAATCAGCTTCACTTCATTAAATTCACTTTGAAACAGTTTTATACATAAGCTATAGCACTATTAAGAGAATGTTTGGCTTTCATCTAGCTCCAGCTTCAAAAATAGAAAATCTGATGAAAATAATCTATTTGATTGATTGAGGGAAAAGAAATGAAGGGGTGTCCACTTACTGCTGGCAGTGGTGGGTAATTTCCCCCCAACTCCAGATTCTAGAGTTTTTTGGACCACCCTCTGAGGAGCTTCATAAAAATCTTTGAAGTTTTACCCCAGATTCTAGTTTTTTTGCGAAGCGCCATATCGTTAAGTTATCCCGTTTGGCTTGTCTTTTTTGAAACAGAGCTGAATTTTAAGTAGGAGGGCAGTCCAAACAGGCCTATTCAGTCAGTCAGTCAGTCAGTCATCCCTCGACGAGTTTAGATGATTCTCGAACGACTGTGGGTGGTGCTTGGACATGTCACGTGTGGCATTACCGTCTACCGCTTTTTAAAGAGAGATCGAAGCTGAATTCAAAAAAATAAAAAATATCGAATCTAGCCTGGGGCGATGAAGGCATCCCCAAAACTGGCCCAGACTATAGAAGCCGCACGGATTAAACTGGCTAGGCTCAGTTGGCTGTTTTTGTAAAAATGAATTGGCATAAAAAACATAATTTTTCCTGGCCGAAAAATTACCATCCCAAAAGAAGAAAAAAAAGGGGGGGGACATATTTTTTTTAATAAAAATCCATCAACAAAAATTAGATAATTGGAGATACAGAAAAAAATACATTTTGTAATGTTGTATAAAATAAATTTGCAAAGTGTAATACAAAAAAAATCATACGCCAGAAACTTGCCATGGTATTGCACGATAAAACATGGTTTATGGTAATATGGCAAAATGCAGAAAAACACGAAAAGTTGAGCATCAAATTTATATGTATAGCTACACACAAAAATGATGCCATGCTCTAGACAATAAAACTAGCACATATTTTTTGAAAAAAATCAAGTTCACTATAAATAAACCCTAAAAGATGCCATGATCCCTTCTATATAATGGTAAACTGCGACATGTCCAGAAAAACTATATATACCAGAGAAAATTGTTATAGGACAATAAATTTGCCATGATCTAATTAATAAAGTTGAAATGGACTAAAGCAATCAAATTGCCATGCTACAAACAATAAAACTATCATCCTCTAATTAATAAATGTCATATAATCTAAAAAATTAAGTTGCAACGCTATCCAGATTGAAACTCACATGGTCTAATTAATAAACTTACCATGGTCTAAATAGTAAAATTGCCATGGTGGCTACAATAAAATAACCTTGGTTTAATTGAAAATTTTGGAATGGTATCTATAATCAAATTATTCATAGAAAAATTAGGAAAATTATTCTCAACGTTTTCGTTACTCAAGCCGACAATGTCGCTTATTCTTCGCCGACCCTTGCTTTCGTGGTTGCTTCCTTCTAAGGCGAACGCTCCCCTATCGATGCATTTTGACATCCCAAAAAAAATCTGAACTTTTTAATTTTATTATAAAGGGGACAAGGTAAATTTATGACTTCTGTTCTATTGAAAAAAAGGTGTCAAAGTTAGGGGACTTGTTCGTTGGATAAAGGATGATAAATTTAGGAATTTGACATTGAAGGTGTTGCATCTTTCAGGATATTGTACCACTATAGCATTCTTGAAGAAACATTGCCTAGTACAGTCATTCTAAAACCATCTACTTGTATTTGCATTCAGCAGTAGAGAAATTGCTAGCAACAGAGTCTCGCTACCTAGTATAGCAGGAAATATTGCAAAAACTTGCACTTCCCAAACTTGCATTTCAGGCTTCATGCCGATAAGCCGCCCACCTGTTCCACGCAGCGCCAGCATGAAGTTGGGCGACCATTACTGCACATTTGGGCTAGCATCGTGCTCCTCTAGTTCAGTTGTACCGAGCAAACACATCAAGCAATGTTTCTACTACTCTAGTTCATAGCCTGCATATGGGACAAGTACCGTTGATTTCTACCGAGTATTGACACTGCAATGGCTTAAGGCAGGTAAACTCACCAGCCTCTTTGTCTTTGGTGCACTCTGTTGCTGTTGCTGCTTGGTTTTCTCTTGCTCCCCCAGGTATTTCTGGTAACTCCACTCAATTTGATCCTCCTTCCGTAGCTTGCTTCTTTCATATCCCTCAAGCAAGGGCATCTCCCACGTCTTGGTCCCCTGCAAATGCAATGGCAAGAGCACAATATCAGGACCTCCCCTGTCTAAGTTACAGTTTCTGAAACCCCTCAGATGTTCAGAAAAAAACCTGCGACACCTGCTCGCCACCGTCGGCGTCGGCGGCATCCTTCTTCCCGTCAAGACCGCCATTCTTTTCAGGATGGCCGCCGGACGGCTTATTAGGCCGGGGGCGGTATCCCTCGCCGTGGTACACCCACACCGTGTACCCCGGCTCGAACCCGTCCCTGGCCAGATGCACCTGCATGTCGTACTTGGACCTCGACCGGATGTTGCGGCACCGCGCGCAGGGGCACCGCACGGCGAAGGCCTCGCGCTCCGGAGGGACACCTCGGAAGGCCCGCTCTACGAACTCGGTCGCCTTCTCGACCCACTCGGCGGTGATCGATCCCCTGCTCTGGCGGCCCGTGTACATCCAGCTGCGGTCCTCCGCCATCGTCGCCGGGCCTCCCTGCGCCGCACCGCACGCCACGCCACACATGGTTGCACTCTAAGATCAGAGACCGAAGCACTGTGAGAATACGAGCAGATCTGCTTCTCAGAGCAGCAGGCAACAATGGCAGCGGACTCACCTGAGCGCGACTTTCCTAAACAGCAGGCTCCGACGCGGGGACGAGCGGCGGCGGCGCGAGTGGAAGGAAGGGGGCGCGGAGGATGGAGGCGCGAGCGGAGGGATGGAAGGGGTAATAAGCCGAGCTATGTAGGGTTTGGGGGGTCATCGCAGTTTGCAGCCGGGGGTTTGCCGACTGCGTCATGGCGGGAGATACACACGGCGAAGAGCCGGCAAAGCCTTTGCCGGCAGCGCGACGCCTTGGCGTATTGCTCTAGTACGTATTCACGAAAGGCCTGAGCGGCTGGGCCTAATTTGCTTCTGGCGGGTCCTATCTGTGCCGACAAGTTGGGCCGAGAGGCCCGACAAGATGAACTTCTCCTCTCTGCACCTCAAAAAATAAATAAAGGCAATGCCAGACCCCAGTGTTGTACTAAAGTTAGTCTAAAATTAAGTATATTTGAGTCATTTATTTTGAGACGGAGGGAGTATTTTCTAATAACCTACAAAAAAGTATTCATTTTTGCAATAAACCATCCATATTTTTGCGATAAATTACGGCAGCGTGAAGCAAAATACCTTTCTTTAATCATAGGGTTTTCTCTGCGCCATCATTTTATTAAAAAGCATAGGAAAAAATGCCAAACAACAATAATTCACAACTCACGGCAGAAACACCTTATTGTAAGCTTTAGGTTCTAAGAGCATCTATTAAAGGAAACACCCCCCACCCCCCCACCCCCCCGCGCGCGCGCACACACACACATGTTCATCTCAAAACGCCTGGACAAGATTCCAGGTATGTCTGAACGCAAAAAGCTATCCAAACGGACATCTCATAGCCCGTACAAATGTTTGGACTGACCGATAACCCTTATATGCATCCTAAATCTGAAGCGGATATGGGGACTACACCAGTGCCTCTTTTTGTCATGAGTTTTTTTCTAGGGTCAACATAGATCAATAGGAGTGTAATGCTAAAATTTGAAATTATTCGAAGTTTGTTTGACATTTTATATATATTAATTGAGTTTTCTAGGCATTTAATGTACACCATTTGCTCACAACTCACAAGTTGTTATGAGAAATCGTTTGTGTTACTATCGGTCTTTTCACACGATTTTGATTACTAACCTGTTTACCGGGCATCACACACATCCTTTTACGTTAAATCGTTCGCGTTATTTTGGCTCATCTCAAATAGTTTAACCAAGTAAATTGTTTGTCAGGTATCACAGGCACCTTCTTACACAGAATTATTTGTGTTATTTTGACTCATTGCAAACAGTTCATCCTAGCGACCTGTATATCGTATATCGCATATATCTTGATTTGAGTAACCATTTGCTTTTATTTTGTCTCATCGCAAACTGTTAGTATGAATCAACTGAATGTCACGTATCGCACATGTAACTCTTATCTAAATCATGCGTGATGGATCGTCCATCGAACACAGTTCATTTTATTGATGACGGTTATATAACCATACATTTTGCAATTCGTATATCACATATAGTTTTGTGAAAGTGTCTTCTATACATGTGTCGTTTTAGGACCTTCCTACAGTAGGGTACATTTGGACCATCCATGTTTTTTCCACCTCATCTAGGAAACCAGGTAATTTAGTTGAGAAGCCCTGAAAAACGAACCGCCACTTGGATTGGATGCAAACGTTGGTGCACATTATCAACGTGCAATGAAAGTATAGCAAGCTATCCAGGTTCAATTCCTCCTAATCCAGGAAGTGGAACCGTCCGTCAGCTTGACCAGCGTGGGTTGCTCGTGTTGTCAAGGGGGCCTTGACACTCCATGTCATTGATGGCCTGCCTCGATGTGTTCATTGCCCGTCTATCGATCCAGGCTTGACCACCTCATCTTTTTTTGACTTGTAAGAAACAGCAAAATCTTTCAGTTTCAAATTTTCTACCTATCCATGTGACCAGGTGCCCTGTTCCGTGCTTTGCTTTGCAATTTTTTCTTTAATCAACAGTGTTCTCAGTTTCTTCTACTATAAGATGTTTGTGTGCTATACTTTCATGCCATGTTTCGGTAATTAACAAGACTGGTCTCAGTTTAGCAAGGTGTCATCTAGAAAGTATCCATCTAGTAATGAGAAAAGGAAAGAAGAAAACATGCATATATGTTGATAGAGTCCCAGAAATGAGCTATTGGCATCTTTTGGAATAGATACAACTAACTGGAATTCCAAGGAATTAGCTTTAGTTACCATTGAAGAACAATCTAGTGAATTAGTGAAAGATTTAGGATGCCAATAACTTGAGGGCGCGAAAGTGTTTATTTTCCCCGTTTTTGGTTTATGTGGTCAACTTCTATCATGAATATTTATGTTCTGATTTTTTGCTAGTCTAGATCACAACGAAACACGCCGTGACACATGATATTAGCAATCTAAACTTGATGAAAATAAATAGATCACAAGGCAACATAAATTCTCGTGTACTATGTATGTTTTTTGTAAGAAAATAGTAATATAAATACTCGTATTTTTGTGTGAATTTAGGACCCCTCTGTGTCGCCTTGCCCCGGGCCCCTAAAATCTCAGGACGGACCGTGGTTGTTCTTGTTCGCAGCATTTAAGAGAGTGAATTGCATAAACCATCACATTGAAGTGTATGGTTACAGAAAACGCTCTTCTATAATTTTATGGCAGAAAACATTGATTTTGTGATTAATCATTTTTAGAAAGCACTGATCCACCTGCTTAGGCATTTTAACCTCAATTATGACGGTGGGCTCCAATTTTAATCTCAATTATGACCGGTGTGCCTGGTTTTAATCTCAATTATCACATGTGAGCCCCGTTTTTAACTAGGCCCAACCTGTCATAATCGCGGTTAAAATGCCCAAACACACGGCTCAATGCTTTCTGCAAATGATTAAGCCCAAAATCAGTGTTTTCTGTCACAAATTTCTAGAAGAGTGTTTTTCGCAACCCTACGCTTTATATGGTGGTTTTGTGTAATTCACTCCATTTAAGATGACATTGAAATCTCCTGTGATGCACCACGGGCCGGTCATCGCAACTGACACGTAACGATTGCAACTCTTGAAGGAATTCCAGTTTGAGCCTCTCCTCCGTTGGACCGTAGACCACTCACAATCACCATGAGTCTCCATCTGACAACTCCACATTGATGGAAACGGACTATGTGTTCACTCTAGTTCCCAACAACCTGATATGCGTTGAGCGCCACGTCTGTTGGAGCATATATCTCCATATGTGGTTTTGGTACTTGATGACAATTCCTATGGACTAATGGTTGCCTTAAGTTACATTTATAGGATTTGTCCATAGGCACTTCTTGAAGTCCATCTGTTGGGTTCAAGGAGTTTATATGATGACCAAGATGGTATTCAAGGTATTATCCAAAGAATGGTCATAGAGACACATGGTTGATCAAGATCTCAGACAAAGAGTAAATCAAGATGATCAACACACAAAGCGTACAAGATGTACCGAGAGGGATCAAGTGATCCCATGGTATGGATTTTTCCATAGGCACTTCTTGAAGTCCATCTGTTGGGTTCAAGGAGTTTAGATGATGACCAAGATGGTATTCAAGGTATTATCCAAAGAATGGTCATAGAGACACATGGTTGATCAAGATCTCAGACAAAGAGTAAATCAAGATGATCAACACACAAAGCGTACAAGATGTACCGAGAGGGATCAAGTGATCCAATGGTATGGTAAGAATTGTCCATTACGTGTTTGTGTACTAACCCATGGTCTTCGCGAGAGTTCTATGTGGGGGTTAGGTGTGTTTACATGGGCTTGCGTCAAAGGGAAGATCTCATACAACCCATGGAGTATGACGTCAAGTTGTGATCATCATCAATGGTTGATCAAGATCTCAGACAAAGAGTAAACCAAGATGATCAACACACAAAGCGTACAAGATGTACCGAGAGGGATCAAGTGATCCCATGGTATGGTAATCATTGTCCATTACGTGTTTGTGTACTAACCCATGGTCTTCGTGAGAGTTCTATGTGGGGGTTAGGTGTGTTTCCATGGGCTTGCGTCAAAGGGAAGATCTCATACAACCCATGGAGTATGACATCAAGTTGTGATCGTCATCAAAATTGCGATGTGCAAATTCAAGTGGATCAACACGAAGATAGCATGCTTGAAGCTTGCCGTCCATTGTGGTGGCAATGGACTTGTGAAGATATGCCGAAGAGTGGCTCAACCATAGTGAGTATGGGGGAGCAATCAACTAGTCTTCATCAAGCCAACACAATCAAGAAAGGTGGTCCATCTTGAGGAAGCCAAGATCATCATCATCTAGCTCAAGAGGACGAGGTGCAAGGTATAGGTTTGCCCTTGATAGGTTTTCTGGTTAGGATAGATTGCTGTTCTATCAAGGGGGGCTCACAAGTGAGTAGCTTGATCGTATCGTTCGTTGAGAGCTCAAACCATTAGCATCCTTGCATCATACTTCTTGGTTCTTGTTTGGTGTTTCTCTTTGTGAGTTTTAGAGCTTATGGTCATCTTCGTGACAAGCTCGAGTTCATCGAAAACGGAGTCCATATGCATCTACTATGATGTTTTCGATGTTGGAGTTTTTTCCGGTTCTTCATTCATAGAGATATCACATCTCTATATCTTTGGCATATTCATAACCACATGGTCTTAAGATTTCAAGCTTGGGTTTGCTCGATTCGGAGCTCGTATGCGAAAGTTATGGCTGTTTCAGTGGCGAGCGGTAGTACCGCTGGACCTAGCGGTAGTACCGCTCGACCTAGCGGTAGTACCGCTAGAGTTGGCGGTAGTACCGCTGGCCCTAGCGGTAGTACCGCTGGCTCGCGGTAGTACTGCCCCTGGTCAGCGGTAGTACCGCTCCAGGAGCTTAGTACCGCCTGCCTAGCGGTTGTTCGTGGACGGACCTTTTTGCGAAGACTTTCTTGGCGGTGGTAGTGCCTTTGCACTACCAGGGGCCCAGCGGTAGTACCGCTCGGGCCAGCGGTAGTACCTTTGGAGTGCCAGCGGTAGTACCGCTGCAGCCAGCGGTAGTACCGCTAGCTGGCGGTAGTACCGCTGGAGTGCCAGCGATAGTACCGCTGGAGTGCTAGCGGTAGTACCGCTGCAGCCAGCGGTAGTACCGCTGGAGCTCGGGCAGAGAGTGAGGGTAACGGTCTGATTCTTTCCCCCACTATATAAAGGGGGTCTTCTTCCCCCTTGGCCTTATCCATCCGTTGAGCTCTTGTTCTACCTCCATTGTTGACATTCTTAGAGCTTGATTACTCTCTATCCCTCCAATGATTCTTGCTTGTTCTTGAGGGAAAAGAGAGAGGAGATCTAGATCCACATCTCCACCAATCACCTTCTCCTCTATGTGAGGGGAACCCCTTGGATCTTGATCTTGGAGTTCTTTGTGAGCTCCTTGTTCTTCCTCTCATATTTCTCCATAGCTTTTGTTGTTGTGGAGGGATTTGAGTGTGAGGGACTTGACCACTTCGTGTGTTATTGCCATTGCATTAGTTGCATCGGTTTGAGTTCTCCACGGTGATATGTGGAAGTGAGAAGTTGAGAAGCTTACTACCTTTGGTACTTAGTACCCTTGATATTGTTCTTCGTGGATGCTTTGGCGTCCTAGAAGCTTGGTGGTGTCTCGGAGCTCAATCATTGTGGTGTGAAGCTCCGGGAAGCGTCGGGGTCTCCAATTAGGTTGTGGAGATTGCCCCGAGCAATTTGTACGGGTACCGGTAACCGCCCCCAAGGGTTGCCACGTGTACGGGTTCGGTGACCGCCCCCAAGGGTTGCCATTTGTACGGGTTCGGTGACCGTCCTCAAGGGTCCCTTAGTGGAATCACGGCATCTTGCATTGTGCGAGGGCGTGAGGAGATTACGGTGGCCTTAGTGGCATCTTGGGGAGCATTGTGCCTCCACACCGCTCTAACGGAGATTAGCATCCGCAAGGGTGTGAACTTCGGGATACATCATCGTCTCCCCGTGCCTCGGTTATCTCTTACCCTAACTCTTTACTTATGCAATTTACTTTGTGATAGACATATTGTTTATTGTAATATATCTTGCTATCACTTAGTTGTTTATCTTGCTTAGCATAAGTTGTTGGTGCACATAGGTGAGCCTAGTTGTTTGTAGTTTTGTGCTTGACATATTAAACGTTAGTTTTATTCCGCATTTGTTCAAGCCTAAACCTTAACTATTTTAAAGCGCCTATTCACCCCCCCCCTCTAGGCGACATCCACGTCATTTTCAACGTCACTATGATACCTCTGGTAGTGCCCACCGCCGCCACGGAGACACCATCATCATGGCCGTTCATAATGATTTGTGGTGTTATAATTTCTAATTAAACTCCATCATCGTCACTACGGATGCCCCAGCATCCACGGCCGCTTCGTTGATCACAACACACCTCGGAAGTTACTCATCTTGGCCCTTAGGCTAGCCATAGTGGTGGTATCTTAGCTAGTAGGAGTAACATATACTCGGTAATAGCAAATATGTTAATGTGACAGAGAATTAAAGAAGAAAGAGAAGGTTAGAGTAACATAGGTAGATACCGTATCATGTTAAATGCAATGCTACTTTGTGTCATGCATGGCAATAAATAAGATCATCTATGATACTAGTTTATGATATTATGCATTAGGCTGGCCATAGTGGGGGTATCATAGCTAGTAACATAGTCTTGTGACTAGCAAACATAATGATGTGGCAAGTAATTAAAGAAGAGAGAGAGGATTAGAGTAACATAGGTAGATACCGTAACATGTTAAATGCTATGCTACTATGTGTCATGCATGTCAATAAATGAGATCACCTATGATACTAGTTTATGTTACTATGCACTATGAAGGTAGTATCATACAATAGTAACATATGCATGATACTACTATATGTTACTCTCCACTATGAGTAGCCTTATAAAGGTAGTATATCATACAATAGTATCATATGCATGATACTACTATATATTACTCTCCATTATGACCAGCCTTAAGTTTCTCATATAGGTCATTGGTAAAGTCAGTGTGGAGGAGCTCGTAGACGCTGCACCCCTCGGTCTAGGTATTGTGGTGGTGCCGTGGGATCTCCTGGACTCTGTGCCTCTGATACCAACTATAAGCTACCTCGTTCTTGCTCGCTAGATGGCTCATAAATTGAAAAAGCAGAGATGAAATCAATCTAGAAGAAGACTAACTAGATGATTAATCCACCCACGCAGCTAGTGCTTACATCGGCTTTAGCCGTCCATTTCTTATCTGTCAAGTACATCAGTAGCTAAAGGGGGCTATTTAAAGTAGGTAGCCGTTACTTTTTTTATAGAAAAGGTAGCCTTTACATGGGTCAATGAACCCAGTCTGAGCCTGAATGCCACCCAGGCGGGCCTGTCTTGCGCTTTGGACGAGCCGTTGCTCCAGCTGGGATTTGAACTCCACACGCGTTGGCTGTCGGTTCCGGATTAGCTACAGGACCGTCAGCTTTTGTCATTGCTGTATCTTCAAGTTCAGGTTCGATGACGCTGACATTGTTCCCTTCCTCTTCAGCAAACGTGAGCTGAAAAATCACATAGTTTTCAAAGAACCAGAAGTGGACGAACCAGAGGTGAGGTACGGGATATGCATGGAAAGACAAACGTGAGCTAAAAGAATCACATAGTTTTAACAAGTTGCATATGCTATTTAAGTGTAGGTATTCGTCAGTTAATAAAAGCGCAGAAATTCGTGCAACTGTACGTCAGAGAAAAGCCAATAACGTGTGCTCTGTGCTATTACTAATCAACAACAAACGAGAAAGGTGTAACAGGTCCCGGGTGCCCCTACACCCTCATGAACAGTACATTAAAAAATCTGAAACTTTGGAGGATTAGATATGATCAAACTTTTGATGTTCTTGCAAATTTTCAGCGAGAAATAACACTCGAGGTGCCCTCACCAAGAAAAAACAAAATTACTGCTCAAAAGCGCACATGAATTTTGAACCTGATTTTGATTTTTTAGGTCAGGGATTCTCGAATGTTATTTCAGGCTGAAATTTGTAAGAACGTGGAATGCTTTAAGTTCCAAAGGTTCAGATTTTTTGGTTTTGTATTCAGTTTGTTTGGAATTTGCTGTTCATAGAGGGTCTAGAGGCACCCAGGTGTCGAAAGTCCCGTCTCCAAAAGAAGACCTGATATTAGTACTTGCAAACTGATCCTATATGCTCAAGCAATAGGATCGTCCTCAAAATCCTCAAAGTTGAATGCCTTGAGAACATTCATATAGCTATACCAACAGCCAAATAAGTTTGGCAAACATGTTTCTTTCTTCCAATAGAGCAGCATTGAAGGCTAAAAAAAGTTTCAGGAAAACATGAAATGGGGAAGGTGTTGCATCTTTCAGGATATTGTACTACTATGGCATTGTTGAAGGAAGATTGCCCAGTACAGTCATTCTAAAACCATCTACTTGTATCAGCATTCAGATTTGCTAGCAACAGAGTCTCACTAACTAGTATAACCGGAAACAACGCAACAACTTTGCTCTTCCCAAAGATGCATTTCAGGCTTCAAGCCACCCACCCGTTCCACACAGAAGTTGGGCGACCATTGCTGCAAATTTGGGCTAGCATTGCGCTCCTCTAGTTAAGGTGTACACATCAAGCAATGTTTCTACTCTAGTTCATAGCCTGCATATGGGACAAGCACGGTTGATTTCTACCGAGTATTGACACTGCAATGGCATTAATGCAGGTAAACTCACCAGCCTCTTTGCCTTTGGTGCACTCTGTTGCTGTTGCCGCTTGGCTTTCTCTTGCTCCCACAGGTATTTCTGGTAGCTCCACTCCATTTGATCCTCCTTCCGTAGCCTGGCTCTTGCATACGCCTCAAGCGCTGATATCTCCCACTTCTTCTTAGTCTCCTGCAAATGCAATGGCAAGTACACAATGTCACTGTTTATTGATTGAGATAGCACACCTTTTGTTGACCAGCTTGGCAGGCGAGGACCGGGAAAATCGGATCAGCTTGAACGGGGAAGACCAGCGCGTCCAAAGAAGTCGCATCGCCACCGGCCCCCATCTCCGCCCCCTCCCCGCGTCGTCACCGGCCAACCCTCCCGCGCCGCCACCGGCCCCCCTCCCCGCTTCGCCGCTGCCGGAGGGGACGACGGCGAAGCCGCGCGCGCCCCGGGGATGGCGGCGGCGAGGCCCCTCGCATCGGCCCTCGGGCTCTGACGGCGGCACCCCGCGTCGGCGGCTGCGTGACCCGACGAGATCTCGCCCACCGGCGGCGCCTGAGGGCGGATCCGGGGCTGCCATGGCCGGATCTGTGCGGGGCGCGCGACCATGGTGGTAGGGAGCGGCGGCCGGGCGCGGCTGCGGTGGTAGGGAGCGGCGGCTAGGCGCGACTGCGGTGGCCAGGGCGCGCGGTGCGGTGACCCGTGACCCTGCCTGGGGGTCGTGGTGGTGCGTGGCGGCCATGCTCAGCGGTCGGTGGCGGTGGATGTTCAGCGCAGCTCCGGGAGAAATCTTTGCTCTGGTCCTCATCAGAGCCGCGACGGCGACGCCCGCGGGTGCCGCTATCTTTCTTGGAAGCGTCGTTGTGGTGTGCTGCTCCCCTTCGTCGGCCGCTGCCTGGTCAGCCGTCAAGTGGTTGCTATGGCGGCCGGCGGCGCCAAATCTGGCCGCTGTCCTCCGACCCTGATGTGGGCCTCTCTCCTGCGGATTCTTGGCGGTGCCGGCGTGGTTGTCGGGGCCCTACCTGCGGGTGAAGCCGGTGGAGGAGATTCGGATTGGGGGAAACCCCTTGGTTGGTCCAGGCCGGCCGCGCCGACGATGACGCTCAAGGGCGCCGTTATTCTTTTTGGAGACGTCGGTATACATCTGCTCCTCTGCTCCCCTTCCTTGCCTCTCGGGTGAAAAACCCTAACTCCGGTGGGCGGCGGCGGCGTCCTTGACGTCGTGACCTTCCTGAAGGCGTCGCCTAGAGGGCTGAGTGGTGGTGGGCACTGTGTGGGTCCTGAACGGTTGCTGGTGGTGGGCACTGCTTCGGGGGAAACCCTAGGATCTGGTCTTCCAGATCGGACGATGGCGGTACTGCGGTGTCGTTTCTCTCTTGGGAGCATCGTTTGTGAAGCAACGCTGGCAGACTGAGGAAGGAGGTGGAGCGGCTTCGTCTTGTACGGAATTTCGGTGGAGGTGTCAAGTCATGCCTGGCCGACAGGTGCTACGCTGAGTCATGCCTGGTTGGCAGGTGCGACGCACGACAGATCTCCCGGAGTCTTCGCATCTGGATGGATGAGCGCAGGGCGGTGGAGTCGTTGGGCGCCGTGGTGGCGTCGACGGATGTTTGGACTGGCATGGATGATGCGGATCTCTTTCCTGAAGATGGGTCAGTGGTTCGATGATGATGGCGGCTTGTAAAACGTGTGCGTGAGGTGTGCGTTTTAGGTGTGTTGCACCGGCTGTTGCTCCCGATACGTTATGTGGATGGATTGGCGACAACACCGGTCTTAGATATGTGAAGTGAGAGCACTCCACATTATCGAGTTTGTAGGTGTGAGTGGTGGCATTAGGTGGATTGATGTATGCTATTGTTAGACCTTTATGGATTAACTAATAAAGATGACTGCATGCATCGATTGATGCAGAGGCCGGAGGTTTAACCTACTTTTCCAAAAAAAAAAGAATACACAATGTCAGTCACCTAGACATATGTATATTTCTCGGGGGCGTTCACCGCTTCTGAAACCTCCCCTGTTTAAGCTACAGTTTCTGAAACCCCTCACGCCCTTGTTCAGTTGACAGGGTTGTGAAGGAGTTTTGGTAGGGATTGAGGTGGATTTAATCCCCTACAAGTCAAAATCCTCTCAAATCCCCTTCGATCACAAAGGGTGTAACCAAACAAGGCATTATAGATGTTCAGAACCAAACCTGCGGTTTCGGCACTTTCATGCCACCACCGGCGTGGTCGTCGGATGGTTTAGCAGGCTGGGTTTCGGCACTTGCTTGCCACCGCTGGAGTGGTCGTGGGACCATTTGCTTGCCCTCGCCGTGGTGCACCCACACCGTGTACCCTGGCATGAAGCCGTTCCTGCCCAGATCCAGCTGCATCTCGTACTTGGTCCTCGGCAGCCTGTTGCGGTTGCGGCAGCGCGCGCAGGGGCACAGCATGCCGAAGTCCTCCTCGCGCTCCGGCGGGACGCCGCGGAAGGCGCGCTCCACGAACTCGGTCGTCTTCTCCACCCACTCGGGGGTGAACGTTTTCTTGCTCGGGCGGCCCGTGTACATCCAGTTGCGGTCTTCCGCCATCGTCGCCGGGCCGACCCTCCTGCGCCGCAGTCCGCACACACACACACACACACACACACACGATGTCAAAGCTCAGGGACCGAACCAATGCGGGAGCATGAGCAGATCTGCCGCTCCAAGCAGCACAAATGGCGGCGAGCTTACCTGAGTGCCGGCCAGTTTCTTCTCCAAACGTGCGATGCGAGCGCGACCTTCCTAAACGGCAGGCTCGGCTCGGACGCGGGGACGAGCGGCGGCGCGAGTGGAAGGATGGAGGCGCGAGTGGAGGGATGGGAGGGGTAAGCCGAGCTGTGTAGGGTTTGGGGGGGCATTGCAGATTACAGCCAGGGGTTTGCGGGCGCGGTGGCGGGAGACCGTCGGCATAGAGCCGGCAAAGTCTATGCCCGGCAAGCGACGCCTTGACGTATTGCTTCAATGTATACGCGTTCCCAAAAGGCCTGAGCGCCTGGGCCTTGTTTGCTCCTACTCCGGTGGGACAAAACCAACAAATGGGGCCAACAAGGCCTGGAAGATGAACCTCACTAAGCGTGTACACCTTTCAACGATTACTTCCACCTTCACAGGTTGCGACAGTGACGCATTGCATGCGCACAATTGTCGCAACCTGAAAATTTTCTCTTTTTTCATAGATCCGTATTTTCAAAACGTTTTATATCTTAAACCGTGTGTCCAAATTTCGAACCATTTTCATCATTGGCTTTGTCACGTCAGGATCTTTAAAACTAGATACCATGTTGATAGGTTTTGACGAAAAAAATAAGGAGAAAAAAACGAACGAAAAACCGTGCCTGACGTAATAGAAAAAAAAACAGAAAACGCGTTTTTCCCTTTACGAGAAGCACGAAGGAAATACCGTGGCTTCCGCGAAAGCAAAATCGTGTCTCTCACGAAAAAAAAGCAAAAAATACGTTTTCCCCTTTTTGGAAGAGGTACGGGCGTGCCTCTCGTGAAGGCAAAACTGTACCTTTCGCGAAAGCAAAACCGAGCCTCTCATAAAAAAAATGCATTTTTTCCTTTTGGAAGAGGCACGGGCGTGCCTATCGTGAAGTCAATACCGTGCCTTTCCTGGAAGCAAAACCGTGTCACTCGCAAAAAGAAAAAAGAACACAAAATACGTTTTCCCTCTTTTCGAGAGGCATGGGTGTGCCTCTCGCGAAGGCAAAATCGCGCTTTTCGCGGAAGTAAAACCGTGGCTCTCACAAATTTTTTTTAGAAAATGTGTTCTTCCTTTTCGAGAGGCACGATCGTACCTCTCGCGAAGGCAAAATCATGCCTTTCGCGGAAGCAAAACCGTGTCTTTCACAAAAAAAACAAAAAAATATGTTTTTTTGCGTTAAACACAATAAACGCGGTTTTCGCGATTTTTTTAAAAAAAATCATCCAAAAGCTACGAAAGACTAGTGAAAAACCGAAACCCAAAATACCAGAAAAAACACTTAAAAAAGACAAAAATGCATGCGAAAAAAATAAAAAATAATATTTAAAGGAAACGCTCAGAGCGCGACACAAGGCGGTGGCTCGGAACGCGCCAAGTGGCGGCGTGTGGAAGTGACCAATGGAATACTTGTGAGGGAGCGCTCGCTAACTAGTTGCTTCCTCTCCCCTCTCTGCTCCTATTCTGGGAAAACCCCATACGACCCTTTCTGCGTAGTTGTCGTGCAAACGCACATATACATGCGCGAGGCGAGCTACTAGCCAGCCCGTTTGTGCGTTTCACTTCTCCCGGTTTCGGGGACTTTCTGAAAGGTTCCTAACCGGTCCAAGTCTGGTTTTCTCTCTCTCCTTTTCTTGCTGATGTTTCTTTTCTGGTTTGGTTCGGTTTTCCATCATTATCATTTTCACTTTTTGATTTTTTTTCTTTTTTCTTTTTCTTGTTTTCAGTTAGCTGATTATTTTTTCGTTATCGTTCATTCCTTTTTATTTTCAATTAATTTTTTCTCCTTTTGTCTATCTATTTTCAATTTTCGAAAATTTTAAATTGCTTGTAATTACCAGAAAAGTTCAGAATGTAAAACAATGTTTCTGTATTTTAATTTTTGTCACAACTCCAGAAATATTCGTGATATTTAAAAAATGTTTGCCTTTCAGAAAAGGTTCACAAGTTCCAAAACAATCCCAGTTTTAAATTTTGTTCACGAAGTCGAAAAATGTTCACATATTTGAAAGATGTTCTCCTTTTCAAAAACATACATAAGTTCAAAAAACTCATATTTACACAAATTCATAAGTATTTCAAAAAATTCAAAAAATATTTGCTTCTTTCATATTTTGTTCACCGTTTCAATTTTTATTTTCACAGATACAAAAAATGTTTCCTTTTGTTCAAAATGTTCATGTTTTCAAAATATGTTGAGAAATTCAGAGTAAATTCTGATTCTAAATTTGTATTTTTTGTCACAATTTCAAAAATATTCATGACATCTAACAAATATTTGCCTTTCAAAACAGGTTCATAATTTCGAAAATAATCTCGTTTTCATATTTTGTTCACAAGTTCAAAAAATGTTCACATATTTGAAAAATTGTTCACTTTAAAAAAAATACATAACTTCCGAAAATGTTCTTGTTTACACAAAATCGAAAAATGTTCAAAATTTTCAAATAAGGTTCGGTTTTTACAAATTTTGTTTAGTGTTTCAATTTTTATTTCCACAGATGCAAAAAATGTTCCCTTTTGTCAAACAAATTCATGTTTTCAAAATATGTTGACAAATTCAGAATAAATCCTGATTCTAAATTTTTAGCTTTTGGTCAAAATTCAAAAAATATTCGTGATATTTAAAAAATGTTTGCCTTTAAAACAGGTTCATAAGTTCAAAAACAATCCTGTTTTCAAATTTTTTTTTCACAAATTCATAAAATGTTCACATATCTGAAAAAGTGTTCCCCTTTCGAAAATATGCACATAACTTCAAAAATTGTTCCGTTTTACACAAATTCAAATAATGTTCAATTTATTCATATTTTGTTCAGCGTTCCAATTTTTATTTTCACACACGCAAAAAATGTTCCCTTTTGTCCAAATGTTCATGTTTTCAAAATTAGTTGAGAAATTCAGAGCAAATCCTGATTATAAATTTTATTCTTTTGGACACAATTCCAAAAAAAATCGTGATATTTAAAAAATATTTGCCTTTGAAAACAGGTTTATAAATTAAAATAAAATTATGTTTTCAATTATTTTTCACAAATTCAAAAAATTGTGAACTATTTGAAAAAATGTTCCCCTTTTCAAGAAACATACATAACTTCAAAAAATTTGCCTGTTTACAAAATTCAAAAAATGTTTAATAAATTCAAATACTGACCGCTTTTGATCATATTTTGTTCAATGTTTCAATTCCTATTGTCACACATGCAAAAAATGTTCCCTTTTGTCAAAAATATTCATTTTTTGAAAATTTGTTGGGAAATTCTGAGTAAATACAGATTCTAAATTTGTTTGCAAATTCAAATAATGGTCACATTTTTTTCAAAACTTGTTTGTGTTTGTGAAAAAAAACTGGAATTGAAAAATGTTCCTATTTTGAAAATTTTGTGCATGAATTCATATATTCTTCACTTTTTGAAATTTGGTTACTAATCCAAAATTTGGGCAATTTTTACAAATTTGTTTATATTCTTTCAAAATTGTTTGGAACCTTTTTTAAGTTTTCAGATTTTCCATTAAATGTTTGAAAAAAGCAAAGTATTTGGATCTGCCGATGTAGTTTGTTACAATTCCAAAAATATTCGTGATATTTATAAAATGTTAGGCTTTCAAAATAGGTTCACAAGTTAAAAAACAGTCCTGATTTTAAATTTTGTTCACAAGTCAAAAAATGTTCTCCCTTTCAATAAACAAATATAACTTCAAAAACGTTCCTATTTACACAAATTCAAAATAATTTCGAAAATTTCAAATAGTATTTACTTATTTCATATTTTGTTCAGCTTTTCAATTTTTATTTTCGCAGATGTAAAAAATGTTCCCTTTTGTTGAAAATGTTCATGTTTACAAAATTTGTTGAGAAATTCAGAGTAAATTCTGATTCATAATTTTCATTTTTTATCACATTTAAAAAAATAAATGTGACATTTTGTTCAACTTCAAACAAGAATGGAGTAGGCATCTTGGGCAACAAGAGCCTTAGGGATGGAGCTGTGGACGTTAAGAGGCAAGGGGACCGGATGATCCTTGTCAAGCTGGTAGTTGGGGACTTAGTTGTCACGCCCAAGATGCGACCCTATCCTCAATTTGTTACGGGGGCCTCGTCAGGGATAGAAGCGCATCTCGTCGTGTCGCAAGAATGGATATCGTTACAAGTACATGTACTGAAAAGGAGAGATATATAAAGAGTTGGCTTATACTCGCCACAAGCTACATCAGAGTCACATCAGTACATTACATAATCATCAATAGTAAGAGCAGGGTCCGACTACGGACGAAAACAAACGACAAAAGAAGAACGACGTCCATCCTTGCTATCCCAGGCTGCCGGCCTGGAACCCATCCTAGATCGAAGAAGAAGAAGAAGAAGCAACTCCAGATGAACAATCAACGCGCTCGCGTCATGTAACCTTTACCTGTACCTGCAACTGGTGTTGTAGTAATCTGTGAGCCACAGGGGACTCAGCAATCTCATTTCCAAAGGTATCAAGACTAGCAAAGCTTAATGGGTAAGGCATGGTTAAGTGGTGAGGTTGCAGCAGCGGCTAAGCATATATTTGCTGGCTAACTTACGAGTACAAGAAATAAGAGGGGGAAGATCTACGTATAACGGACGTGACTACTGATGATCAAAAGAATGATCCTGAACACCTACCTACGTCAGACATAACTCCACCGTGTCCTCGATCGGAGAAAGACTCACGAAAGAGACAGTCACGGTTACGCACACAGTTGGCACGTTTTAATTAAATTAACTTCAAGTTATCTAGAACCAGTGTTAAACAAAGTATCCACGTTGCCACATAACCGCGAGCACGGCTTTCCGAAAAGATTTAACCCTGCAGGGGTGCTCCAACTAGTCCATCACAAATTACCACAAGCCGCATAGAAATCCTAAATCACGAAGCTCGCGATCTCGTCGGATTCCCTAGTGGAAAACCCCAACTCTGAGATTACCCAAAGCATCACCGGAATCCCGATGCACAAGATATCTCGTCAAAGGTAAAACTAATCCAGCAAGGCCGCCCGACGTGTCGACGATCCCGATAGGAGTCGCGTACCTCGTTCTCAAGACACGACGGATGAGCTATGGTTACCACGCCAAACGCCGAGTTGCCCCGGGTAGCGTTAATAAGCTGCTCTGTTTTGGACCAACACTCATGAGGAGCACTGGCCCGGGGGTTGATTAAAATAGTCCGCGGGTGCCGGCGGGTCCCTATGCATTGTTATTAGGTTATTAGGCAAATGTAGTACCAAAGTTGGGCCTTGCCAGACCAGGTTTAATCTAAAACGAATTATCAAGGGGGTCCCCATAACAACCCCGATCGTGTTAGGAGCGCTCATTTATGGAACATAACACCAGTAGCCGGTAACTAAAGGGGGCAAAGGTGGAACAACACACTAGGCTAGAAAGGCCGAGCCTTCCACCTTTTACCAAGTATATATGTGCATTAATTAAATAGCATTAATATATGGTGATATAACAATGAACCCATGCCTTCACATGGAAGCGATGCACCTGCAACTAGCAACACTATCAACGGGGTTTAAGCAAGCAGTAACATAGCCAATCAGTGGTTTGCTAGGTTGAACAGGTTGAAGGTTATCATGGCATTGTTGAGAGGCTGAATTTAACGGTGGTAGGCAACGAGACATAAACGATAGAAGCGACAAACTAGCAAGGCAATGATAGTAATGGTATCTGGGGAAATGATCATCTTGCCTGAGATCCCGCTTGGAAGTAGAATGCCTCCGTGAAGCAGACGAACCGACGTAGTCGAACGGGTCCTCACATCCGACACGCTTGCGGAACTCTATCGAGACGGGGAAACTGGAAACAAGCATCAACACACGATATTCACCACACGATGCACGACACATATGATGCACGAGCTACTGAATACATGCAAGTCACGGCATGTCAAATCACACAATCAAACACTACACATTAAGTGAAGTTCAATATGCACGAGTTGCATATTGACGAAACTCCACGTTAATTATTTAGTTCACTCCCGGTTATTTACACGGCAATATTAAATGTGGTTAAACATGCAAGAGGTGAAGCGGAAATTAAACTACCTATCTAGGCATTTTAAATAAGGTCGGAAATGACTTATAGCATCTCCGAAACGACCTCACATGTTAATTTACAATTCTGTCCAGATCTGAATTAGTACCTTTAGTTGGTTGTTAAACAGCAAAACAAATAGATTCACGTGATTCTACGCGTCAAGGCAAGCAATCTACACATAAGGAACATCTCCAACGGAGCTACGGATCAAAAGTTACGAGCACCGCAAGATATGATGGCATGAATGCAAAATGTGTGCAACGAACGTCTACGAGCACATCAAAACAAACAACCAGCAAGAGAAAATGAAACTACACGAGATTCTAAGCAAGTTTCATGTAGGACACGATCAAATCGGAGCTACGGTTCAAAAACTACGAGCAAAACAAGAAAACACCACAATCTGCCAAAATCAGCCTCATAGCATTTTCTACGCCTCACAACTTCGGCTACACAACTCCGATATGCACAAGCAAGGCATGGCACGGAAGAGGGCAAGAAGCACTACTACGAACAACTACAACAACTAGCATGGCAGCAAGGAGCTCTAGGAAAAGAAGACACAATATGGCATCTCACACACTATTTCAGACTTAGTGAAAATAACACCTCAAGAAGGTGCAGTTTTCGATCTGAAGCTATATTGACAGCAGCAAAATCTATAGCTACAGGTCTTCAAAAGGCATGAAACTTAACAGCATGCTAGAGAAACATAAGGGGTACAACTAACTCCATTGGACCAACCCCAAAAGAGCTACAGATCACAAGATGCAAGCAAGACAAGAAAGCAACAAAATAATAACAGATTCCAGACTTGAGAAATATTTCATCTCCTCTGAGACAGCACTATACTAGCAACTTGAGGGCAGTCAAACGACACATAATGCATTTCTATTGCAACTAAAAATACCAGAGGCTATACAAAACACCCAAGATCAACTCCCTAGTTGGCAACTCCGTCAAACAACGCACGGAATAAATCCTACGAATTAAACAAAAGGACATCACGGCAAAATATCTCGCGAACTAACTTCCTCAAAAGCTAAAACTAATTGCACAGAAAAATCCATGGGATTTTTCTACCCCGAAAACATATAAAATATGTGGGGTTTGCAACGCAAAATAAGGCCACACAATAATGCGGGAGAAAACCTATATACAGGAAAAACAACTACCGGCAATCCCCTACCTGCAAAAATACACTTGACCGCTCTAAACTACATGGAAAATAGCTCCCTAGAGCATGGACATTTATCTACGACGTACGAGCAAAACAAACACGCGAGGAAAATAAATGCGGGCACCTACTTATGGAGACAACACGTAAATCCACGCATTAGGCACTCTAAACGGCGTCAAACAAATATGCACGTCTCAAAATCATATTCTACGTGAAATTCTACACCAAAACGATATAAAGATCACCTCGATCCGACTAACGGAACAAAAGTTACGGGCGTTTAAAATAATTAGCTAAACCTGAAATTAACTAAACCGAAAAGGAAAATGAAACTAAATGTCTATCGGGCCGAACAAGGGGCGTAGCAAAACTAAACTACGCCAAAGGTGTGGGATAAGGCAGGGCTCACCTTTGGGCCGGATCTGGCCTGGTCGGCCGGAGAGGAGGAGGCCGAGGCACTCAGGCCGACTCTGGTGTGACTGGGCCTCGGGGTGCTCCTGGCGCTGGGCGAGGCCCAGCTGGGCCGACTGAGGGGCGCCAAGGTCGCACGAGCTGGGCCGGGGCGAGGCCCAGGCGGAAGGGAGGAGGCCCACGCGGGAGCTGCTCGGTCGGGCGGTTGCCTCCCTCGATCTGAGGTCGAACCAAGGCGGCGCAGGATCTTGGCCACCGGCGGGAGGCGGCACTGCAGGGGGGTTATGGCGACGGGAGGAGGCGGAGCCGGCCGGATCTGGCCGGATCCGGGCCGGGGCGGCTTCCCAAGGCGGAGGAGACAGGCGTCGGCGACAGAGGACGGCGCTCCGGCAGCGAGCACGTACAGCAGCGGGAGGCAGCGCTCCAGGAGGACGGCGGGGACGCGGGAGACGACGAACGGCGACGAGGAGCTACGGCTCGGGTCACTGGAGGCGGTCCCGTCTCCGGGGAACCTCCTGCCGGCTGCTGGGGACAGAGGTCGGCGGCGCATGGGGCGAGCCCGCTGGGAGCAGAGGAGGCGCGACAGGCTCGGGCCGAGATGGGCTCAGGCGGGCCGCGCGCGGGCTCGGGCGGGCCGCGGCGGCTGGAGGTGGGGGACAAGGGAGAGAGAGTGAGGGGATTAGGGTTTGGTGGGGTGCGGAAATTGAGGAGGAATTTGAGGAAGGTTGTCTAAAAATTAAGGAGGAGGGGGGTATTTATAAAGGAAAGGGGGCTCGGTTAACCGGAATCGCGATCCGGATCCAACCGCGGGGTCGGATTCGGACGATTCCGAACGCGGGGCGTGCTACGTGGCCGTGTTGTGTAGACATCCGGAGACGAGAGGGAGAGCGGGCGGCGCGGCACGAGTTTTAAAACACCGACAGACGTCCGACGGTAGACCGAATACGGTGCCGCTACGGTCGACCGTTCGGGTACCAGACGGTCTCCGATCGCGATGAAATTCGACAGGCGGCCTAGCTATATCAAATCGCGACCGCGTGCCAAGTTTCACCTCGATCAAAGAATGTTTTAAACGCACTTTAAAAACAGGGTTTCGACGGTGCCGCGGGCGCGTGCGAGTGCGGTCAGGCTCGGAACGAACGACGACGATAACCGGCAACTAACAATGGATGCAAGTTTTGAAAACGGGCGGCAACGGAGACACCGATGCAATGCAGATGATGCGCATAATGCGATGATGATGCGGCAACTGAAAATACCCACATGACGAAAACGGAAAGAAAGGGGGAAGCTTCTGGAACGTCGGCATCGGGCTGTCACATTAGTCCTCAATGTTATCAGCGTGTATGCCCCTCAAGTAGGCCACAATGAGAGCACCAAGAGGGAGTTCCGGGAAGGCCTGGAGGACTTGGTTAGGAGGGTACCTATTGGTGAGAAGCTCTTCATAGGAGGAGACCTCAATGGCCATGTGGGTACATCTAACACAGGTTTTGAAAGGGTGCATGGGGGCTTTGGCTATGGCATCAGGAACCAAGAAGGAGAAGATGTCCTGAGCTTCGCTCTAGCCTACGGCATGCTTGTAGCTAACACCCTCTTTAGGAAGAGAGAATCCCATCTAGTGACGTTCAGTAGTGGTCTACACTCTAGCCAGATTGATTTTGTCCTCTCTAGAAGATAAGATAGACGCGCTTGCATTGATTATAAAGCGATACCTGAAGAGAGTGTTGTCCCTCAACATAAGCTTGTGGTTGTTGGCTTACGCTTTAGGATTCGTGTCCAACGGGATAAGCGCGCCAAAGTCGCTAGAACGAAGTGGTGAAAGCTCAAGGGGGGGGCATCCCAGGCTTTCAGGGAGAGGGTCGTTAAGGAGGGCCCTTGGGAGGAAGGAGGCGATGCAAACTTGACGTGGACGAGTATGGCAACCTTCTTGCGGAAGGTCGCTCTAGAGGAGTTTGGGGTGACCAAGGGAAGTAGAAGGGAAGCTAAGGACACCTGGTGGTGGAACGATGAGGTCCAGGAGGTTATTAGGGAGAAGAAGGACTGTTTCAGATGCCTATATCTAGACAGGAGTGCAGCTAACATGGAGAAGTATAAGGTGGCGAAGAAGGCTGCAAAGCAGGCGGTGAGTGAAGTGAGAGGTCGGGCGTATGAGGACCTCTACCAACGTTAAACACTAAGGAAGGCGAAAGGGACATATATAAGATGGCCAAGATTAGGGAGAGGAAGACGAGGGATGTCAGCGAAGTCAAATGCATCAAGGACGGAGATGATCAGCTTCTTGTGAAGGATGAGGCGATCAAGCATAGATGGCGGGAGTACTTTGACAACCTTTACAATGGAGAGGTTGACAGCTCTAGCATTGAGCTAGACGATTCCTTTGATGATACCAGCATGTCTTTGTGCGACATATCCATGAGTGTGAGGTTAAGGAGGCGTTAAAAAGGATGAAAGCAGGCAAGGCGATGGGTCCTGATGGTATCCCCATCGAGGTGTGGAGAGGCCTTGGAGACATAGCGATAGTATGGCTAACTAAGCTTTTCAACCTCATTTTTCGGTCAAACAAGATGCCCGAAGAATGGAGGCGGAGTATTTTAGTACCTATCTTTAAGAACAAGGGGGTGTTCAAAGTTGTACTAATTACCGCGAAATCAAGCTGATGAGCCATACTATGAAGCTATGAGAGAGAGTCATTGAACACCGCTTAAGAAGGTTGACAAGCGTGACCAAAAACCAATTTGGTTTCATGCCTGGGAGGTCTACCATGGAACCCATCTTCTTGGTACGACAGCTAATGGAGAGATACAGGGAGCAAAAGAAGGACCTTCATATGCTGTTCATTGATTTGGAGAAGGCCTATGATAAGATACCTCGGAATGTCATGTGGTTGGCCTTGGAGAAACACAAAGTCCCAATAAAGTACATTACCCTCATCAAGGATATGTATGATAATGTTGTGACAAGTGTTCGAACAAGTGATGGCGACACCGATGACTTTCCGATTAGAATAGGGTTACACCAAGGGTCAACTCTGAGCCCTTATCTTTTTGATTTGGTGATGGATGAGGTCACAAGGGATATACAAGGAGATATCCCATGGTGTATGCTCTTCGCGGATGATGTGGTGCTAGTCGATGATAGCCGAACGGGGGTTAATAGAAAGTTAGAGTTATGGAGGCAGACTCTAGAATCGAAAGGTTTTAGGCTTAGTAGAACTAAAACTGAATACATGAGGTGCAGTTTTAGTGCTACTAAGCACAAGGATGGAGAGGTTAGCCTTGGTGGACAGGTGGTACCAGAGAGAGACACGTTTCGATATTTGGGGTCCATGTTGCAGAAGGATGGCGATATCGATGAAGACGTGGACCACCGAATCAAGGTTGGGTGGATGAAGTGGCGCCAAGCTTCTGGCGTACTCTGTGACAAGAGAGTGCCACAAAAGCTAAAAGGCAGGTTCTATAGGACAACTATCCGACCTGCGATGTTGTATGGCGCGGAGTGTTGGCCAACCAAGAGATGACATATCCAACAGTTAGGTGTAGCAGAGATGCGCATGTTGAGATGGATATGTGGCCACACAAGGAAGGATCGGGTACGGAATGACGATATACGAGAGAGACTTGGGGTAGCACCGATTGAAGAGAAGCTGGTCCAGCATCGTCTCAGATGGTTTGGACATATTCAATGGAGGCCACCGGAAGCGTCGGTGCATAGCGGACGGATAAAGCGTGCTGAGAATGTTAAGAGGGGTCATGGTAGACCAAACTTGACATGGGAGGAGTCCGTTAAGAGAGACCTGAAGGTTTGGAATATCGACAAAGACTTAGTCATGGACATGGGTGCGTGGAAGTTAGCTATCCACGTTCGAGAGCCATGACTTGGCTTCGAGATCTTATGGGTTTCAACTCTAGCTTACCCCAACTTATTTGGGACTGAAAGGCTTGGTTGTTGTTGTTGTCACATTTTTTTTTGTGATATTTAAAACATGTTTGCCTTTCAAAACAGGTTTATAAGTTCCAAAATAATCCCGTTTACAAATTTCGTTCACAAGTTCAAAAATATTCACATATTTCAGAAAATGTTCTCTTTCCCAATAAATAGACATAACTTCAGAAAATGTTCTTGTTTAGACAAATTCGAAAAGTGTTCAAAAAATACAAATAATGTTCGGTTTTCACATTTTTTTAGTGTTTCAATTTTTATTTTCACACATATAAAAATGTTCCCTTTTGTAAAAAAAACCATGTTTTCAAAATTTGTTGAGAAATTCAGATTAAATCCAGATTCTAAAATTCTAAATTTTGGTCAAAATTCCAAAAATATTCGTGATATTTAAAATATGTTTGAATTTAAAACAGGTTCATAATTCAAAAACAATCCTGTTTTCAAATTTTGTTCACAAATTCAAAAAATGTGCACATATTTGGAAAAATGTCGTCCTTTTCAAAAAATATACATCAATAAAAAATGTTCCATTTTAAACAAATTTAGAAAATTCGAATAATTTTCAGTTTTTTCATATTTTGTTGAGCATTTCAATTTTTATTTTCACATATGCATTTTTTCCCTTTAGTACAAAATGTTAATGTTTCTAAATTTGTTGAGAAATTCAGAGTAATTCCTGATTATAAATTTTTATTTTTGGTCACAATTCCAAAAATATTCGTGATATTTCAAATATCTTTGCCATTCAGAACAGTTTTATAAGTTAAAAAACAATCGTGTTTTCAAATTTTGTTCACAAATTCAAAAAACTGTTCAAGGATTTGGAAAAATGTTCTCCTTTTCAAAAAATATACATAATTTCAAAAAATGATCATGTTTACACAAATTCATAAAATGTTCAATCAATTCAAATAATTCTGGTTTTTCATATTTTGTTCAACGTTTCATTTTTTATTTTCACAGATGCAAAAAATGTTCCCTTGTGTTTAAAATGTTCATATTTTCAAAATTTGTTGAGAAATTCAGAGTAAATCCTGATTCTAAATTTGTTTGTAAATTAAAATATTGGTCAGATTTTCAAAATATTCCTTTTTAAATTTGTGCACGAATTCATACGTTCTTCACTTTTTGAAATTTGGTTACTAATCCGAAATATGGGCAATTTTTCCAAAACTTGTTTATATTTTTAAAAAAATGTTTGCACTCTTTTTAAGTTTTCATATTTTCCATGAAATGTTTGTAATAAGGGAACGTATTAGGATCTGCCGATATATTTTGTTCTAAAGAATTTCGCGTTGGGTACCTATCATTTGAGCTGACCAGCTCGAGTGGTTATGTTGGTGCCTCCATTTGGAGGTTGATCTTGAATTCGAATCATGCTAATGCGTCTCGTTTTTGCGGTGCTTTATACACTGCTTTTTGCTCCGCGTGGGAGGCACACGCGTACGCTACCTTATGCAAAGCCCTGCCTGTCTACCGCAAAATGCGGCAGATAGGAGGCCCCCTATTCCACTGGGACAAACAGCTGGAGGGCGACATTCGAAAGGGCAATTAGGGTATCTGTGGATCTATCATCATAAAGATTAATTTATGGGCATTAAGTTTTAGCTAAGTATTATCTTACTCTTGGTCGTGGACGTTATGTCTGGCAGGCACATCCCTGTGATCCGAATGTAATCCCACTACATATGGAGTTTGATAAATAAAACTTCATATTTCTAACTAAAAAGAACATGTTCCAATGGGAGACTACACTCCATTGCCAGACGACAATGTTCATTTTTTTACTTTATTTTCTCTACCTTAAAGTGGGGCACGGCTATGTCTCACTTCGCGTGAGACAGTAACTCGGCTTGCGTCCATATGATGTCACTCACTTTTTTTTACTTTTGTATTTTTGGAAAATACTAAATACATATATTTTGATGAAATAATTAATTACTTCTTTCATTCCATAATGTAGTGCGTATAATTATTTTAAGAAGTCAAACCTTAGCAACTTTCACCAAGAAGAAACATTTACATCTAGAATGCCAAACATGCATGACATTCTACTCATCATAAGATGTAGTTTCATATTTTATATATTAGGTATTTTATATGTAAATAGTTTTTTCTCTATAAATTTAGTCTAGGTTTTGAAAGTTTGATTTAAAAAAAATCTAAATGCACTACATTTTGGAACAAAGGGAGTATTTAAAAAATAAGCATGTAGTGAAATGTTTGCTCAACTTTTAGAAAATGTTTGTACCATTAGCAAATATGTATGTGACATTCCAAGAATGTACATGTGTTTCAAAACCATTTGTGGGAAATTTGAAAAAACAATATATAATGTAAAAGATGTGCGCTATATTTATTAAAAAATGTTTGTGGCATTTAAAAAATAAATAGATATAATGTACAAAATGTTCACATCTCTCTACTATTAAAGGGGGATTTGCCGTCTGTCGTGATGGTTTGACCTGTAGCGATCCCACTTCTATCGTCGGAAGCCCTCCCATCCACGTTCTCCTCCCATAGATTTTTTTCAACCCTCTGAAAACCAAACGGTTTAATAAAGAAAACCACCCCTGCGCACCCCCTCCTGGATCGATAACTCCTTCTGCTCGGGCGTTCCTGACGCAAACAAGCCAAGACCGATTTTTTCCCACGTGCAACCCTCCCTCCAACCCAGCCCAAGGATCCTCCCATGCCCCAGCCGAAAGAAAAAAGACCCACCCACGATCACACGCCCCGCACGACTGGTCTCCCCGACAACGTCGCTCCCAATCACGTCTCTCTCCCTGCACCCGAGAAATTTCGCCACCGCCGCCGCTCTACTCCTCATTTACCTCGTTATCGTCGTGGCCGCAATATTGGTCGTGGGAGCGCGACTGTCGGAATGGGGTACGGGCTGGGAGCTTGGTCGCCGGGATAGGAACGAGATGCGAGTGTGGTGCGCGATTGGAGAAAATTCTCTGTCGTCGCTCCAATCCTCATTCACCTCGTGGTGGCCGTAGTCCTGGTAGTGGGAGCACAGCCGACCTGAGCGGGAGGGATATGGAGCCAACGTCGTGGACACGTCGTCCGCTGCTGCTGAAGAGGATTACATTGGGGATCGATTTGAGGCGTGGAGAGAGAAGACTGGTGAAGGGGGCACATTGGGATCTTTGGCCCTGATGCGGCTCCGATGGAAAACAAGGCACGCCATGGACGCCCCTAACCGAGTTGCACGTCGGGGGTCGCCTTGGGTGCATCCGCACAAGCGCGGTGGCCCGCACCCAATGGAAGTTGTGAAACCTGGTAAAGCCGCAAGACCAGATGTTCCCACAGCCTGAAGGTGTGAACTATGTTGATGCTCCCGGTATGTGTTGCTTCCACTGGATGATGCTGTGTTGCAGTTGTTGCCTCTGCCCTCCTAACTGTCATCTTCTTCCCTTCTCTTATTGCTCGATGAAGTTGGTCATGCTGCTAGCTTTGCATGATATGGATTCTCTGTCTCTACCTATGATAAATTCAGTATTGATCTACACACGCGTTTGTACAAAGCTCCAAGACCTGGCTGATAATATAGTTTTGACTTATAATAATTTGATTATGTATACTCCCTCCGGAATTACTTGTCGCATGAATGTATAAAAATGGATGTATTGAAAACTAAAATACATATAGATACATTCATTCATATGACAAGTATTTCCGGATGGAGGGAGTACTTGTTTCGGAGAAATATGTATGTCGGAAGGCATTATTAAGTACCGGGGACAAGAGGGAGATGTATCAAATGTCAATGTGGAACATTGTGATCTAACTGAATCTAGATGTTTATTCAATCTAAATTTTATTTAGCATGTACAATCTTGTGATTCTGATTTCCTATGATGCAAACCGTAATTAATTTTCTTTAGCTGTCGTCTTTATACTACAGTTGCCTAATGCACTTGGGTTCATTTCTGGTTTGATAATAAGTGAAGGTATGCCTAATTTGGATCTTAACTAGGACACTAACGTATGCCTCTAACACCTGTCTGAGAAAATAACACAACTGAAATATTTGACTAATCTACAGATTGTCATTGTTCTAGCTTACTCCTTCAATACGTACGCCTGACAATTGAGATTGGGATCCCCTTTTGTAATGATAACCACTGTAATCAGCAAGTGATTCAGCATCACTTGGCAAATAAGTGGGGATATTGTCACTCAAAAAGATTCCAGTTTGTGAAGATTAACCTGTTTGTATCAATTCTTCCATTCTACAGTTTGCTTCGCTACAGAGCAATAATGCATGTCTCCAAATGTCGGGAGTTTCTCCCTTTCAGTTTCCTTGAATGTTGCAGTGTATGATTCAGAATTTCATATGTAGATTTGGTTTGGATCATGAATGGAATTGGTAGACATTTTTGTTAATTTGCTAGGCTCTTTGAACATCATATTCCAGTTGATGTATCTATGCCATGCTTACTGTTTGACATGAAAATACAAAGAGTTTAAAGTTGCCAAGTATTAAATGCCACAGAAAATACAAAGAGTTTAAAGTTCGTTCTAATATCCTTCGTGGCCAACACTGAGAAAGTCTCCAGGGATGGATCGCCATGCAAGATGGCACACCTTGCTAGGGACCAAGCATCATGGAAAGATGGTTATTTGATTAAGATCTATAAGTGTCAGCAAACCGGTTATTACACTAACCATTTTCTAAATCAAAATTCTGGTCATATTCAGTTCATCCTTGGTCAGACTGGAGGCTTTCATAGTGACAATACGGAAGCTTATGGGTTCTCTATCTCATGATAAACGTCCAACATCAAAAGAAAGTTGGTTCCTTGAATACATTTGTGAGTATTTTAATGTCACTGAAATCAGAAGTTGATATATATATTTTGATTATCAAGATATAATCAAAGTTGAACGTTTCACTGAAATCGTAAGTTGACATATATACTTTGATTATCTATATGTAATTGATTTTGAATGCTTTCTATAGGTTAGTGCATAAGTTGTTCTTACTAATGGATAGTACTTGTTGAAACTTGACTCTGACCAGTACATCAACAATAGTAAGTTAGCAATACTTCAAGTGAGTCCGGGTGCTTCCATATGGACAATAATCCATGAAAGAAAACCTATTATGTCAAATCCCGTGATAGGTTCGATGTTATTGATACAATGATAGACATGCAAACAAGAACACTGTGTTTTTTGGTGTAAGTTATTGTGCATATCGCTTTCTTATTCACACTGGCACTAAGTAATTCAAAGTTGTTATTGTGATGATTCAACCTATAGATCTGTATATGTTTACTGCAGATTTTGACTTGAGAGGTATCGATTGCATTCCAGGACCAGTTTATGTGGGGACTGGTTGTGTGCTCTTCAGATCATCTTTATATGGTTATGAACTATACTACCTCTGTCCCATATCAAGTTTCGCTCAAAGATATGTATCTAGATGTATTTCTATGCTAGATACATCGGCTTGGGGGACACTTATAGTGGGACGGAGGGAGTACCAATTAAGAAGAAGCCAGGTTACTCACTTCACTTTGTGGAGGTAGAATGTCAAAATCAAAGAATACAAAAGGTAAGAAGACACACAAGACAGGACGGTTCTGTGCAAGTGTGAAATCTTAAATACATAGAATAGAGGTTAAATGAACTTTGAGATATATAACAGGGGTTGCTCTCTCTATATTTTTGTTTAGTCATGGTAGCAGTTTTTTGCTAGAGGGGGCAGGGCATGAAACATCAGTAACTGATGTCTGAGCTAGCTAGGCTCATCTGCTTCCTGAACATTTGTTTCTTACCTGAATGCTATTTGTAGGATAGTCTGTGGATTTGATGATGAGAGATCACTTCTTATGTCTAAAATAAGTGTGGAGATGAGATCTGGATAATCCAGTTTTTTTCACATCCACTGAACCAATGTAGCCCTTTTCACTGATGGACCCTTCCATTTGATCATACAAGTTTTTTTTCCTACCTTGTTTGTACAGACTAACTTCTCATGAGGACTGTCGGATCGTACTTTCTGATGGTAAAGACGTCGGGGAAAGTGCACCAACAATGATTAACTTTGAGAAAAGTGACCAATTTTGCCTGGCCGGGCAAGAATTATTGTGAAGACCATGCATGTTTACCGTGGATGTGAGCTCTTGTGACGGCAATGTACATGAAATTCATAGCCCCCACGTCGTGCGAGATTGATCAAATGCATTGAGCTAGACTGTGTTAAATTGATGATAAATATGTTCACCTACAATTTGATTATGAGTCACCTTGATTATGTTAAATTAACAATAAGAAGATATTTATCGCAACACACTTGTAAGTCTGTGCGATTACAAGACGTAAAGTATAGTGATGTTTTGACTAATGTCTTTATTTCTAAGGTCCGTCTAGGGCCTATCTGTGCTATAGTTATTGCTCATCTAAGTGACTTGATCAGATATGAAAAAAAGGAAAAATAAAAGGAAAAAAGTAGATATCATAAAATTAGTGGGATAAGACGATGTGTAATACTTAGGCTAGTGCTCTGCGTCGGCGCGCCGGCCGAAACTTTCGGCCGGCCGCGCGCGGACCGCACGATCCACCAACCCCCGCGCGTCTGCACCGTTAGATCTTCATGCAATATTTTCCCCTCCGATGCAGCAAATTTCGGCGCGATGAAGCAATTTTTTCAACGGTTGCAACAAAAAACAAAATTTATAGCAAAACAAATATCTACGTCATCGTAGCAAAAAAAAACAAAGCTAATGGTGCGTGGTAGCAAAAGTCAAACGCCGGTTGTAGCAAATATCTACGTGACGTGGATGCACCTTTTTTAGTGAACGGTTGCAGCAAAAAATGATGCCGGTTGTAGCAAAAATTAACACGGTTATAGCAAAAGTAAATAACACCGATTGTAACGAAAATCCGACGAACTGGAGTTGCAACCAACCATGAATGCAACTTTTTTAGCGGACAGATGTAGCAAAACAAAACATTTGTAGCAAATATGACGCTGGTCGCAACAATTTTAGACGAAAAAAGTTGCATGTCGAGTCAGCGGACGCCCGCGCGGTCGCGTGCGGCCGACGCACCGGCCAGAAGCGTTTCCCTAATACTTAGGACACAACAAAACCGTTATTTTCTAATTTTGTTATGCCGTCACAACGCACGTGCATTTAACTAGTAGTTTAAAAAAAGTTTTAGGTCATTAAAATATATACTTCAACGTGATTTTTGATTTTTAACATATATTCCAAAGCACATTCAAAACATATACTTGATATAATGTTAATCATGTAATTAGAAAATGTGAAATGCTTATCAAAATATTGTAGATGTATAAGAAAATTGTAAAATGTGTATGAAAACAAGATGAGATCAAAACATATACTTAAATAAAGGTTAATCATGTATTTAAAATTGTTAAACATGTGCAGAAAATATTTCAAACTATACAATGTATATGAAAGAAATCAGACATGTGTAATAAAAAAGGAGACAAATAAAATCTGAAGAAAATTGGTGAAAATCAAAGAGAGGAAACATAAACTGAAGAAAAAATGAAAAGGCACCGGGAAAAACCAAATAAAACCATAGAAACCCTGAAGAAATCCGATGAAAAACTGTGACAAAACGACACACACTACAACATTGGGCCGAATACTGACACGTTGTAGGCAAGATTTAAAATGAATTTATACGGGCCACACAATCTAGCGGATAAATTGTTCATCTTTCTCTCTCTGGAAGCTTCCACGTAATATCACAATCCACGACAAACTGAAAGCGCAGTACACGTAAAAGAATGAAAAGAAAAAATATCTCTACTATTAAAGGAGATTTGATGGTCCATCATTCAACTCCCTTTATAATGATACATCCTTAATAACATTTTCAATTGCCAAATGGTGGATCCTCTATCGCAGTCCCTTCGTTCATTTTTACTCTGTGTTTTAGATTTCTCAAAAGTCAAACTTTATCAAGTTTCATTAAATTTATATTAAAAATTATCAACATTTAAGATATCAAATAAATATAATATGAAAATATATTCTATAATGGATCTAATGACATTGATCCTGTATTATAAATGTTAATAATTTCTTGTATAAACACGATCAAACACTTTGACTTCGGACAAATCTAATGCACAGAGTAGAAAGGACCAGAGGGAGTACTTATCAAAATAATTGATCATCACATAAAAGATCACACCCATGCCAAAGCGCAAGCGCACTAACCAAAACAAACCGTCATTTCTACATACTCCCTCCATTCATGTGTATAGGGCATTCACATAGTTTTAGGTCATTGATTTGACTAACTAAATATGTGTTATATGTAATCAAAAGAGTATCACTAGATTCATATGCAGATGTAGTTTTCAAACATATATTTGTTGTTACGCATAACACATATTTAGCTAGTTAAATTGTCGACTTAGAACTACGCACATGACCTATACACTTGGATGGAGGTAGTATATCATTGTTGGTTGTACAAGGAATTGTGGGCCGGTAACTAGAAACCCTAGCCGCCGCCAGGAGAGTCCCTTCGCCTCGTTCCTCCGGCGGTTCCCCTCCGCCGGCGACCTCGGTCGTCGGTGGTGAGGGGGGTTGCAGGATCTATGCGTGTGAATCGTGTAGTTTTCGTGTGTTCATCATCTTCGCTTCAGAGGCGACGATGGCGGCGTTGAGTAAAGAAGGTTCATATCTGTCCCAACGAGGCAATGAGTCCTATGGTTGGGGATAAATTTGGAAATCAGCCTGTTCAAGCAAGGATGGTGTGGCGGCAGCGGCATCCTCGTGGTGGATTTGTGTCCTCGGGCTCGGTCGTTCCGATGGCGTTTGCTCCAACGGCGGTGTGAAGCTTGGGAGTTAGTCCAAGAGCGGATGGAGATTGTGGTCTGCATCGACGACATCTGGAAGACGGAACGTGTGCTGGGTTCGTGGTTGATGGATGGCAGGTATGGTTTCGTCCTTCAGCGTCTTACTCGTGGTGGGGTGCCAGATCTGGAGATCGATGGCGTGTCCGGGGTGTTACCCCAGTCTGATTCGTTCAACGAGAATGGGTTCATTTTTGGTGAGCCCCCTTGGAGGTCCTCAAAGCTGCATATCAACGATGGGGACGCGTCGATCTCGGGTGAGGAGGTGATCCGTCATTTTTTCCTTTGGTGGCTACTGTGGTGGTGCCGGAGGCAGGTGACGAGCGTTGGTGTCAAGCTTAGCGATGTTCTGCTATCTTTTCAGTTTTGTCATGTTGGTCTTTACATGACTAGTATTTTCTTTTTTATGATATCAATGAGACATGTATTACCATACAAAAAAAGTAGTATATCATTTCATGAAAAAAAACATGCACAACCATACATGCTAAATCACTTGCCAAAACATCAATTAAGCCATGGGCCAAATCACTTGCCTAAACAACAATAAATCGTTCCATGGAAGATGAGAGTTGGTTGTTACTCCTATTGGTTCGATAAACCCTCGTTCTCTATTGAGGGAAATACTTACATATATTGTGATGCATCACCCGTTCTTCTTCACGGAAAACCCAATGCAATCACATGTAGTCAAGTGTCTCATCGAGTGAGAGGTAGTGGCACTGTTTGTCTTTGCAAATAGGTTTCCACATGCCATGCACTTCCCTTTTATTTCAATATCATCTTTCCTTTTCTTTGACAGAACTTTAACGTCCTCAAGGAACTGCCAAACTGCTGATATTTCTTTGCCCTGGTTACCCTCTATGGTGGATCTAACTCAACCACCACTTCCTGCTGATCTTGTGTTTCCGTGGCTTCATGGCGTCACGGACAACCATGGCAGCGGGTGGCGTCACGCCGGTGCCCCCGTGAAGCCATGTGCCCCCTTCTGGAAGCTCCCAAATGCAACGATGGCGAAGAAGGGCAAGGTGTCCGAGAAGAAGAACAAGGCGGTGGATGGCTCCTCTAGACAACCGAAGAAGAGACTTGCAGGGCATGCGAAGGATGCGGCGGCGACCGAAGCGCCGGCGAGCTCGCTTGCTGCGTCGGCGGCCGATGCGCACAATGTATTCGATGAAATGCCCTCAAGGTAAAATTTCGCCCACCTTTTTTATGTTGTTTTTTGAATGGATATATATGGATAGCTTATTTGTTTTGTTGTACATACTTTGTAGTTTTAATGATGAGACATATATGTCAACTATGGCTGTTGGCTCCAACAATTCTCATTGGTCTCAAACCAATGAGGTGCATTTCGATGATCATGAGTTTGAGGTGGACGAGGATGGTGAGGGTATCATGGTAAGGAAGAGCGGGCAACTACACCATGGATGAAGACGTCTTGCTATGGAGGGTGGCAGCCGAGGATAGGAAGGTGGCATTGGAGGAGAAGAAATTGGCCATGGAAGGGCGAACTTGGTTGTTGGAATGGAAGAAATACTTGATCTTCATGGACACATCTACCCTCGATGAAAAGCGAAAGGAGTACGTCAAACTTGCCAGTGAAGAAGTCTTGGTCCAAAAAGAGGCATGGGAGGCATGGGTGGCTTCGGAGCAACATGGACGACATAGGAGGCATGGATGGCTTCGGAGCTATAATGGGCGGCATGGGAGGCATGGGTGGCTTCGGAGCTATCATAGATGATATGCGTGGCTTCGGAGCTACCATGGGGGGCATGAGAGGCATGAGTTTTGTGTCTCTCATGGGAGGCATGGGAGCACCTCCCGGTGACATGGGTGGACGCATATCTTCCGGTGTGTCTCATGTACGTTCGCATGATGCCGTTGAAGATCTTGCCAACACCTTCCAAGCTTTCCACGACGATGCGGCGCGCGGCGATGAAGAAGAGGAGGAAGAAACGTCTTCGAATGAGGAAGAATAATCAGAGGAAGAGGAGGACGAAGATGAGGGGGATGCGGCATGATTGTTGATGTGCCATTTGTTTGTGTGAAGTTTTATGTCATGAACTTGGTTGGGTGATGAGATGTGATGTGGCATGTATTCGAACTTTTATGTCATGATGAACTTGGTTGGCTGATTTTAAACTATGCTATGTCTTGTTTTGATGTTTGAAATATCACCATATTGTCAAAAAAAAGATATGTTCCATACAAATGGAAGAGCTGTAGGTTACCGGCAAACAAATCATCAAACATTGCCATAAGATCCGCTTTGATGATATATGCTAAAATTCCGCCGGAAACCCATCAGGACCAGGGGCTTTGCCACTCTTCATTTCTCCAATCGCGTCAATCACCTCTTTCTCCATAAAAGGGGCAGATAAAGACTCATTATCGGCCTCTCCGACTTGAGGTATATCTGCCACCTGTTGCTCATCCATAGTCACAAAACTATCATGAGGAGCACCAAACAGCTTTTTATAATAGTTTGAGATGTACAATTTTAAGTTCTCATGCCCTACAATTGTACCCTCATCCTGCTCAAGTTGTACGATCCGCTTCTTCGTATGCTTGCCATTAGCTATTAAGTGAAAAAACTTTGTGTTATTATCCCCGAGCACAATGGCCCTAACTTTGGCTCTATCCGCCCACTTCATTTCCTCCTCTCTGAGGAGTACATGAAGTTTTTGTTCAGCCTCAAACCTCATATTTCGTTCGTATTCATCAAGCAAAAAGGACTCAGCCTTTTGATCAAGCTCATCTATGAAACTAATGAGCCTCTCCCGCTCATCTTTATAAGTCCCCGAAACATTCTTAGCCCAACCATGAAGGTATTGTCTAAGATGTCGTATTTTATTTTGCCAGCGATCCATATTGGATGATCCACCCAAGTTCTTATTCCATTCCCTCGCAATCATGTCCATGAAGCCCTCCCTTAAACACCAGCTGGATTCGAAAGAGAAACCATCTCTATTACCCATGTGCGAAGCATCCCCCGTATCCAACATAAGGGGTGTATGATCCGATATCGCCCGTTGAAGAGCACGCACAGTAACCAGAGGAAATTTCTGTTCCCAATCAATACTGGTAAGAACTCTATCCAATTTTTCAAAAGTTTGATTAGGTAAGGAATTAGCCCATGTGAAATTCCGTCCCGAGAGTTCGATCTCCCTAAGGTCAAGGCTCTCAATAATAGTATTGAACAAGAACGGCCATCTAGCATCAAAATTATCATTGTTCTTTTCGTGAGCCCATCTAATGATATTGAAATCACCCCCTATCAATAGTGGCAATTTCTCATCACAAATTCGAACTAAATCCGCCAGGAAATCAGATTTAAGTTCAGGTTGAGCAGCCCCGTAAACTGCTACAAGAGCCCAACGAAAACCATCCCTTTTGGATGAAATTCTAAATTTAACTGCAAAATCCCCCAACACAACTTCCCTAACCTGAAGTGTGTCACATCTGACGCCAAGTAGGATCCCTCCGAATCTTCCTCTTGGAGGGAGACAATGCCAATCGAAATCGACCCCCGCCGATAAATAACTTAAGAACTGAGATGTGAACTTATCTCGCCCTGTCTCCATAATGGCAATAAAGTCCAGCTGATGCTCCAAAGTGGCTTCAGCAAGGAATCTGGTTTTAGCCAAGTCACGTAGACCTCTGCTATTTCAAAATATTCCTCTCATCGTTCGTCATAGAATTTCTTAGCAGTCTTAAAACGAGCACTCCTACGAACTGCAGAAACCGGATAAAACCACTCCAATGAACTAACAGCTGTGTCGTTTTTGGAGTATCTTATTTTCTGTAGAGGGATTTCACTCTTTGTTTCGTGACAGGCTAACAGCTGTGCTTGCTGTCTCCAATGTTCAGGTGGAAACTGCAGAATCATATTTGCACACTCTGGAAAAAGCTGGGATCGTGATTGATATGCAGGTTAGATAAGCAAATATAAGGCTTCATACGTAGTCTGAGATCTCATGTTCTTTTTGTAGATCATCGAACACATGCCCTTTTGGTAGGTTTCATAGCAGAATGTTATAATTTTGTGCGCAATCTGTTTCACTTGAGAATATTGCTGTCTGGGGCTAACTTGTTCAGCCTACAGAAAACAGGGAAAACATGCATTCGGCCCATTAATACTTTTAGTTAATTAGTATTCCAGGTTTCATTGTGCCTTTTATATAACACTCCATTGCAGGAGCGCAGCGCAAAAATCTTGGATGACTCTAGTACATTGGCTAAAGGAGTTGATGGGGATTTCATTGCACCAGATAGCTTGCTGCAGGAGGTAGATTTTTTGTGTGTGCATATTATTTGGTTGAAACTGGAAGTTATCCTGAAACATTTGAAACCACAATGCAGGTTGTTAATCTTGTGGAGGCACCTGTGCCCATTCTTGGTCGATATGATGATTCCTTCCTAGAACTTCCGAAAGATGTTTTAACAACGGTATGCACAGAATCGGACGGCGATACCTATAAACTGCACTAAATTCTGCTGGTTCTGATGATGCAGTCGCAAAATAATAAATCCAATGATATGTTCTGTTGTTTTCAAAATTACTCAACTGAAAGGAATTATCTCATAATATGCATGTTCTCTAATGAAAATTACTCAACTGAAAGGAATTATCTCATAATATGCATGTTCTCTACAGGTTATGCAGAAACACCAGAGGTATTTTCCTGTAATCTCCAAGTCTACAGGCGATCTGCTACCATATTTTATTACTGTGAGATGGCTTCTGGACCTTTATATACTTCACAACAGGGTAGTGATTACCGTCTTTATTCTAATTCTGCGTTTATTGTTAGGTTGCCAATGGTTCTATTAGTGAAGAAGTAGTCCGTAAAGGCAATGAAGCCGTACTCAGGTTATAAAAAGCCCAATGAAAACTTTCTGAATCATTATTTTTCTGTGCAAATTTTCGTTTTAGAGCCAAAGTTTTGGCATGAGAAAATACTAGCATAGTCAAGTTACCAGCATTGTTTTTGAATTGTTCTTTTTTTTTACAAAAAAGAAGCGTTCTTTTGTTGTCATCTGCCCTTTTGTTTGGAAAGGGAACTTTAGTCAACTGTACATTCTGAATTGGCATGCAAATACAGGGCAAGGTATGAGGATGCTAAGTTCTTTTATAAGATGGATACACAAAAGAATTTATCTGAATTCCGAGGCCAGCTCAAGAGCATCCTCTTTCATGTGAGTTGTGCTTAATTTTCCTTTAGATTCTTGTGTTTTGCTTATTCTTATTCTATCTACATCGCATTGGATAGGAAAAACTTGGTACAATGCTCGACAAAATGGTGCGTGTTGAAAATGTTGTTGCGGAGTTGACCCTTGTTCTGGGAATAAATGAGAGGATGATCCCAGTTGTCAAAGACGCAGCTACCTTGGCTATGTCAGATCTTGCCACCTCTATTGTTACAGAATTCACTTCACTTGCTGGAATTATGGCACGCCATTACGCTTTAAGGGATGGTCTTCCAGAACAGGTTGCTGACTCTTTTCAAATGTGATACATTCTTGGCAGCTCTTACAGCAAGTCTAGTAGAACCCTCAAACCCTCAAATAACCGTTTTTTTACAGTTTTCGTCGACAAAACGACGTAGACTAGAACCCTTAAACCCTTAAACCCGTAAAAAAAATTAAAGGTCCAACCCGCAAACCCCTTCCCAGCCTGTAAAAGTAAGGGTTGGGAGGGAAAACTGCCCCCAACCCGTACTCCACTTTCCACCTCGCGCGGGAGGCAGCTGGTTCCCCGTGTGCGCGAGGAAATGCCTCGGCCGCCGCCGGCCCGCCTACCCCCGCGCTCCGGCCGCCGCCCCGCCTCCCCCCGCGCTCCGGCCGCCGCCCCGCGCTCCCTCCGCGCCCCGGCTGTCGCGCCCCCGCGCCCGCCCAGGCCGCCGTCGCGCCCCGCCCGCCCCGGCCGCCGTCGCGCCCCGCCCCCGCGCCCGCCGCGCCCGCCCCGGCCGCCGCGCCAGCCGCCCCTCCCCTTCCCTCTCCCTGCCGCAGAAGGAGCTCGCCGCGGCGGCGCCGCCGCAGCAGCAGCGCGCGAGCTCCAGCAGCCGGCGCGCGCGGTCCTGGCTGTATTCCGATTTTGAGGGTTGGGTTTGAGGGTTCTAGTCTTTGCCCCTGTTTTTCAGCCCTTAAAAGTGTCAAAAATGTGCAATTCTCAACCCTTAAAACTGGTTTTTGTTTTAAGGGTTTGAGGGTTCTACTAGACTTGCTCTTAATAGGGTAAGTTAAGCGGTTCCTCAACTTTGGCTGACTAAATTTTCATGTCAAAGATTGCGGAAGCACTGTTTGAGATAACACTTCCAAGGTTCTCTGGTGACGTATTTCTAAAAACAGATGCTGGTATAGTCCTTGCAGTTGCTGATAGGTACTTCCCTCACATATATTGCCATTGTTATTCAGATGTTAAATAAAAAAAAAGTTGTTAAATTTAGGAACCTTGACTCTAATAATGATATTTTTTCACAGACTGGACAGCCTAGTGGGTCTGTTTGGAGCTGGATGCCAGCCAAGTTCTTCGAATGATCCATTTGGACTGAGAAGGATCTCTTATGGACTGGTAAGGGAAGTTGAAACTGCATATATCATTGCATGTAAAATGTTCTCATAATATATGTTATACAGGTCTAAATATTGGTTGAGAACAAGAAGAACTTTGACCTCACGAAGGCCTTGACCTTGATGGCGGAGGTGCAGCCTATCAGAATAGACAGTGACATTATAAATGAGGTTGGTATGTATTTCAGATTCATCACTATGTAGTATGTTCATGATACATAGTTTTGGCAACCCTGATCAAACTATTCTTAGGTAGTACAATTTGTAACACGGAGGCTGGAACAACTTCTGGTACGTATCTCCTTGACCTGTCATAACAAATATAGTTACACAAGATTCTTGTATTCTACCCTCTCGGATGGAACCTATATGTGAGTAAATTGCATGTCCTTTTCAAATGACTTATTATTTCCTTATCTTTTATCAGGTGGATGAGGGAATTAACTGCGAAATAGTTCGGTCGGTGCTCATGGAGCGTGCAAACTGCCCTTATCTAGCATCACAAACGGCAGCTGAAGTAAGAAATCATATAGTGCTAAAACTTGAGATCCTTCAATTCTTATGAGACCTTCATGAAATTTATTGAAGCGTCTTGAGTTTTTTTGGTGATGATCTTGCTATGTGGACATTTCCAGATGGAAGCTTTTTCAAGAACCAAGGATTTCCCAAAAATCGTCGAGGCATATTCAAGGCCAGTTCGAATTATACGTGGAAAGAAAATTGAGTCTGCTTGGGAGGTACTAGCTGTTTTCTACGTCGATACGTATCGTCATTACAACTCAGAGTGCAGCTTGAATTATGAAGTAAGCTTGCCGATGTAGTATCCATCAATGGCCTGCCTCACCGCGAATGCGACACACAGGTCGATGCAAGCGTATTCGAGAATGACGAAGAAAAAGCCCTGTGGAGCGCCTACTTGGAGGTTGCCAATAAGATCCATACTGGTACACAAGCCTATCTTCATTCCTCAATGCGGCAAGCCTCAGATCCGCGGTTCATACAGCTCCGCTCACATGTGCTCTGTTCACCGCTCTTGCAGGCGTCGACGTCAAAACCTTCGCCGAGTCTTCTTTGCTCTTGATACAGCCCCTGGAGGATTTCTTCAACAACGTTTTCGTGATGGCGGTGAGCACAAATCTATGCATTTCAAGATCTCCTGATCCATTTCATTTTTACCATTAAAAGAACAGTGTATATATGCACATTTACCTTGGTTAATTAATCTTGTTTTTATCTGGTGATGCCCATGAAACAGGAAGATGAGAAGATCCGTAACAATCGCTTGGCACTGCTACAAAAGGTTGCGAGTCTGACAAAGGGGATAGCCGACCTCTCGGTTTTACCAGGGTTTTAGTTAGCCTTGGAGCGAGCAGGCGGTCGAGTTGGAGCGTGCGTCCCATTTTTGAAGTTGGAGCCAATTTCTTTTACATTTGTTACTGGTCATCAATTTTGGGGGAAATTACTGGGAGAAGAATGAGAATGTAATTACAAGGGTTTCTGTATTAATTAGTATGTTGTTTATGCCAGTTGATTAAATCCATTTTCTTCTTCTGTGTTGTGTTGCTGATATTATAATCTTCTTTAATTGGAGGGTGGTGAGCGAAAAATAATAATACTTATTTGGCATTCATCTAGATCTAATTATCTGGCATTCATCTAGATCTAATTATTTCATTCTTCTGTGTTGTCTTGCTGATATTATTATCCTCTTTGACTGGAGGATGGCGACCCAGAGAAATCCCGAGGGCAGCCATATTGAACTGTTGTTTGCTCCGGCAACAACACTTTTACCTATGTATGATATGGTTGCATGTAATATAAAAAGTGTAAGATTCTTCTTAACATTTATTTCTGTTGGACCTCCCTAATGTTGGATTATAGATGGGCTTAGACTCATATAAGACGATAATCCCTGGTTAATCTCTATGACCCATGTGAATGTACGACAAATGATGGAAAGTTTAGTATCATGCTGCTACAATAATAAGAGTAAGACTTCTTTATAAGGGCTGCTCTATCACTGCCATTGAAAGCTTGGGAAAATGAGTTGTACATGTGCTCCTCCTCCGCCGTCCGCCACGACTCACTTCCTCATGATGAGCGCGCGTGCCGCGGGTTGCGTGGATCCGGCCATTTGGTACTCCATTCCACTCATTATGCACGGGACTCTAGAAATGTTATGGCAATCATGCAACAAAATCACCATAGCATCTTTGAATCATTGATGATCTCTTGCTCTGGACAGGATGAAGAAAGTAGAGCATAAACAAGCCGTCTCCTTCCTATCTCTTATCACGACTACATGTGTTTATGTAATTCACCTTTATAATCGAACAAACGTTGGGTTATAATCATGAGAAATATTGCAAGTGCAGTAAAAGCAGGAAAAACACGTTCAGCCTTTCCTTATTTTCGGTTGAACGTTGTTGAAACGACTGTAAAGAAAAATAAACAACTGGAAAGAAAAATCATGATTTTACACTCTTAGAGCAGATTAATCTATACCAAATTAACTACGAGTAAATACATTTTCATAACAGCTGACTGAATATCGAAGGGTCTAAATTGTTTTTTATTCAGAGTTTGAAAAATCTTGAACAAAAATAGAGGGAAAGCTAGAGACTGCATTCGATGTTCGGAAAGTAACTGAGAGTTGTGTTCTACTGTAAAGATAAAGTTGGATGATGGAGATCAAGATCATCAGAACGCCCGTAGGAAGCGTTAAAACATTATTGGAACACAAACATGAAGAAAAATGGGATGTTTCTTACTTTCTCTGCAACTCTTTTTGTATCATCAGCGGGGCACTCCCAGGAAATTGAGACTGAGAATGAGGCACAGCCAGCACTGCATGCAAATATGAAAGGAAACTCCGTGTCATTCAAATCACATATATAGAGCAAACTGGATAAAGAAAAAAAATTATACAGTACAAAATCGAGTATGTACAAGGTAAGTAACCAACCTTTATCTTTATTCAGTTGACCGACTCAGCAACCCATCGCGGCGCACAGAATCTGGCCGCCACAGTATGGCCGTGTGGCAAACAAATTCCACACAGGCGGTTGCCCATCCGGGGTCCACGAATGAAGCTCAACCACCTCCTCATCAGCTGAATCGTTTGGACGCCCAATAACAATCAGCCGGTCACCACACGCTCGGAAACCCATGTCCCAGCAATATTTGTCCCACGACTGTACAGGCAATTTCCCAAGAGTGATCCACTTGTTGTCCAGCTTATCATACTGCTTCAAATCATTATTCTCACTGTAATCAGCAGCATAAAGCTCGTTGTTGACAACCGCAAGGAGCAGAGGAGCTCCATCGACTGTCTCGTTGAGCCCCTGAGACATGTTGTCGATGACCCTCCATGACCGCAGTTTCAAGTCATACTCCTCACCGCAAGTCAGCACCTCGTCGCTACTCCTATTACCACCGATCACATAGAACTTGCCGTCCATGAAGGCGCCAGAGCATCCGTACCTGGCCCTATTCATGCTGGGAAGGGGTGTCCAAGTATGTGTCTCCGAGTCATACATCTCTGCCGAGCTCAATACATTAATATGAGAAGGATCCATGCCTCCCGCGACGTACACCTTCTCACCGACACTTGCTGACCCAAACCCATACCGCGCAGTGTTGATCGCATCAGCATCAGCATCAGCCAGCCCTGTCCATGAATTGGTAAGGATGCTATATCTCAAGGCAACCCTTCCGTAGGCCCCAAACATCAGCAGTTCGGTTCCTACAGCCAGCGACTCCCAGACTCCTCTTTGAGCCGGTGGCATCTTGGGCACGTGGATCCAGCGCCCAGTGGACGGGTCATAAGCATCCCACTCCGTAACATTATTGCAAGAGAGGTAGAGCCAGTGCTCTGCCACCCCATTCTTTCGACGAAGGCGGTAGATGTCCCCGTTGCGAACCACCGAATTGAATTCACGGTTGAGGGAGGCGATGGAGGCGCCGTAGTCCCACCTGGACACAAGGTGGAGGCAACGGATGAAGAGTTCCCCACCTATCACATCAATGGTATTGCTCCACGAGACCACAGCCTGCTCCTCTCCACCCTCCACTACACCTGAAAGAAGTCATGAGTAATTTATCACCTCATGAATAAGCCACGGCGGGCTCGGTCGCGTGTGCTGGGCGTGTCGGGTCCGGCCCGTGGTGCATGCGCTGGGCGCGTGTGTGTGTGGGCTCCTGTGCGTGTGTTAGTTATACGGAGCGAAATGAATGAATCTATACTTAAAATATGTCTACATACATCCATATGTAGCTTATAATGAAATCTTTAAAATGTCTTATATTTAGGAACCGACGGAGCAGTACGCAGAGGTTGGGAGTAGTCCTTCTTTTTAAACAAATCTATATCATCTAGATAGTTGAATGCAGTCTCGATAAAACGACAAATATATTTACAATCTTTATAGTCTACTTCATGTGTTCTCGAGTGTTTGCTGTCTTCAAGGTAGATTTTGAAGTGCACTCTTCGCTTGGGAGACAGTGCTTCAATCGAGGCGGGAGTTACAACCGTTTGTTTACATATACTGCTTTCTTTCAAATTACAACATCAAAGATAGAAATTTATACGCAGCTCAACATCACAAAAACCGTTTTTCCATTTAATATGTTATTTCTGATGGACTTTCTTTTTTGACGAAAAAGGGTGTCTTCCGTTTTATAAAGCAACCGCACAAACATCGGACCACAACCAGGTTCAAAGTAAGGTTCAAAGAAAAGGAAAGAAAAGAAAATAATGCGACTGGTTCCTTTTTTCTGGTGCGGCCTGTGTTTTGGGCTGATGGAGCTACTTTGGTTTTCATTTCACCACCTTCTTAAGGCGGCTATGCATATGTACTCCCTCCGTCCATAAATATAAGATGTTCACTTATTTCAATCGAATGTACATAGACACGATTTAGTGTATTTGTTCACTTATTTCAATCGTCATATGTAATCTATATTAAAATATTAAAAACATCTTATATTTATCAATGGATGGAGTATTTATAACACAAGCCACCACCAAAAATCTACTAAATGTTTTATCCAAACGATTTGTTCACGTGGAAGACGGGTGGCGTCGTATCTTAGGGCTTTTGTTAATTATTGGTTTAATTTTTATAAAGATAGATCAATCCCTGGCCTCTACATATATGTTTGATTATTTAGTGATGGCAAGCAAAGTTAAGCATCGATGCTGAACAAATCGGCCTACATAAAGAGGGAAAAAAAGTAGGAGAGAAAACGCCGGAAACAATCGCCGTCGATGGATGTCACAGATGCGTCAGACATCCGCTACCAAAGCATGCACCATGTTGCCATGAGTCCACACACACTACCGCAGGAAACGATGGTTCGTATCTAGGGTTAATCCGTCGGTCATATTGATCAGCTGGCCTACAAAGTCTTTCTCCTAGTCCTTTCATCGGTATTTTTCTCTCTGTCATCTTTATCGGCGTTTGTTTTTGGTTTTCCGGTCTAAAATTGATTTATATAATCTGATCCCCAAACATGTCTGGTTTATATAATATAAGACATGTCATTATACAATGTAAAACATAGATTACAGTTTATATAATCTGACCTTCAAACATGTTCACCTAGATTATTTTTATAAATCAGATTATATAATCTATATTGATAATCCAGATTATTATAATCTATTATAATTCCAAACAGGCCATAGTCCCCTGGGCCCTAGGTGCGCTGTCGTTTGCGTATGCGTCGCGCTGTTGTGCGCCCTGCTCGGGAGTGGATCGTGCGAACGGGTCGTTCCCAACAATGCGAACGGGAGTGGCCCAAGTTTCTTTTTTTTTTCCTTTTTATTTACTAGACAGACTAGAGGGATAGGAAGGAGAGAAACCAAGAGGTGTTACGTACCTTGGGTTGGATAAGAAAGGACAAGCCTCCTGTGGTCTTCCTCTTGCTCAACAATGGTTATGCCATGATCCAGCATCTTGTTGCGGCACTCCCTGCAGGGCTCGGAGCCGACCCTCCTGTGGGTTTCGCAGACCAAGGCGCGGCACGGCTTCGGGGCGCCGTCGAGGAGGGGCCGCAGCCCGCCTGTCTGGTGAAGCTTCCTGACATCGTCAGGGCCGCCGACGAGGAGCTGCGGGAGGGAGAAGGCGCAGCCCCGAGCCGCGAGCAACGACTTGAGCTCGCTGCGGTGCGCTTTGCTCGTGGACACGTCGCGCTCCTCCATATTCAGGCCGTACCCCCTCTGCTTTGCTCGTGCGCAAGGCGTAGCGGTCGGCCGAGGAGCGCCCTCTGCGGCCTCCTCCGGCTCCGGCTGCAGCTCCTGCTTGCCGTGCGGCCGGGACGACGAAGAGCTGCCGCCGGGGTCATACATGTCCGGCGGCCTCATGGCCCAAGAAGAGTGTGGATATCTAGGGTTCCGACGGCCTCATGGCCGAAGAAGAGTGTGTGTGCCTATCTAGGGTTCCGGCGGCCTCATCGGAAGAAGAGTGTGTGGATATCTGTAGGGCTCCGGCGAGAGGAGAGGAGAGGGAGAGCAGATCGAAAAGAGGGGGGGTGTCAGTGGCTCTCCCTGTCTCCTCTTTTTCACATGGTATCACATGCGTCGCACTAGCTTTTGCCTCTCTCTGTCCTTTTGGTTTGGCCCAGACACTGTGCCTCTCCTGACATGCATCATGCATGCCCGTCTTATCCTTTTTATTTTATGCCTGCGTCCTTGTAAATTACCCATGCTGCGTTACCTGGGCGTCTCCGCCCAAACAGGGGACAATCTCATTGGATTCTTGATCCTACAAAAAAACACCATTTTTTCCAAGTTCATACAGTGCGTTCAGTTTGATCATACATGTAAACAATAAGATAGATGGAAAAATCTAAGTAAAGGCGCCGCATCGCGTCCTTGCTGTGCGGCGGGCTGACGTGCACAGTACATATTGGCAGAGGCGCAAAGTCACATTTGCATATGGTGTCTCCTTGTCATATTTTTGCACATGTCGGTGTGGAGCTATACTGTTTGTGCTAATCATTACAGTGCTGCACTACAGTATGCTTATTTTACTTTGCTACTCGCTTACTCGCATTTGCTAGCTGCATTTGTAAACGGGCATCATTTTTTTTACTATCATCTCTCAATCTGCATGCATATCAAAGATAGCTTTTTTGAAACAATGTCATAGGTGTACTTGTCAGTTTAACTATCTTGAATTGTCATTTTTATTATAAGTGATTGTCAAAAATGATTTGTTGTTCTTTGCTAGTTATAACTATGCAATTGTCCTTTTATTACGACACAACATAACAATCGAGGATAAAATTCAACAGATAAATACAGCAAACACCGTGACAACTTTTTTTTTACAATGACTCACAAGTTGTATGAGGCAATATGATAACGAGGTACGATTAAAATGAAAAGCATAAAAAATATATGTGGCAACTGCGATTTTATAAGCACCTACAACCTTTGTGAGACCACATGACAACTTAGTAAAATAAAAATGACAAGCACATCAAAACATTTTGAAGACTGCATTTGTAAGCATTGATAATCTTTACACGAAACGACATCAGAAAATATGGTAATTAAGTTATTTTTATTGGGCAAGTAGGTGGTTAATAATATAGCAAGTGATTGGAACAATGTGGCAATTACGGAAGAAAAAAAAGGTTTGTCGAAACATGTTGACATGGGATCTAGTTTTGAAGATCTTGTCGCGACAAAGCCAACGGTGAAAACAGATCATCAATTGAATTAACGGTTTTAAAGATAAAACACTTTAAATTTCAAGCATTGAAGAGAATCTTTGCGTCTATTTTTAGGTGCATGTGCATGGGAGGCGCCGCATCTGGTGTGTTGAATCAGCCTTTTTAACAGCGACATGCATGCATATTAGTATAAAAGCCGCCGTACGGCAACGCCCGGCTGCGGCGCCGCTCTGTAGCCGGGTCCAAGATAGATTACGAGGGGAGCAAATTTTATACCACCGAATTCATATTGAAATTTTTCCATACCAATTCAGTCATATAATTCATCGCAAAAAAAAAAAATCAGTCATATAATTTTTGATCCCACTACAATCGGGATTAACGTATGGTCAAATTTAAATATCAAGAAATGCAGACGTACTACATTTTGTAAAATAAAGGAAGTATATGCTGCACGAGAGGTGAATCTATCTGGTGCATGAATTAATGCATGGCTCGTCCTGGTCGTTCACATTGTCACGGCATTTATCATTCTACTATCCGGTGTACTACTTCTTTTAGGGCATCTTCAATGGTTGTAAGATAGTTGTTGGTAATTTTGACACATAGGATTTTTGATGATGTGTCATTGCAATAAATGAGGAAAGAGAACAAGGTTGTATGTAAATTAACCAACACCCTTGCACAAGCTCCAATGTAGAATGAGAAAGCACCTTATTTATTACCTCACATCTTATTGGACAAACTAGATACAACCCATTGGAGTAGTTGTATGTTAAGGTGTTGGCTGATGACATGGCATATTTTACCAACAAGCTAACCAACAAACTGTTGGAGATGCCCTTATATGGCTTAATCTTTCCTTGTCCAACATGTCATTACTCCCTCCGTCCAAATATATAGGACATACGCGTAGTTTTAGATCATTAATTTAACTATTTAAATATAATTTATTACGACATTTATCATTCTCCCTGCCCCATTGCGTGAAAAAAAAAATCTCTCCTTGTCCAACATGTACGTGTTCTTTTGAAGCGGGGCTGCAGCCGGCAGCCAGTCACATGCATCTGAGTGGCTGGGCAATAAGGCTCCGTCTTTTATCACGTTATTTTAGAAGTATTAACAATTTAAAATATAAATATGTCAATGCTTTATTTTTATGAGTTATATTTAAGTTTAATAATTTGAGATAATGCATGTATATGATTGGGCTAGAATATTTTTTGCCTATGATCATGTGCAAGGTTTATATGTTATTTAAGATATAACCTCATTCTCTTTCTTAATTAAGAGCATCTTTAAGAGTCTGTATGTTTAATAATTGGTATAAGTGTCCATGTGAGCAGCCAATAGCATATCATACAAGCTCTCCAATGGAGTGTATGTTAACCGTATATAAAATAATTAAATGAGTCCACTAAATGTTAAAAAAATGACCATGCTTGCCTTGGAGCTTGTGCCTGAACCGTTGATTCAAATTCATACGATTTCATTCTCTTTCTTTTTTTATTATGTGCCATGTCATTTACTTATGAGACGTTTTTGTCACCTATGAGGCGGGGTACAGACAGACCCACAGTACGAAATGACAACATTGGATCTGAACAATCTTTGGTACACAGACGAACCATTCGTCCTAGCCAATGATGTGGCACATGTTTTCTATGTGAAGAACATGTCTACCAAACCGAGAAAAAGAAAAGATAAAGAAGCGAATACATTATACGATGAGCCAAAACGCCACATAGTTCTTTCAGGAAAAAGAGACATCATGGGATTGGAGGGCAAGACAAACATGTCTGAAGATTATGGAAAGTTTCATCAAATTCCTCCATTCAAAGTCAAGGTTGACCCAATCACCCTGTTAAAGGATGAAGATTGTCCATGGTTACGGCGTAATAAGAAAAGAACACAATCGAAGAAATGAAATGCCTTTTGTCACAGATGAGTTTTTGTATGAAAAACCATGATACTTTGAAAGATATTGTCCGTTTTGTACACGAAGTGCATCCAGTTTTTGCCGTAACCCTCTCAACTTTTTAGCACATGCTATGTGGGTGAAATGATGAAATCATGCCAACTTTCAATCTTTTAAGAGTTCATTTGTAGTGCTTCTCAATTTCATTGTCATTTAACTAAAAAAAAAAATCAGTAAATGCATGAAAAATACCAAACGAAGTCAAAATTGTTGAAAATTGATGATGTGGCTTTGAATGACGCATTTTGTACACACACAAAGTCTATAGATCAAATAAGTTCAAAAAATGAAATCCCTTTGTAACACATGAGTTTTCGTCGTGATATTTAAAAAGAAATTGTCCGATTTGTACACGAAGTGCATCCAGTTTTTGCCGTAACCCTCTCAACGTTTTATCACATGCTATGTAGGTGAAATGATGATACCATGCCAACTTTTCAACCTTTTCAGCGTTCATTTGTAGTGCTTTTCAATTTCAGGGCCATTTAGCTTAAAGAATGAACTAGAATTTTTTTATGAAACTCTAGTAGCAAAAAGTATGAACTAAAAATAATCAATTCAAATATTTTGTTATGATCAACAAAAACAAAACTATAATATTCTCCAGTAGCAAAAAGAATCAACTAAAAGCTTTTACAATACTCTAATAACAAAAAGAATCAACTAAAAAGCTTTTATAAACCTCTAGTATTTTTGACACTAAAATTATATAAAATTTATGCAATTGGAATTATCAAAGTATAAACCTCTAGTATTTTTGACATTAAAATTATATAAAAATTATGCAACTAAAAAATAAATGTGAATTTATAGAGAAAATTGAACCTAAATTCAAAGTGCTAGTTAGGCACTTTGAATACAGGTTCAATTTTGTCTTTAAATTAGCATCTATTTTCACTTTTAGGCCCACATGCATGCTTTAGAGAGGAGCTCAATGTTGCAGCTGTGACGGGGCTTATAAACAGGTCCGGGCGCCCTTCGCTTGGCGAGGTGGGACAAATACCACCCTTTCGTCCCGGTTGGAACCACCAACCGGGACTAAAGATCTCTTCTTTCCGCCCCGAAAAGACCTTTAGTCCCGGTTGGCAGCTCCAACCGGGACGAAAGGGTGGCATTGGTCCTAGTTGGTGCCACCAACCGGGACCAAAAGTGTTCGCATATATGGCGAGACTTGTCGAAATTTCCCCCAATCTCTCCCATTTCCTCCAATCTCTCCTCGTCGTCGCCGTCGCTCCCGAGCCCGTCCTAACCGCCGCCCCCGAGCCCGTTGTCGTTGCCCCAAGCCCATTGTAGTCGCCGCCCCGAGCCCGTCGCCGTTGCCCCGAGCCCATCATCGTCGTCGCCCCGAGCCCGTCGCCGCCGGCCCGCGCCTCCACCTTGAGCCCGTCGTCCTCGTTGCCCGCACCACCCCGAGCCCGTCCTAACCGCCGCCCTCGAGCCCGTCCTAACCGTCGCCCCCGAGGCCGTCGTCGCTGCCCCGAGCCCATCGTCGTCGCCGCCCCGAGCCCATCGCCGTCGTCCCGAGCCCGTCCTATCCGCCGCCCCCAGCCCGTCGTCGCCGTCGCCCTGAGCCCATCGTCGTCGCCCCGAGGCCGTCGCCGTCGCCGCTGGCCCGTGCCTCCTCCCCGAGCATGTCATCGTCGTCGCCCGTGCCACCCCGAGCCCGTCGTCATCGGTCGTCACCGCTCGGAGCCCGCGCCACCTCGTGCACGTCGTCGCCCGTCGCCGCCCCTCGCCCGTCGTCGTCGTGTTTGTACATTTTAGTATATTCACTATGCATTTTTGTACATTTTCAAATATTCACTATGCATTTTTTTAAATTCACCGTGTATCTTTTCAGTTTTGTCATGTTGGTCTTTACATGACTGATATTTTCTTTTTTATGATATCAATGAGACATGTATTACCATAGAAAAGAAGTAGTATATCATTTCATGAAAAAAAACATGCACAACCATACATGCTAAATCACTTGCCAAAACATCAATTAAGCCATGGGCCAAATCACTTGCCTAAACAACAATAAATCGTTCCATGGAAGATGAGAGTTGGTTGTTACTCCTATTGGTTTGATAAACCCTGGTTCTCTATTGAGGAAAATACTTACATATATTGTGATGCATCACCCGTTCTTCTTCACGGAAAACCCAACGCAGATCACAACTATCAAGATCACATGTAGTCAAGTGTCTCATCGAGTGAGAGGTAGTGGCACTGTCTGTCTTTGCAAATAGGTTTCCACATGCCATGCACTTCCCTTTTATTTCAATATCATCTTTCCTTTTCTTTGACAGAACTTTAACGTCCTCAAAGAACTGCCAAACTGCTGATATTTCTTTGCCATGGTTGCCCTCTATGGTGGATCTAACTCAACCACCACTTCCTGCTGATCTTGTGTTTCCGTGGCTTCATGGCGTCACGGACGACCTCGGTAGCGGGTGGCGTCACGCCGGTGCCCCCGTGAAGCCATGTGCCCCCTTCTGGAAGCTCCCAAATGCAACGATGGCGAAGAAGGGCAAGGTGTCCGAGAAGAAGAACAAGGCGGCAGATGGCTCCTCTAGACAACCGAAGAAGAGACTTGCAGGGCATGCGAAGGATGCGGCGGCGACCGAAGCGCCGGCGAGCTCGCTTGCTGCGTCGGCGGCCGATGCGCACAATGTATTCGATGAAATGCCCTCAAGGTAAAATTTCGCCCACCTTTTTTATGTTGTTTTTTGAATGGATATATATGGATAGCTTATTTGTTTTGTTGTACATACTTTGTAGTTTTAATGATGAGACATATATGTCAACTATGGGTGTTGGCTCCAACAATTCTCATTGGTCTCAAACCAATGAGGTGCATTTCGATGATCATGAGTTTGAGGTGGACGAGGATGGTGAGGGTATCGTCGGTGCAACGAAAGGAAGAGCGGGCAACTACACCATGGATGAAGACGTCTTGCTATGGAGGGTGGCGGCCAAGGATAGGAAGGTGGCATTGGAGGAGAAGAAATTGGCCATGGAAGGGCGAACTTGGTTGTTGGAATGGAAGAAATACTTGATCTTCATGGACACATCTACCCTCGATGAAAAGCGAAAGGAGTACGTCAAACTTGCCAGTGAAGAAGTCTTGGTCCAAAAAGAGGCATGGGAGGCATGGGTGGCTTCGGAGCTACATGGACGGCATAGGAGGCATGGATGGCTTCGGAGCTATAATGGGCGCATGGGAGGCATGGCTGGCTTCGGAGCTACCATAGATGATATGCGTGGCTTCGGAGCTATCATGGAGGCATGAGATGCATGAGTTTTGTGTCTCTCATGGAAGGCATGGGAGCACCTCCCGGTGACATGGGTGGACGCATGTCTTCCGGTGTGTCTCATGTACGTTCGCATGATGCCGTTGAAGATCTTGCCAACACCTTCCGAGCTTTCCACGACGATGCGGCGCGCGGCGATGAAGAAGAGGAGGAAGAAACGTCTTTGAATGAGGAAGAATAATCAGAGGAAGAGGAGGACGAAGATAAGGGGGATGCGGCATGATTGTTGACGTGCCATTTGTTTGTGTGAAGTTTTATGTCATGAACTTGGTTGGGTGATGAGATGTGATGTGGCATGTCTTCGAACTTTTATGTCATGATGAACTTGGTTGGCTGATTTTAAACTATGCTATGTCTTGTTTTGATGTTTGAAATATCACCATATTGTCAAAAAAAAAATGTTTCAAGCGTCGGCTGCTCGACGCGCTGTAGTTTAGCGCGCCTGCTGAAGCGGCTCACACGCGTAATTTTTTGCGACGGCCGCTCGAGCCAGCACTCTCGAACACGCTAAAAATCCTTATATCAAAGCTGCAAAATATTTTTAATGTGCGCGACGGTTACGCAATTGTTGAAGATGCTCTAGCTAACTCGATGAAGTTCTTTTTGAAGGCCGAGCGGCAAATAGTCATGCTCATAATTAAGCTAGACTCTCGCTTTCCTTACGTGAAGGGCGGCAAATAGTCAATCCAAATTGTATCCCATATCTGTGGTTTCTGATTAATAAAGTCGGCCTTTACCCCTCAAGAAAAGAATTTAATTCGATCAATTCAACAACCATCAGCCCGCAAGAAAAAAAAGAAGAAAGAATCAACATCCGTCGATTGAAAAGCATTTACATGACTGCATCCTTGCCAAGAGTCGAGGAAAGGCATGTGCCTGCCCGGCCCCGACGAGTTCAAAGCCGGCGTCGAGCGAGTGGTATGAGATCCTCCCGTCGCGAAGCAAAGCATCTGCACATCCCCTCTGCCCGAGACGAGCCGCAGCCGTAGCAGAAGACGGAGCCACACCTGTGGATCACAAGAGCAGACGGAGATTCAGTACAGACTACATACTCGGAGGAACTGTCAGTACGTAGTAAAATGGCAGACATTAACGACCCCTTTGCCTTCATGTTTTTGGTTGGGGTTCTGAATCTTTGTGTTTGTGAACATTAGTTTTGTTCTATGAAATGGATCCCTGCTGATCTGAAAAATGAAAATGAAAGTGCTTCGAACCTCACGCTGTCGTCGTCCGCGTGAGTCAAGTCAACAAGGTATTTCAAGTCCTCAGTCAACTCAAGTCTACAAATTTATAGATGCTCCTACGAAGACTACGGGTCTACAGATCGCAGTCAATGGTTCACAGGGGAAAGGGGCTGCAATTCAAACAGTGTCGTCCAAAATTGCATAACCCAAATTCTAAGTAACAGCTGCCTATGACAATCCTTCTTCATCGTTCGCAATGGCCGCTAGAAAAACTTGCATAAACCTTGGTTCATATTCTTAGGCAAGTTTGAAGATGTAATTATGTAAGAGCATCTCTAGTAGACCGTGTAAACTGGTCATATCCGTAAAAAGACAAGTTGTTTACAGTTTCGATCGAAAAAATGATGCGGAAGAGCAGTGGCGGAGCCAGAAATTTTATGAAGCCTGGGCAAGTTGTTCCTGGATCACGCACAATCTCATTTGGATCATAGTCATTGGTAATGTTAAGAGGTGGTTCTGCCTGCACTTGTATTTCAGGTTGCACACCTTCACATTTTCAGTGCTTGCTCTATTAACCAAAAACCGTCTCATATCTGAATTTTAATGATAGAGATTGAAGTTTGTCGTTAAACAAGTAAATAATTAAATGAGACACAACAAGTAACAAGTTCATAGTACGGAACTACTTGCATCAATGAAATATTGTATTCTGAATAAGCAACTAGAAAGTAATATACATTTTATGAATACAAGTTGCCCTTTTCTTATAGGGAAAGTAGTGGCTGCACCCACCTTTGATGCACCCATGGTGCACCTATGCAAGAAAACATATCAAGACATTTCAAAAAATTGTGAAACTTTGTGAAAATGATTATCAATAAATGTTATATAAGTTCTTGCAAAGTTTGGTTGGCAAATAACATTCAAGGAGCTTCGTACAAAAAATACAAAATTAGAAAATCTGCTCAAACAGTGCACTTACATTTTGACTAATTTTCAGTGATTTTGTCTTTTTTGTACAGAGCCCTTTGAATGTTATTCAACCATCAAACTTTGCAAGCGCACATAACATTTGTTGATGATCATTCCCATAAATCTTCATTTTCTTGAGATGATTTTTTATGTTTTCTTGCGTGGATGCACTGTGGGTGCACCAAACTGGGGTGTACAAATACCACTCTCCTTATATATGTTTCCTTTTTTAGTTTGTAGAAGCCAACAAATACAATTTATCTCTAGTCATGAACATGACAAACAAAGAAAGCTCTAAAATACTAATCACATTTACGAAACAGTTGCTAGTTAGTCAGTTCTATACAGATTATCCGACCTGAAAATAAATACTTCCGCATGAGAAAATCATATGAGGATCAAAACTGTCGTTGACCATGAGCTGAAAATGAACACATAGTGATTTGTAATCTGTTTTATCTTCTCTAGTTGAAGCAGTTCAGTGATGTGAGGTGGCGCAAGAAGCTATCATTTCAATTAATTCTGCAAGAACAAATAATTCATAGAGGAGGAATCCCTAACCGGCTAATCCTAATTCTGATGGAGGGCTCTCAGTTTCTTACCGAGCGCAACCAAAGCTGAATGAGAGGAAGAAGGGGGTTCACGGACGACCGGACGGGCAGACGGTTTGAACGCCTTGCGTCCGCTCGCTGTCGGCCGATGGCCGTACGTCTATCCATCTAGGGCTCTAGCGCCAGCCGCCGCTCGCCGCGTGGAGACGAGGAGGCAGGGGTTCGAGCGATCAATCCGTACGTATTCCCTCGCGTGTCTTCTGTATCGGTTGGGGCATGGGCTGCAGAGTATTGTTGGACCGTGAACCTATGAAAAATGGAAGGACCGAATTTTTTTTTGGCAGGATAAACAAGGTGTCGAACATGTTCAGCGCTTCTTTAACTTGAATCGATCGCTCTTATCGAAGACTAGCGAGCCCCGACAAGTGCCCAGGGTCGCTGGGCGGTGCCTCCGCCACTGCGGAAGAGACCCAGTTAAACTTGTTCGAGTAAATTCATTCATGAAAATCTTATATGTGCAATTTTGGAGGCAGTATATAGTTCAACCTGTAAACTGGTCAAACCTCATCGGAACAAACGCGTCGCCGCGGAACTGGTCGGAAACCACCTGGAACTCACCGGAATCCGTCGTCGTATGTCGGAAGAAGCCGCCGCACGCCGGAATTTGTCGCCGTCGGTCCAAATTGCGGTCAGCTTGACCTCCACTATCGAGTCGAGGCCGTCCACGAGAGGGATGGAGCAGGCCACCGACGGGCTGAATCAGGGCGGGGCGACACCAGAGAAGAGCGGGGTAGGGTGGGGGAGCTCGCGCGGCCACGACGGGAACGTACGTGCGACAGCGGGCAGTGTCGAGCTCAATCGGGGACGGGCAGAGCCGAGCTCAATCGGCGGCGGGCGGCGCAAGGCTCCTCCGCTGCATGCATGGTCGGAAATGGGCGGCACCAGGACGAGGCGAGGGCGAGCTGGGCGGCGCCGGGGCGAACCGGGGCGCCAGGGCGAGGAACGTCGTGGCCGGAAATGAAGGGGGAGGAAAAAAGAAAAAAATGAGCTATATTGAAATGCAGTTTCATTTACGGGTTTGTTTTGTTTGGAGCAACTGTTTACAATATCTTTTATACGTATTTTTAAGGATCAGTTTTGATAGAGATGCTCTAATAGAATCGGAAACTTGCAAGTAAAGTCTAAAGTGGCAGCACTAGTAAGTTGGAGTACAATTTACCTGCACCGCATGCTCTTGCACCCGTCGATCCTGTCGATCATGGCGCGGCAGCACGGGCAGCGCATCCACTTGCGCCCCGCGGCGAGCCGGTCGAGCGCGCACCCTTGGCCGCCGCCGTGGCGGTCGTCCCAGGGCTCCTCGCACTGCACGCAGAACGCGCGCGAGCAGCCGGGGCAGGTCGCCGATCCGGACGCCGAGGCCGACGGGGGCGCTGCAGCCGGCGTCGAGCACCACGAGCTGGCCGCAGTCCCGGTAGGGGCAGCGCGCGCGTCCCGGCCCTAGGGCGCGCTCGCAGAGCGCGACGCACCAGGCGTCGAACACGTCCATGTGGAGCAGCTTCTTGCACGCCTCCGGGTGCATGGCGACGGGGCAGCCTGCCGCCAGGCAGGGCACGGGCACGGCGCCGTCCGCGACGCGGGACTCGATATGGGCCACGACGCAGGCGACGCAGAACTCGTGCGCGCAGGCCGCCGTGGCGCCGAACCGGTCAAACGCCAGCTTGGGCTCCATGCAGACCGCGCAGTGGAACCATCCGATCTCGTCGTCGCTGAGCGGCGGCACGCGGAACGAAGACGAGGACGGTGGGCGGTCCGGCATGGAGCCCCGGATGAGCTCCTGCAGGCGGAGGTCCTGGACGTCGAGCTCCTCCGCCGCGCACGCCATGGGAGTGTGGTGGGAGGAGGTGGGTTAGTGGGGAGGTGGGGGAAAACAGTCGTTGGTCGCAGTTTTGTACGGCGGGCACGCGCTTTTGGTGGATTGGCGCGTAAGAATCGGGATTTGGGAGTAGAGTAGTGCTATAGTTGGATCGTGACAAGGCCAAGAATGAGTCATCTTTCCACAACCGAGCCGTCGTAGGCAGTCCGTCCTCGCCCTTTCTTTTTTTCCTTCGAAACGGATCCGCGGAAATTTAGAATCACAAGGAGGACAGAAAAAAAAAAGGAAACTATTCTCCATGGACTCTCCTCGTTCGCTCTTTTTTTTTTTAGACAAACTCATCATGCTTTATTAAACTGAGTCAATCTTTACAGGTAGGGAATCTAAATCCCCAGGCGGGTCTAACCAAACATGGTGATCATACCCAAGTGAAAGAGCATGCCTAGCGAGTCTGTGAGCCTCGACGTTCGAGCTTCTAAATTCATGAATGAAATTATAAACAGTAAAAGCATGAGATCGCTCGATGATTTCCATTATAATAGTTGTATGCTTCCCGGTCGCTCTGTGCTTAATATCATCCACCACGGTCTTGCAATCCGACGCCACTTGTATCTTCTGGACATAAACGTCCTCTGCTAAAGCCATCGCATCTCTCATCGTGAGTGCTTCCAAGATAACTAGATCATGGATATGCTGGAAGGAGATGGCCGAAGCCCTAAGGAAAACTCCTTCGGAATCTATGCACACCACACCAACAACACCGTAGCGTTCAGCAGTTGTAGCATCACGTTCATCTTGGCGAATTCCGGTGGCGGGGGAATCCACCCATTGGTTCCGAGAGCCCGAGTCGCAGAACTATGATGTGCAGGTTTTGATGCTATGTCGGTATCTCGTAGAAAAGCCTCGATGAACCTCTATACGCCGAAGCGACTGGGTCAGGTGCGTTGCGTGGGCCGGCTATGTTTGCAATTTTTGCTTCATTACACAAACTAGGGTCGAGAATTTTTGCTACAATTGGTGTCACGCCGTGCTACAATTAATCTTTTCGAATTGCTGCATATGCTAGGATGGTGTTGGGGCGAGGACGGACGACGGTTGTCATGTGTTTTGTTGCATTTTTTTGCTGGAACCAGCAACCTTTTTTGCTACAACCGTGTTGTTTTTTGTTGTAACCATGCTAGCTTTTGCTACAACTGGCGTAGCAATTTGCTGGAATCGGCGTCTCGTTCTGCTATGACACATAGCCGGCGTCAATTTTTTGCTTCAACCATGCTAGCTTTTACTACAATCGGCACTTCATTTTGCTACAACGCATCACCGACGTCGAAAGTTCAAGGATGACGATGCTGCTCCGACCAACACTTTCCTACTACAAGCACCGTTTGTGATGCTACAATATGCATCTCATTTTGCTACAACTACGCAGGGTTTTGTTACAACGCATCGACAGTGTCGATTTCTTGCTACAACAACGTCTTCTTTTTGCTACAACCCATATTTTATTTTGCTACCACGCACCATCAACGTCGTTATTTTGCTACAATCACATTGATATTTTCCTACAACCACGTTTTTGCTGCATCTGTGATCGAGTTTTCTACAACCACATCTTGTTTTTGCTACCATCAACGATTTTTTGCTATATGATTTGATCTAAGAGTATAGCATGGTTAGATATGGCGGCTCGTGCGTTACCGACTAAAAGTTTCGGCTGGCGCGCCGACGCGTAGCACTCTCCAAAAATAAACTTCAACTTAGATCATCTACAAGGCCGGATTTGAAAAAACCGACCCCTCAAACGTCCGCAAACGCGCTTGGATGCGTATACGGACACTGATCGACCACACCTCAAATAATGGATTTTACAACCGGATATCTTAAATTAAAAACCTCTAATTCATATTAAAGAGGCGATTTTCTATGCATGGTGGTAGCTACACACCTTTTGGAATAAGTGCATTTTCTTGATATATGAGGTGTCGGGTTTGAATGACATTGACACAAGTGCATTTTTGTTGATATAAATGACTTTTTTATCATCTCTCCATGTCTTTTTATTGTTTTTTGACACAAGTGTCTTTTCGTTGTGTAGAAATGGCCATTTCTCACTTCTCTTAGCCTTTTTGCTTGCCTATTTGACATAATTGCGTGTTTGCTTGCCTCACTTCTCCAAATTAATGATATTTTCATAGTCAAAAATAATTTTAAAAAATAATTAGAGATAAAAATTGGGGCCGTGTGTAGCTAATTATTTCCGATTCATATTATACATTCAAAGTAAACCTAATACTAAGCGGAGCTCATCCGGCTTTGCCGTACCCATGTTCGGCGGCTGACTGCGCCCGTCGTAGTGCCGATTCTGTCGCCGACAAGGTAGAATAGGACATGGAAAACTAGTCGGCTGTAGGATCGATAGAAGGGATATCTAGAGGAAGATGAATAGACTACTTGCATAAATTAATATCCTAGACTTTTTTAAATTAATGGTTGTCAGATTTTAGCAATTGTAATAAGTCTAGTGCACGCTACACATGCTAGTCAATATATATGGCAGCGGAAAGTAAAGACATTGCACATGTAAGTGAGGAGTAGAGTCTAGGAAGATCTGACGTAAAGATGACATGGTGATTTTTGGCGTGGTTTCGATAGGTGGTGCTATCGTACGTCCACATTAGTGGAAACTTCAACCCACGGAGGATAACAGCTGTGAGAGTCCACGGAGGCTCCACCCACAAGGAGACCACGAAGAAGCGGCCTTGTCTATTCCACCATGGCTTACGTCCACACAGGACTTGCCTCACTCAGGGTAGATCTTCATGATGTAGGCGATCTCCTTGCCCGTACAAACCTCTTGGTTCAACTCCACAACACGAAGTAGGAGGCTCCCAACCGATACCTAACCAATCTAGGAGGCACCACCCTCCAAAAGGTAATAGATGCGGTAGAATGATGAACTCCTTGATCTTGTGCTTCAAAAGATAGTCTCCTTGTTGGAAATATGCCCTAGAGGCAATAATAAATTAGTTATTATTATATTTCATTGTTCATGATCATCGTTTATTATCCATGCTATAATTGTATTGATTGGAAACACAATACTTGTGTGGATACATAGACAAAACACTGTCCCTAGTAAGCCTCTAGTTGACTAGCTCGTTGATCAAAGATGGTCAAGGTTTCCTGGCCATAGGCAAGTGTTGTTACTTGATAACGGGATCACATCATTAGGAGAATCATGTGATGGACTAGACCCAAACTAATAGACGTAGCATGTTGATCGTGTCATTTTGTTGCTACTGTTTTCTGCGTGTCAAGTATTTATTCCTATGACCATGAGATCATATAACTCACTGACACCGGAGGAATGCTTTGTGTGTATCAAACGTCGCAACGTAACTGGGTGACTATAAAGATGCTCTACAGGTGTCTCCGAAGGTGTTGGTTGAGTTAGTATGGATCAAGACTGGGATTTGTCACTCCGTGTGACGGAGAGGTATCTCGGGGCCCACTCGGTAATACAACATCACACACAAGCCTTGCAAGCAATGTGACTTAGTGTAAGTTGCGGGATCTTGTATTACGGAACGAGTAAAGAGACTTGCCGGTAAACGAGATTGAGATAGGTATGCGGATACTGACGATCGAATCTCGGGCAAGTAACATACCGAAGGACAAAGGGAATGACATACGGGATTATACGAATCCTTGGCACTGAGGTTCAAACGATAAGATCTTCATAGAATATGTAGGATCCAATATGGGCATCCAGGTCCCGCTATTGGATATTGACCGAGGAGTCTCTCGGGTCATGTCTACATAGTTCTCGAACCCGCAGGGTCTGCACACTTAAGGTTCGACGTTGTTTTATGCGTATTTGAGTTATATGGTTGGTTACCGAATGTTGTTCAGAGTCCCGGATGAGATCACGGACGTCACGAGGGTTTCCGGAATGGTCCGGGAACGAAGATTGATATATAGGATGACCTCATTTGATTACCGGAAGGTTTTCGGAGTTACCGGGAATGTACCGGGAATGACGAATGGGTTCCGGGAGTTCACCGGAGGGGGGCAACCCACTCCGGGGAAGCCCATAGGCATTTGGGGGGGTCACACCAACCCTTAGTGGGCTGGTGGGACAGCCCACCAAGTCCTATGCGCCAAGGAAGAAAAATCAAAGGAAGAAAGAAAAAAAAAGGAGAAGTGGGAAGGGGGAAGGACTCCCTCCCACCAAACCAAGTAGGACTCGGTTTGGGGGGGGAGAGTCCTCCCCCCTGGCTCGGCCGACCCCTTGGGGTTCCCTTGGACCCCAAGGCAAGGTTCCCCTCCCTCCTCCTATATATATGGGGCTTTTAGGGCAGATTTGAGACGAATTTCGCACGGCTGCCCGACCACATACCTCCATAGTTTTTCCTCTAGATCGTGTTTCTGCGGAGCTCGGGCGGAGCCCTGCTGAGACAAGGTCATCACCAACCTCCGGAGCGCCGTCACGCTGCCGGAGAACTCTTCTACCTCTCCGTCTCTCTTGCTGGATCAAGAAGGCCGAGATCATCGTCGAGCTGTACGTGTGCTGAACGCGGAGGTGCCGTCCGTTCGGTACTAGATCGTGGGACTGATCGCGGGATTGTTTGCGGGGCGGATCGAGGGACGTGAGGACGTTCCACTACATCAACCGCGATCTCTAATCGCTTCTGCTGTACGATCTACAAGGGTACGTAGATCACTCATCCCCTCTCGTAGATGGATATCACCATGATAGGTCATCGTGCGCGTAGGAAAATTTTTGTTTCCCTTGCGACGTTCCCCAACAGTGGCATCATGAGCTAGGTTCATGCGTAGATGTCTTCTCGAGTAGAACACAAAAGGTTTTGTGGGCGGTGATGTGCGTTTTGCTGCCCTCCTTAGTCTTTTCTTGATTCCGCGGTATTGTTGGATTGAAGCGGCTTGGACCGACATTACTCGTACGCTTACGAGAGACTGGTTTCATCGTTACGAGTAACCCCCTTTGCTCAAAGATGACTGGCAAGTGACGGTTTCTCCAACTTTAGTTGAATCGGATTTGACCGAGGAGGTCCTTGGATGAGGTTAAATAGCAACTCATATATCTCCGTTGTGGTGTTTGCGTAAGTAAGATGCGATCCTACTAGATACCCTTGGTCACCACGTAAAAACATGCAACAACAAAATTAGAGGACGTCTAACTTGTTTTTGCAGGGTATGATTGTGATGTGATATGGCCAACGATGTGATGTGATATATTGGATGTATGATATGATCATGTTGTAATAGAAATATCGACTTGCACGTCGATGGTACGGCAACCGGCAGGAGCCATAGGGTTGTCTTTATACTAACGTATGTGCTTGCAGATGCGTTTACTATTTTGCTAGGACGTAGCTTTGGTAGTAATAGCATGAGTAGCACGACAACCCCGATGGCAACACGTTGATGGATGATCATGGTGTGGCGCCGGTGACAAGAAGATCGTGCCGGTGCTATGGTGATGGAGATCAAGAAGCACGTGATGATGGCCATATCATGTCACTTATGAATTGCATGTGATGTTAATCCTTTTATGCACCTTATTTTGCTTAGAACGACGGTAGCATTATGAGGTGATCTCTCACTAAAATTTCAAAGACGAAATTGTGTTCTCCCCGACTGTGCACCGTTGCTACAGTTCGTCGTTTCGAGACACCACGTGATGATCGGGTGTGATAGACTCAACGTTCACATACAACGGGTGCAAAACAGTTGCGCACGCGGAACACTCGGGTTAAGCTTGACGAGCCTAGCATGTGCAGACATGGCCTCGGAACACATGAGACCAAAAGGTCGAGCATGAATCGTATAGTTGATATGATTAGCATAGAGATGCTTACCACTGAAACTATTCTCGACTCACGTGATGATCGGACTTGAGATAGTGGATTTGGATCATGTACCACTCAAATGACTAGAGAGATGTACTTTTTGAGTGGGAGTTCTTAAGTAATATGATTAATTGAACTAATTGTCATGAACATAGTCTAATGGTCTTTGCGAATTACGATGTAGCTTGCGCTATAGCTCTACTATTTTATATGTTCCTAGAGAAAATTTAGTTGAAAGTTGATAGTAGCAAACTTTGCAGACTGAGTCTGTAAAACCGAGGATTGTCCTCGTTGCTGCACAGAAGGCTTATGTCCTTAATGCACCACTCGGTGTGCTGCACCTCGAGCGTCGTCTGTGGATGCTGTGAACATCCGACATACACGTTTCTGATGACTACACAATAGTTCAGTGCAAGATACTTAATGGCTTAGAAGCAAGGCGCCGAAAACGTTGTAAAACGTCACGGAACATAAGTGATGTTCTAAAGAGATGAAATTGTGACTTCATGCTTATGCCCTTGTTAAGAGGTACGAGACCTCCAACAAGATTCTTTGTCCACAAAATAAAGGAGAAAAGCTCAATTGTTGAGCGTGTGCGTAGATTGTCTGAGTACGACAATCACTTGAATCAAGTGGGAGTTAATCTTCCAGATGAGATGGTGATGGTTCTCCAAAGACACTGCCACCAAGCTGTGAGAGCTTCGTGATGAACTATAACATATCAAGGATAGATACAATGATCCTTGAGCGATTCGTGATGTTTGACACTGCGAAAGTAGAAATCAAGAAGGAGCATCAATAGTTGATGGTTTGTAAAACCACTAAGTTTCAAGAAAGGCAAGGGCTAGAAGGGATACTTCGTGAAACGGCAAAACAGTTGCTGCACTAATGAAGAGACCCAAGATTAAACCCAAACCCGAGACTAAGTGCTTCTGTAATGAGGGGAACAGTCACTGAGGCGGAGCAACTCTAGATACTTGGTAGATAAAGAAGGCTGGCAAAAGTCGAAAGAAGTGTATTTGATATACATGATGTTGATGTGTACTTTACTAGTACTCCTAGTAGCATGAGGGTATTGGATACCGGTTCGGTTGCTAAGTAATTAGTAACGCGAAATGAAAGCTACGGCATAAACTGAGACTAGCTAAAAGCGAGGTGACGATACGTGTTGGAAGTGTTTCCAAGATTGATATGATCAAAACATCGCACGCTCCCTCTACCATCGGGATTGGTGTTAAACCTAAATAATTGTTATTTGGTGCTTGCGTTAAGCATGAACATGATTGGATCGTGTTTATTGCAATACGATTATTCATTTAAAGAGAATAATGGTTACTCTATTTTCTTGAATAATCACCTTCAATGGTTTGTTGAATCTCGATCGTAGTGTTACACATGTTCATGATATTGGTGCCAAAAGATACGAGATGATGATGATAGTACCACTTACTGGTGGCACTGCTGCTTGAGTCATGTTAGTGTAAATTGCATGAAGAGGCTCCATGCTGATAGATCTGTACTCACCTGATTTCGAATCACTAGTGACATGCAAATCATACCACATGAGCAAGGCCTTGTTTTCATTGAGATGAAATAAGATAGTAACTTGTTGGAAGTGATACATTTTGATGTATGCAGTCCAGTGAGTGCTGAGGCACGCAGTGGATTTCATTATGTTCTTACTTCACTGACGACTTGAGTAGATACAGGAGTATTTACTTAATGAATCACAAGTCTGAAATATTGAAAAGTTCAATTCTGTTTCAGAGTGAAGTTCGTCGTAACAAGAGGATGAACTGTCTACGATATGATCATAGAAATGAATATCTGAGTTACGAGTTTTTGGTACACAGTTAAGACAATGTGGAAATTGTTTCACAGTTCATGCCACCTGGAACATCATGGTATGATGATGTGTCTGAACGTCATAGCCACGCACTATTTAGTATGGTGCATGCTGTGATGTCTCTTATCGAATTACCACTATCATTTATGGGTTATGCATTAGAGACAACCACATTCACTTTAAATAGGGCACCGCGTGTTTCCGTTGAGATGACACAGTATAGACTGAGGTTTAGAGAAATCTAAACTGTCGTTTCTTGAAAGTTTGGGGCTTCGAAACTTATGTGAAAAAGTTTCAGTGTGATAAGCTCGAACCCAAAGCGGACAAATGCATCTTCATAGGATATCCAAAACAGTTGGATACATCTCCTATCTCAGATCCGAAAGCAAAGTGTTTGTTTCTAGAAACGGATCCTTTCTCGAGGAAAGGTTTCTCTCGAAAGAATTGAGTGGGAGGGTAGTAGAACTTGATGAGGTTATTGAACCATCACTTCAACCAGTGTGTAGCAGGGCGCAGGAAGTTGTTCCTGTGGCGCCTACACCAATTGAAGTGGAAGCTGATGATGGTGATCATCAAGCATCGAATCAAGTTACTACAAACCTCGTAGGTCGACAAGGTCGCGTACTGCTGCAGAGTAGTACGGTAACCCTGTCTTGGAGGTCATGTTGTTGAGCAACAGTGAACCTACGAGTTATGGAGAAAGCGATGGTGGGCCCAGATTTCGACAAATGGCTGGAAGCCATGAAATCCGAGAGAGGATCCATGTATGAAAACAAAGTGTAGACTTTGAAAGAACTACTTGATGGTCAGAAGACTATTGAGTAAAGATGGATCTTTAAAAGAAGACAAACAATGATGGTGATAAGTCACTATTAAGAAAAGCTCGACTTGTCGCAAAGATGTTTTCGATAAGATCAAACAGTTGACTATGATGAGACTTTCTCACTCGTAGCGATGCTAAAAGTCTGTTAGAATTATGTTAGTTGTTGATGCATTATTTATGAAATATTGCACGCAGGATGTCAAAACATTGTTTTCTCGACGGTTTCCTTGAGCAAACATTGTATGTGATACAACCAGAAGGTTTTGTCGATCCTAAAGATACTAGCAAGTATGCAAGCTCCAGCGATCCTTCAATGGACTGGTGCAAGCATCTCGGAGTTGGAATATACACTTTGATGAGATGATCAAAGATTTTGGGTTTGTACAAGGTTTATGAGAAACTTGTATTTCCAAAGAAGTGAGTGGGAGCACTATAGAATTTCTGATAAGTATATGTGGTTGACATATTGTGGATCAGAAGTAATGTAGAATTTCTGTAAAGCATACAAGGTTGTTTGAAAGGAGTTTTCAAAGGAATACCTGAATTGAGCTACTTGAACGTTGAGCATCAAAGATCTATGGAGATAGATCGAAAGTGCTTAATGGAAGTTTCGACAAAATACATGCCTTGACAAGTTTTTGAAGGAGTTCAAAATAGATCAGCAAAGAAGGAGTTCTTGGTTGCGTTGTGAGGTGTGAATTTGAGTAAGACTCAAAACCCGATCCCGACAGAATAAAGAGAATAGACGAAGGTCGTCTTCTATGCCTTAGCCGTAGAATCTAAAGTATGCCATGCTGTGTACCGCACCTGATGTGTGCCTTGACTCAAAGTATGTTGAGAGGTACAGAGAGTGATCCATGATTGAATCACTAGCAGCGGTCAAATTTTATCCTTAGTGACTAATGGACTAAGGAATTTTTTCTCGATCATGGAGGTGGTTAAAGAGTTCGTCGTAAAGGGTTACGTCGATGCAAGCTTTGACACTAATCCGAATAACTATGAGTAGTGAAACGGATTCGTATAGTAGAGTAGATATTTGGAGCATTTCCGAATAGCACGTAGTAGCAGCATCTATAAGATGACATAAAGATTTGTAAAGAACGCACGGATCTGAAAGTTTCAAAACCGTTGACTAAAACCTCTCTCACGAGCAAAACGTGATCAGACCCCATAACTATATGGGTGTTGGATTCGTTGGAATCACATGATGATGAGAACTAGATTATTGACTCTAGTGCAAGTGGGAGACTGTTGGAAATATGCCCTAGAGGCAATAATAAATTAGTTATTATTATATTTCATTGTTCATGATAATCGTTTATTATCCATGCTATAATTGTATTGATTGGAAACACAATACTTGTGTGGATACATAGACAAAACACTGTCCCTAGTAAGCCTCTAGTTGACTAGCTCGTTGATCAAAGATGGCCAAGGTTTCCTGGCCATAGGCAAGTGTTGTTACTTGATAACGGGATCACATCATTAGGAGAATCATGTGATGGACTAGACCCAAACTAATAGACGTAGCATGTTGATCGTGTCATTTTGTTGCTACTGTTTTCTGCGTGTCAAGTATTTATTCCTATGACCATGAGATCATATAACTCACTGACACCGGAGGAATGCTTTGTGTGTATCAAACGTCGCAACGTAACTGGGTGACTATAAAGATGCTCTACAGGTGTCTCCGAAGGTGTTGGTTGAGTTAGTATGGATCAAGACTGGGATTTGTCACTCCGTGTGAAGGAGAGGTATCTCGGGGCCCACTCGGTAATACAACATCACACACAAGCCTTGCAAGCAATGTGACTTAGTGTAAGTTGCGGGATCTTGTATTACGGAACGAGTAAAGAGACTTGCCGGTAAACGAGATTGAAATAGGTATGCGGATACTGACGATCGAATCTCGGGCAAGTAACATACCGAAGGACAAAGGGAATGACATACGGGATTATACGAATCCTTGGCACTGAGGTTCAAAGGATAAGATCTTCGTAGAATATGTAGGATCCAATATGGGCATCCAGGTCCCGCTATTGGATATTGACCGAGGAGTCTCTCGGGTCATGTCTACATAGTTCTCGAACCCGCAGGGTCTGCACACTTAAGGTTCGACGTTGTTTTATGCGTATTTGAGTTATATGGTTGGTTACCGAATGTTGTTCGGAGTCCCGGATGAGATCACGGACGTCACGAGGGTTTCCGGAATGGTCCGGGAACAAAGATTGATATATAGGATGACCTCATTTGATTACCGGAAGGTTTTCGGAGTTACCGGGAATGTACCGGGAATGACGAATGGGTTCCGGGAGTTCATCGGAGGGAGGCAACCCACTCCGGGGAAGCCCATAGGCATTTGGGGGGGTCACACCAGCCCTTAGTGGGCTGGTTGGACAGCCCACCATGTCCTATGCGCCAAGGAAGAAAAATCAAAGGAAGAAAGAAAAAAAAAGGAGAAGTGGGAAGGGGGAAGGACTCCCTCCCACCAAACCAAGTAGGACTCGGTTTGGGGGGGGGGGGGAGAGTCCTCCCCCCTGGCTCGGCCGACCCCTTGGGGTTCCCTTGGACCCCAAGGCAAGGTTCCCCTCCCTCCTCCTATATATATGGGGCTTTTAGGGCAGATTTGAGACGACTTTCTCATGGCTGCCCGACCACATACCTCCATAGTTTTTCCTCTAGATCGTGTTTCTGCGGAGCTCGGGCGGAGCCCTGCTGAGACAAGGTCATCACCAACCTCCGGAGCGCCGTCACGCTGCCGGAGAACTTTTCTACCTCTCCGTCTCTCTTGCTGGATCAATAAGGCCGAGATCATCGTCGAGCTGTACGTGTGCTGAACGCGGAGGTGCCGTCCGTTCGGTACTAGATCGTGGGACTGATCGCGGGATTGTTCGCGGGGCGGATCGAGGGACGTGAGGACGTTCCACTACATCAACCGCGATCTCTAATCGCTTCTGCTGTACGATCTACAAGGGTACGTAGATCACTCATCCCCTCTCGTAGATGGATATCACCATGATAGGTCTTCGTGCGCGTAGGAAAATTTTTGTTTCCCTTGCGACGTTCCCCAACACTCCTCAACACTCAATCACTCTCTCAAAGATTTGGCATGGGTAGGAGAGATTGATTTGGTGGAAAGCAACTTGGGGAGGCTAGAGATCAAGCTTCAAATGGATGGATTGGAATCTCTTTATCTCAACACGTGAGTAGGTGGCTCTCTCTCAGAAAAATGAATCTGGCAAGTGTAAGAGTGTTATGAGTGCTTCCTCTGCGAATGAGAGTTGGTGGAGGGGTATGTATAGGCATCTCCCAAAATCGAACCGTCACAACACTATTGCACAACTCGGTGACACAGAAATGAATCTCGGTGGTACCGAGTTACACTAAATGTGGCAACTTTTGAATTCTCGGTGAGACTGATATATAAATCTCGGTGGTACCAATTCGATGACCTAGGGCAGTTTCCAAATCTCGGTGAGACCAATTTCAAAACTTGGAATTTATGATTCTTGAAATCGACATACGAGAAAATTGGTCACTGTCTTTCGGTGGCACTGATATGAAAGTTGTTGGCACCGAGAGATTAGCGTATGGAAAAGGTTCCATCAATGAGAAAATCGGTAGGGCCAAAATGGAATTCTTGGTCGCACCGATTTTCATATGAAGGCTTTGGACACAGATATTGTGGTAGAATGACTGAATATTTTGGTGGATATCTCTAAGCACTTGAGCAACCAATTCACCATAAATACTTCACCCCCTTCTAATATTATTGGCTTTCCTATGGACTCAAAAGTGATTTCCCACAAATGTAAATATAGAGTCCTCTTGCTTGAAGCTTGGCTAGTCCTATTCCTTTCCTTGGGGCTTCTACACGCTATCCTTTAGCCAATCATCAATGTAGACTATACTTGAAATATGCTAGGTAGTAGTATTAGTCCAAGAGACAATGTATGTTGCCATGAAATATCAAAACCACCAAGGGAGCATATGTGCTTTCATCGGCTCGCGAGATTGGAGCTCCCACTGTCTCCCATGTCGTAGTCTTCCTCGTCAGAACCCGTAACCCAAATGGTGCTGGTAGACGTGAGGTCGATGATGGGTCCTTTCTCGGAGGAGCTAATGTCCATCACGACGCGGTTGCGATGCCCGCACTAATGTACCATACGTGGTGCCGAAGAGTGTGACTCCACCTCTTCAACGTCCACTGCTGCGAGGGCCTCCGCCACCTCTCGTGCCTCCTGCCTTGCATGGCGGACACGCTGCGCCATGTTAGCGTTCGCGGTCGCCATGGTGCATCCTCGGCGCACCAAAGAAGGTGTTGCGCGTTCGCCACAGTGTTCAGACGCTAGACGGACGGCACCACCACTAATGACGCAATTGTCGGGGAACGTTGCATGGGAAACGAAAAAATTCCTACACACACGCAATACCTATCCATGATGATGATCATCTACGAGAGGGGGAGAGTGAATCTACATACCCTTGTAGATCGCTAAGCGGAAGTGTATATAACGCGGTTGATGTAGTGGAACATCTTCGTGATTCAAATTGCAGCCCGTCCCGCGATCTCATCACGACCCGTCCCGTGATCCCATCACCATCCATCCCGATCTAGTGTCGAACAAACGGCGCCTCCGCGTTCAGCACACGTACAGTTCGATGACGATCCCCGCCTTCTTGATCCAACAAGAGGGGCGGAGAGGTAGATGAGTTCTCTAGCACGGCGGCATGGTGGTGGTGGTGGTGGATATATTCCAGCAGGGCTTCGCCTAAGCGCTGCTAAAAACCCGATCTAGAGGAAGAACAGATCTAGAGAGAAGTAGAGGGAGCACGTGGCAATTATGGTTAGCCCTCACCTCTAAAACCTCTAGTATATATAAGAGGGAGGGAGGGGAGGAGGCAGCCTCAAACCCTCAAGGTGTGGCCGAAATTGGAGGTGGAGGAGTCCTACTCCAATCTCTACTATTAAAGCAGGATCGAACGTCGTGATGGTTCGACCTCCCAGCGATGGTTCGACCTCTGGTTCGCTCCCCACCTCCTGCACCTCGCACTTCCACCGATTTTTTTCATCCCTCCTTAAACCAATCGATTAAATACATAAAATCCGGTTCACAATGCAAAAAGCAAAACCTCTATACCACCCGAAAAAGCACCTCGCTCGTAACCTCCTCCTCCTCCTGCGATCCAAAAATATCAGGAGAAAACCAAACCCACGCACGCACCAAGCCCACGCACGCACGTCTCGTACCGCAGACCCCCACCGACGTCTCCCATCCACACACCACCCACACCCTAGAGTTCCTCCGGCTCAGCAGCGCGGTCGGGCTCCTCCCCGGAGTTCCTCCGCCTCAGCAGCGAGGCCGGGCTCCTCCCCGCCGCGTCTGGCGCCGTGTCGGACGTCGTGGTGAGGGTGCTCGACACCGGGATCTACCCGCTCAACCGCGACTCCTTCAAGCCCGCCGGCGACGGGCTCGGCCCCCCGCCCTCGTCCTTCTCCGGGGGATGCGTCTCTGCTGCCGCCTTCAACGCCTCCGCCTACTGCAACAGCAAGCTCATCGGCACCAAGTTCTTCTACAAGGGGTATGAGGCCGGCCCCGGGCACCCCATTAACGAGACCCTGGAGTCCAAGTCGCCGCTGGATACCGAGGGATACGACACCCATACAACGTCCACGGCGGCCGGGTCGCCGGTGGATGGCGCCGGGTTCTACAACTACGCGCACGGGAGGGCCGTCGGCATGCCCCCCACCATGCGCATCGCCGCGTACAAGATCTGTTGGAAGTCCGGCTGCTACGACTCCGACATACTTGTGACGTTCGACGAGATCCCCGGCGGCGTGATGGCTCACCGGCACGGATCCCCTCCTCCGTCTCTCCGACCGCCCAGTTGCAGTGGCGAGCTCCCCCTTTCCCCGACTCCTATCCTCTCTCACATCACATAAGGTTGGATCGGACCCCTGATTTATTTTTCTGTTCGATTCGGTCAGGTGCAGCAGCAGTAGCAGCCGTAGGCGACCTACAATAGCTCCTTCCTTGCATGCATGGACGAGCTCGACGGAAATGCTGTCCAGCCCGACCATGGCTGCTACCACCCCACGCACAAGGTCCCTTCCTTCTCCCCCACCTTCTTCCATGGATCAAGATGCTACACACACTGTTGTTGTTGTTGTTGTTGTTTTTTGTCAAATGAACGAACGAACCTTCCTTACTTACTGAATTGACAAATGAATCAACCTTCCTCTAGATCAAGCAGAGAATGAATGAATGAATTTGCAACTTCTCTGCTAAAATGAACGAACCTCCAACAGTTTGCAATGGAAACGTATGAAATTGTTGGATGATCACATTTTTGTAGTTGCATCGATGGGATTTCAATTCTTTAATGGCCATGATATATCACATATTTTAGAATATGCCTTTCCATGTCTCCTTCTTATGTTAATTGGGAGTCCAATAGAGATATTATACCGCACTCTTTCTTCTGTTGTAAATAATTATCGGCCCCTTTCGGTTGAGCAGATGCAGATCATATCTAGGGAGATTAAGATGCTCAAGACCAAGGTTCACAAATGAGATTTCTTGAACTTACTTGTGGAAAGATGAGCAAAGCAATTCCCTTCTCTAGTGTATTTTTGTGGCAATGTTTTGCAGGAAGGCATACTAAAGGATGGCAATGATATACTTCAAGAAAGGGTACTATACTCTAACCCATATCCATTTTAAAGAAACTGCACTGTTTGAGATGTTACCTCTTGATTTTAGGATAGCGTGCAGATTAGTTTTAGCATTTAGACTTGACCAAAGCATGATAAAAAAACCAAGGTTCACAAATGAGATTTCCTGAACTTACTTGTGGAAACATGAGCAAAGCAATTCCCTTCTCCATTGTCTTTTTGTGGCAATGTTTTGCAGGAAGGCACACTGAAGGATGCCAATGATATACTTCAAGAAAGGGTACTATACTCTAACCCATATCCATTTTAAAGAAATTGGACTGTTTGAGATGTTACCTCTTGATTTTAGGATAGCGTGCAGATTAGTTTTAGCATTTAGACTTGACCAAAGCATGATAAAAAAAGGAATAGTCCATAGGAGTGGTAGACAATCTTATTGCCAATATGTTATATTTTATAACCATGAATGTACATATTTGCTGATAAAAGGTACTTTTGCATATGATTCAGGGACGCAAGTTGGTCAGGGCATCTACCCACCATACCAACATTATTCTTAATGTCTTCATATGTTCCTGAACATTATATATATTATTCGAAGGTATGCCCATGATGAGGTTTTACCATTCTGTCTCCTGTAGCAATAGTTTCCCTTTTTTGTTCTTCCAAAAACAAGCAATGGTGTTTGGCCATAATCTCTATACAGTCAAATCACACCTCAATTTTGCGTGTCTCAGATTTGAGTCTAACCTGCAACATATCAAGCGAGTCTAACTGTATTGCTTTTCTAATTTCATCAATTGAGTACTTTGATGTTTCAGAGTTTATACCATGAGTGTATGTGCAACAATTTGGATGATTGGATGTCGCCTAAGTATGCTTTCTCATTTCCTTACAATTCACAGTAAGCCTTCTCGAATAAATCACAGTGTGACCTAATCTTACGTGATTGGATGTCGCCTAAGCATGCTTTCTTCTATTTTTTAAATATTGTTAATGCCAAAATGTTGTCATGACTTACTGGTGAAATTTATAAGTGATATATTTGCACATATATACGGGTATTTAACTTAACTGATGTCATGACTTTTGTTTGCTTCCTTATACCACTATTATTTTTGTTCGGTTGCTTGCTAATGCACGCGGGTTAATTGACTGGTTGTTCTTGTTGCTCATCGATGCATGCAAGTTAATTAATCATCCAGTAGAAAGAATCTTATGCTCCCAGGGTCCAGTAGGTCTTTTGTTTTCTGCTTTGATTGCAATGTAACACTCTACTTACTTCAAAGAAAAGGAGATAGATACAGGTTTGGAATCTGACATTATCCCTGTTAGTGCAAATAGATAAAAGGACGCAAAGAAACAAATGATTTCACGGACCATATATCGTAGGAAAATCAACAAATAAGGTAAATTTACACGAAGAAAAAGAATATTGTTTATTACTTTATTTTCTCCTACTGATTTATCCTTTTAAACCATCTTTAGTCAGCACCTAAATATGCATGGAAGAGGATCACGTTAGCTGATGGGAAACACATTATCCGTGGTACGAAACTACCTGTATCCCCCTATTTATATCACAGACTGGCATGCATTACCTGTTACATTCAACAGGTATCCATGGTCACTGATGAGGTAAGTGGCCAAGGTGAGATCAGGAAGAGGTGGTGCCATAACTGAACTTAATTGACAAGATCACAGGTAAAAAATATACGATTTGAAGGGTTTTCCAATTTCTGTGCCTTTCCTTGTTAAATGTCTAAAAAGAAATAAGAAAATCATACTGAATGTGGAGCTTCATTGCATCACATTTATAGCAATGATACTATTAAATTTCATTTTCTTTCATGGCTTCTCACTCATCTCTACTATTAAAGCAGGATCGAACATCGTGATGGTTCGACCTCTCGTTCGCTCCCCACCTCCTGCAGCGACTGGGTGGCCACTTGTTAATTTTATAACATACACAAAGTTTGTCGTCTTTACAAGGAATCAGCCAAAAGACATTTAAGTCTCGAGGAGAACATATTATGCAAATTTAGATGATGAAGTTTTAATGTGCACTTGGTTTACTTATTGCAAAGAGACTAGGCTGAAGTATGTTGACATTTTAAAATTATCATATAGACTGACTTATTTTTGTTTACTTTATGTACTATAATATTGTACATTGCATTCTGGTTCACGGACATGTTTGATTGGGAAGGCCTTGAACTGCTATGATTTAATTTTTAGAGCATGTTTTTTGTATTGATATGAAACATTCCAATTATAAGAATTGAATTGTTTTATCTAATGATTATCTTATATGCTCATCTATTCCAATGCGGAAACTGGAGCTAATTATGAACCTATACTCATTAACGGATTTTCTAAGTTATGTTTGTGCATTTGGCAATATGAAAAAGTGTGGCCACAATGACGGCACATAGCGTGGGAGAGGAAGAGAAGCTTGTATCTTCCCCTTTATTATTTTTATGTAATCATCAGCATGGTTGTCACCCACACCCACCCAAAGAAGATTAATATGTAGCAGGGTTCATCCAACTTGCATGTCATGCGCAGGTTAATTGCATGGTCCGCGCTGAAAGGCTGAGACGACCATGATCTACTCGCCGATAGCACCGAAATAAGCCATAGGATCGTTTGCCACGACAGCAGGGTGGCCAAACCCGTTGCATTTGAAAGCAGCCAACAACCATCCTTATTAATATTGACGCTCTTGTGGCTCAATGAACCAGCCTAAAAGAGTCGGGTAATGATGATTCTTCAAGAGGAATATGGAGAAACACAAGAGATTCACTATTGTCGTGCCTGGCATGTGTGTTTACTATATTTAAATACACTTTGATCTAATTTATTTATTTCAATATATTTTGTCTTCTGTGAACGCATCGACAACTTCTGTATTTAGTGGGAGCCTCACTCGAAAAATCATCGGGTCCGGTGTGCCATGTGGAGCTACGTTTGATCAATGTGTGTCTAATTTTATTGCTCCGTGGCAACGCACGGGCATTAAGCTAGTCCAACTAGGAGTAGGATTCCTCCTCTCCACTTGGAAACCCTTTCCACCTTTTCCACCTTTTGGTTTCTTTCCTTCCCACCTCCAATCCGCCTTGGTATTTAGTGAAGGCTTCGGCCAAACCACTAAGGTCTGGTCCACGTCCTCCCACAACCCATGAGACCCTTTGGGGTGGGTGGGCCCTCCAGGTGGATCCCCGCAACCCATGCGTCACTCCCGGTACACTAGAGGAAATGTCCGAAACTTTTCCAGAGTTCAATAACAACTTTCCTATATATCAATATTTACCTCCGGACCATTCCAGAGCTCCTCATGACGTCCAGGATCTCATCCGGGACTCCGAACAACCTTCGGTCACCGACACCTATAACTCAACTATATCGAAACGTCACCGAACCTTAAGTGTGCAGACCTTGTGGGTTCAAGAACTATGCAGACATGACCTGAGACACTCTCCGGTCAATAACCAATAGTGGGACCTGGATGTCAATATTGGCTCCTACGTATTCTATGAAGATCTCTATCGGTTGAACCTCTATGTCAAGGATTCAGTTAATCCCGTATGCTGTTCCCTTTGTCCTTCGGTATGTTACTTGCCCGAGATTCGATCATTGGTATCTCCATACCTAGTTCAATACCATTACCGGCAAGTCCCTTTACTCGTTTCGTAATACAAGATCCCGTGACTAACTCCTTAGTCACATTGCTTGCAAGGCTTATTGTGATGTTGTATTACCGAGTGGGCCCCGAGATACCTCTCCGTCACATGGAGTGACAAATCCCAGTCTTGATCCATTCCAACCCAACAGACACCTTTGGAGATACCTTTAGAGCACCTTTATAGTCACCCAATGGCGGAATTAAGCCTAGGGCAAATGGGGCTATAGTCCTAGGTGTAGTGACAATAGTCTTTGTAATACCTTCTTACAAAATTCAGAAAATCTCTAAAATACATCATTGAAGCTAATTTAGCCCTAGGCATAGCCCCATGCTAAGTCCGCCCCTGTAGTCACCCAGTTACGTTGCGACGTTTGATACGCACAAGGTATTCCTCCGGTGTCCGGGAGTTGCATGATCTCATGGTCATAGGAACACATACATTGACATGAAGAAAACAATAGCAATAAACTGACACGATCATATGCTACGTTTATAGTTTGGGTCTTGTCCATCACGTCATTCTCCTAATGATGTGATCCCGCTATCAAGTGACAACACTTCTCTATGGCTAGGAAACCTTAACCATCTTTGATCAACGAGCTAGTCAACTACAGGCTTACTAGGGACAATGTTTTGTCTATGTATCCACACATGTATTTGAGTTTCCAATCAATACAGCTATAACATGGATAATAAACAATTATCATGATAAAGGAAATGTAATAATAACCAATTTATTATTGCCTCTAGGGCATATTTCCAACAGTCTCTCACTTGCACTAGAGTCAATAATCTAGTTCACATCACTATGTGATTTTGATGAATCTAACACCCATAGAGTTCTGGGGTTTGATCATGTCTTTGCTTGTGAGAGAGGTTTTAGTCAACGGGTCTGAACCTTTCAGATCTGAGTATGCTTTACAAATCTCTATCTCATCCTGTAGGTGCTGCTACCAACGTGCCATTTTGGAACTATTCCAAATGACTGCTCCACTATACAAATCCGATTTACTACTCAGAGTTTTCCGGATTAGTGTCAAAACTTGCATCTGCGTAACTCTTTACGACGAACTCTTTTAACACCTCCATAATTGAGAAAAATTTCCTTAGTACACTAGTTACTAAGGATAACTTTTGACCGCTGTCTAGTAATCCATTCATGGATCACTTTCGTACCCCTTGACAAATTCATGGCAAGGCACCCATCAGGTGCGGTACAGAGCATAGCATACCATAGAGCCTATGGATAATGCATAGGGGACGACCTTCGTCCTTTCCCCTTCTTCTGCCGTGGTCGGGCTTTGAGTCTTACTCAAATTCACACCTTACAAACAACCAAGAACTCCTTCTTTGCCGATCTATTTTGAACTCCTTCAAAAACTTGTCAAGGCATGCGTTTCATTGAAAGTTTTATCAAGCGTCTTAATCTATCTCTATAGATCTTGATGCTCAATGTTCAAGTAGCTCAATCCAGGTTTTCCTTTGAAAACACCTTTTCAAACAACTCTATACGCTTTCCAGAAATTCTACATCATTTCTGATCAACAATATGTCAACCACATATACTCATGAGAAATTCTATAGTGCTCCCACTCACTTCCTTGGAAATACAAGTTTCTCAAAGAAAATTGTATAAACCCAAAAGCTTTGATCATCACATCAAAGCGCATATCCAACTCCGAGATGCTTACTCCAATCTTTAGAAGGATCGCTAGAGCGTGCATACTTGTTAGCATCCTTAGGATCGACAAAACCTTCTGGTTGTATCACATACAACCTTTCCTCAAGGAAACCGTCGAGGAAACAATGTTTGACATCCATCTGCAAGATGCAGCAACTGCTAACATAATTCCAACAAACTTTTAGCATCACTACGAGTGAGAAAGTCTCATCGCAGTCAACTCCTTGAACTTGTCGGAAACCTCTTTGTAACAAGTCGAGCTTTCTTAAATGGCGACTTTCGCCATCATTGTTTGTCTTCTTTTAAAGATCCATATGTACTTAATAGTCTTCCGACCATCAAATAGTTATTCCAAAGTACACACTTTGTTTTCATACATGGATCCTCTCTCCGATTTCATGGCCTCCAGCCATTTGTCAGAATTCGGGCCCACCATCGCTTCTCCATAGCTCGTAGGTTCATTGTTGTCCAGCAACATGACCTCCAAGACAGGATTACCGCACCATTTTGTAGTAGCGCGTATCCTTGTCAACCTATGAGGTTTGGTAGTAACTTGATCTGAAGCTTCATGGCTTCCACTTCAACTGGTGTAGGGTCCATAGGAACATCTTCCTGCGCCCTTCTACTCTCTGGTTGAAGTGTTGGTTCAATAACCTCATCAAATTCCTCCATCCTCCCACTCAATTCTTTCGAGATAAACTATTTCTCGAGAAAGGATCCGTTTTCTGAAGCAAACACTTGCTTCTGGATCTGAGATAGGAGGTATACCCAACTATTTTGGGTATCTTATGAAGATGCATTTATCCGCTTTGGGTTTGATCTTATCAGGCCGAAGCCTCTGGACATAAGCATCGTAGCCCCAAACTTTTAAAAAACGACATCTTAAGTTTCTCCAAACCATAGTTCATACGGTGTCATATCAACGGAATTATGTGGAGCCCTATTAAAGTGAATGATGTTGTCTCCAATGCATAACCCCAAAACGATAGTGGTAATTCGATAAGAGACATCATAATATGCACCATATCTAATAGGGTGCGGCTACGACGTTCGAACACACCATCACACTATGGTGTTCCAGGTGGCATTAGGCGTGGAACAATTTTCACATTGTCTTAAATGTATACCAAACTCGCAACTCAGATATTTACCTCCACGATCACATCGTAGACATATTATCCTCTTGTCACGATGATCTTCAACTTCACTCTAAAATTGCTTGAACCTTTCAATAATTCAGACTTGTGTTTCATCAAGTAAATATACCAGTATCTACTGAAATCATCTTTGAAGTAAGAACATAATGATATCCACTGCGTGCCTCAGCACTCATTGGACTGCATACATCGAAATGCATTACTTCCAAAAAGTTACTTTCTTGTTCCATCTCAATGGAAAATGAGGCCTTCAGTCATCTTGCCCATGTGGCATGATTTGCATGTCTCAAGTGATTCAAAATCAAGTGAGTCCAAACGATCCATCTGCATGGAGTTTCTTCATGCGTTTACACCAATAGGGATGGTTCGTATGTCTCAAACGACTCAAAAACGAGTGAGTCCAAAGATCCATCAGCATGGAGCTTCTTCATGCGTTTTACACGAATATGACTCAAGTGTCAGTGCCACAAGTAAGTGGTACTATCATTACTACTTTGCATCTTTTGGCATCAATATTATGAACATGTGTATCACTACGATCGAGATTCAATGAACCATTCATATTAGTGCATGACCATTGAAGGTATTATTCATGCAAACATAATAACTTTTATTCTCTAACTTAAATGAATAACTGTATTGCAATAAACACAATCCAATCATGTTCATGCTCAACGCAAACACCAAATAACATTTATTTAGGTTCAATACTAATCCTGATGGTAGAGGGAGCGTGCGATGTTGATCACATCAACCTTGGAAACACTTCCAACACATCGTCACCTCGCCTTTAGCTAGTATCTGTTTATTCCATAGATTTTATTTCGAGTTACTAACACTTAGAAACCGAACCAGTATCTAATACCCTGGTGCTACTAGGAGTACTAGTAAAGTACACATCAATATCTTGTATATCCAATATACATTTGTCGACTTTACCAGCCATCTCATCTACCAAGTATCTAGGGTAGTTCCGCCTCAGTGACCGTTCGCCTCATAACAGAAACACTTAGTCTCGGGTTTGGGTTCAACCTTAGGTTTCTTCACTAGAGCAGCAACTAGTTTGTCGTTTCATGAAGTATCCCTTCTTGCCCTTGCCCTTCTTTGAAACTAGTGGTTTTACTAACCATCAACAATTGATGCTCCTACTTGATTTCTACCTTCGCGATGTCAAACATCACAAATAGCTCAAGGATCATCAATTCTATCCCTGGCATGTTATAGTTCATCAAGAAGCTCTGTAGCTTGGTAGCAGTGACTTTGGAGAACTATGCCAATCACTATTTTATCTGCAAGATCAACTCCCACTCGATTCAAGCGATTGTAGCACCTAGACAATCTGAGCAGATGCTCAAAGATTGAGCTTTTCTCCCTTACTTTGTAGGCAAAGAATCATGACGAAGGTGTCATACCTCTCAACACGGGCACGCGCCTGAAATCCTAATTTCATCTCTTGGAACATCTCATATGTCCCGTGATTTTCATAACGTCTTCGGCGCCTTACTTCTAAGTCGTTTAAGCATTACACACTGAACTATCATGTAGTCATCTAAAACGTGTATGTCAGATGTTCGCAACATCTACAGATGACGCTCTGGGTTTAGCACATTGAGCGATGCATCAAGGACATAAGCCTTCTGTGCAGCAATGAGGACAATCCTCAGTTTATGGACCTAGTCCGCATAATTGCTACTATCATCTTTGAACTAAATTTTTTATAGGAACATATCAAAATAGTAGAGGTACAACGGAAGCTACAACATAATTTGCAAAGACATTTGGACTATTTTCATGATAATGAGTTCAATTAATCATATTACTTAAGAACTCCCACTCAAATAGACATCCCTCTAGTCATTCGAGTGGTGCATGATCCAAATCCACTAACTCAAGTCCGATCATCACGTGAGTTGAGTATAGTTTTAATGGTGAACATCTCCATGTTGATCATATCAACTATATGATTCATGCTCGACCTTTAGGTCTCTTGTATTCCGAGGCCATGTCTGTACATGCTAGGCTTGTCAAGTTTAACCCGAGCGTTCCGTGTGTGCAACTGTTTTGCACCCGTCGTATGTGAACGTTGAGTCTATCGCACCCGATCATCACGTGGTGTCTCGAATCGACGAACCGTCGCGACGGTGCATAGTCGGGGAGAACACAATTTTATCTTGAAATTTTAGTGAGGGATCACCTTATAATGCTACCATCGTTCTAAGGAAAATAAGGTGCGTAAAAGGATTAACATCACATGCGAATCATAAGTGACATGATATGGCCATGAACTTGTGCTTCTTGATCTCCATCACCAAAGCACCGACAGGATCTCGATCGTCACCAACGCTGCACCATGATCTCCATCATCGTGCCACCATCAAGGTTGTCGCGCTATCTATGCTATTACTACTAAAGCTACAACCTAGCGATACAGTAAAAGCATCTGTAAGCACAAAGGTTAGTTTAAAGACAACCCTATGGCTCTTGCTGGTTGCCGTAGCATCGACGTGCAAGTCGATATTTAACTATTACAACATGATCATCTCATACATCCAATATATCATATCATGTCTTTGGCCATATCACATCACATGCATACCCTGCAAAAACAAGTTAGACGTCCTCTAATTTGTTGTTGCATGTTTTACGTGGCTGCTATGGGTATCTAGTATGATCGCATCTTACTTACCCAAAGCCACAACGGTGATATGCAAATTGCTATTTAACCTTCTCCAAGGACCGCCTCAGTCAAATCCGATTCAACTAAAGTTGAAGAAACAGACACCTGCCAGTCATCTTTATGCAACAAGTTGCATGTCAGTCCATGAAACCGTTCTCTTGTAAGCGTATGAGTAAAGTTGGTCCGGGCCGCTTCAATCTAACAATATCGCCGAATCAAGAAAATACTAAGGAGGGCAGGAAATTGAACATCAACGCTAACAAACTCTTTTGTGTTCTGCTCGAGATATCATCTACGTATGAACCTAGCTCTGATACCACTGTCGGGGAACGTTGCATGGGAAACAAAAAAAATTCTACGCACACGCAATACCTATCCATGGTGATGATCATCTACGACAGGGGAGAGTGAATCTACATACCCTTGTAGCTCCCTAAGTGGAAGCGTATATAACGCGGTTGATGTAGTGGAACATCTTCGCGATTCAAATCGCAGCCCGTCCCGCGATCTCATAACGATCCGTCCCGCGATCCCATCACGATCCATGCCGATCTAGTGTCGAACGGACGGCAGCTCCGCGTTCAGCACACGTACAGTTCGATGACGATCCCCGCCTTCTTGATCCAGCAAGAGGGGCGGAGAGGTAAATGAATTCTCCAACATGGCGGCATGGTGGTGGTGGTGGTGGATCTATTCCAGAAGGGCTTCACCTAAGCGTTGCTGAAAAACTAATCTAGAGGAAGAACAGATCTAGATAGAAGTAGAGGGAGCATGTGGCAATTAGGGTTAGCCCTCACCTCCAAAACCTCTAGTATATATAGGAGGGACGGAGGGGAGGAGGCAGCCTCAAACCCTCAAGGTTTGGCCGAAATTGAAGGTGGAGGAGTCCTACTCCAATCCTACTAGGAGTAGGATTCCTCCTCTCCACTTGGAAACCCTTTCCACCTTTTCCACCTTTGGGTTTCTTTCCTTCCCACCTCCAATCCGCCTTGGGATTTAGTGGAGGCTTCGGCTAGCCCACTAAGGTCTGGTCCACGTCCGCCCACAGCCCATGAGACCCTTTGGGGTGGGTGGGCCCACCTGGTGGACCCCCGGAACCCATTCGTCACTCCCGGTACACTACAAGAAATGTTCGAAACTTTTCCGGAGTTCAAAAACCACTTTCCTATATATCAATCTTTACCTCCGGACCATTCCGGAGATTCCGGAGCTCCTCGTGACATCCAGGATCTCATATGGGACTCCGAACAACCTTCGGTCACCAACACCTATAACTCAACTATACCGAAACGTCACCGAACGTTAAGTGTGCAGACCATGCGGGTTCGAGAACTATGCATACATGACCCGAGACACTCCCTGGTGAATAACCAATAGCGGGACCTGGATGTCCATATTGGCTCCTATAGATTCTACAAAGATCTCTATCGGTTGAACCTCTATGTCAAGGATTCAGTTAATCCCGTATGTTGTTCCCTTTCTCCTTCGATATGTTAGTTGCCTGAGATTCGATCGTTGGTATCTCCATACCTAGTTCAATCCCATTACCGACAAGTCTTTTCACTCGTTCCGTAATACAAGATCACGTGACTAACTCCTTAGTCACATTGCTTGCAAGGCTTATTGTGATGTTGTATTACCTAGTGGGCCCCGAGATACCTCTCCGTCACATGGAGTGACAAATCCCAGTCTTGATCCATTCCAACCCAATAGAAACCTTTGGATATACCTGTACATCACCTTTATAGTCAACCAGTTACGTTGCGACGTTTGATACACACAAGGTATTCCTCCGTTGTCCGGGAGTTGCATGATCTCATGGTCATAGGAACAGATACATTGGCATGCAGAAAACAGTAGCAATAAACTGACACGATCATATACTACGTTCATAGTTTGGGTCTTGTCCATCACGTCATTCTCCTAATGATGTGATCTCGTTATCAAGTGACAACACTTGTCTATGGCTAGGAAACCTTAATCATCTTTGATCAACGAGCTAGTCAACTAGAGCCTTACTAGGGACAGTGTTTTGTCTATGTATCCACACATGTATTTGAGTTTCCAATCAATACAATTATAGCATGGATAATAAATGATTATCATGACCAAGAAAATATAATAATAACTAATTTATTATTGCCTCTAGGGCATATTTCCAACAGCAATGGCACCGGATCCAAGCACCGGTTGTGCCGATGCAATGGATTCCCGATGTTGTGAGTCTGAACGCTGACATCGGGCAGCTCCCTCTCGGGAACGGCGAAGCGTGAGCCGGTCGACCATCTGCTCCTCGAGGCCGCGTGGGATGAGCTCTTGGTCGAGAGGTATGAAGGTGAAAGACTCGGATTTTCTTCCCTCCATGCTAGAGAAGGCCGAAGATCATGGAAGGTGAGCTTGGGCGACGAATGAAAGTGCAGAGGAGTGGAGTAAAATGGCTAGGGTTTGGTTCGACGGACGTACCCGGGCGCCCCATATCCGCCCCATATTTGGGCTGGATATGAGAGGTGCCCATAAGCGCTGGCGTTAGTTAGTGATGAGATGGCCCATCAGAGCGTTTGATGTGTGTGTATCGGGGGGGGGGGGGCACCCGACTCTAGATGATGCTCTTAGTCCAGTTGTTCATCATATAGTAGGAGTGCATAAAGGTAGTAGTAACACAAATTAGACGCTTCTAGCTGAGCTTCGATCCTTACGGTAACATAATTGAACTGAACTGAATCTATAACTCTCCAACGACTAATATTTTATCGGTTTTGCTAAACCATATCTAAATGTGACATAAATATTACATATCTAAGTCCTATATCATTTATCTTACATGAAGATTCGTAGGGATATTTTATTTTCCTTTTTTATGCTTCATTTAGTTATTTAGATGTGCAATAAGTACGTCAGATCTAGATATGCCCGAGACACACCCATATTTTATCATCTCAGAGCTCAGCTAGGGGGGGGGGGACACCCGTCTCTAGATGATGCTCTTAGTCTAGTTATTTGTTATATAGTAGGAGTGCATAAATGCAGTCGTAACACAAATTAGACGCTCCTAGCCGACCTCCGATACTTACGTTAATATAAATGAACTGAATTGAATCTATAATTCTCGACCAACTAATATTTTATCGGTCTTGCTAATACATATCTAAATGTGACATAAATATTACATATCTAAGCCCTATAGCATTGATCTTACATGAAGATTTGTATGGATATTTTATTTTCCATTTTTATGCTTCATTTAGTTATTTAGATGTGCAATACCTACCTCACAACTAGATACGCCCTAGACACACCCATATTTTATCATCTTCTTCCAAACGCGCTCAACACCGTTTGTTTTTTTGGACAGATCATAAATAAACTAGAGAACACACATCACGTTTTGTCCCCGTTCATAAAAACAGGGGTCGTCCCGGGACGCCCTTGACCACACGCTCCTCTTAGAGCATCTACAACCTAACCCCTTATAGCTTTCTCAAACGTCCTGTTCGAAGGAGAATTTCACGGAGGAGGAGGAGGAGATGAAGGAGGAAGAGGAGGAGGAGCTGGGGCGCAATAGGAGGAGGAGAAGGAGCCGGCGAAGGAGGCATCACTATTGGGTGTGGGGGAGGACCAACATGAGCTGGCGGAGGAGGCCCCACCACTGGATGTGGGGTACGAGGAGGCGCTGGCAATGGAGGAGGGCGTGGATCCGCAGGTGGGGCAATAGGCCATCGTGAACTCCATCCGCTCGGAGTCGGCTGTGGAGGCCGCACGTATTTGTCGGCAGGAGATGGAGGCGCCCCGGGCTGTGGGGAAGTGGCTCACGCTCTGGCGCAAGCGGCTCAGGCCATCTCCGACGACGACGAAGAGTAGTATAGTACATAGTATGTAGGCTATTTATGCTACATGATTTTGTATGGATTTAGGGATAAAATATGAAAGAGTTGGATGTGGATGAGTAGATTTGAGACGTGGCCGGTAAATGCCGCGGACACGCCCGTCTAGACCGTCCACGGATGTTTGAGGGGCCAGATTTGCAAGTTAAGGTTGTAGATGCTCTTATCTCTTTCCTCTTGAGAGTGCATTTTCAGCTCCCGGATGCTTAGGCACCCTCTATGAACAGTAAAATCAAAACAAGCAGAAAAAAATCAAAAACTTTACAACATCAAAGATGATCAAACGTTCTAGTTACTTGCACTTTTTCATGCTCTACACATGAAAATCATTTGAGTGCTTCAAATTTTGAGCACTTTTAGCACTGAAATGTGAAACTTGTTTGTACACCTTTCTCTATATGATATTTTGACATGAAAACTTGCGATAACCTACAAAGTTTGACCATTATTGATGTTGCAAAGTTTCAGGTTTTTTGAATTTGTTTCCTTTTTTTTATTTTACTGTTCATAGAGGGTGCCTAGGCACCCGGAGTTATTACACCTTTCTCCTTTCTTTTTACCCCATCGCCCATTCACTCTCTCCCAGTCTCATCCCCTTCCCCATTCTGACTCCACCACAGCATTCCCATCAACGTACTTCGGCATCACTTCTCGGTGATGCACTCCCAGCTACGTGCTCCGGCAGCACTTCCCGGTCGTGGTGGCCAAGCAATGGTGGGCGACACGGAGCGGGTTATGGTGGCCAAGTTGTGGTGGGTGGTGCACGAAGACGGGGAGGATGCCGTTATGCCCCGCTGCCATCGCGTGATCCGCGTGGGCTTCTGGGCAACTGAAGAAAGGGGAAGGGCTCTGCATCGACGACACTCGGCGATTGTCGTGGTTTTGTCACGGCATATGTCCTCATGCAAGGACATATGTGTGAGGCCATCGCAACTATGACATTTGGCCCCATGGTGGGCGCCAAATGTCGTGGTTTTGTCACGACATATATCCTCATGCAAGGACTTAGGTGTGAGGCCATCGCAACCATGTGGCGGCTTGAGAGGGGTTGGTCGGAATCGAGAGACACGAGTTTACCCAGGTTCGGCCCCTCCGATGGAGGTAAAAGCCTACGTCCTGCTTCTGTTTCATTGAGGAAGATGATGATCTCCCTCTTGGGGCGCCTTACCCCTCCTTATATAAGTGAAAGGGGTAGGTTTACATGTAGAGTCCTACTAGGAGTAGGAATAGGACTAGTCTGTCTTGAATCCTAATTCGGGTCTTGTTTCCTTTGTGAGGGAGTCTCTCCTCTTCTTGGGCCTTCTCTTGTGAGCCAGCCCTCCCGGCCTCTCTATGAGCCGCCTTATGCCAGGGTGTATGCCGGGCCTTGGGCCTTCGTCATTTGTCTGAGTCGCCTGTGGAGTCAAGTATGAGTCGCCCGCCAGGTCACTGCTGAGTCGCCGGTGAGTTGCCAAGTCCTTGGCGGGTCATACTTTAAGCCGGGTTACACTGCGGGGTATATCCCCAACAGCGATGACGACGACCACCGTGCATGTGTCGCTTTCCGACGCGTTAGTCACAAATGCGAGGTCCCATCTATCTCTCATCGAGGCCTGACCTGAGCACGTGTGCAATAGCTAAGGTACGTTCATTGGGGTAGAATCAAACGACATCATAGGAGGTAGAGGAACGGGACCCATGTCGAGCTCGACCATTACGACGGCGCACTACACAAGCCCCCCCTACCCCCGTGTCCTGGGTACATCCCTTTGCAGGTAGCACCTTTGCTCAACCTTTGTTTCTTTATTTTTGTTAGTTTATCTCTGTTAGAAGGAAGAGATGGATTAATGGAGTAGTTGTTGTATTGCTTGAGCCTCATGGACATATATATAGAAGTACAACGACCAATTTGGAGTACAAGACAAGGTAGGACAAATCCTAGTCTATCTCATATTTCCTAACTAATCAATATACTCAACATCCCTCCGCAGTCACAATGGTAGCGACGCATACGGTGAGACTGAAGAAGAATCCGAAGGTAAGCCGACGGACATCCCCCCAGAGATCGGGAAAAAGACTCTCTAGGACAGCTGGTCAACACGACCGGCGGACGAACCCTAGGTATGGGCGACACGACCCCCAATGGCGGTCATGGAGGCCGATCGCCATGGGGGTGGCATGAGGCGGGTAGGTCTAGAAACTTACGGAAGATACCATGTTAGAAGGAAGAGAGGGATTGATGGAATAGTTTTTGTATTGCTTGAGCCTCATGAGCATATACAGGAGTACAATGACCAACTTGAAGTATAGGACAAGGTAGGACAAATCCTAATCTATCTCATATTTCTTAACTAATCAATATACTCAACAATCTATTTAGTTGCCATGTGATTACCCCATGAATGCACAACCATCGTTTTGTGATTCTCGTATCAGTGCAATTTTTATATTTTTAACACAGTACAGACGCAAGGGCTCATATACACGCGCATACACTCATCCCTATGAACGCCACACACGCACACCCTATCCATATGAGCACCTCCAAGAGGCTCAACCGTCATATCATGTTGAAATTTATGCAGTCACCGTGGGCAACTCGTTGTCGACAAGTACGTCTCCTCCGAGTGAATGTGTTAACATGGAACTAAAAGAATGTTGTGTTTTGCCATGCATATTTATGATGTGTTGCCATGGCAACTAGAAGCTATTGGAACTAAAAGAATGTTTGTGTTTCTGCCATGTAAATTTATAGATGAGTGTGCCATGGAACCAAATGAATGTTGTGTTTGCAATGTGAATTTTATGGATGTGTTGCCATGGCAACTACAAGCTTGTTGCCATGTATTTAGTTTTTTTGTTAATTTTATAGTTGTGGCTGCCATGGCAACTAGAAACTTATGTTACCATGACGACAACATCTATTGTGTCCCTTTGCCTACCTATTCGAACAATATTGCATTTACATTTTTGTTTTGAGTTTGAGAACATGGCAATTCTTGATATTCTAACTTTGCTTTACCCTTGGCAAAACTTATGACCCTTTTGCCATATTATTTTCTCACACAACAAAATTAGTGTAATTATTTTTTGTAATTCCTGCCAAATATACTATTTATACCATGGCAAGTTTTTAGAAATTACTGAATTTTCCACGCTCCCATGGATATTTTGCTAAATTTCCCATCCTATATTTTGTGTTTAAAAGAAAAAAAACAAAATTTTCCATGTGCCCTTTTTACATGTTTCAAAAACTTGGCATGTTTTTTGAAAGAACAAATTCTTAAAACTTGCGACGTGTGCATTGCGAATTCCCTAGATTTTCTATTTCTTTTATAGAACTCATTTTTCTTATGTTTGCCATGTACCTTTTTTCAAGCCCCCCCCCCCCCCCCCCCAAGTCCCCCCCCCCCAAAGTTGACATGTGTTTTCTAGAGAAGAACTTTTTTTATTTTTCCCATGCCCCATTGCAAATTCTCATCTTTGTGAAAGAAATGTATCCCCAAGTTTTGCCATCCTCTACACATGAACATAAATCCCTATTTTTTCCATTTCACCATTACCAATTCGAAAAAATGCCATGTGTTTTTAGGAGAAGCAAACTCATCAATTTGCTGCTTTTTTTAAACCTTTTTGCACTTTTCCTAACTAGAGGACAAGCATCTTTGTGTCCATCATGGAAAATTTACACCTCTTTTGTCCATAATGCGAAACTTACATATTTGTTTCATTAAGGCGGGTTAAAGGACCCATGGCAATTTTTTCATCTTATTTGCAATATGAAAAATATACTTTTTATGGGGCAATGGTAAATTTAGTTTATCAATCATGGCAACTATAGTCTATGCATCATGACAATTTTAATGTATCTACCATGGAAATTTTTATTTTAAAAATTTAGTCTATGTACCATGTCATGTTTTGCTTTCTGGACCACAACAAATCTCTCCCTAATAATAATGCAAATAGGGTTTCTGATCGTCCGTCATGGAAATTACCCCTAAAGTTTGCATAAATTACCCACCATGCCACCGGTAAGTAATAGAAAACGTTTCACAAAGCAAAAAATCTTGGACTGGGCCGGCCCATGTAAAAACCTCCTATATTACGCTCTGCATGCTGGGAGAATATCCAGCACACCGTATGGGCCGGCCCATGCACAGGCGCCTGCTTTTAGTTCCGTTTATTTATTTATTTTCAGTTCTGTTTTATTTTTTTATTTTAAATAATTTAGAACTTCAAATAATCTTTAAAATTTCAAAAAACTGAAAATTATAAATCAACATATTTAAAAAATAAAATGTTTGTGACTTCAAAAACTGCCCGGAGTTTTGTATAAAATGCTCGCATATACAATAAAATGTTGCAATTTTAGAAAAATATTTGTACAATAAGAAAAGTCCATGATTTCAAATACAATTCCATGTATTCAAAATTATTAAAGGCATTTAACAAAATGCTTTCTAATTGAAAATATGTTAATGCATTTAAGAAATATCCTAAAATTTTAAAAATAGCTAATGCCTGTTTTGATAGTTTCTTTTTTTATTTAAAATTTTCCATTCCATTTTTGTGTATTTCTAATTTAAATAATTTAGAATTACATATACTTTTGCATATTAAAAAATAGGAATTTTGAAATGAAATGCTGACGAAAACATAATGTCCATGAATTTAATAAATATATTACTGATTTATAACAATGTTCATGAATTTAATAAATATATTACTGATTTATAAAAATGTTTGTTTATTTAGAAAAACTTCATGCGTTTCAAAAAATGTTTGTGAATTTAAAATAAAATCCTCCAACATAAAAAATTATGTTCGCCTTTTCTTGAATTGGTTGCCAATTCAAAAGAAAATATTTAAACCCGTTCGAAATATAAAAAATATTCACGATTTTTAGTAAATGTTTGTAAATTGTAAAAAATGTTCTCGATTTTAAAATTGTTCCCATATTTGTAAAATTGTTTACGAAAGATCTAATGTATGTAGTTAAACATTAATGCTTCTAAGTCTTTGTGCCAATATAACTGTGTGAATTTTGAAGAATTAACTGTTGGATGGATCAAATTATTATTGTATGTTTTCTAATTTTTTTATTGAAATTCAGAATAAATCTTTGAGTTACCAAGATTTTTGACAGCCATGATATATATATTTTTAAAATGTAAAGATTGCTTCAACTTGTGAATAAATTTAAAAGAAGAAACATTTTCTTGCATTTGTGCATAAAATTTCAAAATCAAGCGATGATATGTGTACGTAATGTGGTCATTATCATTAAAGATTATGTTTTTTTTCCATGGCAACGCACGGGCCATTTTGCTAGTTTAGTTAATGTCCCATGGCAACTATTGCTATGCACGATGGCAAATTTAGTGTATGTACCATAGCATTTTTTAATATGTGCGGCTGCGAAGAGTCTCCCTAGTTAGCGCGACGGCGGCATGCGCAGGTGGCCTCACCTGTGAGCACGACAGCAGAGATCTCCCTGGCGAGCGCGGCGATGGCCTGCGCAGGGGGGCTCGCCGGTGAGCGCAGCGGCGGAGATCTCCGTGACGAGCACGATGGTGGCCTGCGCAGGAGGGCTCGCCGGTGAGCACGGAGACCGCCTGCGCATGTGGCCTCGCCGTATATAATGATTTTTAAAAAGTCATTTCTTGCAAACTTTGATTAAGTTTATATCTATAAATACCATGTTATGATGAAATCTAAATATGTATGTTTTTAGCACTCTATAATCAATCCACAAACTTGTTGAAAGTTGGTGAGGTTTGACTTTGCAAAAAAAAAAAGAGCCACGTTATATTATGGAACGGAAGGAGAATATGTAGCATGTAAGTAATAGTTTAACACACATATTTAATACTGCAGTGCGATATTCTTTGCCAAATCCAATCCTCTAAACTTGTACAAAATTCATGAAATCCCAACCGGGAAAGAAACAGACATTGTCATCATGTATCAAGAGAGACGAACAACATGCATGTCACCTTTCAGTCGCCTTGTGCATGCAGAGACACAACCGATCGAACCAAGCCAACTTAGGAAAAATGGATTTCCATGTCGACGTCTGGGTCATCTTGAGGGCCGGGCTGGTGAATGCCGTCGTCCCCCTCCAGCCTGTTCGCGAAGACAACCGGCGGCTCTTCGTCCCACACCGGCAGCTCGTTCATGAGGGCATCCATCGCCGCCACCTCCTGCTGCTGGAGCGGGGGCTGGTGCGGCGGCGGCACGTTCAGATCAACGTGGTGGGCCTGGTGGTGGTGCGCGAAGGCGAACGCGAGCCCGGCGTCGAGGCACCGGCATGGCTCCAGCAGGCCTGCCAGCTCCGGCTGCCCCCTGCTCATGGGGCGCCCGCACTGGTAGCAGAAGACGAAGCCGCACCTTCATCAACACAAAAGAGTTGGCAGAGGTCAGCATGGCGTTCGAAACCCAAAATATATAGGAATAAAATGGTCGTAGAAAGGCAGTGTGATGTATGTGCACTGGTAGATTCAGATACACAGATCAGCAAAAAGATGCAACACGGGAGTGGTACGACATCAAACCTTACGTATTGATGAGATTACAAAATTGTTTGGATTGGACAAGTGAAATAGCATCATGTGCTTTGTGAAGAAGAAAAATATCATCTATAATTGCTTGCAAACTGTATGGGAAACGACACTATAACTGCAGCCTGTCTCAGAAGCTAAAAATGGCATGTGTTAATGTACATAACTACATATATATATTGGTTACCTGACCAGTTACAACTTGTAGCCAATCACCCTAGCCACAATCAGTTGAGTTAACCGACCGAAACAATATATAGCACAGCTTATTGAAAAACAAGACCGTACCAGATTCCTTCTCTTTTTGCAATAAGAGCAGATTCTAATGATGTCCTTAACAAGAGAAAGTATACCAATTCATTTTTTGGGGTTTGATATTTCCTAGCCATCCAACGATACTTAGGAAAATGTTTTACGTTTGAATACAAATATGCACGCTAAGATTGCTTTGAACCAAGTGTTGGTAGTAGTTTTTACGACGCTAGATGATGTGAAACATAAAGTTGACAATGATAGTTTTCCCGTGATAAATACAGCTAATCGAGTGTCTTACTTAGTTCTAGAAAACTTATATGTAAGCTAAATTCAGATAACAGGAAATTAACAGAATATAAAGAATCAAGTACATGCATATATATGTAAGTTGCTATACCTAATTAACCGTAAGGGTGTGGCTAGGTCTTAAGTACATGCATATGTTTGTTGCTATATATATACCTAGTTAAGTAAGGGTGGGGGGCTAGGTCTCAATCAACTTAGATTTAACCAGATCTCAGTCAACTTAGATTTAACCAGGTGTCAATCAAGTGACATAACATGCAAAAGAGAAAAATAAATAGTTAATTTTTTTGCACGGGCCTTAATGTAAGATCTTACGGATATAGCATCGACTCAACTGAGTACTTCGCAAGACTGTTAACGCAAACATGAGATAAGAGTGAGAGCAATACCTGCATGTCATTCGATTGCACCCGAAGCTCCTCCCGACGATCATCTTGCAGTTGGGGCACCGTTTCCACTGGTGCTCCTGCGCGAGCCTTTTCACGAGCGCGGCGTCGGGGCCCTTTGCGCAGTCGTGCTCGACGCCGGCCCCCTGGGGGCTCCACTCCATGCCGCAGGTGGCGCACAACAAGTGCTTGCACGCCGGGCACGGCGCCATGGCCGGCTCCGCCTCGCCGCTCGTCTCCAGGATGACCCCGCACCGCCGGTTCGGGCAGTAGGCGCGCCGGTCCGGCGGGAGCGCGCTCTCGGTGAGACGCGCGCCCCAGTCGTCGAACGCCCCGTAGTCGATCGCCTTCTTGCACATCTCCGGGTGGAGGACGCCGTTCTCCTTGCCCTTGCACGCCGCGTCGGGGCACGGGATGGGCAGCTCGCTCGCCCGGATCCTGCCCTCCACGTACGTGGTCATGCACGTCGCGCAGAACTTGTGCTTGCAGGGGAGCCCGTGGAAGAGGTCGAAGACGGGGAGGGTGTCCATGCAGATGCCGCAGTCGAACGTGGGGACCTCGTGGTCGGCCAGAGGGGGCACCTTCGTCATCGACGGGCCGGGCGCGTCGGGCTCGAGATCGGACGGGCTCACGCCCCATCTCTGGCAGAACTTCGGCAGGGAGAATCCGCCCTCTTCTTTTTCTTCTTCTTCGCCGGCGGCCGCGACGGCGGGGTTGCAGGGTTCAGATCTTGGAAGGCACAGTTGCAATGATTCGTGCAGTCGCTGCTTCTCCGGCTGCTCTAGCTTCTCAGTACCGTCGCCGACGATGGCCTCGTACCAGCCGTTGTCGTGCCCTTCTTCCATCGCGGGAAACATAACCCACGAGGCGGCGTCGGCGAGGAGGGCCCGTCTTTTCACGGAGACGGGGTCGTCGGCAGGGCCGATTGGTCTTGCCCGCGGGGCGGTGGCGTAGGGGGCGCCGCATCTTCCTGCCCGTGGGGCGAGCCTGACGGGCAAGGTCATGCTTGGCACAGTAGCGGCAGCGGCTACCCCGGGTCCGGGGACTTGCTGGCTTGAAGAGGAGCCGCCGGCGTCTTGGGAGAGGATGGTCTGTCTTGCCGGAGATGCGGCCGCCCCGACGCCGACAGTGCTTGGGGTTGGCGGTCTTGGCAGAGACTCGAGGGCCCCCGGAATTCTCGAATTGCCGGCTCCGGTCTCCACCTCATGAATGCTCTCGAAGTCGAAGGTTCCGCTCTCCAAGAAGTTCGCCGCGGTGGCCCTGGCGCCGAAGCCGACACTGGCCCCGGAGGAGGCGGGGTAGAGGCCCAGATCCCGCTCGTCCATCTCCACGAGGTCCTGCATGTGCATGGCGTGCGCAATCGCCTCGTCGGCGGCCATGGCGACCTGCCAATTCGCCTCCACCGCCGCCGCCGCGGCACCCTCCGTGTCCGCGTCGTAGACGGGAGCCGCGGGGACGTCGAGGCCCTCCAGGTACGCCTCCTCCTCGTCCAAGTACACGTCGTAGATGGGAGCGGCGGCGGCGCCGCCAGGGCTGGTGACGGGCTCTGGTTCCTCCGGCTCGAGCCGGTGATCGGCGGGCTGGGATTCTTTCTCCATTGCAGCTCACGAGAGATCTCCAAAAATTGTGGCGTGAGCGAGAGATCTCCAAAGATTCCGTGGATCTTGTGGGCGCTCCACGGAGGAAGATCAGTTTTGGTTGGTTTTTCGTTGACGTGTTGCTTCATGACCTGCAGAAATTTGGGAGGGGGGAGGCGCGTATAAAGAGAAGGTTTCTTGGGCGCCGAGCTCAGTTCGTAATCGTATACAGATCCTATTCCTAACCGACGTATAATCCGAGTCTGTTTTCTTTTCGCGATAGGCAGCTGTAGTAATATCCAAATATACGGATCTACGGTTACCCTGCTTTCCAAAATTAAATACTGTAAGTAATAATACTACAAATGGAGCAAATGAGAAATCAGGAACATGCATGGTAATACAACAAGAATACTCAAATTTAAGATTTTCTTTCAAGATTCCAACAATGAAAGCACAAGCGGACTGGTTTAAAATCTAACCAAATACAAATTTATCCCCAATTAAGAACCAACATTTTTAACCCGAAAAAAAGGAAAGAAAAAGATCGTTTTCAGCCACGCAATCGGCAACCCTTAACACCCTCATCCCCACCACCTCCCTCTGAGCTGTGCAACTATGTGCTACCTAGGGGAGGGGAGGGGGGGGGGGGCTACTCCTAAGGGCTTGTTTGATACTAGTGTATTTTAGTAAATTGATGGAGATTATTCCGGTCAAACCTCTAAATCCCCACATATCCCAAAACCCCGTTTGGTTCTAGTGTATTCGACATGTTTCATCCCAACATTTCTTCATAAATCTTTAAATTCTAGTGTATTTTTCTCAATACCTAATACACTAATCCTACCTAATGGATGGAGGATAAATGGGGATTTAAAAGGATTGGGAGTAAGTTGGGGTTTCATCCCATCCACGGGGGGGGGGGGTTACTCTCAACAATCCCCTCAAAAACCATAGTACCAAACAAGGCCTAACAGTGGCAATAACCCTGAAGATTTTTTGTATGGGCTTAGACGAGAACAAATTTAGTCTTTGCCTCCAGATCTGACTTTGTTGGGTTTCGCCCCCTTTCCTCCATAGTGATTTATGCCCAGCGATGCTATTGCTCCCTCTCACACAACACAACTCATAACCTTCATCAACACCACCATCGATGGCCACCACATCCTCGCGGCAACGTTTTTCATGTAGCTAGTGCCTGATCCAAAATATTGCCCCACTTGCTAAGTCCACACCATGTTATCCCAACTAATGCACCATCACCCCAAACATCTAAAAACTAGTCATTTATTGCGTATCCACGGATCTAAACTAATATCATCCAAAATAATAACAATAATAGTGTATGCATCGATTACATATAATTAACAATAATAGTGTATGCATCGATTACATATAATTTCTAACATCAAATCTATCACAATTCGATTATAAGAAAACAAAACCTGGAACAGTACCGATCGAAGAGGAAAATCCAAGATTAGAGTAACATGCAGATAGAAGATTTATTGGAGGAGTAGAAGCAGCGAAACAATTCTACAAGCTATGGCGATTGTTGTGACCATTGGCGATGAGAAGGTGGGGATAAAAGGTGGGTGGCTATCCATATCTAGGTACTAGAGGCGGCTAAGAATAAGGTGGATGGTGCAGGCGTATATATATAGGGAAAGCTAGGGTTTCAACAATAGGAGTAAACACAACCTTACGATTAGATCTATTTGGATCTTAAGTGAACCTTCTAACTAGGCTTGACCACAACAATTCTTTAGTGAGCTTTTGATGGGTTTAACCATCCTCTAAAAACATATTAAACTCAATCATACGGACGATGACAAACAACCACAAGAACGTACTCGACCTAAAACAAGTATAAAACATGCTTGGCCCAAAACATGTAAAGATGGGCTTGACAACAGATGGATATTGGCCTGCCAAATTGGGAACAACTCAAAATGGGTTGCATTTATTGGTTGTGTTTGTCCTAGGTGATATATATACTTGTTAATATATTTCATTAATAATTACTAGATACCTTAAAGCGAGTTTCATGAAAAAATTCATGTGAGTTCACTTATTTTTAAAGGTTTACGTATATGCTGTTTTGTTTATACGTGAAAAAGTATATTATAAAAAGTACGTCGCAACTGATATTTTTTCAACAAAACTCATATTGAGGTATCTTAGAATATTTAATGAAGTATATTAAAAATGATAAAAATGTACATGAAGTAAATTAAGAATGGGAGCACATACACCTAGGAGTACAGAAAGTTAGTGTCGTGGGTATAAGTCTGACAGTAGATGTGTATGGTCCGAAAGGATGGGCAGAGCCTTAGCTACGGCGAGGATGTATGAGTTCAGGCCCCTTTACAGTGGAGGTAAAAGCCCTACGTCTCGGTGCTCTTGGAAGCTTAGTGTCGAGTGGAATATTGGATTACAGTAAGTGCCAACCTCTGCACCAGTGGGGAAGGGCGGCTTATATAGAGTGCGCTGCCCTTCATAATGACCCGGTGGATAGGGGTGGAATAGTGGCGAATAAATGCCTACTTTAGAGGTAACGTATGCCTTAAATGTTAATAATGGTGTATGAAAACGTATGACCGTTGCCCTCCTCGGAGGTTACGATGTACAGAGTGGAATTCAGTCGGTACGTTAAATACGCTCCGAGTGTTCGTCACCGACTGGATGATGGGGGAGTCCTTAGTTCAGTCGGAACTGTCTAAGGGCCATGTCCTCTATGAAGGGTAGTCCTTGGGTAGGACCTATAGGGCAGGCCTATGACCCTACCCGGGACTATAACCCCATCATTAGTCCCCGAATGGATCGGGGTTGGAACGATGGAGTGATGCCTGGAGTGCGGATCCGACTAGTATGGATGTGACTTTGGCATTGTTTGCCTCGATCCATTTTATCCTTTCAACCAGTGATCCGAGTGAATATACCAGTGAAATGAACCGTCCGGGACCGAGTGCTTCCGCGGAATCTTTCGATGTGACCGGTCAAACTGACAGCGGCGGATTTTCCGGGATCCTCAAATTTCGGTTGTCGCGTGTCCAGCGGAGATGATGACATCGCCATCGAGTAGTTTCTGCCGCCTTGATTACCGCGTTTATCCTCTCCATTAACATCGCAGCAGCCGGTCGGGGGGATAATATTTCAGGGCCACCTGTTAGCGACTCAGTCGGAAGCTTATTTAAGCCCTTCCGGCGGGGATCTCTTGTTGCGCTGCTCTTCTTCCTCGCATTAACCTCGCTCCTCCCGCAGCTCCCTGCGCGCCCCAAGCCTCCTCCTTCCTCTCCTCCTCTGCGGATCTGTTACCTTCACCATGACGAAGGGGCAGACCAGCAAACTCAAAGCGCAGAAGAAGAAGAAGAAGGAGACGGCCCCTGCTCAGCGGTGACAGCGGGCACTGCTGGCGGGTTGGATCCAGGGGGATTTCCTCCCCTCCACGGTGACGCGGGACGACTTGCTGGAGCTGGTGGAGCACGACATGATCGCCAACAAGTCGTGGAGGCTGCCGGAGGGCGAGACGGAGCCGGCGCCGAAGGAGGGGGAGCGCGTGCTGCTGCTCAGCCATGTGTTCAGGGGCTTCTCCTTGCCTCCCCAGCCCTTCTTCCGAGGTATTATGAATCACTTCGGGGCGCAGTTCCATCATTTTCCTCCAAACGCGATAGCCCACCTTGCAGCATTCGTCACCCTTTGCGAGTGCTTTATTGGATGTCCCCCCACTGGGGGCTCTTCAAGTGCGTCTTCTCCGCTAGGTCCCAAACCGTCAAAAAACTTAGCCAGTCAGATGATAAGATCCATCTCCTCCAGCTCTGCGGGGGCTTAGGCTTCCAGAAGAAAACAAAGAGTAGCTACCCCCCTCTCCAGTTGTCCGAGTCAGTTAGGAACTGGTAGTCGACCTGGTTCTATTGCCAGGACGTCGCTTGTCCGAATGCTGCGACTGGGTTGCCACCTTTTAGCCTAGACCGTCCGGCCCCTCCCAGGCAGCTTGCGCTCTCAAAGATCCAGCCTCTGGTCGACGCGCTGATAGCCGTCGTCCGCAAGGGAGTCACCGGCACGGACTTGCTGGAGACTTTTCTGGGTCGACGCATCCAGCCGCTGCAAGCCCGACACCACGCCATGTGGCGGGGCCTGAGGATTCCACTCGGACTCATCTGGAGTGCGTGACCGGGGAGACTATGACAACGTGGGTCCGCGGCATCATAGGCGCATGCGACAACCCCCAAGGAGCCCAACGAGTGAAGCCCTTCCACGCCGACAATCCTCCTCCGAATGAGGTGAGCGTATCTTGTCGAGTGCTTTCAATCTTCTTAGATTTATCGCTTTTCTTGTACCGCCGCCTGACGTCTAATGTTGCCGACTGTGTCTTGTGCAGGAGTGGACTAACTGGCATTCTGCTGTCTCGAACGGGAATCTAGCTGAGGAAGAAGAGGGCAGCCAGGAGGGCAGCGTGGACAGCGCCGAGTACGTCTCTGACAGTGGGGAGACGGAGGAGGAGACCGAAGAGGAGGAGGAGGAGGTTGGGGAGCAGAGCTCGCCACCTCCACCATCAGAACACCGAACTAAGCGTCGTCACGATCCCGCGACTCCGCGGGCTCCTCCAGCGGCCCCGAGTGCTTCGCCAGCCCCTCCCATAGCTCCGAGTGCTCGGAGTGTGAAGAGGACTAGGGACGCTGCTGCCGAGCCCACGGACCAGCCGTCCAAGGTGGCCAAACCTAGAGGGCCCAAGCCTCGAAAAGCTTTGCCTCGGATGAGGATCGCTGTTCCAGTCGCCTCAGCGTAATTGTCTTGTTCTCCCATCTTCCTTCAGTATCTGATTGAAATCATGCTTATCTGTCGAGTGGATTTCACTCAACAGAGCTGCTACCTTCGCCGCCTCTTTGCCGCACTAGGACGATGATCCCATGGACATGGATAACACTGCCACATCCCAGCAAGGTACGTTGTCATGACTCTGAGAGTTTGTATTATTGTTTCACGAGTGCTTCCTTTAATCTTGCCCTTTTTCTGTAATTTCATGTTGTTCAGTCGGGCTTCCTTCGGAGGTGATTCATCTGGAGGACGACGACCAAAGGGGGTCAGGGCCAGCTTTGGCGCCTGTCCTTGAGGTTGTCCTATCTGCTGCTCCCACCATGACTGTGCCGCCGACCGAGACGATGCCGCCGACTGAGACGGTGCTCCTCGCGGCGGAACCGACTGGAGCGGAGCTTGGGATGCCCAAGGAGTCTTCTGTCGTGACGGGTCCGTCAACCATTCAATATGATGCCCGACACCTCCCGGAGGACTAGGTGGGGGCCGCCAAGGACGCCATGGTGCAGGTGGAGCTGATGGTGGGTGACGCCAAGGGAGCGTATGACTCCATCGCGTCTTTATATAAGAAAAGCTTGGAACTCCGGGACGATATCCGAGTAAGTGCGCTAGTAAGTGTTTACTTTCCTCTTGTTACCCACTGGGGTTGAAGTGATATACTCGGATACAGTAGTATTATTTTGCAGTGGGTTCACTCCGAGTGAACCCAGTGGGTGTAGTCCCCGAGACTTCTGTCGAGTGCTTGCACTGGCAGTTGTCTTTATATGTATTTCCCGTGATCTTAGCAGATCAGAGCTGATCTGCCCGAATATTACCAGTGGGGGCACTCGGAGTGCACCACTGGATGTAGTTCCCGAGAGTAGTGTTACTCAGGTCGGGTAATAGCATTCTCGTAGATTTGTCTGTTTGTCATGGGGCTCAATAGGGCCGACCTGTTTGAGCTTCATGCCAGTGGGGTCACTCTTAGTGAATCCACTGGGTGTAGTCCCCGAGACCGCTGTCGATTGCTTGCATCGGCATGGGTTTGAAGAACTTTGATTGTTTTGTCATATGAGTCGCTAATTTTTCCTTGTTGAATGTGTCTGATCTTCCCTTTGCTCTTATTTGGCAGAAGACTTGCAAAATGGGATCCGCGTACAATGCTCTGAAGGTTGAGAAGATTCAGCTTGCTGCGGACTTGGAGGTGGATGTGAATGACCTGGCTGGTGTGAAGGGGGCTCTTGCTAACCGAGAGAAGTCTTTGGAGGAGTCCCGGGAGACCAACAAGGCATTGCTAACCGAAATTGAAAAATTGAAGAGTCAAAGAACCGAACGGATGGGCCAGCTGAAGTTGATGAACACTCGGTGCATGGCGCAGGAGAAGTACGTCAGCGACTGGGCAAGGAAGATGATTGCACTGCTTGGTGGTAAGTCTTTTGCCGAGTGCTTCTTGACTTTGGAGTTCATTCTGCGCTTACTTTCTGCTTGTATTTTCTTTGCAGATTTTTGTCTGGACGCTGAGGCTGAAGCAGCCGACAATGAACGGTCGGTTGTTCCGGACGTTCCACTCAGCGACGAAGCCAACCGGCACTTGCTCCGAGCGCATATTCGCTTTGGCAGAGTGGGACCTTTCATTGGCCGCCTGAGAGAAGTCATCGGTCGGATCGACAAGGAGCTGTGGCCCGAAGATGATTCCCGGCAAGAAATAGAAGGGTTGATGACTCGGCTGGAGGACGTCCCGAACAGAGTGCAGGCATGCAAGAAGTCTGCCGCTCGTTGTGGTGCGTACGTGGCGCTATCTCTGGTCTGAGTGCACTGCAAGGAAGCTCGCGAATAAAAGTTGAAGACGTTGCAGGTTGCCAACACCAAGAAGCTTCGATTCAAAGATTTCATGGAGACCTTCCTCGACACAGCCACTCGCATCGCAGACGGGATCGACCTTGACACCTTTGTGGAGCCTGCCAGTCCCGGTGACGCTTGAAAAACTTTACCTCACGCTTGAAAAACTTTACCTCGGTATGCCGAGTGGTATCTGTATCAAACTTTGGCCACTGCTGTTGGTCGTCACATTCGTGGTTCGGTGTGGATAAGCTTGATCCACACCGAGCCGACTGATCGTAGATCCAACTTTGAATTCGAATCGAAAATTTTGCTCTTCTTTCGCCAATTTTTTTGACACGATTTTGGCTCGTGGTTTTTGTTTGGCGTTTCTTGGTGAAGCCAATGGCAAACATGAGGAAGCTTTTTACTTAGGCGACTCCGAGTCGCAGCTAAGTCCCCGAGTGTATCCCCGAGTGAGTTGATACTCATGTAGTTGTCAGTTGTCTTCACATCCACATGAGCCTCAATGAGGGTCTGCTAAGCCTCCGAGTGGATCTCGAGGATACACTCGAAGGAAGCTTTTTTACTTAGGCGATTCTGGATCGCAGCTAAGTCCCCGAGTGCGTCTTTTAGTGCGCACTCGGAGCGAGTTTGTACTTAGGCAATTCTGGGTCGCAGCTAAGTCCCCGAGTGCGGCTGTAAGCTCGCACTCGGAGCGAGTTGTTACTCATGTAGGTGTCAGTTGTCTTCACATCCACATGAGCCTCAATAAGGGTCTGCTAAGCCTCCGAGTGGATCTCGAGGATACACTCGAAGGAAGCTTTTTTACTTAGGCGATTCTGGATCGCAGCTAAGTCCCCGAGTGCGGCTTTTAGTGCGCACTCGGAGCGAGTTTGTACTTAGGCGATTCTGGGTCCCAACTAAGTCCCCGAGTGCGACTTTTAGTGCGCACTCGGAGCGAGTTTGTACTTAGGCGATTCTGGGTTGCAGCTAAGTCCCCGAGTGCGGCTTTTAGTGCGCACTCGGAGCGAGTTTGTACTTAGGCGATTCTGGGTCGCAGCTAAGTCCCCGTGTGCGGCTGTAAGCTCGCACTCGGAGCGAGTTGTTACTCATGTAGTTGTCAGTTGTCTTCACATCCACATGAGCCTCAATGAGGGTCTGCTAAGCCTCCGAGTGGATCTCGAGGATACACTCGAAGGAAGCTTTTTTACTTAGGCGATTCAGGATCGCAGCTAAGTCCCCGAGTGCGGCTTTTAGTGCGCACTCGGAGCGAATTTTTTAGTTAGGCGATTCTGGGTCGCAGCTAAGTCCCCGAGTGCGACTTTTAGTGCACACTCGGAGCGAGTTTGTACTTAGGCGATTCTGGGTCGCATCTAAGTCCCCGAGTGTGGCTTTTGGTGCGCACTCGGAGCGAGTTTTTAGACCGGAGTCTGCAAACGTGGAAGAATTTTGAACCTGCAAGAAATCAATCAGCTTTGTATTACTTCAGCGATACTTGTTCTTTACATTGTCTCCGTCGGTGATCACGTGTAGAAGCGCTTCAGGAGATCTCCATTCCAGGCTCGCGGCTCGTCCGTTTCCCTGTCAAGGTTGTAGAGTCGATACGCTCCGTTGTTCAGCACCTTAGAGATGATGAAGGGTCCTTCCCAGGCGGGAGCCAACTTGTGAGGTCTCTGCTGATCCACTCAGAGCACCAGGTCGCCTGCTTGGAATGTGCGGCTCCTGACGTGCCGCGCGTGAAATCGCCGCAGATCTTGTTGATAAATTGTTGAGCGAGTCAGTGCCATCTCGCCCTCTTCTTCTAGGAGATCCACTCCGTCTTGCCTGGCTTGCTCTGCTTTGGCTTCGGAGAAGAGTTCGGCTCGTGGAGAGTTGTGAAGCAAGTCACTCGGAAGGACGGCCTCTCCTCCATAAACGAGGAAGAACGGGGATCGCCCTGTAGATCTATTCGGAGTTGTGCGGAGGCCCCACAACCGAAGGCAGCTCGGTGACCCATGCACCGGCGACATGTCCAACTTCTCGCAAGAGTTGAGGCTTCAACCCTTGAAGAATAAGTCCATTCGCCCGCTCTGCTTGCCCGTTTGTTTGGGGGTGCGCCACAGATGCAAAATCCATTCGGATACCTTGGCCTGTGCAAAAACCATTGAATCTGCCCGAGTCAAAGTTTGTGCCATTGTCGGTGATTATGATGTGCGGAACCCCGAATCTGGCGATGATGTCTCTGACAAATTTGATGGCTGTAAGGCGTCGAGCTTCTTGATGGGCTTGGCTTCAATCCACTTGGTGAACTTGTCGACTGTTACCAACAGATGAGTGAATCCCCCTTGGCATGTTCTGAATGGTCCGAGTGTATCTAATCCCCACACGGCAAACGGCCAAACAAGAGGGATTGTCTTCAGCGCAGATGTTGGCTTGTGGGACTTGTTCGAATAGAACTGATAGCCTTCGCATCGGTCGACCATATCTTTTGCCATTTCATTCGCCTGCAACCAGAAGAAACCAGCTCTAAATGCTTTGACGACGATTGCTCTTGAGGAGGCATGATGGCCGCAAGTTCCCGAGTGAATTTCTTCCAAGATCAACTGTCCCTCCTCAGGGGAGATGCACCGCTGAAGGACGCCTGAAACACTTTCCTTGTAAAACTGGCTATCGATGACGGTGAAGGACTTCGACCTGCGGACGATCTGCCTAGCTTGGACTTTGTCTTCTGGTAACTCTTGCCTCTGGATGTACGCAATGAACATCACAGTCCATTCGGGGACAACGACAAGAATCTCCATAATCAAATCAACCACAGCGGGGACCTCGACTTCAGTCGGATCTGTTGAACTCTTCGGTTGTACCGGTTCCTCTGTAAAAGGATCTTCTTTCACCGAGGGGAGATGTAGGTGCTCGAGGCAGACATCACTTGGGACTGGTCTCCGAGTGGATCCAAGTTTTGCTAATTCATCAGCTGCTTGGTTTTTCAGTCAGGGAACATGGTGAAGTTCCAGACCTTCAAACCTTCTCGAGCTTCCTTACTGCGTTGCAGTATGCGGTCATGGTGGTGTTCCTTACGTCCCATTCCTTCATCACTTGATTAACCACCAGATCTGAGTCGCCATAGACCATCAGGCGATGAACGCCGAGTGTGATGGCCATGCGCAATCCATAAAGGAGAGCTTCGTACTCTGCCTCATTGTTGGAAGAATCGAAATGTATCTCCAACACATACTTGAGTTTATCACCTTTTGGCGATATGATCACTACGCCAGCGCCGGAGCCATTCAACATCTTGGACCCATCGAAGAACATGGTCAAATGAGCCGAGTAGATGTGAGTCGGTTGCTGTTGTTCTACCCATTCTGCTATGAAGTCAGCCAGAGCTTGAGACTTTATAGCCTTCTTGGCTTCGAACTTGATGTCGCAGTATAACATCTCCATTGCCCACTTCGCCACTCGGCCTGATGCGTCCCGATTGTGGAGGATTTCCGACAACGGAGCATCAGAAATGACAGACACCGAGTGGTCTTGGAAATAATGAGCCACCTTCTTTGCAGTCATGTAGATCCCATAAATAAGCTTTTGATAATGGGGATACCTCTGCTTGGAAGGAGTGAGGACTTCGGAGACATAATATACTGGCCGCTGAACCTTGTACGTTTTGCCTTCTTCTTCACGTTCGACTGTGAGAACAGTGATGACGACTTGATTTGTAGCCGCAATGTACAGAAGAAGGGGTTCTTTACTGAGCGGGGCAGTAAGAACCGGCTGGGTGGAAAGCAGGGTTTTGAGGTCGTCGAATGCAATTTGGGCTTCGTCTGTCCACTCGAAAGTATCTGATTTCTTCATGAGTCGGTACAGAGGTAGCGCCTTCTCGCTGAGTCGAGCGATAAACCTGCTCAAAGCCGCTAGGAGACCTATGAGCCTTTGAACATCATGTATTCTAACCGACTGTTCCATTCGGACGATGGTCCCGATCTTTTCGGGGTTGACATCGATCCCTCATTCGAAAACGAAGAAACCGAGTAACTTCCCACTGGGAACGCCGAATGAACACTTGGCTGGGTTAAGCTTGATATCGTACCTACGTAGGTTGGCGAATGTTTCTGCCAAGTCAGTCAGCAGGTCGGAACCTTTGCGTGACTTGACTACGATATCGTCCATATATGCCTCCACATTTCGACCGATCTGGTCAAGGAGGCATTTTTGGATCATGCGCATAAAAGTTGCTCTTGCATTCTTCAAACCGAATGGCATAGTGATGTAGCAGAAGCACCCGAATGGGGTGATGAAGGCTGTTTTTAATTCATCCGGACCATACAGACGGATCTGATGATAGCCCGAATAGGCATCAAGGAATGATAAATGCTCGCAACCCGCAGTCGAATCAACAATTTGATCAATGCGGGGGAGCGGGAAATGATCTTTCGGGCAGACCTTATTGAGATGCTTGAAATTGATGCACATACGGAGAGACTTGTCCTTCTTGGGCACCATGACAACATCGGCGAGCCACTCAGAGTGGTGTACCTCGCGAATGAAGTTGGCCGCCAAAAGTTTAGCCACCTCCTCTCCGATTGCCTTCCTTTTGTGCGCGGCGGACCGACGCAGGCGTTCTCGGACGGGCCGAGAAGCAGGATCCACATGTAGTCGGTGCTCAGCCAACTCCCTGGGTACACCTGGCATGTCAGCGGGCTTCCATGCGAAAATGTCCCAGTTCTCACGGAGGAATCGGATGAGCTCGGCTTCCTATTTTGGATCAAGGGTGGTGGAGATGTTCGTCGGGGCAGCGGCGTCGTCCGTCGGGTGGATGCTGACTTTCTTCGTGTCTCCCGCCGACTGGAATATGGACTCCGAAGCTGGCTTCTTCGAACGCATCAAGTCAGCGGGGTCGGCTATCTTCTTGTACTCATCCATCTCGAGGATAGCCATCTGCTGGTCGACAATCCTCGACCCCTGCTGCAGACACTCCTCGGCCCGCTGCCGATTGCCTGTGACCGTGATCACACCTTTAGGACCCGACATCTTCAACTTCAAATACACGCAACATGGACGGGCCATGAAACGCGCATACGCCGGACGGCCCAGAATCGAATGGTATGCACTCTGGAAGTCCACCACCTCGAATGTCAGCCTTTCCTTGCGGAAGTTCTTGTCGGAGCCGAAAATGACGTCCAACGCGATCTGGCCGAGTGACTTGGCCTTTCGTCCTGGGACGACTCCGTGGAACTGCATGCTGCTTTCTCTAAGTTTGGACATCGGAATGCTCATCCCCTTGAGAGTGTCGGCGTACATGATGTTCAAGCCGCTGCCGCCGTCCATGAGGACTTTGCGCAGTCGGACTCCTTCCATCACCGGGTCGACGACCAGAGCTTGCCTCCCTGGGGTGGGCACGTGTGCTGGATGGTCCGACTGATCAAAGGTGATCGCAGTCAGAGACCATTTGAGGAACGTGGGGTTGGTTGGGGTTGCCATGTTCACCTCCCTGTTCACCAGCTTCAGTCGACTCTTGCTTTCCACGTCAGAAAAAATCATCAATGTTGCATGGACTTGGGGGAACGGATCCTCCTTGTCCTCATCATTCTGCTCTTTGTCCTTTTCACTCGGCTGCCCTTCGCCGAACCCTTGGATCAGGAGGTGACATTGCTGAGTGGTGTGCTTCGGGAATATGGCGTTGCCTTCTTCATCCATCTTCGTGTGGATTGGACATGGTTGATCCAGGATGGAATTCCCGAACTGCTTCTTCTTGGGGGTGTACTGAGCTTTCCCCTTGCCTTTGAACTTGGCATTTGTAACGGCTGCTGCCTCTGCCTGCAGAGTGGATGGAGCTTTCTGCTTCTGCTTCCGATTGCTGTTCCCATCTCCATCGGCGACTGCCTTATGCTTGCCGCTACGTATGCGGTCCTCCTCTTCGCCATTTGCATAGCGTGCGGCTATCTCCATCATCTTGCTCATGGAGATGTCGCCTGTCCGACCGAATTTCAGGTACAGGTCCCTGTACCGCACGCCTGCCTTGAAGGCGCAGACTGCTTGATGCTCTGTGACGTTGTCCACCGTGTGGTAGAGGGTCGTCCAGCGCTGGATGAAATCGCGCAGGGGCTCATTCTGCTTTTGGACACAGTGCTGGAGCTCCACGAGACCAGCAAGGCGTTTGCACGTGCCCTCGAAGGTCTTGATGAAGACTCGGGACAGATCTGCCCAGCTGTAGATGCTTGACGGAGCCAACTGGTTCATCCACGCTCGTGCCGAGCCGTCGAGCATCAGGGGGAGATGCTTCATGGCGACCTGGTCATCTCCACCACCGATCTGGACCGCCACTCTGTAATCGTCCAGCCACGTTTCTGGCTTGGACTCTCCTGTGAACTTGCTGATTCCCGTCGCCAATCGGAAGTTGGGAGGGATGTCAGCTGAACGGATGGCCCGACTGAAGCACTCGGGACCAGAGACGATGGTCCTGCTTCCACTCGGACGGTCTCTATCGTGACCATCACAGTGGGCTCGACTCCTGTCGACCTTCCTCTGGGCGATGTATCCTCTTGCGTCGGGCCTTGGATCATATGCGTCACCGACTGAACGCCGATCATCCTGATGCCGGGGCCCGTAAGGCCCACCCCACGGAGGGGTGCTTGAACGGCGACGATCTTCGGGATTCCTGGAACGGTTGCCTCGTCCGCGTCGCTAATGAGAGTCGGGGCCGAAAACCGACCGATGCGTGTTCGCGGGAACATAACTGTTGTGGATCCTGTTGTGCGACTGGGAAACCGCCGAATTCTGCTGTTGCGCTGTATGCAACAGGGCACGGATCTGCTTGATCCCTCTACCAGCCTCTGAATCAGTCGGTTGGAGGGAATCGACTATCTTGGCAGTGGCAGCCGGGTTGAGGACGGGTGTACGGAACACCTCGATGTTGCTCTGGCGAGTGCGTCGACTGGCAGAACGGTGGTGTTGACGATGAGCGCCATACGATTCGCCAACCTCATGCTCGTTCCGACCAGTTCGGAGGGGACTTTCATGGGAATCGGCCATGAGAACTTCGGCTGCAGGTCCGCGACCCAAGTACTTAGAAGATAACTCAGTCGGAACTGAGTCCAAGCACTGGGACGGCGGCGCGACCACAACCGACTCGAGGTGCGCCACTTGAGAGGACGCGTTCTGCCGCGCCTGGGCGTGTCGCACCCAACGCTGGAGCCGCGGACGGCGGGACCGCTTGTTGCGGTGCATGACGGGGGCGAAGATCGACACCGGGGCTGATTGTTGGAGAAGAAGGATGCCGCGGGAACCGGCACGGAAGTGCGTAGCCCCGCGACTGGGGAGCGCCTCGACATCGAGGGGCGCATCTCGAAGCCATGCCGAATCGTCGACGATGAAGGAGAGTGCGCCGAAGAGGATCTCATGACCCATGCACAAATCACCGCCGATCGACATGATGAAAAGATGAAGTCGCAAACTCGCCGGAAGTCCCTTAGACGCCTGCCCCAAGGTGGGCGCCAACTGTCGTGGGTATAAGTCTGACAGTAGATGTGTAGGGTACGAAAGGATGGCCAGAGCCTTAGCTACGGCGAGGATGTATGAGTTTAGGCCCCTCTACGGTGGAGGTAAAAGCCCTATGTCTCAGTGCTCTTGGGAGCTTAGTGTCGAGTGGAATATCGGATTACAGTAAGTGCCAACCTCTTGGGAGCACCAGTGGGGAAGGGCGGCTTATATAGAGTGTGCTACCCTTCATAATGGCCCGGTGGACAGGGGTGGAATAGTGGCGAATAAATGCCTACGTTACAGGTAACGTATGCCTTAAATGTTAATAATGGTGTATGAAAACGTATGACCGTTGCCCTCCTGGGAGGTTACGATGTACAGAGTGGAATTCAGTCGGTACGTTAAATACACTCCGAGTGTTCGTCACCGACTGGATGATGGGGGAGTCCTTAGTTCAGTCGGAACTGTCTAAGGGCCCTGTCCTCTATGAAGGGTAGTCCTTGGGTAGGACCTATAGGGCAGGCCTATGACCCTACCCCGGGACTATAACCCCATCAGTTAGTCCTATATTTCTTCATCGACTTTTTAACAAAAACACAAAAAATTGGAGCTAATATCCCTCAACTTGTGACTCTTGTATTTTGTTGCCAAACTCATTTCTTAACAAAATTTGGATTCGATGTGATGACAGTATATCATCCAAGTTACCAAATTTCCTATAGTGACATAAAATGTCATGTAGGACCGAGTTCTATAGACTAGTGGGGGAAGAGAGTGAATGATCCTATCAAAATATACTCCAAAATTTATGTTGGTCAAGCTTTAGCCTTTGTACTTGGAACCTTAAAAACAACTACACATACAATACTAAAATAAAGTATGAATGCAAAAGCTAAATTTGCAACAAAGTAGGAGTTAGGGAAATGAGATTGATAACACGCTTGATGTGACGATGTTTGCCAAGATTGAGATAGTTTGTGTTATCCTACTCTTCATTGATGTAGGAGCGGACACCATATCTTGAGACCACAAAGGTGTCGGCATCGTCACTAATGAAGATCCGACAACATGCTTGCCCACCTATTCCACCATGAAATGATACCATTCCTACTGGAATCAGTGAATTTGCCTTCACTCAGTTCTTTGTCGTCTGCCAACTGACGGCTCTTTGCGGCCAGCTTTCAAAAAACAAATGACAAAGAATGAATTGACGGAAAATATGTTAGTTTTCATCAGTGCATTCTTTGTTGACTGCTGGCACACGACAAAGAGTCGAAAGGCAGACTGCAAAGAGCCGACCTGGGCTCCACTGGACCGTGGACTTGGCTAGGTCACACAAACAGACTATATGTCGTCCGCTGGATCTTTGCCGTCCGGTGGAAAGATCTTTGCTGCCCGCTAGTAGATGGCAAAGAGTGTGCCTACTTCTAACGGCTGTCTCCCCCATCCCCTCTCCCCCCTCTCTCTCTCCACCGACACCGCACACCTCTCCTTTGATTCCCTTCCCCCACCACATCACCTCCTCCCTTCCCGCGTCGGACCTCCTTCCTGCAGCCAACCCTCCCGACGCCGCCCAACACCGCCACCAGCCACACCCGCCGACGGGCCCTGAGCCCGCCCTGCCTCTGGCCCCTACGCCCGCCCCGTCGCCCAAGCCCCGCCCGGCCGCCCCCGCCTCCACCTAAACCCGGCCGCCCACCCCACCTCCGGTGAGTACCTTTTCTGTTTTTTCATCTAATTAGATTAGTAATTAGCTAGCTACTGTTAGTTAGGTTATTTAAATAGGTTAGAAAAAAGGGAAATATAAAAGACGAGGAAGAAGAAAATTAGAAGGAAAAGAAGAAAAGTACAGGGAAAAGAAAAAGGAAGGAAGAAAGAAAAAAGGAAAAGAAGAAAAGAAGAAAATTAAGTAGAAGGAGAAGAAGAAGAAAAAGAGGAGAAGAGGAGAATAGGAGAAGAAGAAGAGGAAAAAGAAGAAGAAGAAGAAGAAGAAGAAGAAGAAGAATAATAAGAAAAGAGGAGAAGAGCAGAAGAAGAAGAAGAGGAAAAAGGAAAAGATGGAAGAAGAAGAAGAAGAAGAAGAAGAAGAGGTGGAGGAGGAGGAGGAGGAGGAGAAGGATAATAAAAGAAGAGAAGAGGAGAACAAGAAGAGGAGAAGAATAGGAAAAAAGAAAAGAAGGAAGAAGAAGAGAAGAAAAGAAGAACAAGAAGAATAATAATAAGAAGAAGAGAAGTGGAGAGGAAGAGGAGGAGAAGAAGAGGAAAAATAGAAGAAGAGGAGAAAGAAGAAGAAAAAGAGGAGAAGAGAAGAAGAAGAACAGGAGAAAAAGAGGAAAAACAAAAGAAGAGGAGAAAGAAGAAGGAAAAGAGGAGAAGAAGAAGAGGAGAAGAAGAAGAGGAGAAGAAATACTAATCTACATCATAATAAGTCGGGTCCACCAGATTAACGACTCCTAATTACTAATTAACGTGATAATTTATAGGGAGTCCCTAGTTAGTATAGGTATAGATTATTACTTAGGATAATTAGGTGTATTAGGTTAATTCGGTTAATTAGGGTAATCGGCTGGGGCAGGTCTGTGAGTGCGGCGACACCCCGGCAGGACACCGACACGTCACCCCAGCGAAGCCCCTCCGGTGATGTAACGACTTAGACGGTCCTTTCCGATCTAGGGATCGAGGCCCCGAATTGGAAAGGAGCGCATCTAAGCGTCTCGCAAACAAGGTATCATAGCACATACATAATATCAACAGAATGACAATAAGGGATTCAATTGCCATCTCATAAATATATCAGAGTACATCACGCATACAATCAAGGTAGTTCCGCTACGAACTACAAAACAAGGGAAATGGCTATGCTACCCTGCCTGCTGGCCCACGATCACGACCACGCCTCAATCTTCTGGATAGTTCATGTACATGCGGTCGTTCTCCTCATCGTGCTGCCACGCCAGCTGAGTGCCGTCGGGATCACCTGTCTCGGGGGTACCTGAACATGTTGGTGTTGTGAAGGAATCTGTGAGCCACGGGGACTCAGCAATCTATGACCTCGGTGCCAGAACTAGTCAAGTTATTAGGTTGCATCATCCTGAGCTTGGTATGGTGGCTATCTTACGTAGAACTGATATGAAGGTGGTCTATACTAGCGGTCGAAGATAGATGATCACTAAGTGATCCTGAACACGTACCTACGTCAATCATAACCCCACCGTGTTCCCGATCGAAGAGCGATCTTCGAAGGGGATAGTCACGGTTACGCACACAGTGGGAAATTTTACTAGCTTATGTTTAAGTTATCTAATACCGGATGTTAACAAAATATTCCAAGTTGCCACATAACCGCGGGCACGGCTTTCCGAAAGATTAAACCCTGCAGGGGTCCTCCAACTAGTCCATCACAAATGTACACGGGCCGCAAAGTAATCCTCTATCACTAATCTCATGATCTCGTTGGATTCCTTAGAGGAAAACCTCAACTCTGGGGAGAACCAAAGCTTCACCTGGATTCCTGTACGCAAGATATATCGCTAAGGTAAGACAAGACTAGCAGGACCTCTCGTCGTGTCGACGACCCTGATAAGAGCCGCGTATCTCAGTCTCACGACACGACGGATGAGCTACGCGCACGATGGCCTGATAGAAATCACTCAAGTTGCCCTGAGTTGGCCCCGAGCAGTTCCCAATTTGGACCAACACTCATGAGGAGCACTGGCCCGGGTTGTTGATTTAATTCCTCGGGGTAGCTATTCCCTATGAAGATTATTATTAAGTGATTAGCAAATTAACACCAAGGTTGGGTCCTATCGGACAAGTCTTAACACTACGCGATTTATCGAGGGGGTCCCCATAACAACCTCAAACGTGTTAGGAGCGATCAATATGGAATCAAACACCGGTAACCGGTAACTATGGCGGCAATAACGGAACAAAGCACCCGGCAAAAGTCTAGGCCTTCCGTTATTTACCAAGTATATAGGTGCATTAAATTGAATAACATAATTAAGATAATGATATCAATCTGATGTTATCACATGAGACAAGGCACCTGCATCTAGCGACGCTAACATTAGTAGCTGAGCAAGCCTACTTAGCCATTCAAGTTTTCTAGGAAGGGATAAGTGTTTGGTTTCATGTCATATCAGGAGGCAATTATTTCAGTGGTAGGCATCGAGCATATGACAAGGAAACGTAAACTAGCATAACAAGTCTATAGATGGAATCAAGGTCATATCATCTTGCCTGTGATATCCTCAGCTTGGAACGGTTCTTGTTCGTCATGCACGTACTCTCCCGAATCCACGAACTCGTTCTCCGATCCCGGTGCTACCCAACATAATAATAACATCCAATGAACAACAGCACCTCAAAATGCAACAATCACATGATGCATGAGATGAATATGAGCCTGCATCACTATTTCTATCACTAGCACAAGCATGAGAAGAAAATACATGTTCCTGGACAGAGATGCATCCTAAGGTATTTTGACATGCATGAGAATGACATGATCAGATGCGTCTCGTGAAAACGATGCAAAAGCATATAAAGAACATTACAATCGGAGCTACGGATCAACGGGAATCAACGAAACAAGACATGAAGCCCTACGTGTCAAATTCATCACCACACACTCAAATGGCACAACTCTGGTATTTCCAGGTTGCCAAGACATAAAACAAACCAACATGGATGGGGTGGAGCAAAGAAGAACACCACATCATCAACTAAGCACTCACAAACATCAAAATGACAAAACTACACAATCTGCCATAAACTGCATCATAGCACTTTATGAGCTACATGCATAGCACCTACAACCACCCAAATATGACAAATAATATATGTGGATGTATCTATCCAAGATTACTACAAGCACAAGCAAGAATCATACACAAAGGAATTAAACACAAAAAGTTACAAGGCTGCAAACTTGCCCAAAAATATCAGATTTCAGGGACTTGGTGAAAATTCCAGATTCTCACTATCTGTCTATGCTCTGAAGCATTTTGACAGCAGACAAAACAATATCTACAGGACTCCAAATGGAATGAAATTTTACAGGGAGCTCGACAAACATATCAGCTTCAACTTTCCAGTTGAAAGCTAAGGCCAGATCACAACACATTGACCTGCGCAACCTCATCAACAGGAGAAGAAAATAGAAACAGATTCTCAGACTTCGTCTAGGCACAACTTGCACACAATATGCCCTAAGTGAGAAATGACACCAACAAGCTATAGAGGGGATCACCCTCTACTGCCACAACAAGATAACATGCCCTTGGGCTCATCACACTCCATGGAAACAAGGACTAACCTTAGAACAAATCAGAATATGTCATCTCCATAAAGTGTTCCAATAGCAAAAATAAGTTCACCAATGGATTCATTGGGAGATTCTACCCCAAAATCATATATAATATCTATGCACTTACTTGGAGCAAGTGACCACAAACAAGGAAGGAAAATCTACTAGAAACATGCATAGTGAATAGTGCATCATCTCATGTGCAAATCACTATATCCACTCCTACATAGTTACTTGCTCATGTGCAACGACAAGAAAAGTGACATGAGGGTTTTGACCCCATGTATGTGTGTCATAGCACATCATCATCCAAGATCAACTACCAAGCTATCCACACACACAAGACATCATGCCCACCCACATATGGTCATGTGAAGGTGTATAGTTGACTTGCAAAGGTGGGGTGATCACACACACCATCTACTCCAATACACCACACTACAACATTCTCTTGATCAAAACACAATATGCAAGTCCTCTAAATATGTAACACAAGCATGGGAGAATCATATCACACACACATGCACAACTGCTTGTGCCACATGAGTTAAACTCATGTGTGTGTGTTGCACACACACACCACAAGATATATGCACACAAGCATACCACACTACTCCACATAAGCATGACACTATGTGCACCTACACACACACTACACAATGCTAGCATACCCACACACTCACATACATACAACCATGCATGCACACATATACACACATACACCACCTCACATATGTTACCATCACCACTACCTGTACTAGACAGGAAAAGTAAAATAAAATGCACACCTTTCTTGCACTATTATTTAGGCAGAAGTTGTAGCAAGTAAATAGCAAAGGAAAAATAAAAGAAAGAAAGGAAAAAAAGGGCAGGCCTGGGATCGAACCCCAGACCTGCTGGTTACAACACAGAGCTCAAACCACCACACCACAGTCACTGCATTCGACAAGGAAGGGGGCTCCAACAGGGTAAGGTATCCCCTGTAGCTTATTGTGCCGAAACAAATCAAAAAACAAAAGGTGCTGAGGGGGGATTCGAACCCACGCCCTCTCATCAGGCAACACAGCACCACTACCACTACGCTACGGATCGACAACTGACAGAGAAGGGGAAGTAACTCTGAAGAGGATCCCCTTCGCGCATCACCACTGCCCGACGACGACCGGAACAGGGGAGGTGCACGCCGGCGTTGTGCTATGAATTGAACTACGGCTGCTATGTGGAAGGTTGCTTGGGCAACCACGGTTCCATTTCTAACTCATCTACTACCCGAGCGGCCCTACAACGATGGATCAACGCAGCGCGGCGGCTCCGGCGACAGAGGCGACACGTCGACGATTCTACAGCTACGGCTCTCGATCTGGGACAGGGAGCAAGGAGGAGGACTACTACCTCATGTACGGGTCGAGGAGGAAGCGCCCGTAGAGGAATTACTAGGAAGAAGCACGCGGAGAAGGTGCTCGTAGGAGAAAAGGCGTCGTCCGGAAGAAGAGGAGGCAGAGACGATGCAGACGATCCAGCGACGGGAACGAGCTCCTGGATGACGCTGCAAGCTTCCAGACCCTTCGACGAGGAGGAAGCAGCACCACAGCGACGACGACGACGACCTTCACGGCTCGGCCATGGCGGAGCCGATGATCTTACCTCGCGTCGTCGATAGAGAGGGGAAGAAGATGAGATTGGAAGTGGCGGCGGCGGAGGAGGAACCCTAGCCAAGGCACGGACGCCAAGGGGGTTAAATAGGGCGATGGGGGAAGAGAGGGACGCGGCGCGGCCATGTGCGCAACGCTCTCCGGTGGAAAGCAGAGGGGAACGAATGGGAGGATGACAAGTGGGACCCAGGTGCCGAGCTGGAAAGCGAGGAAGAAGAGAGGGACGCGCCCTAGGCTCGCGAGGGAGAGAGGGAAGCGGGCCGACTAGTGGGAGGAGGCCCACCTAGTGACGACAGATAGAGAAAGAAAGCCCCTGGACTAATTCCTATTAAAATAAAACATAGAAGGCAAAAAAATAGACACATGGCTTTGTGTTGTGGATAAAATCAAACTAAAAATGTCCCTGGTCATGAAAATAAATAACCTATTTAAATAAAATACAAATTGATTTTATGGAGCAACTTAAATAAATACAAAACAACAATTTAGTTTCTATTTTGTGGTTTATTTGCACCTTTAGAACACTTACCAAAACACCAAATTTAGCACTCCAATATCCCCACAATAATCCCTAAACATTGGACATTTTAAAATCAGGGAAGGAATAGTTGGAATAAGAATCTAGAGTTAATTGAGAGAAAGGGGTTTTGAAAACTAGTGCCACCACAATACTATTACTACTAGCCACATGAAATCACAAGTTAACCACACATCTCATGAGAACACAATGCAATCACAAGGACAAGACATGACATGAAACAATATGGTATGCAACCATGCAAGGAAGAAAATAAGGGACACATGAAATCATACATGCATAGGACACTCTCATATCAAAGACAAGGTGGACCCACATCAAGTAGGTTCCAAATAAGGAAGGTTTTACACTTGGGGTATTACAGGTGAGCCCCCTGCACGACACCCTGGCGACACCCCGACACGACACCAGACACCTTCATCTGCGTGTGGTGTAGGATCGAAAGTGTGTCTAGAGGGGGGGGGTCATTAGACTACTTGACAAGATAAAAACTTAGCCTTTCCCAATTTTAGTTGTGGGCCAGTTTTAGCTATTATGACTAGTCAAGTTCACCCTAGACATGTACATTTAAGAGTATAGCAGTGAAAAGTAAGACATGGAAATGTAAAGTAGTGGGTAAGGTAGGGAGATCAAACGCAAATGTTGACATGGCGATTTTTGGCATGGTTCTGATAAGTGGCGCTATCGTATGTCCATGTTAGTGGAGACTTCAACCCACAGAGGGTAATAGTTGCGAGAGTCCACGGAGGGCTCCACCCACAAGGGGTCCATGAAGAAGCGGCCTTGTCTATTACACCACGGCTTCCGTCCACACAGGGCTAGCCTCACTCACGGTAGGTAGGTGATCTCATTGCCCGTACAAACATATTGGTTCAACTCCACAACACGAAGTAGGAGGCTCCCAAGCAACGCCTAACCAATCTAGGAGGCACCATCCTCAAAAAGGTAATAGATGCTGTAGAATGATGAAGTCCTTGCTCTTGTGCTTCAAAAGATAGTCTCCTCAACACTCAATCACTCTATCAAAGATTTCGCATGGGTAGGAGAGATTGATCTTGTGGAAAGCAACTTGGGGAGGCTAGAAATCAAGGTTCAAATGGTTGGAATGGAATATCTTGATCTCAACTGATTAGTAGGTGGTTCTCTCTCAAAAAATGGATCTGACAAGTGTAAGTGTGTTGTGAGTGCTTACTCTACAAATGAGAGTTAGGTGGAGGGCAATATATAGGCATCCCCCAAAATCCAACCGTTACAACATTATTGCCCAACTCGGTGAGAACGAAATGAATCTCGGTAGTACCGAGTTGCATTAAATGTGGCAACTTTTGTATTCTCGGTGAGACCGATATAGGAATCTCGGTGGTACCGATACGATGACTTAGACCAGTTTCCAAATCTCCGTGAGACCGATTTCAAACTCAGAAATTCTGATTCTTCAAATCTTCTCAACAGAAAGGTGGTCCGTGAGTCTCGATGGCTTTGATGTGAAAGTTGGTGGTACCGAGATGGTAGGGCTTCGTATAGGATATGTTAAGTGTAAAATCGGTAGGGCCATATGGAAATTGTTGTTGGCACTGATGGGGTTATAGTCCCAGGGTAGGGTCATAGATCTGCCCTATAGGTCCTACCCAAGGACTACCCTTCATAGAGGACGAAGCCCTTAGACAGATCCGACTGAACTAAAGGCGCCCCCATCATCCAGTCGGCGACGATCCACTCAGAGCATATCTAACGTACCGACTGGAATTCACTCTGTACATCGTAACCTCCCACGAGGGCAACGGTCATACGTTTTTATACACCATCATTAGCATTTAAAGCTTACGTTACTTGTAACGTAAGCGTTTACTCGCCACTACTCCACCCCTGTCCACCGGGCCATTATGAAGGGCAGCACACTCTATATAGGCCGCCCTTCACCACTGGTACGGGGGTTGGCACTTGCTGTAATCCCACAATTCACTCAACACAAAGCTCCCAAGAGCACTGAGACGTAGGGATTTTACCTCCACCGTAGAGGGGCCTGAACTCATACATCCTCGCCGTAGCTAAGGCTCTGCCCATATACTTTCATACCCCATACTTCTACTGTCAGACTTATACCCACGACAGTTGGCGCCCACCGTGGGGCAGGCATCTAAGCGACTTCCGGCGAGTTTGCGATTTCATCTTTTCATCATGTCGTCCGGTGGAGATCTGTGCGTGGCTCATGAGATCCTCTTCGGTGCACTCTCCTTCATCGCCGATGATTCGGCATGGCTTCGGGATGCGCCCCTCGACGTCGAGGCGCTTCCGAGTCGCGGGGCTACGCACTTCCGTGCCAGTTCCTGCGGCGTTCTTCTTCTCCAGCCATCGACCCCGGTGTCGATCTTCGCCCCCCTCACGCGCTGCAGCAAGTGATCCGGTCGTTCGCGGCTCCAGTGTTGGGTGCGACACGCCCTAGGGCGACAAAACATGTCCTCTCAAGTGGCGGTGCTTGAATCGGTTGTGGTCCCGCCATCATCCCAGTGCTTGGAGTCGGTTCCGATTGAACTACCTTCCGAGTACCAGGGTCACGGGCCTGCAGCCGAAGTAATCATGGCCAATTCCCACGAAAGTCCCCTCGGGACTGGTCAGAACGAGCGTGAGTTCGGAGAATCATCCGGCGCTCGTCGTCAGCACCATCGTTCTTCCAGTCGACGCACTCGCCAGAGCAACGTCGAGGTGTTCCGCACACCCATCCTCAACTTGGCTGCAGCCGCCAGGATAGCCGATTCTCTGCAGCCGACTGGTTCGGAGGCTGGTAGAGGAATCGAGCAGATCTGTGCCTTGTTACATACGGCGCAGCAGCAAAACTCGGCGGTCTCCCAGTCGCACAACAAGATCCCCAACAGTTCCGTTCAAGCGAACACGCATCGGTCGGTTTTCAGTCCCGACTCTCACAAGCGATGCAGAGGGGGCAACCGTTCCAGGGACCCTAGTCGAAATCCGCTTTCCATTCGGTCCCACCCTGAAGATCGTTGCCGTTCGCGTACTCCTCTGCGGAGTGGGCCTTACGGGCCCCGGCATTACGATGATCGCCGTTCGGGCGGTGGCGCGCATGATCCAAGGCCTGACGCAAGAGGGTACATCACTCAGAAGAAGGTCGTTAGAAGTCGAGCCCACCGTGATGGTCACGATAGAGACCGTCCAAGTGGAAGCAGGACTGTTGTTTCTGGTCCTGAGTGCTTCAGTCGGGCCATCCGCTCGGCTGACATCCCTCCCAACTTCCGATTGGCGACGGGAATCAGCAAATTCATAGGAGAGTCCAAACCAGAAACTTGGTTAGACGACTACAGAGTGGCGGTCCAGATCGGTGGCAGAGATGACCATGTCGCCATGAAACATCTCCCACTGATGCTCGACGGTTCGGCTCGAGCTTGGCTAAACCAGTTATCCCCTTCAAGCATTTACAGTTGGGCAGATCTGTCCCGAGTCTTCATCAGGACCTTCGAGGGTACGTGCAAACGCCCTGATGGTCTCATAGAGCTCCAACACTGTGTCCAGAAGCAAAACGAGCCCTTGCGCGATTTCATCCAGCGCTGGACGACCCTCTACCACACGGTGGAGAATGTTACAGAGCACCAAGCAGTCTGCGCCTTCAAGGCAGGCGTTCGGTACAGATATTTATACCTGAAGTTTGGTCGGACAGGCGACATCTCCATGAGCAAGATGATGGAGATAGCCGCGTGCTATGCAAATGGCGAAGAGGAGGACCGCATACGTAGCGGCAAACATAAGTCAGTCGCCGATGGAGATGGGTACAATAGTCGAAAGCAGAAGCAGAAAGCTCAATCCGCTCCGCAAGCAGAGGCGGCAGTCGTTACAAATGCTAAGTTCAAAGGCAAGGGGAAAGCACAGTACACCCCAAGAAGAGACAGTCAGGAAATTCCATCCTAGATCAACCGTGTCCAATCCACACGAAGACGGATGAAGAAGGCAATGTCATATTGCCTAAGCATACCACTCGGTAGTGTCGCCTCCTGATCCAAGGATTCGGTGAAGGACAACCGAGTGAGAAAGACACCGAGCAAGATGATGAGGACAAGGAGGATTCGTTCCCTCAAGTCCATGCAACGTTAATGATTTTTGCTGATGTGGAAAGCAAAAGTCGACTGAAGCTGGTCAACAGGGAGGTAAACATGGCAACCCCATCCACTCCCACGTTCCTCAAGTGGTCACATACTGCAATCACCTTTGATCAGTCAGACCACCCAGAACACGTACCCACCCCAGGGAGGCAAGCTCTGGTTGTCGACCAGGTGGTGGAAGGAGTTAGGCTGCGCAAAGTCCTCATGGACGGCGGTAGCGGCTTGAATATCATGTACGCCGATACTCTCAAGGGAATGGGCATACCGATGTCCAGACTTAGCGAGAGCAGTATGTAGTTCCATGGAGTCGTCCGAGGAAGAGAGGCCAAATCACTCGGCCAGATTGTGTTGGATGTCGTTTTCGGCTCTGACAAGAACTTCTGCAAAGAGAAGTTAACATTCGAGGTGGTAGACTTCCAGAGTGCATACCATGCGATTCTGGGCCGTCCGGCATATGCGCGTTTCATGGCCCGTCCATGTTACGTCTATTTGAAGTTGAAGATGCTCGGTCCAAAAGGTGTGATTACTGTCACAGGCAATCGGCAGCGGCCGAGGAGTGTCTGCAGCAGGGGTCGAGAATTGCAGATCATTAGATGGCTGTACTCGAGTTGGATGAGTACAAGAAGACCGCCGACCCCGCTGACCTGATGCATTCAAAGAAGACAACTTCCGAGTCCGCATTCCAGTCGGCGGGAGACACGAAGAAAGTAAGCATCCACCCGACGGATGCCACCACCGCCCAACAAACATCTCCACCACCCTTGATCCAAAATAGGAAGCCGAGCTCATCCAATTCCTCCATGAGAACTGGGACATTTTTGCATGGAAGCCTGCTGACATGCCAGGTGTACCCAGGGAGTTGGCTGAGCACCGACTGCATGTGGATCCTGCCGCTCGGCCTGTCCGAGAACGCCTACGTCGGTCCGCCGTGCACAAGAGGTAAGCAATCGGAGAGGAGGTGGCTAAACTTTTGGCAGCCAACTTCATTCGGGAGGTACACCGCTCCGAGTGGCTTGCTAATGTTTTCATGGTGCCCAAGAAGGACAAGTCTCTCCATATGTCCATCGATTTCAAGCATCTTAATAAGGTCTGTCCGAAAGACCACTTCCCGCTCCCCCGCATTGATCAAATCATTGATTCGACTGCGGGTTGCGAGTGCTTATCCTTCCTTGATGCCTATTCGGGCTATCATCAGATCCGTCTGTATGGTCCAGATGAATTAAAAACAGCCTTCATCACCCCATTCGGGTGCTTCTGTTACATCACTATGCCATTCGGTTTGAAGAATGCAGGAGCAACTTTTATGCGAATGATCCAAAAATGCCTCCTAGACCAGATCGGTCGAAATGTGGAGGCATATATGGATGATATCGTCGTCAAGTCACGCAAAGGTTCCGACCTGCTTACTGACTTGGCAGAAACATTCGCCAACCTACGTAGGTACGATATCAAGCTCAACCCAGCCAAGTGTTCATTCGGCGTTCCCAGCGGGAAGTTACTCGGTTTCTTCGTTTCCGAACGAGGGATCGATGTCAACCCCGAAAAGATCGGGACCATTGTTCGAATGGAGCGGCCGGTAAGAGTCCATGATGTTCAAAAGCTCACAGGTTGCCTAGCGGCTTTGAGCAGGTTTATCGCTCAACTCGGCGAGAAGGCGTTACCTCTGTACCGACTCATGAAGAAGTCAGATACCTTCGAGTGGAAAGATGAAGCCCAAATCGCATTCGACGACCTCAAAGCCCTGCTTTCCACCCAGTCGGTTCTTACTACCCCGCTCAGTAAAGAACCCCTTCTTTTGTACATCGCGGCTACAAATCAAGTCGTCAGCACCGTTCTGACAGTCGAACGCGAAGAAGAAGGCAAGGCGTACAAGGTTCAGCGGCCAGTATATTATGTTTCCGAAGTCCTGACTCCTTCCAAGTAGAGGTATCCCCATTATCAGAAGCTTATTTATGGGATCTACTTGACTGCAAAGAAGGTGGCTCATTACTTCCAAGACCACTCGGTATCTGTTATATCTGATGCTCCGTTGTCGGAAATTATCCACAATCGGGACGCATCAGGCCGAGTGGCAAAGTGGGCAATGGAGATGCTATACTGCGACATCAAGTTCGAAGCCAGGAAAGCTATAAAGTCTCAAGCTCTTGCTGACTTCATAGCAGAATGGGTAGAACAACAGCAACCGACTCACATCTACTCGGCTCATTGGACCATGTTCTTCGATGGGTCCAAGATGTTTAATGGCTCCGGCGCCGGCGTAGTGCTCATATCCCCGAAAGGTGATAAACTCAAGTATGTGTTGCAGATCCATTTTGATTCTTCCAACAACGAAGCAGAGTACGAAGCTCTCCTTTATGGGTTGCGCATGGCCATCACACTCGGCGTCCGTTGCCTGATGGTCTATGGCGACTCAGATCTAGTGGTTAATCAAGTAATGAAGGAGTGGGATGTAAGGAACCCCACCATGACTGCATACTGCAACGCAATAAGGAAGCTCGAAAAGAATTTCGAAGGTCTGGAACTTCACCATGTTCCCCGACTGAAAACCAAGCAACAGTTGAATTGGCAAAACTTGGATCCACTCGGAGACCTGTCCCGAGTAATGTCTGCCTCGAGCACCTACACCTCCCCTCGGTAAAAGAAGATCCTTTTACAGAAGAACCTGTGCAACCGATGAGCTCAACAGATCAGACTGAAGTCGAAGTTCCTGCTGTAGTTGACCTGGTCATGGAGATTCTAGCTGTCATTCCCGAATGGACTGTGCCTTTCATTGCGTACATCCTGAGGCAAGAGTTACCAGAAGACGAGGTCCAAGCTAGGCAGATCGTTCGCTGGTCGAAGTCCTTCACCGTAATTGATGACCAGTTATACTGAGAAAGTGCTTCAGGCGTCCTTCAGCGCTGTATCTCTCCTGAGGAAGGACAGTTAATTTTGGAAGAAATCCATTCGGGAACCTGCGGTCATCATGCCTCCTCAAGGGCGATCGTCGCCAAAGCATTCAGAGCTGGTTTCTTCTGGTTGCAAGCGAATGAAATGGCAAAAGATATAGTCGATCGTTGCGAGGGTTGTCAGTTCTATTCAAACAAGTCCCACAAGCCAACGTCCACGCTGAAGACAATTCCCCTTGCTTGGCCATTCGCCGTGTGGGGATTAGATACAGTCAGACCATTCAGAACAGGCCAAGGAGGATTCACCCATCTGTTGGTAGCAGTCGACAAATTTACCAAGTGGATTGAAGCCAAGCCGATAAAGAAGCTTGATGCCCTTACGGCCATCAAATTTATCAGACATCATCACTATATACGGGGTTCCACACAGCATAATCACTGACAATGGCACAAACTTTGACTCGGACAGGTTCAAAGGTTTTTGCGCAGGCCAAGGTATCCGAGTGGATTTTGCATCCGTTGCGCACCCCCAAACAAACGGACCAGCGGAGCGGGCGAATGGACTCATCCTTCAACGGTTGAAGCCTCGACTCCTGCGGGAAGTTGCGCATGCCGCCGGCGCATGGGTCACCGAGCTGCCTTCGGTGCTGTGGGGCCTCCGAACAACTCCGAATAGATCGACAGGGCGATCCCTGTTTTTCCTCGTTTATGGAGCAGAGGCAGTCCTTCCGAGTGACTTGCTTCACAACTCTCCACGAGTCGAACTCTTCTCCGAAGCCGAAGCAGAGCAAGCCAGGCAAGACGGAGTGGACCTTTTAGAAGAGGAGCGCGAGATGGCATTGATCCGTTCAACAATTTATCAACAAGATCTGCGGAGATTTCATGCGCGGCACGTTAGGAGCCGCACGTTCCAAGCAGGCGACCTGGTGCTCTGAGTGGATAAACAGAGACCACACAAGTTGGCTCCCGCCTGGGAAGGACCGTTCATTATTTCTAAGGTGTTGAACAATGGAGCATATCGACTCTACAACCTCGACAGGGAAACGGACGAGCCACGAGCATGGAATGGAGATCTACTGAAGTGCTTCTACACATAACCGCCGACAAAGACGATGTAAAGAACAAGTATCATCGAAGTAATACAAAGCGGACTAATTTCTTGCCGATTCAAAGTTCTTCCGCGTTTGCAGACTCCGGTCTGAAAAACTAACTCCGAGTGTGCGCCAAAAGTCACACTCGGGAACTTAGCTGCGACCCAGAGTCGCCTAAGTAAACAATTCACTCCGAGTATGCACGAAAAGTCACACTCGGGGACTTAGCTGCGACTCAGAGTCGCCTAAGAAAAGAGCTTCCTCCGAGTGTACACTCGAGATACACTCGGAGGCTTAGCAGACCCTCATTGAGGCTCATGTGGATGTGAAGACAACTGACAACTACATGAGTAACAACTCACTCCGAGTGTGCATGAAAAGTCACACTCGGAGACTTAGCTGCGACCCAGAGTCGCCTAAGTAAAAACTCGCTCCGAGTGTGCACTAAAAGTCACACTCGGGGACTTAGCTGCGACCCAGAGTCGCCTAAGTAAAAACTCGCTCCGAGCGTGCACCAAAAGTCACACTCGGAGAGTTAGCTGCGACCCAGAGTCGCCTAAGTAAAAACTCGCTCTGAGTGTGCACTACAAGTCACACTCCAGGACTTAGCTGCGACCCAGAGTCGCCTAAGTAAAAACTTGCTCCGAGTGTGCACCAAAAGTCACACTCGGGGACTTAGTTGCGACCCAGAGTCGCCTAAGTAAAAACTCGCTCCGAGTGTGCACCAAAAGTCACACTCGGGGACTTAGTTGCGACTCAGAGTCGCCTAAGTAAACAACTTGCTCCGAGTGTGCATTTCAAGTCACACTCGGAGACTTAGATGCGAACCAAAGTCGCCTAAGTAAAAAGCTTCCTCCGAGTGGGCACTCGAGATACACTCGGAGGCTTAGCAGACCCTCATTAAGGCTCATGTGGATGTGAACACAACTGACAACTACATGCTCCGCATGTTTGCCATTTGCTTCACCAAGAGATGCCCAAACAAAAACCATGAGCCAAAATCGTGTCAAAAAAAACTCAGCGAAAGAAGAGCAAAATATCCGTTTCGAATTCAAATTGGTCCTACGATCAGTCGGCTCGGTGTGAATCAAGTTTATCCACACCGAGCCACGAATGTATCGGCCAACAGCAGTAGCCAAAGTTTAATACAGACTCCACTCGGCATATCGAGGTAAATGTGCGTTCAGCATAAAGTTTATCAAGCGTCGCCGGGACAGGCAGGCTCCACAAAGGTGTCGAGGCCGATTCCATCTGCAATCCGAGTGGCTGTGTCGAGGAAGGTCTCCATGAAATCTTCAAATCAAAGCTTCTTGGTGTTGGCGACCTGCAACGTCTTTAGCTTGTCTTCACGAGCTTCCTTGCAGTGCACTCGGACCAGAGACAGCGCCACGCCCGCACCACACTGAGTGGTAGACTTCTTCCATGCCTGCACTCTTCTTGGAACGTCATCCAGTCGAGTCATCAACCCCTCTATCTCGTCGCGGGAGTCATCTTCAGGCCAAAGCTCCTTGTCGATTCGGCCGACAACTCCTCTCAGGCGACCAATGAAAGGACCCACCCTGTTAAGGCGAGAATTCACTTGGAACATGTCCCGGTTAGCTTCATCGCCAAGTGGAACATTCGGTTGCCTAAGCGACCGTTCAATTTCGGCTGTTTCGGCCTCAACGTCCCGACAGAAATCTGCAAAGAAAAGACAGGGAGAAAATAAGCGTCGGGTGAACTCCAAAGTCAAAAAGCACTCGGCAAGCAACTTACCACCAAGCAGTGCGACCATATTCTTCGCCCAGTCGCCGACGTAGTTCTCCTACGCTCTGCACCGAGTGTTCATCAACTTAAGCTGGCCCATCCATTCGGATCTCTCCCTCTTCATTTTTTCTACTTCGGCTAGCAGTGCCTTGTTAGCCTCCCGAGATTCCTCCAAAGATTTTTCTCGTTCAGCGAGAGCCTCCTTCATGCCAGCCAGGTCATTCGCAGCTACCTCCAAGTCGGCAGCAAGTTGAGTCTTCTCAGCCTTCAGAGCATTATAGGCCGATCCCATTTCACAAGTCTTCTGTCAAAGAGACACAAAGGGAGGATCAGCCAGATTCAACAAGGAAAAAGTCTCGACAGATATGACAAAACAATCAAAACTCAAGATTCTTCAAACCCCTGCCGATGCAAGCAATCGACAGTGGTCTCGGGGACTACACCCAGTGGGTTCACTTAGAGTGACCCCACTGGTATGAAACTCGAACAGGTCGATCCCATTGAGCTCCATAGCAAACCAACAACACTATGAGATTACTATTAATCGACCCGAGTAACACTACTCTTGGGGACTACACCCAGTGGGTGCACTCGGCGTGCTCCCACTAGTACCATTCGGGCATATCAGCTCTGATCTGTACAGATTATGGAAAACACATATAAAGACAACTACCGGCGCAAGCACTCGGCAGAAGTCTCGGGGACTACACCCACTGGGTTCACTCGGAGTGAACCCACTACAAAATCAACCTACTGTATCCGAGTATCTCGCTGAAACCCCCAGTGGGCACCAAGAGGAATGTAAACACTTACTAGCGCACTTACTCGGATATCATCCCGAAGCTCCAAGCTCTTCTTGTACACAGACGCAATGGAGTCATATGCTCCCTTGGCGTCACCCACCATGAGCTCCACTTGTACCATGGCGTCCTTGGCGGCTCCTACTTGATCTTCCGGGAGGCGTCGTGCATCATATTGAACAGCCGACGAACCCGGCGTGGCAGAAGGCGCCGTAGGTATCCCGGGCTCCCTGGGCATCCCGAGCTCTGCTCTAGTCGGTTCCGCTGTCAGGGCCACCGTCTCAGTCGGCGGCACGTTCATGGCGGGATTGGCAGCAGGTTGGATAACCCCAGGGACAGGCGCCAAAGCTGGTTCCGACCTCCTTTGGTCGTCGTCGTCTAGATGGATCACCTCCGAGGGAAGCCCGACTGAGCAAAATAAAAATAAAGAAAAAGGTCAAGATCAAAGACAGCACTCGCGAAACGGTAATACAGCTCTAGGAGTCGTGACAACTTACCTTGCTGGGACGTGGCGGCGTTATCAGTGTCCATGGGATCATCATCCTGGCGCGGCAGAGAGGTGGCGGAGGTAGCAGCTCTGTTGAGTGAAATCCACTCGACGGATAAACATGAATTCCCAAAAAGAAGAGTTCAATCAGATACTGAAGGAAGATGGAAGAGTAAAGATACTTACGCTGAGGCAACCGGAACAGCGATCCTCATCCGGGGTAAGGCTTTCCGAGGTTTAGACCCGCTAGGTTTAGCCACCTTGGACGGCTGGTTCACGGGTTCGGCAGAAGCACCCCTGGTTCTCTTCACACTCCGAGCACTCGGGGCCACGGGAGGAGCCGGTGGAGCAGCGGGGTCATGACGGCGCTTGGTTCGGTATTTTGGTGGTGAGGGTGACGAGCTCTGCTCTCCACTCTCCTCCTCCTCCTCTTCTGTCTCCTCCTCCGTCTCCCCACTGTCAGAGACGTACTCGGCGCTATCCGCGCTGCCCTTCATGCTGCCTTCCTCTTCCTCGACTGGATTCCCATTCGAGATTGCAGAATGCCAGTTCGTCCACTCCTGCACAAAACATAGTCGGCAACGTCAGTCAGCGAGACAAGAAAAGAGATAAAACTGAGAAGGTGAAAAGCACTCGACGACATGTACTCACTTCATTCTGAGGAGGATTTTCGGCGCGGAAGGCCTTCACCCGCCGAGCTCCCACGGGGTTATCACATGTGCCCGTGATGCTGCGGACCCATGCACTCATGGTCTCCTCACTCACGTCTTCAGGATGGGACCGAGTGGTGTCCGAAGGCCCCGTGTAATGCCACATAGCGTGGTCTCTGGCCTACAGCGGCTGGATGCGTCGACCAGAAAAGTCTCCAGCAGGTCCATGCCGGTGACTCCCCTCCGGACGACGGCTATCAGCGCGTCGACCAAAGGCTGGATCTGGGTTCTTTCTCCCTTAGAGAGCGCAAGCTTCCTGGGAGGGCCCGGACGGTCTAAACTGAAGGGTGGCAACCCACTCGAAGCATTCGGGCACGCAATATCCTGGCAATAGAACCAGGACGATTGCTAGTTCCTAACCGACTCGGATAGCTGAAGCGAGGGATAGCTACTCTTCGTTTTCTTCTGAAATCCTAAACCCCCGCAGAGCTGGAGGATGTGTGTCTTATCATCGGACTGGCTAAGCTTCTTAACAGTCTGAGATCTAGCGGAGAAAACATACTTGAAGAGCCCCCAGTGGGGAGGACATCCTATGAAGCACTCGCAGAGGGTGATGAATGCGGAAAGATGGGCTATCGCATTCGGAGGAAAGTGATGGAGCTGCGCCCCGAAGGAATTCATGATACCTCGGAAGAAAGGATGGGGAGGCAAGGAGAAACCTCTGGCCACGTGGCTGAGCAACAGAACGCGCTCCCCCTCCTTCGGTGCCGGCTCCGTCTCGCCTTCCGGCAGCCTCCAGGACTTGTTGACGACCATGCCGTGCTCCACCAGCTCCAACACATCGTTCTCCGTCAGCGAGGAGGGGAGGAAGTCCCCCTGGATGCAGCCCGCCGGCAACGCCCGCTGCCATCGCTGAGTGGAGGCCGCCCCCCTTCTTCTTCTTCTTCGCCTCGAGCTTGCTGGTCTGCCCCTTCGTCATGGCGAGGGCGACAGTTCCGCAGGGGAGGAGGGGAAGGAGGTGGCTTGGGGTGTGCGGAGAGTTGTAGGGGAGGGCGAGATTAACGGGAGGAGGATGAGCAGCACAACAGGAAGGTCCGCCGGGGAAGCTTTAATAGGCCTCCGATTGAATCACCTACAGGTGGGCCCAGGATCTTATCCCCCCAACCGTCCGCTGCAAGATTAGTGGAGAAGATAACGGCGCGGTAATCGAGGAGGAGAAATCTACTCGATGGCGATGTGGTCATCCCCGCTGAGCGCGCGGCAACCGAAATTTGAGGATCCCGGAAAATCCGGCGCTGTTAGTATGACCGGTCACGTTGAAAGATTCCGCAGAAGCAATCGGTCCCTCACGGTTCGTTTCGCTTGCATATTCTCTCAGATCGCTAGCCGCAAGGATAAAATGGATCGAAGCAGACAACGCTAAGATCACCTCAATACCAGTCGGCTCCAAACTCCGGACATCACTTCATCGTTCCAACCCCGATCCATTCGGGGACTAATGATGGGGTTATAGTCCCAAGGTAGGGTCATAGGTCTGCCCTATAGGTCCTACCCAAGGACTACCCTTCATAGAGGACGAAGCCCTTAGACAGTTCCGACTGAACTAAAGGCGCCCCCGTCATCCAGTCGGCGACGATCCACTCGGAGCATATCTAACGTACCGACTGGAATTCACTCTGTACATCGTAACCTCCCAGGAGGGCAACGGTCATACGTTTTCATACACCATTATTAGCATTTAAATCTTACATTACTTGTAACATAAGCGTTTACTCGCCACTACTCCACCCCTGTCCATCGGGCCATTATGAAGGGCAGCGCACTCTATATAAGCCACCCTTCACCACTGGTACGGGGGTTGGCACTTGCTGTAATCCCACAATTCATTCGACACAAAGCTCCCAAGAGCACTGAGACGTAGGGCTTTTACCTCTACCGTAGAGGGGCCTGAACTCATACATCCTCGCCGTAGCTAAGGCTCTGCCCATATACTTTCGTACCCCATACTTCTACTGTCAGACTTATACCCCGATAGGCACCGATTTTGCAGGTTTAGCTTTGGACAAAGATATTTTGTGGGAGAATGCGTGCGTATTTTTGTTGGCTACTTCTAATCTCTTGAGCAACCAATTTATCATAATACCCGATCCCCTTTTAATAGTATTGGATTTCCTATGGACTCAAAGTGATTTCTCAAAAATGTAAAATGTAGAGTCTTCTTGTTGAAGCTTGAGCCAATCCTATTCCTTTCCTTGCATCAAGGGGCATCTCCTCACAATCATATAGCCAAGGCATTTTTGAACTTTTCTGAAATATACTTGGATAAGATCATTAGTCCAATGATTATGTTGTGGTTAATTCCCAAAACCACCTGAGTGAGCAATTGTGCTTTCATGTGGCGACGGGAAGATGTCAGTGATAGATCACCATTACAATCCCCCGCGCAGCTGTTAATACGTCGCCCTCGACGCAACTCACCCCGACCCTCGACACCTCTTCGGCCTCCTGTTGACCGAAAATGTGCTCTTCGGCCTTCCAGAGGCCGACGGGATCATAGTTTTGTAAATTATGAGTTAGATCTTATATTTTCTGATTTTGTTATAAAAAACACCATATTTGTCTTGATCGGGTGTATTTAAATGTGTCGTTGTTTTGTTCCTGCGTGGGTATGGTGTTTGGCGACCTTCCCGTGCGTTCAACGAACTCCACCCCTATGTTCGTGGGTGAGCACAAATGACATCTCCTCCTCCCCCCTTCATTTGCTATGTTCTGGTCTTCGTGCCGATGAAACTTGCTAGCTATAGGTAGATTAAATAATTAGTATGCGTGACGAGTATGTGTCTCCCGTTCGAAAGGGTTACAATTATAAATATCCTTGGATTTGCATATATTTATAACCGTGATTCTTTCAAATTGTCCAACATTATCCATGGACAGCCAGAGTATGTGTAGATTGGGTTTGTTTTCTCATATGCTTTTCTTTGGATCCGATGCATAATTTCGTAAGTGCCTCCCTGTTGTTTACACATCCTCTTTATTTATTGTCGAGACGTGTATTACGAGAACAACGGGGAGGTGCTGCCAAAATTTTGTGTCAGATCCGGAGCAGAGCATGGGAAAACGAAACCAATCTACACATACTCGGGTTGGATTAGGACCTATCTTTACCTATTAGCGTGTAGGTTGGAGGGACGTAATAAAACTGACAAACTTGATTAAGTGATGAATATATATACTGAATTATATACATATTTATATATATACACACACATATATATATGTATATGTATGTATATATATATATTTCTTGTGTGTTTAGAGCTAGGCAAAATGAGTGATCGTGCGTGGATGTACACCGGTCACACTAGTAAGAAAGAGATGACCAAAGAATGGTTAACAAAAACCACGGAGTTTGTGAAAGCCGCATTTGCAAATGGCCAGAGAAAAACCTAGTGCCCCTGTCCTGGGTGCGACAAATTTAAAAAGTGGACACACGATGAAATGGGTAAACACGTGTAGAAGAGGGGTTTCACGTCTGATTATATGGTGTGGACATTTCATGGTGAGTTTGTCCAACATACTAGAGTTGAGGCGGTTAGTCATCGCACCGACAAACATGGTACCGGGATCGAAGACATGGTGCAAGACTTTGATGATGCTCGGGATTCGGCGATGAGATGGAGGAATCTGCAAAGGCCTTCTATGAAATGTTGGAGTCTTCAAAACGTCCTCTCCACGACCACATTGAGCTTTGTCAGCTAGGTGCCACCACACAAGTAATGGCTCTGAACTCTCAATTCAACTTGGGCAGAGAATGTTACAATGCGATGATGACACTATTTGGACGCTTCCTACTCAAAGGCCATGGCATGCGTGCAAACCTATACCAGTCGGACAAAATACCCCGTGTACTTAAGATGCCCTATGAGAAAGGATATGCCTTATTTAGGCTTGACACTAGTAGGAGAAAGCCTACTAGTAGCGCTGGTTTTACCCCTACCAGTAGCACTAGTGGCAGTGCTACTGCTAACATGTTACAACTAAGTATATAGCAGTAGCGCTTTTCCATCCAACACTACTAGTAAGTAAAGTTAGTAGTAGCGCTTTGACAGCGAGCGGTACTATTAACTATTTGTAGCACTGCTCTATAAAAAGCGATGCTGATTACTAGCACTGCTACTAAACCCCAACCAACGCTATAGCTAAGGTCTCCTGAGTTCACATTTTTATTCCTCCTCTACGTATTTGTGCATGTTCTATACAGTAGTTTCATTAGATCATAGTAAACATACATTATTCGCATCATATCATACACATACAATAGTCTCGTCATACCATCATCATAACCATCATCATTATCCAACACAAATATCATCAGATGTCGAAAATAGCGATACACAAGTTATGGCACACCCACAATTTTCATCATCTATATCTAAACCATGATGTATAAGAGAAGAGCGATCAACATGAGCAAGAGCGCGACTATGTAGTACTTCTTGAGGCAGCGGTTTCGCTCCCTCTCTTGCCGTAGCATCCACCTCAAGTAACTATGTTCCGCTTCGGCTTTGCTGTTAAACCCTCTGTGGCTAGCCCCCGGGTACCTGTCCACCTGGGTGTGAGCATCTGGCCAGTGGTCGTACACTCCTGGAACCCTCCCAATGAATACGACGTAGCCGTCCTTCCCCATCTCCGATCTATGTACCTGCATCGTAAGTTGATGAATTCAACGATAATATGCAACATAATGTACTTGATAAACACAAAGAGGCATAGTTAGTAAAAATAATTAACAAAGTTCCTCATACACAAGCGAATTAACCAGAGCGATGTATACGCTAGTTCATAGAAAGCCGGTAGTACTAATTATAAACACACATTGTCATCGTCAATCACTCCTCCGTGTCGGCGCCCCAATCTTCATAGTCAATGATGAATGACCCGAGCTTGTTGAAAGGATTTAGGTTTAGATGCTGAGCGCATTGCAGTTCTCGGACATTCTCCCGCCTCATTGGCCCATGGAAGAACATCCCTGTTTGTTCAACGACCTCCTTCGTGATCACTTGGGCAAGTTCACACTATATGTGATAAAGCTCATCTCGAATTCGATGATCCTGTGTCCTTCCTATGCTTGTGGTCCAGCTGACAATCTCGGCATTGCCGAAAGAAGCTGACATGCGAAGGCGTTGTATATCCCTTCTGTACTCAATCATGTGATGCGTGAGGTAGAATGCATCAGCCTTACTACTGTTCGGTTGCTGGATTCAGGAGAAGTCAGTCTTATGGACAAAAGTCGGCGCTTGATTCATGTACCTTTTCACCTGGATATATCCACCAGTAAGGTTGAAGGTTAAAATGGCACTATCGAGAACACTCTTTATGTGTGTGTAATCCTTTTTCTTGATGTTCTTTGATGAGTCCAAGTATATAGCATGGGAGTATTGTGGGTACAGACAGATGAGGACGCCCCCTGCTGTGCAAAATAGGTACACCTGAAATCAGCCTCAATGCTTGCAAAGGAATGATCAACACTTACGAAAGGATATCCGCGGATGACTTACGTGGGATGATTTGGCAAGAGAATTTTTTTCCTTGTCCTTATTAGTGATCATGAAATCATGGATGACTTACGTGGGATAATTATCACGGTGCTCTTTGCAGACTGCCAAGAAGCTCTCGTGCGTATAATACGGGTCCGCGACGTAGATATATTATATGTTCTCGCGCCTGATGATGTAGTTGAGATATAGCGCATACTGGCGGGTGAACTGAAAATCCAACTTGGTCATCTGGAACATTTCGTAGATGTAGTCAAATCACAGGAAGAATTTATCCGTGGGCCATCTGTCGACATATGACATCGCACCCTGAACTTGAGCTCCGTAAAGCGGGTATCCTGGTTTTCCGTGCTGAGAAGTCTTCTCTCTATGGCCATCACATCATCATGAAGTCTCCTTGGATCATTGTTCAGTATGTTCTCTAGCGCTTTCTGAGGTAGGATCGGGTGGCCAGCGACATGGAAACGACTGCTACGCCAACAAAAGTTCTTCCCGGCAATGGTGCCAGAAATCCTTCTATCATCTCTTGAGCTTGTGTTGGTTTTTCCCTTGAAGAGGAAAGGGCGATGCAGCATAGGAGCAGTAAGTATTTCCCTCAGTTGGAGAACCAAGGTATCAGTCCAGTAGGATAATCGCGTCAAGTCCAGAGTACCTGCGCAAACACAAAATAGCTTGCACCCAACGCTATAAAGGGGTTGTCAATCCCTTCAAGATTGATTGCAAAGTGAGATCTGAAGGAGGAAAGTGCAACGAAGTAAAAGTGTAAGGCTGAAAATATGGCGTGGATTGGACCCGGGGGCCATAGTGTTCACTAGAGGCTTCTCCCAAAATAGCAAATATTACGATGGGTGAACAAATTACTGTCGAGCAATTAATAGAACCGCGCAAAGTCATGACGATATCTAAGGCAAGGATCATACATATAGGCATCACGTCCGAGACAAGTAGACCGATACTTTCTCCATCTACCACTATTACTCCACAAATCGACCGCTATCCAGCACGCATCTAGTGTATTGAGTTCATGACGAACAGAGTAACGCCTTAAGCAAGATGACATGATGTAGAGGGATAATCTCAAACCAATGATGAAAACCCCATCTTTTTACCCTTGATGGCAACAACATGATGCGTGCCTCGCTACCCCTTCTGTCACCGGGTGAGTTCACCGCACGGTATGAACCCAAAACCAAGCACTTCTCCCATTGCAAGAATCATAGATCTAGTTGGCCAAACAAAACCCACAACTCGAAGAGAATTACAAGGATATGAAATCATGCATAAGAGAGATTAGAAGAAACTCAAATAAGATTCATAGATAATCTGATCATAAATCCACAATTCATGGGATCTCGACAAACACACCGCAAAACAAGATTACATCGGATAGATCTCCATGAAGATCATGGAGAACTTTGTATTGAAGATCCAAGAGAGAGAACAAGCCATCTAGCTACTAGCTATGGACCCGTAGGTCTATGGTGAACTACTCAAGCATCATCGGAGAGGTCATGGTGTTGATGAGGAAGCCCTCCGTATCTGAATCCCCCTCTCGCAGGGCACCAGAACGTGCTCCAGATGGGATCTTGCGGAGACAGAAGCTTGCGGCGGCGGAAAAGTATTTTCGATGATCTCCTAATTTTTTTCTGGGATTTTAGGGAATATATAGGCCCAAAAACTAGGGAAGAGGAGGTCCAGGGGGCCCACAAGCGTGGGAGGCCCAGCCTCCCCCCTGGCCGGGGCTAGGTGGCTTGTGGGGTCCCTGGGGACCCCCTGCCTTGGTTCTCAAGTCTCCCGATCTTCTTCTGTTTCGGAAAAAATCTTTTCGGGGATTTTATTCCGTTTGGACTCCGTTTCAAATCTTCCTCTGAAAAGGGTCAAAAACTCGAAAAAAACAGGAACTGGCACTTGGCACTGAGTTAATAAGTTAGTCCCAAAAAAGATATAAAAGGCATATAAAACATCCAAAGCTTGACATGATAATAGCATGAAACCATCAAAAATTATAGATACGTTGGAGACGTATCAAGCATTCCCAAGCTTAACTCGTGCTCGTCCTCGAGTAGGGAAGTGATAAAGACCGAATTTTTGATGTGGAATGCTACCTAGCATATTTGTCCTTTGTAACTTCTTTCATGTGACATGAATGTTCAGATCCGTAAGATTCAAAACAATAGTTTGCTATTGACATGAAAACAATAATACTTCAAGCAAACTAGCAAGGTAATCATGAACTTTCAAAATAACAAGGCCAAAGAAAGTTATCCCTACAAAATCATATAGTCTGGCTATGCACAACTCCTCACACAACTAATATAAATCATGCACAACTCCGGTATTGGACAAGTAATTATTTTCACACTCTTACTTTCTCAAACCTTTTATAACTATCACGCAATACATGAGCGTGAGCCATGGATATAGCACTATAGGTGGAATAGAGTGTGGTGGTGGTTGTGAGACAAAAAAGGAGGAGATGGTCACATTGACTCGGCGTATCAAAGGGCTGTGGAGATGCCCATTAATAGATATCAATGTGAATGAGTAGGGATTTCCATACAAGGGATGCACTAGAGCTATAAGTATGTGAAAGCTCAAAAGGAGAACTAGTGGGTGTGCATCCAACTTGCTTAGGGATTTCCATACAAGGGATGCACTAGAGCTATAAGTATGTGAAAGCTCAAAAGGAGAACTAGTGGGTGTGCATCCAACTTGCTTGCTCACGAAGACCCAGGGCAATTTGAGGAAGCCCATCATTAGAATATACAAGCCAAGTTATATAATGAAGATTCCCACTAGCATATGGTGGTGACAAAGCAAGAAGCTCTCAATCATGAAGAACATGGTGCTATTATGAAGCACAAGTGTGGAAAAAGATAGTAGCATTGTCCCTTCTCTCTTTTTCTCTCTTCTCATTTTTTTATTTGGGCTCTTGGCCTCTTTTTTTATTTGGGCTCTTTGGCCTATTTTTTTTATTTCCTCACATGGGACAATGCTCTAATAATGATGATCATCACACTTTTATTTACTCACAGCTCAAAGCTCAAAATGATGATGACTCTATAGGAAATGCCTCCGGTAGTGTACCGGGATGTGCAACGATCTAGCTTGGCGTGTGACATTGAAACATTTCGCTAGTTATCTTACGATCATGCAATGCCAATATGAGAGTGACGACACAAGTCATGAGACGGAACGGTGGGAGTTGCATGGCAATATATCTCGGATTGGCTATGAAAATGCCATAGTAAGTAGGTATGGTGGCTGTTTTGAGGAAGCCATATGGTGGGTTTGTGTACCGACGAGAATTGCGCGACACTAGAGAGGATAGCAATGGTGGAAGGTGAAAGTGCATCTATACCATGGACTCACATTAGTCATGAAGAACTCACATACTTGTTGCAGAAGTTTTTATTAGTAATCGAAACAAAGTGCTGAACGCATACTCCTAGGGGAAGTGTTGGTAGGTGTTAACCATCGCGCGATCCCGACCTCAACACAAAGGATGACAATCAATAGATCAATTATGCTCCGACTTCCTAACATAGCGGTTCACCATGCGTGCATGCTACGGGAATCACTAACTTCAACACAAGTATTTCTAGATTCACAACACCCTACTAAAATAGCTCTTAATATCACCAAATCCATGTCTCAAAACTAATTGAGAGGAATCAAGACTTCTCTTTCTACTCAATGCACATGAAGATGGAGGTTTTTGTATCCTCTTTGGGTACCTATCACCTTTGGGACTACTTTCATAGCATAAGCTAACTACCAAGTCACGCACTGCCGTGCTCTAAAAGATCTAAGTGAAGCACATAGAGCAAAATATCTAGCTCAAAAGATATAAGTGAAGCAGATGAGCATTCTAGCAAATTCACGATGAGTGCTTGTCTCTCTCTAAAGGTGTGAAGCAAGGATGATTGTGACACAACAAAAAGAAAATACTCCTAAGATACAAGACGCTCCAAGAAAAACACATATCATGTGGTGAATAAAAATATAGCTCCAAGTAATGTTACCGATGGATTGAAGACGAAAGAGGAGATGCCTTCTCGGGGCATCCCCAAGCTTAGGATTTTTGGTGTCCTTGAATTTGGCTTGGGATGCCTTGGGCATCCCCAAGATTTATCTCTTTCCACTCCTTATCTCTTTGTCCATGAGAACATCACCCAAAACTTGAAAACTTCACAGCACAAAACTTAAACAGAAATCGTGATAACATTAGCACAAGAAAACAAACTACCACCTCTTTAGGTACTGTAGCAATCTTGATTTATATTTATATTGGTGTTGGGCTACTGTATTCTCACTTTTCCATGGCTAGTACCCCCGATACTATCCATTGTTTCATCAAAACAAGCAACCAACTCAACAAAAACAGAATCTGTCAAAAACAGACCAGTCTGTAGCAATCTGTATACTTCGTATACTTCTGTTACCTCAAAAATTCTGAAAACTTACGACTGCCTGGGACAAAGGCATATCAACCAGCAGCAAAACGAATCAACTCAAAATCTCTTTCCGAATAAAAATGAAAAATCATCTCGTGAGCGAAAAGGTTCTGTCTTTTTCCAGCAGGATCAAACAACCCTCACAAAGACTTGTCATAAAGGTTTTGCTTGGCTCAAACAAAAAAATAAACACAAAAAGCACAATAAAAACAGAGTTATGATGGTGTGTACGCAAAAAAATAGAAAGAAAAAGATAAATTCATTGGGTTGCCTCCCAACAAGCGCTATTGTTTAACGCCCTTAGCTAGGCATTGATAATTCAAAGATGCTCACATAAAAGATAGCAATCGGACACGAAGAGAGCATCATGAAACATGTGATAAACACATCTAAGTCTAACATACTTCCTATGCATAGGCATTTTATAGGAAAACAGATTGTCAAGACAACCAGTAGTTACCATATGCAAGGAAGAAGAAAGAGACAATATTAATCTCAACATAACGAGAGGTAATTTGGTAACATGAAAGTTTCTACCACAATATTTTCCTCTCTCATAGCAATTACATGTGGGATCATAATCAAATTCAACAATATAGCTATCACCAAGGATATTCTTTTCATGATCCACATGCATGCAAAGTTGACTCTCTTCAAAAATAGTGGGATTATCATCAACTGAAGTCATGACTTCTCCAAACCCACTTTCAATATTATTGCAAATATCATATTCATCATGAGGTTTGAACAAATTTTCAAGATCATAAGAAAGATCATCACCCCAATCATGATTATTGCAATAAGTAGTGGTCATAGCAAAACTAGCATCCCCAAGCTTAGGGCTTTGCATATTTTTAGCATGATTGTCACTAATAGAATTTATAGTGAACCATTACAATCATGCTTTTCATCCAAGGAGCCCTCGTGAATCACTTCATAAATTTCTTCCTCACAATTTTCAGATTCACGCATCCCAAGCAAAACTCCATAAAGATAGTCAAGTGCACTCAACTCACTAGCAATTGGTTCCACATAAGTGGATCTCTTAAAGAGATTAGCAACTGGGTGAGGATCCATATCAATAGATTTTCAGCAAGCGAAGATGCAAGCATAATGAAGGCACATAGAACTCAAGCAAAGGAAAGGCAAGCGAGAGAAAAGGGCGAACGAAAAAGGCAAACGAAAAAAGGTAAATGAAAAAGGCAAATCTTTTTGTAAATTTTTGTTTTTCAGAAGTGGGGGAGAGAAAAACGAGAGGCAAAAAAGTAAATGCAAGAGATTAGTTTGCGACACTTGCTTGGATGAGTTCTTTAGTTGATTCTCCCCGACAACGGCGCCAGAAATTCTTCTGCTACGGCAACAAAAGTTCTTCCCCCGCAATGGTGCCAGAAATCCTTCTGTCGTCTCTTGAGCTTGCGTTGGTTTTTCCCTTGAAGAGGAAAGGGCGATGCAGCACAGGAGCAGTAAGTATTTCCCTCAGCTTGAGAACCAAGGTATCAATCCAGTAGGAGAATCGCGTCAAGTCGAGAGTACCTGCGCAAACACAAAAGAGCTTGCACCCAACGCTATAAAAGGGTTGTCAATCCCTTCAAGATTGATTGCAAAGTGAGATCTGAAGGAGGAAAGTGCAACGAAGTAAAAGTGTAAGGCTGAAAATATGGTGTGGAGTAGACCTGGGGGCCATAGTGTTCACTAGAGGCTTCTCTCAAAATAGCAAATATTATGATGGGTGAACAAATTACTGTCGAGCAATTGATAGAATCGCGCAAAGTCATGACGATATCTAAGGCAATGATCATACATATAGGCATCACGTCCGAGACAAGTAGACCGATACTTTCTGCATCTACTACTATTAATCCACACATCGATCGCTATCCAGCATGCATCTAGTGTATTGTGTTCATGACAAACAGAGTAACGCCTTACGCAAGATGACATGATGTAGAGGGATAATCTCAAATCAATGATGAAAGCCCCATCTTTTTACCCTTGATGGCAACAACATGATGCGTGCCTCGCTACCCCTTCTGTCATTGGGTGAGGTCACAGCACGGTATGAACCCAAAACCAAGCACTTCTCCCATTGCAAGAATCTTAGATCTAGTTGGCCAAACAAAACACACAACTCGAAGAGAATTACGAGGATATGAAATCATGCATAAGAGAGATCAGAAGAAACTCAAATAAGATTCATATATAATCTGATCATAAATCCACAATTCATCGGATCTTGACAAACACACCGCAAAAGAAGATTACATCGAATAGATCTCCATGAAGATCATGGAGAACTTTGTATTGAAGATCCAAGAGAGAGAAGAAGCCATCTAGCTACTAGCTATGGACCCGTAGGTCTATGGTGAACTACTCACGCATAATCGGAGAGGTCATGGTGTTGACGAACAAGGCCTCCGTATCCGAATCCCCCCCTCCGGCAGGACACCAGAACGTGCTCCAGATGGGATCTTGCGGGGACAGAAGCTTGCGGCGGCGGAAACCTATTTTCTATGATCTCCTGATTTTTTCTAGGATTGTAGGGAATATATAGGCCCAAAACCTAGGGCAGAGGAGGTCCAGGGGGCCCACAAGCCTAGGAGGCCCGGCCTCCCCCCTGGCCGGGGCTAGGGGCTTGTGGGATCCCTGGGGACCCCCTGCCTTGGTTCTCAAGTCTCCCGATTTTATTCCGTTTGGACTCCGTTTCAAATCTTCCTCTGAAAAGGGTCAAAAACACGGAAAAAATAGGAACTGGCACTTGGCACTGAGTTAATAAGTTAGTCCCAAAAATGTAGCGACCCGACTCAAGACGAGTCAAGCCTCTATGTTTCTGTGCTTTCCCTGGATCAGTATGCTGGCACACACAGTACATCAATGTATATATCAAAGTGCAATCACATGTAAATACCGTAAAACTAATATATACCTTAAATTATTCAGCGGAAGCAGTCAAGGGAGTGGAGTCCCAATAAACACCAACGGCAAGTTGAGTGTAGACCGTAACCCTGAATCGTACTCTTACTCGTCGAAGAAAAATATTTGCAACATAAGACGTTACAGCCGTGTAGGTCAGCATATTGAATATGCTGGCAAGTCACATAAGAGAGGGGTAAAATGTCATCTATACTATATGCATATATGGCAGGTGGGGCTATAAGTTTTTAGCGTAAAGCATGTTTTCTCCTACATCAAGAGAGGGCTAAAAGCAAAATGTTACTACATTGTTGGTTGTTAACGCGATGGTTCCGCCAACCAGTTCTCGTACCCGAGTTGTCAATAATTACCCTCATCAAATATATTTAATGGTGTTGAGAAATCCAGATAACTTCAGTTCCTTTGGCTCAAGTTGTCCGTGACCGTGGACACGGCTAATCGATTAGGTTTGAGTACTCTGCAAAGTTTTGCACAGTTCCCCACAAGATTTGATCGCCTCCGTGTATGTCCTCGCACTTCAGGATGTTTGAAGACCGGATGATCAAAACATGGTCTTTCAACGGGTCCCTCTGAATCCCTGTCGGTGCCCATCCAATCCTACCGTTCTTCTACATCTGCTAGCACCGCCTGTCCAGAGTCGCCGCGTTGTCCAACCAAGCTAGAGCCCATAATGACTTGTGGCTGTGCAGGTAAGCCTTGGGTCTTGAAAATATCCGTCCGTCTCTTTGAGCTTGGGTGAAGCTTTCCGCAGGATGTCATGGCCTCTTCAGCATCCCGGGTCATCCACTAGGTTCTCCAGGGAGCCGATCAACCGTCCTTCACCCAGAGTTGCATTGCGTCAGAGGTCTTGAAAATCTTGTCTTAATCGTTCTTGATTATTTAATCAACCTTGCATCACTCGTGTTATGCACTCAACCGAAATCCCGTCTATTCAAGCATAGCAATATGAAATTTGTCGTCCCGGGGCCAAGTATCGGGGTTATTGTGTGCCTACCACATGATACTACAATCTATACTAAAATTTCCAAGTACCTACTAAGCATGCAATTGGGCATAGGATGGTAGAACTACGATGCATAAAACATAGGCGATAGTATGATCAAAGTGCCTTGCCTGGTGATGTTGACGAAGAAGAATTTTTGTTCTCGGGAAATACGTGATAGAACTATTCGTCACTCTCCGATGAAATCTATATAATCAAACATAGTATTCACATAAGCACTCACACTAGCAATCATTCTAGCAATCAATTAACAAACAGCAATAAAAGTTGATGCAATCAAAAATCAATAAGAGAGAGCGGATAAAAATCCAAAGGAAACTTCAAAGAAGCTAGGAAGCCTTCTACTACATCAAACACTATATAGTTTTTGTTCTAACTGAAAATAAAAAACTAAAATAGAAAAAATAACAGAAAAAATATATAAAATAACTAAGATAACAGAAGTAAAATTTACAAAACAATATTTTTTACAAGTATTTTCAAAATAGGAAATCAAACTAGCAATGCAATCAATTCGCAAGTTAGTATAGAACTAGAATTGATTTTATGCAAACAAATAAGAATGAATAAACTAAAATTTCGTTGTTGTTGAAAAGGTACTGGTAAATATCAAAAAACAAAAATATAACTTGTCACAATTACAAAATAAAAACAAATTAAGAACAATTAATACAAAAGAAATAGCAAGAAAACAAAAAAGGCTAAAACAGAATCTGTTTTGCTTAAAACCCTAAGTAAAAATATTTAAACAAAATTGAAACTTAAACTACTAAATGAGATTATCAATAGGAAACAGCAGCAAAAAGAATCAAATTAAAAGCTATTTTTAAACTCCCGGAATAAGCAAAACAAGATTTAATTCAAATATGATCTAACTCAATTTTTATAAATCCAAACATAGACAAATTATATATCTACGGAAATGGCATATAATTTGTGATCCAACGCAAAAAGAATCACCTAATTCGGAGTTATAGACTAATAGATATGAATTTTCTAAGATTGCAATTTTCTGAAAAAACTGCAATACGGGATTTCGTGAATCTCACCATGGGTGACAGAGAGGAAGAACTCCGGCGAGGTAGCTGCTCCGGCGAGGTGGGGAGGTCGCCGGCGGGGAGGGGGAACGACGGAGGAGTAGCACGGCAGGGGGTGTGGTGCAGCGAGGGTAGGGGCCATGGGGAGGTCGGCAGGGAGCTCCTGGACTCGACCGGGGCAGGGTTACTCTGACGAGGTGGCTGGCGGCTAGAGGCGATGAGGGTGGCGTCTCTTTGGGAAAATGGAACGAGGACGCCGGGTGGGTTCTTATAGGGGGCTCGGGAGGAGCTGGGATGGAAGGGAGAGGGAGATCGGGAAGGGAGGATTTCCGTGTCCATGGCTAAGGAAGGTCATGTGCACGTGAGGAAGGAGATAGAGGAAGAAGAAGATCATGTTGGCCCAGTTTTTGGAAAGGTCTTAATGGGCCACCGTTTATTTCCATTTAAACACGATTTCTTTCCTTTTTCAAAACTAGGAAACTAAAAAGATAAAAGGGAAATCAAATCAATTCGGAATAAAGAGTTTCTATATACTAAAATTATCAGAAAAATAAAATCTAAATGATGGGCATTTTTCCACGGCAAAAAAAAAACTTCAGAAAAAATTATTTTCACAAAATTGCCTAAAAGATTTATTTTCTTTTGCAAACAATTTTCAAATAACCCTCTAAGTTTAGGGTTCAAATGACTTTCAAAATGCCCGTGTGTTGGAGGGTCATGTTCCTCCTCTCTTTTGTGTTTGACAGAATTTTATTCCCCGACATTTCTTGCACGAAGAAAACAAATAGAAATGCATAAGAAAATTTTGAAAGAATTCAAATGCAAATCTCCGTTCAAATTCTTTATAGTTGAAGAAGTCACGTCATCTTCTCTCTTTGCTTTTAAAAGATTGAATTTGAATTTACCGGAGAAGGGGAAAGTCATTTTATTCCCTCTCATTCAATTTTTTTTGAAAAGTTTCAAATTTTCACTCAGGTTTCAATCACTCAAGCAAGCCAACAAACAAACTAATAATTATTTTAACATTCCAAAGTTTGGGATGTTACAAATCTACCACACTTAAAATGAATCTCGTCCTCGAGATTCGAAGAGGCTAGAAAGAAAGGTTAGGGTTTGGGGGTCTTCTAGCAAATCCAATCTCGGGCAAGGTGGGTTGCTACCACACTTAAAATGAGAGATACTGGTCCCTCAAAATGCTTTAACGATCCTCTGGGGTTTTGGCAACTGACATCGCACCGTCTTCATTATAAATCCTTTGGTGATGCTCTCCCGTTGATATAAGCTTCTTCCGTTACTGGGTCTTCTTTAACTGACAGTCTCGTGATCAATTCTAACTAACCTATCGATGATTCTCATGGTGGTCTACCATTTGTGGTTATCCTGCAGAGAGAGGGGTCTTGTCTTCATCCTCACCGTAAAATTTCCTACGCGTGACAACAGGTGCCATGTACATGGGCTTTTCTTATACCACTCTAAGGCTTAAACAAAAGCTTCAAAGAACGTCGTCTCTCACTATGGGTAAGTCTCTCAGATTTACCATTCCGAATAGCAAGATAAATGATAAGAGTAAGTCGTCATGGTGATCAATCCATTCCGCACCCAAATCATTTCTCTGTATAAGGTTTAGCGAATCTCGCATTCTAACGCTTGGGCATCCTCACAAGCGTTGCAGAATTTCTCTTGTCCACGAACGAAGTTCGGATAATCCATTGGTTCTGCAAGCTGAACGAAACATCTATCGTATCTTCACAACTCTCAGGTTGTCGTATGCTCCTAAGAAAACGTTTGCTGATCCATCATAGCTTCTTCCATAAATCATATTCATTTCATAATCAATCCTTTATTACATCCTTGCTTTCTTCAAAATTCTAACTCAAAAGTAATTTATTACAAATGCTGCCATCCACATTGTTTGGTATGGTCAAGCATTTCTGCCAACTTTATTCATCTGTCTCTCTTGGAGGTACTTTAGTTCCACTGGAAATTTCCGAGGTGCTCCTTGAAATCATCCATCTTTTGCTTCATCGTGGTGGTCATGAGCTTCATCTCTATCATCTCCGCATGCACTTCACTCAGGTATTCCTGGGTATGACGGAGTCTTGCTTCAAGTATTTCTCCAATCTGACGTATGGCTTCCATGGCAGCTTCACGAACAGCATCAAAGAAGGTTGCTCGTGGTACACGCGAAATGAAAAAGTATTGCCCCATAGTCTTTGGACAAACTCCTTTCACATGGTGGAGGTGTACTTCCCCATACCAAATTTCTACTCCACTTTCCATGAATGGGTAGCCTTTGTAGACTGCATCTCCTTCAAGATGAATGTGCTTCATCATGTCCTTCAGGATTTTCGGGTAATCATGATCACTGGTCAGGGTCATGATCGTTTCTGGGCCCTTGAGGAATGACTCGTAGAGAGTTGTCATCTGCAGGTGTCAGTAAATAGGTACTCAGAGGAATGTATATGTCTCCTTGGTAATCATGGTACACTCCTACTCAATGGATCCTGTGGGTTTACCGATTACTACCACACTTAAAATGAATTATACTCATGCCTGCATAGACCATATTTTCTCATATCCTCATAATGTTCAGAGATCTTTGCTCGTAGAGAAACAACGCATACATTTTCAACATAGGCAATCATGAGACAATAAATTCCATTTATTCATGATGTTATTACAATCTCAGGGACTTCTGTTACAAAAATTTCACTCCATGATCTCAATGAAAAACAAGAGTGCTTCGGATGACACTTATTGCCCTGGTCAAAACTTAACTACTCCATTCTAGCTTTCTTCCTTTGCGGACAATCGCTAGCAAAATGTCCTGCTTCCTTGCAACGAAAGAAAATGAGTTCTGACAAGTCTCGAGGCTTCTTAGCTTTTGCTTTTGCTCCTTGGATTTCCGGCTTCCTTCCTGAGCACATGTATTTGTGGTGGCCAAATTCCATACACTTGTAACATCTGACATGACTCAGGTCTATATCTGCAGAGATTGGGCTCTTCCGAGGGTACTTTTTCTTCTTCCGAGACTCCTTTATTTTGGCCAGTTCTTCTATTTCAAATGGATCAAACTCCACTTTTTCTGTCGGGAAGTTTCCCAGATACTCTTGGCTTCTCTTCGTGCAATCCTGTGAATAATGTCCTTCTTCTCCACATGAGTAGCATGCATTGGAAAAAAATCTGGTCAGACCTTGTCCATCAGGGTCTTCAATATTTTCGTTCATCACCGGTTCTTCTAGAATCTTCTTCTTGAGTGTTTCCTTCATTGCTTCTTTATTATGCTGGAAAACTTGTTCTACCTAGGGGTAAATGTGACACTGAGCTGGGAAGTGGGTGGTTCCTTCACAAAGGAAACAAGTCACCTGACTACTTGGGCACTCCTCAGCTGGGTGATTTTCCTCACAATGAGTGCATCCATGCTTGTGTTCTTCCTGAGTGTGTCCTATTTCTCCACAGATCTTCTCCTTCGGATTATCATAGCACTTCTGAATAAGACGGGATCTTAACAAAGTCTTCTTGAATTCGTCCCAGGTTTCTGCTCCACTAAATCCTTGTATGGCATGATGCATTTTCCACCAGATTGCAGCACTTTGTGTAAAGTACTGAAGAGCGTGTTCCACTTCATACTTCCTTGAGATCAAGTTGCTCCCGAAGTGGTTCTCCATGTTTTGAATCCATATATCAGCCTCCAGCTGGGTCATTGGTCCAGAGACTACAAGTCCAGCTTCATACTCCATCTGGTAGGGTTGAGGTTTTGGGGATGAGACGGGTAAGAGAGGGAGGGAGATACACACAATACAAACAATATTTTTGAGAATAGGTTTTATTTGTGGCCGTCGGAAAACACAGACCAATGACGGCTCACAAACCATCGTAACTAACGTGGGTATATAACAGGGGTTTGGACTTCTAATGGTCATATAAATATTCGAACGCTTCAGGGTCTTCGAGTTCTTCGGGTCTTGAGAGTATTCAATTGGTGTAGCTTCAACTGCATGATGAAATCCATCTTTACTTTGAATTGGGAGTCGGTTGATCCTTCACGAGGTCAAAGGGGTAACGATATTGTGTAACTATTTGAGGTGAGAGGGAACATTTGATGAAATCAGAAGGGATGAGAAGTAAAGGATGTTCTTGAATTTTTTTTGAGAGATTCTTCCCCAAGGGATTTCTAGTTTCTAGGGTCACGTCCTACAGTAAACATGTGCTCTGATACCATTTCTGTAGCATCCCGACTCAAGACGAGTCAAGCCTCTGTGTTTCTGTGCCATCCCTGGATCAGTATGCTGGCACACACAGTACATCAATGTATATATCAAAGTGCAATCACATGTAAATAGCGTAAAACTAATATATACCTTAAATATTTCAGCGGAAGCAGTCAAGGGAGTGGAGTCCCAATAAACACCAACGACAAGTTGAGTGTAGACCGTAACCCTGAATCGTACTCTTACTCGTCGAAGAAAAATATCTGCAACATAAGACGTTGCAGCCGTGTAGGTCAGCATATTGAATATGCTGGCAAGTCACATAAGAGAGGGGTAAAATGTCATCTATACTATATGCATATATGGCAGGTGGGGCTATAAGTTTTTAGCGTAAAGCAAGTTTTCTCCTACATCAAGAGAGGGCTAAAAGCAAAATGTTACTACATTGTTTGTTATTAACGAGATGGTTCCGCCAACCAGTTCTCGTACCCGAGTTGTCAATAATTACCCTCATCAAATATATTTAATGGTGTTGAGAAATCTAGATAACTTCAGTTCCTTTGGCTCAAGTTGTCCATGACCGTGGACACGGCTAATCGATTAGGTTTGAGTACTCTGCATAGTTTTGCACACGTTCCCCACAAGATTTGATCGCCTCCGTGTATGTCCTCGCACTTCAGGATGTTTGAAGACCGGATGATCAAAACATGGTCTTTCAACGGGTCCCTCTGAATCCCTGTCGGTGCCTATCCAATCCTACCGTTCTTCTACATCTGCTAGCACCGCCTGTCCAGAGTCGCCGCGTTGTCCAACCAAGCTAGAGCCCATAATGACTTGTGGCTGTGCAGGTAAGCCTTGGGTCTTGAAAATATCCATCCGTCTCTTTGAGCCTGGGTGAAGCTTTCCGCAGGATGTCATGGCCTCTCCAGCATCCCGGGTCATCCACTAGGTTCTCTAGGGAGCCGATCAACCGTCCTTCACCCAGAGTTGCATTGCGTCCGAGGTCTTGAAAATCTTGTCTTAACCGGTCTTGATTATTTAATCAACCTTGCATCACTCGTGTTATGCACTCAACCGAAATCCTGTCTACTCAAGCATAGCAATATGAAATTTGTCGTCCCGGGGCCAAGTATCGGGGTTATTGTGTGCCTACCACATGATACTACAATCTATACTAAAATTTCCACGTACCTACTGAGCATGCAATTGGGCATAGGATGGTAGAACTACGATGCATAAAACATAGGCGATAGTATGATCAAAGTGACTTGCCTGGTGATGTTGACGAAGAAGAATTTTCGTTCTCGGGAAATACGTGATAGAACTATTCGTCACTCTCCGATGAAATCTATATAATCAAACATAGTATTCACATAAGCACTCACACTAGCAATCATTCTAGCAATCAATTAACAAACAGCAATAAAAGTTGATGCAATCAAAAATCAATAAGAGAGAGCGGATAAAAATCCAAAGGAAACTTCAAAGAAGCTAGGAAGCCTTCAACTACAACAAACACTATATAGTTTTTGTTCTAACTGAAAATAAAACACTAAAATAGAAAAAATAACAGAAAACAAAATATAAAATAACTAAGATAAGAGAAGTAAAATTTACAAAACAATATTTTTTATAAGTATTTTCAAAATAGGAAATCAAACTAGCAATGCAATCAATTCGCAAGTTAGTATAGAACTAGAATTGATTCCATGCAAACAAATAAGAATAAATAAAATAAAATTTTGTTGTTGTTGAAAAGTTACTGGTAAATATAAAAAAAAAATATAACTTGTCACAATTACAAAAAAAACAAATTAAGAACAATTAATACAAAAGAAATAGCAAGAAAACAAAAAAGGCTAAAACAGAATCTGTTTTGCTTAAAACCCTAAGTATATATATGTAAAAAAAATTGAAACTTAAACTACTGAATGATATGATCAATAGGAAACAGCAGCAAAAAGAATCAAATTAAAATATATTTTTAAACTCCCGGAATAAGCAAAACAAGATTTAATTGAAATATGATCTAACTCAATTTTTCTAAATCCAAACATAGACAAATTATATATCTGCAGAAACTGCATAAAATTTGTGATCGAACGCAAAAAGAATCACCTAATTTGGAGTTATAGACTAATAGATATGAATTTTCTAAGATTGCAATTTTCTGAAAAAACTGCAAGACGGGATTTCGTGAATCTCACCATGGGTGACAGAGAGGAAGAACTCCGGCGAGGTAGCTGCTCCGGCGAGGTGGGGAGGTCGCCGGCGGGGAGGGGGAACGGCGGAGGAGTAGCACGGCAGGGGGTGTGGTGCAGCGAGGGTAGGGGCCATGGGGAGGTCGGCAGGGAGCTCCTGGAGTCGACCGGGGCAGGGTTACTCCGACGAGGTGGCCGACGGCTAGAGGCGATGAGGGTGGCGTCTCTTTGGGAAAATGGAACGAGGACTCCGGGTGGGTTCTTATAGGGGGCTCGGGAGGAGCTGGGATGGAAGGGAGAGGGAGATCGGGAAGGGAGGATTTCCGTGTCCATGGCTAAGGAAGGTCATGTGCACGTGAGGAAGGAGATAGAGGAAGAAGAAGATCCTGTTGGTCCAGTTTTTGGAAAGGTCTTAATGGGCCACCGTTTATTTCCATTTAAACACGATTTCTTTCCTTTTTTCAAAACTAGGAAACTAAAACGATAAAAGGGAAATCAAATCAATTCGGAATAAAGAGTTTCTATATACTAAAATTATCAGAAAAATAAAATCTAAAAGGTGGGCATTTTTCCACGGCAAAAATAAAAACTTCAGAAAAAATTATTTTCACAAAATTGCCTAAAAGATTTATTTTCTTTTGCAAATAATTTTCAAATAACCCTCTAAGTTTTAGGGTTCAAATGACTTTCAAAATGCCTGTGTGTTGGAGGGTCATGTTCCTCCTCTCTTTTGTGTTTGACAGAATTTTATTCCCCGGCATTTCTTGCACGAAGAAAACAAATAGAAATGCATAAGAAAATTTTGAAAGAATTCAAATGAAAATCTCCGTTCAAATTCTTTATAGTTGAAGAAGTCACGTCATCTTCTCTCTTTGCTTTTAAAAGATTGAATTTGAATTTACCGGAGAAGGGGAAAGTCATTTTATTCCCTCTCATTCAAATTTTTTTGAAAAGTTTCAAATTTTCACTCAGGTTTCAATCACTCAAGCAAGCCAACAAACAAACTAATAATTATTTTAACATTCCAAAATTTGGGATGTTACAAAAAAAGATATAAAAGGCATATAAAACATTTAAAGTTTGACAAGCTAATAGCATGAAACCATCAAAAATTATAGATACGTTGGAGACGTATCAACGACCCGCACCTACGATAGGTATTGTGTCTACCTCCCGGGGCTTCAGAGGCAGCTGGCTGCTTGAAGCAGCTTTTGCGCCTTTAGAGCCTTTCTTCTCTGGTCTCCTCCTTCGCTTCTTGGTGGGTGGCAGTAGTGATCCCACCATACCTCCCCTAACCACGACCACCAGCGGCGTCGGGTTAATTACTAGTGGATGGCCCCCTGTTGTTCTTATTGGGTAGAGGCGGCATCTGGAGGCGTCTCCCATGAGGATCGCATGTAGAGAGACTTTTTGCAATTAGTCGTAGGACATTGCGGCTCCGGCAACTCAGGAATTATCAAGTCATCTCCATGCTCATAGTGTGAGTCATACTCCCAAGCATCATGATAGCCGGTATTGATATACTGGTTAGGGTCATCAGCATCCTCCTCTATGAGATCATCAATATTTGCTTCTTCGACGGGGGTGACGTTAGCTGGCACTAATGGAGGCTCTCCCTCATCGCGTCGACCGCTATCAACCACCACGACAGGTGCAGGTAATTGGGTAGGTGGGGTGGTGTTCATACCTTGTGGAGGAGTTGTCGCTGGTGTGCTACCGGGTGCCTCGACACGAAGGTGAGTCTTCGGCCAAGGCAAGATCTAGCTCTTGCATGCACCAATCTGTTTAGGGGTCACGTAGTCATCGACACGTCTCGGAAGTGGCAAATCCTCGAAGCCCGCTTTCACACTGGCCACACAAACTTTGAGGATGCCATGGGGCATCTGTCGGTTGTGGAGCATGCGGTCCTTCGGCTTCATGGTCGTTGCCTTTCCTGTTGGTGAACATAGTAATTTCAAAAAAATTCCTACGTCATGCAAGGATCTATCTATGGAGAAACCAACAACTAGCAAAGGAGTAGAGCATCTTCATACATTTGAAGATCTCTAAGTGGAAGAGTTGCTAGAACGCGGTTGATGGCGTCGCACTCGCATCGATTCAGATCACGGTGGATTCTGATCTATGCACCGAACAACGGTGCCTCTGCGTTCAATACATGTGCAGCCCGGTGACATCTCCAACGCCTTGATCTAGCAAGGAGGGAGGAGAGGTTGAGGGAGAGCTCCACCAGCATGACGGCATGGTGACAGTGGAGCTGCGTGGTATTCCGACAGGGCTTCGCCAAGCACTATGGAGGACGAGGACAAAGAGAGATAGGTCTGCACCGAGGAGAGATCAAACTTGTGTCTCAAACAACCCTAAAACCCCACATATATATAGGAGGAGAGGGAGGAGGGTGCCCACCCTTTAGGGTTTCCACCAAGGTGGGTTCTGGGCCCAACGTAGCCCCTCCACTTCTAGGGTTTGGCCCCTTACCCCTTTGATGCGCCTTGGGCTGATGGTGGTGGCACAGCATCCCACTTAGAGGCTGGTTCCCATGCACCTATTGGCCCATGTAGGAATTTGGGGCTGATGGCCCATCCCGGTGGACCCCCGGAACCCTTCCGGTGGTCCAGCACATTACCGGTGTTGCCCGAAACACTTCCGGTGACCAAATCCTCACTTTATATATATGAATCTTTACCTACGGACCATTCGAGAACTCCTCGTGACGTCCGGGATCTCATCCGGGACTCTGAACAACCTTCAGTAACCACGTACACTATTCCCATATAACCCCAGCGTCATCGAACCTTAAGTGTGTAGACCCTACGGGTTCGGGAACCATGCAGACATGATCGAGAAACCTCTATGGTCAATAACTAACAACGGGGGTCTAGATATCCCTGTTGGTTCCCACATGATCCACGATGATCTCATTGGATGAACCATCCCGTATACAATTCCCTTTGTCTACAGGTATGATACTTGCCCGAGATTCGATCGTCGGTATCCCTATACCTTGTTCAATCTCGTTACCGGCAAGTCTCTTTACTCTTTCCGTAACACATCATCCCGTGGCTAACTCCTTAGTCACATTGAGTTCAGTATGATGGTGTATTACCGAGTGGGCCCAGAGATACCTCTCCGTCACACGGAGTGACATATCCTAGTATCGATTCGTACAACCCAACAAACACTTTCGCAGATACCTGTAGTGCACCTTTATAATCACCCAGTTACGTTGTGACGTTTGATACACACAAAGCACACCTACAGTATCCGGGAGTTGCACAATCTCATGGTCTAAGGAAATGATACTTCACACATGAACAACACGATATAGTGCTATGCTTAGGATTGGGTCTTGTCCATCACATCATTCCCTAATGATGTAATCCCGTTATCAATGACATCTAGTGGCCATGATCAGGAAACCATGATCATCTATTGATCAACGATGTCACATCGCTAACCCTTAAGCAAGTTAGTCTTGTGCTCATGTCTTCTTTGCATTTGCATCTAAGAAGTTTCAACAAAAACAACAAAGTGGCAAAGGAAAACTCAAAACCCTAGCCTCTATTTCAATTAAAGAAAATCTCAAACTAGTTCAAATCAATGAACCCAAAATGGCCTCAAGAAATGTTCAAACTTTCTGATAAATCATGAAAGTAAATGAGCATTGGAGAAAACTATTTTCTTGACACTTTAAACATTTTAAATAAATGCAAAAGGCTACTGGTTTCAAGTTTTAAATTTGAAATCAGAATCTATAAATTACCAAAAATGTTGAAAACTTTGGAAATGGTTGGGAATGTTATAACAATATTTCAGGAGGTCTAAAATAGTTTTTACTTTTTGTTTTGGAGCTGAAATAATTAGCAAAACAATAGTTAGCCAAACAGAAAAACAAAAACAGAAAAAAATGGGAAACCCTTACCTGTCGCCTAGCCTGGCCCGGCCCATCTCCCTCGCTCGTCCCCTCCCTCGCGCCAGTAGGCAGCAGGAGGTGGCCGCCGCCTCCTCCGGCGCGGCCACGCACCTGTGCGCGTGCCTGGCCGCCGCCTCGCGCTCGCAAGGCTGGGGATAAGCCCCCTGAGGCCTCCCCTATCCATTCCCCGCATCGGCTCTCTCCCTCCTCCCGGATCTCTTCCTCCTCCTTGCTGTCGCCATTGGAGCCGAGCTCGAGCTCGAGCCGCAGCACCTCTAGCCATGGGATCCCGCCTCCGAGTAGTCTGTTAGCTCCGCCTCGTCTCCCTGGTCATCTCTGCACAAGCCGAAGCTTACCCAAGCTCTGCATCGCCCCCAACGCCGTGGTCTTCCACCTCCGGCCGCCGGACCTCTCCCGTCGATTCGCTTCCTCCGGCGCATCCCCGAGCCCCTCTTCAGCACCATCGGAACCGCCGTGAGCTCGTCGTCGTTTCCCCTCTCGCCCCACGTTCTCCCGTGCATCGTAGCCTAGTTCCCCACCAAGGCCGAGAGCTTCTCGCAGCCGGTCATGTCGTCGCCGTCGCTGTGATGTCCGATCCACGCGCTCGAGCTAGGATTCGAGCTCCTGGAGCCTCCAGGAGCGTGTCGAGCCCTCCAGCTGCCCTCCCCGTGCCCTAGAGCCATCTCTCATAGAAGGCCGAGCTTCGGCCGCCGCTTCGGCTCGTCGCCGGCGCCTCTTCCGGTGACCCTAGCCTCCCCTGATGCCCCTGCCAGATCGGCCACTTCGCCAGCGTGCCGTAGCTGCAAACCGCGTGCGTTTTGGTGCTATGCAGCGCCGTTTAGGTCGCCTCCGGCGAGCCCTCCACCGCGGGCCTGGTCGCCGGCGACCACCCTCCGGTGGGGGTCGACGTGGCAAAGCTAACCCAGCAGCTCAGGACTTAATCACTCGCTGACAAGTGGGCCCAAGGCCAAGTCAAACCTCTATTAGGGCTGGTCAGCGCGGGATTAGTCCCAGAGAGGCTGACCAGTGGGGCCCCCCTATCAGGTTTGACCTGAACAGGTCGGCTGACCTGCTGACGTCAGTCTGATGCAATAATTAGAATTTCCAGTATAAAACTAATTCCAGGAAATTGCTAAAACTTGTAAAAATCATAGAAATTAATCTGTAACTCCAATGAAAATAATTTATATATGAAAAAGTATCAAAAAAATTCAAGGATTCTGATTATGCTATTTTCAACTATGTTTGAAAAAGTTACAGAACCCTAAATTGTGGAATAAGGAATAATTCAATTCTTATAATCACTTTTTAAATGGAGTTTGCAAAAATATTCAAATTTCATTATATATACAATGTTCACTACTGTCCTAATTACAAATCAGTACCATAACATGACATTTCATGCATGTTAACATCAAGTTGATCTGAGCATCAGGTCGAATCAATTAAACCGGTATCCGAGAATACCCCGTTTGAATTGCTATTCGAATGTGATTCAAATCAACTCTAAACCTAATACATGTTGAAAATAATAACTTATCACCTTGCATGCTCATGCCATGCTCATGCATCATTTTGAGTGCATATGATTGTTATTGAATGTTGCCATTCATTTCGGTAGGCTCCGCACCCCCGGATTCCACTGAATATCCGTCTGACGGATATCGTTCCTCCTCTTAGCAACAAGGCAAGCAACCCTTTTGATCATCCCGATAAATCCCTTGTTCTTGCTCCTGCACCTATTTATTGCATTTAAGATCAAATGCTTCAACTGCTTTTGCCACGATAATTGAACCCACTTCCTTTGCATGACTTAACCTTGTCACAGTAAATAGCCAAACCTTGCAACCTAGCATACCTGGTAGTTGCTTGAGCTGTGATGTGCCTTATCCTGCTATGCATGCTATGCTTAGAGTTGTGTATGGTCTGTCATCTAGGAGATGAACAGAATTGTGGAACGTGTTTGGTGAGCAAAGGTTGTGTGTTGAACTTGAGTTGGTAAAGGTACCGGTGAAAGGCTGTGTAGGAGTACATGGCGGGTTGTTTCATTAGAACCGTGCTTAGGAACTGAGTTCCGTGTATGTATTCCAAGACTAGATACTACCACATGCTGGGCCCTGAAATATGACCCCGCTCGGCCTATTAATCGCGTAGTACCCGGTCCAGGAGTTGCAAGTAGTTTCTGGTGTTTATAGTAATGCTGGAGGCCGTGCATGGTGCTGACGTGAGAGGTGGGCCGTGATGCGGTAAGCAATGGCACGGTGTACCAAGTGGCACCCGGATGGTGGGCTTGGGAACCCTGCGCACATCGTTTGAGGCCGTGGCGGAAACCTCGGCCGGACTTCCGTACGGGTTACTCTCAGATAGGCGATAAACCTGGACTAGGTACTAGTGTGGTTAACGGTCGTGGCCGACTCCCTCGCTGGGCTTCCGCTTGAAGGTTGCCGAGGTGCATGACGTGCACATGGCGATAAGTGGCGAGAGCGTGTGTGACGAAGTACACCCCTGCAGGGTTATGATCTATTCGAATAGCCGCGTCCGCGGATATGGACTACTTGGAGACATATGTTGTTCATAGATAACTTCAATGGCTACTCATAAAATTGCCAAGATAAGCGTGAGTGTCGTGGACGGCATTTCCGTACGGAGACGGAATGATTCCATGATAGTGTATTGTTGTGGTGTTAGTGGACTCATGTGCGAGAAATCAAGTTGTCAAAATTATTTAAAAAATGCAAGTTGTCTAGCCACGAGTCAAATGTTGGCTTCCCGCATGAAACCCCACAATACCTTTTGATACCTTGCATGAGTAGTTAGTCATCCTAAAGTCTTGCTGAGTACCTTCGTACTGATGTTTGCTTAATAAATGTTGCAGAGGTTGCTAATGACCCTAATGGAGGGTTCTTCGTAGACATCGACGACGACGAGTAGCTGGTGTCCCAGCTACGATCTGGCCCTACGTCGGCTCTGTAGTATAGTCAGGCCATGTGCCTTCTAGTTGCCCTGTCTGTACCCAGACAGTTTATAACTCTTCCGCTGGCTTGTAATTGTATGACTGCTATTACGGGTCGTGAGACCCTTAATGTGTAATATTATGTGTGTGGCTCCTCCGAGCCTCTTAAATAAAGGTTGTATGTTTATGGTTATGTTGTGATGCCATCGATGTAGCTATACATATCGGTATGCCATGCGTACGTGTGTCGTACTTGATATGTATGGGGTTCGATTACCTAGTCGTGAACCTTAGTAGCACTCCTTACAAGGAAATGCCCCTTTGTGATCCAACGAGTCTTGGTAGTTCGCTACTGCTCCAGACACATTGGTTGACCGGCATGTGTCCTTCTTAGCTGCTGCGTCTGTCCCCTTTGGGGAAATGTCACGCGATGTAATGGAGTCCTTGTAGCTTGCTACGACTCGTCTACATTCGCCGATGACCGACACCTGCTTTGTTGGGTCATGTATGCCTGTCCTTGTGCGGTACTGCCACTTTGGTTTAAGACTAGACATGTCGATCCGGGTACTTTGACATTGGATTGCTAGCGACACTATCGCATACGAGAGTCAAAAGACGCAAACGGTCCCGGCTAAGGTAAGGCTGCAGCCGTGGAGTTAACCGTGCGTGAGACCACAAAGGGATGCGATGTGTTACAGGCTGGATTCCTATGGCTTAGGATCGGGGTCCCGATAGCGTTGGTATCAGAGCCTGACTGACTGTAGGATTACTAAGCCAAACTGGTCGAAGTTGAGTCTAGAATTTCTTTAGCTATATATAAGGGAATTGTTTGTGGAAGGGAACGTAAGACTCTTGTTCTCTTCTCAAGTTATTCTATTCTGGTCATCCTCGTCTTTTCTGCGGGAATTAAGGACTAGGTTACTCATCTTATCCTAGGCCGTGTTTCTGATCGGTAGATTATAGGACTACGGGTCGAGAGATATTGGGTTTCTTTTATTCCTAGGAAGCAGGAAGTAAGTTTGATGATCAGAGAGTTGAACTTGATAGTTGGGTGGTTACGCTATTCCATTTTTGGGTTGTCTCAAAATTTGTTTTTGAGCATTTACAGCCGTTATGCTGCCCAATTTTGCATTTGGAGCTCTAATGCTTTTGCATTACTCTCTATTTACAGATGCCTGGCCGTCCTTCTCGTCAGGTGGTACGTCTGACCAGGTGCGTTGATGTACCGGGTCATACGGCCATGCTGGTCAGGGTGATGTCGGTGTGCGGTTACCGCTGGTACCCCGAGTACACAATGGAGGAACAGTACCGAGACTTCAACCAGAGCCAGTACATCTGCACTGTTAGGGTATTTCCAGACTACCCTGGAGCTGAGAAGCCAATCCATTGGTCCTATGGGTTGGGGGTCACCGTTGACATGGCAGTACAGGATGCTGCCTATTCAATGCTGACTATTATGAGAGCGAGACATGCACTGCTGCAGAATTCAGAGTTCCGCTATGTTCCGGCCTCTCAGTCTGGTGAAGAGGGATACCTCAGTGGAGTCTATTTTGATTCTTCTATGGAGGATCCACTTCTGCAGTCCACTGTTGAGATGCTAGAGAACAGAGACAGGGATGCTCGTGCTCTCCGCATGGAGCTTTATGCTACCCGTGCCCTTCTGTGGACAGTTTTGACGCAGCTGGCACAGGTAGTCCAGACAGGGTATGGAGAGATGGAGATGCTGAACCCTGTTAGGACCCATCTTCCGGCCCACGTTGACTGGCCAGCCATAGGAGGAGTCACACCTCTTCGTGGACCCCTCTTACCACCAGTCAGGGGACCAAGGCCACATCCGTGTCCTTATGGATCCCAGGGATATCATGCTAGAGTGTTTCCTGATCCGCAGGTTGAGCTTCCAGGTCATGGAGGTAATCTCTATGAGATGTTCTATGCGGATGCCTGAGCTGTGAGCGGAAGGATAGTATGGTAGTAGCCGTACGTTCACAGTTCCGCGTGACTTGTGAAGTATGGTTGTACTGTGAAATGAATTCCGAAGGCCTAGATAAATAATGTATAGGAAGCTTGTAAGCCTCTGATGAGTAGTTTCACAATTCCAGTAGTTTGCTCTTCGGTTAAGGGTGTACTGAACTATGTAAGGGTGTGTATGAACCATGGTGTATATATAGCAGTTGCTTGTTACCATGCTGTTCGGATATTCATTTCCGCATTCCGTGTGTTCAGTACATTCTTAATCCATAGCTAGTATTGATATGATATTGGTCTAAGCTATGAGTTTGTTTGTCAGGATGGTGTTCACCAGGTTGAACCGTGCCCTTGCTCATGAGCAAGGTGAGGGTAGTCAAGCGTCGTAGGAAGACCTGCCTCACCCGCCTTCTCTGGTAGAAGTGATGCTTGAGGCAGAAAGAAATAAAAGGGAGACCAATCGACTGCTAGAGCGTATTGAGCAGAATACGGCTCGGCAGCCTAGGAATGCTGCAGTATCCCTCAATGACTTTGTGAAGCTGAATCCTCCAAAGTTTCATCATTCCGTCGATCCCCTCGACGCTGATGACTGGATGTGCAGCATCTCACGCAAGATTCGCTCTGCGAATGTGTCTGAGGCCGACAAGGGACCTTTGCGGCGTATTTCCTGGAGGGACCCGCCAATCTGTGGTGGGAGAATTTTGAAGCTATGCATCCCGCTGAACCAGTGGCCACATGGGCAGATTTCAGTCCAGCTTTCCGTCTGCACCATATTCCAGAGGGCCTCATGGACAGAAAGAGAGAAGAGTTATGTGCCTTCACTCAGGGCAAGTTGTCTGTGGATGCCTATAGCCGCGAGTTCGGTAACCTCGCCCGCTATGCAGCAGATGAGGTGTCTACTGACGCCAAGAAGCAAGCAAGATTCCGTAAGGGTCTGAGCCCTGAGCTCCGTCGTGACCTGCGCCTCCATGAGTGTGCAAGCTTTCAAGCCCTGGTCAACAAGGCGATCAGTGCGGAGACTGGTCATACTGACTTCGAAGCCACAAGGAAGCACTCCCGTGACTTTGGCTCATCTTCTGGTTCTGCGTTTCCAAAACGCAGGCTGTGGGTTCCAAACAATTCTCTGCCGCCAAGATACACTCCGAGGCCATCCTACGTGGCGCCTTAGACGAATCAGGCCAACCCTCCAGCAAAAGCTTATGGTGGTCTAGCTAGCAATGCTGCACCACATGGCAACCAGGTGATATGCTACAAGTGTGGAGAACCACGGCACTATTCCCGTGAGTGTCCTCAGAATGTGGGTGCCAAGCAACCCGGAAAGTCCGTCGGGCAGGCCAAGTCGGGCAAAGCGTACTATGTGAAGCCAACTCCTGCACGTGGCCGTGTGAACTATGTGTCAGCAGAAGAAGCTGCAGAGGATCCCGACGTCATGCTGGGTACGCTTCTTGTTAATCATCACCCAGCGTCTGTTCTCTTTGACACTGGGTCTTCTCATTCCTTCATTTGAGAAAGTTATGCACAGTTGCATAACATGTCATTTTGTGATATGCCAATCCCATTGGTTGTCCAAACCCCTGGTAGTAAATGGCAAACCTCTAGGATAACCTATGACAATGAAATTCTAGTAGACAGGCTAGTTTTTCTAGCCTCATTGATAGCATTGAAATCTTCGGATAATAATATCATCTTGGGCATGGACTGGATGTCAGCTCACTATGCCAAGATTGATACTCACTCTAGAAATGTCCAGCTTACCCATTCCTCGGGTGAGATAGTAAATGTCTCTACTCGAGTTGCCAAATGCCAGCTCTATTCCCTAAATGCCAACCCTCTTCCGGAACTTGAAGACATTCCGGTAGTCCGTGACTTCCCGGATGTTTTTCCAGAGGAACTGCCAGGAATCCCACCTGACAGAGATGTAGAGTTTGTAATAGATCTTGTTCCGGGAACTGTCCCAATAGCCAGAAGACCTTATAAGATGGCACCCCTGGAGCTAGCCGAACTTAAAAAGCAACTAGATGAGGCCTTGAACAAAGGTTTCATTCATCCTAGCTCTTCTCCTTGGGCTTGTCCCGTCCTCTTCGTCAAGAAGAAAGACGGAACGGATCAGATGGTTGTAGATTACCGACCAGTTAATCTGGTCACCATTGAGAACAAGTATCCACTCCCCAGGATCAATGATCTGTACGATCAGCTCGCTGGATCCTCAGTCTTCTCCAAAATGGATTTGAGGATGGGATACCATCAAATCAAGATTAAGAACGGGGACATTCCAAAAACGGCTTTTGTTACTCGTTATGGCCAATATGAGTACACCGTTATGTTCTTCGGTTTAACCAATGCCCCAGCCACTTTCTCTTGGCTGATGAACTCAATCTTCATGGAGTATTTGGATAAATTCGTCGTGGTATACCTCGATGATATTCTCATCTACTTGAAGAATGAACAAGAACATGCCGAGCATCTAAGGCTGGTATTGATGAAACTTCGAGAGCATTGCCTTTATGCCAAATTTTCAAAATGTGAATTCTGGTTACCAGAAGTGACCTATCTAGGCCACGTAATCTCTGGTAAGGGTATTGCTGTCAATCCCGAGAGAGTTCAAGCTGTCCTTGATTGGACCCAACCTGAATCGGTTAAGCAAGTTAGGAGTTTTCTTGGTTTAGCGAGCTATTGTTGCCGCTTCGTCGAGAATTTCTCCAAGGTTGCAAAGCCTCTAACTGAACTCCTCAAGAAAGATAAAAAGTTCGAGTGGACACCACAGTGTGAGCATAGTTTTCAGGAACTGAAAAGACGCCTGACTTCCGCACCTGTGTTGCTACCACCAGATTTTTCTAAGGACTTTGTTATCTATTGCGACGCCTTGCGACAAGGATTAGGTTGCATTCTCATGCAAGATCGTCATGTGATCGCATACGCATCTCGTCAGTTGCGTCCACATGAGGATAATTATCCCACACATGACCTTGAGCTTGCAGCTGTGGTCCATGCACTAAAAACCTGGCGACATTACCTTTTGGGTAATCGTTGCGAAATATTCACTAGTCACCAAAGTCTGAAATATATTTTCACCCAGCCGGATTTGAATCTCAGGCAAAGACGGTGGGTTGAGTTGATCTCGGATTACGACTTAGGGATAACTTACACCCCGGGGAAGGCCAATGTTATGGCCGATGCACTAAGTCGTAAATCTTATTGTAACAATTTGATGCTACAACAAGGTCAACCACATCTCCATGAGGACTTTCGGAAGTTGAATCTTCATATTGTTCCTCAAGGATTCCTTTCTACCCTGGTGTCGAAGCCTACTCTTAAGGATCAAATGATAGCTGGCCAAAAGCGTGACAAGGGTATATCACGGATCAAGGAGAATATTTTTAGCGGAAACGCTAAAGAATTTTCCATGAACGATCAAGGTGTTGTGTTCTTCCAGAATCGTTTAGTGGTTCCTAAGAACCCACATCTAAGGCAGTTAATCCTTAAGGAGGCTCATGATTCTCCTCTCACCATTCATCCCGGTAGTACTAAGATGTATCAGGACCTACGCTAGAGGTTCTGGTGGACTAGGATGAAGAGAGAAATTGCTGAGTTCGTTGCTAACTGCGACGTTTGTCGTCGAGTTAAGGCAGAACATCAAAGGCCTGCTGGCACCCTTCAACCTTTAGCTATTCCTGATTGGAAATGGGATAAAGTTAGCATGGATTTCATTATCGGATTTCCCAAGACCAAGAAAGGAAATAATGCTATCTTTGTGGTCATTGACCGTCTTTCCAAAGTGGCTCATTTTCTTCCTGTTCGTGAGAGTATAATAGCTAGCCAGCTAGCAGAGTTATATATCTCTCGAATAGTGTCTCTTCATGGTGTTCCCCTGGAAATTAACTCGGACCGTGGAAGTATCTTTACCTCTCGCTTCTGGGAAAGTTTTTAGAATGCCATGGGGACTCACTTATCTTTTAGCACTGCTTTCCATCCTCAATCAAGTGGTCAAGTAGAAAGAGTGAATAATATCCTAGAAGATATGCTCCGAGCTTGTGTTATTTCGTTCGGTATGAATTGGGAGAAGTGCCTTCCCGAATTCGCTTATAACAATAGTTATCAATCAAGCTTGGGCAAAGCCCCTTTTGAAGTTCTCTATGGACGAAGATGTCGAACACCTCTTAATTGGTCAGAAACCGGAGAGAGGCAACTCTTTGGCCCGGATATGATCTAGGATGCAGAAGAGCAGGTTCGCATTATTCGTGAAAAGTTGAAAACAGCCCAGTCTCGTCAAAAGAGCCAATATGATCGTCATCATAAGACTGTGACCTTTGAAGTTGACGAGAAGGCTTACCTTTGGGTTACACCTTTGAAGGGTACCCATCGTTTCGGTATCAAGGGCAAGTTGGCTCCTCGTTACATTGGTCCTTTTCGCATTCTTGCCAAACGAGGAGAAGTTGCCTACCAGTTGGAACTTCCTCCGCATCATTCCAAGGTTCATGATGTTTTCCACGTCTCGCAACTCAGGCGTTGCTTTTCGGATCCTATCCGTGAAGTGGACCACGAAACGCTTGATCTACAAGATAACCTTTCATACCGAGAATACCCCGTGCGTATTCTTGATCAAGATGAGCGTACCACTCGACATCGAAACCTCAAGTTTCTTAAAGTTCTATGGTCAAATCATTCTAAAAAGGAGGCAACTTGGGAAAGAGAGGATCGTCTCCGACTTGAATACCCTGCGTTATTCCCGACGACTTCTAAATCTCGGGACGAGATTCTTTTGAGTGGGGGTGAGTTGTCACATCCCTAACCCTTAAGCAAGTTAGTCTTGTGCTCATGTCTTCTTTGCATTTGCATATAAGAAGTTTCAACAAAAACAACAAAGTGGCGAAGGAAAAACTCAAAACCCTAGCCACTATTTCAATTAAGGAAAATCTCAAACTAGTTCAAATCAATGAACCCAAAATGGCCTCAAGAAATGTTCAAACTTTCTAATAAATCATGAAAGTAAATGAACATTGGAGAAAACTATTTTCTTGACACTTTAAACATTTTAAATAAATGCAAAAGGCTACTGGTTTCAAGTTTTAAATTTGAAATCAGAATCTATAAATTTCCAAAAATGTTGAAAACTTTGGAAATGGTTGGGAATGTTATAACAATATTTTAGGAGGTCTAAAATAGTTTTTACGTTTTGTTTTGGAGCTGAAATAATTAGCAAAACAATAGTTAGCAAAACAGAAAAACAAAAACAGAAAAAATGGGAAACCCTTACCTGTCGCCTAGCCTGGCCCGGCCCATCTCCCTTGCTCGTCCCCTCCCTCGCGCCAGTAGGCAGCAGAAGGTGGCCGCCGCCTCCTCCGACGCGGCCACCCACCTGTGCGCCTGCCCGGCCACCGCCTCGCGCTGGCAAGGCCGGGGATAAGCCCCCTGAGGCCTCCCCTATCCATTCCCCACATCGGCTCTCTCCCTCCTCCCGGATCTCTTCCTCCTCCTTGCTGCCGCCATTGGAGCCGAGCTCGAGCTCGAGCCGCAGCACCTCTAGCCATGGGATCCCGCCTCCGAGTAGTCTGTTAGCTCCGCCTCGTCGCCCTGGTCATATCTGCAGAAGTCGAAGCTTCCCCAAGCTCTGCATCGCCCCCAACGCCGTCGTCTTCCACCTCCGGCCGCGGGACCTCTCCCGTCGATTCGCTTCCTCGGGCGCATCCTCGAGCCCCTCTTCAGCACCATTGGAACCGTCGTGAGCTCGTCCTCGTTTCCCGTCTCGCATCACGCTCTCCTGTGCATCGTAGCCTAGTTCCCCACCAAGGCCGAGAGCTTCTCGCCGCCGGTCATGTCGTCGCCGTCGCTGTGATGTCCGATCCACGCGCTCGAGCTAGGATTCGAGCTCCTGGAGCCTCCAGGAGCGTGTCGAGCCCTCCAGCTGCCCTCCCCGTGCCCTAGAGCCGTCTCTCATAGAAGGCCGAGCTTCGGCCGCCGCTCCGGCTCGTCGCCGGCGCCTCTTCCGGCGACCCTAGCCTCCCCTGATGCCCCTGCCAGATCGGCCACTTCGCCAGCGTGCCGTAGCTGCAAACCGCGTGCGTTTTGGTGCTGTGCAGCGCCGTTTAGGTCGCCTCCGGCGAGCCCTCCGCCGTAGGCCTGGTCGCCGGCGACCACCCTTCGTGGGGGTCGACGTGGCAAAGCTAACCCAGCAGCTCAGGACTTAATCACTCGCTGACAAGTGGGCCCAAGGCCAAGTCAGACCTCAATTAGGGCTGGTCAGCGCGGGATTAGTCCCAGAGAGGCTCACTAGTGGGCCCCCCTGTCAGGTTTGACCTGAACAGGTCGGCTGACCGGCTAACGTCAGTCTGATGCAATAATTAGAATTTCCAGTATAAAACTAATTCCAGGAAATTGCTAAAACTTGTAAAAATCATAGAAATTAATCTGTAACTCCAATGAAAATAATTTATATATGAAAAAGTATCAGAAAAATTCAAGGATTCTGATTATGCTACTTTCAACTATGTTTGAAAAAGTTACAGAACCCTAAATTGTGGAATAAGGAATAATTCAATTCTTATAATCACTTTTTAAATGGAGTTTGCAAAAATATTCAAATTTCATTATATATACAATGTTCACCACTATCCTAATTACAAATCAGTACCATAACATGACATTTCATGCATGTTAACATCAAGTTGATCTGAGCATCAGGTCGAATCAATTAAACCGGTATCCGAGAATACCCCGTTTGAATTGCTATTCGAATGTGATTCAAATCAACTCTAAACATAATACATGTTGAAAATATTAACTTATCACCTTGCACTCTCATGCCATGCTCATGCATCATTTTGAGTGCATATGATTGTTATTGAATGTTGCCATTCATTTCGGTAGGCTCCGCACCCCCGGATTCCACCGAATATCCGTATGACGGATATCGTTCCTCCTCTGAGCAACAAGTCAAGCAACCCTTTTGATCATCCCGATAAATCCCTTGTTCTTGCTCATGCACCTATTTATTGCATTTAAGATCAAATGCTTCAACTGCTTTTGCCACGATAGTTGAACCCACTTCCTTTGCATGACTTAACCTTGTCACAGTAAATAGCCAAACCTTGCTACCTAGCATACCTGGTAGTTGCTTGAGCTGTGATGTGCCTTATCCTGCTATGCATGCTATGCTTAGAGTTGTGTATGGTCTGTCATCTAGGAGATGAACAGAATTGTGGAACGTGTTTGGTGAGCAAAGGTTGTGTGTTGAACTTGAGTTGGTAAAGGTACCGGTGAAAGGCTGTGTAGGAGTACATGGCGGGTTGTTTCATTGGAACCGTCCTTAGGAACTGAGTTCCGTGTATGTATTCCAAGACTAGATACTACCACATGCTGGGCCCTGAAATATGACCCCGCTCGGCATATTAATCGCGTAGTACCCGGTCCAGGAGTTGCAAGTAGTTTCTGGTGTTTATAGTAATGCTGGAGGCCGTGCATGGTGCTGACCTGAGAGGTGGGCCGTGATGCGGTAAGCAGTGGCACGGTGTACCAAGTGGCACCCGGATGGTGGGCTTGGGAACCCTGCGCACATCGTTTGAGGCCGTGGCGGAAACCTCGGCCGGACTTCCGTATGGGTTACTCTCAGATAGGCGATAAACCTGGACTAGGTACTAGTGTGGTTAATGGTCGTGGCCGACTCCCTCGCTGGGCTTCCGCTTGAAGGTTGCCGAGGTGCATGACGTGCACATGGCGATAACTGGAGAGAGCGTGTGTGACGAAGTACACCCCTGCAGGGTTATGATCTATTCGAATAGCCGCGTCCGCGGATATGGACTACTTGGAGACATATGTTGTTCATAGACAACTTCAATGGCTACTCATAAAATTGCCAAGGTAAGCGTGAGTGTCGTGGACGGCATTTCCGTACGGAGACGGAATGATTCCACGATAGTGTATTGTTGTGGTGTTAGTGGACTCGTGTGCGAGAAATCAAGTTGTCAAAATTATTTAAAAAATGCAAGTTGTCTAGCCACGAGTCAAATGCTGGCTTCCCGCATGAAACCCCACAATACCTTTTGATACCTTGCATGAGTAGTTAGTCATCCTAAAGTCTTGCTGAGTACCTTCGTACTCATGTTTGCTTAATAAATGTTGCACAGGTTGCTAATGACCCTAATGGAGGGTTCTTCGTAGACATCGACGATGACGAGTAGCTGGTGTCCCAGCTACGATCTGGCCCTACGTCGGCTTTGTAGTATAGTCAGGCCATGTGCCTTCTAGTTGCCCTGTCTGTACCCAGACAGTTTATAACTCTTCGGCTGGCTTGTAATTGTATGACTGCTATTACGGGTCGTGAGACCCTTAATGTGTAATATTATGTGTGTGGCTCCTCCGAGCTTCTTAAATAAAGGTTGTATGTCTATGGTTATGTTGTGATGCCATCGATGTAGCTATACATATCGGTATGCCATGCGTACGTGTGTCGTACTTGATATGTATGGGGTTCGATTACCTAGTCGTGAACCTTAGTAGCACTCCTTACAAGGAAATGCCCCTTAGTGATCCAACGAGCCTTGGTAGTTCGCTACTGCTCCGGACACATTGGTTGACTGGCATGTGTCCTTCTTAGCTGTTGTGTCTGTCCCCTTTGGGGAAATGTCACGCGATGTAATGGAGTCCTTGTAGCTTGCTACGACTCGTCTACATTAGCCGATGACCGACACCTGCTTTGTTGGGTCATGTATGCCTGTCCTTGTGCTGTACTGCCACTTTGGTTTAAGACTAGACATGTCGATCCGGGTTCTTTGACATTGGATTGCTAGCGACACTATCGCATACGTGAGTCAAAAGACGCAAACGGTCCCGGCTAAGTTAAGGCTACAGCCGTGGAGTTAACCGTGCGTGAGACCACAAAGGGATGCGATGTGTTACAGGCTGGATTCCTATGGCTTAGTGTCGGGGTCCCGACAAACGAGCTAGCCAACTAGAGGCTCATTACGGACACATTGTGATCTATATATTCACACATGTATTACCATTTCCGGTTAATACAATTATAGCATGAATAATAGACAATTATCATGAACAAGGAAATATAATAATAACCAATTTATTATTGCCTCTATGGCATTTTTCCAACATTTCCCACGTCCACCTACTGGTCGTTGACATCCTACAGTAGGGTGCACGGGGTTTGATCGTCGCGCAAAGACATGACTACAATGTCAGACATCCAAAAGACAACTGAAACGGAAGAGTATATAGACATGCTGGTGAAGAGTGTATGACGCGTAATTACCGTGATGGCGTCGAGATCAGCCAAAGACCCCGTTGAGCACGCCAGAGATGAAGGACAAGCTTCTATGTACCGGAGCGAGACTAGGTACGGGAGAATGTGCGGTTCCATGAGCAGGTGTCGGTGGTGTGATGTTCGCCGAATTGCTCCCGACAAAGCTGAGAAGGGGAAAGTCCTCTAGCCCTTTTTCTGGATTCCTCCTCACAAACTCAAAAACTACCAAAACCAATTGGCCCAAGGAAGCTTCCATAGGTTCATTGACCTTATTGTCGATTACCTTGGCCAACTCTTCTTTGGTCTTACCTTTGCTCTTATGGGCCGCCCGTGCGACCTTCTCGTTGATGGTCTGTTGAGTAAGCTACCGTCTCTGCTATTTTTCCTTCTGCTTATCGTGGTAGCAGTTCATCCACGAGGAGCCATCTCCGACGTCGTGCACACATTCATACGACGGAGGTTTGTCCATCGAGACATTTTTCAGTATGTTCAGGTCCCAGTTGAATGGGTTGTCCCACTTGGGCCTTGCCAGCGACTAAGACAACTCATCGCTTTCGGCTGCCTTTTGGTGCTGCTCTTTCTGCAAAAGTAGCATGGATGGTTTACAAATGTGACAAAACTTGTTGTCGAATTGATTGGAAGCTAATTAATATAAGGAGGTAATACATCAATTACCAGTAGTCTCATGAACTCCCTTGTGTTCGGATCCATGTAAAAGACCTTATTGACGGGGTCCCACTGGTGCGAGGCCCTGATCCAATCATGCTCTTGCGGGTCAGTGAACTCCGCCAAGGGGTCTGGGATTCCATGACTTTCATGTTCAGCGTCCTCCTTGGCCCATACATTCCTCTTATCCTCGTAACCACAGCTTCGAGGTGGTGGGTGAGTGTGTTCCTGGGTTGGAGCTCCTTCATTTTCTCTGACTTTTTCTGTGCTTCTTCTGTAGCGCAAGTCTCCTTGAATATTTCGATGTCCTCTTCCCTTAGTGACGGATTGTCAGCATGAATCTTGGACCACGGTTCATTCTTCAGAATCAATTTTTTGCCCTTACTTTTTAGTCGGACAAGACATTGGTGAACGTCCCCATTGCCTTGCTGTTTATCTTTGTCATTGTTTCGTTATCCCACAGAAGAATTTTTTCAGTCTGCCTGGGGAACAAGAACCTATTGTGCAACTTCGTTAGGAGCGTGTGCTCCATATGTGGTATCTTCTTAAACTTTTTGTCGTTGATGTTGGCGGTTCCCCTGAGGATGCATCCTAGTTGATTGCCATAGCACTTGTGCGCTGCCTCCAGCGCCGTTGGTTCTAATTTCGTGGGGTGCATCGTTGTGACCACAATTTGTCCGGTGCCTGGTACTTCTTGAGCTTGCGTTGGTTTTTCCCTTGAAGAGGAAAGGGTGATGTAGTAAAGTAGAGATAAGTATGTCCCTCAGTTTGAGAACCAATGTATCAATCCAGTAGGAGTATCAAGATGAGGCACCAAGGCACTTGCGCAAAGACAAACAAACTTGCACCCAACGCGATAAACGGGTTGTCAATCCCTTTACGATTACTTGCAAGGTGAGATCTGATAGTGATAATAGGTAAATATAAATAAATAAATAAAAGTGCACCAAGGTATTTTTGGTCTTTTTGTATGTATATATGAATATATAATGTGTAAAATAGACCCGGGGGCCATAGTGTTCACTAGAGGCTTATCTCATGATAGCAAGTATTACGGTGCGTGAACGAATTATTGTCGAGCAATTGATTGAATCGCTCAAGGTCATGACGATATCTAAGGCAATCATCATACATATAGGCATCACGTCTGAGACAAGTAGACCGATACTTTCTGCATCTACTACCATTACTCCACACATCGACCGCTATCCAGCATGCATCAGTGTATTAAGTTCATAAGAAACAGAGTAACGCCTTAAGCAAGATGACATGATGTAGAGGGATAAATTCATGCAATATGATATAAACCCCAACGTTTTACCCTTGATGGCAACAACACGATGCATGACTCGCTACCCCTTCTATCACTAGGTGAGGATACCACACGGTATGAACCCAAAACCAAGCACTTCTCCCATTGCAAGAATTATAGATGAAGTTGGCCAAACGAAACCCATAACTCGAAGAGAATTACAAGGATACGAAATCATGCATATAAGAAATCAGAGGAGAATGAAATAATATTCATAGATAATCTAATCATAAATCCACAATTCATTGGATCTCGACAAACACACCGCAAAAGAAAGTTACATCGGATAGATATCCATGAAGATCATGGAGAACTTTGTATTGAAGATCCAAGAGAGAGAAGAATCCATCTAGCTACTAGCTATGGACCCGAAGGTCTGTGGTGAACTACTCATGCATCATCGGAGAGGCAATGGTGTTGATGAAGAAGCCCTCCGTGTCCCAATCCCCCTCCGGCAGGGCACCAGAACGGTCCCCATATGGGATCTCGCGGAAACAGAAGCTTGTGGCGGCGGAAAAGTATTTTCGTGGCTCTCTCTGTTAGTTTCGGGATTTTCGGGAATTTATAGGTGAAAGAGGTAGGGCAAAGAAGGCATGCGGGGCCCAGGAGCCTGCTAGGCGCCCCCCTGGGGCGCGCCTAGGGGGCTCATGGCCTCCTCCGTGGCCCTCTGCCTTGGTTCTCAAGTCTTCTGGATCCCTTCTGTTATGGAAATAATCATCCCGAAGGTTTTATTCCGTTTGGACTCCGTTTAATATTCTTATCTGAAAAAGGTCAAAAACACGGAAAAAACAGAAACTGGCACTTGGCACTGAGTTAATAGGTTAGTCCCAAAAATGATATAAAATAGCATATAAATGCATATAAAACATCCCAAGTTGATAATATAATAGCATGGAACAATAAAAAATTATAGATACGTTGGAGACGTATCAAGCATCCCCAAGCTTAACTCATGCTCGTCCTCGAGTAGGGAGGTGATAAAGACCGAATTTTTGATGTGGAATGCTAACCAACATATTTTTTCTTTGTAGCTTCTTTATTGTGGCATGAATGTTCAGATCCATAATATTCAAAACAATAGTTTAATATTGGCATGAAAACAGTAATACTTCAAGCATACTAGCAAAGTAATCATGAACTTTTGAAATAACAAGGCCAAAGAAAGTTATCCCTACAAAATCATATAGTCTGGCTATGCTCCATCATCCCCACACAACTAATTTAAATCATGCACAACCCCGATATTGGCAAAGTAATTGTTTTCGCACTCTTACTTTCTCAAACCTTTTTCAACTCTCAAGCAATACATGTGCGTGAGCCATGGATATAGCACTATAGGTGGAATAGAGTGTGGTGGAGGTTGTGAGGCAAAAAGGAGGAGATGGTCACATCGACTCGTATCAATGGGTTATGGACATGCCCATCAATAGATATCAATGTGAATGAGTAGGGACTGCCATGCAACGGATGCACTAGAGCTATAAGTGTATGAAAGCTCAAAAATAAAATCTAGTGGGTGTGCACCCAACTTTCTTTCTCACGGAGACCTAGGGCAATTTTGAGGAAGCTCATCATTGGAATATACAAGCCAAGTTATATAATGAAAATTCCCACTAGTTTTATATGAAAGTGACAAAACAAGAGACTCTCTATCATGAAGAACATGGTGCTATTTTGAAGCACAAGTGTGGAAAAAGATAGTAGCATTGTCCCTTCTCTCTTTTTCTCCCTCTTTTTTATATGAAAGTGACAAAACAAGAGACTCTCTATCATGAAGAACATGGTGCTATTTTGAAGCACAAGTGTGGAAAAAGATAGTAGCATTGTCCCTTCTCTCTTTTTCTCTCTCTTTTTTTGTTTGGGCTCTTTGGCCTCTTTTTTTTCATTTCATTTTTTTCTTTTTTTTGGTGGGCATCTTTGGCCTCTTTTTTTATATGGGCTTCGCTGGCCTCTTTTATTATTTCCTCACATGGGACAATGCTCTAATAATGATGATCATCACACTTTATTTACTTACAACTCGATACTTAGAACAATAATGACTCTATATGAAATGCCTCCGGCAGTGTACCGGGATGTGCAACGATCTAGCTTAGCGTATGATGTTGAAACATCTCGCTAGATATCTTACAATCATGCAATGGTAATATGAAAGTGATGGTACATGTCATGAGACGGAACGGTGGAAGTTACATGACACTATATCTCGGAATGGCTATGAAAATACCATAATAGGTACGCATGGTGGCTGTTTTGAGGAAGGTATATGGTGGTTTTGTGCACCGGCGAAAGTTGCGCGGCACTAGAGAGGGTAGCAATGGTGGAAGGGTGAGAGTGCATCTATACCATGGACACACATTATTCATGAAGAACTCATATACTTTGTGCGGAAGTTTTATTAGTAATCGAAACAAAGTGCTAAACGCTTACTCCCAGGGGAAGAGTTGGTAGGAGTTAACCATCGCGCGATCTGGGCCGCCACACAAAGGATGACAATCAATACATCAATTATGTTCCGAATTCATAACATAGCGGTTCACCATACGTGCATGCTACGGGAATCACTAACCTTAATACATGTATTTCTAGATTCACAACACCCTACTAACATAACTCTAATATTACCATATCCATATCTCAAAACTAATTGTGAGGAATTAAACTTCTCTTACTAATAAATGCACTTGAATATGAACGTTTTTATTATGTCCTCTTCGGATGCCTATCATATTTAGCACTAATTTCATAACACACGCCAATTACCAAGTTACTTAGAGAGAGCGCTCTCAAAATGATATAAGTGCAGATCGAGAGTTTTTATTTCTACAAAATATGACACCACCGTACTCTACAAAGATTTAAGTGAAGCACTAGAGAAAAATTATCTAGCTCAAAATATATAAGTGAAGCTCATAGGAGCAAAATTATCTAGCTCAAAAGATGTAAGTGAAGCACATGCGAGCTAAATTGCCTAACTCAAAAGATATAAGTGAAGCTCATTGAGTATTCTAACAAATTCACGATGAGTGCATGTCTCTCTCAAAAGGTGTTCAGAAAGGATGATTGTGATAAAAAGCAAATACTCCTATAATACACGACGCTCCAAGCAAAACACATATCATGTGGTAAATAAAAATATAGCTCCAAGTAACGTTACCGATGGATTGAAGACGAAAGAGGGGATGCCTTCCCGGGGCATCCCCAAGCTTAGGCTTTTTGGTGTCCTTGAATTTGGCTTAGGATGACTTGGGCATCCCCAAGCTTAGTCTCTTTCCACTCTTGATTCCATTGTCCATAAGAACATCACCCAAAACTTGAAAACTTCACAACACAAAACTTAAACACAAACTCGTGATATCATTAGCATAAGAAAACAAACCACCAACTTTTTAGGTACTATAATAAACTTAATTTCCATTTAGAATTATGTTATATTACTGTATTCTCACTTCTCCATGGCTCGTACCCCCCAATACTAACCATAATTTCATCAAAATAAGCAATCAACACAAAAAAAACAGAATCTTTCAAAAATAGAACAGTCTGTAGCAATTTCTATATTTCGTATACCTCTGCTATCCCAAATATTCTGAAACAATTATGACTATTAGGGAAATTAGCATACCAATTAGCAGCATAAAGAATCAACTCATAAGCTCTTTCTGGAGAGGAGTTAAAAATAATTTCTTGAGCACAAAGTTTCTGTCTTTTTCAGCATGCTTAAACAACTATCACCAAAACTAATCATAAAAGTTCTACTTGGCACAAACACTAATTAAAACATAAAAAACACAATCATAACAGAATCATGATGGTGTGGACTCAAAAAAATAGAAAGTAAAAAGAAAAAATAAATTTATTCATTGGGTTGCCTCCCAACAAGCGCTATTGTTTAACGACCTTAGCTAGGCGTAAGGCAATAGATTCAAGTGTTGTCATCTTTAGTGCTTAAACCACAAGTAGCTTTCATAATGGATTCATAAGGCAATTTTATTTTCTTTCTAGGAAAGTGTTACATGCCCTTCTTTAACAGAAATTGAAATTCAATATTCCCTTCCTTCATATCAATAACAACACCAATAGTCCTAAGGAAAGGTCTACCAAGAATAATGGGACATGTAGGATTGCAATCAATATCAAGCACAATGAAATCTATGGGCACATAGTTCCTATTTGCAATAATAAGAACATCATTGATCCTTCCCATAGTTTTCTTAATAGTAGAATCCGCAAGATGCAAATTAAGAGAGCACTCATCAGTCTCATTGAAACCTAGAACATCACATAAAGATTTTGGAATTGTGGAAACACTAGCACCCAAATCACACAAAGCATGGCATTCATAATTTTTCATCTTAATTTTTATAGTAGGTTCCCACTCATCATGAAGTTTTCTAGGAATAGATATTTCCAACTCAAGTTTCTCTTCAAGAGATTTCATCATAGCATCAACGATATGTTTGGTAAAAGCCTTATTTTGGCTATAAGCATGTGGAGAGTTTAGCATGGATTGCATCAAGGAAATACATTCAATCAAAGAGCAACTATCATAATTAAATTCCTTCAAATCCAAAGTCGTAATTTCATCACTATTCAAAGTTTTGATATCCTCTACTCCACTTTTAGTATTTTTAGCATCAAGATAAATAGACTCCGAATCATTGGTGCGTTTCTCAACCAAAGTGGATTCACATCCAGCCCCATCATCATTAAGATTAACATTAGAAAACAAGGATTCAATATGAGTCACACCAAGCACTTTAAGATCTTCATGATTCTCATCACGAGAACACGCCCTTTTAAGCCATTCATGTCTAGGACGAATTTGGGCGGTTCTTTCTTTACTTTCATTCATGGAAACACGCATAGCTTTCAAAGTTTCATCCATATTAATCTTTGGAGGAACACATCTCAATTTCAAAGCATCGATACCAAGAGACATTCTATCAACAGTCCTAGCCAAGTCATCAATTTTAAGTAGTTTTTCTTCTATGGAAGCATTGAAAATCTTTTGCGAATTAATAAACTCTTTAATATTACTCTCATGATCAGAGGGTATTTTATTATAATTTCCATGAGCATTGTTGTAGGAATTGCCAAAATTATTAGAGGGATTACTAGGAAAAGGCCTAGGTTTAAAGTTACCTATATAAGCATTGTTGTTACCAAAATTATTCCTACCAACAAAATCAACATCCGAATTTTCATTGCTATTCTCAATCATGGAATATAAAGGCATATCATTTGGATCTAGAGGAGCACTTTTACTAGCAAACAACTTCATTAACTCATCCATCTTAGCACTCAAATAGTTAATTTCTTCTATAACATGCACTTTTTTACTAGTAGGTGACCTTTCAGTGTGCCATTGAGAATAATTTGTCATGATATTATCTAGGAGTTTTGTATCTTCTCCTAGTGTGATTTCCATAAAAGTTCCACCAGAGGCGAAATCCAAGATATTTCTAGAAGCAAAATTCAAACCAGCATAGAAAATTTGTATAACCATCCAAAGACTTAGGCCATGAGCGGGACAATTTCTAATCATCAAATTCATTCTTTCCCAAGATTGTGCAACATGTTCATGATCTAGTTGCTTAAAATTCATGATATCATTACGGAGAGAGATAATCTTAGCAGCTAGAAAATACTAGGAAATAAAGGCATCTTTACCCTTGTTCCATGAATCAATACTATTTTTGGGTAAAGATGAAAACCAAGTTTTTGCTTGATCTCGTAATGAGAATGGAAATAGCTTCAATTTAATCATATGATTATCCACATCTTTCTTATTTTGCATATCGCATAACTCAATAAAGGTATTAAGATGGGATGCGGCATCTTCACTAGGAAGGCCGGAAAATTGCTCTTTCATAACAAGATTCGACAAGGCAGCATTAATTTCATATGAATCCGCACTAGTGGCGGGAGCAATTAGAGTACTAATAAAATCATTGTTATTAGTATTAGAGAAGTCACACAATTTAGTGTTTTCAGACACGGTGACTTAGCAAGTAAACAAGCACACAAGCAAACAGAAAGCAAGCAAAAGAAAGGGCGAACGAAAAAGGCAAATAAAGAAAGGCAAATATTTTCGTAAATTTTGTTTCAGAAGTGGGGGAGATTAAAACGAGTGGCAAATGGAAAATAATGTAAATGCAAGAGATGAGTTTGCGATAGGTACTTGGTAGATATGCTTCACTTGAATACTCCCCGGCAACGGCGCCAGAAATTCTTCCTGCTACTTCTTGAGCTTGCGTTGATTTTTCCCTTGAATAGGAAAGTGTAATGCAGGAAAGTAGAGATAAGTATTTCCCTCAGTTTGAGAACCAAGGTATCAATCCAGTAGGAGTATCAAGATGAGGCACCAAGGGCCTGCGCAAAGACAAACAAACTTACACCCAACGCGATAAAGGGGTTGTCAATCCCTTTACGATTACTTGCAAGGTGACATCTCATAGTGATAATAGGTAATATAAATAAATAAATAAAAGTGCAGCAAGGTACTTTTGGTATTTTTGTATGTATATCTGAATATATAATGTGTAAAATAGACCCGGGGGCCATAGTGTTCACTAGAGGCTTCTCTCATGATAGCAAGTATTACGGTGGGTGAACGAATTACTGTCGAGCAACTGATAGAGTCGCGCAAGGTCATGACGATATCTAAGGAAATGATCATACATATAGGCATCACGTCCGAGACAAGTAGACTGATACTTTCTGCATCTACTACTATTACTCCACACATCGACCGCTATCCAGCGTGCATCTAATGTATTAAGTTCATAACAAACAGAGTAACGCCTTAAGCAAGATGACAGGATGTAGAGGGATAAATTCATGCAACATGATATATACCCCAACCTTTTACCCTTGATGGCAACAACACGATGCGTGCCTCGCTACCCCTTCTGTCACTAGGTGAGGACACCGCACGGTATGAACCCAAAACCAAGCACTTCTCCCATCGCAAGAATTCTAGATCAAGTTGGCCAAACGAAACCCATAACTCGAAGAGAATTACAAGGATACGAAATCATGCATATAAGAAATCAGAGGAGACTCAAATAATATTCATAGATAATCTGATCATAAATCCACAATTCATCGGATCTCGACAAACAAACCGCAACAGAAAGTTATACATTGGATAAATCTCCATGAAGATCATGGAGAACTTTGTATTGAAGATCCAAGAGAGAGAAGAAGCCATCTAGCTACTAGCTGTGGACCCGAAGGTCTGTGGTGAACTACTCGCGCATCATCAGAGATGCAATGGTGTTGATGAAGAAGCCCTCCGTGTCCGAATCCCCCTCCGGCAGGGCACGAGAATGGTCCCCAGATGGGATCTTGCGGAAACAGAACCTTGCGGCGGCGGAAAACTATTTTCATGGCTCTCTCTGTTGGTTTGGGGATTTTAGGGAATTTATAGGTGAAGGAGGTAGGGCAAAGGAGGCACGGGGGGCCCACGAGCCTGCTAGGCGCGCCTAGGGGGCTCGTGGCCTCCTCCGTGGCCCTCAGCCTTGGTTCTCAAGTCTTATGGATCCCTTCTGTTATGGAAAAAATCATCCTGAAGGTTTTATTCCGTTTGGACTTCGTTTAATATTCTTATGTGAAAAAGGTCAAAAACACGGAAGAAACAGAAACTTGCACTAGGCACTGAGTTAATAGGTTAGTCCCAAAAATGATATAAAATAGCATATAAATGCATATAAAACATCCCAAGTTGATAATATAATAACATGGAACAATCAAAAATTATAGATACGTTGGAGACGTATCAGTGCCGAGCTCGTTTGTTTTTCTTGTCCTCTTCGGCATCGGTTCTTCACCGGCTATGTCAACATCATCGCTGGTCTTGGTGCCGGTGCCACTATCGCTGCTGGTGCTAGTGTCGGGGTTGGTCTCACTGCCACCATGCATCCGCATCTGGTGTTGGTCCGGGTAATCGAAAAAATGATTTTCTTCCTCAAAATGGTCTCCTTCGTCGCGACCAGAACCCCCGGCTTTGTCGTGGCTAGACATATTGATTTCCTATGAGTATTTAAGTAAAATATTTTAATTCTAGGCCGAATAACATGAATAATAAAAAAGGGACAATATTTGGTTAGAATGTTGATTCATTCCCCTTTCCAGCAATTCCCGCGCACTCGATATGTCCTAGTTTCTAGCACAAGTCATGCCGAAATTCACGTAAATTTTCGGCATGACCTTTGCTAAAAAGTCGACATATGGAGCACGTGAAATTTGCCAGAACGGAAATGAATCAACATTCCGGCAAAATATAGGTCACTCGGACATTCCAATTAATACAAAACAATAAGTGATGAACTAACACAAACTTAGAAGCAAAAATAGAGCACACTGGATAAACACAAACAACATATGATGAATTAACAAAAACTTAGCAAGCAAAAAAACAGATTTAACCTAGCACACTTGCTAACATATTTCTTCTTCTCCTCCTCTAATTTATTATTTTTCTCCTCTATTTCTTCTTCTCCCCCTCTTCTTCTCCCTTTTCTTCTCTTCTTCTTCTTCTTCTTCTTCTTCTTCTTCTTCTTTTCTTCTCCTCTTCTTCTTCTCCTCTTTTTCTTCTAGTTCTCATCTTCTTGTATTTTTCCTCTTTTTCTCCTCTTTTTCTTCTTCTTCTTCCTCTTCTTCTTCTTCTTCTTCTTCTTCTTCTTCTTCTTATTCTTATTCTTATTCTTCTTCTTATTATTATTATTAATATTCTTGTTCTTTTCTTCTCCTCCTCTTCTTATTCTCCTTCTTCTTGTTGTTTTCCTTTTTCCTATTCTTATTTTCATGTTTTTGTTCATCTTTCTTCTTCTTCTAACCCTAAACTAATTCTAAATATTACTAACCCGAATAACCTAGCACTAATGTAATACCAATATAATTAAATCAAAACAATAAAAATGAACAGATTTAACCTAGCACACTAGCTAACCTACTGCTTCTTCTCCTCCTCTATATTATTTTTTTCTCCTCTTTTTCTTATTCTCCTCCTCTTCTTCTTCCTTTTCTTCTCTTCTTCTTCTTGTTGTTGTTGTTGTTGTTGTTGTTGTTCTTCTTCTTCTTCTTCTTCTTCTTCTTCTTCTTTTGTTCTCCTCTTCTTGTTCTCTTCTTTTTCTTCTACTTCTCCTCTTCTTCTATTTTTCCTCCTCTTGTGCTCTTCTCCTCTTGTTGTTGTTGTTGTTGTTCTTTTATTCTCCTCCTCTTCTTATTCTCCTTCTTCTTCTTTTTGTTCATCTCGCAGGGGGCAAGGGGCTTAACAAAGTGTGAGTGGAGGGGAGGGGCGGCGGCGCGTGGAGGAGGAGGCATGAGCTCGAGGGCATGCGGGGACGGATGGGAACTTCTCTGGCGGAGGGGGCGGCGATACAGAGAGATAGTTGGGAGTGTGGGAAAGAGGCAGGAGTGAAGGGAGAGGGGGAGTTAGGAATTTTGGAGCCGGTTAATTAAACACACCAGTAGCGCTAGGTTGGAACCAGCGCTACTACTAAGTTAGCAGTAGCGCTGGTTCTAATCCAGCGCTACTACTAAATGACCTAGGACATATAGCAGTAGCGCTGGATTAGAACCCGCGCTACTGCTAACTTAGCAGTAGCGCTGGTACCAATCCAGTGCTACTGCTAACTTTCTTTTCTTTATTAATTTATTTTAATTATTTTTCTTTATTATTTCCTTTTTATTATTTTCCTTGACTTTTTTGTCTACTTTTCTTTTTCTTTTGTATTACTTTCTCCCTTTTGTTTTTTTCTCCTGACGGCCTCGCACACATGCAGTCGACGATGAGAACGTCTCCCTCCCACACTGCGCGAATATTGCCGGAACCATGTGTTGTTTGGTACACAAAATACATACATATATATACAAATGATTGTTTCTCAACTGCGTCGAAGACGTTTCACATTGAGCTTCTTTCCTTTCTTGTTCGTTGTCTTCATTCTACTTTTTTGGCACCATGGAGTACGATCTTTCTTAGCTAATGTAGTCTTGATTCTTCTTTTCACTTATGCTTCACCGTCATCGTCATCTTCCCTCATCGAGTTGCCATACTGGTTGTAGTCTTCCTAGTTGGCGACCCCATCCATTCCAACGATGTTTCTTTTGCCTCTCCTTACGACAACACGGCTGGGACTGGTCGGGTCAGTTATGAAGAAGCATTGTGTCACGTGCTTAGCGTGTATCCATGGCTCAGTTCTGGCGGTGACGTTAATGTTTACGATAGCACTCTTTGAGTCGGGTATAGACATGGTATTGAAATACTTGTTTTCTCTTACGACGGCCTTAGCCCACCTGACACGGAACATCGTCACATCGTGCCTTCTAGCGTAGTTAAGCTCCCAGATCTCTTCGACCCTTCCGTAGAATCTTTCAGTTGTGCCGTTGGAGTCGGTCACACATTGAATCGTCACCCCTGAATTTTGGTAATCATTGTCCATGTATTTGGCCTCCTTGTAGAACATGTACCCGTTTATATCGTATGCCTCATAGGACACGAGTTTGGGCGCGGGGCCATGTGCTAAGACGTGTATGAGAAACCCGTCTGCACTGCCCTCTTCCGAGGGATTAGCACGAACCTGCTCTTTGAACCAACGCAAGAAAGCGGCTTTATGGTCTACAGTAACTTTGTCATCCGTCTTGCGCATCCCCTGATCACGGTACTTCTTTGTGATGATTCCTTTGTGCAGTGTCACATAATCATCTACCACATCTAGGTGTTGTAGCACTACTAAGTTAGCCTTGTCAAAGTCCCCCCGTCGATCCTAGTAGTCCATGTGCAATCCCCTCCGACCGTTGTGGCGACCTTCTCATCCGAGCCTCCCATGGTGCTTGTTGACGGGCAAACCAGCAACAGGGTCTGCTTTGCCCATATAATTATCGCAAAAGGAGATGTAATCTTGGGTCAGATACCCGTGGACGATGCTCCCCTTGGGGCGGGACATGTTACGAATGAATCCTTTGATGACCCCATTCATCCTCTCGAACGACATCATGCTGTGAAGGAATGTCGGCCCGAGGTCGATGATGTCGTCCACGATGTGGACACACAGATGCACCATGACGTCAAAGAACGTGGGCAGGAAGTACATCTCAAGCTCACATAGTATGACAACGATCTCTTCATGTAGCCTTTGGAGCTCCTTTACACTGATGGACTTTCGAGAGATAACATCGAAGAAGTTGCAGAGACCAGTAAGCGTCTCACAAACGTGCTTGTCTGTTATCGCTCTAATGGCAACCGGGAGTATCTGCGTCATCATCACGTGGCAGTCATGAGACTTCATCCCACTGAACCTTTTCTTCTAGGTGTCTAGAAATCTGCTTATCCTCCCACAGTAACCGGAACTGACTTTGATTCTAGTAAGGCACTTGATAAATTGATCGACCTCCTTCGGACTTAAGGTGAAGCAAGAAGGGGGCAACAATTCTCCTCCTTCTTGTTGACTTTTCTTCCACTTGGCGTCACCGTCGTCTCTGTCTCCTCCGTCATATTTTTACGGTGCATGTGGAGATCCCCCTGATCTCCAAATCTTTCAAGTCTTTCATTGCCTTCGCCCCATCCTTGGTATTATTGACATGTTCATAAGTGTGCCAAGCAACCACTCGAGGACATTCTTCGTGATATGCATTTGATCAAGGCAATGAGGTGTGTCGTGATTGGGCCAGTACTCCAAGACCCAGAAAACAGACTTCGTTTTCCATACCTTGAGCAGCGGCTCCGGCGCCTTTTCCATGTTTCCAGGTGCGGGGTACTGTTCCTAGTTATTCAACAGCTCGTTGATTTCGGTGCCGCTCCTCTTACAAGGAGGTCCTCGATGCTCAGCCAAACCATTGAATAGATCTCCACGTTTTCTCCACGGGGCATCCTTTTCGAGCCCTCTACGATGCCCCATGTACACGATTTTCCCAGACCCGCCATCTTTCGTTGACGTAAGTTGTTGAGACGTTGTATCATCCATGCACCTCATGCATGTGATGTGTGGTATCCATGGCACACCTCGCCTGAGGTGTACCCGTAACCGAGATAGTCGTGCACGGTCATCATTAGCGCATCTCTCATATAGAAATATTCTCTTGTGTTGGCGTCCCATGTCTTGACACGCGATTTGCATAACGTGTCTAGCTCCTCTTTCAGAAGCCCCATATACATGTTAATACTATTTCCCGGTTCTTTCGGCCCTTGAATCAGCATGCTCAAGTGTATGTACTTTGTCTTCATGCACTTCTATGGGGGAGGTTGTATAACCATACAAAGACGGTCCATGTGTTGTGGTTGGTGCGCTGGTTTCCAAACGGATTCATGCCATCGGTACTTGCACCAAGCATTATGTTCCTTGCATCTTCTCCAAAAAATCCATATTTGGTGTTGAATGCTCTCCACTGGCTAGCATCTGCGAGGTGTGTCAGCTTCGGATCATCTCCATCATCAAGCTTCTTCCTCTCTGCATGCCAGTGCATGAGCTTTGCTTCCTTAGGATCTATGAAATACCGCTGCAGACGGGGATTGATCGGAAACTACCATACAACTTTCTGAGGAGCTTTCTTTCCCGCCTTCTTGTATCGAGAAGCATTGCACACTGTACACCTATTTTTTCCACGTGCTCCCCCCGATAAATGATGCAATCGTTGATGCATGTGTGGTATGTAATGTGCGGCAGATGAAGAGGGCAAACGATTTTCTTGGCTTCCTCGACACTAGTAGGACATAGGTTCCCCCCAGGAAGAACTTTATTATGTAGATACTTCAAATGGTCATCGAGGCTTTTGTTTGTCCATTTGTTTTTGGCCTTCATCTTTAGAAGTTCGAGCGTGAAATTCAAGCGGGCCACCTCAGGATCGCAATCATCATATAATGGAGTCTTCGAGTCTACTTCAAGTTGCGCCAGCTTGGCCTCCTCTCTAGAAGCAACTATGTCGTTAGTTGTACTCTTGTGAAGGATGTCTCGAACATGAGGGTCCTGCATGACTGAACTTAGTAGCATTGAATACTGCGGCATGGCTGTCGCCTCTTCTCCACCATGTCCGGAATCTGCCCCACCGCCGTGTCCGGACTCTTCCCCGCCACCGTGTCTGACAGTCATATCTTCGTCTAGTCCAATGCCGTTATTCCCTACCATGTGAACATCATCATCATCATCATCATCATCCTCACTTTTCCACCGTGTATAGCCATCCATGAACCATTTAATCATCAAGTGGGCCTTCAAACTGCCACGATCAAAAGGGTCCAAAATTACTCCTTCTTTGCATCTTTTACACGGACATCTAATCCCACTTCGTTTATTTGCATACATATCCATCACCACGGATTGCAAGTATCGCTCCACCTTCCTTCCACTCACCTTCATGACTGCACGGTATAACAAGCAAAAGGGTGATAAACAAAATGCATGCATGCATCAAAGTTGGTCATATAAAAATTTGGCATGACATTGCCTAAAAATAGGACATATCGAGTTTGCTCGAAATTCACCAAAACGGAAATTGTAGGGTCGAAAGTATGTCTAGAGGTGGGGTGATTAGACTACTTGAGAAGATCAAAATTTTGCCTTTTCCCAATTTTAGTTGAGAGGCAGCTATGGCAGTTATAGCAAGTCAAGTACACACTACAAGTGTAACGTTGATACGTCTCCAACGTATCTATAATTTTTGATGGTTTCATGCTATTATGTAGTCAAACTTTGGATGTTTTGCATGCCTTTTATATATTTTTTGGGACTAACTTATTAACTCAGTGCCAAGTGCCAGTTCCTGTTTTTTCCATGTTTTTGACCCCTTTCAGAGGAGATTTTGAAACGGAGTCCAAACGGAAGAAAATCCCCGAAAAGTTTTTTTCTGGAACGGAAGAAGATCGGGAAGCGTGGGAGCCAAGGCAGGGGAGCCTCAGGGGCCACACAAGCCCCCACCCCGCGGCCAAGGGGGGAGGCCGCACCATCCAGGCTTGTGGGCCCCCTGAGCGCCCCCTGACCTAGGGGTTGCGCCTATAAATTCCCTAAAAATCCCAAAAAAAATCAGGAGATCATCGAAATCACTTTTCCGCCGCCGCAAGCTTCTGTCTCTGCAAGATCCCATCTGGGGCACGTTCTGGTGCCCTGCCGGAGGGGGGATTCGGACACGGAGGGCTTCTTCATCAACACCATGACCTCTCCGATGATGCATGAGTAGTTCACCATAGACCTACGGGTCCATAGATAGTATCTAGATGGCTTCTTCTCCCACTTGAATCTTCAATACAAAGTTCTCCAAGATCTTCATGGAGATCTATCTGATGTAATCTTCTTTTGCGGTGTGTTTGTCGAGATCCGATGAATTGTGGATTTATGATGAGATTATCTATGAATCTTATTCGAGTTTCTTCTGATCTCTCTTAGGCATGATTTCATATCCTTGTAATTCTCTTCGAGTTGTGGGTTTTGTCTGGCCAACTAGATCTATCATTCTTGCAATGGGAGAAGTGCTTGGTTTTGGGTTCATACCTGCGGTGACCTCACCCAGTGACAGAAGGGGTAGCGAGGCACACATCATGTTGTTGCCATCAAGGGTAATAAGATGGGGTTTTCATCATTGGTTTGAGATTATCCCTCTACATCATGTCATCTTGCTTAAAGCGTTACTCTGTTTGTCATGAACTCAATACACTAGATGCATGCTGGATAGCAGTCGATGTGTGGAGTAATAGTAGTAGATTCAAAAAGTATCGGTCTACTTGTCTCGGACGTAATGCCTATATGTATGATCATTGCCTTAGATATCGTCATGACTTTGTGTGGTTCTATCAATTGCTCAACAGTAATTTGTTCACCCACCATGATATTTGCTATTATGAGAGAAGCCTCTAGTGAACACTATGGCCCCCAGGGTCTAGTCCACACCATATTTTCAGCCTTACACTTTTTTTACTTCGTTGCACTTTCCGCCTTCAGATCTCACTTTGCAAACAATCTTGAAGGGATTGACAACCCCTTTGAAGCGTTGGGTGCAGTCTTGTTTGTGTTTGCGCAGGTACTTTGGACTTGGCGAGGCCCTCCTTCTGGATCGATACCTTGGTTCTCAAACTGAGGGAAATACTTACTGCTCCTGTGCTGCATCACCCTTTCCTCTTCAAGGGAAAAACCGACGCAAACCAGAGAAGTAACAAGAAGAATTACTAAGCGCCAAGGAAGGACTTTTGTTGCTGCAGCAAAAGAATTTCTGGCACCGTTTCCAAGGAGGACCAAGTCAAGAACTCATCCAAGTAAGTGTCGCAAACTCATCTCTTGCATTTACTTTGTTTGCCAGTTGCCTCTCGTTTTCCTCTCCCCCACTTAACAATTTGCCTTTTTTGTTTGCCTTTTTGTTTTCCCTTTCTCTCGCTTGCTTTCTGTTTGCTTGTGTGACATGTGCCTTCAATATGCTTGCATCTTCGCTTGCTGAAAATCTAGTGATATGGATCCTCATCCACTTGCTAAGCTCTTTAAGAGATCCAATTATGTTGATCCAATTGCTAGTGAGTTTAGTGCACTTGACTATCTTTATGGGGTTTTTCTTGAGATGCGTGAATCACAAAATTGTGAAATTTATGAAGTGATTCACGAGGGCTCCTTGGATGAAAAGCATGATTGTAATGGTTTCACTATAAATTCTATTAGTGACAATCATGCTAAAAATATGCAAAACCCTAAGCTTGGGGATGCTAGTTTTGCTATGTCCACTACTTGTTGCAATGATCATGAGTGGGGCGATGATTTTTCTTATGATCTTGAAAATTTGTTTCAGCCTCATGATGAATATGATATTTGCAATATTATTGAAAGTGGGTTTGGAGAAGTCATGACTTTAGTTGATGATAATCCCACTATTTTTGAAGAGCGTCAACTTTGCATGCATGTGGATCATGAAAAGAATATCCTTTGTGATTGTTACATTGTTGAATTTGAATATGATCCCACATGTAATTATTATGAGAGAGGAAAATATGGTGGTAGAAACTTTCATATCACTAAATCACCTCTCGTTATGTTGAGATTGCTATTGTCTCGTTCTTCTTCCTTGCAAATGGTAACTATTGGTTTTCTTGACAATCTATTTTCCTATAAAATGCCTATGCATAGGAAGTATGTTAGACTTAGATGTGATTTTCACATGCTTTATGATGCTCTCGTTGTGCTTCAATTCTTGTCTTTTGTGTGAGCATCATTAATTTATCAATGCCTAGCTAAAGGGCGTTAAACAATAGCGCTTGTTGGGAGGCAATCCAATGAATTTATCTTTTTCTTTCTGTTTCGTTGCGTCCACACCATCATAATTATGTCGTGATTCTGTTTCTTGTGTTACTTTTTGTGGTTGAGACAAGAAATACCTTTATGACTAGTCTTGGTGATGGTTGTTTGATACGGCTGGAAAAAGATAAAAACTTTTCGCTCATGAGATGATTTTTCATTTTTATTCAGAAAGAGCTTTTTATTTGATTCTTTTTGCTCCTGGTTGATATACCTTTTGCCCAGGCAGTCGTAATTGTTCAGATTTTTCGAGGTACCAGAAGTATACGAAGTATATAGATTGCTACAGACTTGTCTGTTTTTGACAGATTCTGTTTTTGTTGAGTTGGTTGCTTGTTTTGATGAAACTATGGTTAGTATCGGGGGGTACTATCCATGGAAAAGTGAGAATATAGTAGCCCAACACCAATATAGATGGAATTCAAGTTTTCTACAGTACCAAAAGAAGTGGTAGTTTGTTTTCAAGTGCTAATGTTATCACGAGTTTCTGTTTAAGTTTTGTGTTGTGAAGTTTTCATGTTTTGGGTGATGTTCTCATGGAAAAAGAGATAAGGAGTGTGATGACCCACAAGTATAGGGGATCAATCGTAGTCCTTTCGATAAGTAAGAGTGTCAAACCCAACGAGGAGCAGGAGGATCTAACAAGTGGTTTTCAGCAAGGTAAAATCTGCACGCACTGAAATTGTCGGTAACAAGTGATTGTGTGGTGAGATGATTTGTAGCAAGCAACAAGTAACAAAAGTAGCAACGGTGCAGCAAAGTGGCCCAATCCCTTTTGTAGCAAGGGAAAAGCCTGAACAAAGTCTTATAGGAGGAAAAACGCTCCCGAGGACACACGGGAATTTCTGTCATGCTAGTTTCATCATGTTCATATGATTCGCGTTCGTTACTTTGATAGTTTGGTATGTGGGTGGACCGGCGCTTGTGTACTGCCCTTACTTGGACAAGCATCCCACTTATGATTAACCCCTCTCGCAAGAATCCGCAACTACGAAATAAGAATTAAGACAAAGTCTAACCATAGCATTAAACTAGTGGATCCAAATCAACCCCTTACGAAGTAACGCATAAACTAGGGTTTAAGCTTCTGTCACTCTAGCAACCCATCATCTACTTACTACTTCCCAATGCCTTCCTCTAGGCCCAAATAATGGTGAAGTGTTATGTAGTCGACGTTCACATAACACCACTAGAGGAAAAACAACATACAACATATCAAAATACCGAACGAATACCAAATTCACATGACTATTATTAGCATGACTTATCCCATGTCCTCGGGAACAAAAGTAACTACTCACAAAGCATAATCATAATCATGATCAGAGGTGTAATGAGTAGCATCAAGGATATGAACATAAACTCTTCCACCAAATAATCCAACTATCATCAACTACAAAGAGTAATCAACACTAGTAGCAAACTTACAAGTACCAATCGGAGTCGCGAGACGGAGATTGGTTACAAGTGATGAACTAGGGTTTGGAGATGAGATGGTGCTGATGAAGATGTTGATGGAGATGAGTCCCCTCCGATGAGAGGATTGTTGGTGATGACGATGGCGACGATTTCCCCCTCCGGGAGGGAAGTGCCCCCGGAGGATCGTCCTGCCGGAGCTCTAGATTGGTTCTGCTGAAGTTCCGCCTCGTGGCGGCGGCGAAACCACGAAAAATCTCCCTTCTTATTTTTTTCTAGACGAAACCCTTCATATAGCAAAAGAGGGGGGCACTGGGCCAGTGGGCTGCCCACAAGCCCCCATGGCGCGTCCTAGGGGGTGGCCCCACCGTGCAGGCTTGTGGGCACCCCCTGGTGCCCCTCCAGTACTTCTTCGGCCCAGTATTTTTTATATATTGGGAAAAAATATCCGTTGACTTTCATGGTGTTTGGAGTTGCGCAGAATAGGTATCTCAACTTAGCTCCACTTTCAGGCCAGAATTCCAGTTGTCGGTATTCTCCCTCTTCATGAAAACCTTCAAAATAAGAGAGAAAAGGCATAAGAATAGTACCGTGAGGTGAAATAACAGCCAAAGAAGCGATAAATATCAACATGAAAACATGATGCGAAATGGACGTATCAACTTCCCCAAGCTTAGACCTCGCTTGTCCTCAAGTGAAAGCCGAGCTCAATAAATATGTCCACATGTTTAGGGAGAGAGGTGTCGACAAAACAAGATACGAACATGCATGCATCATGATCATGATCAGAACAGCAAACCAACATATAATCTCTCATGCTAAAGTGATAATTCCTTCACAAAGTAAAGCATGGATCAAGAACCTTACGGAGAAGTAACAACCGATAGCCTTTAGTCATTGAAGCAATTGCAATTTATCACAACATCAGAAAGAGTCAATAAGAGCTTGTAAAGCAAATCCACATACTCAATCATTCTTTCGTTCTCTACGGTTGCTACAACTCACGTGGTACTCATGAGATCAAAGTTTCAGCTGGACACAGAGAAAGATAGGGGCTTATATTTGCCTCCCAACTGCATACCTCAAGGGTAATGTCAACAATAATAATTCATGGATACTTACCTCCAAGTTGACATATGAATATAGATCTTTCCCAAGCATGTGACGGTAGCCAATACAAAGGCAAAATAAGGAATTGGTGAAGATCACCATCACTCTTTCAAGGGCAAAAAGTAAAGGTACAAGATAGGCCCTTCGCAGAGGGAAGCAGAGATTGTCATGCGCTTTTGAGGTTTGGATGCGTGTCCTCTTAGTGCGGAGGAACGTCACTTTATATTGCCCCCTATGATAAAGAACTTTATTATGCAGTCTATCGCTTTTCTGTCTTCTTCATCACAGGCTCGTATAAAGGTTATTTTCCACACACTAATACATCATACATATTAGAGAGCAATTTTTATTGCTTGCACCGATGACAACTTACTTGAGGGATCTTATTCAATCCATAGGTAGGTATGGTGGACACTCATGGCAAAACTGGTTTGAAGGTTTATGGATGCACAAGTAGTATCTCTACTTGGTGCGGGAGTTTTGGCTAATGTGAGGTGGAAGCAATCGTCACATGCTAAGGGATCTCTAATCATATAACATTGTTCAGAGCCAAGCAAACACAATTCATTACGTTGTCTTCCTTGTCCAACATCTACTTCTAGGCATGCAATAGTTTAGTGAGTGTTCACAATCATAGGTGGTGTCAGAGATGATATATTTATATGTGAACCTCTCCTTCCTTATCACTTCCTATTAATTGCAACAATGACCAAGGTCTACGTTTGCCTACCCTCAACAAGTTTCAATCATCATTCTTTTTATATGTGAAGCCATCACTTCCCATACGATTATTACATGATCTTTCATGCTTTTGTTCTATTCTCACTCTTTTGATCATGGCAAGAGGCAAAACCCTTCAACTAAGACACTCTTTATTATATGGCTCACGAGCAAGAATACATCAGGGGTGACACAAAGCAAAACTCAAGACTAAAACACTAAGACTTTTACTCTACTAGAAAAAAGAGAAAACTGAAAAGGAAAACTAAAACAAAGGTAAAGGCAAAAGATGTGATGGTGATACGATACCGTGGCAACTCCCCCAAGCTTGGCACAAGCCAAGGGGATTGCCCATACCAATGATCAGTTGTATTCCTTTGGTGGTGAAGGTGGAGTTGTTGCAGAGGTCTTGAGCTTGTCTAATTTCCACTTGAGCATAAAATTCTGCTCTCTCAGATCATCATTTTCCTCCTCAAGATTCAACACCCTTTGGCATAATTCCTGCTTACTCTCCTGCAAGAAACGAGAAGGAATAAACAAGTTCTTAGGCTTCCTCCTTGAGTCAGGGAGGCTCGACTTCTTGAACTCCCCATGAGTGCGTCCAGGTTGAGGTAGAGGAGCCTCCTCTTCATCGGAACTCGTTTGTTCCTTCCCCTTGGGATCATAGTCTTCTTCCTCATGAGTGGTCCAACCATATGGTTCCAAGTCACCATAGACCTTGGGGTTAGCAAGGTAATCTGCCACATAGCTCTCCCCCTCTGAATCCTGAGAGGACATGTTGACCTAGATCTGCGGCAAAAAAACAGGCTCGAAACGAAAAACAGAGGAAATCTACGTGATGCAGGGGCCAGACCGAACGGAAGTATATATTATGATTTTTTCTAGACCAGAAGGAGTCCCCTGCACTAAAACGGAGTCCGGGAGGCGCACGAGGTGGCCACAAGCCCTCACGGCGCGACCAGGGGGTGGCCCCGCGCCGTGCAGGCTTGTTGCCTCCTCGCGCACTTTTTGAACTTCTTCCAATTTTTGTATTTTTTCAAATATTCCAAAACGGTGAAAATTTCCTATTGGAAAAGTTTTGGACTCTATTTTCTTACCAAATCTCATACCTCTTCGTTTTCGGAGTCTGAAACAGGCTGATAAATGGCCCTTAGGTATTCTTCCGGAGTTATGGTAGTGATGAAATTGCTTTCAACATTTATGGGAGTACCTGAGATATAATGCTTGATTCTCTGCCCCTTTACCATTCTCGGACAATTACCTTCCGTGTTGTTGATCTTGATAGCACCGGAACGATATACTTCCTCAACAACATAGGGAAATTCCCGTTTGGAGAGAAGCTTGCCTGCAAAGAATCTTAAACGAGAGTTATATAGCAAGACATAATCACCTACATTGAACTCACGCTTTTGTATCCTCTTATCATGCCACCTCTTAACCTTCCCTTTGAACAGCTTGGCATTCTCATATGCCTGAGTTCTCGACTCATCCAGTGAGCTAATATCAAACAACTCTTCTCACCGGCAAGTCTGAAATCAAAGTTGAGCTCTTTAATTGTCCAATAAGCATTATGCTCTATCTCAAGAGGTAAATGACATGCTTTACCGTACACCATTTTGTACGGAGACATGCCCATGGGATTCTTATAGGCAGTTCTATAAGCTCACAGTGCATCATCGAGCTTCTTAGACCAATTCTTTCTAAACCTGTTGATAGTCTTTTGCAGAATCAGTTTAATCTCTATGTTGCTTAGCTCTACTTGACCACTGGACTGAGGGTGGTAGGGAGACGCAATTCTATGGTTGACATCATACTTAGCAAGCGTTTTACGGAAAGCACCATGAATGAAGTGTGAACCACCATCGGTCATCATATATCTAGGGACTCCAAATCTAGGGAAGATAACTTCTTTCAGCATCTTGATAGAAGAGTTGTGATCAGCACTACTAGTGGGGATAGCTTCTACCCACTTAGTGACGTAATCAACAGCAACCAAGATGTGAGTATACCCATTGGATTTTGGAAAAGGTCCCATATAATCAAAGCCCCAAACATCAAATGGTTCAATGACAAGTGAATAGTTCATAGGCATTTCCTGACATTTACTAATATTACCTATTCCTTGACATTCGTCACACGACAAGACGAACTTACGGGCATCCTTGAAGAGAGTGGGCCAATAGAAACCTGATTGCAATACCTTGTGTGCAGTTCTATCTCCCGCATGGTGTCCTCCGTAGGCCTCGGAGTGACACTTCTGTAGGATCTGTCCCTGTTCATGTTCAGGTACACAACGTCTAATAACACCATCTACTCCTTCCTTATAAAGGTGAGGATCATCCCAAAAGTAGTGTCTCAAGTCAAAGAAGAACTTCTTCTTTTGCTGGTACGTGAAACTAGGTGGTATGTATTTGGCAACGATATAGTTTGCATAATCAGCATACCACGGTGCACTACGTGAAGCATTGATGACATTCAGTTGCTCATCGGGAAAGCTATCATCAATAGGTTGTGGGTCATCAAGAACGTTCTCCAACCTAGACAAGTTATCTGCTACTGGGTGATCAGCACCCTTTGTGTCGACAACGTGCAAATCAAATTCTTGTAGCAAGAGAACCCATCTGATAAGTCTTGGTTTAGCATCCTTCTTCTCCATGAGGTACTTAATAGCAGCATGAACAGTGTGAATAGTGACTTTGGAATCAACTATGTAAGACCTGAACTTTTCACATGCAAACACGAGTGCGAAAAATTCCTTCTCCATAGTAGCATAGTTTCTTTGGGCACTGTCTAGAGTTTTACTAGCGTAGTGAATAACATTCAACTTCTTATCAACTCTTTGCCCTAGAACAACACCAATGGCATAATCACTAGCGTCACACATGATCTCAAAAGGCAAGTTCCAATCAGGTGGTTGAACAATAGGTGCAGTTATCAAAGCCCTATTAAGTATTTCGAAGGCTTCCTCACAATCATCGTCAAAGACAAAAGGAATATCCTTTTGCAAGAGATTGGTAAGAGGCCTAGAAATCTTAGACAAGTCTTTAATGAACCTTCTATAGAAACCAGCATGACCAAGGAAACTTCTTATCCCATATCTGTGGGGTATGGCATCTTCCCGATTGCATCAACCTTAGCCTTATCGACTTCAATACCTCTTTCAGAAATTTTATGTCCTGAGACGATGCCTTCATTAACCATAAAGTTGCACTTCTCCCAATTCAAGACAAGATTGGTGTCTTTACATCTCTGTAAGACTCGATCAAGGTTGCTCAGAGAATCATCAAAGGAAGACCCGTAAACGGAAAAGTCATCCATGAAAACCTCGACAATCTTTTCACAGAAGTCGGAGAATATAGCCATCATACATCTTTGGAAGGTGGCAGGTGCATTACAGAAGCCAAAAGGCATACGTCTATAAGCAAAGGTACCGAAAGGGCAGGTGAAAGTGGTTTTCTCCGGATCAGATTGTGCAACTGGTATTTGGGAGAAACCAGAATAATCATCTAGAAAGCAGAAGTGTGTGTGTTTAGACATCCTTTCTAGCATTTGGTCGATAAAAGGCAGAGGGTAATGATCTTTACTAGTGGATTTATTCAATTTCCTAAAATCGATCACCATCCTATAGCCAGTAATAATCCTCTGTGGGATAAATTCATCCTTATCATTAGGGACAACGGTAATGCCTCCCTTCTTAGGGACACAGTGCACCGGACTCACCCAATCGCTATGAGTAACAGGATAGATAATACCCGCTTCCAGGAGCTTCAGTAATTCTTTTATTACTACTTCTTTCATCTTAGGATTCAATCTCCTTTGATGATCAGCAACTGGTTTGAAATTAGGATCAGTTTTAATCTCGTGCTGGCATAGAGTGGGACTAATGCCCTTAAGATCATCAAGAGTATATCCTATAGTAGCATGATGCTTCCTTAGAGTTTTTAGTAACTTCTTTTCTTCATGCTCCGAGAGGCTAGCACTAATAATAACATGATATATCTCTTTTTCATCAAGATAAGCATACTTAAGAGTATCAGGCAATTGTTTAAGCTCGAACACAGGATCACCCTTTGGTGGAGGTGGATTCCCAAGCAGTTCAACAGGCAGATTATTCTTAAGGATGGGATATTGTTCTAAGACAACTCTATCTATTTCATCCCTTTCATCCATATGCATATCACTTTCATGCGCAAGCAAGTATTACTCTAAGGGATCAGTAGGAGGCAGGGCAATAGATGCTAAGGCAATAGTTTCATCCTTACTAGGCAACTCCTTTTCATGAGGTTGTCTACCAAACTTGGAGAAATTGAACTCATTTGTCACGCCTTCAAAGCCAACACTGAGAGTTTGCTTCTCACAATCAATATGAGCATTGACAGTATTGAGACAAGGTCTACCAAATATGATGGGACAAAAGTTAGCTTGTGCGGTAGCAAGAACGAGGAAATCAGCAGGATACTTCATTTTACCACACAAGACTTCAACATCCCTAACAATTCCCACAGGGAAGATAGTATCTTTATTGGCAAGTTGAATAGTGACATCTATAGGTTCTATCTCAAGAGGTGCAATCTCATCTTTAATTTCATCGTATAAGGATTGAGGTATTGCACTAACACTAGCACCCACGTCACATAAACCATGATAACAATGATCTCCTATCTTAACAGAAACCACAGGCGTGCCAACAACAGGCCTATGTTTGTCTCTAGCATGAGGTCTAGCAATTCTAGCAGCATCTTCACAGAAGTGAATATCATGTCCCTCAACATCGTTGGACAGAAGATCTTTGATAATAGCAATGCTAGGTTCAACTCTAATTTTCTCAGGGGGTGTAGGTGTTCTAATGTAGCCTCTACGTATCACAGTTGAAGCTTTAGAATGATCCTTTATCCTAACAGGGAAAGGTGCTTTCTCAATGTAAGCACTGGGAACCACAGGATCATTATAGGCAATGAATTTCTCTTCAACTGGAGTGGGTTTAACTACATTGACTTCTAAAGGAGGATGATATTTAAACCACTTCTCTTTGGGGAGATCAATATGAGCAGCAAAAGATTCACACAATGAAGCTACTATCTCAGAGTCAAGTCCATACTTAGCGCTAAAGTCACAAAAAGTATTTGTCTCAACAAAGGATTTAACGCAATCAAACGTGAAATTCATACCTGACTCCTTACCTTATTCAGGCTCCCAATCTTCAGAGTTGCGTTTAATTCTCTATAATAAATTCCACTTGAAGTAAATATCTCTCTTCAGAAAAGAACCGGTACAAGAAGTGTCAAGCATGGTGCGATCATCATGAGAAAGATGAGCCTAGAAGTTCTGAATCATAATTTCTCTCGAGAGCTCATGATTGGGGCATGAATATAGCATTGATTTAAGCCTCCCCCAAGCTTGAGCGATGCTTTCTCTGTCACGAGGCCAAAAATTTTAAATATAATTCCGATCACGATGTACTAAATGCATAGGATAAAACTTTTGATGAAATTCCAATTTCAACCGATTATAGTCCCATGATCCAGTATCATCACATAGCCTATACCATGTCAACGCCTTATCCTTCAAAGATAAAGGAAAGATCTTCTTCTTGACCTCATCCTCGGGCACACCTGCAAGCCTAAATAAACCACAAACCTCATCTACATAGATCAGATGCAAGTCTGGATGTGATGTTCCATCTCCTGTAAAAGGATTAGCCAGCAGTTTCTCAAGCATACCCGAAGGAAATTCAAAGAAAATATTTTAAGTAGGTGCAGCAGGTTGAGGAGCAACTCTTTGTGCTTCCGTTCAAGGTGAAGATACCCCGAACAAGCCCCTCAAAGGATTAGTATCCATAGTGACAAGTGACAATAAATTTCAGCACACTATATGAATGTTTCCTTACAAAGTTCCACTTACCAAAGGCGCTTCACTCCCCGGCAACGGCGCCAGAAAAGAGTCTTGATGACCCACAAGTATAGGGGATCAATAGTAGTCCTTTCGATAAGTAAGAGTGTCGAACCCAACGAGGAGCAGAAGGATCTGACAAGTGGTTTTCAACAAGGTAAAATCTGCAGGCACTGAAATTGTCGGTAACAAGTGATTGTGTGGTAAGATGATTCGTAGCAAGCAAAAAGTAACAAAAGTGGCAACGGTGCAGCAAAGTGGCCCAATCCCTTTTGTAGCAAGGGACAAGCCTGAACAAAGTCTTATAGGAGGAAAAACGCTCCTGAGGACACACGGGAATTTATGTCATGCTAGTTTCATCATGTTCATATGATTCGCGTTCGTAACTTTGATAGTTTGATATGTGGGTGGACCGGCGATTGGGTACTGCCCTTACTTGGACAAGCATCCCACTTATGATTAACCCCTCTCGCAAGCAACCACAACTACGAAATAAGAATTAAGACAAATTCTAACCATAGCATTAAACTAGTGGATCGAAATCAGCCCCTTACGAAGTTACGCATAAACTAGGGTTTAAGCTTCTCTCACTCTAGCAAGCCATCATCTACTTACTACTTCCCAATGCCTTCCTGTAGGCCCAAATAATGGTGAAGTGTTATGTAGTCGACGTTCACATAACACCACTAGACGAAAAACAACATACAACATATCAAAATACCGAACGACTACCAAATTCACATGACTATTATTAGCATGACTTATCCCATGTCCTCGGGAACAAAAGTAACTACACACAAAGCATAATCATAATCATGATCAGAGGTGTAATGAGTAGCATCAAGGATCTGAACATAAACTCTTCCACCAAATAATCCAACTAGCATCAACTACAAAGAGTAATCAACACTACTAGCAACCTTACAAGTACCAATCGGAGTCGCGAGACGGAGATTGGTTACAAGTGATGAACTAGGGTTTGGAGATGAGATGGTGCTGATGAAGACGTTGATGGAGATGAGTCCCCTCCGATGATAGGAGTGTTGGTGATGACGATGGCGACGATTTCCCCCTCCAGGAGGGAAGTTTCCTCGGCAGGATCGTCCTGCCGGAGCTCTAGATTGGTTCTGCTGAAGTTCTGCCTCGTGGCGGCGGCGAAACCACGAAAAAGCTCCCTTCTTATTTTTTGTGGACAAAACCCTCCATATAGCAAAAGAGGGGGCCAGTGGGCCAGTGGGCTGCCCACGAGCCCCCATGGCGCGGCCTGGGGGGGGGGGGGTGGTCGCGCCGTGCAGGCTTGTGGGCACCCCGTGGTGCCCCTCCGGTACTTCTTCGGCCCAGTATTTTTTATATATTGGGAAAAATATCCGTTGATTTTCACGGCGTTTGGAGTTGCGCAGAATAGGTATCTCAACTTTGCTCCACTTTCAGGCCAGAATTCCAGTTGCTGGTATTCTGCCTCTTCATGTAAACCTTGCAAAATAAGAGAGAAATGGCATAAGAATAGTACCGTGAAGTGAAATAACAGCCAAAGAAGCGATAAATATCAACATGAAAACATGATGCAAAATGGACTTATCAAAGTGGAAAGAGCTCAAGCTTGGGGATGTCCAAGGCATCCCAAGCCAAATTCAAGGACACCAAAAAGCCTAATCTTGGGGATGCCCCGAGAAGGCATCCCCTCTTTCGTCTTCAATCCATCGGTAACATTACTTGGAGCTATATTTTTATTCACCACATGATATGTGTTTTTTCTTGGAGCTCTTGTATCGTAGGAGTCTTTTCCTTTTGTTGTGTCACAATGATCCTTTCTGCACACCTTTTTGAGAGAGGGAGACGTGCACTCATCGTGATTTTTGCTAGAATGCTCATAGTGCTTCACTTATATCTTTTGAGCTAGATACTTCTGCTCTACGTGCTTCACTTATATCTTTTAGAGCACGGCGGTGTGTGATTTGGTAGTTGGCTTATGCTATGAAAGTAGTCCCAAAAGTGATAGATACCCAAAGAGGATGCAAAAACCTCCATCTTCATGTGCATTGAGTAGAAAGAGAAGTTTCGATTCCTCTCAATTATTTTTGAGATTTGGATTCGGTAATATTAAGAGTTATGTTAGTAGGGTGTTGTGAATCTAGAAATACTTGTGTTGAAGTTAGTGATTCTCGTAGCATGCACGTATGGTGCACCGCTATGTTAGGAAGTCGGAGCGTAATTGATCTTTTGATTGTCATCCTTCGTGTTGAGGTCGGGATCGCGCGATGGTTTACACCTACCAACCCTTCCCCTCGGAGTATGCGTTTAGCACTTTGTTTCAATTTGTAATAAAAACTTTCGCAATAAGTATGTGAGTTCTTCATGACTAATGTGAGCCCATCGTATAGATGCACTTTCACCTTCCACGATTGCTAGCCTCTCTAGTGCCGCGCAATTCTCGCTGGTGCACAAACCCACCAAATTCCTTCCTCAAAACAGCCACCATACCTACCTACTATGGCATTTTCATAGCCATTCTGAGATATATTGCCATGCAACTCCCACCGTTCCATCTCATGACTTGTGCCTTCACTCTTATATTGCCATTGCATGATCGTAAGATAGCTAGCGAGATGTTTCAACATCATACGCCAAGCTAGATCGTTGCACATCCCGGTACACTGCCGGAGGCATTTCCTATAGAGTCATCCTCATTTTGAGCTTCGAAGTTGTGAGTAAATAAAAGTGTGATGATCATCATTATTAGAGCATTGTCCCATGTGAGGAAATAAAAAAAAAGAGGCCAAAGAGCCCCCAAAAAAAAGAGGCCTAAGAGCCCAAATGAAAAAAAAGAAAAGAGAGAAAAAGAGAGAAGGGACAATGTTACTATCTTTTACCACACTTCTGCTTCATAATAGCACCATGTTCTTCATGATTGAGAGCTTCTTTCTTTGTCACTACCATATGCTAGTGGGAATCTTCATTATATAACTTGGCTTGTATATTCCAATGATGGACTTCCTTAAAATTGCCCTAGGTCTTCGTGAGCAAGCAAGTTGGATGCACACCCACTAGTTTTCCTTTTGAGCTTTCACATACTTATAGCTCTAGTGCATCCTTTGTATGGCAATCCCCACTCATTCACATTTATATCTATTAATGGGAATCTCCATAGCCTATTGATACGCCGAGTCAATGTGACCGTCTCCTCTTTTTTGTCTCACAACCACCACCACACTCTATTCCACCTATAGTGCTATATCCTTGGCTCGCGCTCATGTATTGCGTGATAGTTATAGAAAGTTTGAGAAAGTAAGAGTGCGAAAACAATTACTTGGCCGATACCGGGGTTGTGCATGATCTACATTAGTTGTGTGAGGATGATGGAGCATAGCCAGACTATATGATTTTGTAGGGATAACTTTCCTTGGCCTTGTTATTTTGAAAGTTCATGATTACCTTGCATGTTTGCTTGAAGTATTATTGTTTTCATGTCAATAGAAAACTATTGTTTTGAATCTTACGGATCTGAACATTCATGTCACGTGAAAGAAGTTGCAAACGACAACTATGCTAGATAGCATTCCACATCAAAAATTCATTCTTTATCACTTCCCTACTCGAGGACGAGCAGGAGTTAAGCTTGGGGATGCTTGATACGTCTCCAACGTATCTATAATTTTTGATGGTTTCATGCTATTATGTTGTCAAACTTTCGATGTATTGCATGCCTTTTATATATTTTTTGGGACTAACTTATTAACTCAGTGCCAAGTGTCAGTTCCTGTTTTTTCCATGTTTTTGACCCCTTTCAGAGGAGATTTTGAAACGGAGTCCAAACGGAAGAAAATCCCCGAAAATATTTTTTCTGGAACGGAAGAAGATCAGGAAGCTTGGGAGCCAAGGCAGGGGAGCCTCAGGGGACCCACAAGCCCCCACCCCGCGGCCAGGGGGGAGGCCGCGCCATCCAGGCTTATGGGCCCCCTGAGCGCCCCCTCACCTAGGGGTTGCGCCTACAAATTCCCTAAAAATCCCAAAAAAATCGGGAGATCATCAAAATCACTTTTCCGCCGCCGCAAGCTTCTGTCTCCGCAAGATCCCATCTGGGGCACGTTCTGGTGCCCTGCCGGAGGGGGGATTCGGACACGGAGGGCTTCTTCATAAACACCATGACCTCTCCGATGATGCGTGAGTAGTTCACCATAGACCTACGGGTCCATATTTAGTATCTAGATGGCTTCTTCTCCCTCTTGGATCTTCAATACAAAGTTCTCGATGATCTTCATGGAGATCTATCCAATGTAATCTTCTTTTGCAGTGTGTTTGTCGAGGTCCGATGAATTGTGAATTTATGATCAAATTATCTATGAATCTTATTTGAGTTTCTTCTGATCTCTCTTATGCATGATTTCATATCCTTGTAATTCTCTTCGAGTTGTGTGTTTTGTCTGGCCAACTAGATCTATGATTCTTGCAATGGGGGAAGTGCTTGGTTTTGGGTCCATACCATGCGGTGACCTCACCCAGTGACAGAAGGGGTAGCGAGGAACGCATCGTGTTGTTGCCATCAAGGGTAAAAAGATGGGGTTTTCATCATTTGTTTGAGATTATCCCTCTACATCATGTCATCTTGCTTAAAGCGTTACTCTATTAGTCTTCAACTCAATACACTAGATGCATGCTGGACAGCGGTCGATGTGTGGAGTAATAGTAGTGATGAAGAAAGTATCGGTCTACTTGTCTCGGACATGATGCCTATAAGTATGATCATTGCCTTAGATATCGTCATGACTTTGCGCCGTTCTGTCAATTGCTCGACAGTAATTTTTTCACCTGCCGTGATATTTGCTATTATGAGAGAAGCCTCTAGTGAACAGTATGGCCCCCAGGGTCTACTCGACACCATATTTTCAGCCTTACACTTTTTACTTTGTTGCACTTTCCGCCTTCAGATCTCACTTTGCAAACAATCTTAAAGGGATTGACAAACCCTTTGAAGCGTTGGGTGCAAGCTTGTTTGTGTTTGCGCAGGTACTTTGGACTTGACGAGGCCCTCCTTCTGGATCTATACCTTGGTTCTCAAACTGAGGGAAATATTTACTGCTCCTGTGCTGCATCACCCTTTCCTCTTCAAGGGAAAAACCGACGCAAACCAGAGAAGTAACAATAAGAATTCCTAAGCACCAAGGAAGGACTTTTGTTGCTGCAGCAAACGTAAAGGAATAAGGTAGGGACATCAAAAGCATGAGGTTGACACGATGATTTTTGGCATGGTTCCGATAGGTGGCGCTATCGTACATCCATGTTAGTGGAGGCTTCCACCCACGGAGGGTAATGGCTGAGAGAGTCCATGGAGGGTTCACAAAGAAGCGGCCTTGTCTATTGCACCACGGCTTCCGTCCACGGAGGACTAGCCTTACTCATAGTTGATATTCACGAAGTAGGCGATCTCCTTGCCCTTACAAACATCTTGGTTCAACTCCACAACACGAAGTAGGAGGCTCACAAGCGACACCTAACCAATCTAGGAGGAACCACTCTCCAAAAGGTAATAGATGTGGTAGATCAATGAACTCCTTGCTCTTGTGCTTTTAAAGATAGTCTCCTCAACAAAAAATCACTTCCTCACAGAATATGCATGGGTAGGAGAGGTTTATTTGGTGGAAAGAAGTTTTGAGAGGCTAGAGATCAAGATTCAAATGAATTGAGTGGAATATCTTGGTCCCAACAGATGAGTAGGTGGTTCTCTCTCAGAAAATGGATCTGGCTATGAAGTGTGTGTTCTGAGTGCTTCTCCCACGAATCAGAGGTGGGTTAAGGGGTATATATAGGGAGCAGCCAAAATCCAACCGTTATACACAAAGTGGCAAACTCAGTGGTACCGACTAGCACAAAGGTGTGAACTTTTTGAATCTCGGTGAGACCGATATATGAAACCCGCTGGCACCGAAAAGGTGGCTAATGGTCAGATGGCCAAACTCGGTGGCACCGATACTCAAACTCGGAAATTCTGATTTTGTGTATCGAGGCACCCGATATTTGGTCACCCAAACTCGGTAGCACCGATATGGATTCGATTGCACCAATTTGGTGGCACTAGCTAGGGTTTCTGTCTAAGGTCAAACTCGGTGGGTCCGAAATATGAAAGTTGGTGTCACCGAAATTGTGTAAGTGGAATTTGACAGAATGGTTTTGTGGGAAAAATGACTGAGTATTTTGGTGGCTAACTTAGAGAACTTTGAGCTATGAGTTCATTTTACTACCTCACCCCCTTTTAATAGTATTGGCTTTCCTAGGGACCCAAATGTGATTTCTCAAAAACTAGAAAATGAAGAGTCTTCTAGCTTGAATCTTGAGCCAATATTATACCTTTCTTGCATCAAGGGGCATCTCCACATAAACCTTTACCATAGCATCTTTTGAACTTTTCTGAAATACACTTGGAAAACATATTATTCCAATGATGCATATGTTGTGATCAATTATCAAAACCACCCTAGGGAGCAACTGTGCTTTCAATCTCCCCCTTTTCGGTAATTGATGACAACATATAGATCAAAGCTTCGACAAAGGATAAATCAAGGATTAGCATCTACGCTTTGAGAAGTACGTGAAAAGCAAGAGCTCCCCCTAAATTTGTGCATTATTCAAAATTTGCGTTTGAATGCAAATGCACAATCAATTAGGATCATGGGTCACTCTTCGATGTGAGATACATCTTGGTGGTGCGTAAACAAGATAAGAATGAATAGTAAGCACATGACACCAACAAGATAAGTGAGTGATCAACCCATAGATAGCTTAAAAGATAGTAAAGTAGAATCCACATGATAAATCATATGATCACAGACAAGATAAAGTCATACAAAAGATCAAAGTTTTGAAACCAAACGAGAGTAAATAAATCAAAAGCTCTCTCTCACACGAAGTCTATGAACTATACATTTCTCCCCCTTTGGCAACAAGTTACCAAAAATTTGAAAAAGTATAGAGCTACTTGTCTCTCTGGCAGCTGATGATGGGGTTGACAGAAGAGCGTCCGCGAAGCATTCTGCATAATGTCCTAGAGCTGGAGGTCTGGATACTCGAGGTGCTTGAGTTGATGCTGGAGGTGGAGCTGAAGGTGGAGATGCTTGAGCTGATGAAATATGTCATGTCTCCGGAGCAGGTACAACAGCAGATCTAGGCTTGGTGTTGAACTGAGTGGTAGTTCAAGGAGGTGACTCTTCATCATCATCATCAATGTCATCATCATCATCTGAGCAAGGAACTTTCACTGAGTCAACGTCATGTTGAAGTTGTTTGACTATAGTGTTGACCTTTACATCCATGTCATGAAATTTTGTCTCCACAACTCTCTCAAGGCTCTTTTGGTTTTGCAGAATATCCTGAATGTTCTTCTCCATGCCTTGGATAGAGCTAACTAGAAATGTCATTTTCTCAACTTGTGTCCTGAGTTGTGGAACTGGTGGTGGCATGTTTCTAGCAGCATCAGCTTCTGCTGCATCTGCTGCCATCCTGGCTGTAGCAGAACTAGGATCATTGTCATCCATCATCACTTCATTATCTTCAAACTCTGGTTGAAGAGGTAGATGGGGATGATTAAGTAGATATACATGCTTGCCTAGCTTGGCATTGATAAGCATCTGAATGTATGGGGCATATCCACATGATCTCTTTTGATCACCAGCAGTCCTTCAGGTAGTTTCTACTATCAAATTCATCACTCTGAATCTGGTGTGAGTGTCCAAGAGGTGCAGAAAGTTGATGGAGTGTCTTGTGATTATCTTCTCATCACCAGATTTAGGCATCAAGGTGTATCTCAGAATAGTGTTTGTTGTGGGTATTCCTGCTTGCAAGAAATAAACTGAGCCCATCTTGTGACTTGCCAAATAATCATGAGGAATTGGCTTGTACATATTTCCCATGGAGTTGTGACTCTTCTTTGCTTTACGCATCAACATCACTCTCTTCTTGCTTAGGGGTACCAATGATAGTGGCCCACTCATCAACAGTTGACTCATATCTGTGACCATGCATCATCCGGATAATGGAACCATCTCCATAGAAATTAGAAGTCGAGTAGAATTGCATGATCAGCTCATCATTCCATGGGGTCATCTCCTTTCCAACAAAATCTTCTATGTGCATAGACTTGAAGTTGTCTTGACCATGAGGAAAGTAGTCTTCATTGGCTTTGATGTAAGCCCAGTCAACATATCTCAGGTCGCTTGTAGCTGGACTTTTGTTATACAAGACAGTCTCATAGAAATCTTGTTGTTACTTGCTGCAAAACCTTGGATCAACAACAGTTCTCCTTCGGATAGCATATGTATCAGCAGCTCTCCACTTCCTTAGACCTGCATACTTTCTCTTCTTCATATCTTCACCTATAGGATGAGCATCATTATGAATAGGAAGATGTGGTCTGAGCTTCCTGAGAATGGTTGCATCCTCATCATCCTCTTCCTATGCAACAGGGGAACTAGAAGCAGGGACTTTCTTCTTAGCAGTTGCAGGAATGTCCTTTGTAGTCTTCCGGTGAGCTATAGACTTCTTGTCCTTAAGAGGCTTTGGAGCAGACTTCATAGCATCAACCATGAGCTTCTTCTTGCGAGGATTTGGAATCTCATCTGCTTATTCAGCAGCTTCTTCAGGCTCCTCAAACATGTAGGTTTGTCTTCCAACAACACAAACTACATTATTCCTTGCTCTCTTAGTACCAGCCTTCTTAGGGGCACCATGAGTGGAAGGTGTTGTGTTTTTCCTCACATAGTCAGATGCTCTCAGATTAGCAGCACTAGCAGATATATTCCTGCCAACTTTCCTTGGAGGAGCCTTAGGAGGAGCTGAAGATTCTTCTTGCGCAAAGTCTGAGTCCTCTTCATCATAATTAAGTTTCTTCCTCTGCCTGGTGGCTGCCTTGGGAAAGCCATGGGAGCTATAGGATCCAGGGTTAGAGTCGGACTTCTCTGGACTAGTGCCTGAATTCAACTCAACACTAGGTTCCCTGAAATCATTTTGACTGTGATCTGAACCACACAAGCAGAACCTCAGCATCAAGCAGCAAAACTTATGAAGAAGATATACGAAAGATAGAAGAATTGAGAATCACAAAATTCAGATGTTTTTGAGAATTTGAACAAGGAAATCCTTTGTTTTAACTTTCTGCACAACACATTTCAGTGGCACCAAGTTCGAACTTTCAGAGTATCTGAGACATATGAACTCCTTAACAGAAACTTGGTCATCATTTTCGGTGGCACTGAAAATGACAACTCAGTTTCACCGAGATCATTGTCACGAACCCTAGGTCCAAAATTGGTAGCACAGAGTTTTGCAACTTGAAGGCACCGAGATGGGGTCTACGGACAGCTAACCCTAAAAACTTCCTCATCCGCTAGTCTACGGGATTTTCTAGTGGATGGGAGGTTTGAACATGGTTGAACATAGATAAAACATTCCAATGCATGTGAGTTAGATGGAGGAACGCAAAGGAGGATCCTAACCATACCCTAATTCGGTGATGGTCTGGCTATGGCGGCGACGGCGGTGAAGAATCCGTCGGCGGAGGTGAATCCCAGCGATGGAGACGCATGGGGAGTCAAGGGCGACGACCAGGGGTCCAGGAGGCAATGTAGGGTTTGGGACTAAATGACTTTGACGATTGAAATGAAAGGTTCGGTCCGATGGAATTTATACCCATTCTCTATCGGTGTCACCAAGATTACAAAATCTGTGTCACCGAGTTCCTCTACTGTCAGTTGACAGGGAAACTCGGTGTAACCGAGTCTGTGATTTCGGTGATACCGAGATGAAATCCTATATCAATTCTAGGAATCGGTGGAATTGAGTTTGTGAAATTGGTTTCACCGAGTTCATTCTCAGAGAGGTTTTGGAAGTCAGCCACTGATGATACGAAACTCCGAGTGCTCTGATACGTCTCAAACGTATCTATAATTTTTAATGGTTTCACGCTGTTATCTTGTCATCTTTGGATGTTTTATGTACCTTTTATATCTTTTTTTTGGGACTAACTTATTGATTCAGTGCCAAGTGCCACTTCCTGTTTTTTGTGTGTTTTTTGCTCTTTTCAGATTTGATTTTGGAACGGAGTCCAAATGGAATAAAATCCCCGAAATGATGTTTTCCCGAACGGAAGAAGATCAGGGGGCCTCTCGGCCAAGCCAGGTGGGCTCCAGGGAGCGCACAAGCTCCCACTCTACCACCAGGGGGAGGCAGCGGTGTCAGGGCTTGTGGCCTCCCTGGCCGCCACCTGATCTAGATCCTTGGCCTATATATTCCCTAAAATACAGCAAAGAATCAGGGGAGCCTCGAAAATACTTTTCTGCCGCCGCAAGCTTCCGTTTCTGCAAGATCTCATTTGGAGACCCTTCCCGGCACCCTGCCGGAGGCGACTTTTGAGTTGGAGGGCTTCTTCATCATTATCGCCCCTCCAATGACTTGTGAGTAGTTCACTTCAGACCTACGGTTCCGTAGTTAGTAGCTAGATGGCTTTTTCTCTCTCTTGGATCTTCTATACAAAGTTCTCCATGCTCTTCATGGAGATCTATCCGATGTAATCTTCTTTGGCAGTGTGTTTGTCGAGATCCGATGAATTGTGGATTTGTGATCAGATTATCTGTGATATATATTTGAGTCTTTGCTGATTTCTTATATGCATGAATTGATATCCTTGTAAGTCTCTCCAAGTATTGGGTTTTGTTTGGCCAACTAGATCTATGATTCTTGCGATGGGAGAAGTGCTTGGTTTTGGGTTCTACCATGTGGTGACCTTTCCCAGTGACAGTAGGGGCAGCAAGGAACACATTAAGTAGTTGCCATCAAGGGTAACAAGATGCGCTCTGTCGTTGATATGAGATTGTCCGTCTACATCATGTCATCTTGCTTAAGGCGTTACTCTGTTCTTTTGGACTTAATACACTAGATGCATGCTGGATAGCGGTCGACGTGTGTTGTAATAGTAGTAGATGCAGAAAGTATCGGTCTACTTGTTTTGGACGTGATGCCTATAGATATAATAATTTCCATAGATATCATCACGACTTTGCGCGGTTCTATCAATTGCTCGACAGTAATTTGTTCACCCACCGTCTACTTGCTTTCATGAGAGAAGCCACTAGTAAAAAATACGGCCCCCGGGTCTATTCACATCCATCGTTTACACCTTCGCTTTTACTTTGCTTTGTTACTTTGTTGCTTTTAGTTCTCACTTGGCAAACAATCTATAAGGGATTTACAACCCCTTCTCATAGCGTTGGGAGCAAGCGTTTTGTGTTTGTGCAGGATCTTGTGATACTCCTCCACTGGATTGATAACTTGGTTCTCAAACTGAGGGAAATACTTACCACCGCTGTGCTACATCACCCTTTCCGCTTTGAGGGAACACCGCAAGGCTCCAAGGCCACGGGGGAAATCCTTTGCATATTTGCCTAGGAAGTCCCTTAAGGCGTAGCCGCAGCAGAAAGATTCTGGGTGCCGTCGACGAGACTATTCTTGGCGCCGTTGCAAGGGAAGCACAGTTGACATCAGAAGTATTTCTGGCGCCGTTGCCGGGGAGGAGAGATCTATCCAAGTAGGTCTCACAAACTCATCTCCTGCATTTACTTTTTTTGCCAGTTGCCTCTCGTTTTCCTCTCCCCCACTTCACATTTGCCGTTTTCATTTGCCTTTCTCCTTTGCCTTTTCCGTTCGCCCTTTTCTCTCGCTTGCTTTCTGTTCGCTTGTGTACTATGTGCCTTCATTAGAGTTGCATCTTCGCTTGCTGAAAATCTATTGATATGGATCCTCATCCACTAGCTAATCTCTTTAAGAGACCCACTTATGTGGAACGAATTGCTAGTGAGTTGAGGGCACTTGACTATCTTTATGGAGTTTTGCTTGAGATGCGTGAATCTGAAAATCGTGATGAAGAAATTTATGAAGTGATTCACGAGATCTCCTTGGATGAAAAGCATGATTGCAATGGTTTCACTATAAATTATATTAGTGACAATCATGCTAAAAATATGCAAAACCCTAAGCTTGGTGATGCTAGTTTTGCTTTGTCCACTACTTGTTGCAATAATCATGATTGGGGTGATGATCTTTCTTATGATCTTGAAAATTTGTTCAAACCTCATGATGAATATGATATTTGCAACAATATTGAAAGTGGGATTGGAGAAGTCATGACTTTAGTTGATGATAATCCCACTATTTTTGATGAGAGTCAACTTTGCATGCATGTGGATCATGAAAAGAATATCCTTTGTGATAGCTATATTGTTGAATTTGATTATGATCCCACATGTAATTGCTATGAGAGAAGAAAACATTTTGATAGAAACTTTCATGTTACCAAATTGCCTCTCGTTATGTTGAGATTGATATTGTCTCTTTCTTCTTCCTTGCATTGGGTAACTATTGGTTGTCTTGCCAATTTTTTTCCTATAAAATGCCTATGCATAGGAAGTATGTTAGACTTAGATGTGACTTTCACATGCTTTATGATGCTCTCGTTGTGCTTCAACTCTTGTCTTTTGTGTGAGCATCATTGATGCCTAGCTAAGGGCGTTAAACAAAAGCGCTTGTTGGGAGGCAACCCAACGAATCTATCCTTTTTCTTTCTGTTTTGTGTTTTCCACACTTTCATAATTCTGTTATGATTGTGTTTTTTGTGTTTCTTTTTGCGTTTGTGCCAAGCAAAACCGTTATGATTAGTCTTGGGGATGATCGTTTGGTCATGCTGGAAAAGACAGAAACTTTCTGCTCACGAAAATAATTTTCATGTTTTTTCTGTAAGAGCTTTTGAGTTGATTCTTTTTTCTTCTGATTTCTACACAAATTCTTCAGACTTTCGTAATTTTTCAGAATTTCTGAAGTACCAGAAGTATACGAAATATACAGATTGCTACAGACTGGTCTGCTGTTAACAGATTTTGTTTTTGTTGTGTTGGTTGCTTATTTTGATGAAACTATGGATAATATCGGGGGGTATTAGCCATGGAAGATTGAAAATACAGTAACCCAACATCAGCATAAGTAGAATTTAAGGTTACTAGAGTACCTAAGGAAGTGGTAGTTTGCTATCTCAGACTAATGTTATCACGAGTTTCTGTTTAAGTTTCGTGTTGTGAAGTTTTCAAGTTTTGGGTGAAGTTCTTATGGACAAAGAGATAAAGAGTGGAAAGAGCTCAAGCTTGGGGATGCCCAAGGGACCCCAAGAGATTCAAGGATGCCATAAAATCCTAAGCTTGGGGATGCCCCGGGAAGGCATCCCCTCTCTCGTCTTCAATCCATCGGTAACGTTACTTGGGGCTATATTTTTATTCGCCACATGTTATATGTTTTTGCTTGGAGCATCTTGTATCGTAGGAGTCTTTTATTTTTGTTGTGTCACAATCATCCTTGATGCACACCTAGAGATAGAGACATGCACACACCGTGATTTTGTCGAGCTTCACTTATATCTTTTGATAGACAATTCAGCTCACATGTGCTTCACTTATATCTTTTGAGCTAGATACTTTTGCTCTATGTGCTTCACTTATATCTTTTAGATCACAGCGGTGCGTGGCTTGGTAGTTGATCTATTCTTTGAAAGTAGTCTCAAAAGGGGTAGTTATCCAAAGGGATACGAAAACTTCCACCTTCATGCGCATTGAATAGTTTTGAGTTGTGGTTATGGTAATATTGAAGTCATGCTAGTAAGGTGTTGTGGATCTAGAAATACTTGTGTTGAAGTTAGTGATTCCCGTAGCATGCACGTATGGTGAACCGCTATGTGATGAAATCTGAGCATGATTAGTTTATTGATTGTCATTCTTTGCGTGGCGGTCGGGATCGCGCGATGGTTTATACCTACCAACCCTTCCCCTAGGAGTATGTGTTGAATGCTTTGTTTCGATTACTAATAAAACTTTTGCAACAAGTATATGAGTTCTTCATGACTAATGTTGAGTCCATGGTTTAGATGCACTTTCACCTTCCACCATCACTATCTTCTTAGTGCCGTGCAACTTTCGCCGGTGCACAAAACCCACCATTAGCCTCCCTCAAAACAGCCACCATACCTACCTACTATGGCTTTTTCAAAGCCATTCCGAGATATATTGCCATGCAACTAACACTATGACATGTGCCATCACGTCTACATTGCCATTTCATGATCATAAGATAGCTAGCATGATGTTTCAATTAATGTATATGCCATGCTAGATCATTGCCACGGTACACTACCGAAGGCATTCCATATAGAGTCATCGTTGCTCTAAGTTTTGAGTTGAAAGTGTGATGATCATCATTAATGGAGCATTGTCCCATGTGAGGAAATAAAAGAGGCCAAAGAAGCCCACCAAAGTAAAAAAAGAGGCCAAAGAGCGCACCAAAAAAAGAGAGAAAAAGAGAGCAGGGACAATGCTACCACTTTTCCACACTTGTGCATATTAAGCACCATGATCTTCATGATTGAGAGTCTCCTGTTTTGTCACCACCATGTAGCTAGTGGGAAATTTTCATTATATAACTTGGTTTGTATATTCCAATGATAGGCTTCCTCAAAATTGCCTTCGGTCTTCGTGAGCAAGCAAGTTGGATGCACACCCACTAGTTTTCTTTAAGATCTTTCACATACTCGTAGCTCTAGTGCATCATTTGTATGGCAATCCCTACTCATTCACATTGATATCTATTGATGAGTGATACATCTCCAAAGTATCTACTTTTCCAAACTCTTTTGCCCTTGTTTTGGACTATAATTTGCATGATTGAATGGAACTAACCTGGACTGACGCTGTTTTCAGCAGAATTGCCTTGGTGTTATTTTTGTGCAGAAATCAAAGTTCTCCAAACGTCCTGAAAATTTACGGGGAGCAGTTTTGGAAAATATCAAAAATACCTGCGCCAGGATCCACCTGAGGGGTGGGCCAGTGGGCCACAAGCCCCTGCTCTGCCACCACCCCCCTAGTGGGGGTGGGCAGGCTTGTGGGGCCCACAGGCCTCTGCTGCCCCCAACTCCAGCTCTATAAGTTGTCTTTTGTCCCAGAAAAAATTAAAAGAGAAGTTTTCATCGCGTTTTTGATACGGAGGCGCCGCCACCACCTGTTCTTCATCTAGAGGGCAGATCTGGAGTCCTTCTTGGGCTCCGGAGAGGGGAAATCGTCGCCGTCATCATCATCAACCTTCTTCCCTCTCCAATTCCATGAAGCTCTTCGTCGTTCGTGAGTAATCTATTCGTAGGCTCGCTCGGCGGTGATGAGTAGGATGAGATCTATCATGTAATCGAGTTTGTTTTGATGGGGATTGATCCCTAGTATCCACTATGTTCTGAGATTGATGTTGCTACTACTTTGCCATGCTTAATGCTTGTCACTAGGGCCCGAGTGCCATGATTTCAGATCTGAAATTATTATGTTGTCACCAATATATGTGTGTTTTAGATCCGATCTTGCCAGTTGTAGTTACGTACTATGTGTTTTGATCCGGCAACCCCGGAGTGACAATAACCGGAACCACTCCCGGTGATGACCATAGTTTGAGGAGTTCATGTGTTCACCAAGTGCTAATGCCTTCGTCCGGTTCTTTATTAAAAGGAGAACCTTAATATCCCGTAGTTTCCTTTTGGACCCCGCTGCCACGGGAGGGATGGACAATAGATGTCATGCAAGTTCTTTTCCCTAAGCACGTATGATGGCACACGGAATGCATGCCTACATCACATTGACGAACGGGAGCTAGCCACATATCTCTCCATGTTATAGCTGTTGCATGATGAATATCATCCAAAAAAATCACCGACCCAATGCCTACGAGTTGTCCTAGTGTTGCTACTGTAGTTACTTTTCTTGCTCTGCTACTGCTGCTACTACTGTTGCTAATGTTGTTACTTGTTTTGCTCTCGTGCTACTTTTTCTACTTGCTACTGTTGTCACTACTGCTGTTCCTTGCCACTGCTATTGCTCGTTACATTGCCGATACCCGTTACTTCGCTGTTACTATTGTGCTTGCAGATACTAATCTTTCAGGTGTGGTTGAATCTGACAAATTCAGCTGCTAATACTTGAGAGTATACTCTCACCTCCTGTCTGGCGTACCTACAAATTGGGTCGAATACTCTACCCTCGAAAACTGCTGTAAACCCAGCGCTGGTGGGCCATCAACAACATTCTTCCAGTTTCATTGCCGGGGAGTGCTATCAGCATTCTTCTGGTGCCGTTGTAGGAGAAGGTTAGTTGTTATAAGCATTCGTCTAGCTAACACTAGAGATTGCAGGATCCGCACTTTTTTGGAGCCATTACCAGAGAAGCACAGCTGACGTCAGCTTTTTTCTGGCGCCGTTGCCGGGGAGGTATTGCTATATTCTCTGACTCACTTGGGATTTATATCTACCGATCACTATGAAGAATCTGAAGGATCTGAAGACCATAGTCTTGCCCTCAACTACGAGGGGAGGTAAGGAATTGTCATCTAGCTCTGCACTTGATTCACCTTCAGTTATGAGTAAGTTTGCGACATCACCTCCTGCTAGAAATCTTGATATGTCGCCTCTGCTTGATGATGCTTGTGATACTACTGCTAGAGATGCTATGCTTGATACTATGCCTGATGATGCTATGCTTGATACTATGCCTGATGATGCTATGCTTGATACTATGCCTGATACTGCTAGAGATGCTATGCTTGAAACTGCTTTGCCTGATGATGCTAGAGATGCTATTTTGCGTGATGATGTTATGCTTGATACTGCTAGACATACTCCTTTGCCTGATGTTCCACTAGGTGTGTTCCTTGATGCTCATATTGCTAGAGTTACTGCCAATGCTCGTGATGCTTCTGAAATTGCTGATGCTATTGAGATAGAACCTGCTTTTGCTCCTGTTAGATCTAGCTCTCCTAGATATGAATTGCCTGTTATACCTGAGGGTTACGTTATGGAGGGAGAGATAGCTGAGGATTTTCTTGCGTGTAAGGATGCCTATGACGCTGAGAAATTACTTCTCAAGTGGAAGGAAAAATCTCGGGAAGTTAGGATGAGAAATGATCCGAAGTTTGCCACTTCGCCTATCTTTGTCACCGATAAGGATTATGAATTCTCTGTCGACCCTGAGATAATCTCTCTAGTCGAATCTGATCCTTTTCACGGTTATGAGTCTGAGACGGTCATAGCCCATCTTGCCAAACTATCTGAAATAGCCAACCTTTTCACTAATGAGGAGAAGATCCGCCACTATTATATCCTTAAGCTATTTCCTTTCTCTCTAAAGGATGATGCTAAAGCCTGGTTCACCTCTCTTGCTCCTGGATGTGTGCGTAGTCCCCAGGAGATGGTCTATTACTTCTGTGAGAAATATTTCCCTGCCGATAAGAAGCAAGCTGCCTTGCAGGAAATATACAACTTTGCTCAACTCCAAGAAGAGAGTCTTCCACAAGCTTGGGGGAGGCTCGTCTAGCTACAGAATGCTTTGCCTGATCATCCTCTCAAGAAGAACGAGATACTTGATATCCTCTATAACGGACTTACCGATGCCTCTAGAGACCACCTAGATAGTTGTGTAGGTTGTGTTTTTAGGGAACGAACTGTAAAACAAGCAGAGACTCTACTGAATAACCTCTTGATCAACGATAATGCTTGGACTATTCCCGAACCACCTCCTAAGCCAACTCCTAAGAAAAGAGGTATTCTATTCCTCAGTCCCGAAGATATGCAAGAAGCCAAGAAATCTATGCAAGAGAAAGGCATTAGATCTGAAGATGTCAAAAATCTACCACCAATCAAAGAGATCCACGGTCTCGATAACCCGATACAGGTAGTAGAAGTGAATTCTCTGCGTAGGTTTGACGAGAGTTATATTCCTTTTGATAAACCTGCTACCCTATGCTTTGATGAATTTGACAACTTTGTTGCCAAACAACAGAGTTTCAATGATTATGTTAGCAGACATTTGGAACAAAGTACTTGTATGCTTAGCCATTTAATTTCTTGTGTAGACATAAATGTCAATGCTCTGAAGCTTCTGAGTAAACATGCCTCTATGATTACTACTCAGGTAGAACAAGTACTTAAAGCTCACAATGACCTGCTCAATGAATTAAATGACAACTCTGTGAGTGTCATTACTAGAGGAGGCAAAATCACTCAGGAACCTTTGTATCCAGAAGGTCATCCTAAGAGAATTGATCAAGATTATCAAGGAATCAATGCTGATACACCTAGTCATCCTAAGGAGAAGAAGAAGGATGATAGAAACCTGCACGCTAGTTCACCAAATACTATCACACCTGAAGAACCTAATGATATTTCTGCGTCTGATGCAAAAACACAATCTGGTGATGAACATGAACCTGGTGACAATGTGGACGATGATGTTCATAATAATGCTCAACCAAGCCATGATGAGGATGTGGAGATTAAACCTACAGTTAATCCTGATAATCCACAACCTAAGAAGTACGATAAGAATGACTTCACTGCTTGGAAGCATGGTAAAGAAAGAGAGCCATGGGTTCAGAGACCTATGCCCTTTCTGTAGCGACCCGACTCAAGACGAGTCAAGCCTCTGTGTATCTGTGCCATCCCTGGATCAGTATGCTGGCACACACAGTACATCAATGTATATATCAAAGTGCAATCACATGGAAATAGAGTAAAACTGATATATACCTTAAATATCTCAGCGGAAGCAGTCAAGGGAGTGGAGTCCCAATAAACACCAACAACAAGTTGAGTGTAGACCGTAACCCTGAATCGTACTCTTACTCGTCAAAGAAAAAATATCTGCAACATAAGACGTTGCAGCCGTGTAGGTCAGCATATTGAATATGCCGGCAAGTCACATAAGAGAGGGGTGAAAAGTAATCATCTATACTATATGCATATATGGCAGGTGGTGTTGTAAGTTTTAGCGTAAAGCAAATTTTCTCCTACAACAAGAGAGGGGCTAAAAGCAAAATATTACTACGCTGCTGGTTGTTAATGAGATGGTTCCGCCAACCAGTTCTCATACCCATGTTGTCAATAATACCCACATCAATATTATTATTTGTGTTGAGAATTTCAGATAACTTCAGTTCCTTTGGCTCAAATTGTCCATGACCGTGGACACGACTAATCGATTAGGTTTCAGTCCTCTGCAGAGTTTTACACACGTTCCCCACAAGATTTGATCGCCTCCGTGTATGTCCTCGCACTTCAGGGTGTTTGAAGACCGGATGATCAAAACATGGTCTTTCGACGGGTCCCTCTGAATCCCTGTCGGTGCCCATCCAATCCTACCGTTCTTCTACATCTGCTAGCATCGCCTGTCCAGAGTCGCCGCGTTGTCCAACCAAGCCAGAGCCCATAATGACTTGTGGCTGTGCAGGTAAGCCTTGGGTCTTGAAAATATTCGTCCATCTCTTTGAGGCTGGGTGAAGCTTTCCGCAAGATGTCATGGCCGTCTCCAGCATCCCGGGTCATCCACTGGTTTCTCCAGGGAGCCGATCAACCGTCCTTCACCCAGAGTTGCATTGCATCATGGGGTCTTGAAAATTCTTGACTTAACCGGTCTTGGTTATTAAATTATTCTCGCATCACTCGTGATAAACTCTCAACCAGAATCCCGTCTACTCAAGCATAGCAATATGAAATTTGTCATCCCGGGCCAAGTAACGGGGTTGTTGGGTGCTTACCACATGATACTACAATATGTAACCATAATTTCCATGTACCTACTCAGCATGCAATTGGGCATAGGATGGTAGAACTACGATGCATAAAACATAGGTGATACATGATCAAATGACTTGCCTAGCGATGTTGACGAAGAAGAATTTCTTGAGAAATAACTTGATAGACTACTCGTACTCTCCGATGAAATCTATATAACAAACATATCATTCACATAAGCATTCACACTAGCAATCATTCTAGCAATCAAAACAAAAGAGAGAGCAAAAAAGAATCCAAAAGAAACTTCAAATAAAACTAGGGAGTCTTCTACTACATCAACACTAAATAGTTTTTGTCTAACAGAAAATAAAATAATTAAATAACAGGGAACTAAGATATAAATTTAACTAAGATAAAATAAAGTATTTTTTCAGAAAACTATTTGAAAGTATTTCCAAACGGGATTTGAAACCGTGGAGAAACCAATTGCAAGTTATTAGAGAACTAGAATTGATTTCATGACAACATATAAAAATCAAAATCAAAACTTGTTGCAAACCTAGAGTTATATAACAAAAAACCAAATATAAACTTTCTCAAATATAAAAGAAACTAAGTTAAAAACAAATATAGAAAAAGAAATAGCTATAATCCTAAAAGAACTAAAACAGAATCTGTTTTGGTAAAAAACCCAATTAAAAATATTTTAAAAAACTTGAAACTTAAACTACTGAAAGATATGATCAATCGGAAGCAGCAGCAAAAAGAATCAAATTAAAAGCTATTTTTAAACTCCCGGAATAAGCAAAACTAGCTTTAATTCAAATCTGATCTAACTCAATTTTTATAAATCCAACCATAGACAAATTATATATCAGTAGAAACTATATAAATTTTTTGATCCAATGCAAAAAGAATCACCTAATTTGGAGTTATAGACTAATAGATATGAATTTTCTAAGATTGCAATTTTCTGAAAAAACTGCAATACGGGATTTCGTGAATCTCACCATGGTGACAAAGAGGAAGAACTCCGGCGAGGTAGCTGCTCCGGCGAGGTGGTGAGGTTGCCGGCGGGGAGGGGGAACGGTGGAGGGGGTCCCGGAGGCGAGGAAGGGGTGTCAGGTGCTCCTGGGCGTTCGTCTGTTCGGCTCCTTGCAGGAACAACAATGGTGGGGGCGTCGTGGCTACGGGCAAGGAGAGGACGAGCTGATGGGGAAAATGGAACGAGGAGAGGAGGGGCGTTCTTATAGGGGTGGTGGGAGGCTCGGGAAGGAAGTGTAGCCCGTGAATCGGGGGAGGGAAGCTTCCTGGAAAGCTTCTGCCATGGCCACAGAAGGAAGCTCGTGAGGAGGAAGAAGAAGGTGGGATTGGGCCAGATTGGTTTCCTAACGTGGCCCAAGTACATTCCTAAAATAAGAGATCTCTTTCCCTTTTTATTAAAATAGGAATTAATACGATTAAAAGGAAATAGAATATCCTTGGAATATAGGGGTATAATATATTAAAATTTTCAGAAAAATAAATTCAAAAAGATGGACATTTTTCCACGGCCAAAATACTTCAAAAAAATGTTTTTTCAGAAAATTCCCTAAATGCTTTATTTCTTTTTGCAAATAATTACTCAAATAAATCTTGGGTGTCATGGCTCAAATATTTCAAAGAATATCCCTGGGTTTGGAGGGCCATGTTTCTCCTCTCTTTTTCTCTTGTTTGACAAAGTATTGTTCCCGACATTCCGTGAGTGAAGAAGAAAACAAAATGCAAATGAAAAATCGAAAGGAAATTCAAGTGCCACCTTGGTTCAAATTCTTTGTAGTTGAAGAAGTCATGCTATCTCCTCTTGCTGGTTTTTAAAAAAAAGATGAATTTGAATTCATAGGAAAAAGGGGAAAGTCATTTTATTCCCTCTCATTCAAAAGTTTTGAAAAGTTTTCAAATTTCACTCAAGCTTTCAATCACTCAAGTGAACAAACAATCAATCTAATAATTTTATTAACATTCAAAAATTTGGGATGTTACAAACCTACCACACTTAAAATGAATCTCGTCCTCGAGATTCGAAGAGGCTAGAAAGAAAGGTTAGGGTTTGGGGGTCTTCTAACAAATCCAATCTCCGGCAAGGTGGGATGCTACCACACTTAAAATGAGAGATACTGGTCCCTTAAGATTTTAACAATCCTCTGGGGTTTTGGCATCTGACACCTCACAGTCTTCATATTAAATCCTTTGGTGATGCTCTCCCGTTATATTGATAACGTTTCCATTAAAACGAGGGTCCTTCTGTTGATATAAGCTTCTTCCTTTACTGGGCCTTCTTAACTGACAATCTCGTGATCAACTCTAATTAACCTATCGATGATTCTCATGGTGGTCTACCATTTGTGGTTATCCTGCAGAGAGAAGGGTCTTGGTTTCATCCTCACCGTAAAATTTCCTACGCGTGACAACAAGTGCCATGTACATGGGCTTTTCTTATACCATTCTAAGGCTTAAACAAAAGCTCCAAAGAACGTCGTCTCTCACTATGGGCAAGTCTCTCATATTTACCATTCCGAATAGCAAGAGAATTACAATAGTAAGTCGTCATGGTGGCCAAGCCATGTCGCACTGAAATCATTACCTTGTATAAGGCTTAGTGAATCTCGTATTCTAACACTTGGGCATCCTCACAAGCATTGCAGAATTTCTCTTGTCCACGAACGAAGTTCGGATAATCCATTGGTTCTGCAAGCTGAACAAAACATCTATCGTATCTTCACAACTCTCTGGCTTTCGTATGATCCTAAGAAAACGTTTGTTGATCCATCATAGCTTCTGCCAAGTTTTTTTCTCCAAAAAGGTAGTACTTGATCCTTATTAGTCCCGGGGTGTGTGGTTTTCATGCATACTTGGAATTACTCCGCCTTTAAATTTCCATAGTGTTTCAATCCATCATATTCTTGGGGTAACCATCATATAATAATAATCCTTGGACTTATTTTTGGTACACACTCCATTCTATGGGATACTTTCCATTGGTGTGTTTACCATAAAAGGTATTGCTTCATCCATAAATCATATTCATTTCATAACCAATCCTTTATTACATCCTTACTTTCTTCAAAATTCTAACTCAAAAGTAATTTATTACAAATGCTGCCATCCACATTGTTCGGTATGGTCAAGCATTTCTGCCAACTTTATTCATTTGTCTCTCTTGGAGGTACTTTAGTTCCACTGGAACTTTCTGAGGTGCTCCTTGAAATCATCCATCTTTTGCTTCATCATGGTGGCCATGAGCTTCATCTCCATCATCTCCGCACGTACATCACTCAGGTATTCCTCGGTATGACGGAGTCTTGCTTCAAGTATTTCTCCGATCTGACGTATGGCTTCCATGGCAGCTTCACGAACAGCATCAAAGAAGGTTGCTCGTGGTACATGTGAAATGAAAAAGTATTGCCCCATAGTATTTGGACAAACTCCTTTCACATGATGGAGGTGTACTTCCACATACCAAAGTTCTACTCCATTTTCCATGAATGGGTAGCCTTTGTAGACTGCATCTCCTTCAAGGTGAATGTGCTTCATCATGTCCTTCAGGATTTTCGGGTAATCATGATCACTGGTCAGGGTCATGATCGTTTCTGGGCCCTTGAGGAATGACTCATGGAGAGTTGTCACCTGCACGTGCCAGTAAATAGGTACTCAGAGGAATGTATGTGTCTCCTTGGTAATCATGGTACATTCCTACTCAGTGGATCCTGTGGGTTTACTGATTACTACCACACTTAAATGAATTATACTCATGCCTGCATAGACCGTATTTTCTCATATCCTCATAATTGTTCAGAGATCTTTGTTCGAAGAGAAACAATGCATACAGTTTCAACATAGACAATCATGAGACAATAAATTCCATTTATTCATGATGTTATTACAATCTCAGGGACTTATGTTACAAAAAAAATTCACTCCATGATCTCATGAAAAACAAGAGTGCTTCAGGTTCCACTTATTGCCACTGTCAAAACTTATCTACTCCATTTTAGCTTTCTTCCCTTGTGGACAATCACTAGCATAATGTCCTGCTTCCTTGCAACGAAAGCAAATGAGTTCTGACAAGTCTCGAGGCGTCTTAGTGTTTGCTTTTTCTCCTTGGGTTTCTGGCTTCCTTGCTGAGCACATGTATTTGTATTGGCCAAATTCCATACACTTGTAACATCTGACATGACTCAGGTCTATATCTGCAGAGATTTGGCTCTTCCGAGGGTATTTTTTCTTCTTTCCGGACTCCTTCATTTTGGCCAGTTCTTCTATCTCAAGTGGATCAAACTCCACTTTTTCCGTCGGGAAGTTTCCCAGATACCCTTGGCTTCCCTTCGTGCAATCCTGTGAATAATGTCCTTCTTCTCCACATGAGTAGCATACATTGGAGAAAAATCTGGTCAGACCTTGTCCATCAGGGTCTTCAATATTTTTGTTCATCACCGGCTCTTCTAGAATCTTCTTCTTAAGTGTTTCCTTCATTGCTTCTTTCTGCTGCTGGACAACTTGTTCTACCTTGTGGTAAATGTGACACTAAGCTGGGAAGTGGGTGGTTCCTTCACAAAGGAAACAAGTCACCTGACTACTTGGGCACTCCTTAGCTGGGTGATTTTCTTCACAATGAGTGCATCCATGCTTGTGTTCTTCCTGAGTGTGTCCTATTTCTCCACAGATCTTGCATGCACAAGTCTTCTCCTTCGGATTATCATAGCACTTCTGAATAAGACGGGATCTTAACAAAGTCTTCTTGAATTCGTCCCAGGTTTCTGCTCCACTAAATCCTTGTATGGCATGATGCATTTTCCACCAGATTGCAGCACTTTGTGTAAAGTACTGAAGAGCGTGTTCCACTTCATACTTCCTTGAGATCAAGTTGCTCCCGAAGTGGTTCTCCATGTTTTGAATCCATATATCAGCCTCCAGCTGGGTCATTGGTCCAGAGACTACATGTCCAGCTTCATACTCCATCTGGTAGGGTTGAGGTTTTGGGGATGGGACGGGTAAGAGAGAGGGAGATACACACAATACAAACAATATTTTTGAGAATAGGTTTTATTTGTGGCCGTCGGAAAACACACACCAATGACGGCTCACAAATCATCGTATCTAACGTGGGTATATAACAGGGGTTTGGACTTCTAATGGTCATATAAACATTCGAACGCTTCAGGGTCTTCGAATTCTTCGGGTCTTGAGAGTCTTCAATTGGCGCAGCTTCAATTCTTCAAATGCATGATGAAATCCTCTTTACTTTGAAGTAGAACTCAGGAATTTCTCGAGAAATAACTTGATAGACTACACGTCACTCTCCGATGAAATCTATATAACAAACAAATCATTCACATAAGCACTCATACTAGCAATCATTCTAGCAATCAAAACAAAAGAGAGAGCAAAAAACAATCCGAAAGAAACTTCAAATAAAACTAGGGAGTCTTCTACTACATCAACAATAAATAGTTTTTTTCTAACGGAAAATAAAATACTTAAATAACAGGGAACTAAGATATAAATTTAACTAAGATAAAATAAAGTATTTTTTCACAAAACTATTTGAAAGTATTTCCAAACAGGATTGGAAACTGTGGAGAAACCAATTGCAAGTTATTAGAGAACTAGAATTGATTTCATGACAACATACAAAAATAAAAATCAAAAATTGTTGCAAACCTACTGTTATCTAACAGAAAACGAAATATAAACTTTCTCAAATATAAAAGAAACTAATTTAAAAACAAATATAGAAAAAGAAATAGCTATAAACCTAAAAGAACTAAAACAGAATCTGTTTTGTTAAAAAACCCAATTAAAAATATTTTAAAAAAATTGAAACATAAACTACTGAAATATATGATCAATAGGAAGCAGCAGAAAAAAGAATCAAATTAAAAGTTATTTTTAAACTCCCGGAATAAGCAAAACAATATTTAATTCAAATCTGATGTAACTCAATTTTTATAAATCCAAACATAAAATTTGCAGAAACTACATAAAATTTGTGATCCAACGCAAAAAGAATCACCTAATTCGGAGTTATAGACTAATAGATATGAATTTTCTAAGATTGCAATTTTCTGAAAAAACTGCAATACGGGATTTCGTGAGTCTCACCATGGTGACACAGAGGAAGAACTCCGGCGAGGTAGCTGCTCCGGCGAGGTAGGGAGGTTGCCGACGGGGAGGGGGAACAGCGGAGGGGGTCCCGGAAGCGAGGAAGGGGTGTCAGGTGCTCCTGGGCGTTCTTCTGTTCGGCTCCTTGCAGGAACAACAATGGTGGGGGCGTCGTGGCTACGGGCAGGGAGAGGACGAGCTGATGGGGACAATTGAACGAGGAGAGGAGGGGCGTTCTTATAGGGGTGGTGGGAGGCTCGGGAAGGAAGTGTAGCCTGCGAATCGGGAGAGGGAAGCTTCCTGGAAAGCTTCTACCATGGCCACAGAAGGAAGCTCGTGAGGAGGAAGAAGAAGGTGGGATTGAGCCAGATTGGTTTCCTAACGTGGCCCAAGTACATTCTTAAAATAAGAGATCTCTTTCCCTTTTTATTAAAACAGGAATTAATACGATTAAAAGGAAATAGAATATCCTTGTAATATAGGGGTATAATATATTAAAATTTTGAGAAAAATAAATTCAAAAAGATGGACATTTTTCCACGGCCAAAATACTTCAAAAAATGATTTTTCAGAAAATTCCCTAAATACTTTATTTCTTTTTGCAAATAATTACTCAAATAAATCTTGGGTGTCATGGCTCAAATATTTCAAAGAATATCCCCGGGTTTGGAGGGTCATGTTTCTCCTCTCTTTTTCTCTTGTTTGACAAAGTATTGTTCCCGACATTCCGTGAGTGAAGAAGAAAACACAATGCAAATGAAAAATCGAAAGGAAATTCAAGTGCCACCTTGGTTCAAATTCTTTGTAGTTGAAGAAGTCATGCTATCTCCTCTCGCTGGTTTTAAAAAAAAGATGAATTTGAATTCACAGGAAAAAGGGGAAAGTCATTTTATTCCCTCTCATTCAAAAGTTTTGAAAAGTTTTCAAATTTCACTCAAGCTTTCAATCACTCAAGCGAACAAACAATCAATCTAATAATTTTATTAACATTCAAAAATTTGGGATGTTACACTTTCCTCCTAAGCCATCCAAGAAAAAGGATGATGAGGATTTTGAGCGCTTCGTTGAGATGATAAGACCCGTTTTTCTGCAGATGGGGTTAACTGATATGCTCAAGATGTCTCCGTATACTAGGTACATGAAAGATATCGTGACTAATAAACGGAAGATATCAGATCTTGAGATCTCCACCATGCTTGCCAATTACACTTTCAAGGGTGGAACTCCTAAGAAACTTGGTGATCACGGAGTACCCACTATACCTTGCTCCATAAAAGGAAACTACGTAAGAACTGCCTTATGTGAGCTTGGAGCCGGTGTTAGTGTTATGCCACTCTCTCTTTGTCGTAGACTTGAATTGGATAAGTTGACACCCACTGAAATTGCTCTGCAAATGGCCGACAAATCAACTGCTTTCCCTAACGGCATTTGCGAGGATGTGCCTGTTGTGGTTGCTAATACCACTATCTTAACAGACTTTGTTATCTTGGATATTCCCGAGGACGATGCCATGGCTATCATCCTCGGAAGACCCTTTTTAAACACTGCAGGGGCTGTTATAGATTGCAACAAAGGCAATGTCACTTTCCATGTCAACGGTAATGAGCACACAGTGCACTTTCCAAAGAAACGATATCAAGTAGACTGCATCAATGCTATTGAAAAGACTTCATCGATTCTCATTGGGAGCTTTGAATGCCCTATTCCTCGTGTCAAGATGAAGTATGATTTGCTTGTTGGGGAGATTCATATCCCCATTGAGGTGACCTAGTGACTATTCGAAAATTCCCCGTTCTCTCTTGCGATTCGAGAAGGTTTTGTCATAACGACTTGATCAATCCCATTGACGGATTTCTTCCGATGACCATGAAACGGATGAATCAGAGAGTCACATACCTGTTGGGGAACGTCGCATGGGAAACAAAAAATTTCCTACGCGCACGAAGACCTATCATGGTGATGTCCATCTACGAGAGGGGATGTGTGATCTACGTACCCTTGTAGACCGTACAGCAGAAGCGTTAGTGAACGCGGTTGATGTAGTGGAACGTCCTCACGTCCCTCGATCCGCCCCACGAACCGTCCCGCGATCAGTCCCACGATCTAGTGCCGAACGGACGGCACCTCCGCGTTCAGCACACGTACAGCTCGACGATGATCTCAGCCTTCTTGATCCAGCAAGAGAGACGGAGAGGTAGAAGAGTTCTCCGGCAGCGTGACGGCGCTCTGGAGGTTGGTGATGATCTTGTCTGAGCAGGGCTCCGCCCGAGCTCCGTAGAAACGCGATCTAGAGGAAAAACCGGGGAGGTATGTGGTCGGGCTGCCGTGGAAAAATCGTCTCAAATCAGCCCTAAAACCTCCGTATATATAGGGGGAAGATGGAGAGCCTTGCCTTGGGGCTCAAGGAGCCCCAAGGGGGTCGGCTGAGCCAAGGGGGGAAGGTCTCCCCCCCCAAACCGAGTCCAACTTGGTTTGGTGGGTGGAGTCCTTCTTCCCTTTCCCACCTCCTCCTTTTTTTCTCTTTGATTTTCTTCCTATGGCACATAGGGCCTTCTTGGGCTGTCCCACCACCCCACTAAGGGCTGGTATGCCACCCCCAAGGCCTATGGGGTTCCCCGGGGTGGGTTGCCCCCCCCGGTGAACTCCCGGAACCCATTCGTCATTCCCGGTAACTCTGAAAACCTTCCGGTAATCAAATGAGGTTATCCTATATATCAATCTTCGTTTCCGGACCATTCCGGAAACCCTCGTGACGTTCATGATATCATCTGGGACTCCGAACAACATTCGGTAACCAACCATATAACTCAAATACGCATAAAACAATGTCGAACCTTAAGTGTGCAGACCCTGTGGGTTCGAGAACTATGTAGACATGACCCGAGAGACTCCTCGGTCAATATCCAATAGCGGGACCTGGATGCCCATATTGGCTCCTACATATTCTACGAAGATCTTATCGTTTGAACCTCAGTGCTAAGGATTCATATAATCCCGTATGTCATTCCCTTTGTCCTTAGGTATGTTACTTGCCCGACATTCGATCGTCAGTATCCGCATACCTATTTCAATCTCGTTTACCGAAAAGTCTCTTTACTCGTTCCGTAATACAAGATCCCGCAACTTACACTAAGTCACATTGCTTGCAAGGCTTGTGTGTGATGTTGTATTACCGAGTGGGCCCCGAGATACCTCTCCGTCACACGGAGTGACAAATCCCAGTCTTGATCCATACTAACTCAACGAACACCTTCGGAGATACCTGTAGAGCATCTTTATAGTCACCCAGTTACGTTGCGACGTTTGATACACACAAAGTATTCCTCCGGTGTTAGTGAGTTATATGATCTCATGGTCATAGGAACAAATACTTGACATGCAGAAAAACAGTAGCAACAAAATGACATGATCAACATGCTACGTCTATTAGTTTGGGTCTAGTCCATCACGTGATTCTCCTAATGACGTGATCCAGTTATCAAGCAACAACACCTTGTTCATAATCAGAAGACACTGACTATCTTTGATCAACTGGCTAGCCAACTAGAGGCTTGCTAGGGACAGTGTTTTGTCTATGTATCCACACATGTAAATGAGTCTTCATTCAATACAATTATAGCATGGATAATAAACGATTATCTTGATACAGGAATTATAATAATAACTATATTTATTATTGCCTCTAGGGCATAATTCCAACAGTACCTCTGTTTTGAGTCTTCATTTTCTTTTGCATAGAAGAAAAATGATAGAATTAGTTTAGTTTTTCCTGTTTACTGTTTTAGCGTCCGAGAGAAAAATACCTCAAAAATAAAAGTTCTCCGATGGTCCTGAAAATTTAGTATGATTTTTTCTGGAATTTTTGAAATTTTCTGGGCCTGAGAGCTGGTCAGGGGGCCTGACCAGTGGGCCACAAGCCCCCCCCACCGCCACCTACCCCCCTGGTGGTGGGGTGCAAGCTTGTGGGGCCCACAGGCACCCCTCCACTCATTCCAGCTCTCAACCTCTTCTTCCACCTCCAGAAAAAATTGTTTCGCAGCTCAAACCTGTGTTCTTGCTCATTTGGCTGTGATTTTCGATCTCCTTGCTCAAGGCACCATTCTCCGAACTGTTTTGGAGAAATTACTCCTTGGGAAGTGACTTCTCCATTGGTCCAATTAGTTTTTGCTCTAGTGCTTTATCCTTCGCGAATTCTTGCTACCTTGGTGACCCTGTTCTTAAGGTTAAAAGGTTAATTTTAGCTAGTCCCAAGTAGTTTTAGCGCGTGATACAGTCTCTAGGCACTAGTAGGAGTAGTTGCTACAAGTTGGGTTGATCCTTGTTCACTTTTCTTTCAAAGTCTCTAAAAATTTCAGAAATTTTCAAAGCTAGAAAAAGGAAAAGATGAGGAGGTTCTTGAGAGGCTCTTCAAGCCGTAACCCCAAGGAGGATGAGAAGAACCACCCCAAGTACGCACTCCCTCGAGTCACAGAAGTTCGAGCGTGCGAGTGGCCAAGTGATGAATTTTTGCGTGCCGCCGGACTTTATGAAGACTTTTATTACTTGGTGGAGAACGCAGGTCTTACTGCATCGTTGAAGATAAGTTCCCACAATATCTTCTCCTCACCAATATTTTCGTTCAAAGCTTCAACTTTTATCCGAGGAAGAATCCTCCCATGGTTGAGTTGATGATATACGATGTCCCCCAGTACATGACGCTGCAGGATTTTGCAATGTATGCAAATTACCTTATGTTGGGGAGTCACTTGAACCTCGTCCACGGGACTTGGAGGATTTCATTGGTTCTATTGTTGTTGGAGAGGAGAGAGGAGTGTACCGCGCTAGAATTGCTAGCATACATTTTCCTGTGCTTCGGTACTTCTCACTATTTGTGGGAAAATGTGTGATTGGCCGTGGGGAGGCTGGATCACTCAGTTCTCCAGACCTTGCGGTTTTATGCGAAGGCGTTTATAATGATAAGACTTATAGCTTGGGTGCTATAGTAGCTCAACGGTTGAACCTGAACCTTTCTAAAGGTGTTGTCTACGGAGGTATCTACGCTACCCGTCTTGCCAGACACTTTGAGATACTGATTAGATTGGGAGAGGGAGGAATGATGGTTCTTCCTGAGAGATATCTGGATTATGACAGCATGGTTCGCCATGATTTTCTGGATAGAGATGCTAGTAGACAGATGATTTATAACCTGGTGTTGAGTCAAGGTACTCGGGAGACTATTACTTTGCCTGCTCCTTCTTTGTTTGATCTTCATGCAGGCAGGTACACTATTATGCCCGCGGACATCTACACATATTGGGGCTTGGCCCAACCACAGGCACCCGTGCCCGAGCCGCCAGTCGAGTACCAGACGCAAGTTTATCAGTGGGAGCCGGAGGAGCTCACACAACAGTGGCATCCATAGTCTGCTCCGGAGTATCCTGGAGCTGGTTATTTCCCACCTTGGGAGTAGACCAAGCTAGGCCAAAAGCCTAAGCTTGGGGGAGTACATGTTCTCACCGACTTTACATTCATGCTTATGCTTTCGCTTTGTTAGCCGGTGTTTACATTTTGCCACTGTATTATCCATGCTTGTTTCTTCTTGTTTTCTTGTTTTGTGTCCTTTTGAGAAAACCCAAAAAGATTTTTCTTTCTTCTTTTGCTTGTTGGGAGCTTTCCCGTGTAAATAGTTTTCTTTTTCTTTGGGTCAAGGTAGAAGATGTTGGTTACAATGTTTAGTGGTTCTTACATGCTTACCTGTTTAGCTTTCAAAGAGCCATATTACTTTGTCTTCTCCTTTGTTTGCCTGCAGATTCAGCTTAGTCCAATGCGCTTATTATCGTTTTCATCGTTCGATCGTGCAAATGAAAGGCAACAATGATGATATATGATGAAGTGACTGAGACTGAGAAGCCGGTATGAACTCTATCTATTTTGTTTTTGTAAATATGACTAGCTTGTCGACCGAGATTTAGCTTTGTTGTGAGAGAACCATGTTTGCAATGACAACTTAGAGATCATAGTTTCTGATGCCATGCTTATTTAGCTGAGAGCTTACAATGGTTTGTCTTGATTGCCAACATAGATTTTGAGATGACTGTGATGTAGTATGATAGGATGGTATTCTCCTTTGAATGTTTCAAGTGCTTGACTTGGCGCATGTTCATGCATGTAGTTGAAACAAAATCAACATAGCCTCTACGATGTTCGTATTCATGGTGATTTATATCCTGTTCATGCTTGCATTCAATGTTAGTCAAGCCCATTGCATCTCGATGACTGTTGTCGCTCTATAGTTGGTCGCTTCCCAGTCTTTCACTAGCCTTAACTTGTACTAAGCGGGAATACTGCTTGTGCATCCACCTCCATAAACCCAAAAAAAATTCCATCAGAGTCCACCATACCTACCTATTTGCGGTATCTACCTGCCGTTCCAAGTAAATTTGCTTGTGCCATTCTCTAAACCTTCAAGAAATAAATCTGTTTTGCATGCCCGAACCGCTCATGTGGTGACAGAGGGCTATTGGTATCTGCCATGCTAGGAGTGTTATCCTCGACATGTGTTTATTCACAGTCATTCACGAGAAAGGGGTCGGTACTTGGGATGCCCAGTTCCATGCTTAAATCGAAAACATAACTGTAAAACAAGACTCCCCCTTGGATTGATGTTAGTATGGACGGTACCCGAGGATTCGGCTAGCCGTGGAGTGTGATTGATTGGTGGTGGGGGAGTTAAAACATTACTTTTCTGTTTGGGAACCGCCTATAGCATGAGTAGCATGGAAGATATTGAGAACTCTTGGTCATGGACAATGAAAGCATGCCACCCAAAATTATTATCTCTGTTTTCAAAGCTTGAGCTCTGGCACCTCTGCAAATCAATGCTTCCCTCTGCGAAGGGCCTGTCAATTTATTTTCCTGTTGAGTCATCCTCCTCTTATATAAGCACCAATTAGAGAGCACCTCTGTCATTTATATGCTTTGCTTTTGATTGATATTGTGTATGACTATGACTGGATCTTCGTTGCTATGAATTACAATGTTTAGTCAGCCCTTGATATTTGAAAGTGCTCTGCATTTATGTTTTGCGGTCTCAGAAAGAGCTAGCGAGATACCACCTATTCATATTGCTTCATGCTTGTTTTGATTGAAGTGTTGGTATTTGAAACTCATTATTATTTGCTCGTTGGCTGATTATGCCATTGATATTAGTTTACCGTGAGACCTTTGTGTCATTTGCTTATGTGGTTAACTTGTGATCTCGCTGAAATTCTGGTTATGAGTTAGACATAGTTGCAACAACAAGATAAAACGGAGTTTGTCAAAGTTTTTCTTTGTGTCTCAGTTTGTCAACTGAGTTGCTTGAGGACAAGCAAGGTTTTAAGCTTGGGGGAGTTGATATATCTCCAACGTATCTACTTTTCCGAACTCTTTTGCCCTTGTTTTGGACTATAATTTGCATGATTTGAATGGAACTAACCTGGACTGACGCTATTTTCACTAGAATTGCCTTGGTGTTATTTTTGTGCAGAAATGAAAGTTCTCCAAACGTCCTGAAAATTTACGGGGAGCAGTTTTGGAAAATATCAAAAATACCTGCGCCAGGATCCACCTGAGGGGGTGGGCCAGTGGGCCACAAGCCCCTGCTCCACCACCACCCACCTAGTGGCGGTGGGCAGGCTTGTGGGGCCCACAGGCCTCTGCCGCCCCCAACTCCAGCTCTATAAGTTGTCTTTCGTCCCAAAAAAAATAAAAAGAGAAGTTTTCGTCACGTTTTCGATACGGAGGCGCCGCCACCACCTGTTCTTCATCTGGAGGGCAGATCTGGAGTCCGTCTTGGGCTCCGGAGAAGGGAAATCATCGCCATCGTCATCATCAACCTTCTTACCTCTCCAATTCCATGAAGCTCTTCGTCGTTCGTGAGTAATCTATTCGTAGGCTCGCTGGGCGGTGATGAGTAGGATGAGATCTATCATGTAATCGAGTTAGTTTTGATGGGGATTGATCCCTAGTCTCCACTATGTTCTGAGGTTGATGTTGCTACTACTTTGGCATGCTTAATGCTTGTCACTAGGGCCCAAGTGCCATGATTTCAGATCTGAAATTATTATGTTGTCACTAATATATGTGTGTTTTAGATCCGATCTTGCAAGTTGTAGTTACGTAATATGTGTTATGATCCGGCAACCCCGGAGTGACAATAACCGGAACCACTCCCGGTGATGACCATAGTTTGAGGAGTTCATGTGTTCACCAAGTGCTAATGCGTTGGTCTGGTTCTTTATTAAAAGGAGAACCTTAATATCCCGTACTTTCCTTTTGGACCCCGCTACCACGGGAGGGATGGACAATAGATGTCACGCAATTTCTTTTCTCTAAGCACGTATGGCGACACACGGAATGCATGCCTACATCACATTGACGAACGGGAGCTAACCACATATCTCTCCGTGTTATAGCTATTGCATGATGAATATCATCCAAACACATCACCGACCCAATGCCTACGAGTTTTCCAACTATTGCTACTGCCGTTACTTGTCTTGCTCTGCTGCTGCTACTACTATTGTTGCTACTGCTATTACACTACAGGAATCACCTTCTTTGCCGTCTGCCATCACAGATGGCAAAGACAATATCCCGGACGGCAAAGACAATACCACAGACGGCAAAGATTGTCACGGCCGGCAAAATTTCTGCGTCAGCCTACGACGGGATAGGACCTTCTTTGCCGTCTGCCCCCCCAAAGCGGACGGCAAACCTTTTGCTGTCAGCTTTCCGTAGGAGCAGTCGGCAAAGCGCTTGAGACGGCAGCCGACAGGCGTTGCCTCCGTTAGGGGTTAACGGAGGCTTTGCCCTCTGCCTCCTCCTCCATCTTTGTCGTCTGCCTCCCCGCCCATCTTTGCCGTCTGCCTTCTCCTCCCCTCCCCTCCCCCTCCATCTTTGCCGTCTGCCGGGTCCTCCCCTCCCCCTCCATCTTTGCCGTCTGCCGGGTCCTCCCCTCCCCCCTCTTTCCACTCTTTGCCGTCTGCCTCCTCCTCCCCCCCTCCTCTGTGCCCTCTTCTTTGCCGTCTGCCCCCCAGGAAGTAGACGGCAAAGAGACTATATGGCCAGCTGCTACTGCCCAGGTTGCACAGCTGGGCGCCACGTGGCACCTTTGCCGTCGGTCAGCTGACGGCAAAGGCCTTTGCCATCAGCTGGCAGACGGCAAAGAGCCTATATTGTCACATTTTTATTTATTTTTTCTATTTCACAGCACATATACATGTAATTCATAGCACATATATCATAAATAGGTCACAACACATATATGATATACATATAAAGCTAATCAATGCCATTTGTTCATCAACGTACATCCCATATATCAAAAGAACCAACACATACAAAGTTTCATCCATATATACATACATATACTTGCACATATATTGTTCATCCATATATACATATACATATAGTTCCACATTGTTCATCAACTCAAATAAAAACGGAAACTAAAGCACTCCAACGCCAGCTTCCATGCATGTAGTACATCCAATCTGCAAAATGGGAATAAGAAAGTCAGAAGAAGAAGAACAACAACATATATATGACAAATAAGCTAAATTGAAGAAGAAAGAGAAGAAGCAAGAAGAGAACAAGGAGAAGAAAAACAAGAAGGAGGAGGAGGAGGAAGAGGAGGAGGAGGAGGGGAAGGGGAAGGAGAAGGAGAAGGAGGAGGAGAAGAAGAAAAAGAAGAGAAGAAGAAGGAGAAGAAGGAGGAGAAGAAGGAGAGAAGAAGGAGCAGGGCTCCTTCTCCTTCTTCTCCTCCTTCTCCTTCTTCTTCTCTTCTTCTCCTCCTCCTCCTTCCTCTTCTCCTTCTCCTTCTCTTCTTCTTCTCTTCTTCTTCTTCTTCTTCTTCCTCCTCCTTCTTTTTGAGCTAAATGGGCTAATTATGTCATTTTAGAGGAAAACAAGCTAAGTATATAATATTCATGAGCTAACCAAGGTTCTTATGCCATTTTGAGCTTATTATGGTATTTTGGAGCTAAATGGGCTAATTATGTCATTGTTGGGTTAATTAAAGCAAGGATAATATGAAAGAGGAGAAGAAAGAGGAGGAGGAGGAGAAGAAGAAGAAATCAAGAAGAAGGAGGAGGAGGAGAAGGACTAGAAGGTCCTTGTCCTTGTCCTCCTCCTCCTCCTCCTTCTCCTTCTTCTCTTCTTCTTCTTCTCTTCTTCTTCTTCTTCTATCTCTTCATTTTGCCTATTTCTTCTCCTCTTCTCCTCTTGTTGGAGCTAAATTACCTAATCATATCTTTTTTGAGCTAAATGTTCCAATTATGTCATTTTAGAGGAAAACAAGCTAAGTATATAATATTCATGAGCTAACCAAGGTTCTTGTGCCATTTTGAGTTTATTTTGGTATTTTGGAGCTAAATGGGCTAATTATGTCATTGTTGGGTTAATTAAAGCAAGGATAATATGAAAGAGGAGAAGAAAGAGGAGGAGGAGGAGAAGAAGAAGAAATCAAGAAGAAGGAGCAGGAGGAGGAGAAGGATAGAAGGTCCTTGGCCTTCTCCTCCTCCTCCTCCTTCTCCTTCTTCTCTTCTTCTTCTTCTTCTTCTTCTTCTTCTTTCTTTTCATTTTGCCTATTTCTTCTCCTCTTCTCCTCTTGTTGGAGCTAAATTACCTAATTATGTCTTTTTTGAGCTAGATGGGCTAATTATCCCATTTTCGAGGAAAACAAGCTAAGTATATAATATTAATGAGCTAACCAAGGTTCTTATGCCATTTTGAGCTTATTATGGTATTTTGGAGCTAAATGGACTAATTATGTCATTGTTGGGGAAATTAAAGCAAGGATAATGTGAAAGAGGAGAAGAAAGAGGAGGAGGAGGAGAAGAAGAAGAAATCAAGGAGGAGAAGGAGGAGAAGGAGGACGAGGAGAAGGACTAGAAGGTCCTTGGCCTTCTCCTCCTTCTCCTCCTCCTCCTCCTCCTCCTTCTCCTTCTTCTCTTCTTCTTGTTCTCTTCTTCTTCTTCTATCTTTTCATTTTGCCTATTTCTTCTCCTCTTCTCCTCTTGTTGGAGCTAAATTACCTAATTATGTCTTTTTTGAGCTAAATGTTCCAATTATGTCATTTTAGAGGAAAACAAGCTAAGTATATAATATTCATGAGCTAACCAAGGTTCTTGTGCCATTTTGAGCTTATTATGGTATTTGGGAGCTAAATGGGCTAATTATGTCATTGTTGGGTTAATTAAAGCAAGGATAATATGAAAGAGGAGAAGAAAGAGGAGGAGTAGGAGAAGAAGAAGAAATCAAGAAGGAGGAGGAGGATGAGGAGAAGGATAGAAGGTCCTTGGCCTTCTCCTCCTCCTCCTCCTCCTCCTCCTCCTCCTTCTCCTTCTCTTCTTCTTCTTCTTCTTCTTCTTCTTTCTTTTCATTTTGCCTATTTCTTCTGCTCCTCTCCTCTTGTTGGAGCTAAATTACCTAATTATGTCTTTTTTGAGCTAAATGGGCTAAGTATCCCATTTTAGAGGAAAACAAGCTAAGTATATAATATTAATGAGCTAACCAAGGTTCTTATGCCATTTTGAGCTTATTATGGTATTTTGGAGCTAAATGGACTAATTATGTCATTGTTGGGGAAATTAAATCAAGGATAATATGAAAGAGGAGAAGAAAGAGGAGGAGGAGGAGAAGAAGAAGAAATGAAGGAGGAGAAGGAGGAGAAGGAGGAGGAGGGGAAGGACTAGAAGGTCCTTGGCCTTCTCCTCCTTCTCCTCCTCCTCCTCCTCCTCCTCCTCCTCCTCCTTCTCCTCCTTCTCCTTCTTCTCTTCTTTTTCTACTTCTTTCTTTTCATTTTTCCTATTTCTTCTCCTCTTGTTGGAGCTAAATTAGCTAATTACGTCTTCTTGGAGCTAAATGGACTAATTATCTCATTTTAGAGGAAAACAAGCTAAGTTTGGAGGAGAAACTTACCGTAGTGGTCATCAAGGAGGAGAAACACCACGGTTGCTTGCGCCAGCTTCGTTTGGAGACGGTTGCCCTGGAGAAAGGTCGTGCGATGCTGCTCGGGAGTTATTCTGCAGAAAAGATATTTTGCAATGTCTCAGTTAGCATGATGACACTCAATTATTAATACTAGTTTATAATGAAACTCACCGTGCCAATCGAAGAGAAGACGGGCATCGACGGAGGGAGTTGACCGCTCTTCTCGCACAGACCCTGAAGAGTGGGTCGTATTAGTTAGTATTGAAACAGACATTACACACACGATTTGGCTAATGTGAAAAAAAAACATACCACAAAAAGCTCGTACAGGGCCCGTTGACCCTCCTCATTTCGGGCCCTCTCCTCCTCAAGCAATCGTGCCATGGTCTGGTCCCTCTCATCAAGAGCAGCCTGAAGAGTAGCCTGGCTTGCCAATCTGTCTTTCTCAAGAGCAGCCTGGTTTGCCGCTCTCTCTTTCTGAAGAGCAGCCTGAAAAACCATTCCTCGTTACCACAGTAATGATCTATGGTGACACACATAATGAAATGGATGAAAGTGTTCATAGTCCGTACAACTAACCTCGATGGCAAGTTCGACTAGCCGTGGACGAGGCGTTATCTCAGGACATCTGCTCGACTGGCGCGCCTTGATCTCCGGAAGAGTGAGTGGACAACGTATTATCCCATCTCCAATGGCTATCGAGCCATGGGGCCTCCCGCCACCAGATATCATCACCAGCTCTGGATCCAAAGGTTCCTGGCTAGGGTTAAAGTCATCCCCTTTCGTAGCCTTCCCCGCGTCCCTGTATGCCACGGGCTTCTGGTAGGATGATATGTTGGTGAATTTACTGGGATCATCCAGGTCAGACTCACAGAATGCCTTCGCCTTCTTGTATGAGGCAGTATGGGCCATGCCATAAAGGTCGTACAAGTGTGGTATCTCAGTCTTATTGTGATGCGCCTAAAAGAGAGGAACAAAATATTAGCATCAACAATGAATTGCATGAATCATGAAGCAAATCACATACCCAGTTTTGTCCAAACTGAAGTAAGTTGGCATTGCCTTGATGGTGTGGCACACCAACCATTTGGCTACGCCGATCCTTCGCATTCTCGTGGACGGCTCGCCAGCTGCCTGTGCACCACTCATCAACCAACGCCTCCCAACAATCCATCTTCTCCGCACACCATCTCGGGGGCACCTGTAAGTTATTAGAAAGAATTTTCAGCGCTACACCTATGAATGAAATCAAGAAAACTACGTAGAAGGACTTAAGAATAGGTAATTACCTTCATGTATTGCTCCTTCTTCAGAAACTTTCCGCGGCAATCCTTCTTCTCCTTCTTAATACCACGCATAGCGTAGTAATCTCGAATAGCCTGCGGCCGAGCCTCGTGGCGCAAGTTCTGTAGTAACCGCCTACACTCGACCTCGAGAACCCTGGCCGCCTCCTCCTCATATCCATCCTCACACCTATAGAAGGTCTGCAATCAAACGTGAAAACACCGATTAGTACAATAATTAGGTATATTGTTAATTTTAGATTCTGTAAAAGGATAATTTACCCAAAAGCTCCTGATCACCATCTCGGCCCTCGTGTGGCACAAGACACCATCTATAATCTCCTCCGGCGGGGCCTGCGCAGCCTGGTAGTGCTCCCAGGTAAATCGTAGTGTAGGAACCTGACCCTCACCAGGCAACGTGACAAACCCCGGGAAATTTGTCCGGCAAAGCACACCAAGGATGGAGTTCGGCCTGCGGACTCCAAGAGGGTGTACCCATCCCCTTCAGTATGATAAGGTCAGTGCATTAGATATTTGAACAAACTTGAAGGAAAAAGCTAAAAAAAGGGTAAATGTACTTACCTATCTCCTTCAGGTTTAATCACCGGCCTCTGCTCGCGGGTAGCCAGGGCGACCGGGAGATGTGTACCACCACGCTTGTACACGGTGGCCCCGTCCACCTGCACATTGCCCTCACTATCCGTAAGCTCATCCCCGCCATCCCCGCCCCCTGAGCCACCCGAACCCTCGGTCCAATCCGGCAACTCGGTATGATCCGGCCAAGGCTCCCATCCGGGCCTCTCCACGTCGGGTGAAGCCTCCGAAACCGTAGTCTCCTCCGGCTGCTCCTGGGCCGAATGCACCTCGACCCGAGGCTGCTCCTGGACCGGAGTCTCATGGGACAAATGCCTGTGAACACCAGGCTCCTGGACCGGAGTCCCCGTAGCCTCCTCCGCAAACGGGTTGACCATACTAGTCCTATGCTCGGGTGAATGAGCTGGTGGTGGTGGCGAGGACGGCTCAACAGTCCTCCTGGATCTTCCGCGGCCACCACCTCTCCCTGTACCCTTCCCCTTCCTCCCTACCCGACCAGCACCTCTCCCAGTGGGCAATGCCGCCGACGAAGAAGAACCCCCGGCTGGTGTCGAAAGACTGTCTGCCAAGGCTCTACAGAGAGATAGGGGTGGAAGGGAAGTACCACCCCTCGTGCGGGGCGCCTGGGAAGAACCCGTCGAGCGCTCTGGACCCGCGCCCACCATCTTTCAACACCTGCCATTATAAAGATTAAAAGAAACTAGTACAACATAAAAAAATTGAATGACTGACATGAATAATAATATGTACATGAATAATAAAGATTAAAATATATATAATTTAAGTTGTGAATCTTACAAACTAATAATCATCATCAATAAATGCATCATCATCATCACTATCACGCATGTCTTCATGAATGACGTGGTCATCGGGTTCAACGGCGTGAAGTTGTGAAAGGCCTTCCTTTAATCGTTGAAGCATTGACAGGTCATCCGCATCAGTAACCTCTACGAGTTCCAGGTCTTCTGGTTCCGGCTCAGGGCTGGAGTCGGATTCATTGTCGCTGTCTACTTCCATGTTCTTGGATGAAGCACGGCGGTTCTTGAAACGTTTCTTGGAAAGACGTGCTTCTTGGAAGAATTCTCCATCATATGTGTCTGGGTTAATGTGAGGTTCATAATCCTGTTCATTTGGGAGAGGTGGTCTGACATGTGGCGGCACTTCATAAACAACATACCAACCTTCCAGATTCTTATCCGTTTGGCATGCCCACGGTAGATAGAAAACTTGGGTCGCCTGTTGAGCCGTAATATAGACATCGGGAACATCTAAATGGGTGTTTGGATTGATTTCGACTAGTCCTATATGCTCATGAGTCCTTCTAGTCTTTTTCGGCTGGAACCAATAACATTTGAAGACTACGACGTTCGGTGGGTTCTCACCATAGAATTGAAGTTCATAAATTGCTTCAACTCTTCCATAATACTCGATAACACCTTCGCCGATAGCAGAGACACCACAATTTGTAGATTTCCGGTCGGGCATAGATAGCTCTTTGCCAAAGGTACGAAAGAGATACCCGTTGATGTTGTATTTCTCAAATGAACGGACCTTATAGTCAAAACCATTAGCGACTTGTCTCAATTCGGCGTCCATAGACTCTGAATTAGCCTACAAGTTTAATACGAAATGGTTGTTGCATTAGCCGCAAGTTAGACCAAGAATGAAATGGTCCATTATTGATAATTACCGTTTGTTTGAACCAAGAGATGAAACAGGGATAGCCGCCTCCTGTCTTTGACAGAAGCTCATACTCTTCGACGGAATCATTTTCGATCACCGCTCCATCCGAGAATTTGACGACGTAACGGCTGTTTGAAATAACCGGGCATAAGAGCAGTTCAAATGAATTAGAAGTTACGGGAAAATGTGCCGAGAACTCACTCGATGTACGGACACACTTCTGTTAGGTTGTTGAAGATATACAACGAAATGTTCCGCCATTCTTCGATATCCAACGTTATCGGTTTCGAAGCACCGGCTGGTGCGAGCTTCCCTTTGAATAGGCTGAGGTTGGACCCACCTTTTTTAGGGTGTCCATCATTGTGCCGAGGCTTCGGATTATGCAAATGATGATTTTTGGCTTCGTAGTGTGCTGTCACAAAGTTTGCCACCTCCTCAGTAATGAATGCCTCAGCCATCGATGCTTCAGTTCTATACTTATTTTTACATTTAGCTCGAAGGGTCTTCTGCATCCTCTCAGTTGCATAGCACCAACGATCTTGCACGGGCCCACCCAATCTTGCCTCGGTCGGTAGATGTAAAATCAAATGCTGCATTGGATTAAAGAAGCCCGGTGGAAAGATCTTCTCTAACTTGCACAACAACTCCAGTGCAAACTCCTCCATGTCGTCTACCACGCCAGGCAACAATTCTTTCACACAAAGAACACGGAAGAAATAGCTCAGCTCCGCCAGTACTAGCCATTCATCCTCAGGAATAAAGCCACGTAACATCACCGGCATTACCCGCTCTAGCCATATGTGCCAATCATGACTCTTGAGACCAAAGATTTTCAATTTTTCAAGACTCGCTCCCCTCTTTAGATTCGCTGCATACCCATCGGGGAACATCAAGTGCATTTTGACCCACAAGATAATTTCCCTCATAGCTGGCCTTCCCAGATTGAACCAAGCCTTTGGCTTCGACCAATTCTGCTTTCCTTTGCCTTCTCGCATGTTTTGTAACGGTCTATGACATAGTGTCTCTTGATTGACTCTAGACTTAATATTATCCTTTGTCTTCCCATCTATGTCGAACAATGTACCAAAAATAGCCTCTCCGATATTCTTTTCAGTGTGCATCATGTCGATATTGTGTGGAAGAAGGAGGTCTTTGAAGTAAGGCAGATCCCAGAAGCATGGCTTGTGAGTCCAGGCATGTTTTGAATTATACCCCTTGAAATACCCTGGACGCTCTGGATCAGGCTTGAGGGCGTTTAACTGATCCAGGATCTGTTGGCCTGTGAACGCAGGTGGTGCCAAGTTTTTGACAACTTTACCTTTGGTAAAGTTTTTCTTGTCTTTTCTGAACCGATGGTCAGGATCCAGGAACTGTCTATGCAAGTCAAAGCAAGAATACTTCTGACCCTCCTGCAACCAATGAAACTGAAGAGCTGCCTTGCATTGGGGGCACGGGAACCCTCCATGCACACACCATCCAGAGAATAGCGCATACGCTGGCAAGTCATGCATAGAGTACATGTACCACACATGCATTTTGAAGTTTTCTTTTCTAGCGGCATCGTATGTCTTGACCCCATTTTCCCAAGCTTCTTCCAGTTCATCCTTAAGCGGTTCCAGGTACACATTCATATTCTTCCCCGGATAATTGGGCCCTGGAATTATCAACGTCAGAAATATGTTCTTTCTTTGCATAATCTGCCCGGGGGGGGGGGGGGGGAGATTGAGTGGAATAACAAATACAGGCCAACAACTGTATTGGGTTGCCGTCATGCCGAAGGGATTAAAACCATCCGTGGCGGCACAGACTCGAGGATTCCTTGGATCTGCCGCTTTATCCTGATGCAATCCATCGAAATGTTTCCATGCTTCCCCATCCGATGTGTGTACCATCATCTTATTCCCATACGCATCTAGTTCGGTTCTTTTGCCCAATTTGTGCCATGTCATCTGTCTGGCTGTCTCTTCGACCATGAAAAGACGTTGAAGTCTTGGTACGATTGGCATATACTGAAGAACACTAACTGCGATTTGGGTCTGCCTCTTCTCACCCATACCGTTGTCTACCAGAAGATACCTGCAAGACTCGCAATTGGGACAATAGTCCAAGTGTGCATACTCCTTCCTAAATAAGACACATCCTTTCTCACATGCATCTATCTTCTCATAGGGCATCTTAAGTACACGAAGTATTTTGTCCGACTGGTACAGGTTTGCAGGCATGACATGGCCTTTGGGTAGGAAACGTCCAAATAGTGTCATCATCGCGTCGTAGCATTCTCTTCCCAAGTTGAACTGAGCCTTCAGAGCCATTACTTGTGCAATTGCATCCAGCTGACAGAGCTCAGTGTGCTCATGGAGAGGACGTTTTTAAGACTCCAACATTTCATAAAAGGCCTTTGCAGATTCCTCCATCTCATCTTCCGAATCCCGAGCATCATCAAAGTCTTGCACCATGTCTTCGATCCCAGTACCATGCTCGTCCGTGCGACGATGGACCACCTCAGCTCTTGTGCGTTGTATAGACTCACCATGAAATGTCCACACGGTATAATTAGGCTTAAAACCCCTCCTCTGCAGGTGTTTAATCATTACAGCCTCTGTCGTCTTTTTATAGTTGTCGCATCCAGGACAGGGGCAAAAGTTTCTTTCCTGGCCATTTGCGAATGCGGCTTTCACAAATTCCTTTGTTTTTAAAAACCATTCTTTCGTCATCTCTTTCTGACTAGGGTGACCGGTATACATCCACGCACGATCACTCATCTTGAGTAGCTACTAAAGACAGAAGAAATATATTTATATTTAATTAACATTTATATTCATCGGTTAATCAGGTTCGCCATTTTTATTACGTCCCGGCAACCTACACGCTAATAGGTAAAGATAGGTCCTAATCCCACCCGAGTATGTGTAGATTGGGTTCGTTTTCCAATCTCTGCTCCGGATCCAACGCAAAATTTCGGCAGCACCTCCCCGCTGTTCTCCTGATACACGTCTCCGCAATAAACAGAGAGGATGTGCATCCGGAGAACAACATGGAGGCACTGACGAAATTCCGCATCGGATCCAGAGCACAACATACGGGAAAACGAACCCAATCTACACATACTCGGGCTGTCCATGGATAATGTTGGACAATTCGAAAGGATGGCGGTTATAAATATGCAAAGACATGCATATTTATAGATGCCCCCCTTTCGAACGGGAGACGCATACTGGTCACGCATACTGATAAATTAACTGAATTACCTAAATCTAGAAAGTTTCATCCGGAAACCGAGCCACAGTAAATGAAGGGGCGGGGAGGAGATGAAATTTGTACTGACCCACGAATGCAGGGGCGGAGCTCGTACAACGCACGGGCAGGTCTTCGCACAGAAGACCTCACAGCGAAGAGACAACTATCACATGTAAATCCACCCAATCAACACAAATATTCCAATTATGTCATTTTAAAGGAAAACAGGCTAAGTATATAATATTCATGAGTTAACCAAGGTTCTTGTGCCATTTTGAGCTTATTATGGTATTTTGGAGCTAAATGGGCTAATTATGTCATTGTTGGGTTAATTAAAGCAAGTATAATATGAAAGAGGAGAATAAATAGGAGAAGGAGGAGAACAAGAAGAAATCAAGAAGAAGGAGGAGGAGGAGGAGAAGGATAGAAGGTCCTTGGCCTTCTCCTCCTCCTCCTCCTCCTCCTCCTTCTTCTCTTCTTCTTCTTCTTCTTCTTCTTCTTCTTCTTCTTTCTTTTCATTTGGCCTATTTCTTCTCCTCTTCTCCTCTTGTTGGAGCTAAATTACCTAATTATGTCTTTTTTGAGCTAAATGGGGTAATTATCCCATTTTAGAGGAAAACAAGCTAAGTATATAATATTAATGAGCTAACCAAGGTTCTTATGCCATTTTGAGCTTATTATGGTATTTTGGAGCTAAATGTACTAATTATGTCATTGTTGGGGAAATTACCCTGCTGCATGGACATGCACCTACCACGCAAAGTTCGCAGGTCCAGAAGTTGCCCTTTTGGTCCAAAGGACTTTCCAGGTTACCTATACTACTTTTCAGTTTATATAAAACTTTTCGATATTTTCTACATTTGAGGATGGCAATATTATGTAAGTTGTCCTATTTTGCTCCGGTACCAATAAATATAGACGATACATTATTTTGACAGACTTGATTTCAACAAAAGAACATGTGATCTTCTTTGAAGTAGTCTTGAACCTAAGCAATAATGATGGGCGAATAATCTAACAGAATCTACCACTAAATCTACTAATTAACTAACAGAATCTACCACTAAAACTACTAACTAATTCCAAAAAACTAAATACCAAACATGTGATCTTCTTTTTGTCTTCTCCTCCTCCTATTCTTCTTCTTCTCCTCCTCCTCCTCCTCCTCTTCTCCTCTTCTCCTCCTCCTCCTCTTCTTCTTCTTCCTATTCTTTCTAGTAAGCTAACTAACTAACTAACCTAACGAACCAAGCTAACTAAACCTATCGCTAAACCTAGATAGCACTAAACAACAAAAAAATAACAAAAACAGAATCTACCACTATAACAAAAACAGAATCTACCACTAAGTAACTAAAAAAGAATCTAGCTACCACTAAATACCAAACAATAAAAAATCAACTTCTTCTTCTTTTTTCTCTTCTCCTCCTTCTTATTTTTTTCTTATTCTCTTCTTCTCTTCTTCTTCTCTTCTTCATCTCTTCTTCTTTACTTCTTCTCCTTCTTATTTTTTTCTTCTCTTCTTCTTCTTTTTCTTCTTCTTCTCCTTCTTATTGTTTTCTTCTCCTCTTCTTCTTCTTTTTCTTCTCCTCCTCCTCCTCCTCCTACTCCTCTTCTTCTTCTCCTCTTCTTGTCCTCCTCCTACTCCTCTTCTCCTCTTCTCCTCCTAACTAAATCTACTAACCTAACTAAATCTACTAACCTAACTAAATCTACCACTAAAACTAGTAACAATAACAACTACTAAAACTACTAAAAAATAATAAAACTAGTAAAAAATAATGCGGGTGGGGGGTGGGGGTGGGGGTGTGGGGGCTCACCGAGAGGGACGGCTGTGGAGGGGCCGGGGTGGCGGGGGTGGCTGGGCGGCGCCGGGGGCGCCAGGTGCGGCGGTGCGACGGTGGTGGGGCAGCGGCAGCGGCAGCGGGGGTGAGGTGTGGAGAGAGAGAGAGAGGGGCGGCGGCGGGGGCGATAGGGCCGACAGGGGCGGCAGTGGGGCGCAACAGGGGCGGCGGCAGGGGCGGCGACGCGACGGGGGCGGCGGCGCGACGGTGGTCCTGGCGGCCGTTACAGAGAGAGGAGCGCGCGGGGTGGGGAGAGAGAGCGAGGGGCGCGCGGGGATGAGCCGTTACAGAGAGAGAGAGGCGGGGCGGGGGGAAGGAGCCGTTAACGGAGTTAGCGCTTTGCCGTTTGCCGGTGGACGGCAAAGAGTCTAGACTCTTTGCCGTCTGCCTCCGGACTCTTTGCCGTCCGCTAGCAGACGGCAAAGGTCCGACTCCTGTTTGACCTAGCCACCCCGCGGTCAGGTGGGCCTATCTACATCTTTGCCGTCTGCCTCTGGACTATTTGCCGTCCGCTAGCACACGACAAAGAGGTGACAGATGGCAAAAAGACTGTATGCCATCAGCCTGTGCTTTAACGTCTGTTTTGGTGAAGCTGACGGCAAAGACAATCTTTGCCATGAGCTAGCAGACGGCAAAGACTAGGCTGATGGCAAAATACTGTTTTCCAGTAGTGTTACTTGTTTTGCTCTGCTGGTACTGTTGCTACTTGCTACTGTTGTCACCACTGCTATTCCATGCCACTGCTATTGCTCGTTACACTACCGATACCCGTTACTTCGCTGTTACTACTTCTCTGTTACTATTGTGCTTGCAGATACAAATCTTTCAGGTGTGGTTGAATCTGACAAATTCAACTGCTAATAGTGGAGAGTATACTCTGACCTCCTGTCTGGCGTACCTACAAATTGGGTCGAATACACTACCCTCGAAAACTGCTGTGAACCCACGCGCTGGTGGGCCATCAACAATATTCTTCTAGTTTCATAGCTGGGGAGTGCTATCAGCATTCTTCTAGTGCCGTTGCAGGAGAAGGTTAGTTGTTATAAGCATTCCTCTAGCTAACACTAGAGATTGCAGGATCAACACTTTTCTGGAGCCATTGCCAGAGAAGCACAACTGACGTCAATGAGCATCTCCACGGCTCATTGATATGCCTAGTTAATGTGACCATCTTCTCCTTTTTTGTCTTCCAACCTCCACCACACTTCACACCATCTATAGTGCTATAACTATGTCTCACGCTCATGTATTGCGTGAGAGTTGAAAAGGTTTGAGAAAGTAAAGGTGTGAAACAATTACTTGGCCAATACCGGGGTTGTGCATGATTTAAATTCGTTGTGCAATGATGATAGAGCATAGCCAGACTATATGCTTTTGTAGGGATAAATTTCTTTTGGCCTTGTTATTTTGAAAGTTCAAGATTACCTTGCTAGTTTGCTTGAATTATTATTGTTTCCACGTCAATAGCAAACTATTGTTTTGAATCTAATGGATCTGAACATTCACGTCACATAAGAGGAGTTACAAAGGACATCTATGCTAGGTAGCATGAAAGCATCAAAAATTCATTCTTTATCACTTCCCTACTCGAGGACGAGCAGGAGTTAAGCTTGGGGATGCTTGATACATCTCAAACGTATCTATAATTTTTTATGGTTTCACGCTGTTATCTTGTCATCTTTGGATGGTTTATGTAACTTTTATATCTTTTCTGGGACTAACTTATTGATTCAGTGCCAAGTGCCAGTTCCTGTTTTTTCTGTGTTTTGGCTCTTTTCAGATCTGATTTTGGAATGGAGCCCAAACGGAATAAAATCCCCGAAATGATTTTTTCCCGAACGGAAGAAGATCAGGGGGCCTATGGACCAAGCCAGGTGGGCTCCAGGGAGCCCACAAGCTCCCACTCCGCCACCAGGGGAGGCGGCGGTGTTAGGGCTAGTGGCCTCCCTGGCCGCCCCCTGACCTAGATCCCTGGCCTATATATTCCCTAAAATACAGAAAAAAATCAGGGGAGCCTCGAAAATACTTTTTCGTCGCCGCAAGCTTCCGTTTCCGCGAGATCTCATCTAGAGACCCTTCCCGGCACCCTGCCAGAGGGGACTTTGGAGTAGGAGGGCTTCTTCATCATCATCATTGCCCCTGCAATGACTTGTGAGTAGTTCACTTCAGACCTACGGGTCCATAGTTAGTAGCTAGATGGCTTCTTCTCTCTCTTGGATCTTCAATACAAAGTTCTCCATGATCTTCATGTAGATCTATTCGATGTCATCTTCTTTGGTGGTGTGTTTGTCGAGATCCGATGAATTGTGGATTTGTGATCAGATTATCTATGATATATATTTGAGTCTTTGTTGATTTCTTATATGCATGATTTGATATCCTTGTAAGTCTCTCCAAGTGTTGGGTTTTGTTTGGCCAACTAGATCTATGATTCTTGCAATGGGAGAAGTGCTTGGTTTTGGGTTCTACCATGTGGTGACCTTTCCCAGTGACAGTAGGGGCAGCAAGGCACACATTAAGTAGTTGCCAACAAGGGTAACAAGATGGGCTCTGTCGTTGATATGAGATTTTCCGTCTACATCATGTCATCTTGCTTAAGGTGTTACTCTGTTCTTTTGGACTTAATACACTAGATGCATGCTGGTTAGCGGTCGACATGCGGAGTAATAGTAGTAGATGCAGAAAGTATCGGTCTACTTGTTTTGGACGTGATGCCCATAGATATAATCATTGCCAGAGATATCGTCACGACTTTGTGCGGTTCTATCAATTTCTTGACTGTAATTTGTTCACCCACCGTCTACTTGCTTTCATGAGAGAAGCCACTAGTAAACACTACGACCCCCGGGTCTATTCACATCCATCGTTTACACCTCCGCTTTTACTTTGCTTTGTTACTTTGTTGCTTTCAGTTCTCACTTGGCAAACAATCTATAAGGGATTGACAACCCCTTCATAGCGTTGGGAGCAAGCTTTTTGTGTTTGTGCAGGATCTTGTGATACTCCTCCATTGGATTGATACCTTGGTTCTCAAACTGAGGGAAATACTTACCACCGCTGTGCTACATCACCCTTTCCGCTTTGAGGGAACACCAACACAAGGCTCCAAGGCCACGGGGGAAATCCTTTGCATATTTGCCTAGGAAGTCCCTTAAGGCGTAGCTGCAGCAGAAGGATTCCTGGTGCCGTCGACAAGACTATTCTTGGCACCGTTGCAAGGCAAGCACAGCTGACATCATGCTCCTTCACATAGAGGGATCGACAAGTGCTTGTTCAAGTTTTGTGATGAATCATGAATAGAAGTTGAGATGAGAGAGCATAGATAGCTAGAGAAGGGTCCTAGGCATTCTTGTCCATCCAATTGGAAAAAGATAAATCAGAAGCCAAATAACAACAATTGGAAGTCTTCGAATGAGCAAACACGTGTAGACCAACATGCTCACATAATAAGAATGATAGAAAAAATATGGTGAACATGCACAAACATCCTAGCAGCTATCGAGCACATGGGCGATGACAAAGTCATCTATATATGAGTATTTTGACTTAGGAGCCAAGTAAGAATACTCGATTATAGGTCATACTCATCGTTAAGCACAAGTGGGGTTACCACTTTTACATAAGCATTAATGTGTTCATATCCTTAGGATATGCTTGTACTCAAGATTTAGAGTAAAGCTCCCCCTTTATATGACATCCCCCTTAAGAGGGACAAACTTGTTGGTGAACGTTCCATGGGAAACAAAAAATTTCCTACGCACACGAAGATCTATCACGGTGATGATCATCTACGAGTGGGAGATTGGATCTACATACCCTTGTAGATCGCTAAGCGGGAAGCGTTAAGAAACGCGGTTGATGTAGTGGAACGTCTTCGCGATCCAAATCGCCGCTGTCCCACGATCCGTCCCGATCTAGTACCGAATGAACGAAGATTGATATATACCGAAACGTCACCGAACCTTAAGTGTGCAGATCCTGCGGGTTCGACAACTATGCAGACATGACCCGAGACACTCCCCGGTCAATATCCAATAGCGGGGCCTGGATATCCATATTGGATCCTCTATGTCAAGGATTCAAACAATCCCGTATATCATTCCCTTTGTCCTTCGGTATGTTACTTGCCCGAGATTTGATCGTCGGTATCGCCATACATATTTCAATCTTGTTACAGGAAAGTCTCTTTACTCGTTCCGTAATACAAGATCTTGTGACTAACTCTTTAGTCACATTGCTTGCAAGGCTTGGCATCATGTCGATATTGTGTGGAAGAAGGAGGTCTTTGAAGTAAGGCAGATCCCAGAAGCATGGCTTGTGAGTCCAGGCATGTTTTGAATTATACCCCTTGAAATACCCTGGATGCTCTGGATCAGGCTCGAGGGCGTTTAACTGATCCAGGATCTGTTGGCCTGTGAACGCAGGTCGTGCCAAGTTTTTAACAACTTTACCTTTGGTAAAGTTCTTCTTGTCTTTTTTGAACTGATGGTCAGGATCCAGGAACTGTCTATGCAAGTCAAAGCAAGAATACTTCCGACCCTCCTGCAACCAATGAAACTGAAGAGCTGCCTTGCATTGGGGGCACGGGAACCTTCCATGCACACACCATCCAGAGAATAGCGCATACGCTGGCAAGTCATGCATAGAGTACATGTACCACACATGCATTTTGAAGTTTTCTTTTCTAGCGGCATCGTATGTCTTGACCCCATTTTCCCAAGCTTCTTCCAATTCATCCTTAAGCGGTTGCAGGTACACATTCATATTCTTCCCCGGATAATTGGGCCCTGGAATTATCAACGTCAGAAATATGTTCTTTCTTTGCATAATCTGCCCGGGGGGGGAGAGATTGAGTGGAATGACAAATACAGGCCAACAACTGTATTGGGTTGCCGTCATGCCGAAGGGATTAAAACCATCCGTGGCGGCGCAGACTCGAGGATTCCTTGGGTCTGCCGCTTTATCCTGATGCAATCCATCGAAATGTTTCCACGCTTCCCTATCCGATGTGTGTACCATCATCTTAATCCCATCCGCATCTAGTTCGGTTCTTTTGCCCAATTTGTGCCATGTCATCTGTCTGGCTGTCTCTTCGACCATGAAAAGATGTTGAAGTCTTGGTACGATTGGCATATACCGAAGAACACTAACTACGATTTTGGTCTGCCTCTTCTCACCCATACCGTTGTCTACCACAAGATACTTGCAAGACTCGCAATTGGGACAATAGTCCAAGTGTGCATACTCCTTCCTAAATAAGACACATCCTTTCTCACATGCATCTATCTTCTCATAGGGCATCTTCAGTACAAGAAGTATTTTGTCCAACTGGTACAGGTTTGCACGCATGACATGGGCTTTGGGTAGGAAACGTCCAAATAGTGTCATCATCGCGTCGTAGCATTCTCTTCCCAAGTTGAACTGAGCCTTCATAGCCATTACTTGTGCAATTGCATCCAGCTGACAGAGCTCAGTGTGCTCATGGAGAGGACGTTTTGAAGACTTCAACATTTCATAAAAGGCCTTTGCAGATTCCTCCATCTCATCTTCCGAATCCCGAGCATCATCAAAGTCTTGCACCAGGACTTCGATCCCAGTACCATGCTCGTCTGTGCGACGACGGACCACCTCAGCTCTTGTGCGTTGTATAGACTCACCATGAAATGTCCACACCATATAATTAGGCTTAAAACCCCTCCTCTGCAGGTGTTTAATCATTACAGCCTCTGTCGTCTTTTTATAGTTGTCGCATCCAGGACAGGGGCAATAGTTTCTTTCCTGGCCATTTGCGAATGAGGCTTTCACAAATTCCTTTGTTTTTAAAAACCATTCTTTCGTCATCTCTTTCTGACTAGGGTGACCGGTATACATCCACGCACGATCACTCATCTTGCGTAGCTACTAAAGACAGAAGAAATATATTTATATATAATTTAGCATTTATATTCATCGGTTAATCAGGTTCGGCATTTTTATTACGTCTAGGCAACCTACATGCTAATAGGTAAAGATAGGTCCGAATCCCACCCGAGTATGTGTAGATTGGGTTCGTTTTCCCATGGTCTGCTCCGGATCCAACGCAAAATTTCGGCAGCACCTCCCCGCTGTTCTCCTGATACACGTCTCCGCAATAAACAGAGAGGATGTGCATCCGGAGAACAACAGGGAGGCACTAATGAAATTCTGCATCGGATCTAGAGCACATCATACGGGAAAACGAACCCAATCTACACATACTCGGGCTGTCCATGGATAATGTTGGACAATTCGAAAGGATGGCGGTTATAAATATGCAAAGACATGCATATTTATAGATGTCGCCCTTTCGAACGGATGACGCATACTAGTCACGCATACTGATAAATAAATTGAATTAACTAAATCTAGAAAGTTTCATCCGGAAACCGAGCCACAGTAAATGAAGGGGCGGGGAGGAGATGAAATTTGTACTAACCCACGAATGCAGGGGCGGAGCTCGTACAGCGCACTGGCAGGTCTTGGCACAGTAGACCTCACAGGGATGAGACAACTATCACATGTAAATCCACCTGATCAACACAAATATTCCAATTATGTCATTTTAGAGGAAAACAAGCTAAGTATATAATATTCGTGAGCTAACCAAGGTTCTTATGCCATTTTGAGGTTATTATGGCATTTTGGAGCTAAATGGGCTAATTATGTCATTGTTGCGGAAATTAAAGCAAGGATAATACGAAAGAGGAGAAGAAAGAGGAGGAGGACGAGAAGAAGAAGAAATCAAGAAGAAGGAGGAGAAGGAGGAGAAGGAGGAGGAGGAGAAGGACTAGAAGGTCCTTGGCCTTCTCCTCCTCCTCCTCCTCCTCCTCCTCCCCCTTCTCCTTCTTCTCTTCTTCTTCTTCTTCTTTCGTTTCATTCTGCCTATTTCTTCTCCTCTTCTCCTCTTGTTGGAGCTAAATTACCTAAGTATGTCTTTTTTGAGCTAAATGGGCTAATTATCCCATTTCAGAGGAAAACTAACTAAGTATATAATATTACTGAGCTAACCAAGGTTGTTATGCCATTTTGAGCTTATTATGGTATTTTGGAGCTAAATGGTCTAATTATGTCATTGTTGGGTTAATTAAAGCAAGGATAATATGAAAGAGGAGAAGAAAGAGGAGGAGGAGGAGAAGAAGAAGAAATCAAGCAGGAGGAGGAGGAGGAGGAGAAGGATAGAAGGTCCTTGGCCTTCTCCTCCTCGTCCTCCTCCTCCTCCTTCTCCTTCTTCTCTTCTTCTCTTCTTCTTCTTCTTTTTCTTTCTTTTCATTTTCCCTATTTCTTTTCCTCTTCTCCTCTTGTTGGAGCTAAATTACCTAATTATGTCTTTTTTGAGCTAAATGGGCTAATTATCCCATTTTAGAGAAAAACAAGCTAAGTATATAATATTAATGAGCTAACCAAGGTTCTTATGCCATTTTGAGCTTATTATGGTATTTTGGAGCTAAATGGGCTAATTATGTCATTGTTGGGTTAAGGGAAGCAAGGATAATATGAAAGAGGAGAAGAAATAGGAGGAGGAGAAGAAGAAGAAGAAATCAAGAAGAAGGAGGAGGAGGAGGAGAAGGAGGAGGAGGAGAAGGATAGAAGGTCCTTGGCCTTCTCCTCCTCCTCCTCCTCCTCCTCCTCCTTCTCCTTCTTCTCTTCTTCTTCTTCTTCTTCTTCTTCTTCTTTCTTTTCATTTTGCCTATTTCTTCTCCTCTTCTCCTCTTGTTGGAGCTAAATTACCTAATTATGTCTTTTTTGAGCTAAATGGGCTAATTATCCCATTTCAGAGGAAAACAAGCTAAGTATATAATATTAATGAGCTAACCAAGGTTCTTATGCCATTTTGAGCTTATTATGGTATTTTGGAGCTAAATGGGCTAATTATGTCCTTGTTGGGTTAATTAAAGCAAGGATAATATGAAAGAGGAGAAGAATGGCCATTTTTTAGCTAAATGGGATAATTATCTCATTGTTGGGGAAAATAAGGTAAGGAGAATAAGATAGAGGAGAAGAAGGAGGAGGAGGAGAAGAAGAATAAGAAATCAAGAAGGAGAAGGAGGAGGAGGAGAAGAAGGAGGAGAAGAAGGAGGAGAAGAAATAGAAGGAGGAGAAGGTGTTCTTCTTCTCTTCTTCTCTTCTTCATCTCTTCTTCTTTTCTTCTTCTTTTCTTCTTCTCCTTCTTATTTTTGACTTCTCCTCCTCCTCCTCTTCTTCTTCTTCTTCGTCTTCTTCTCCTCCTCCTCCTCTTCTCCTCTTCTTCTCCTCCTCCTCTTCTTCTTCTTCCTATTCTTTCTATTGAGCTAACTAACTAACTAACCTAACTAACGAAGCTAACTAAACCTATCGCTAAACCTAGATAGCACTAAACAGCAAAAAAAATAACAAAAATAGAATCTACCACTAAGTAACTAAAAAATAATCTAGCTACCACTAAATAACAAAACAAAATATACCACTAAACTACCTACTAAATCTACTAATTAACTAACTAAATCTACCAACTAACTAAACTACCACTAAAACTAGTAATTAACTAACCTACCAACTAAATTATATATGCCACAACAACTACAATAACAACAACAACTACAATAACAAGAACAACTACTACAACAACAATAAAAAATCATGCCGGTAGCTATAATCTAATTCCAAAAAACTAAATACCAAAAAATAAAAAATCAAGGGGGCGGGGGTGGATGGGCTTACCGGCAGTGGGGCTGCGGGGGCGGCACCGAGGCCTGCGGGGCAGTGGCTGGGCCGGCGGTGGGGCTGCGGGGGCGGCACCAGGGGTGCCGGGGTGGGGCAGCGGGGGCGCACCAGGGGCACCATGGGGCGCCGACGGTGGGGCTTCAGGGGCGGCACCAGGGGGCGCCGGGGGGGGGGGGGGGGGGGGGGGGTTGTAGGGCTTCGGGTGGCACCAGGGGCACCGGGGCAGCGCCTGGGGTGGCCGGGCGACAGTGGTGGCGGCGTTGGGCGTCAGGGGAGGAGAGAGAGGGACGGGCCGTTTGAGAGAGAGAGAGGGCCGCGGTTGGGGCGGGACAGCCGTTACTCGATTCAAGACCTTTGCCGTCTGCTGGCACACGGCAAAGGGGTCTATACTCTTTGCCGTCTGCCTCTGGCATCTTTGTCGTCAGCCAGCGGACGGCAAAGAAGGGAGTAGTTTGACCTAAGGTTCCCCCGGCCAGATGAGCTTCTTTGCCGTCTGCTGGCACCTTCTTTGCCGTCTGCGGCAGACAGCAAAGAGTTGACTGCTGGCAAAAACCTTCTTTCCCATCAGCCAGTTCTTTCCCGTCAGTTTTGCTGAAGCTGATGGCAAAGTGTGTCTTTGCCGTCAGCTAGCAGACGGCAAAATCTCTGATTCCAGTAGTGTAATATGTAAGCAACTTCTCGTGGGTCTTTCATTGAAAAACTTTTGTTCAAATAATCCTTTACGCTCTCCAAAAACTCCACATTGTTTCCAATCAGCAATATGTCATCGAAATAAAATCTTAGAAACGCTACAGAGCTCTCACTCACTTTCTTGTAAGTACAAGCTTCTCCTACAACTTGTATAAACCCAAACGCCTTGATCACCTCATCAAAGCGCTTATTCCAACTCCGAGACGTTTGCACCAGTACATAAATGGATCGCTGGAGCTTGCATACTTTGTCAGCATTCTCTCGATCGACAAAACTTTCGGGTTGCATCATATACAGCTCTTCCTTAATAAACCCATTAAGGAACGTCGTTTTGACATCCATCTGCCACATTTCATAATCGAAAAATGTAGCTATTGCTAACATGATTCAGACGGACTTAAGCATCGCTACGAGTGAGAATGTCTCATCGTATTCAACTCCTTGAACTTTTAAAAAATGCTTTGCCACAAGTCGAGCTTTATCAATGGTCACATTACCGTCCGTGTCCATCTTCTTCTTAAAGATCCATTTGTTCTGAATAGCCTTGCGACCTTCAGGTAATACTTCCAAAGTCCACACTTTGTTTTCATACATAGATCCTATCTCGGATTTCATGGCCTCTAACCATCTGTTAGAATCTAGGCCCACCATTGCTTCTCCATAATTTGCAGGCTCATTGTTGTCTAACAACCTGATAGATAAGACAGGATTCCCATAGCACTCAGGAGCAGTACATGCTCTTGTCGACCTGCGAGGTCCGACTATAACTTGATCCGAAGCTTCATGATCATCATCATTAGCTTCCTCTTCAACTGGTGTCACCTCGACAGAAATTTCTTTCTGCCCTGCGCCACCATCTAGTTGAAGCAGAGGTTCCACAACCTCATCTAGTTCTATCTTCCTCCCACTCAATTCTTTCGAGAGAAACTCTTTCTCAAGAAAAGCTTCATTCTTAGCAACAAACACTTTGCCCTTGGATCTGAGATAGAAGGTGTACCCAGCTGTCTCTTTTGCGTAACCTATGAAGAAGCACTTTTTCGCTTTGGGTTCTAGCTTTTCAGACTGAAGGTTTTTGACATAAGCATCGCATCCCCAAACTTTAAGAAATGACAACTTTTGCTTCTTGCCATACCATAGCTCATATGGTGTCGTCTCAACGGATTTTGATGGTGCCCTATTTAAAGTGAATGCAGTTGTCTCTAATGCATAGCCCCAAAACGATAATGGCAAATTGGTAAGAGACATCATAGATTGCACCATATCTAATAAAGTACGATTACGACGTTCGGACACACCATTACGTTGTGGTATTCCAGGAGGTGTCAACTGTGAAACAATTCCACATTGTATTAAGTGAGCACCAAACTCGTAACTCAGATATTCACCCCCTCGATCAGATCGTAGGAACTTGATCTTCTTGCTACGATGATTTTCAACTTCACTCTGAAATTGTTTTACTTTTCAAATTTTTCAGACTTGTGCTTCATCAAGTAGATATAGCCATACCTACTCAAATCATCGGTGAAGGTGAGAAAATAGCGATATCCATCGCGCGCCTCCACACTCATTGGTCGACACACATCAGTATGTATGATTGCCAACAAGTCACTTGCACGCTCCATTGTTCCAGAGAACGAAGTCTTAGTCATCTTGCCCATGAGGCATGGTTCGCATGTGTCAAGTGCTTCAAAATCAAGTGACTCCAAAATCGAATCGGCATGGAGTTTTATCATGCGCTTAACACCAATATGACCTAAGAGGCAGTGCCACAAGAAAGTGGCGCTATCATTGTTAACTCTACATCTTTTCGTCTCAATGTTATGGATATGAGTGTCATCACAATCGAGATTCAATATGAACAAACCCCTCACATTGGGTGCATGACCATAAAAGATATTACTCATATAAATAGAACAATCATTATTCTCTGACTTAAATGAGTAACCATCTCACAATAAACAAGATCCAGATATAATGGTCATGCTTAACGCAGGCACTAAATAACAATTATTTAAGTTCATAACTAATCCCGATGGTAACTGAAGTGAGACCGTGTCGACGGCGATCACATCAACCTTGGAACTATTTCCCACGTGCATCGTCACTTCATCCTTCGCCAGCCTTTGTTTATTCCGCAGTTCCTGCTTCGAGTTGCAAATGTGAGCAACAGAACCGGTATCAAATACCCACGCACTATTACGAGAGCTGGTTAGGTACGCATCAATAACATGTATATCAAATATATCTTGTTTGGCATTGGCTGCCTTCTTATCGGCCAAATACTTGGGGCAGTTGCACTTCCAGTGACCAGTCCCCTTGCAATAATAGCACTCACTTTTCGGTTTAGGTCCAGCCTTGGGTTTCTTCGTCGGAGGGGCAACAGTTTTGCCGCTCTTCTTGGAGTTACCCTTCTTGCCTTTGCCGTTTTTCTTGAAACCAGTGGTTTTATTGACCATCAACACTTGATGTTCTTTCCGGATTTCTGACTCTGCGACTTTCAGCATCGCAAACAGCTCACCAGGTGACTTATTCATCCCTTGCATGTTATAGTTCAACACAAAGCCTTTATAGCTAGGCGGCACTGATTGAAGAATTCTTTCAGTGATAGCTTCTCGCGGGAGTTCAATCCCTAGCTCAGCTAGACGGTTTGAGTACCCAGACATTCTGAGCACATGTTCACTGATAGACCAATTCTCCTCCATCTTGAAAGCATAGAACTTATCGGAGGTATCATACCTCTCGATCCGGGTGTTCTTCTCAAAGATAAACTTCAACTCCTGGAACATCTCATATGCACCATGATGTTCAAAACGTCTTTGAAGTTCCGGTTCTAAGCCATACAAGACTGCACATTGAACTAGTAAGTAGTCATCCTTACGCGCTTGCCAAGCATTCAAAACGTCTTGGTCAGCCATGGTGGGTGGTGCATCTCCTAGCGCAGCATCAAGGACATAATTCTTTTGGCCAGCAGCGAGGATAACCCTCAGATTACGAGCCCAGTCAACAAAGTTGCTTCCATCATCTTTCAAATTAGCTTTCTCTAGGAACACATTGAAATTCAGGGTTGCTATTGCACGAGCCATTGGTATACAACATAAAATATTGCAAAGTTTACTTAGACTATGTTCAAGACAATTAGAGTTTAGCTAATCATATTACTAATAAACTCCCGCTCAAATAGACATCCCTCTAGTTATTTGAGTGTGGCATGATCCAAATTCACTAACTCAAGTCCAATCATCACGTGAGTTGAGTATCGTTTCAGTGGTAAACATCTCCATGTTGATCATATCTACCATATGATTCATGATCGACCTTTCGGTCTCTTGTGTTCTAAGGCCATGTCTGTACATGCTAGGCTTGTCAAGTTTGACCGGAGTGTTCCGCGTGTGCAACTGTTTTGCACCCATTGTATGTGAACGTTGAGTCTATCACACCTGATCATCAATGGTGTCTCGAAACGACGAACTGTCGCAATGGTGCACGGTCGGGGAGAACACATTTTTATCTTGAAATTTTACCAAGGGATCACCCTATAATGCTACTGAGGATGCATAGTCAGGGTTTAAGCAAGATAATGTGCATAAAAGGATTAACATCACATGCAAATCGTAAGTGACATGATATGGCCATGATCTTGTGCTTCTTGATCTCCATAGCCAAAGCACCAGCATGATATTCATCGTCACCGACGCCACACCATGATCTCCATCATCATGATCTCCATAATCGTGCCGCCATTGAGGTTGTCGTGCTATCTATGCTATTACTACTAAAGCTACAACCTAGCAATATAGTAAACGCATCTGCAAGCACAAACGTTAGTTTAAAGACAACCCTATGGCTCCTTGCTACTGCGACAACAAACCTTCCCTGGCAACGGCGCCAGGAATCCTTCTGTCACGGGCTACGTCTATAGGGACTTCCTTGGCAAATATGCAAAGGATTTCCCCGCGGCCTTGGAGCCTTGCGTTGGTGTTCCCTTGAAGAGGAGGCGCGTGTCGAGTCACAAGTACCTGCACAAACACAAAGTGTTTGCACCCAACGCTATGAAGGGGTTGTCAATCCCTTATAGATTGTTTGCAAAGTGGGAACCGAAAGCAAAAAAGTAAAGAAAGCAAAGTAAAAGCGAAAGTGGAGACGATAGTTGTGAATAGACCCGGGGGCCCTAGTGTTCGCTAGTGGCTTCTCTCATGAAAGCAAGTAGACGGCGGGTGACCGAATTACTGTCGAGCAATTGATAGAACTGCGCAAAGTCATGATGTCATCTATGGTAATGATTATATCTATAGGCATCACATCCAAAACAAGTAGACCGATACTTTCTGCATCTACTACTATTACTCCACACGTCGACTCCTATCCAGCATGCATCTAGTGATTAAGTTCATAAGAACAGAGTAACGCCTTAAGCAAGATGACATGATGTAGATGGACAATCTCATATCTACGATAAAAGCCCATCTTGTTACCCTTGATGGCAACAACATGATGCGTGCCTTGCTTCCCCTTCTGTCACTGGGAAAGGTCACCACACGGTATGAACCCAAAACCAAGCACTTCTCCCATTGCAAGAATCATAGATCTAGTTGGCCAAACAAAACCGAAGACTCGGAGAGACTTACAAGGATATCAAATCATGCATATAAGAAATCAGCAAAGACTCAAATATAATTCATAGATAATCTGATCACAAATCCACAATTCATCGGATCTTGAGAAACACACCGCCAAAGAGGATTAGATCGGATAGATCTCCATGAAGATCATGGAGAACTTTGTATTGAAGATCCAAGAGAGAGAAGAAGCCATCTAGCTACTAACTACGGACACGTAGGTCTGAAGTGTACTACTCACGAGTCATTGGAGAGGCGATGATGTTGATGTAGAAGCCCTCCAACTCCAAAGTCCCCTCCGGCAGGGCACCGCGAAGGGTCTCCAGATGAAATCTCGCGGAAACGGAAGCTTGCGGCGGCGGAAAAGTGTTTTCGTGGATGCCCTGATTTTTTTTTCTGGATTTTAGGGAATATATAGGCGATAGTGCTAGGGCAGGGGAGCGTCAGGGAGGCCACAAGCCTGGTAGCCGCCGCCCCCTCGTGGCGGCTATAGGGCTTGTGGGGCCCGTGTAGCTCTCCTGCCTTGGCCCTCAAGTCCCCCGACCTTCTTCTGTTCTGGAAAAATTTATTTCGGGGATTTTATTCCGTTTGGACTACGTTCCAAAATCAGATCTGAAAAGAGTCAAAAACACAGAAAAAACAGGAACTGGCACTTGGCACTGAATTAATAAGTTAGTCCCAAAAAAGATATAAAAGGTAAATAAAACATCCAAAGTTGACAAGATAATAGCATGAAACCATCAAAAATTATAGATACGTCTGAGACGTACCAAGCATCCCCAAGCTTAACTCCTGCTCGTCCTCGAGTAGGGAAGTGATAAAGAATGAATTTTTGATGCTTTCATGCTACCTAGCATAGATGTCCTTTGTAACTCCTCTTATGTGACATGAATGTTCAGATCTATTAGATGCAAAACAATAGTTTTCTATGGATGTGGAGACAATAATAATTCATGCAAACTAGCAAGGTAATCAGGAACTTTCAAAATAACAAGGCCAACAGAAAGTTATCCCTACAAAATCATATAGTCTGGCTATGCTCTATCATCCTTGCACAACGAATTTAAATCATGCACAACCCCAGTATTGGCCAAGTAATTGTTTTCATACTTTTACTTTCTCAAACCTTTTCAACTCTCATGCAATACATGAGCGTGAGCCATGGTTTTAGCACTAAGTGGAATGGAGTGTGGTGGAGGTTGCAAGAAAAACAAGGAGAAGATGGTCACATTAACTAGGCATATCAATGAGCTATGGAGATGCTCATCAATAGATATCAATGTGAATGAGTAGGGATTGCCATACAAATGATGCACTAGAGCTGAGAGTATGTGAAAGCTCTTAAAGAAAACTAGTGGTTGTGCATCCAACTTGCTTGCTCACGAAGACCTAAGGCAATCGAGGAAGCCTATCACTAGAATATACAAGCCAAGTTATATAATGAAAATTTCCCACTAGCTATATGGTGGTGACAAAACGAGAGACTCTCAATCAAGAAGATCATGGTGCTTAATAAGCACAAGTGTGGAAGGATAGTAGCATTGTCCCTTCTCTCTTTTTCTCTCATTTTTTGGTGGGCCCTTTGGCCTATTTTTTATTTTTTATTTTCTTTATTTTGGTGGGCATTTTGGCCTCTTTTTGTATATGGGCTTCGCTGGCCTCTTTTATTTCCTCACATGGGACAATGCTCCATCAATGATGATCATCACACTTACAACTCAAAACTTAGAGCAATGATGAATCTATATGGAATTCCTTCGGTAGTGTACCGTGACAATGATCTAGCATGGCATTGACATTAATGGAAACATCATGCTAGCTATCTTACGATCATGCAATGGCAATGTAGAAGCTGTGGCATATGTCATGGTGGTAGTTGCATGGCAAGATATCTCGGAATGGCTTTGAAAAAGCCATAGTAGGTAGGTATGGTGGCTGTTTTGAGGGAGGCTAATGGTGGGTTTTGCGCACCGGCGAAAGTTGCACGGCACTAGAGAAGATAGTGATGGTGGAAGGTGAAAGTGCATCTAAACCATGGACTCAACATTAGTCATGATGAACTCATATACTTGTTGCAAAAATTTTAGTAGTAATCGAAACAAAGCATTCAACGCATACTCCTAGGGGAAGGGTTGGTATGTATAAACCATCGCGTGATCCCGACCGCCACACAAAGGATGACAATCAATAGACTAATCATGCTCAGACTTCATCACATAGCGGTGCACCATACGTGCATGCTACGGGAATCACTAACTTCAACACAAGGATTTCTAGATCCACAACACCTTACTAACAACTTAAATATTACCACAACCACAACTCAAAACTAATTGAGATGAATCAAACTTCTCTTACTATTCAATGCACATGAAGGTGGAAGTTTTCATATCCCTTTGGATAACTACCCCTTTTGAGACTACTTTCATAGCATAGATCAACTACCAAGACACGCGCTTCCGTGCTCTAAAAGATATAAGTGAAGCACATAGAGAAAAATCAACTAGCTCAAAAGATATAAGTGAAGCACATGTGAGCTGAATTGTCTACCAAAGGATATAAGTGAAGCTCGACAAAATCACAGTGAGTGCGTGTCTCTCTCTCTAGGTGTGCAGCAAGGAAGATTGTGACACAACAAAAATAAAAGACTCCTTCGATACAAGACGCTCCAAGCAAAACACATAACATGTGGTGAATAAAAATATAGCCCCAAGTAACGTTACCGATGGATTGAAGACGAAAGAGGGGATGCCTTCCCGGGGCATCCCCAACCTTAGGCTTTTACGGCATCCTTGAATCAACTTGGGGTGCCTTGGGAATCCCCAATCTTGATCTCTTGCCACTCTTTATCTCTTTGTCCATAAGAACTTCACCCGAAACTTGAGAACTTCACAACACGAAACTTAAACAGAAACTCGTGATATCATTAGTATAAGAAAGCAAACCACCACTTCCTTAGGTACTGTAGCAAACTTAAATTCTACTTATCTTGATGTTGGGTTACTGTATTTTCAATCTTCCATGGCTAATACCCCCCGATACTATCCATAGTTTCATCAAAATAAGCAACCAACTCAATAAAAATAGAATGTGTTAACAGCAGACCAGTCTGTAGCAATCTGTATACTTCATATACTTCTGGTACTTCAAACATTCTGAAAAATTACGAAAGTCTGAAGAATTTTCATAGAAATCAGCAGAAAAAAGAATCAACTCAAAATCTCTTACCGAAAAAAAATGAAAATTCTTTTCGTGAGCAGAAAGTTTCTGTCTTTTCCAGCATGACCAAACGATCATCCCCAAGACTAATCATAACGGTTTTGCTTGGCACAAACGCAAAAGAAACACAAAAAACACAATCATAACAGAATTATGAAAGTGTGGAAAACACAAAACAGAAAGAAAAAGGATAGATTCGTTGGGTTGCCTCCCAACAAGCGCTATTGTTTAACGCTCTTAGCTAGGCATCAATGATGCTCTCACAAAAGACAAGAATTGAAGCACAATGAGAGCATCCTAAAGCATGTGAAAACCACATCTAAGTCTAACATACTTCCTATGCATAGGCATTTTATAGGAAAACAGATTGTCAAGACAACCAATAGTTTTCATTTGCAAGGAAGAAGAAAGAGACAATAGCAATTTCCACATAACGAGAGGTAATTTGGTAACATGAAAGTTTCTACCACAATATTTTCCTCTCTCGTAGCAATTAAATGTGGGATCATATTCGAATTCAACGATATAGCTATCACAAAGGATATTATTTTCATGATCCACATGCATGCAAAGTTGACGCTCTTCAAAAATGGTGGGATTGTCATCAACTAAAGTCATGAGTTCTCCAATCCCACTTTCAATATTGTTGCAAATATCATAATCATCATGAGGCTTGAACAAATTTTCAAGATCATAAGAACGATCATCACCCCAATCATGATTATTGCAACAAGTAGGGGACATAGCAAAACTAGCATCCCCAAGCTTAGGGTTTTGCATATTTTTAGCATGATTGTCACTAATAGGATTTATAGTGAAACCATTGCAATCATGCTTTTCATTCAAGGAGCCCTCGTGAATCACTTCATAAGTTTCTTCATCACGATTTTCATATTCACGCATCTCAAGCAAAACTCCATAAAGATAGTCAAGTGTACTCAACTCACTAGCAATTTGATTAACATAATTGGATCTCTTAAAGAGATTAGCAAGTGGATGAGGATCCATGTCACTAGATTTTCAGCAAGCGAAGATGCAAGCATATTGAAGGCACATAGCACACAAGCAACAAAAAGGCAAACGAGAGAAAAGGGCAAACAAAAAAGGCAAAGGAGAAAGGCAAATGAAAACGGCAAATGTGAAGTGGGGGAGAGGAAAACGAGAGGCAACTGGCAAAAAAGGTAAATGCAAGAGATGAGTTTGTGACACCTACTTGGATAGATCTTCACTTGATCTCTCCTCGGCAAGCAATCCTCCTCCCCGACAACGGCGCCAGAAATCCTTCTGCTACTGCGACAACAGACCTTCCCTAGCAACGGCGCCAGGAATCCTTCTGTCACGGGCTACGCCTATAGGGACTTCCTTGGCAAATATGCAAAGGATTTCCCCGCAGCCTTGGAGCCTTGCGTTGGTGTTCCCTTGAAGGGGAAAGGGTGATGTAGCACAGCGGCGGTAAGTATTTCCCTCAGTTTGAGAACCAAGGTATCGATCCAGTGGGAGGCGCGTGTTGAGGCACAAGTACCTGCACAAACACAAAGAGCTTGCACCCAACGCTATGAACGGGTTGTCAATCCCTTATAGATTGTTTGCAAAGTGAGAACTAAAAGCAAAAAGTAAACAAAGCAAAGTAAAAGCAAAAGTGGAGACGATAGTTGTGAATAGACCCGGGGGCCGTAGTGTTCACTAGTGGCTTCTCTCATGAAAGCAAGTAGACGGTGGGTGAACGAATTACTGTCGAGCAATTGATATAACCGCGCAAAGTCGTGGCGTCATCTATGGCAATGATTATATCTATAGGCATCACGTCCAAAACAAGTAGACCGATACTTTCTGCATCTACTACTATTACTCCACACGTTGACCGCTATCAAGCATGCATCTAGTGTATTAAGTTCATAAGAACAGAGTAACGCCTTAAGCAAGATGACATGATGTAGATGGACAATCTCATATCTACGATAAAAGCCCATCTTGTTACCCTTGATGGAAACAACACGATGCGTGCCTTGCTGCCCCTTCTGTCACTGGGAAAGGTCACCACACGGTATGAACCCAAAACCAAGCACTTCTCCCATTGAAAGAATCATAGATCTAGTTGGCCAAACAAAACACAAGACTTGCAGAGACTTACAAGGATATCAAATCATGCATATAAGAAATCAGCAAAGACTCAAATATAATTCATAGATAATCTGATCACAAATCCACAATTCATCGGATCTCGAGAAACACACCGCCAAAGAGGATTACATCGGATAGATCTCCATGAAGATCATGGAGAACTTTGTATTGAAGATCCAAGAGAGAGAAGAAGCCATCTAGCTACTAACTACGGACCCGTAGGTCTGAAGTGGACTACCCATGAGTCATTGGAGAGGCGATGATGTTGATGTAGAAGCCCTCCAACTCAAAAGTACACTCCCGCAGGACACCGGGAAGGGTCTCCAGATGAGATCTCGCGGAAACTGAAGCTTGCGGCGGCAGAAAAGTGTTTTCGTGGATGCCCTGATTTTTTTCTGGATTTTAGGGAATATATAGGCGAAAGAGCTAGGGCAAGGGAGCGCCAGGGAGGCCACAAGCCTGGTAGCCCCCGCCCCCTGGTGGCGGCTACAGGGCTTGTGGGCCCCCCCTGTAGCTCTCCTACCTTGGCCCTCAAGTCCCCCGATCTTCTTCTATTCTGGAAAAAATTATTTCGCGGATTTCATTCCGTTTGGACTCCGTTCCAAAATCAGATATGAAAAGAGTCAAAAACACACAAAAAAACAGGAACTGGCACTTGGCAGTGAATTAATAAGTTAGTCCCAGAAAAACTATAAAAGGTACATAAAACATCCAAAGTTGACAAGATAACATCATGAAACCATCAAAAATTATAGATACGTTTGAGACGTATCACTCCTGTCGGTTGCCGTAGCATCGATGTGCAAGTCGATATTTAACTATTACAACATGATCATCTCATACATCCAATATATCACATCATGTCTTTGGTCATATCACATCACATGCATACCCTGCAAAAACAAGTTAGACGTCCTCTAATTTGTTGTTGCATGTTTTACGTGGCTGCTATGGGTATCTAGTATGATCGCATCTTACATACGCAAAGCCACAACGGTGATATGCAAATTGCTATGTAACCTTCTCCAAGGACCGCCTCGGTCAAATCTGATTCAACTAAAGTTGAAGAAACAGACATCTGCCAGTCATCTTTATGCAACAAGTTGCATGTTAGTCGATGAAACCGGTCTCTCGTAAGCGTACGAGTAAGGTTGGTCCGGGCCGCTTCAATCCAACAATACCGCGGAATAAAGAAAAGACTAAGTAGGGAAGCAAATTGAATATCAACGCCCACAAACTCTTTTGTGTTCTACTCGAGATATCATCTACACATGAACCTAGCTCATGATTCCACTGTTGGTGAACGTTTCATGGGAAACAAAAAAATTCCTACGCACACGAAAATCTATCATGGTGATGATCATCTATGAGAGGGAGATTGCATCTACATACCCTTGTAGATCGCTAAGAGGGAAGCGTTAAGAAACGCGGTTGATGCAGTGGAACGTCTTCTTGATCCAAATCGCATACTCTGTCCCGATCTAGTACCGATCGGGCGACACCTCCGCGTTCAGCACACGTAGAGCTCGATGACGATCTCCGCCTTCTTGCTCCAGCAAGAGAGACAGGGAAGTAGATGAGTTCTCTGGTAGCGTGATGGCGCGCCAATGGTGGTGATGATCTTATTCCTGCTGGGCTTCGCCTAAGCACCGCATAAATCCGATCTAGAGGAAGAACTAGGAAGTAGAGGTTTAGGGTTGCACCTGGCAAAGTTGTGTCTCAAAAACCCTAAAACCTCTAGTATATATAGGAGGGACCAAGGGGTGGGGCTTGCCTCCTACTCCAAGTAGGAGGGCTTCAGCCGAGGGAGGAGAGGAGGGATCCTCCTCCAGTTTGGTTTGGAGGGAGGAGTCCCTTCCCTCCTTCCACCTCCTTTTTTTCCTTTTGACTTGTTTTTTCTCCTTGGCCGAAATAGCCCTATTGGGCTGGCTTCACCAGCCACTAAGTTCTGGTGTGCCACCCATGGGCCTATTGGGTTCTCTCCCGGGTGGGTGGCCCCTCCCGATAAAACCCCGGAACCCATTCGTCACTCCCGGTACAGTGCCGACAATGCCCAAAATCTTTCCGGAAGCCAAATGCAACAATCCTATATATCAATCTTCGTTTCCGGACCATTCCGGAAACCCTCGTGTCATCCGGGATCTCATACGGGACTCCAAACAAAAATTCGGTCACCATCACCTATAACTTAACTATACCGAAACGTCATCGAACCTTAAGTGGGCACACCCTGCGGGTTCGAGAACTATGCAGACATGACCTGAGACACTCCTCGGTCAATATCCAATAGAGAGACCTGGATGTCGATATTGGATCCTCCATATTCTATGAAGATCTTATCTGTTGAACCTCTATGTCAAGGATTCAAACAATCATGTATATCATTCCCTTTGTCCTTCGGTATGTTACTTGCCTGAGATTTGATCGTCGGTATCCCCATACCTATTTAAATCTTGTTTCTCGCAAGTCTCTTTACTCGTTTTGTAATACAAGATCCCATGACTAACTCTTTAGTCACATTGCTTGCAAGGCTTGTATGTGATGTTGTATTACCGAGTGGGTCCCCAGATACCTCTCCGTCACACGGAGTAACAAATCCCAGTCTTGATCCATGCTAACTCAACGGACACTTTCGGAGATACCTGTAGAGCATCTTTATAGTCACCCAGTAACGTTGCGACATTTGATACACACAAGGCATTTCTCTGGTGTGAGTGAGTTACATGATCTCATGGTCATAGGAATGAATACTTGACACGCAGAAAACAATAGCAACAAAATGACACGATCACATGCTACGTTTATAGTTTGGGTCTTGTCCATCACATCATTCTCCCAATGATGTGCCCCCGTCATCAAGTGACAAGACTTGTCTATGGTCAAGAAACCTTAACCATCCTTAATCAATTGGCTAGTCAACTAGAGCCTTAGCAGGGACATAGTTTTGTCTATATATCCACACATGCATTTATGTTTCCATTCAATACAATTATAGCATGGACAGTAAAGGATTATCTTGAAACAGGAAATATAATAATAACTATTTTATTATTGCCTATAGGGCATATTTCCAACAAAACTAACCTTGGGTTTTGTCGTAGAAGACTTCAAGTAGGTGAAGTAGTAGTGGATGCTCAATGTTAATGAAGATCATCTTGAGTTGGGAGTAATCCTTGTTGTTTCTTACTCTTTTCACCTATATGGGTTAGTCCCAAAGAAAAAGGAACATATGCAAGAATATCCATGGACATGAGGTGGAACACAAATGGGATGATGTCCAAAGATGCATTAATTACCTTGTCCCTTGCATACCTTTGAGGGGATGTGTGACTCCTTGAACTAATGCATATGGTTGAGGTTAATTACATATAGTTCTTGCCAAAATTAATAAGAGTGAATTTTATTGGCAGAGTCACCCCTTAAGAACTCTCTAGTTCTTCCTCTCGGGAATCCACATCAATTTGATGGGGATCCTTGGAGTTGTGGTAGCACTAGTTGAGTTAGAGCTAGAAGTGCCTTTGGGAATCCACTTGATCTTGACTTGGGGTTCTTCTTCATAAAGGTCAATGTCATCTTGAAGCTTTCCCTTTCTCTTGTGGTCTTGTGGTGGAAGGTCATCTTGTGAGTGTTTTCCCTAGGGAGGAGTTGGATCATACTTCTCCTCTCGAGGAACAAACTTAGGAATGGTATATGGACCTTCTTCCCTATAATCTCCGTGACGTTAAAGTAGCCAACACCTTGTTTCTTCTATGTCCTCCTTGCTTGTGTACAATTTCCTCAAATTGCTTACTTACGGCAATACTCTTGAAGACACCTCTCTCTATAAGCCCTTTCTATAAATCATTTTGTTGCTCAAGAGTAACTTGGCTGAGAGAATCATTAGTGGTATCGAGAGAGCTACTAGCAACAATATTAGGTTTAGCTTTGGCATTGTTGTTACTAGATGAATAAACTTTCTTGCCTTTGTTACTAGTGTTCTTGGGTTTAACTTATGGAACAAAAGTAGACAAGGGTAATCATTTGGCTAGATAGGAAGAACTCTTCTTTCGAAGATCATCATTGGTTGCTTGTAGGAACTCATGATCTTGCTCCAAATTGAGTTTCTCGAAGTGTAGCGTCTCATGTGTTCTTCCAATCTCTCTATGATTTTCTAGAGTAGTTTCATGAGCTAACTTAAGAGTGTTTAATTCTTGAGCTAGTCGTTCAATCTCTTTCTTATCATCATCATTCGATTTATCTTGACTAGCATGATAATTAGCAAGTTCATTTTAAGTGCAATCATGATGTCAACTGCTATTCCCCTTGCAACGGCACCAAAAGAATGTTGCTAGCACTCTCCGGCAACCGAAAGTAGAAGAATGTTGTTGACGGCTCACCAGCGCGTGGGATCGTAGCAGTTTTCGAGGGTAGAGTATTCGACCCAAATTTGTTGGTACGCCTATAGGAGGTGAGAGAATACTCTCGAGTATTAGCAGCTGAATATGTCATATTCAACCACACCTGAAAGATTAGTATCTGCAAGCAAAGTAGTAACAACAAAGTAGTATGATAACAACGGTGTCAGAAACCATCTGTTGACACGACAGACTATTTCTAAAGATTGTATCAATGGCGCCAAGTTGCCTCGTTGACGGAAATTGTCGGTTCCTGTCAACGGCCAGCGAACCAAAATTGTAGCAGGTAGCAGCAGTGTAACGAGTAATAGAAGTGGCAAGGAACAACAGAAGTGACAACAGTAGCAAGTAGCAACAGTAGCACAGAGCAAGACAAGTAACAGCAGTAGCAACAGTAGTAACAGCAGCAGAGCAAGACAAGTAACAGAAGTAATTTCCCCAAAACGGTTCGGAGAATGGTGCTTTGAGCAAGGAGATCGAAAATCACAGCCAAATGAGCAAGAACACGGGTTTGAGCTGCGGAACAATTTTTTCTGGAGGTGGAAGAAGAGGCTGGGAGCTGGAATAAGTGGAGGGGGTCCCTGTGGGCCCCACAAGCTTGCACTCCGCCACCAGGGGGGTAGGTGGCGGTGGCAGGGCTTGTGGACCACTGGTCTGGCCCCCAGGCAAGCTCTCAGGCCCAGTAATTTTCAAAAATTCCAGAAAAAATCATACTAGATTTTCAAGACCATCGGAGAACTTTTATTTTCTAGGTATTTTTCTCCGGGATGCTAAAACAGAAAACAGGAAAAGCTAAACTAATTCTATCATTTTTCTTCTAAGCAAAAGAAAATGAAAGCTTAAAGCAGAGGTATGTGACTCTTTGATTCATCCGTTTCATGGTCATCGAAAGAAATCCGTCAATGGGGTTGATCAAGTCCTTATGACAAAACCTTCTCGAATCACAAGAGAGAACGAAGAATTTTCTAATAGCCACTAAGTCACCTCAATGGGGATATGTATGTCCCCAACAAGCAAATCATACTTCATCTTGACACGAGGAATAGGGCATTCAAAGCTCCCAATGAGAATCGATGAAGTCTTTTCGATAGCATTGATGCAATGTACTTGAAATCGTTTCTTCAGAAAGTGCACTGTGTGCTCATTACCGTTGACATGGAAAGTGACATTGCCTTTGTTGCAATCTATAACAGCCCCTGCAGTGTTTAAAAAGGGTCTTCCGTGGATGACAGCCATGGCATCGTCCTCGGGGATATCCAAGATAACAAAGTCTGTTAAGGTAGTGGTATTAGCAACCACAACAGGCACATCCTCGCAAATGTTGATAGGGAAAGCAGTTGATTTGTTGGCCATTTGCAGAGAAATTTCAGTGGGTGTCAACTTATCCAATTCAAGTGTACGATAAAGAGAGAGCGGCATAACACTAACACCGGCTCCAAGGTCACATAAGGCAGTTCTTACGTAGTTTCCTTTAATAGAGCAAGGTATAGTGGGCACTCCGGGATCACCAAGTTCCTTAGGAGTTCCACCTTTAAAAGTATAATTGGCAAGCATGGTGGAGATCTCAAGATCTGGTATCTTCCGTTCATTAGTCACAATATCTTTCATGTACTTGGCATACCGAGACATCTTGAGCATATCAGTTAACCGCATCTGCAGAAAGATGGGTCTTATCATCTCAACGAAGCGCTCAAAATCCTCATCATCCTTTTTCTTGGATGGCTTAGGAGTAAAGGGCATAGGTCTCTGAACCCGTGCCTCTCTTTCTTTACCATGTTTCCTAGCAGTGAAGTTATTCTTATCGTATTTCTTAGGTTGTGGGTTATCAGGATTAACCGTAGGTTCAATCTCCACATCCTCATCATTGCTAGGTTGAGCATTATTATGAACATCACTGTCCATATTGTCACAAGGTTCATGTTCATCACCAGATTGTGTTTCTGCATCAGACGCAGAAATATCATTAGGTTCTTCAGGTGTGACAGTATTTGGTGAACTAGCATGCAGGCTTCTATCATCATTCTTCTACTCCTTAGGATGACTGGGTGTATCAACATTGATTCCTTGAGAATCTTGATCAATTCTCTTAGGACGACCTTCAGGATACAAAGGTTCCTGAGTCATTTTGCCTCCTCTAGTAATGACTCTGACAGAGTTGTCATTTAATTCATTGAGCAAGTCATTCTGAGCTTTAAGTACTTGTTCTACCTGAGTAGTAATCATAGAGGCATGTTTACTCAGAAGCTTCAGATCATTGACATTTCTGTCTACACAAGCACTTAAATGGCTAAGCATACGAGTACTTTGTTCCAAATGTCTGCTAACATAATCGTTGAAACTCTGGTGTTTGGCAACAAAGTTGTCAAATTCATCAAAGCATAGGCTAGTAGGTTTATCAAAAGGAATATCACTCTCATCAAACCTACGCAGAGAATTCACATCTACTACCTGTATCGGGTTATTGAGACCACGGATCTCTTCGATAGGTGGTAGATTTTTGACATCTTCGGATCTAATGCCTTTCTCTTGCATAGATTTCTTGGCTTCTTGCATATCTTCGGGACTAAGGAATAGAATGCCTCTTTTCTTCGGAGTTGGCTTAGGAGGAGGTTCGGGAATAGTCCAAGCATTATCGTTGATTAAGATGTTATTCAGTAGAGTCTCATCTTGTTCTACAGTTCGTTCCCTAAAAACACAACCGGCACAACTATCTAGGTGGTCTCTAGAGGCATCGGTAAGTCCGTTATAGAGGATATCAAGTATCTCGTTCTTCTTAAGAGGTTGATCAGGCAAAGCATTCTGTAGCTGGACGAGCCTCCCCCAAGCTTGTGGAAGACTCTCTTCTTGGAGTTGAGCAAAGTTGTATATTTCCTGCAAGGCAGCTTGCTTCTTATGGGCAGGGAAATATTTTTCACAGAAGTAATAGACCATCTCCTGGGGACTACTCACACATCCAGGAGCAAGAGAGGTGAACCAGGCTTTAGCGTCATCCTTTAGAGAGAAAGGAAACAACTTAAGGATATAGTCGTGGCGGATCTTCTCCTCATTAGTGAAAAGGGTGGCTATATCGTGTAGTTTGGCAAGATGGGCTATGACCGTCTCAGACTCATAATCGTGAAAAGGATCAGATTCGACTAGAGAGATTATCTCAGGATCGACAGAGAATTCATAATCCTTATCGGTGATAAAGATAGGTGAAGTGGCAAACTTCGGGTCATATTTCATCTTAGCTTCCCTAGATTTTTCCTTCCACTTGAGAAGTAATTTCTCAGCGTCATAGGCATCCTTACACGCAAGAAAATCCTCAGCTATCTCTCCCTCCATAACGTAACACTCAGGTATATCAGGCAATTCATATCTAGGAGAGCTAGATCTAGCAGGAGAAAAAGCAGGTTCTATCTCAACAGTATCGGCAGTATCAGAAGCATCACGAGCATTGGCAGTAACTCTAGCAACATGAGCATCAAGGAATACCCCTAGTGGCACATCAGGCAAAGTAGTATCTCTAGCAGTATCAAGCATAGCATCATCAGGCAAAATAGCATCTCTAGCATCATCAGGCAAAGCAGTATCAAGCATAGCATCTCTAGCAGTATCAAGCATAGCATCTCTAGCAGTATCAGGCATAGCATCTCTAGCAATATCAGGCATAGCATCAGGCATAGTATCAAGCATTGCATCTCTAGCAGTATCATCATAAGCATCATCAAGCACAAGGGACATATCAAGATTTCTAGCAGGAGGTGATGTCGCAAACTTACTCATAACTGAAGGTGAATCATGTGCAGAGCTAGATGGCAATTCCTTACCTCCCCTCGTTGTTGACGGCAAGACTTTAGTTTTTGGATCTTTCATATTCTTCATAGTGATCAGTAGATATAAATCCCAAGTGACTCAGAGAATAAAGCAATACCTCCCCGGCAACGGCGCCAGAAAAATGCTTGATGTCAACTGTTATTCCCCTTGCAACGGCACCAGAAGAATGCTGCTAGCACTCTCCCGCAATCGAAACTAGAAGAATGTTGTTGACGGCCCACCAGCTCGTGGGATCATAGCAGTTTTCGAGGGTAGAGTATTCGACCCAAATTTGTTGGTACGCCTATAGGAGGTGAGAGAATACTCTCGAGTATTAGCAGCTGAATATGTCAGATTCAACCACACGTGAAGATTAGTATCTACAAGCAAAGTAGTAACAGCAAAGTAGTATGATAACAACGTTGTCAGAAACGATGTGTTGACACGGCAGACTATTTCTAACAATTGTATCAATCGCGCCAAGTTGCCTCGTTGACGGAAATTGTCGGTTCCCGTCAACGACCAGCGAACCAAAATTGTAGTAGGTAGCAGCAGTGTAACGAGTAATAGCAGTGGAAAGGAACAGCAGCAGTGACAACAGTAGCAAGTAGCACCAGTAGCAAGCGATAGTAGTAGCCACAGTAGCAGCAAAGTAAGACAAGTAACAGCAGTAGCAACAGTAGTAACAGCAGCAGTGCAAGACAAGTAACAGCAGCAGTAGGACAAACTCGTAGGCAATGGTCCGGTGATTTGTTTGGCTGATATTCATCATGCAACAGTTATAACACGGAGAGATATGTGGCTAGCTCCCGTTCGTCAATGTGATGTAGGCATGCATTCCATGTGTCGTCATACGTGCTTAGGGAAAAGAACTTGCATGACATCTATTGTCCATCCCTCCCATGGCAGCGGGGTCCAAAAGGAAACTACGGGATACTAAGGTTATCCTTTTAATAAAGAACCGGACCAACGCATTAGCACTTGGTGAACACATGAACTCCTCAAACTATGGTCATCACCGGGAGTGGTTCCGGTTATTGTCACTCCGGGGTTGCCGGATCATAACACATAGTAGGTAACTACAACTTGCAAGATCGGATCTAGAACACACATATATTGGTAACAACATAATAATTTCAGATCTGAAATCATGGCACTCGGACCCTAGTGACAAGCATTAAGCATGTCAAAGTAGTAGCAACATCAATCTCAGAACATAGTGGATACTAGGGATCAATCCCCATCAAAACTAACTCGATTACATGATAGATCTCATCCTACTCATCACCGCCCAGCGAGCCTACGAATAGATTACTCACGAACAACGAAGAGCTTCGTGGAATTGGAGAGGGAAGAAGGTTGATGATGACGATGGCGACGATTTCCCCTCTCCGGAGCCCAAGACGGACTCCAGATCTGTCCTCGAGATGAAGAACATGTTGTTTCGGTGCCTCCGTATCGCAAACGCGACGAAAACTTCTCTTTTTATTTTTTCTGGGATGAAAGGGAACTTATAGAGCTGGAATTGGGGGCGGCAGAGCCGTGTGGGCCCCACAAGCCTGCCCACCGCTACCAGGGGGTGGTGGCGGAGCCAGGGCTTGTGGCCCACTGGCCCACCCTCTCAGGTGGAACTTGGCGCAGATTTTTTTCATATTTTCCAAAATTTCTCCCCGTAAATTTTCAGGACGTTTGGAGAACTTTGATTTCTGCACAAAAATAACACCAAGGCAATTCTGCTGAAAACAGCGTCAGTCCAGGTTGGTTCCATTCAAATCATGCAAATTAGAGTCCAAAACAAGGGCAAAAGAGGTTGGAAAAGTAGATACGACGGAGACGTATCAAATCACTAGTTTTATCAAAGAGCAAGTCATCTTATCCTAACAAGTCATCCTCATCACTATTAAAATCAAGATACTCGGGGTGTGATACCTTGGGGCCTTTAGCCATGAATCAGTTTCCGACTCCCACATTTGGTGAATCAAATAAGTCATAGGAGTTGGAGGAAACGACTGCAATGCCGGCAATACCTTCATCTTGACTAAAGTCGGAGTTGGAGTGATAGCTTCTCTCGGATTGGTGATCAGACTCAGAGCCAGAGACCAATTCACCAGCATGAGCTTGATGTCTTCTTCTTGAGCTGCTCTTGGTGTATTTTTCCTTATTCTCTAGTTCCTTGCCTTTCGTGATTGTCTTCATTCATAACGATCTTCTCTACTCCTTCTCTCTCTGTGAGGTGAATCGTCTCTTGAGATTCATCTTTGAAGTGACTCTTCTCTTCGTTTTTTAGAGAGCTGAGCACTCATTGGAGTAGTGTCCAGGCTTCCCACAGTTGTATCAGTTACGGTCACGGCTGGACGAACGCTTCTCATCATATGTTGAGCTTGAGCTCTTCTCTTTGACTATACTCTTGTAGAACTTGTTGAATTTTCTGACCATGAGTCTTATCTCTTCATCAGTGACAAGATTTTTCCCTTGAAGTAGTGGGAGCATCACATGAAGCTTTGTAAGCACCGCTTGACTTGTTGTGCAGCTCATGTTTGTCCTTGAGTGACATCGCATGAATGACAATCCTACCAATGACTTCAGTTGGCTTGAGATGTTTGTAGTTTGGCATCATTTGAATCAATGTGCACAATGTGTCATACTTTTCATCAAGAGCTCTAAGTATCTTCTTGATGATGAATTTGTCGGTCATCTCCTTGCTTCCTAAACCGGCAATCTCATTGGTGATGAGAGCTAGCCTAGAGTACATTTCACCAACACATTCACCATCCTTCATCTTGAACTTGTCAAGATGACTTTGAAGATCATCCAACTTAGATTCTCTCGCAGAATCAGTACCTTCGTGCATATCGATCAAAGTATCCCAAATTTCTTTTGTATTCTCAAGGCGTCTGATTTTGTTGAATTCTTTGGGGCAGAGACAGTTGAAGATGATGTCGCAGGCTTGTGCATTAAGTTGCAACATCTTCAGTTCATCAGCTGTCGCATCACGATCCGTTCACACCCTTCTCCTAAGAAATCACGTTGCACACCAACACGAATAACAACCCAAACATGTGGATTAAAGCCAAGCATATGCATTTTGATCTTATGCTTCCAACTAGCAAAATTAGTCCCATCAAAATATGGACCTCTACGGTGATAATTTCCCTCACTAGACGCCATACTCTCCTAGGTTGTGAAACCAATGCAATGGAGACCCAAGCTCTCATACCACTTGTAGGATCGAAAGTATGTCTAGAGGGGGTGATTAGACTACTTGACAAGATAAAAAAATTTCCTTTTCCCAATTTTAGTTGAGAGGTAGCTATGGCAATTATAGCAAGTCAAGTACACCCTACACATGCATTTCTAAGAGTGTAACAGCCGAAAGTAAAACATGCCAGTGTAATATAAAGGAGTAAGGTAGGGAGATCAAACCCATGAGGTTGACAAGATGATTTTTGGCATGGTTCCGATAAGTGGCGCTATCATACGTCCATGTTAGTGGAGACTTCAACCCATGAAGGGTAACGGTTGCAAGAGTGCATGGAGGGCTCCAACCACAGAGGGTCCACAAAGAAGCAGCCTTGTCTATTCCACCACGGCTTCCATCCACGGAGGACTAGCCTTACTCAAGGTAGATCTTCACGACTTAGGCGATATCCTTGCCCTTACAAACATCTTGGTTCAACTCCACAATACGAAGTAGGCGGTTCCCAAGCGACACCTAACCAATCTAGGAGGAACCACCCTCCAAAAGGTAATAGATGTGGTAGATCAATGAACTCATTGCTCTTGTGCTTCTAAAGATAGTCTCCTCAATACAAAATCACTCTCTCACAAAATATGCATGGCTAGGAGAGGTTGATTTGGTGGAAAGCAGTTTGGGGAGGCTAGAGATGAAGATTCAAATGAATTGAGTGGAATATCGTGGTGTCAACACATGAGTAGGTGGTTCTCTCTTAGAAAATGGATCTGGATATGAAGTGTGTGTTCTGAGTGCTTCTCCCATGAATGAGAGGTGGGTGAAGGGGTATATATAGGCAACAGCCAAAATCCAACGTTGCACACAAAGTGGCAAACTCGGTGACATCGAAATTGGAACCTCGGTGGTACCGATTAGCACAATGGTATGAACGTTTTTGAATCTCGGTGAGAGCGATATCTGAAACTCGGTGGCACCGAAAAGGTGGCTAATGGTCAGATGCCTAAACCAGGTGGCACCGATATTGAAACTCGGAAATTCCGATTTTGTGTATCGAGGCACCCGAAAATTGGTCTCCCAAACTTGGTAGCACCGATATGGATTCGGTTGCACTGATTAGGTGGCAGTGGCTATGGTTTCTATCTAAGGTCAAACTTGATGGGTCCAAAATTTGAAAGTTGGTGACATCGAATTTGTGTATGTGGAATTTGACAGAATGGTTTTGTGGGAAAATGACTAACTATTTTGGGGGATAACTTACAACACTTTGAGCAATCAGTTCATTTTACTACCTCACCCCCTTTTAATAGTATTGGCTTTCCTATTGACTCAAATGTGATTTCTCACAAAATAGAAAATGAAGAGTCTTCTAGCTTGAAGCTTGAGACAATATTATTCCTTTCTTGCATCAAGGGGCATCTCCACATAAACCTTTAGCCATAGCATCTTTTTAACTTTTATAAAATATACTTGGAAAACATATTAGTCCAATGATGCATATGTTGTGATCAATTATCAAAACAACCCTAGGGAGCAATTGTGCTTTCATAAATAAATTGACATTTCGGCAAAACATAAGCAACTCACGGGGCATGTCACTCACACAAATCTCTTCATATCAGAAACACACATATTCCTATTATTGAAATGCACAACTTTTTACTCACCTATATCCCGAGAGAGAAAACTCTAGCTAAATAGTGGAGAGGGAGAGAGATGATCTAGATAGATCTATATTTATCAGTAGCGCTTTTTCAATTCTAGGGCTACTGCTAAGTCTTTCGGAGTAACGCGTGGCTGAGCCAGTGCTACTGCTAAGTAGCAGCAGCGCGTGTTATAATCCAGTGCTACTACTAGGTTCCTACCTATAAGGTTTTTCCTACTAGTGTGAGTATGCTGACTTGAACTATTGTCCCATTTGCAAGTCTTCTAGGTATGTTATGGTAGACAACAGTATGGGTGAGAAGAGGCAGACCAAAATCTGAGTTAATGATCTTCCGTATATGCCAATCATACCAAGACTTCTACGTCTTTTCATGGTCGAATAGACGGCCAGACAGATGACATGGCACAAACTGGGCAAAAGAACCTAACTAGATGCAGATGGGAATAAGATGTTGGTACACACATCCGATGCGAAAGCGTGGAAGCACTTCGATGCACTACATGCAGTTAATGGTCTTCGGTATATGCCATTTTTTTATGTTGTACTAATTTCTTTTACTCTTTGCCATGGCAGGTTTTGAAAGATGGTGGGAGCGGGTCCAGATTGCTCAGTGGGTACTTCTTCTTCGGCGGCCCGTGGGAGGGGTACTTCCATTCCACCCTAATCTCTTCGTAGAGTGTTGGCAGACAGTCTGGGGACACCCACAGACGGTTCTTCATCGGCATCGTTTCCCAGCGGGAGAGGAGATCGGGCAGGGAAGAAGGCAAGGGGTACATGACGTGTCGAGGGAGAGGTATGTGGACATCTAAGCCGTCCTCGCCACCACCCCTAGCTCATTCACCCGAGCACAGGACCACTAGGGTGGACCCGTTCGAGGTGGAGGCTACATAGACTCCAGACTAGGAGCCTCAGGTCGACGGGCTTTCGGCACATGAGACTTTGGTTCGAGAGGCTTCGGCCCCCGAGACTCGTGTACGAGGGGCTACGTCCCAGGAGACTCCGGCCCACAGGCTTCGGTCAATGAGACTCGGGATCCATGTGCTACATCCCAGGAGACGTCCGGATGCGGTACCTGGCTCGATCAGACCGAGGGGTCGGGTGGCCATGCTGAAGGTGGCGAGGATGAGTGTACTGATAGTGAGGGCGAGGTTGTTGAGGGTTTTACCATGTACTAGCGTGGTGGTACACGTCTACGTGCCGTGCCGATGTACCGTGAGCACACGACGGTGATTAGGCCTGCTGGGGATAAGTAGGTGCATTTACTCTTTATTTACCTTTTGCCTTCACATTTCTTCAAATATCTAATGCATTGACCTTGTCATGGTGCAGGGGTTGGCATCACCCCCGTGGAATTTGCAAGTCGAACACTGTCCTTGGTGTGCTTTGCCAGCAAAATTTCCCGGGGTTTGTCACGTTGCCCGGTGAGGGTGAGGTTCCTCAACTAAGTTTTAGCTGGGAGCACTACAAGGCTGCCCAGGACCCGTCGGAGGAGATGATCAATGATGTATTGTTCCACACGAGGGCCGAGATGGTGATCAATAGCTTTTGAGTAATTTCTCCTTTTACACAATCTAAAATTAACAACATTGCTAGTTATTGTACTAATCAGTGTTGTTTCGTTTGATTGCAGACCTTCTACACGTGTGAAGAGGGATATGAGGAGGCGGCGGACAAGGTTATCGATACTGAGTGCAAGCGCCTATTACATAACTTACGCCATGTGGCTCGGGTCTAGGCTGTTCGAGACTACTACACATCGTGTAGTATTAAGAAGGACAAGTCATCGTGCCGCGAGAAGTTTCTGAGCAAGGAGAGGTACATGAAGGTAATTACCTATTCTTAAGGCCTTCTACTTAGTTTCCTTGATTTCATTCGTAGGCGTAGCGCTCACAATTCTTTTTACTAACATATAGGTGCCCCCGAGATGGTGTGCAAATAAGATGGATTGTTGGGAGGCGGTTGTGGATGAGTGGTGCACAAGACAATGGCGAGCCGTCCGTGACAATGTGAAGGACCGGCGTGCCCAAATGGTTGGTGTGCCACACCATCAAGGCAGCGCCAAACTTATTTCAGTTCGGGCGGAACTAGGTATGTGGTTTGCTTCATTATTCATGTAATTGATTCTTCATGCTAGCTTGAGCCCTTTACTAATACTTTGTTCCTCTCTTTCAGGTGCATCACAATAACACGGAGGTGCCAGAGGTTTATGACCTCTATGCCATGCGCATACTGCCTCCTACAAGAAGGCCAAGGCATTCTCTGAGTTTGACCTCGATCATCGAGAGAAGTTCACCAACATCTCCTCCCACCACAAGCTCGTGAGTTACAAGGATGTGTGGAAGGCAAGGAAAGGACGGACTTTAACGCGAGCCAAGAATCTTTGGATCTAGAGCTGGTGATCACATCTGGTGGCGGGACACCACATGGCTTGATATCCATTGAAGATGGGCTGATACGTTGTCCTCTTACTCTTCCGTATATCAAGGCACACGAAACGAGCTCCTGTCCTCAGATAAGGCCTCATCCATGTCTAGTCGGTCTTGCCATAGAGGTTGGTTTTACGGACTTAGAAAACTTTCCTCCATTACATTGTGTGTGTGGCCATCGATGATTATAATGCTAACAAGGACTTGTGTTGCAGGATTCTCTTCATAGAGAGAGAGAGAGCGACAACCCAAGCTGCTCTTCAGGAGCTTCTGCAGGAGAGGGACCGGGTGGTGGCAGAGATGGCTCGGGCCACGGAGGAGAGGACATGAAATGAGGCGGTTAACCGGGCCATGTACGAGCTCCTTGTGGTAACTTTGTTTTTCATATTAGCCAAATCATGCATGTAATGTCCGTTTGATTACTAACTAATATGACTGACTCTTCAGAACCATATGTGCAGTCTATGTGCGAGAACAATGGTCAGACCCCTCCGCCGATGCGAGGCATTTCTGCGATTGGAATGGTGAGTTTCATTTGAATGGTCATTAGTTACTAGTATTAACATTTGAGTGTCATCATGCTAACGAGACATTGCAATGATCTTTGGTGTAGAATAACTCCCGAGCTGCATCGCACAACCGTTCTCCAGGGCAACCTTCTCCATGTGAAACGGCCCCGAGAAACCCCGGTGATTCACATCCGTGATGACGACGACGATAAGTTTTCTCTAGTGTTGTGCGTAACAAATGCATACTTACTTCGTACATGCTAGTTAGCCCTATTATGCTACAAACTTATCTTATTTTCCCCAAGAAAGACATACTTAGGTAATTATCCTCCAAAATTACAAAATTAGCTTATTTAGTTTACTTATGACATAATTAGCTTAGTTAGCTTAAAAATGGCATAATAACCTTGGTTAGCTCATAAATGTCACATACTTAGATTATTTTCCTCCAAAATTACATAATAAGCTCAAAAATGGCATAAAAATAAAAATAAATAATAAAAGAGTAAATAGGAGAAAAAGAAAGAATATAATAATAAGAATGAGCTTCTTCTTTCTTTCTTATTATTAGTTTCCTTCTCTTTTCTTCTTGTTCTTCTTCTTCTTCTAGTCTTCTTCTTCTTCTTCTTCTTCTTCTTCTTCTAGTCTTCTTCTTCTTCTTCTTCTTCTTCTTCTTGTACTTCTTCATCTTGTTGTTCATCATCATCATCATCATCTACTTGATCATCATCATCTTCTTATTCTTCTTCTTTCTTTCTTCTTCTTCTTCTTCTTCTTCTTCTTCTTCTTATCCTCCTCCTTGTTCTTCTTCTTCTTCTTCTTCTCCTCCTCCTTCTCCTTCTTCTTCTTCTCCTCCTTCTCCTTCTTATTCTCCTCCTTCTCCTTCTTCTCCTTCTTGTTCTCCATATTCTTCTTCTTCTTCTTCTTCTTCTTCTTCTTCTTCTTAGCTAATTATCCTCCAAAATGATGTAATTATCTTATTTAGCTCATTTATGACATAATTAGCTTAGGTAGGTCAGAAATGGCATAAGAACCTTGGTTAGCTCATAAATGTCATATACTTAGTTTACCTTCCTCCAAAATGACATAATTAGCTTAGTTAGGTCAGAAATGGCATAATAACCTTGGTTAGCTCATACATGTCATATACTTAGATTGTTTTCCTATAAAATGGTATAATTAGCTTAGTTAGTTCAAAAATGGCATAATAATCTTGGTTAGCTCATAAATATCATACACTTAGCTTATTTTCCTCCAAAATGGCATAATAAGCTAAAAAGGCATAAAAGAAAAAGAAAGAATATAAGAGGAAAGAGAAGAAAAAGAAAGAATATAAGAAGAAGAATGAGCTTCTTCTTTCTTTCTTCTTATTATTTTCCTTCTCTTTCTTCTTCTTCTTGTTCATCATCATCTTCTTCTTATTATTCTTCTTCTTATTATTATTATTATTCTAGTCTTCTTCTTCTTCTAACTTTCTTATTCTCATTTTGTAGATTTGATTCACTTCATGGAAGGTGGCATTGATGGGCTGCTACTGCTTTTCTTTTGTTCGATTTGTACGGATGAACAGTGTGATTTTTGAAACTATGTGTATATATGGATGAAAAATGTGAAGCTAGCCTATTTGTTGTAATGCTCAATATTTTCAGGATGATGTTGGATACATGGCCTATGCTTCTTCTATGATGTTTGAAACTACATATGATGTTTGAAATTATATATATCATATGTGTATTCTGAAAGTGCAGGGAAATAACTCAAAGCAAACAAAACATTGGCAATACAAGCATTTTGCAGTCTGCCAGCCGACGGCAAAGTTGCCACCTGTCAGGTACTTGTGCAACCTCGGAGAAGCAGGTATGACCCATATGGTCACAATGTCGCCAGCTAGAGTCACGCAGATGACAAAGGAGCATTCGTACAAGCGACAAAGGAACACTCAGGTAGACGACAAAGGACACGGCACACAACTAGCTTGCGGAACTAGTGGTGACGTCACGTGGCGGAAGGGAAAGGCAGCACTTCTTTGCCGTCAGCTGGCAAATGGCAAAGGCTGTCTTTAGCCACCTAACGGGGCCGATGGCTATTCGATGTCGTCTAGCACCTTTGCCGTCTGCTCGGCTAAACAGACCGATGTCAAAGATCTTTGTCATCGACTCCCAGCCGGCAGACGACAAAGATAGTCTTTACCATTACTTTCAGTGACGGAAATTTTGCAGTCGACCGGCGGACAGCAAACATCTTTGCCGTCCATGGAGTGGACCTTCACCGTCCGCTATGGCAGACGACAAAGAATCAGATTCCTGTAGTGCATCAAGATTAAATCCTCACTTGAGGTTGGTCATACATGAATAAGGTGATCCACCGACCTTGTATAGACTTTTGATTCTTTCGTATCTTGAAGGCTCTCAAGTGACTCTTAACTGCCTAGGAGGTGGACACCCTATAAGAGTAACAAGTAAATCAAAGTCACTTGGATGAACTCCTCAAAACTTCTTTAATCATACTCTCAAGAACTCACACAACCTCTGTCCCTCCCTCCCTCTCTCTCTCTCTCTCTCCATCACAAAGATATGCTTTAAGCAAAGGGAGACAAAGCACAAAGCAAACGGGTTCAAGAAAGGAGGAACTTGGAATTGAAACTTAGAAATATATGATTTCTAGGCTCTCACAAGTCTCTTAAACATGATCGCAATTGATCACACACTCAGGGTGTGTGTTAAAGCATAAACCTTATTGTTACTTTGGAAAAGTAACCAGCCTCGATGTTCGAGAGGAAAACATTGTTACTAATGAATGCATTTAAATTTTACAAGAACATTAGGAAAACTCAAAATTCCCAGAAATGTGCATTACTAAGAGGTACCGGGTTGTCCAGTAAGTCCCCAGAAATCCAAATACCCAGAGATACTAGAAACAAAAAGGCCAAATGTATGAGACAAAATTGTACCTCATCCATGCAAAAGATAGAACAGGCTCAGAAGTGCTAGAGAAAGAGAATCTTAGGGGTACTCGGGTCAATAGAGCGGTTCTCATGAGGAATTGATGCAGAAGTGGCTATGTCTAAGCTCAGAAGTAAGAGATAGATTTTGTGGTGGAGCACCAAACCTATGACGAGGCCTTTAACTTAAGAAAACCAGGAGATACTTGAGAAGGGTAACCTCTAGTTAGCACAAAAGTAGGGGTAACCAATGATGTTTTCACTCACCAATAGGGACTATATGTTTGAAATATTTTTTGCAAAACATAATATTCTTTATTTTCTTTTTATAATCACCAAAATTTAGTGAGATCCTACGATGCACTTTCAATCTCCCTTATCAATAGCTCATATGCCAAGCGCTATTAGATAAAACCCATGAGTCCTCCCCAAGAAGGGGCAAACGGTGGAGCACCATGCGAGTCAATCCATATAGCTACACAGTATAGATGTTCAAGAGTATATTAGTTGAGAAGTTCACCTAGTCTCAAGAGAGCCTCCACGCCTAATTCCGAAACTAATGGTGTTTAACCAAGTCAAAAAAGTTTAAAAACATTTACTTCATTCTCCACTTTTTTCTTTGATATCTTCACCACACTATGATATTACGAATACATCTCTCTTCATTACCTCTACCACAATTGTTTCAAGTCTCAAACGTCCACATGTTTTGTACATATATAGGTGTAGGTATATTAACCAAGAACCAGAGTTTCGTACAAAAAAACTCAGACTGATAAAATTTGTTTCAAATTCATCATTCTTGGATAAGCAAATTTTAGTTTGGGAAATTCGGGTCTCGCCCTTGGGTACCCGAATTAAGGGAAAATAGTGGCCGAACCCCAGCTTGATGCGCCCCCCGCGAGTGGGGGAGCTTGAAAGAAAAAGTTGGATGACCAGACTAAAGAAAATCACTTTTTTTAAGTTCTGAATCATAAGCATGACTGCCTGAGTATATGATCCAAGATTATATGATGCAGCGAGCACATATGTATAGACATATACCAAAATACAGTTCAATCATGAGGTATATGAAGCACCATTAAGATAGCTAATACAAAAGTGTTGAGGCATTAGACATCGACTTACTCACATACTACAAATAAACTCTCCCACCTTTGCTTACAAAATTTGTTAGCAAGTGCAATACATTATGCTCCTCAAATTTAGTTATGCAATCTCGTTTTCTTTTAAAACCAAATCAGAGCGAGAGTAGAATTGATTTGGTAAACTCAATTCCCATGTCTTCTAATATTAGTTTACTTGTGTGCTATGTGCGATGTACTCCCTCTATTGCTAAATATAAGTCTGTCAAAAGATTTCACTAGGGGACTACATATGAAACAAAATAAGTGAATTCACTAGTGGAGAAATGGCTAGCCACAACTCTTGTTTGTGGCGCGCTATTTCTCACCAATGCTAGCACTAATATTTTTAAATAGTGTTGACGTTGGCCAAATTCGCACGTCATAGATATTTGCTTAGTGCTGGCGTTGCCAAATTAGGACCGGCGTGGCTCGTTAGGCCCATTACGCTCACGCCAACACTAGCCACCCGACTGATGCAGCTTATCGTCCTTTCGTCCACCTCTCGATTCCATCTCCACCCCGTCCTCCTTTCGATTTCGGGCGTCGTGCCGCCCGATGTCTCCGCCGTCCTCCCAAACGTCGCCAATGCCTCCACCCGCCGCTAGACGCCGCCGCCTCCTCCACCCGGCGACACCATCACATCCGCCCGACGCCTCCGAGCACCTCCTCGGTAAGTCCGACGCCCCCTCCCTTAAATTGTTGATTGAACCCAAAAGCAGTGCATTGTTTGGCAAATACTCTAGTATCAAATTTAGGTTCGATGTTCTTTTTATTATGCAAAGAAAATACTCTCGTTTGGCAAATACTATAGTGTCAAAACCATAGTTTTTAGCCGCAACCAAACAACCCTTTGTTAATAAAATTATAGTACTATGAAAAAACTGCAGTATTCATAGAATACCTTTAAAACACTTTGCTATCAAACAGGGCCTTAGGCTGTGTTTGGTAGCAAAGTATTATATAAATCAAAGTATCCAAAACTACAGTAATTTTATCTATAGGTACATGATACTATGGTTTTGCCATAACAGAGTATTTGAAAGTATTCACAATACATAGAACTTGTTTGGTTGTTGCCACAAAACACAGTATTATTGGTTGTTGCTGCAAAACACAATATTACTGCTAGTCGTTGCGTTCATATTCAAACACTCGCAGCTACCTACCCGATAGCACAAGCAACTGGTTGGCTATTTAAATATTGTTTCCGTTGAGCTTTTGTAGCTAGCTAGTTGGATATCCTTGATGATGCGCGTACATAACAACTAAACGGCTAGCTTGTGTATACAAAAAAGACCACCCATGGCACGACGACTCCTGTGACTCACATGGTGGTGAAGCTACACATAGACGGAGCAGCTTGCCCTTCTTCGCATCACCATTGAGGTCGGTCCCTTCTTTCGGCTACTCTGTTTTTAAAAATAGGTCTCGGGTTCTTTTTGTTATACACAGAAAAGACCACAATTTTTCCAATATTGCAGTATCAAAAACACTATTGTTAGGGCAACCAAACAACTCGTTATAAATAAAACTATGTTAATCTTAAAAACGGGGCCTTAGTTCTTTTTTGTTGTATAAACTTAGTTCTTTTTTGTTGTACAAAATTAGTTCTTTTTGGTGGTATAAACTTAGTTCTTTTTATAGAAACTTAGTTCTTTTTTATACAAAATTAGTTCTTGTTAACAATTCTCCGGTGCTTGACTATGTTCTATTTCTTTTATAGCTTTCATTACAAGTTTTAATTCGAAACAAACATATGGACAATTAACCAAGCAACGAAACGGTGGGCGATGCGGAGAAGTGGAATTAGGGAAGATTAGATGGGTAAGAGTGACTTCTCAAAAACCTCAAATGAATAAAATGCCATGGTGAAGAATGAAAGGGATAGTCTTCTCATAGATGGTGCTAATGCCCTCACCAAGTCAAAGAAACTGAGGGAGCGAAGGGATCAGTTGACGGATGAGAGGCATATCCTCAAGCAGAAGAAAAAGAACTCGGGGTAAAGAACGCTAACCTAAAGATAGACGTTGCTCAGTCCAAAAAAGAAGGAGAAAACAATCGAAAGAAGCTTCGCCACCTAAGCATAATCCTCGATGAAGAGTAGTTTTAAACTCTGAAGTTTAACTATGAGTATGTTTATGTGATCATTACTAAGTTTTAAACTCTGAAGTTTATAAGTATGCTTAGTTGATCGGTACCTTTTGTGAAGTTTAAGATCCTAGTTTCTGAAGTAGTATTTTTTTTAATTATCAATAAAACAAATTGCTGGCGTTTGACAAAGGTGGATGCTAGCAACATATCGCATACTGCTAGCGTATGATCCAACGCCACCACTATTTTCTAATTGTGGCGCCATATTGGTGTTGGGGAGGTTCCATGCCAGTGAGGCCATTTTTGCCATGCCATACCTAGGCTTTTATGCACTAGTGATCTATACTCGAAAGTACATCTATATACATCCGTATGTAGATTTATAGTGGAACCTCTAAAAAACGTATATCTAGGAATAGAGGGAGTAGTTTTATGTGTGATGCTGCTTGTGTTAGTAATTAGCACACAAATGCACTTGTGATTAACTGAAAACTACAGTGTAAACAAATTATTCTCAGCACCGCATCATGTAGTAACTCAAGGATCATTGCTTAGAATGGAAGGAAACATATGCAGTAGCATATATGGAGGAGAAAATGTTACTGAGCAGACAAGACGCTCCTCAGACAAGTGTCTTGTGGCAGGAATAACTTTCTGGACAGCAACACGCATTAACAAAAGAGACACCAGATTTTTACATGGAAAACCCCTCAACTTGAGGGGGAAAACCACGGGTAAAAGCCACCCAAATTCTGTTCCACAATCATCAGATGTGGGATACAACAAGTTTCTTCTCTATATAGCACTAGAGGATCTCATACATCAAGATTTCAGACTCTTGGATGAACACAACAAGATTTGGGGCTCAAGAGCTAGGGATTCGAACATCTCCCCAAAGATGGTGGAGTCGCAGCTTGAAGAATAGAAGGTAGTGGATCTGGATCATCACTACCTTGGGGAGGAGCTCCCTTTGTTTCTTCCTTCAATCTTTCTCTTCTTCCCTTTCTCACTTGGTTTTCTCTCTTCTTCTCCAATGGAGGTTGAACTGATTTTCTTCACTCTAGATGGTGGCTGCTGGATGGAGAGTAAAGCATCCCCATACACTCATGTGCAAAGGCCAAAATGACCCTAGGTCATAACCCTAATGGGTAGATGGCTTCTGCACCTCTTTTGGGCGGCCTAAAAGGCCTCGAATGGTGATCTCCTCACAACTCACATGAGGAGGATATCCCAAAAAACCTCCCCCTCCGACTCATAAGGAGGGCACCGCCATGCCCGCTACCTTGCAACATGCTTGTAGCTTCTCATTCGGTAATATCTTGGTCATCATATCCGAACCATTGTCGTTGGTATGGATCAATTCTCAAATTTCAGCAACTTGGAAGTTACAACATCTCGAATCCAATGATACCTCACATCAATGTGCTTAGTTCGTGAGTGATAGCTTGAATTATTAGCAACGTGGATAGCACTTAAAATATCGCAAAATAGAACATACTACTCTTGCTTCATGTCGAGCTCTTGCAAGAAGTTCTTCATCCATAAAACTTCCTTGTCAGCATCAACTGCTGCCATGTACTCAGCTTTTGTAGTTGATGTACAAACACATTTCTGCAATCTTGATTGCCATGACACTGCTCCCCCTGGATAGGCAATATCAAGCCTAGTGCATGCCATGTCATACATCAAACTGCCCACAGCAGATTGGTAAGGCACTTTCCTCATTTCTTCTTCTTCATCCATAAAACTTCCTTGTCAGCATCAACTGCTGCCATGTACTCAGCTTTTGTAGTTGATGTACAAACACATTTCTGCAATCTTGATTGCCATGACACTGCTCCCCCTGGATAGGCAATATCAAGCCTAGTGCATGCCATGTCATACATCAAACTGCCCACAGCAGATTGGTAAGGCACTTTCCTCATTTCTTCTTCTTCATCCATAAAACTTCCTTGTCAGCATCAACTGCTGCCATGTACTCAGCTTTTGTAGTTGATGTACAAACACATTTCTGCAATCTTGATTGCCATGACACTGCTCCCCCTGGATAGGCAATATCAAGCCTAGTGCATGCCATGTCATACATTAAACTGCCCACAGCAGATTGGTAAGGCACTTTCCTCATTTCTTCTTTCTCCTAACTTGCAAGACACTGTTTTGAATTCTGTTTGTGATGGCGTGCAAACGGAGAGGTAAGATATTTTCCAACTTTCATATTGAACCTTTCAAGTACCTTCTCAATGTATCTTTCTCGTGAGAGTCAAAGCAGCTTCTTTGATCTATCACGAGAGATCTTCATGCCAAGTATTTGCTTAGCTGGTCCTAAATCCTTCATGGCAAATGATTTACTCAATGCCTTCTTGAGGAGAGCAATCCTCTTTGTGCCATTTCCAATAATCAGCATATCATCAACATGCAATAAGATAATAATAAAGTCACCCTCGACATATCTCTTCATAAAGACACTATGATTAGGTTGTGCTTTATGGTAACAAGGCCCAGTCATAAAAGACTCAAACTTCTTGTACCACTGTCGAGGAGCTTTCTTCAAGCCATACAAGCTCTTCTTCAATTTGCAAACTAAGTGCTCCTTGCCTACAACCATGAATCCTTCTGGCTGCTCCATGTATATCTCCTACTATAGGTTACCATGCAAAAATGCAGTCTTCACATCAAGTTTTTCAAATGCCAAGTCCATGGTGGCTGCCATGCGAAGCACAACTCGGATTGAAGACATCTTGACCACCGAAGAGAATATCTCATCATAACCGATGCCCTTTTTTGACCGAAACCTTTCACAACCAATCTGGCCTTGCACCTTGGGTGTGAGGTGTTTTCTTCAGTCTTCACTCTATACACCCACTTGTTCTTGAGTGCTTTCTTGCCCTTTGGCAGATTTACTAACTCAAAAGTATCATTCTCATACATGGATTTCATCTCATCCTCCATGGCTTGTGACCATTCTTCCTTATTCTCATCAGACATTGCCTCCTCATAGCATGAGGGCTCACCTGCATCTGTCATAAACACATATTGACGTGCTGGATATTTAGAAGAAGGAATGCGACCTCTATCACTTCATCTTTGTTGCTGCACTGGTGGTGAATCAGGTGGATTTTCGTTGGCATCATTATTACCAACTTCTTCATCACCCTCACCTAATGGCCGCTCGTCACTTTGACTTGTACAGTTGCATCTCCATGGTCTTTAGTGTCATCATCTCTCCCATGATTGTCATGCATGAGAGGAGGACGGATTGCATCCATGTCAACCTGAGGTGTGTTGGTCATTGTCTTCTCTAGTTTCCCAATACCTTTTATTGTCTCATCTTCAGTGAACAACGCATCCCGACTTCTCACAATTTTTCTATTGGCTCGATCCCACAATCTGTAGCCAAAATCTTCACTTGGTTGGCTGAGGTAGATGCACTGCTTTGTATTGCTATCAAGCTTGGATCTCTTGTCCCTTGGGACATGTACAAATGCCCTGCAACCAAAGACCTTTAGGAGCTTGTATGATACCTCCTTTCCTAACCAAACTCTCAGAGGAATATTACCTGCATTAAGAGCTGAGGGAGATGGGTTAACCACATACATATCATTCATCAATTAGGTAAATTAGCATGAGAGAGCATAGATGTGACCCTCTCTATGAGGGTCATGTTCATTCTCTCTGCAAGACCATTGAGGTCAGGTGTCTTCGGTGGACTCTTCTCAACCCTGATGCCAAACTTCCTGCAATACCTTTCAAAAGGACCTTGGTATTCACCACATCTCCTGATCTCATACACTTCAATTTCCTTCCGGTTTCTCTCTCAACTTTGGCATGAAACACCTTGAAGGCTTCAAGCGTCTCGTATTTGTGTTTCAACACATACATAAAAACCTTTATGGAGTGGTCATCAATAAAATTCACAAAATATAATGCTCCACCATGAGATTTTGCAGTCATGGAGCAAACATCAGTGTGCGCAATATCAAGAACATTTTCTGCACAGTGTGGAGGGTGTGTACAAAATGCAGCCCTACGTTGTTTGTGAGCAAAACAATGTGCACAGGGTTTCAAGGATATACCTTTCAACTTGGGGAGGTACTCCATGTGAGCAAGAGCATGCATGTCCTTCTCACTCATATGCCCAAGCCCCTTGTGCCATAAATCCACTCAAGTGTGTTTTTCAGCAATGGTCAACACCTCATTGCACAACTTGGTTTTAGTCACATAGATATTACCTTGCCTACTTCCTTGAGCCACAATCAAAGAGCCTTTGGTGAGATTCCACTTTCCTTCACCAAAATAACCAGGATGTTTGATAGTATCAAGCTTGCCTACTGACAATAAATTCAGCCTTATGTCAGGAACATGCTTCACATCATCGAGCACCAACCTGCAATTTATATTTGTTTCAATGCATATAGAGCCCTTGCCAACAATTGTTGACGAACCATTGTTTCCCATCCTCACTTGACCAATAACACCACTAGTGTAAGATGTGAAATACTCCTTGTGTGATGTGATGTGGAAGGACGCACCTGAATCCACAACCCAACTCATGGCATATTCACGAACAACACTATATCATTCATCATCTCCAATGACTAGATAGTCCTCATCTGTTGCAGTCATGGCTGAGCTGCTCTCAGCCTTTTGCTCCGTTTTCTTTGCAAGTTTCCCCTATGCAAGATCTCTTTTGTACTTCCTGCACTCACTTTTTATGTGTCCCGGATTGCCACAAAAAAAGAAATTAATATATTTTCTTTGTTTTGACTTTGATCTCCCCTGGATTTATTTCTGCCTTGCTGAAATCTGGTGTGACCGCGTCCACGGTTCTCATTCTTCCCATGGGTTTCAGCCACGTACGCATCAGAAGAATAGGCATCACCCTTTCCATTCTTTCTGGCTTCTTCATTCAACATGTTGTTCTTCACCATCTCCAAAGTCAGCTTCCCACCCATAGTTGAATTGCTAAGTGACACAACAAGCGTGTTCCAACTATCATGCATGGAACTCAACAATAACAATGCTTGCACCTCATTATCAAAGTTAATCTTCATGGTTGAAAGTCGATTTATATGGCATTGGAAGACATTCAAGTGCTCAATGACACTTGTGCCATCTCGGTATTCAAGCTTTGCAAGTCTTTTGATCACCGATGCCTTGTTCATTGATGCCTTCCTCTCATACATAGACTCCAACTTCTGTCACATCTCATATGCATTTGTGTCATTTGCAACATCGTGAAATATATTGTGGTTGATGTACAACCGAATCATACCTACTGCCTTTCTGTGGAGCACTCTCCATTCTTCTTCCGTGACTCTTGTGGCTATCTTGTCTTTCACAATTGGCTCATACAAATCCTTGCAATAAATGATGTCTTCCATCATGGGATTCCATAATAAGTAATTGGAAGAATCAAGTTTTATCATGCCACTTGTAGTAGCGCTTTCTTCCAAAGCCATTGTGAGCAACACTTCCAGCAACAATCAGGCAACTAGGATTAGCAACCTTCTAAGCAACCAAAGGTTCTCATACCACTCTGTTGGGAATTAGCACACAAATGCACTTGTGGTTAACTGAAAACTGCAACGGACACAAAGTAATCTCAGCATCACATCATGTACTAACTCAAGGATCGTTACTTAGCACGGAAGGATACATATGCAACAGCATATATGGAGGAGAAAATGTTACTCAGCACACAAGACGCTCCTCACACAAGTGTCTTATGGCAGGAGTAACTTTTTGGACAGCAACAAGCATCAACAAAAGAGACACCAGATTTTTACATGGAAAACCCCTCAACTTGAGGGGAAAACCACGGACTGAAGCCACTCAAATCCTCTTCCACTATTATCAAATGTGAGATACAAAAGTTCTTCTCCAGATAGCACTATAGGATCTCATACATCAAGGTTTCTGAATCTTAGAAGAACACAACAAGATTTGGGGCTCAAGAGCTAGGGGTTGGAACAATCTCACCAATGATGGTGGAACCGCGGCTTGAAGGAGACAAGGTAGTGGATCTGGATCATCACAACCTTGGGGAGAAGCTCCCTTTGCTTCTTCCTTCAATCTTTCTCTTCTTCCCTTTATCACTTGGTTTTCTCTCTTCTTCCCCAATGAAGGTTGGACCGATTTTCATCACCCTAGATGGTGGCTTCTGGATGGAGGGTAAAGCATCCCCATCCACTCACGTTCAAAGACCAAAATAATCCTAGGTCATAACCCTAATGGGTAGTGGGCTTTGGCACCTCTTTTGGTCTGCCTAAAAGGCCTCAAATGGTCATCTCCTTACAACCCACATGAGTAGGATTCCCAACAACCTGCTACAATGGCCGATGGTGCTCCTCCTCCCTGTCCCTGGTTGCTGCATGTCTACATGCTCAAGACGAGACAGGGAGACATGGGGGAATCGATGATGCGGGCTGCTCTTTTTTTGGAGTCAACAATGTTGTGCGCTGCTTGCGTTGATGAGAAAGGATGGGGATGATCTATGTGGGCTGGGCTCTGATGGCAACTATTCTTCCCCTTTGCAACGGCACCAGAAGAATGTTGTTAGCACTCTCCGGCAATCGAAACTAGGAGAATGTTGTTGATGCCCACCAGCGCGTGGGATCGTAGCAGTTTTCGAGGGTAGAGTATTCGACCCAAATTTGTTGATTCGCACGACGGGAGGTGAGAGAATACTCTCAAGTATTAGCAGCTGAATTTATCAGATTCAACCAGACCTGAAAGATTAGTATCTGCAAGCAAAGTAGTAACAGCAAAGTAGCGAGTAATGGTAGTGGCAAGGAACAGCGGTAGTGACAGCAGTAGCAAGTAGCAACAGTTGTAAGCGACAGTAGTAGCAACAGTAGCAGCAGAGCAAGACAAGTAACAGCAGTATCAACAGTAGTAGCAGCAGCAGAGCAAGACAAGTAACAGCAGTAGCAACAGTAGCAGCAGCAGGGCTAGACAAGTAATAGCAGTAGCAACAGTAGTAGCAGCAACAGGGCAAGACAAGTAACAGCAGCAGTAGGACAAACTCGTAGGCAATGGGTCGGTGATTTGTTTGGATGATATTCATCATGCAACAGTTATAACACGGAGAGATATGTGGCTAGCTCCCGTTCGTCAATATTACGTAGGCATGCATTCCATGTGTCGTCATACGTGCTTAGGGAAAAGAACTTGCATGACATCTATTGTCCATCCCTCCCGTGGCAGCGGGGTCCAAAAGAAAACTACGGGATATTAAGGTTCTCCTTTTAATGAAGAACCGGACCAATGCATTAGCACTTGGTGAACACATGAACTCCTCAAACTATGGTCATCACCGGGAGTGGTTCCGGTTATTGTCACTCCAGGGTTGCCGGATCATAACACATAGTAGGTAACTACAACTTGCAAGATCGGATCTAAAACTCACATATATTGGTGACAACATAATAATTTCAGATCTGAAATCATGGCACTCGGGCCCTAGTGACAAGCATTAAGCATGGCAAAGTCGTAGCAACATCAATCTCAGAACATAGTGGATACTAGGGATCAAACCCCATCAAAACTAACTCGATTACATGATAGATCTCATCCTACTCATCACCGCCCAGCGACCCTACGAATAGATTACTCACGAACGACGAAGAGCTTCATGGAATTGGAGAGGGAAGAAGGTTGATGATGACGATGGCGACGATTTCCCTTCTCCGGAGCCCAAGACGGACTCCAGATCTGCCCTCCACATGAAGAACAGGTGGTGGCGGCGGCTCCGTATCGCAAACGCGACGAAAACTTCTCTTTTTATTTTTTCTGGGACGAAAGTGAACTTATAGACCTGAGGTTGGGGCGGCAGAGCCGTGTGGGCCCCACAAGCCTGCCCACCGCCACCAGGGGGTGGTGGCGGAGCCAGGGCTTGTGGCCCACTGGCCCACCCCCTCAGGTGGAACTTGGCGCAGATATTTTTCTTATTTTCCAAAACTGCTCCCCGTAGATTTTCCGGACGTTCGGAGAACTTTGATTTCTGCACAAAAATAACACCAAGGCAATTCTGCTGAAAACAGCGTTAGTCCAGGTTAGTTCCATTCAAATCATGCAAATTAGAGTCCAAAACAAGGGCAAAAGATTTTGAAAAAGTAGATACGATGGAGACGTATCAGGCTCCTAAAGAAGATGCCTACGTAATGCTAACCCCTCCCCCCCCCCCAAATTCCTTAGATCATGGTTAATAGTAAAGACAGCTATCAGCTCTATACACATGTCATGTCATCTATAGCCTTTGTAAAACAAATCTCATGTAATAACATTGCTTGTAAGTTGGATGTAAGAATTAATGTTTGGATGCATGCATAAGAAGGCAAACACACTTGATTGGACGGAAGAAAGCAGCGCTAGCCTTTAGCTCATGCATGCATTATTTTTCTCTCGTGAGTTTTGTTATAGCCCCACACTTGGTGAAGCGCCCGCTTCCTTCTCTTCCCTTATCTCTCTCTCCTCCAGCAAGTACTTTTGATGATCTAGACGGCTTATAAACTGCTTAGCCGGATCTATTATACTTGCTTTTAGCAGACCACAGCCAGTTCGACCCCTGGCCTCCGCTACACCCAGCAAGAAAACATAGCAAAAATTTCTCAGATATAATAATATAGCAAAACATTTCAAAAAAAAATATCTGAAATTTTATAAAAATGATTATGAACAAATGTTATAGATGCTTGCAAAGATTGACGGCAAAATGACATGGGAGGAGCTTTGTAAAAAAATCACAAATTTTGCTCAAACAATGCATATACTTTTTGAGTAATTTTGCGTTTTTTTACAAAGCTCCTCGAATGTCATTTGACTACCAAATTTTGAAGTATCTATAACATTTGTTCACAGTTATAGATATTTCAAAATTTGGTAGTCAAATACTCAAAATTATAAGGAGCTTTGTAAAAAAATTGGTAGTCAAATGACATTCAAGAGTAATTACTCAAAATTTGGTAAAACTAAAAGGACTTAATCCATATAATGACATGATGATACTACTATTATTTTCTCATTATTGTTTGCAGAAAAAGTTGTTGCGATGGTACTATCATTATTTTTCCATATTACTTGTAAAAGTCAACGAAAAACTGTGTAATTGCTCGCAATTGTTTCTCCAAACTTTGTTAGCTTTTGTGTTGTTAGTCTATTTCAGTTATGTTCGGTTAAAACAAGGAACCAGGCTAAAATTTAGGTTAGACAAAAGGTCACGATATTCATTACACGTATGATATATTAAACATGTGCCCATACGTTATGTGTGATATAATTAGGAGGCAGCTCATACGGTTATATGTGGGCAAATATTAAAATTATCCACACATGTGGACGCAGCTACTTCATGTCATACGTTCAATAACTACTATTCATCTTCATCTCGCGTGCCTGGTACGAAGCAAATTTGTCCACACATTCTGACACAACTACATGAGTTACCCGCGGGGTGAACTTTAGTTGTCCGGGGATGACAACTTTAGTTATCTTGTAAAAGCATGGCAACTTCTCTGTTTTGGTAAACTATAGTTGCCATGTCTAATTAACAATAGTTGCAGCGTGTAATCAAATCATAGTTGCCATGTATGATTAACTACTTGTCCTATCTCATCAAATAGTAGTTGCCATGTGTGATTACCTAGTTGCTACGTGTGGTCCAACCATAGTTGTCATGTATGGTTAATCATAGTTTTTTTGGAAAAGGAGGTTAAGACCCCCGGCCTCTGCATCAATCGATGCATACATCCATCTTTATTTCTTATTCAACAAAGGTCTGACAAGAACATACATCAAGCCACCCGAAGCCCCCACTCACACCTACAAAACGCGATAATGTGGAGTGCTCTCATTCCCCATATCTAAAACCGGTGTCGTCGCCGATCCATCCACATAACGTATCGGAACTAACAGCCGGTGCAGCAGACCTAAAGCATACACCACACGCACATGTTTTAGAAGCCGCCATCATCATCGAACCGCTGACCCATCTTCAAGAGAGTAATCCGCATTATCCATGCCAGTCCGGTCGTCCGTCGACGCCGCCACGGCGCCCAACGGTGCCACCTCCCTGCTCTCATCCATCCAGACGTGAAGACTCTCTAAGATCTCTCATGCGTAGCACCTGCCGAACAGGCATGACAAAGCGTAGCAACTGTCGGCCAGGCATGACCTGACATCACCACCGAAGCTCCGTGCAGGACGAAGACGCTCCACCTCCTGCCTCTGTCTTCCAGCGTTTCTCCACAAACGATGCTCCTTAGAGAGGAACGACACCGCAATGCCGCCATTGTTCCATCTGGAAAACCAGATCCTAGTGTTTCCCCTGGAGCAGCACGAGTGGATCGACCTCCCTGCGCTCATCCATCCAAACGTGAAGACTCGTAAGATCTGTCGTGTGTAGCACCTGCCGAACAGGCATGACAAAGCATAGCACCTGTGGGCCAGGCATGACCTGACATCACCACCGAAACACCATGCAGGACGAAGACGCTCCACCTCCTGCCTCTGTCTTCCAGTGCTGCTCCACAAACGATGCTCCCTAGAGAGGAACGACACCGCAGTGCCGCCATCGTCCGATCTGGAAAACCAGATCCTAGGGTTTCCCCTAGAGCAGCACGAGTGGATCAACAGTAGTTACAGGACGAAGCCTTCATCAAGGTAACGGCGCAGAACGCCGCCATCGTCCGCCGTCGGCTCGGTTTTCACCGACAACTATGTCTCTCCGGCTCGCAGCCAGTACTGAATCCTGCGACGAGCCCGGTCACGGGATCCCAAGATCCGCCGTCACCGGTACCGCGCAAAGACCCACCACCTGGCCCGTCATCCCCGGCGGAGGGGACGTTGCCACCACCATGGTCGGATCCGGGTCAGCCGTCGTCGTCGCCACCGCCAAGACCAGATCCGGGCTGAACGCTCCCGCTGCCACCGCCACCGGCCACGTCCAGCTCCACCTTCATCTTCTAGCCACGTCCAGTCGACCGGCACGCCACGCCCAGCCAATCTCCACCCGCGCCGCCACGCGCCGCCGTCGGGAGCTGTTGCGCCGTCGTGCCTTGGATCTGCATGACACCGTCGCCGAAGCCGCCGTCTCGCGCCGCACGACATCGAACGAGGAGAAGGGAAATCCCCGCCGCCGCCTACGCCGACCGGATCGGTGGCGCTAGCCAGGCTTTGCCCGGCCGCGTCCTTAGGCGGCGGCGAGGAAGGAGGGAGTGAGAGGAGGCTGCTGGAGGTGGCGGCTGGGGAGCCCTCCCCGTTGCTCACGACGTGGGAGGGTCAGATGCGATCTCACCCAATTAAAGGCAAAATGATTATTTCGTGTGTATAGTAATGTATGTTTACCTAGTTGTCACGTATAGTTGTCATCTAGCAACGCATCATAGTTTTCATGTGTATTTGCCTGAAGTTGTCATCTAGCAACGTACGAGCGTCGTATGGGTGAAGAGCAGTTCATCCACATGCGCGCTGACTAGGTGTTGAATGTGTGGGCAGAAACTGATTCGCCCACACGGCGCAGCTCGCAACCGCACGCTGGGGGTCGTGCGGAGGAACTCTCCAACGTCCACACACACAATGATGCAGGCACATAAAAATCATCAAATATTATTAAAATTTGTATAAAACAGAATCAACGTGGATCCATGTCACAACGTGTGGGTGTTATTATTTGGATAGAAAAATGGTTCTCGATTTACGAATTTCTCTTCATTTACAAACTAAAGAAGGCCTAGCTAGTTCTCAGTTGTAAATATACTTGCTGCGAAGCTACAACTTATCGATCAAGAGTAGTATCCGGCGGCGAGAGACAAGATACTAGGCACCTCTCCAAGTGATCTCCATCTTCTCCATGAAGAAGCTCAAACTCACGCAAACTTTTCAAGAAAGGAATAAAGGCAACCCCAAGTATTGCACGAGGCTTGCGACCAAGGAGAAGCCCGCCGGCTTTTTCCTCTCGCTTCGTGCAAAACAATAACATATATATCAATGTTTTAAATAGCGGGCTATCATAAATAGCGGCGAGCCTCTAAATCAGCTATAACGGAGTTATAGTGAGCTATAGCGGCATATTTGTACATGATACCATTTAGCGGTACCCTGTTGAAAAGGCTATAGCGACGCTATAGCAGGCTATTTAAAACTATGATATATATATATATATCCACCTCACTGTGATCCATGCCTCCTCTCGCTGGCGAACTGTTTCGATCATTGCACATAATATGTCCATGGATCTTGTCATGACCAGCAGAAGCAGGAGGAGAGGAGGCTACGGCTGCAAGGAGAGCTGCCATGGCCACTGCCTGCCTCCTCACTCTGTCAAATGCCTCTGCCTCTACCTGCTGCTCTCGCTGATCCTCCTCGTCATCGTCGCGGCCGTGCTGCTCGTCGTCTTCGTCACGAGGCTCAAGAAGCCGACCTTCTACCTGCAGTCCGTCCAGATGGACAGGTCGTTCAGCCTCCGGTCGTCGTCCTCGAACCGCAGCGGCGACAACGCGACGTCGTCGTGCTCGGTGGCGTCGCTACTGTTCGCGGCGCAGAACCCGAACGGGCTCGGGATAAGGTACAGCGCGGCGGACCTCGGCGTGGCCTACGCGAACGAGTCGGTCGGCGCCATGGACGTGCCGGTGTTCTACCAGCCGCCGCGGAGCAGCAACGTGACGGTGCTCATGCACGCCGTGTTCGAGGAGTCCAACGTCAGCCGGCTCGTCGTCAGCGAGCTGTCGGCGCAGAGGAAGCTCGTCGAGATCAGGATCGCCGGGAGCATCGACGCCACCACGCACATCATGAACTTCCCTCTGCCAAAGCTTCAGGTACGTTCAGACTCCATACTTGTTCCATCTTCAGAAGTTCTTTTGTTACAATTGAAGTATGCTCACTCTTCAGAAGTTCAAATCTTCTGAACTTCAGTTTGTCTAAATTTGGTGTTGTCTTTCTGTTTCAGTTTACGCTCGATTGCAGGATAGCAACTAACTACACCGACATAGTGCTCCGGGAAGGGATCGAGTCCGCAACTATACGCAAGGTATTTGTTGACTGATAGTTTCCAACTAACATTTGCAAGCCTGTGTCTGAAGTCAGGACTCAGAACAGTGGTTTTCTTGCAGGAAATCCAAGTATCTGCACTGCCTCACATCTCACAGAAGTGCTCTATAAAGCTTGACATGAGGTCGAGAGGGAAGAGGACAAGGCTTGCAGATTTAGGATGCTGATTTCGTAGAATTTAACCTTTTGTTTTGTTTGCGTAGTAGTAGAATTTAACTGATTCATGTACATGGCTGTTTTACACTTAGAAGACTATTCTTTGCGTAGTATGCTCCCATGCCAGGCAATGTAAATGTATTCAACGGTTGGCAAGTGATACATCTATGTTTATTGACTGTGTTTCACTGTAAATGTTGAACGAGTGTGTATCGTGTAAGCAATTGGCTTGAGCTAGTCAATCTATAAAAGCAACTCCAACAGTCTCGTCATATCAGCCCGATCGGTATAAATAACCAGGGCCGGTCCTATGATTTCAGGACCGGCGAGATAAAAAAGAAGGCACCTCACAAAAAGATTCTACTAATCTTGCACACAGTCTTTAACGATAATATCTATGGAAAGAGAATCAGACACATATAAGATCACGTTGATGGGGGGCTAATGTGCACGATGCAGCCGCATCTTGGTAGGACTCGTTGAGGACGGTGGTGGGTCATTTCTGACTGGGACACACATGATATCAAGAGTTTGTCGCCACAGTGAGGCTCCGAAATACAGAAGATCATCTAATTGCATTTACCCAATTGCACAAATTACGCGCAAGCATGATGACGGAGCACACACTAAATTTTATGAATGAAGAAACTGAATGGGTGAAAAAACTTTTTCATATATACAAAAATATATAGAAGAAAAATAACAATAAGAATGACACATATGAATATTAACACCAAAGTAGAACAATCAACTCTCAATTCATAATATGGAATATCGACCTTTTAAATTTAATCAATTTGTGTTTATTGATATAAAGTTATGAAGACGAGAGTACCAACAGAGTCATCCATGCTTGGCTATCACAGTATGACCACAGTGCACGTCCATGCCGTCAGTCCGTCGTCATCGTACGTGCCGCTATTGGCTCTCCACTACGTTACTTTTCTTTAGGGACTCCGCACATATACTGAATTTGATATGTTTATTTTTCTTATCAAGATACAGTATTAGTTTGCTACGCTTGCAAAAAATTAGATTTATTTTACAATAAATAAGAAAGACATATTAGCTTGCCAGGGTTGTAATACCAGGCAACACGCAAGCATGTCAACTGATCGCCAATCTTCTTTTTTCTTTCTTTTATAAGTTATGTACTGATGTGCTCCTCTTCGAGAAGTCCTTTACGACGCCTTCACACCAGTTAGGCAAACCGGCGCCTGCAGCGCTCCTTCCCGTTGGTCGGTCCATATAAAATGTCTTGGTCCTTCAAAATAGAAAAAAGTACATAAAATTTAAAAAAATGAGATATGCAATAAAAATCAATGATTAAAAAAAAGTTCACCGATTTTTGAAATATGTTTATGTATTTTCAAAAAGTTCATAGAATTCGAAAAACAAAATCATTTATTTTCAAAAAAGTTCATTGATTTTTAAAAACAGTTCATTGATTTTGAAAAAAGTTCACTAATTTTAAATTAAGTTCTTCGATTTTCAAAAAAGTTTACCTATTTCAAAAAAATCATCAATTTTCAAAAACGTTCACCGATTTTCAAAAAAAGTTCATCGAATTGGAAAAAGGTTCACATCTAAAACACAGTTCGGATCTCTAAATGGGCCGGCCCTTAGCGGAGCGCTGCACACGCCAGTTAGCAAAATTTGCCTTTAACCGGCGCCTGTGGTGCTAAATAGGGTTTGCCCTCCTCTCCCTCCTCTAGCTTGGTGTGGCCCTCCATCATTTTCTCTTACACATAACCCACCACTACTTCTTTTAGGGAAAGCCCGCCACCACTTAACGACATGATTTCGCTAAAGGAAACAAAGGCCCAAAGCCCATTTAGCTAAAAGAAATACCGCTTCGGCTTTCTTCTTCCCGGAGCCATACCGCAGCTACTCTGTAACTGCTCTAATGGCGTCTCCACAGATTGGGGGTGGGGCCCTCACACGTACCTGAGTTGGGGGCCCCTCTAGTTCCGGGGGCCCCGGGCAGCCACCCCTCCCGCTCCCCTCACAGTTGGGCCTGTAAATAACCAAATCATTGTGGCGATTTTTTTAACACAGAACAATCAAGGCCCCTTACATACACGAGCATATATTCATTCATGTAAACACACACTCTATTCCTGTGAGCATCTTCGAGAGACTGAGACGACATAGGATCTCCTTCTCCTGCAACGGCACCAAAGGAATGCTGATAGCACTCCCCGACAATGAAACTGGAAGAATGTTGTTGATGGTCCACCAGCGCGTGGGTTCGCAGCAGTTTTCAAGGATAGAGTATTCGACCCAATTTTTTGGTTTGCACGTCGGGAGGTGAGAGTATACTCTCAAGTATTAGCAGCTGAATTTGTGAGATTCAACCACACCTGAAAGACTAGTATCTGCAAGCACAGTAGTAACAGCAAAGTAATATGATAACAACGGTGTCAGAAACGATCTGTTGACGGCAGACTATTCCTAACGATTGTATCAATGCCGCCTTCGTTGTCGCGTCGACGAAAGTTGTCAATTCCCGTCTACGGTAGGTGAACCAACAGTGTAGCAGGTAGTAGCAGTGTAACGAGCAATAGCAGTGGCAAGGAACAACAGTAGTGACAGCAGTAGCACGTAGCAACAGTAGTAGCAGCAGCAGAGCAAAACAAGTAACAACAGTAGCAACAGTAGTAGCAGCAGCAGCAGAGCAAGACAAGTAACAGCAGTAGTAGCACAAACTCGTAGGCAATGGGTCGGTGATTTGTTTGGATGATATTCATCATGCAACGGCTATAACACGGAGAGATATGTGGCTAGCTCCCAGTCGTCAATGTGATGTAGGCATGCATTCCGTCTGTCGTCATACGTGCTTAGGGAAAAGAACTTGCATGACATCTATTGTCCATCCCTCCCGTGGCAGCGGGGTCCAAAAGGAAACTACGGGATATTAAGGTTCTCCTTTTAATAAAGAACCGGACCAACGCATTAGCACTTGGTGAACACATGAAGTCCTCAAACTATGGTCATCACCGGGAGTGGTGCCGGTTATTGTCACTCCGGTGTTGACGGATCATAACACATAGTAGGTAACTACAACTTGCAAGATCGGATCTAAAACATACATATATTGGTGACAACATAATACTTTCAGATCTGAAATCATGGCACTCGGGCCCTAGTGACAAGCATTAAGCATGGCAAAGTAGTAGCAACATCAAATCTCAGAACATAGTGGATACTAGGGATCAATCCCCATCAAAACTAACTCGATTACATGATAGATCTCATCCTACTCATCACCGCCCAGCGAGCCTACGAATAGATTACTCACGAACGACGAAGAGCTTCATGGAATTGGAGAGGGAAGAAGGTTGATGATGACGATGGCAACCAATTCCCCTCTCCGGAGCCCAAGACGGACTCCAGATCTGCCCTCCGGATGAAGAACAGGAGGTGGCGGTGCCTCCGTATCGAAAACGCGACGAAAACTTCTCTTTTTTATTTTTTCTGGGACGAAAGACAACTTATAGAGCTGGAGTTGGGGGCGACAGGTGCTTGTGGGCCCCACAAGCCTGCCCACCGCCACCAAGGGGTGGTGGCGGAGCAGGGGCTTGTGGCCCACTGGCCCACCCCTTGAGGTGGAACTTGGCGCAGATATTTTTGATATTTTCCAAAACTGCTCCCCGTAAATTTTTACCAAGGCAATTCTGCTGAAAACAGCGTCAGTCCAGGTTAGTTCCATTCAAATCATGCAAATTATATTCCAAAACAAGGGCAAAAGAGTTTGGAAAAGTAGATACGTTGGAGACGTATCAACTCCCCCAAGCTTAAAACCTTGCTTGTCCTCAAGCAACTCAGTTGACAAACTGAGAGAGAAAGAAAAACTTTGACAAACTCTGTTTGATCTTGTTGTCGCAACTATGTCTAACTCATAACCAGAATTTTAACAAGATCACAAGTTAACCACGTAAGCAAATGACACAAAGGTCTTACGGTAAACTAATATCAATGGCATAATTAGCTAACGAGCAAATAATAATGAGTTTCAAATACCAACACTTCAATCAAAGCAAGCATGAAGCAATATGAATAGGTGGTATCTCGCTAGCTCTTTCTGATACCGCAAAACATAAATGCAGAGCACTTTCAAAGATCAAGGGCTGACTAAACATTGCAATTCATAGCAACGAAGATCCAGTCATAGTCATACTCAATATCAATCAAAAGCAAAGCATAAAAATGACAGAGGTGCTCTCTAATTGGTGCTTATATAAGAGGAGGATGACTCGACAGGAAAATAAATAGACAGGCCCTTCGCAGAGGGAAGCATTGATTTGCAGAGGTGCCAGAGCTCAAGCTTTGAAAACAGAGATAATAATTTTGGGTGGCATGCTTTCATTGTCAACGCAATGACCAAGAGTTCTCAATATCTTCCATGCTACTCATGCTATAGGCGGTTCCCAAACAGAAAAGTAAAGTTTTAACTCCCCCACCACTAATCAATCGCACTCCACGGCTAGCCGAATCCTCGGGTACCGTCCATACTAACATCAATCCGGGGGGAGTCTTGTTTTACAGTTATGTTTTCGATTTAAGCATGGAACTGGGCATCCCAAATACCGGCCCCTTTCTCGTGAAGGACTGTGAATAAACACATGTCGAGGATAACACTCCTAGCATGGAAGATACCAATAGCCCTCTGTCACCACATGAGCGGTTCGAGCATGCAAAACAGATTTATTTCTTGAAGGTTTAGAGAATGGCACATGCAAATTTACTTGGAACGGCAGGTAGATACCGCAAATAGGTAGGTATGGTGGACTCTCATGGAAAAACTTTTGGGTTTATGGAAGTGGATGCACAAGCAGTATTCCCGCTTAGTACAAGTGAAGGCTTGCAAAAGACTGGGAAGCGACCAACTAGAGAGCGACAATAGTCATCAAGATGCAATGAGTTTGACTAACATTAAAGGCAAGCATGAACAGGATATAAATCACCATGAACACGAACATCATAGAGGCTATGTTGATTTTGTTTCAACTACATGCATGAACATGCGCCAAGTCAAGCCACTTGAAACATTCAAAGGAGAATACCATCCTATCATACTACATCATAGTCATCTCAAAATCTATGTTGGCAATCAAGACAAACCATTATAAGCTCTCAGCTAAATAAGCATGACATCATAAACTATGATCTCTAAGTTGTCATTGCAAACATGGTTCTCTCACAACAAAGCTAAATCTGGGTCGACAAGCTAGTCATATTTACAAAAACAAAATAGATAGAGTTCATACCAGCTTTTTAGTCTCACTCACTTCATCATATATCATTATTGTTGCCTTTCATTTGCACGATCGAACGATGAAAACGATAATAAGCGTATTGGACTAAGCTGAATCTGCAGGCAAACACAAAGGAGAAGACAAAATAATATGGCTCTTTGAAAGCTAAACAGCTAAGCATGTAAGAACCAATAAGCATTGTAACCAATATCTTCTAACTTGACACAAAGGAAAAGAAAACTATTTACACGGGAAAGCTCCCAACAAGCAATAGAAGAAAGAAAAATATTTTTGGGTTTTCTCAAAAGGACACAAAACAAAAAGAATCTAGCATGGATAATACAGTGGCAAAGTGTAAACACCGGCTAACAAAGTGAAAGCATAAGCATGAATGTAAAGTCGGTGAGAACACGTACTCCCCCAAGCTTAGGCTTTTGGCCTAGCTTGGTCTACTCCCATGGTGGGTCCTAGCGATACCCAAAGTCATAATGGGTATTATACGGGAGTGCTCCAGCCGCTGTCTGAATTTGTGCCTCATGAGGTCGAGCAGCAGTCGCCTCCCTCTCATACTCCTCTTCCTCTCCTATGGTTATGTAGTATCTTTGTTTAACCTGAAAGTCAAAGAAAGCAGGAGCAGGAAGGGTAATATGGAAAACACGCTGCCGGTTAAATATCAAGCGGTATAGGAGGGATCCATGATCTCTCTCAAGGAACTGGTAGCGTGTTAGAGCGATACGATCAAGGTAGGCTGTACGGAGAGGAGGGTCTTCTGGACGGATGGATACTCCAAGAAAATTTGCTAAGCGTGTAGCATAAACTCCACCAAAGAAATCCCCCTCACTGGCATTTTTATCCAGCCTCCTTGCTATAATAGCTCCCATATTAAAGCTCATATCACCTGTTAGTGCGCTCTTAAGGATACTAAGGTCGGAAGCGCATAGGTGACAATGTGCACCCTTGCCGTTAATGCACCTACCTATGAAGAGGGCAAGGTAGTGCAAGGCAGGGAAATGGATGCTTCCTATGGTGGCTTGCGTGATATCTCTGGTTTCTCCAACAGTTATACTGGAGACAAAGTCTCTGACCGAAGACTTAGGAGGATCATTCACACTATCCCCATCGGGTATCTTGCAAATCCTATTGAAATCCTCCAGACCCATGGTATAGGATTTATCGTACATATCAAACAGTATGGATGATTCACGGCCAACTAAAAACTTAAATCTACGCATGAAAGAGGCAGTGAGCATAGCATACTGGTCACATTTATCTGAGAGGAATTCTTCTAACCCGGCATTGCGGACAAGTGCATCAAACTCATCCTTGAAGCCTGCTTCGATCATGAACTCATCGGAAGGCCATTCACATGGTTACACCGGTGCGTCCCTTAGTTGAAAAGGTTCGGGCTCCCGAAAAGAGAGACGGGGACCCTTCTTACTTGAGGAACCACCATGAAACTTCCTCCTGAACATAATTTCCTTTTGCTGAAATTTTTGAAGTTCAAGAGAAAAGTGAATGAGGACCAACCATACCTTGTAGCAACTACTCCTACTAGTGCCTAGAGACCGTATCACGCGCTAAAACTACTTGGGACCAATTAAAATCAACTTTTCTATCTCAAGAACAGGGTCACCAAGGTAGCAAGAATTCGCGAAGGATAAAGCACTAGAGGAAAAACTAATTGGCCCAATGGAGGAGTCACTTACCAAGGAGCAATTTCCCCAAAACAGTTCGGAGAATGGTGCTTTGAGCAAGGAGATCAAAAATCACACCCAAATGAGCAAGAACACGGGTATGAGCTGTGAAACAATTTTTTATGGAGGTGGAAGAAGAGGCTGGGAGCTGGAATCAGTGGAGGGGATGCATGTGGGCCCCACAAGCTTGCACCCTGCCATGAGGGGGGTAGGTGGCGGTGGGGGGGCTTGTGGCCCACTGGTCAGGGCCCTGACCAGCTCTCAGGCCCAGAAATTTTCAAAAATTCCAGAACAAATCATACTAAATTTTCACGACCAACGGAGAACTTTTATTTTTGAGGTATTTTTCTCCGGGACGCTAGAACAGAAAACAGGAAAAGCTAAACTAATTCTATCATTTTCTTCTAAGCAACAGAAAATGAAGACTCAAAACAAAGGTATGTGACTCTCTGATTCATCCGTTTCATGGTCATCGGAAGAAATTCGTCAATGCGGTTGATCAAGTCCTTATGACAAAACCTTCTCAAATCGCAAGAGAGAATGGAGAATTTTTGAATAGCCGCTAAGTCACCTCAATGGGGATATGAATCTCCCCAACAAGCAAATCATACTTCATCTTGACACGAGGAATAGGGCTTCAAAGCTCCCAATAAGAATCGATGAAGTCTTTTCGATAGCATTGATGCAATGTACTGGATATCGTTTCTTCGGAAAGTGCACTGTGTGCTCATTACCGTTGACATGGAAAGTGACATTGCCTTTGTTGCAATTTATAACACCCCCTGCGGTGTTTAAAAAGGGTCATCTGAGGATGATAGCCATGGCATCGTCCTTGGGAATATCCAAGATAACAAAGTCTGTTAAGATAGTGGTATTAGCAACCACAACAGGCACATCCTCGCAAACGCCAGTAGGGAAAGCAGTTGATTTGTCGGCCATTTGCACAGAAATTTAGTGGGTGTCAACTTATCCAATTCAAGTCTACGATAAAGAGAGAGAGGCATAACACTAACACCGGCTCCAAGGTCACATAAGGCAGTTCTTATGTAGTTTCCTTTAATAGAGCAAGGTATAGTGGGCACTCCGGGATCACCAAGTTTCTTAGGAGTTCCACCTTTGAAAGTGTAATTGGCAAGCATGGTGGAGATCTCAAGATCTGGTATCTTTCGTTTATTAGTCACGATATCTTTCATGTACTTGGCATACGGAGACATCTTGAGCATATCAGTTAACCGCATGTGCAGAAAGACGGGTCTTATCATCTCAACGAAGCGCTCAAAATCCTCATCATCCTTTTTCTTGGATGGCTTAGGAGGAAAGGGCATAGGTCTCTGAACCCATGGCTCTCTTTCTTTACCATGCTTCCTAGCAGTAAAGTCATTCTTGTCGTATCTCTTAGGTTGTGGATTATCAGGATTAACCGTAGGTTCAATCTCCACATCCTCATCATGGCTAGGTTGAGAATTATTACGAACATCACTGTCCACATTGTCACCAGGTTCATGTTCATCACCTGATTGTGTTTCCGCATCAGACGCAGAAATATCATTAGGTTCTTCAGGTGTGATAGTATTTGGTGAACTGGTGTGCAGGTTTCTATCATCCTTCTTCTTCTCCTTAGGATGACTAGGTGTATCAGCATTGATTCCTTGAGAATCTTGATCGATTCTCTTAGGATGATCTTCAGGATACAAAGGTTCCTGAGTCATTTTGCCTCCTCTAGTAATGACTCTAACAGAGTTGTCATTTAATTCATTGAGCAGGTCATTCTGAGCTTTAAGTACTTGTTCTACCTGACTAGTAATATAAGAGGCATGTTTACTCAGAAGCTTTAGAGCATTGAAATTTCTGTCTACAGAAGCACTTAAATGGCTAAGCATACAAGTACTTTGTTCCAAATGTCTGCTAACATAATCATTGAAACTCTGTTGCTTGGCAACAAAGTTGTCAAATTCATCAAAGCATAGGCTAGCAGGTTTATCAAAAGGAGTATCACTCTCGTCAAACCTACGCAGAGAATTCACTTCTACTTCCTGTATCGGGTTATCGAGACCATGGGTCTCTTCGATAGGTGGTAGATTTTTGACATCTTCAGATCTAATGCCTTTCTCTTGCATATATTTCTTGGCTTCTTGCATATCTTCGGGACTGAGGAATAGAATACCTCTCTTCTTAGGAGTTGGCTTAGGAGGTGGTTCGGGAATAGTCCAAGCATTATCGTTGATCAAGAGGTTATTCAGTAGAGTCTCAGTTTGTTCTACAGTTTGTTCCCTAAAAACACAACCGGCACAACTATCTAGGTGGTCTCTAGAGGCATCGGTAAGTCCGTTATAGAGGATATCAAGTATCTCGTTCTTCTTCAGAGGGTGATCAGGCAAAGCATTATGTAGCTGGACGAACCTCCCCCAAGCTTGTGGAAGACTCTCTTCTTGGAGTTGAGCAAAGTTGTATATTTCCTGCAAGGCAGCTCTCTTCTTATGGGCAGGGAAATATTTCTCACAAAAGTAATAGACCATCTCCTGGGGACTATGCACACATCCAGGAGCAAGAGAGGGGCACCAGACTTTAGCATCATCCTTTAGAGAGAAAGGAAACGGCTTAAGGATATAGTAGTGGCGGATCTTCTCCTCATTAGTGAAAAGGTTCGCTATTTCGGATAGTTTGGCAAGATGGGCTATGACCGTCTTAGACTCATAACTGTGAAAAGGATCAGATTCGACTAGAGAGATTATCGCAGGGTCGAGAGAGCATTCATAATCCTTATTGATGACAAAGATAGGCGAAGTGGCAAACTTCAGATCATTTTTCATCCTCACTTCCCGAGATTTTTCTTTCCACTCGAGAATTAATTTCTCAGCGTCATAGGCATCCTTACACGCAAGAAAATCCTCAGCTATCTCTCCCTCCATAACGTAACCCTCAGGTATATCAGGCAGTTCATATCTAGGAGAGCTAGATGTAGCAGGAGCAAAAGCAGGTTCTATCTCAATAGTATCGGCAGTTTCAGAAGCATTACGAGCATTGGCAGTAACTCTAGCAATATGAGCATCAAGGAACACTCCTAGTGGAACATCAGGCAAAGGAGCATCTCTAGCAGTATCAAGCATAGCATCATCAGGAAAAATGGCATCTCTAGCATCATCAGGCAAAGCAGTATCAAGCATAGCATCTCTAGCAGTATCAGGCATAGCATCTCTAGCAGTATCAGGCATAGTATCAAGCTTGGCATCTCTAGCAAGTAGTATCACAAGCATCATCAAGCACAGGAGACATATCAAGATTTCTAACAGGAGGTGAAGTCGCAAACTTACTCATAACTGAAGGTGAATCAAGTGCAGAGCTAGATGGCAATTCCTTACCTTCCCTCGTAGTTGAGGGAAAGACTTTGGTCTTTGGATCCTTCAGATTCTTCATAGTGATCAGCAGATATAAATCCCAAGTGACTCAGAGAATATAGCAATACCTCCCCGACAACGGTGCCAGAAAAATGCTAACATCAGTTGTGCTTCCCTGGCAATGGCTCCAGAAAAGGGTTGATCCTGCAATCTCTGGCGTTAGCTAGACGAATGCTTATGACAACAAACCTTCTCCTGCAACGGCACCAAAAGAATGCTGATAGCACTCCCCGGCAATGAAACTGGAAGAATGTTGTTGATGGCCCACCAGCGCGTGGGTTCGCAGCAGTTTTTGAGGGTAGAGTATTCGATCCAATTTGTTGGTTTGCACGTCGGAAGGTGAGAGTATACTCTCAAGTATTAGCAGCTGAATTTGTCAGATTCAACCACACCTGAAAGATTAGTATCTGCAAGCACAGTAGTAACAGCAAAGTAATATGATAACAACGGTGTCAGAAACGATCTGTTGATGGCAGACTATTCCTAACGATTGTACCAATGGCGCCTTCGTTGCCGCGTCGACGGAAGTTGTCAATTCCCGTCTACGGTAGGTGAACCAACAGTGTAGCAGGTAGTAGCTGTGTAACGAGCAATAGCAGTGGCAAGGAACAGCAGTAGCAAGTAGCAACAGTAGTAGCAGCAGCAGAGCAAAACAAGAAACAGCAGTAGCAACAGTAGTAGCAGCAGCAGAGCAAAACAAGTAACAGCAGTAGCAACAGTAGTAGCAACAGCAGCAGAGCAAGACAAGTAACAGCAGTAGTAGGACAAAGTCGTAGGCAATGGGTCGGTGATTTGTTTGGATGATATTCATCATGTAACAGCTATAACACAGAGAGATATGTGGCTAGCTCCCATTCGTCAATGTGATGTAGGCATGCATTCCGTGTGTCGTCATACGTGCTTAGGGAAAAGATATTGCATGACATCCATTGTCCATCCCTCCCGTGGCAGCGGGGTCCAAAAGGAAACTACGGGATATTAAGGTTCTCCTTTTAATAAAGAACCGGACCAACGCATTAGCACTTGGTGAACACATGAACTCCTCAAACTATGGTCATCACTGGGAGTGGTTCCGGTTATTGTCACTTTGGAGTTGCCGGATCATAACACATAGTAGGTAACTACAACTTGCAAGATCGGATCTAAAACATACATATATTGGTGACAACATAATAATTTCAGATCTGAAATCATGGCACTCGGGCCCTAGTGACAAGCATTAAGCATGGCAAAGTAGTAGAAACATCAAATCTCAGAACATAGTGGATACTAGGGATCAATCCCCATCAAAACTAACTCGATTACATGATAGATCTCATCCTACTCATCACCGCCCAGCGAGCCTACGAATAGATTACTCACGAACGACGAAGAGCTTCATGGAATTGGAGAGGGAAGAAGGTTGATGATGACGATGGCGACGATTTCCCCTCTCCGGAGCCCAAGACGGACTCCAGATCTGCCCTCCAGATGAAGAACAGGAGGTGGCGGCGCCTCCGTATCGAAAACGCGACGAAACCTTCTCTTTTTTATTTTTTCCGGGACGAAAGACAACTTATAGAGCTGGAGTTGGGGGCGGCAGGTGCCTGTGGGCCCCACAAGCCTGCCCACCGCCACCAGGGGGTGGTGGCGGAGCAAGGGCTTGTGGCCCACTGGCCCACCCCCTGAGGTGGAACTTGGCATAGATATTTTTGATATTTTCCAAAACTGCTCCCCGTAAATTTTCAAGACGTTTGGAGAACTTTGATTTCTGCACAAAAATAACACCAAGGCAATTCTGCTGAAAACAACGTCAGTCCAGGTTAGTTCCATTCAAATCATGCAAATTATAGTCCAAAACAAGGGCAAAAGAGTTTGGAAAAGTAGATATGTTGGAGACGTATCACCAGCTGACGGCATAGCCCGGTGTTATCCCCCCGTGCACACGACCTAACTGCCCTATCCTCTTCTCTCTCACGTCTCTCCCTACTCTCCCGACCCACCGTCGTCGTCGACCCACGCCCGCCCCGCGCCAGCCCCTACTCGTCGGCGCCGCCCCGCGCCAATCCCACCCCGACCACCCGCCGTCGCCCCGCACCGCCCCGCGCCGCCCCGCCTCTGCCCCGCGCTGCCCACCCTGACCCGCCCCGCCTCTGCCCCGCGCCAGCCCCGCACCAGGCCCACCCCGACCACCCCACGCCAGCCCCGCGCCAGCCCTGCCCCGACTCGCCGGTGAGCTCCTCCTCCCCTTTTTTCTCTATTTTTAGTTTATTTTTCTATGTTAGTTAGATCTATTAGTAGTAGATTTTTTGTTAAATTTAGTTAGCAATTACTTAGTGGTAGATTTTTAGTTAAATTTAGTTAGCAATTAGAAGGAATTTAAGAGAAGAAGAAGAAGAAGAAGAAGAAGAAGAAGAAAAGGAAAAAGAGAAAGAAGAAGGGGGGGAATTATTTAGTTAGCAATTATTTAATTACCGCGAGCAGAAAAAGAGAAAAAAGAAGAAGAAAAGGTAAAAGAGAAAGAAGAAGGGGGAGAAAAGTTAAATTTAGTTAGCAATTATTTAGTTAGATAATATTTAATTTCCGCGAGTGCCTATTTGTGTTGATTGAGTGCATTTAAATGTGCAGTAGATTCTCCGCGAGGGTTTGGTTTTCGACGACCTCCCCTGCATTCGAAAGTGAGCACATTTTTTAACTCCTCCTCCACCCCCTTTATTTTGCTCTGTTCCGACCTTCGTGCTGATGACACTATCTAGCTAGGTATTTTTAGTATTAAAATGCAAAGTTGTTGCGTAACCAATATGCGTCTCCTGTTCAAAAGGGTTCCTGTTATAAATATGCATGCATTTGCATATTTATAACGTTGATTCTTTCGAATTGTCCAACGTTATCCATGGACAGCCCGAGTATGTGTAGATTGGGTCGTTTCCACGCTTTGCTCCGGATCCCATGCAGAGTTTCGACAACTCCTCCTTGTTGTTCTCTAGGTACACATCCTCTTGGTTAGTTGCCGAGACGTGTATGAGGAGAACAGCGGGGAGGTGCTGCCGAAATTTTGCGTTGGATCAGGAACAGAGCATGGGGAAATGACCCAATCTACACATACTCGGGTGGGATTAGGACCCATCTTTACCTAGTAGCTGGTAGGTGTGCATGCCATGCATCCCAATGTATTAACCATGATTAAAAAATGGCCATAATTAATTTAACATACTTGATGAACTGATAATTTATATTGTTTATATGTGGATACTATATAGCTAGCTTGCGAGAATGACTGATCGTGAATGGATGTACACCGGTCACCATAGTCAGAGAGAGATGACCGATGAATGGTTGAGCAAAACCTATGAATTCGTGGAAACGGCATTTTCTAAAGGCCAACTAAAAACATGGTGCCCCTGCACTAAGTGCAAGAATTATTCGCGACAGACAAAGGATGTAATGGCTAAACACCTGCAGATGTGTGGTTTTACTCCCGGCTATACCTTGTGGACATTTCATGGTGAGTCGTCCCAACGTAACAGAGACGAGGTGTTGCGTCGGCGCACCGATGATTATGGTACAGGGATTGAAGACATGGTGAATGATATTGATAATGCCCGGAACAAGGACGGAGAGATGGAGGAATCCGCGAAAGCCTTCTATGCCATGTTGGAGTCTTCAAAACGTCCTCCTCACGAGCACACTAAGATTTCTCAGCTAGATGCCATCACACAAGTAATGGCTCTGAAAGCCCAATTCAACATTGGAAGAGACCTGTTTGACTCAGTGATGACCCTATTTGGGCGCTTTCTACCCGAAGGTCATATTATGCCTTCAAACCTATATGAGTCAGACGAAATCCTTAGTGCACTCAAGATGCCGTATGAGCAGATACATGCTTGTGAGAAAGGATGTGCCTTATTTAGGAAAGAGTATGCGGACGAAACATATTGTCCATTTTGCAAGTCCTCCAGATATGTTGAGGTAGAAAACGGTGAAGGTGAGAAGAAGCAGAGCAAAATCCCCGTGAGTGTCCTACGGTATCTGCCGATCCTACCAAGACTTCAACGACTTTACATGCTCGAAGAAACAACAAAATAGATGACATGGCACAAACATGGAATTAGGAAATAATTAGATGAACACGGAGTTCCGATGTTGGTACACCCTTCAGATGGTGACGCATGGAAGGCATACGATAGTATACATAAGGAAAAAGCTAAAGAACCAAGGAATTGTCGAATCGCCATCAGCCTCGATGGGTTCAATCCTTTTGGTATGACGGCTACCCAATATAGTTGCTGGCCTGTATTTGTCATTCCCCTCAATCTTCCACCATCATCCATTATGCAAAGAAAGCACATATTTCTGACGTTGATAGTTTTAGGGCCAAACTACTCGGGGAAGAATATGAGTGTGTACATGCAACCGTTGATGGATGACTTGAAAGAAGCTTGGGTGAATGGGGTCAACACATACGACGCAGCTAAGAAAGAGAACTTTCAAATGTATGTTTGGTACCAATACTCGTTGGATGATCTGCCGGCACTTGCGCTTTTCGTTGCCTGGTGTGTGCATGGAAGGTTCCCATGCCCACAATGCAAGGCAGCTCTTAAGTTTCATTGGTTGCCGGCGGGTGGGAAGTATTCCTGCTTTGACTTGCATAGACAGTTATTGCCTATGGACCATCCATTCAGAAAAGACAAGAAGAATTTCATGAAAGGTAAAGTTGTCAAACACTCGGCACCACCTACGTTGACGGGGGCACAAATTAATGAACAGTCAAAATCTATGGAGCCTGATCCAAACCGTCTAGGGTATATCTTGGGTTATAATGAGGAACACGCCTGGACCCACAGGCCATGCATCTCAGATCTCCCCTACTTCGAAGACCTCTTATTGCCACACAACATTGACATGATGCACACTCAAAAGAATATCGCCGAGGCCCTTCTTGGCACATTTTAGGCACTGATAAGGGCAAAGATAATACAAAGGCTAGAGTTTACCAGGAGACTCTGTGTGATAGGCCATCACTAAACATGCGAGAACCGAAAGGAAGAAAAAATTGGTCCAAACCACGTGCCTGGTACAATCTTGAGAAGGGAGCAATAAGGGAAATCCTCTTGTGGGTGCAAAAAAAGTTGTTGTTCCCCGATGGGTATGCTGCGAATCTAGCGAGGGGAGCGAGCATTGAAAAAATGGAATTTTTGGGGCTCAAGAGTCATGATTGGCACATATGGCTTGAGCGGATAATGCTGGTGATGTTGCGCGGCTATATCCCCGAGGCTAAATGGCTAGTATTGGCCGACTTGAGCTATTTCATCCACGTTCTTTGTGCTAAAGAGTTGTCGAGTGCCGTGACAGATGACATGGAAGAGTTGGCGCCTGAGTTGCTCTAGAAGTTAGAGAAGATTTTTCCACCGGGCTTCTTTAATCCGATGCAACACATGATTTTGCATCTCCCAACCGAGGAAAGATTGGGTGGCCCTGTGCAAAATCGTTGGTGCTAAGCAACTGAAAGAATGCAGAAGACACTTCGAGGAAAATGTAAAAACAAATATAGAATTGAAGCATCGATGGCCGAGGCGTTCATTACCGAGGAGGCGGCAAACTTCGTAACAACACACTATGATGTCACTATGAACAACTTGCATAATCCAAAGCCTCGGTACAATGTGGGCGACCCCAAATGACGTGAATCCAATCTCAGCCTCTTCAAAGGGAAGCTCGCACCTTCTGGTGTGGGAAAACCAAAGTTGTTGTGCGTCGAGGAGTGGCGCACACTAACGATGTATATATTGAACAACTTAACAGAAGTTCGGCCATACATCGAGTAAGTGCTCTGTACATTGTTTCGCAACTTTTAACAAGTTTTGTGTCTAACAACTATTATTAATTGATACAATTGATACGTTGAACAATTCTCGAATGGTGTTGCAATCGAAAAAGAATCCATTCTCGAGTATGAACTTCTTGAAAAGACAGGAGGCGGTTATCCCGGTTTCATCTCTTGGTTCAAAAAAATGGTACCTCCCTTATATATAATAGGTGATTTCCTTTGTTGCTATTACTCATGAGTAACACACCAAATTCTATCTTTTCTTAACTTCTAGGCTAATTCAGATGAGCAAGTCGATGATGAATTGAGGCAAATAGCTAATGGTTTTGACTTTAAGGTTCGTACATTTTAGAAGTACGACATCAACGGGTATCGCTTTCGTACTGCTACCAAAGAGCTTTCAATGCCCGGTTGAAAAACAAACAATTCCGGTGTCTCTGCTATAGGCGAGGGAGGTGTCGAGTATTATGGAAGACTTGAAGAAGTCTACAAACTTCATTATTATGGTGAAAATCCTTCGAACGTTGATGTGTTCAAATGTCATTGGTTCGATCCTACTAAGACAAGACGGACTCATGAACATCTTGGGCTAGTCGAAATTCGACAAGAAAGGCAGTTAAGCGGTGCCGATGTCTATATTGTGGCTCAACAGGCCACCCAAGTTTTCTATCTGCCATACTATCGTCAAAGTGTTAAGAACCTGGAAGGTTCGTATGTCGTCTTCGATGTGCCGCCACATCTTAGACCACCTCCCCCAAATGAAGACGATTATGAACCTCAAATTTACCCAATAACATATGATGGAGAATTCTTCCAAGAATCATGTGGTGTGAGACGTCGTACCCGAAACTGCTCTACGTCCACCCTGAACACGGAGGAACAAGAATCACGTGATGATGAGGAAGAAGTGGAAGTAGAAGAGGTTACCAATGCGGATGAGATATCAATGCTTGATCGGTTACAAAAAGGCCTTCCACATGATGTCCCTGAACCCGATGACGATATCAGTCATGACGACACGTGTGATACTGATGATGATTTTGCTTCAATTGACCATGGAGAAGAGACAGATGATCCCGACTATTAGTACTTTGTATGCATCCAAACATCGTTGTTTAATTATTCAATTATTAATTTAATTATTCATGTATTTATTATTGTTTGTTTAATTATTGTCCTTCAGTTTGTACTAATTATTTAACTATTTATCGTTCCAGGTGGTGAGACATGGCAGGCGGGGATAAGTTGAGGATAGCACCTGGGCAGCTACGGAGAACTTTGTTGCAGAGCTTTGCCGAGGAGCCCCATGGGAGAGGCGGAGGAAAGAAGAGAGGCAGAAGACGTGATCGTGGGAGAGGGAGGCTGCCTCGTAGGAGCCAGTCGCCACCACCCTTGGCTACTTCTGTCTCAGCCACTTCACCCTTGCAGACGAGCGTGTCACCGGTGCGGGATCCTCCCATCCAGGAGCAGACACCGATGCAAGGGGGCTGAGGCGGAGGCAGAGGAGGAGGCTGAGGCGGAGGCTGAGGGGGCTGAGGCGGAGGCTGAGGGAGAGAGGCGGAGCCCGTCTACCAGCAAGTCGGTCTACCAATGTGGTATGACACGAGTTCCTGACCGATTGGAGTTGCAGCACACGGCGTTCATTGAGCCAGATGGCGAGAAGTAAGTTGATGTATATTCTATACCTTATATCATTATATTTCACCAAGTAGCTAATGTCTTTGCCTTATCATTATGTAGGGGGTGGGATTACCCGAAGAATACCCGGAATCCAAACTGCCTCCTTGGTGCTTTACTTAGGGAGAACTTCCCCGGGATAGTGCAGTTGCCCGGTGAGGGTATGGTTCCCGAGCCAGGACTCAAGTGGGAGCACTACCAAGCCGTGATATGTCTCCACCATATCTACTTTTCCAAACTCTTTTGCCCTTGTTTTGGACTATAATTTGCATGATTTGAATGGAACTAACCTAGACTGACGCTGTTTTCAGCAGAATTGCCTTGGTGTTATTTTTGTGCAGAAATCAAAGTTCTCCAAACGTCCTAAAAATTTACGGGGAGCAGTTTTGGAAAATATCAAAAATATCTGCGCCAAGTTCCACCTCAGGGGGTGGGCCACTGGGCCACAAGCCCCTGCTCCGCCACCACCACCCCTGGTGGCGGTGGGCAGGCTTGTGGGGCCCACAAGCACCTGCCGCCCCCAACTCCAGCTCTATAAGTTGTCTTTCGTCCCAGAAAAAATAAGAAGAGAAGTTTTCGTCGCGTTTTCGATACGGAGGCGCCGCCACCTCCTGTTCTTCATCTGGAGGGCAGATCTGGAGTCCGTCTTGTGCTCCGGAGAGGGGAAATTGTCGCCATCGTCATCATCAACCTTCTTCCCTCTCCAATTCCATGAAGCTCTTCGTCTTTCGTGAGTAATCTATTCGTAGGCTCGCTGGGTGGTGATCAATAGGATGAGATCTATCATGTAATCGAGTTAGTTTTGATGGGGATTGATCCCTAGTATCCACTATGTTCTGAGATTTGATGTTGCTACTACTTTGCCATGCTTAATGCTTGTCACTAGGGCCCGAGTGCCATGATTTCAGATCTGAAATTATTATGTTGCCACCAATATATGTGTGTTTTACATCCGATCTTGCAAGTTGTAGTTACCTACTATGTATTATGATACGGCAACCCCGGAGTGACAATAATCGGAACCACTCCCGGTGATGACCATAGGTTGAGGAGTTCATGTGTTCACCAAGTGCTAATGCGTTGGTCCAGTTCTTTATTAAAAGGAGAACCTTAATATCCTGTAGTTTCCTTTTGGCCCCGCTGCCACGGGAGGGGTGGACAATAGATGTCATGCAAGTTCTTTTCCCTAAGCACGTATGACGACACACGGAATGCATGCCTACATCACATTGACAAACGGGAGCTAGCCACATATCTCTCCGTGGTATAGCTGTTGCATGATGAATATCATCCAAACAAATCACCGACCCATTGCCTACGAGTTTGTCCTACTACTGTTGTTACTTGTCTTGCTCTGCTGCTGCTCCTGCTACTACTATTGCTACTGTTGTTACTTGTCTTGCTCTGCTGCTACTACTGTTGCTACTGTTGTTACTTGTTTTGCTCTGTTGCTGCTACTACTGTTGCTAACTGCTACTGCTGTCACTACTGTTGTTCCTTGCCACTGCTATTGCTCGTTACACTGCTACTACCTGCTACACTGTTGGTTCACCTACCATTGCCGGGAATTGACAACTTCCGTCGACGCGGCAATGAAGGCGCCATTGATACAATCGTTAGGAATAGTGTGTCGTCAACAGATCGTTTTTGACACTGTTGTTATCATATTACTTTGTTGTTACTAGTGTGCTTGCAGATACTAATCTTTCAGGTGTGGTTGAATTTGACAAATTCAGCGGCTAATACTTGAGAGTATACTCTCACCTCCCGACGTGCAAACCAACAAATTGGGTCGAATACACTACCCTCGAAAACTGTTGCGAACCCACGCGCTGGTGGGCCATCAACAACATTCTTCTAGTCTCATTGCCGGGGTGTGCTATCAGCATTCTTTTGGTGCTGTTGCGGGAGAAGGTTTGTTGTCATAAGCATTCGTCTAGCTAACGCCAGAGATTGCAGGATCAGCCCTTTTCTGGAGCCATTGCTAGGGAAGCACAGCTGACGTCAGCATTTTTCTGGCACCGTTGCCGGGGAGGTATTGCTATATTCTCTGAGTCACTTGGGATTTATATCTGCTGATCACTATGAAGAATCTGAAGGATCCGAAGAGCAAAGTCGTGCCCTCAACTACGAGGGGAGGTAAGGAATTGCCATCTAGCTCTACACTTGATTCACCTTCAGTTATGAGTAAGTTTGCGACTTCACCTCCTGCTAGAAATCTTGATATGTCGCCTGTGCTTGATGATGCTTGTGATACTACTGCTAGAGATGCTATGCTTGATACTATGCCTGATATTGCTAGAGATGCTATGCCTGATACTGCTAGAGATGCTATGCTTGATACTGCTTTGCCTGATGATGCTAGAGATACTATTTTTCCTGATGATGTTATGCTTGATACTGCTAGAGATGCTCCTTTGCCTGATGTTCCACTAGGAGTGCTCCTTGATGCTCATATTGCTAGAGTTACTGCCAATGCTCGTGATGCTTCTGAAATTGCCGATGCTATTGAGATAGAACCTGCTTTTGCTCCTGTTAGATCTAGCTCTCCTAGATATGAATTGCCTGATATACCTGAGGGTTATGTTATGGAGGGAGAGATAGCTGAGGATTTTCTTGCGTGTAAGGATGCCTATGACGCTGAGAAATTAATTCTCAAGTGGAAGGAAAAATCTCAGGAAGTGAGGATGAAAAATGATCCGAAGTTTGCCACTTCGCCTATCTTTGTCACCGATAAGGATTATGAATTCTCTGTCGACCCTGAGATAATCTCTCTAGTCGAATCTGATCCTTTTCACAGTTATGAGTCTGAGACGGTCATAGCCCATCTTGCCTAACTATCTGAAATAGCCAACCTTTTCACTAATGAGGAGAAGATCCGCCACTACTATATCCTTAAGTTGTTTCCTTTCTCTCTAAAGGATGATGCTAAAGCCTGGTTCACCTCTCTTGCTCCTGGATGTGTGCGTAGTCCCCAGGAGATGGTCTATTACTTCTGTGAGAAATACTTCCCTGCCCATAAGAAGCAAGCTGCCTTGCAGGAAATATACAACTTTGCTCAACTCCAAGAAGAGAGTCTTCCACAAGCTTGGGGGAGGCTCGTCCAGCTACAGAATACTTTGCCTGATCACCCTCTTAAGAAGAACGAGATACTTGATATCCTCTATAATGGACTTACCGATGCCTCTAGAGACCACCTAGATAGTTGTGCCGGTTGTGTTTTTAGGGAACGAACTATAGAACAAGTTGAGACTCTACTGAATAACCTCTTCATCAACGATAATGCTTGGACTATTCCCCAACCACCTCCTAAGCCAACTCCTAAGAAAAGAGGTATTCTATTCCTCAGTCCCGAAGATATGCAAGAAGCCAAGAAATCTATGCAAGAGAAAGGCATTAGATCTGAAGATGTACACAATCTACCACCTATCAAAGAGATCCATGGTCTCGATAACCCGATACAGGTAGTAGAAGTGAATTCTCTGCGTAGGTTTGACGAGAGTGATATTCCTTTTGATAAACCTGCTAGCCTATGCTTTGATACATTTGACAACTTTGTTGCCAAACAACAAAGTTTCAATGATTTTGTTAGCAGACATTTGGAACAAAGTACTCGTATGCTTAGCCATTTAAGTGCTTGTGTAGACAGAAATGTCAATGCTCTAAAGCTTGTTAGTAAAAATGCCTCTATGATTACTACTCAGGTGGAACAAGTACTTAAAGCTAAGAATGACCTGCTCAATGAATTAAATGACAACTCTGTTAGAGTCATTACTAGAGGAGGCAAGATGACTCAGGAACCTTTGTATCATGAAGGTCATCCTAAGAGAATTGATCAAGATTCTCAAGGAATCAATGCTGATACACCCAGTCATCCTAAGGAGAAAAAGAAGGATGATAGAAACCTGCATGCCAGTTCACCAAATACTGTCACACCTGAAGAACCTAATGATATTTCTGCGTCTGATGCAGAAACACAATCAGGTGATGAACATGAACCTGGTGACAATATGGACAGTGATGTTCGTAATAATGCTCAACCTAGCCATGATGAGGATGTGGAGATTGAACCTACAGTTAATCCTGATAATCCACAACCTAAGAGATACAACAAGAATGACTTTACTGCTAGGAAGCATGGTAAAGAAAGAGAGCCATGGGTTCAGAGACCTATGCCCTTTCCTCCTAAGCCATCCAAGAAAAAGGATGATGAGGATTTTGAGCGCTTCGTTGAGATGATAAGACCCGTCTTTCTGCAGATGTAGTTAACTGATATGCTCAAGATGTCTCCGTATGCCAAGTACATGAAAGATATCGTGACTAATAAACGGAAGATACCAGATCTTGAGATCTCCACCATGCTTGCCAATTACACTTTCAAAGGTGGAACTCCTAAGAAACTTGGTGATCCCGAGTGCCCACTATACCTTGCTCCATTAAAGGAAACTACGTAAGAACTGCCTTATGTGACCTTGGAGCCGGTGTTAGTGTTATGCCTCTCTCTCTTTATCGTAGACTTGAATTGGATAAATTGACACCCACTGAGATTTCTCTGCAAATGGCCGACAAATCAACTGCTTTCCCTATCGGCGTTTGCGAGGATGTGCCTGTTGTGGTTGCTAATACCACTATCTTAACAGACTTTGTTATCTTGGATATTCCCGAGGACGATGCCATGGCTATCATCCTCGGAAGACCCTTTTTAAACACCGCAGGGGCTCTTATAGATTGCAACAAAGGCAATGTCACTTTCCATGTCAACGGTAATGAGCACACAGTGCACTTTCCGAAGAAACGATATCCAGTACATTGCATCAATGCTATCGAAAAGACTTCATCGATTCTTATTGGGAGCTTTGAATGCCCTATTCCTCGTGTCAAGATGAAGTATGATTTGCTTGTTGGGGAGATTCATATCCCCATTGAGGTGACTTAGTGGCTATTCGAAAATTCTCCGTTCTCTCTTGCGATTCGAGGAGGTTTTGTCATAAGGACTTGATCAACCCCATTGACGAATTTCGTTCGATGACCATCAAACGGATGAATCACAGAGTCACATACCTCTGTTTTGAGTCTTCATTTTCTGTTGCTTAGAAGAAAAATGATAGAATTAGTTTAGCTTTTCCTGTTTTCTGTTCTAGCGTCCCGGAGAAAAATACCTCGAAAATAAAAGTTCTCCGATGGTCCTGAAAATTTAGTATGATTCTTTCTGGAATTTTTGAAAATTTTTGGGCCTGAGAGCTGGTCACGGGGCCTGACCAGTGGGCCACAAGCCCCCCCCCCCACCACCACCTACCACCCTGCTGGCGCGGTGCAAGCTTGTGGGGCCCACAGGCATCCCCTGCACTCATTCCAGCTCTCAGCCTCTTCTTCCACCTCCAGAAAAAAATTGTTTCGCAGCTCAAACCTGTGTTCTTGCTCATTTGGGTGTGATTTTCGATCTCCCTGCTCAAATGTGACAGCCCGATGCCGACGTTCCAAAAGATTCCCCTTTCCTTTCCGTTTCCGTCGTGTGGGTATTTTAATTTGTTGCTTCATCATCGCATCATGCGCATCATCAACATTGCATCGGCATCTCCGTTGCCGCCAGTTTTCAAAACTTGCATCCGTTCTTAGTTGCCGGTTCGCGTCGTTGTCCGTTCTGAGGCCGACCACACACGCACGCGCCCGCGGTATCGTCAAATCCCTGTTTTTTAAAAGTGTGCGTAAAACTTTCTCTGATCGGGGTGAAACTTGGCATGCGGTCGTAATTAGTTATAGCTAGGCCGCCTGTCGAATTTCGTCGCGATCGGAGTCCGTCTGGTACCCGAACGGTCGACCGTAACGGCACCGTATTCGGTCTACCGTCGGACGTCTGTCGGTGTTTTAAAATTCGTTGCCGCACCGCCCATTCTCCCTCTCGTCTCCGGATATCTACCCTACACGACCACTTACCCGTTCCCGCGTTCGTAATCGTCCGAATCCGACCGCACGGTTGGATCCGGAACTAAATTCCGGTTAACCTAGCCCCCCATTTTCTCTATAAATAGACCCCCGGGTATTTTAGACAGCCCCCTCTCCTCCTACCTCGGGATCCGCGCTACCTAACCCTAATTCCCCCACTCTCTCTCTCCCCCCACCAGCCCCAGCCTCCATGGGCCCGCCAAGCCCATCCGAGGCCCGCCCGGGCCCGGATCGCGCCGCCCCAGCCGAGCCTCTCCCTGCCCGAGGCTCCCGACTCCCGTCCATGGCAGCCCGAGCCTGAGGCAGCAGCCCGAGCCGCCGTGCCCCGCGTCCAGCACCGCCGGCCGCCTCCATGGCCGCTCCTCCGCCGTCGCCTTGCGCCCCAGCTCGCCGGAGAGCCCGAGCCGCCGCCTCCTCGTCACCGGAGGTTGCCCGCAGCCCGAAGCTTCGCCCGTCTCCACCAGTGTCGCGGATCTCGTCGAGGAACGCCACCCAGCTTCCTCCGCCGCCGAATCGCGCTGCCACCTCGGTTCCCCGGCCGCCTGCCTCCACCCCCACCGGCGCCTCGCCCCACTAGTTGTGCGTCGCCGCCCTGCCGCGGATCGGGAGGACAACGAGGCCAGCAGCGCTCGGTCGCCTCCCCCGCGTTGACCGACCGCGGCCCAGCGGGAGTCGAGCCGGCCCAGCTCGGCTTCCCCGCAACCGGCCCGCACCAGCACCATCCAGGCCGGCTGCCCCCTCTCTCCACGCCGGCCCAAGTGGCCGAGGTGAGAGCCCCCGCCCAAGCCTCTATTCCACGCCCATGCAGTGTTTAACTAAATTGCGTCCACCTGTTCGGCCCATTAGATATTTAGGTTGTTTTCGGAATTTAATTAAATTCCAGAAAATAGACGTATTTTAAAACGCGTGTAACTTTTAAACCGTACTTCGGTTCGCGACGTGTAGTATATGCTTTTGGTGTAGTTTTGCGTGTAGAATCCGATTGTAAAACTTGCATATTTGTTTGACGTGGTTTGTCGTGCCAAATGCATAGAGTAACGTGGTGTTCCAATAGGTTAGGCGCCCGTATTTATTTTTCGCGCGTGTCCGGTTTGCTCAAATGTCGTAGGTTAGATGTCCATGTTTTAGGAGCCCTCTTGCCATGTATTTTAGAGTAGACGTTGATATTTTTGTACGTAGGGATTTGCCGCTAGATTATTTTCCGTGTTTAGGACGTTCTCTCGCATTTACGTGTGGCAATATTTTTGTTGCGCAACCCCACATATTTTATATGTTTTTGGGGTAGAAAAATCCATAGGATTTTTCTGTGCAATTAGTTTTAGCTTTTGAGCAAGTTAGTTCCTGCGATATTTTGCCATGATTCCCTTTTGTTTATTTCGTAGGATTTATTCCGTGCTTTGTTTGATTAAGTTGTCAACTAGGGAGTTGTTCTTTGATGTTTACTCTAGCCCCTGGTATTTTTGGTTGCAATAGAAATGCATGTTTAGGTGTGGTTTGCTTGCTCTCAAGTTGCTAGAAATAGTGCTGATTTGGAGATGCTGAAATATTTCTAAGTCTGAGATCTGTTATATTTTGTTGTTGTCTTGTCTTGCTTGTATCTTGTGATCTGTAGCTCTTTTGAGGTTGGTCCAATGGAGTTAGTTGTAGCCCTTGTGTTTCTCTAGCATATTGTGAATTTTCATGCCATTTGGAGTCCTGTAGCTATTGGTTTTGCTGCTGTCAATATGGCTTCAGGTCGAAAACTGCACTTTCATGAGGTGTAATTTTCACTAAGTCTGAAATAGTGTGTCAGATGCCATTTTGTGTCTTCTTTTCCTAGTGTTCCTTGCTGCCATGCTAGTTGTAGTTAGTTGTTTGTTGTAGTGCTTCTTACCCTCTTTCATGTCATGCCTTGGTTGATTATATTTGAGTTGGGTAGCTCGTAGTTGTGGGGTGTAGAAAATGCTATGTGGCTGATTTTGGCAGTTTGTAGTGATTTCTCTTTTTGCTTGTAGCTTTTGATCCGTAGCTCCGATTTGATCGTGTCCTACATGAAACTTGCTTAGAATCTCACGTAGTTTCATTTTCTCTTGTTGGTTGTATGTTTTGAAGTGCTCGTGACCGTCGTTGCACACATATTGCATTCATGCCTTCATATCTTGCGGTGCGTGTATCTTTTGAACCGTAGCTTCGTTGGAGATGTTCTCTATGTGTAAATTGCTTGTAATGACACGTAGAATCACGTGAACCTATTTGTTTTGCTGTTTAACAACTAATTAAATGTGTTAGTTCATATCTGGACAGAATTGTAAATTAACATGTGAGGTCGTCTCGGAGATGCTATATGTCATTTTCGACCTCATTTAAAATGCCTAGATAGGTAGATTAATTGAGCTTCACCTCTTGCCATGTTTAACCACATTTAATATTGTCGTGTATCTAATCGGGATAGAACTAAATAATTAAACGTGGAGTTTCGTCAATATGCAATTCGTTGCATATTGAACTTCACTTAATGTGTAGTGTTTGTTTGTTGTGTTTTGTCATGCCGTGACTTGCATGTATTCAGCTGATCATGCATCATATGTGTTGTGCATCGTGTGGTGAATATCGAGAGTTGATTTGTGTTTCCGATTTGCATCGGATTGTGAGGACCCGTTCGACTACATTGGTTCATCTGCTTCACGGAGTCATTCTTCTTCCAAGCGAGATCTCAGGCAAGATGACCATTTCCCCAGATACCATTACTATCATTGTCATGCTAGTTTTATCGCTTCTACCATTTATGTCTCGTTTCCTACCACATGTTAAATATCAGCCTCTCAACAATGCCATGAAAACCTTCAACCTTGTTCAACCTAGCAAACCACTGATTGGCTATGTTACTGCTTGCTTAACCCTGTGTTAGCATCGCTAGTTGCAGGTGCAGTTGCTTCCATGTGATAACATGGGTTCCTTGTTATATCACCCTATTTAATGCTATTTAATTAATGCACCTATATACTTGGTAAAAGGTGGAACGCTCGGCCTTTCTAGCCTGGTGTTTTGTTCCACCTTTGCCCCCTTAGTTTCGGCTACAGGTGTTATGTTCCATAATTGAGCGCTCCTAACACGATCGGGGTTGTTATGGGGACCCCGTTGATAATTCGTTTTAGATTAAAGCTGGTCTGGCAAGGCCCAACATTGGTACTATTTGCCCAACATAATAATTCTGTTAAACCTGAAATGCATAGGGAGTTAGCGCTACCCGAGGAGTAATTCTACATAATACAGGGGGGCCAGTGATGATGGTGCTGGTCCAAAGCTAGAGCCGTTTGCGAGGCCTACCCGGGGCAACTCGGGAGATTTCTATTAGGCCACCGTACGCTGTGCTTATCCGTCGTGTCCTGAGAACGAGATACGCGGCTCCTATCGGGATCGTTGACACATCAGGCGGCCTTGCTGGATTAGTTTTACCTTTGACGAGATATCTTGTGCATCGGGATTGCGGTGATGCTTTGGGTAATCTCATACTTGAGGTTTTCCACTAAGGAATCCGACAAGATCGCGAGTCTCGTGATCGAGGATTTCTATGCGGCTTGTGATAATTTGTGATGGACTAATTGGAGCACCCCTGTAGGGTTAAATATTTGTGGAAAGCCGTGCCCGTGGTTATGTGGCAATGTGGAAACTTTGCTTAACACTGGTCCTAGATAACTTGAAGTTAACTTAATTAAAACTTGCCAACTGTGTGCGTAACCGTGACTGTTTCTTTCGTGAGTTCCTTCTCCGATCGAGGACACGGTGGGGTTATGTCTGACGTAGGTAGGTGTTCAGGATCATTCATTTGATCACCAGTAGACACGTCCGCTATGCATAGATCTTCCCCCTCTTATTTCTTGTACTCGTAAGTTAGCCACCAAATATATGCTTAGCCGCTGCTGCAACCTCACCACTTAACCATACCTCACCCATTAAGCTTTGCTAGTCTTGATACCTTTGGAAATGAGATTGTTGAGTCCCCCTGTGGCTCACAGATTACTACAACACTAGTTGCGGGTACAGGTAAAGGTTACTTGACGCGAGCGCGTTGATTGTTCATTTGGAGTTGCTTCTTCTTCTTCTTCTTCATTGATCTAGGATGGGTTCCAGGCCGGCAGCCTGGGATAGCAAGGATGGACGTCGTTCTTCTTTTGTCGTTTGTTTTTGTCCGTAGTCGGACCCTCCTCTTATTCTTGATGAATATGTAATGTACTGATGTGACTCTGATGTTGCTTGTGGCGAGTGTAAGCCAATTCTATATATATATATATATATATATATATATATATATATATATCTCTTCTTTTCAGTACATGTACTTGTAACGATATCCATTCTTGCGACACGACGAGATGCGCTTCTATCCCTGACGAGGCCTTCGTGCCAAATTGAGGATAGGGTCGCATCTTGGGCATGACAAGTTGGTACCAGAGCAGTACCGACCTAGGAGTCCCCTTGATTGATCGAACTTGGCCGAGTCGAGTCTAGTGAAAAACTGCTTTGAGTCTAGTTATATATCGGAGAGTAGGATTCTTTTTTATCCTCTTCTATGCTCTGGTGAGGAATCTTGACGTAATAATTTAATTCTACTCCTCTTCTCACTCAATTTTTTTTTAGGTTCATGCGGATATTTTTGGAATCTATATGATGCCGATGTGACGGAGTTCTGTCTTGGTGCCTCCTATCTGTTTGAGTTTCAAGGGAGTTGAGCTCCAGGGGATTCTCGAGCACATCGTTATCATTCAGATTTCTTAGTATCTCAGAACGAAGGATGTTCGTAATTGCTTCAATACTAGTAGTGGCGAGATAACCCCGATGTCCCCAGTACTGGTGCAGATTGTTCGGGAGTACTACCATACTTTGTATCGTTGTGATCACGAGGGTCTCTTGTAGATGAAGGTCCGAGATTCTGGTTGTGTGTTGACGGATGTGATACAGGTGACGGGTTAGTATAGGAGTTGTGTGATTATTACTCCTTGTATCCGTGTACCAGATTGCATGACTAGATATTTCGGGAATTCATAGGTGGGAATTCAAGTAGTTACTTATATGACGATCTTCCAACAAATTCGTGTTGCTTCAATGTCAAGTGGTGATTTCAGATCCTTCCTAAGTGGTGTTCTCATATTTTTCATGAGAGTATTAACTCTGTTGCTCAAATCAATTTTCTTATCAATTCTTGTCAACCGGAGTCGTCATGTTAATTCTTTTTCAACCGGTGTGCTTCTCTTCAGTGAATTCAATCCTCTCCAATTGTGCAAGATCAATCTCTCATGTATTCCGGAGTTCATCTCATCTGTCCCAAGTTGTCTTTGTTTTTCCCCACCCTCCCACCCTTTTTCTTCAGTGATTCAATTTTCATCCAAGAGTTTTCTCTTCTTTGTGCTTCCGCTATCTGTTCTTTTCTCTCTTACCCGGTGATTCATTGTGAAGATTCTCACGAGATTCATGTCATATTTATTCATTCTTGTCATCTTTTCCGGTGAATTCAGTTTAAGCTATCCGTGTTCACTATATCCTATTCATCCCTGTAATTCTTTCCTATGTTGGAAATTCTTGTCAGTCTTCTTGTTATTCATTCCTCTCTTTTCTATCCGGAGCGTTGAAGCTATCTTAGAAGTTCTTGTTTCCAATCTTTTAATTATTTCGAGGTGCTAACCTCATCTAGTTCTCTTCATACCGGTGCATTATCTCTCTTCTAAGCAATCTTTTCTAACGGTGGTTTCTTTGAGTGGGCCCATAACCCACAGGTTCTTTCCCAGGATCTTTCCTGGCTCTTTTAATCCTTGCCCGGAGATCATTAATTCTTTTCAACTATGACGTAAGTATGATTTCCATCGGTCATATCCCTTCGTCAAGATCTATTTGAATTAATTCTCATATTTGGCTCAACCTTGCATTCTTCTTCATTCCGAAGTGTCTCAATTATTTGTGGTGTTGTTTCTCGTCATCATTCTCAGCTTGCAATTCGAAGGAGTGTTTCTCTTAATCTTGGTCCATTCTATTGTAGATTCATCATTTCAGCTTTGTGCCATCATCTTATTTGTTGCCAATCATGAGTAATCCCTTTCTTGCTATCCGGTGCTTCTCTGAGTTGTTTTCATTCTCGATCCTCCGAAGGCCATCATTTTAGAAGATTCTTCGTGCTCAGCTTTCAGCTTTCATCCTCAATTCTTCTCAATCGTTGTCTCTTCGTTCGTCTCTCGTTTATCCGGTGCCTTGTTCTAGTTTTATTTCAGGTGGATCATGATCTCTTCATTCTCATGTGTATCCATTAATTCTGGGTATTCCCATTCAATTGTGAATTCTCACCGGCGCTTCCTTCAATTATGCTTCAAGTGGTGATTATCTCTCTGTCTCTTCAAGATTCTTTCAAGAAGAATAAGTTGTATGCTAATTCCGTGCTTGTCATCAATTAAACTTGATGAAGGATAAGCATAACATAATTCTTATTCTTACTTCATCAAATGGTTTAAATTCTTCTTCCGGAGTGGCTTTGATATCAATTCCTTTTTCTCAAGTGTTCTAATCTTTTCTTTTCCAGAGTTCCAAGTTCTTTTAAGTATCTCTTTGTGAGACTCCATCTAAATCTTCGCAAGGTCATAATCTTATTATTTTCTACCTTCTTATCTTTGCATCATCCTTTTGATACGGAGGCTCGTCATGATGGTTCTTCAAGGATGTGATTTTCTCAAGTGTTCTTCAAGATTCCTGTTGGAGTACCTCAAGTATTCTTTCTCTTGCATTTCCAGTGCATTTGTTCTTCCTTTATCCTTTGAGGTGGTATTATAGCCTTCTTGTTAGTGTAGGAGCCTCGAAGAGATTTCCTTTCAAGAATGAGATAATTAAATCCACCAATTCTTTGATCATGAGATATTTCAACCCATGATTTCTTCATTGAGCTATCTTGGTTTGGAGTTCACCTAAAGCATTTCCTATGGGTTGTTGCTATCATGGTGCTTGTCATTAATCCAAGTTCTCAATAATTCCTCTTGGTGTAAGAAATTGGTCATATCTTGTTTCTCCCAATCAATCCTTGTTCTGTTAGTGGCTGGTTGTCACTTCATTAGTTTGAAAGGTTTCCATAAGCCCACTACTGTCTTGTTCTTTTCGTTGTTGTTTTTCCAACAACTCTGTTCAATTCTTCTTGCAAGGATGCTTGACAAGTTCTTTGGAGTTAGTAGTTGTCATTATTTTCTTCATTCTCTTCTTCCGCTTGAGCTAGTTCATATTCTCTTGTTCCGGAGGCTTTCTGATATTGCTCTTTTGGGTCTATCATCTTGTTCTTTCAAGATCATGGTGTTCCCTTGTTATATTTAGTTGTTGGCTGTGAATATTGTCTAATTCTCTCTTCTTATCGAATTTTTTGTCCTATTTTCCTATCGAAGTGCTGCCGAAATTTTCCGTGAATTCTTGCTTCTTTCTCATATCATTCCTCATCTCTTTGCTACCTTCAAGGATCGTTGGTTTCACTCGTTTGTCAAAGAAGCGACTAAGTTTTTACCTCTTGTTCTTTCTCATCCTCTCCCCCTTTCATTCTTGGATCTCGGGGCAAGATCCTCTTGTAGTGTAGGAGAGTTGTGAAAGCCCGACGCCGACATTCTAGAAGATTCCCCTTTCCTTTCCGTTTCCGTCGTGTGGGTATTTTAATTTGTTGCTTCGTCATCGCACCATGCGCATCATGAACATTGCATCGGCATCTCCGTTGCGGCCAGTTTTCAAAACTTGCATCCGTTGTTAGTTGCCGGTTCGCGTCATTGTCCGTTCTGAGCCCGACCACACACGCACGCGCCCGCGGCATCGTCAAATCCCTGTTTTTAAAAGTGTGCGCAAAACTTTCTCTCATCGGGGTGAAACTTGGCATGCGGTCGTAATTAGTTATAGCTAGGCCGCCTGTCGAATTTCGTCGCGATCGGAGTCTGTTTGGTACCCGAACGATCGACCGTAGCGGCACCGTATTCGGTCTACCGACGGACGTCTGTCGGTGTTTTAAAATTCGTTGTCGTGCTTCCCGTTCTCCCTCTCGTCTCCGGATATCCACCCTACACGACCACTTACCCGTTCCCGCGTTCGGAATCGTCCGAATTTGACCGCACGGTTGGATCCGGAACAAAATTCTGGTTAACCTAGCCCCCCATTTTCTCTATAAATACACCCCCGGGTATTTTAGACAGCCCCCTCTCCTCCTACCTTGGGATCCGTGCTACCTAACCCTAATTCCCCCCACTCTCTCTCTCTCCCCCACCAGCCCCAGCCGCCATGGGCCCGTCGAGCCCATCCGAGGCCCGCCCGGGCCCGGATCGCGCCGCCCCAGCCGAGCCTCTCCCTGCCGAGGCTCCAGAGATCCCGTCCATGGCAGCCCGAGCCCGAGGCAGCAGCCCAAGCCGCCGTGCCCCGCCTCCAGCACCGCCGGCCGCCGCCATGGCCGCTCCTCCGCCGTCGCCTTGCGCCCCAGCTCGCCGGAGAGCCCGAGCCGCCGCCTCCTCGTCACCGGAGGTTGCCCGCAACCCGGAGCTTCGCCCGTCTCTGCCAGCGTCGCGGATCTCACCGGGGAACGCCACCCAGCTGCCTCCGCCGCCGAATCGCGCCGCCACCTTGGTTCCCCGGCCGCATGCCTCCACCCCTGCCGGCGCCTCGCCCCGCCAGTTGTGCGTCGTCGCCCTGCCGCGGATCGGGAGGACGACGAGGCCAGCAGCGCTCAGTCGCCTCCCCCGCGTTGACCGACCGCGGCCCAGCGGGAGTCGAGCTGGCCCAGCTCGGCTTCCCCGCAACCGGCCCGCACCAGCACCCTCCAGGCCGGCTGCCCCCTCTCTCCAGGCCGGCCCAACTGGCCGAGGTGAGAACCCCCGCCCAAGCCTCTATTCCACGCCCATGCACTGTTTAGCGAAATTGCGTCCACCTGTTCAGCCCATTAGATATTTAGGTTGTTTTCGGAATTTCATTAAATTCCAGAAAATAGACGTATTTTAAAACGCGTGTAAGTTTTAAACCGTACTTCGGTTCGCGACGTGTAGTATATGGTTTTGGTGTAGTTTTGCGTGTAGAATCCGATTGTAAAACTTGCATATTTGTTTGACGTGGTTTGCCATGCCAAATGCATAGATTAACGTGCTGTTCCAATAGGATAGGCGCCCATATTTATTTTTCGCGCGTGTCCGGTTTGCTCAAATGTCGTAGGTTAGATGTCCATGTTTTAGGAACCCTCTTGCCATGTATTTTAGAGTAGACGTTGATATTTTTGCACGTAGGGATTTGCCGCTAGAATATTTTCCGTGTTTAGGATGTTCTCTCGCATTTACGTGTGGCAATATTTTTGTTGCGCAACCCCACATATTTTATATGTTTTCGGGGTAGAAAAATCCATAGGATTTTTCTGTGCAATTAGTTTCAGCTTTTGAGCAAGTTAGTTCGCACGATATTTTGCCATGATGCCCTTTTGTTTATTTTGTAGGATTTATTCCGTGCTTCGTTTGATTAAGTTGTCAACTAGGGAGTTGTTCTTTGATGTTTACTCTAGCCCCTGGTATTTTTGGTTGCAATAGAAATGCATGTTTAGGTGTGGTTTGCTTGCTCTCAAGTTGCTAGAAATTGTGCTGATCTGGAGGTGCTGAAATATTTTTAAGTCTGAGATCTGTTACATTTTGTTGTTGTCTTGTCTTGCTTGTATCTTGTGATCTGTAGCTCTTTTGAGGTTGGTCCAATGGAGTTAGTTGTAGCCCTTGTAATTCTCTAGCATACTGTGAATTTTCATGCCATTTGGAGTCCTGTAGCTATTGGTTTTGCTGCTGTCCATATGGCTTCAGGTCGAAAACTGCACTTTCATGAGGTGTAATTTTCCTAGTGTGTGAGATGCCATTTTGTGTCTTCTTTTCCTAGTGTTCCTTGCTGCCATGCTAGTTGTTGTTAGTTGTTTGTTGTAGTGCTTCTTACCCTCTTTCGTGTCATGCCTTGGTTGATTATATTTGAGTTGGGTAGCTTGTAGTTGTGGGGTGTAGAAAATGCTATGTGGCTGATTTTGGCAGTTTGTAGTGATTTCTCGTTTTCTCGTAGCTTTTGATCCGTAGCTCCAATTTGATCGTGTCCTACATGAAACTTGCTTAGAATCTCGCGTAGTTTCATTTTCTCTTGCTGGTTGTATGTTTTGAAGTGCTCGTGACCATCGTTGCACACATATTGCATTCATGCCTTCATATCTTGCGGTGCGTGTATCTTTTGAACCGTAGCTCCGTTGGAGATGTTCTCTATGTGTAAATTGCTTGTAACGATGCGTAGAATCACGTGAACCTATTTTTTTTGCTGTTTAACAACTAATTAAATGTGTTAGTTCAGATCTGGACAGAATTGTAAATTAACATGTGAGGTCGTCTCGGAGATGCTATATGTCATTTTCGAACTCATTTAAAATGCCTAGATAGGTAGATTAATTGCGCTTCACCTCTTGCCATGTTTAACCACATTTAATATTGTCGTGTATCTAATCAGGATAGAACTAAATAATTAAACGTGGAGTTTCGTCAATATGCAATTCGTTGCATATTGAACTTCACTTAATGTGTAGTGTTTGTTTGTCGTGTTTTGTCATGCCGTGTCTTGCATGTATTCAGATGATCATGCATCATATGTGTTGTGCATCGTGTGGAGAATATCGAGTGTTGATTTGTGTTTCCGATTTGGTTCGTCTCAATAGAGATCCGCAGCGTGTCGGATTGTGAGGACCCGTTCGACTACATCGGTTCGTCTGCTTCACGGAGTCATTCTTCTTCCAAGTGGGATCTCAGGCAAGATGACCATTTTCCCCAGATACCATTACTATCATTGACATGCTAGTTTTATCGCATCTACCGTTTATGTCTCATTGCCTACCACATGTTAAATATCAGCCTCTCAACAATGCCATGAAAACCTTCAACCTTGTTCAACCTAGCAAACCACTGATTGGCTATGTTACCGCTTGCTTAACCCTGTGTTAGCGTTGCTAGTTGCAGCTGCAGTTGCTTCCATGTGATAACATGGGTTCCTTGTTATATCATCCTATTTAATGCTATTTAATTAATGCACCTATATACTTGGTAAAAGGTGGAAGGCTCGGCCCTTCTAGCCTGGTGTTTTGTTCCACCTTTGCCCCCTTAGTTTCGGCTACCGGTGTTATGTTCCATAATTGAGCGCTCCTAACACGATCGGGGTTGTTATGGGGACCCCGTTGATAATTCGTTTTAGATTAAAGCTGGTCTGGCAAGGCCCAACATTGGTACTATTTTCCCAACATAATAATTCTGTTAAACCTGAAATGCATAGAGAGTTAGCGCTACCCGAGGAGTAATTCTACATAATACAGGGGGCCGGTGCTGATGGTGCTCGTCCAAAACTAGAGCCATTTGTGGGACCAACCCGGGGCAACTCGGGAGATTTCTATCAGGCCACCGTACGTTGTGCTTATCCGTCGTGTCCTGAGAACGAGATACGCGGCTCCTATCGGGATCGTCGACACGTCGGACGGCGTTGCTGGATTAGTTTTACCTTTGACGAGATATCTTGTGCATCGGGGTTTCGGTGATGCTTTGGGTAATCTCAGAGTTGAGGTTTTCCACTAAGGAATCAGACGAGATCGCGAGTGTCGTGATCGAGGATTTCTATGCGGCTTGTGGTAATTTGTGATGGACTAGTTGGAGCACCCCTGCAGGGTTAAATCTTTTCAGAAAGTCATGCCCGCGGTTATGTGGCAACGTGGAATCTTTGTTTAACACTCGTTCTAGATAACTTGAAGTTAACTTAATTAAAACTTGCCAACTGTGTGCGTAACCGTGACTGTTTCTTTCGTGAGTTCCTTCTCCGATCGAGGACATGGTGGGGTTATGTCTAACGTAGGTAGGTGTTCAGGATCATTCATTTGATCACCAGTAGACACGTCCGCTATGCGTAGATCTTCCCCCCTCTTATTTCTTGTACTCGTAAGTTAGCCACCAAATATATGCTTAGCCGCTGCTGCAACCTCACCACTTAACCATACCTCACCCATTAAGCTTTGCTAGTCTTGATACCTTTGGAAATGAAATTGCTGAGTCCCCCTGTGGCTCACAGATTACTACAACACCAGTTGCAGGTACAGGTAAAGGTTACTTGACACGAGTGCGTTGATTGTTCATTTGGAGTTGCTTCTTCTTCTTCTTCTTCATCGATCTAGGATGGGTTCCAGGCCGGCAGCCTGGGATAGCAAGGATAGACATCGTTCTTCTTTTGTCGTTTGTTTTTGTCCGTAGTCGGACCCTGCTCTTACTCTTGATGAATATGTAATGTACTGCTGTGACACTGATGTAGCTTGTGGCGAGTGTAAGCCAATTCTATATATATATATATATATATATATATATATATATATATATATATATATATATATATATCTTCTTTTCAGTACATGTACTTGTAAAGATATCCATTCTTGCGACACGACGAGATGCGCTTCTATCCCTGACGAGGCCTTCATGCCAAATTGAGGATAGGGTCGCATCTTGGGCGTGACATCAAAGCACCATTCTCCGAACCGTTTTGGGGAAATTCCTCCTTGGTAAGTGACTCCTCCATTGGTCCAATTAGTTTTTGCTCTAGTGCTTTATCCTTCGCGAATTCTTGCTACCTTGGTGACCCTGTTCTTGAGCTAGAAAAGTTGATTTTAATTGGTCCCAAGTAGTTTTAGCGCGTGATACGGTCTCTAGGCACTAGTAGGAGTAGTTGCTACAAGGTATGGTTGGTCCTCATTCACTTTTCTCTTGAACTTCCAAAATTTCAGCAAAAGGAAATTATGTTCAGGAGGAAGTTTCATGGTGGTTCCTCAAGTAAGAAGGGTCCCCGTCTCTCTTTTTGGGAGCCCGAACCTTTTCAACTAAGGGACGCACCGGTGCAACCATGTGAATGGCCTTTCGATGAGTTCATGATCGAAGCAGGCTTCAAGGATGAGTTTGATACACTTGTCTAGAATGCCGGGTTAGAAGAATTCCTCTCAGAAAAAATTGACCAGTATGCTATGCTCACTGCCTCTTTCGTGCGTAGATTTAAATTTTTAGTTGGCCGTGAATCATCCATACTGTTTGATTTGTACGATAAATCCTATACCGTGGGTCTGGAGGATTTCAATAGGATTTGCAAGATACCCGATGGAGGTAGTGTTAATGATCCTCCTAAGTCTTCGGTCAGAGACTTTGTCTCCAGTATAACAGTTGGAGAAACCAGAGATATCATGCAAGCCACCATAGGAAGCATCCATTTCCCTGCCTTGCACTACCTTGCCCTCTTCATAGGTAGGTGCATTAACGGCAAGGCTGCACATTGTCACCTATGCGCTTCCGACCTTAGTATCCTTAAGAGCGCAGTAACAGGTGACAGGAGCTTCAATATGGGAGCTATTATAGCAAGGAGGATGAATAAAAATGCCAGTGAGGGGGATTTCTTTGGTGGAGTTTATGCTACACGCTTAGCAAATTTTCTTGGGGTATCCATCCGTCCAGAAGACCCTCCACTCCGTACAGCCTACCTTGATCGTGTCGCTCTAACACGCTACCAGTTCCTTGAGAGAGATCATGGATCCCTCCTATACCGCTTGATATTTAACCGACAGCGTGTTTTCCATATTACCCTTCCTGCTCCTCCTTTCTTTGACTTTCAGGTTAAATAAAGATACTACATAACCATAGGAGAGGTAGAGGAGTATGAGAGGGAGGCGACTGCTGCTCGACTTCGTGAGGCAGCTATTCAGACAGTGGCTGCAACACTCCCGTATAACACCCATTATGACTTTGGGTTTCGCCACGATCATCCATGGGAGTAGACCAAGATAGGCCAAAAGCCTAAGCTTGGGGGAGTACATGTTCTCACCGAATTACATTCATTCTTATGCTTTCGCTTTGTTAGCCGGTGTTTACACTTTGCCACTGTATTATCCATGCTGGTTTCTTTTCGTTTTATTGTTTTCTTGTTTTGTGTCCTTTTGAGAAAACCCTAAAATATTTTTCTTTCTTCTTTTGCTTGTTGGGATCTTTCCCGTGTAAATAGTTTTCTTTTTCTTTGTGTCAAGGTAGAAGATATTGGTTACAATGCTTATTGGTTCTTACATGCTTACCTGTTTAGCTTTCAAAGAGCCATATTATTTTGTCTTCTCCTTTGTGTTTGCCTGCAGATTCAGCTTAGTCTAATGCACTTATTATTGTTTTCATCGTTCGATCATGCAAATGAAAGGCAACAATGATGATATATGATGAAGTGACTGAGACTGAAAAGCTGGTATGAACTCTATCTATTTTGTTGTTGTAAGTATGACTAGCTTGTCGACCCAGATTTAGCTTTGTTGTGAGAGAACCATGTTTGCAATGACAACTTAGATATCATAGTTTCTGATGCCATGCTTATTTAGCTGAGAGCTTATAATGATTTGTCTTGATTGCCAAAAATAGATTTTGAGATGACTATGATGTAGTATGATAGGATGGTATTCTCCTTTGAATGTTTCAAGTGGCTTGACTTGGCACATGTTCATGCATGTAGTTGAAACAAAATCAACATAGCCTCTATGATGTTCGTGTTCATGGTGATTTATATCATGTTCATGCTTGCATTTAATGTTAGTCAAACTCATTGCATCTTGATGACTGTTGCCGCTCTCTAGTTGGTCGATTCCCAGTCTTTTGCTAGCCTTCACTTGTACTAAGCGGGAATACTGCTTGTGCATCCACTTCCATAAACCCAAAAGTTTTTCCATGAGAGTCCACCATACCTACCTATTTGCGGTATCTACCTGCCGTTCCAAGTAAATTTGCATGTGCCATTCTCTAAACCTTCAAGAAACAAATCTGTTTTGCATGCCCGAACCGCTCATGTGGTGACAGAGGGCTATTGGTATCTTCCATGCTAGGAGTGTTATCCTCGACATGTGTTTATTCACAGTCCTTCACGAGAAAGGGGCCGGTATTTGGGATGCCCAGTTCCATGCTTAAATCGAAAACATAACTGTAAAACAAGACACCCCCCGGATTGATGTTAGAATGGACGGTACCCAAGGATTCGGCTAGCCGTGGAGTATGATTGATTGGTGGTGGGGGAGTTAAAACTTTACTTTTCTGTTTAGGAACTGCCTATAGCATGAGTAGCATGGAAGATATTGAGAACTCTTGGTCATTGCATTGACAATGAAAGCATGCCACCGAAAATTATTATCTCTGTTTTCAAAGCTTGAGCTCTGGCACCTCTGCAAATCAATGCTTCCCTCTGTGAAGGGTCTGTCTATTTATTTTCCTGTCGAGTCATCCTCCTCTTATATAAGCACCAATTAGAGAGACCTCTGTCATTTTTATGCTTTGCTTTTGATTGATATTGAGTATGACTATGACTGGATCTTCGTTGCTATGAATTACAATGTTTAGTCAGCCCTTGATCTTTGAAAGTGCTCTGCATTTATGTTTTGCGGTCTCAGAAAGAGCTAGCGAGATACCACCTATTCATATTGCTTCATGCTTCCTTTGATTGAAGTGTTGGTATTTGAAACTCATTATTATTTGCTCGTTAGCTGATTATGCCATTGATATTAGTTTACCGTGAGACCTTTGTGTCATTTGCTTATGTGGTTAACTTGTGATCTTGCTGAAATTCTGGTTATGACTTAGACATAGTTGCAACAACAAGATCAAACAGAGTTTGTCAAAGTTTTTCTTTCTCTCTCAGTTTGTCAACTGAGTTGCTTGAGGAAAAGCAAGGCTTTAACCTTGGGGGAGTTGATACGTCTCCAACGTATCTACTTTTCCAAACTCTTTTGCCCTTGTTTTGGACTTTAGTTTGCATGATTTGAATGGAACTAACCTGGACTGGCGTTGTTTTCAGCAGAATTGCCTTGGTGTTATTTTTGTGCAGAAATCAAAGTTCTCCAAACGTCCTGAAATTTTACGGGGAGCAGTTTTGGAAAATATCAAAAATATATGTGCCAAGTTCCACCTCAGGGGGTGGGCCAGTGGGCCACAAGCCCCTGCTCCGCCACCCCCCCCCCTGGTGGCGGTGGGCAGGCTTGTGGGGCCCACAGGCACCTGCCGCCCCCAACTCCAGCTCTATAAGTTGTCTTTCCTCCTAGAAAAATAAAAAAGAGAAGTTTTCGTCGCGTTTTCGATACGGAGGCGCCGCCACCTCCTGTTCTTCATCTGGAGGGCAGATCTAGAGTCCGTCTTGCGCTCCGGAGAGGGGAAATCGTCGCCATCGTCATCATCAACCTTCTTCCCTCTCCAATTCCATGAAGCCCTTCGTCGTTCGTGAGTAATATATTTGTAGGCTTGATGGGCGGTGATGAGTAGGATGAGATCTATCATGTAATCGAGTTAGTTTTGATGGGGATTGATCCCTAGTATCCACTATGATCTGAGATTTGATGTTGCTACTACTTTGCCATGCTTAATGCTTGTCACTAGGGCCTGAGTGTCATGATTTCAGATCTGAAATTATTATGTTGCCACCAATATATGTGTGTTTTAGATCCGATCTTGCAAGTTGTAGTTACCTACTATGTGTTATGATCCGGCAACCCCGGAGTGACAACAACCGGAACCACTCCCGGTGATGACCATAGTTTGAGGAGTTCATGTGTTCACCAAGTGCTAATGCGTTGGTCCGGTTCTTTATTAAAAGGAGAACCTTAATATTCCGTAGTTTCCTTTTGGACCCCGCTACCGCGGGAGGGATGGACAATAGATGTCATGCAAGTTCTTTTCTCTAAGCACGTATGACGACACACGGAATGCATGCCTACATCACATTGACAAACGGGAGCTAGCTACATATCTCTCTGTGTTATAGCTATTGCATGATGAATATCATCCAAACAAATCACCGACCCATTGCCTACGAGTTTGTCCTACTACTGTTGTTACTTTTCTTGCTCTGCCGCTGCTGCTACTATTGTTGCTACTGATGTTACTTGTCTTGCTGTGCTGCTACTACTGTTGCTACTGATGTTACTTGTTTTGCTCTATGGCTGCTACTTGCTACTGCTGTCACTACTGCTGTTCCTTGCCACTGTTATTGCTCGTTACACTGCTACTACCTGCTACACTGTTGGTTCACCTATCGTTGACGGGAATTGACAACTTCCGTCGACGCGGCAACGACGGCGCCATTGATACAATCGTTAGGAATAGTCTGTCGTGAACAGATCGTTTCTGACACCGTTGTTATCATATTACTTTGATGTTACTACTGTGCTTGCAGATACTAATCTTTCAGGTGTGGTTGAATCTAACAAATTCAGCTGCTAATACTTGAGAGTATACTCTCACCTCCCAATGTGCAAACCAACAAATTGGGTCGAATACTCTACCCTCGAAAACTGCTGCGAACCCACGCACTGGTGGGCCATCAACAACATTATTCCAGTTTCATTGTCGGGGAAAGCTATCAGCATTCTTTTGGTTCCATTGCAGGAGCAGGTTTGTTGTCATAAGAATTCGTCTAGCTAACGCCAGAGATTGTAGGATCAGCCCTTTTCAGGAGCCATTGCCAGGGAAGCACAGCTGACGTCAAGCCGCTCTGCTCCCGGAAAACGCACATGTGAATGGTGTTGTTTGCTGAGCGTGGCCGACAAGGTGTTGGCTGATTTTTGGGTAACTACTATTTTAGCCAATAAAAAGTATACAATGTTATATATTTTTATTTCCTTCCAAATCATTTCACTATTCATCTATGCATCTATATGGCATAATTGCAGAGTTACTTTAGGGTCACGGAGGGGACGGAGGAGGCGGCCAAGAAGAACCTCGTGAAAGAGTGCAAGAGTTTATTGAATAACACGAGGCACGAGCTGCGTGTTCAGGCTGTTCGAGATTGGTACGCCAAGCAAGGGGAGCCAAAGAAAAAAACTGAATGTCGAAAGATTTACCTTGATAAGACCGAGTACATGGAGGTATGTACATTCCAAAGATCAATTCTTTAATAGTTTTGTTAGGGCTAGTTAGGTCTATTTAGTTATAATACTTAGTTTTATTCTTCATTAAATTACATTCATAGGTGCCCCCGAGATGGTTGTCCGATAAGATGGATTGTTGGGAGATGATAGTGGACAGGTGGTGCACAGAGGCTTGGTTGAGCACCCACACTATGGCCAAGGACCGTCATGCCCAATTGGTTGGTGTGCCACACCACCAAGGCAATGCCAACATCAAGCAATACGCCAAAAAATGGGTATGTGTGCCTTGTTTTGTTTCATCAATAATTCATTCGTTCATGATTTTTGTTGTACTAATTCTTTGTCTTTTCGTGTAGGCCAAACACAATAACCAGCCCGAGCCTAAGGGATACGCTGCGTTTAGCATGGCCCATAAGGGCTCATAAAAGACGGCGAAGGCATATTCTGAGGGGGACGGGCCGTCGGCGTACACAAGGCTGCCCGCCTACAGCAAGATGACGTCTTATTCTGAGGTGGTCAAACAGCTGTGCGGGCCTGACTTTGACCCGAGCCAGAATCCTATCGATCCGGAGGCGTTGATGATCTCTGGTGGCGGTAAGAGTCATGGCACACTGGCCATGTGTGATGGCTTCGTCCCTATCACTGAGACTCTATCTCAGATCAAGGCGAGGCAAACGAGCTCCGCTCCTGTAATACGGTAACGCGCGAGGCCAGTTGATCTTGCCATCGAGGTTAGTTTTCTTCATTATTTCTTTCGTTCATTTGTTCTTGGATGGATGATGAAAATTCCTTTTGAGGAGTGGTTGCAGGACGCAGTTGAGAAGGAGAGGGAGGCCACTAGGCTCTTGTTGGAGGAGAGGGACCGAAATACGCAGAGGTTGCTTGAGGAGGAGAGGGCATGCAATAATGCCCATGCGAAGGTCATGCACGACTTCGTTGCGGTAAGTCAGTTGTGTGAGAAGCAAGGCTATGTGTGAGAAGCAACAAGGCTATTTCTTTGACTCCTCGAAAACTAATTTGCAGGCTATGTGTGCGAAGCAAGGTTTGCCGCCCCCTCCGCCGATGCCTTCTCCGGTGGGAACGGTGAGTTCCCTTTCAATGACCAACCTTGCACGGTCTTATAACATTGTGTGTCGCCGTGCTAACCACATATTTTAACTCTTGCCTTGTTGCAGCATCATTACAGAGTTGAATCCCACGATCCCTTTACTTCTCCTGGTGAGAGCCCTAGCAACCCAGCGACCAACGGAGATGGTGCTTCTCCTCCGTTTCTTGGCATTCCGTAAGTTATTCCTCTCCTTCTTATTCTTCTTATTGTTCAGATCAACTTAGATTATGCCATGCTTTAGTTAGCTTAGTAAATTCTAGTTGATATTAGCCATGCTTTAGTTAGCTTAGTAAATTCTAGTTGATAATTAGCTTACTTACCTAAAAATTTACATAATTAGCTTACTTACTTCAAAAATGACATAATTACTTGATAACACAAAAAATAGCATAATTAGTTCATATTAGAGCTAAAAAATGACATAATTAGTTTAGAAAGTTTAAAAAGAAACCAGAAGAGAAGAACAAAGAAGAGATGAAGAAATAAGAGAAGAAGAAAGAGGAGAAAAAGATATAATAAGAAGAACAAATCTTATTATTCTTCCTTTTTCTCTACTTTCTTTTTCTCCATCTTCTTCTTCTTATTCTTCTTGTTGTTGTTCTTCTTCTTCTTCTTCTTCTTTTTCTTCTTCTTCCATTTCTTCTTCTAATTGCTTAGCTTAATTTAACTTATTTCTTATTGTATTCTTCTTCTAACTTATTTCTCATTATGTAGATTTTGATAAAGCAGCATGGCATATGGATGGATGCTCCAGGGACTGTACTCATGTAGTCTTAGATGAACTTTGTAATGAACTTGTATTTGCAGATGCACTTGTGATGCTTTGTAATACTTTGTGATCTGTATGCACTTTAATTACATATATTGGTGTTGTTTGCACTTTGTGATGCACTTGTGGTGCTGTTTGGACTTTGTGATGCACTTGTGGTGCTGTTTAGGGCCTGGGCAAATATACATATATTGCTGTTTGTATCTATGTTTTGCAAATGCAGGGAATTAACAGAAAACAAATATAAAAAAACAGAGAGGGTCTTTGCCTATAGCTTACTGACGGCACCGCCTATGCCGTTGGTGGGCTGACGACAAAGAAGGACACGTGGTGACAGCCTGTGTAACCTGGCAACTGTGAGAACCAAATTTTCCCATATTTTCGGCTTTGCCGTCAGCTGTGCTTCGGCTGTGGGCAAAGAGGGGACCCAGGTTTTCGGCTTTGCCGTCAGCCGTGCTTAGGCTGTGGGCAAAGAGGGGACCCAGGGGACCCAGGTTTTCGGCTTTGCTGTCAGCTATGCTCCGGCTGTGAGCAAAGAAGGGACCCACATGTCAGTGCTGCTAGCATCCCTAAAACGTATGGTCCACCAGAACTTTGCCGTCCTCCAACTTCCAGCTGACGGCAAAGCCTGCCGTTAACCCTCTAACGGGGCTCGGCTTGCGTCGTTGCCGCCATTGCTCTGTGTCGTCATCCCGTGCCAAAAAGTTGATGGCAAAGACGTTGCCGTCGGTCGATTTGCAGCTGACGGCAAAGAAGGTGATTGCCGATAAAATTATGGTCGGCTCCTTTGGCAACCGCACACTGACGACAAAGCCTTTGTCGTTCATTAAACAGGTCGTTGCCGTCAGCTCTGGCTGTCGGCAAACCAGCAGATTCCAGTAGTGAACGCCTAATAGTCGACGGGAACGTCTTCTTCCACTGAATGAACATCGTCGAAAAGCTTGGAATAAATCTACGAACACCAATGTCAAGTGTAGGAATTTAACCCTAATGGACTCACATACCATCGTGGCAATTTTGGCTGAAAAGGTCACCCTAGTAAAGTTGACACTCACCTTCGATGGCCATAGTTTATGGGGCATGCTCTAAACCGAGCTAGCGAGCGCACCGCATCCGGAAAACGGTTTGGCACGAACGACATTTCCCCTCCTGCACTGCATCCGGGAACGTCTTTGGCTGCTTTCGGCCATTCAGGCCCAGTCCTGGCCAACGGTGCCATGGACGACCACCCGACCTCGCGTCTGAATCCATTGGATTAGAGTCAAATCCGACGACATCAATAATCATTGCGCCTCTAACGGCTTGGACGACTGACCTCTACCTTGTCGGAAAAAATTTCGATGGGTAGGCGCTTATGTCGTGTAGAGGTGCCCTCTACCCACTGGTGCCGCATCGACACCACTGCCTTTGCCCCTCCTCACTTCCGCCCACCGAGGAGGTAAAGAATCCACCCTATTCCCTGTATTCGGCTTTTGTTCAATTATTGATAATTATTCACAAATTTGCAACGTTTGTTATTTAGCAACGATTTTGTGGATTTTTGGGGATCAACCCTTAACGATGACACATTTCTTAATAATATGATTGGTAATTCCGAGAGAAATATTGTCGATCTCGAGGGCACGTTGATGTCACTTTTTGATCATGAGCCCGTCCAAAATACAGAATTTGATCAATTTGAGGCCTTCGACTTGTTGAAGAAGAAAGCAGTTGAGGGATCCAATATTAAGGTTGCTAAGGATTTTTGGCTTGTCTCCGCATGGGAAGATATTTCGTCAATAAAGATCAATCGGCTGCAAATACTAAAAGCACATTAAGAAGCATTTCAAACATCACATTGGGTGGAGAACAAATCATGGCCTCATATCTCTCACAAACCTACGCGTATGGTTTAAGAGACGTGCAGCCACTAAGCGGGTTGTTTGGAGCAAGTGAAGCACGCTCCTCCTAGCGAGATGGTACCAACAAATGGCAAAGTAGAAGGGCAAACCGTTTGGCCTCCAACATTGGTGAGACTTCTTAGAAAACTACGAGAAATGGACATCCGGAAATGATGGTGGTAGTCCAAAATATTGAGAAGGGCCTGAATTCATCTTTGGAGTTGTAGGATGGTGATGGAGAAGAAAGGGAAAATGTTTCTCAAAGTCACACTCCAACGGCTAGCATGGGTAGGTCAGATGGGAGGCAGTGAGGAAAGCTGACTCAAGGGAGATGGTGAGGGGGACGCGCAAGAATAGATTGACGAGTTGATGAGGGCGAGAAATGAGAAGCTGAGAGAAAAATCAATAAAAACTAGAGATGGAAGAGAAGAAGAAGCAAGAGAAGAGGGGGGGTATGAGATGATATGCAAGATAGAAGATGTTGGTGCAATAATTTGCCTCCTTGTGTTCTCGAGATTGTTGACAGAAGCGATGAGGGATTAATGTGTTTGTTAATGCATACAAAAATTACAAGAGTTGAGAGGGGGCATAATCTCAGAGTCACCTATCGATGTAAGCCGGACCCCTCCCCCGTCGCCCCGCGTGCGACGGGGAGGGCGGCGGCGCCATCACCGCAAGCCCCCCTTCTCCCGCTCCTCCTCCCTCGCCACCGCCACAGGGCGCAGCCGGGCAAAGCCTGGCCGGCACAGGCGCCGGCGGGGCTCTCTCGGCTCCCCACGCAGTGGCCTCGGTGCGGGACGGGGTGGCCACAACGTGTTGGGGCATAGTTTATGCCTAAGTAATTTTGGTGACTGATGACAGTACCGCAAAGGACTAACCGTGTGTGTTAAGATTTCAGATAACACACGTCAACCGCACAAGACGACTCGCCCCCTCTTTCTTGGAACAAAAACACGGTGTTCTCTACGATTCTCTTTATTTGAGTCATAGGAAAGCCGTACTATTAAGAGGGGAACCGTAGTGGAAAGGTTTGGGTGGAATCAATCTTGCACTCGCACACTTCACCTCTTTTCCCCCTTGCCAGCAACTTTGGAGTGGCTCCCGCCTTGGTGTTTTTTTATTCTTTGCAAATGGTCCCCCAGCGGTAGTACCGCTGGCGCTAGCGGTAGTACCGCTGCAGCCAGCGGTAGTACCGCTAGCTGGCGGTAGTACCGCTCCAGGAGCTTAGTACCTCCTGCCTAGTGGTTGTACGTGGATGGACCTTTTTGCGAAGACTTTCTTGGCGGTGGTAGTGCTTATACCAGGTGCCCAGCGGTAGTACCGCTGGAGTGCGAGCGGTAGTACCGCTGCAGCCAGCGGTAGTACCGCTGGAGTGCCAGCGGTAGTACCTCTGCATCCAGCGGTAGTACCGCTAAGCACGGGCTGTGAGTGGGAAAACGGTTGGATTCCCCCCCCCCACTATATAAAGGGTTCTTCTAGCTGTGGAACCCTATCTCTTACCCTCCCAAGCTCCATTGTTTCTCCCTAAGCTCAAAAGTGCCCGATCTCTCTCCCTAGCCAATCAAACTTGTTGATTCTTTAGGGATTGGTTGAGAAGGCCTAGATCCACACTTCCACCAAGAGAAAAGTTGATTCCCCCACCAATCCCTTGCGGATCTTGTTACTCTTGGGTGTTTGAGCATCCTAGACGGTTGAGGTCACCTCGAAGCCACATTCCATTGTGGTGAAGCTTCGTGGTCTTGTTGGGAGCCTCCAAGCTTTATGTGGAGTTTGCCCCAACCTTGTTTGTAAAGGTTCGATCGCCGCCTTCAAGGGCACCTATAGTGGAATCACGGTACCTTGCATCGTGCGAGGACGTGAGGAGAATACGGTGGCCTTAGTGGCTTATTGGGGAGCATTGTGCCTCCACACCGCTCCAACAGAGACGTACTTCCTGTCAAAGGGAAGGAACTTCGGTAACACATCCTCGTCTTCATTGGTTCCACTTGTGGTTATCTCTAACCTTTACTTTGTGTATGCCTATGTTGTTGTCTTTCTCTTACTTGTCTTAGTAGCTCTCATTGTTAGCTTCATTACGGTTCACGCCATTGTTGTTATATTTGTGAACCTGTATGTTGCTTACCCTAACTTGCTAAGATTAATTAAAAAGTGGTCGTTTCCTATTCACCCCCCCCCCCCTCTAGTCAACCATATCGATCCTTTCAATTGGTATCAGAGCCACGTCTCTTTATTAAGGGTTTCACCACCCGAAGAGTATGGAAGGAGAAGTGGGAATTAACCATGGGCAACCCGAGGCCATGGACTTGACTTCGGTCACAAGGGACGACTTGAATACGGCTATGGCCGCCCTCAAGACGTCCTTGACGAACGAAGTCAAGACCATGCTTGAAGATTTAATTGAGGGATTTAAAAGTCCACCCGAACCGGCGTTAGTGGTTAAACCCACCATCACCGATTCGGAGGCCAATTCCTCTAAGGAAGTGGCTAAAGGTATGCGACCTTCCTCATCTCACGAAAAGGATGGGACTGGAACATATGCCTCAGTTCCACCCCCCATGGTCTATGGAGGATCCGTTCCCACACCGCGTCTTAATCCTGTTGGTCCTCCTCCTAAGCTTGTAAAAGGTGACTTTGCTAACTAGGTATTTTCTATTAAGTCTCATTTGAATCACAGCTCAACAAACTTGTGGAGAATCATCGAGCAAGGATATTATCCCCATGATCCAAGCAACCTCACTCCAAGAGAAGATGCAGACAATCAATACAATCACTCCGCCTTGTTTATTCTCCAGTCCGTAGTGCCACCTGAAGATCTTCCTCACTTGTGTCCCTTCACTTTGGCCAAGGATTGTTGGGAGCATATTATGGTGTTGTACAAGGGAATCTCAAGCATTCAACGATCCAACTATGAAGTGATACTTGATAAGGCCGATGAGTTTGTGATGAAGGAAGACGAGGACCCTCGTGATCTCTATCGGAGGGTGACTGCTATTGCTGTGGCACTCAAGGATCATGGGAGCAAGGATGTGGATGATACATGGGTCAAGTGCAAGTTTCTCAAAGCCATCATGCCTTTCAACAAAGCCATGTCATCTGTCATTCGTCAGCGGCCAGACTTCCACTCCTTGTCTTCCAGTGAGGTGTTGGATGAATTTATTGCAATGTCAATCGTGAACGAAACAGCCGACAATGCACTTGCTCGTGTTCGCTCAAAGACAACTTCACCCAACCTTGCGTTAAAAGCAAAGGCAATGTTTGAAGAAGAAGAAGAGGATGAGGAAGAGGAGAGCTGCCCTGAAGACACAAAGTATGCCTATCATGAGCACATGGCTCTTGCGTCAAGGCAATTCTGGGGCAACAAGAGGAACTCAAGACCCACCTTCACCAAGAACAACTCGAGTGGATTCAAACCCAAGCAACGAGTGAGGACATGTTATAACTGTGGTAACGTGAGCCACTTCGTGGCCGAATGTCCCTTTGAGAAAAGGGAAGACAACGGGGGCAAGCTCATTCACAAAGACAAAACCAAATCATTTCCAATCAAGAACAACTTTGTGTAGAAACCCCACCCAAAAGGGATGGTGGCCCTTGAAGAGTACCCTTCCGATGATGATGATGATGATGATACAGTGGCAACGACAACTGTTGCTATTGCCACTACCTCTCCCCAGAAGGTGTCTCTCTTCAACGCCCCCAACGAGAACCACATCACCAAGTGCCTCATGGCAAAAGGTATCAATCAGGTAACTCCCATCATTAAGACCAACATCGCTACTGCTCCCTCATTGTTAAATTGTGTTGATGATAGTGATGTTGGGGAACTTAATGAGCATGATCTTGACAAGTTTCTGTGCACTATTAAGGGAGAATCCAAGAAGCACTTTGTTGCTCTCTTGGAACAACTGGGTGAGGCCAATGACCTCATTGAGTCTCATGAGGAGACCATCTCCGAGCTTCAGGGACATAGTCGTGACTATGTCGATGAAATTTCTGAATTATCTATTGCTCTAGCAAAGGAGCGCACTCTTCGTTTGGCTCTTGAGGAGTCATATAACGATGACTGCGCTAAAATGCAAAAGAAACTAGATCATGATGTTGTTCTTACTCGTATGCTTAAGTCTGAAAAGTATGCTCTTGGGGTTGGCCATGACAGACTCAAAGTGGAGTTTGACACACTTGACAAGGCCCACAAGGTCTTGAAAGGTGTTCCTTTCTCTCTAAAAGAGTCTCATGATCAACTCCAAGCAAAGCTTACCAAGGAGATCTCTACTTGTCCTCCCTTTGTGTTAATTGATAATGCTTGTGCAACTAATCCCTATTGTGAGCATGTACATCTTGTGGAGGAAAATGCCAAGTTAAAGGAGAAACTTGAGAAGGGCCTTGTGGCATGCATACAAGGTGAGAAGAGCCTGAACGATCTCTTGAGCACTCAAAAAGGTGTTGTAGGAAAGGAGGGACTTGGACTTACCTCCAAGTCAAAAGGTAAAAGGAGGAATAGGAACAAACAATCTCCTACCCTCATGGACATCTTTGTCAAAGAGGGTGAGGGGACTCAGAAGGTGAACAGGAACAAGGTGGACTATGGAAACCTCAAGAAGGGCAAAACCATTCCTGCTAACACAGCCGACAAACTCAATTCTTCTTATGTCTTATGTCGTGCTAGTGATGGGCATGTTTATGCCAGATTTGTTGGTTCCTACGATGAGTACATTGAATGGGCTATCTGGGTTCCTAAGACCCTTGTCTCTAACATGAAAGGACCCATTAAAAAATGGGTACCTAAAACCAAGCCTTGATCTATTGCAGGAGTTTGCTTCCGGTGGCGTGTCATGGTTGCTCGATAGTGGAGCAACAAATCATATGACCGGAAGCAAGGACTTAGTGGTGGATGTGCATCCTTCTCCATCTATGCCCACCCATGTCCAATTCGTCGGTGCATCCTCGTCAAAGGTATTGGGATTTGGTAAGGTGGTCATCTCTCAAGAGTTATCTATTGAGAAGGTCATGCTTGTTGAGTCACTTGCCTACAATTTACTTTCGGTTCGTCAACTCGCAATTATGGGTTTTTCCACATTCTTTAATCTTGATACTGTGGTCCTCCTGTGGAGCAAGACTCTTAAAGTAGCCTATGTTGGATATGTCGAAAATGGTCTCTATGTGGTGAACTTCTCAAAGCGACCCACTAAGACCGCGACATGTTTAATGGCTAAAGTTGATGTGGGCTGGCTTTGGCATCGCCGTTTAGCTCATGTCAATATGAGATCTTTGCAAAGTCTTCTAACACGGGACCATATTCGTGGACTAAAAAATGTGAGTTTTGCTAAAGATCGTGTCTGCAGTGCCTGCATTGAAGGAAATATTCATGAAACTGCTCATCGTCCAACGACTCTCATCTACACTAAGAGGCCATTGGAGCTCCTCCATATGGATCTGTTTGACCCTCCATCATTTGATAGTCTTGGAGGCAGAAAGTACTGCTTGGTGATTGTTGACGACTACTCAAGATACACCTGGGTATATTTCTTCAAAAGGAAGAGTGAAACTCAACAAATTGTCATCAACTTTGCTAATGAAGCTCAAAGTCAACATGAAGCAAAGATCTTGATGATTAGAAGTGACAACGGCACCGAGTTCAAGAACTACACCTTGGATGAGTTTCTAGGTGATGAGGGAATAAAACATCAATATTCAGCACCATATACCCCTCAACAAAACGGCGTGGCAGAAAGGAAGAACCGGACCTTGATAGACGATGCAAGAACAATGATGGCGGAATTCAAATCTCCATATAACCTTTGGCCATCAACACAGCATGTCATGCGTCCAATCGGCTCTATATCCTCAAAGGCTTGAACAAGACTCCGTATGAGATTCTAACTGGAAACAAACCCAATCTCAAGTACTTCCGGGTATTCGGTTGTAAGTGTTTCATTCTCAAGAAAGGTGCACGTTTAGCTAAATTTGATTCTAGAGCACATGAGGGCATCTTTGTTGGTTATGCTACAAACTCTCATGCTTACCGTGTCCTCAACAAGTCCACCGGACTCATTGAGGAGACGTGTAATGTGGAGTTTGATGAAAATAATGGCTCCCAAGTGGAGCAAAGTGGTCTTTGTGATGTAGGTAATGAAATTCCTCTCCAAGCCATAAGAAGAATGGGGATTGGTCAAATACTCCCCATTCAGGAACCCCTTGTGGCCGAAGGAGAAGGACAATGCTCTACTCGAATGGATCCATCACCTCCACAAGCCCCACATGCTTCCGATGAACAAAGAGAAGACTCTCAACAAAATGAACAAGCTCAAGGTCAAGATAAATTGCCCAACAATGATGATGTGTCCCATGATATTCAAGCACTCACCCAAGGCTCTGAACCTGCTCATGATCAAGATCAAGTGCAACCGCGAGATCCAGACCAAGTAGAAGCACAAGATCTAGATCAAGAGCAACCACAAATACAAGAACAAACAAGTGAACCTGCTCAAGTCGAAAGTCAAGATGATCAGGATACTGTCTCACAATTCCCTTCTGCAGCACCAACAGCCGGTGCCAAGGGAGGCTCAAGACTCAAGGGCAAGCAAAGTAAACAAGTCGATGCTCCCCAGTTATCCAATGAAGAACTCTTGGAGCGTCGAGCAGACAAGATTGCGAACAAGCTGAGAGTCAAGTCACATCTTATGAAGAATGTACTTGGCAGTTTAAAAAGGGGAGTATCCACCCGTCAACAGATTTGGAATTATTGTGAGCATCACGCATTTGTTTCGTATTGTGAACCTCAACGGGTATAGGAAGCGCTCGATGATGAGGATTGGATTATGGCCATGCATGAAGAACTTAACAACTTCGAGCGCAACCAAGTCTGGGATCTAGTGCCAAGGCCAACGGAGGAACATAATGTCATCGGGACCAAATGGATATTCAAGAACAAGCAAGATGCCAATGGGATTTTGATTCGAAACAAGGCAAGATTGATGGCTCAAGGCTACTCCCAAGTCGAGGGTATCGACTACGGTGAAACCTTTGCCCCTGTTGCTCGTCTAGAATCTATTCGCATGTTGCTTGCATTTGCTTCTCATCATAACTTCAAGTTACAACAAATGGATGTGAAAAGTGCCTTTCTTAATGGTCCTTTAAATGAGTTGGTCTATGTCAAACAACCCCCGGGATTCGAACATCCCAAGCTCCCCAATCATGTGTACAAACTTAATAAGGCACTCTATGGCCTTAAACAAGCCCCACGTGCATGGTATGAGTATCTTACTGAGATGTTTCAAGATCGTAGGTTTGAAATTGGGAAGATAGATCCCACTCTTTTTACTAAGAGGGTTTAAGGGAATTTCTTCATATGCCAACTATATGTTGATGATATTATCTTTGGCTCTCCTAACATTTCCTTGAATGAAGAATTTGCCGCACTAATGACTGAGAAATTTGAGATGTCCATGATGGGAGAGTTGAAGTTCTTCCTCGGGTTCGAGATTAAGCAAGGCCTAGAAGGGACCTTCATCAAACAAGCCAAGTACACTCAAGACATGCTCAAACGGTTCGAGCTTGAAGATGTCAAACTGGTCAAGTTCCCCATGCCAACAAGATGCAAGCTTGACAGTGATCCCAATGGTAAAGCAGTGGATCAAAAGATATATCGCTCCATGATTGGATCCCTCCTTTACCTTTGTGCATCTAGACCATATATTATGCTGAGTGTAGGGATATGTGCACGGTTTCAATCCGCACCAAAAGAAAGTCATTATATGGCTGTTAAGCGAATCTTTTGATATTTGGCTCATACCCCAAACTTTGGCCTATGGTATCCCAAAGGAGCAAACTTCAACCTAGTTGGCTATTCTGACTCAGATTGGGCAGGAGATTGTGTGGAGAGGAAGTCAACTTCTGGAGGATGCCAATTCCTTGGTCGCTCACTGGTAAGTTGGTCCTCAAAGAAGCAGAATTGCGTCTCCCTATCATCCACCGAAGCTGAGTATGTGGCAGCTGCAAGTTGTTGTGCACAATTGCTATGGATGAGGCAAACTTTAAAGGATTACGGTGTCACTTGTGACAAAGTGCCTCTTCTATGTGACAATCAAAGTGCTATCAAGATTTCCCTCAACCCAGTGCAACATAGCAAAACCAAGCATATTGATATTTGCCATCACTTCATTCGTGAACATATCAAGCTAGGTGATATTGAGGTCCACTTCATCCACACTAAAGAGCAACTTGCAGATATCTTCACTAAGCCCCTAGATGAAGCAAGGTTCCGGGAGTTAAGGCATGAGCTAAATATCATTGATTCAGGTAATGTGGATTGAAGCTAGGCACGTTGCACCTTACTATGCATTCTATCTCGTTCTAGATGTAGGCATGGACATAGGGGGAGTGTTGTTCTCTCAATGAACTCTTCCTCCCCCCATTATGCATAAATCGACTAGTCTTTCACTTTAGCCATTGTCAAATGGCACTTGTGCTTCAAAGACGAGCGTTGGTCATGAACCCAAGGATAATTCTTCGTGGTGTCATACCTTTGTCTCAAACATAGGTGGCCTCGGCCACCGCACCCCCCCCCACCTTTCTCTCATATAGAAGAAAGGATATAAAATGACAAGTCAGTATATCTTGCTCGTGCTATCTTATTTTTCACTAACTTGTCATTTGCCCACATTCTTCTCTTCTCCTAGGTCCCGTTGTGACATTTGCAGCGGTACTACGGCCAGGGGTAGCGGTACTACCGCCAGGACCCCAGCGGTACTACCGCCAGGGGTAGCGGTACTACCGCCAGGACACGAGTGGTACTACCGCCAGGGATAGCGGTACTACCGCCAGGACCCCAATCTACCACGACCTAACTAGAACAGTTTTAGGGCTGTCTCAGGGGGAGCGGTACTACCGCCAGGGGGAACGGTACTACCGCCAGGACCCCAACTGTACTACCGCTGCAGCCAGCGGTACTACCGCCAGGTAGCGGTACTACCGCCAGGACCACAGCGGTACTACCGCTGGCCCGTACCCCTTGGGCTATATAAAGGAGGGGGAGCCCATTTTTTCCTGCCTCTTTCTTCTTCCTCGCGGCTCCTCCCTCCCTGTGACAGCCCAATGCCGACGTTCCAGAAGATTCCCCTCTCTTTCCGTTTTCGTCGTATGTCTATTTTTATTTGTCGCATCATCATCGCATCATTCACATCTGCATTGCATCGGCGTCTCCGTTGCCGCCCGTTTTCAAAACTTGCATCCGTTAGTAGTTGCCGGTATCCGTCGTTGTCCGTTCTGAGCCCGACCGCACTCGCACGCGCCCGCGGCATCGTTCGAAACCCTGTTTTTAAAGCGTGCGTAAAACTTTCTCTAATCGGGTTGAGATTTGACGTGCGGTCTTATTTTAATATAGCTAGGCCGCCTGTCGAATTTCGTCGCGATCGGAGTCCGTCTGGTACCCGAACGGTCGACCATAGCGGCACCTTATTCGATCTACCGACGGACGTTTGTCGGTGTCTTAAAACGCGTGTCACAGACGCACCCCTTCCCTCTCATCTTAGCCTAAGCATCTCTACACAGCCACCTAACCACACTCCGCGATAGAAGCCATCCGTTTTCGATCGTGCGGTCGAAATCGGCCCGGAAAACCCCTAACCCTAGCCCCCTTTCCTATTTAAACACCCCATCCTTTAATTTAGACAGCAAGCCCCTCTTCCACCTCGTTTTCCATGCGAAGCAGTGTGCAGCCGCCACCCCATCGCCCCTGTCTCCCTCCTCCAGCCGCCGGCCCGCGGAGCCCACGTTGGGCCCGCCCGAGCCCATCTGGGCCCGAGCTCCCTGCAGCCTCAGCCGCCACCAGCAGGGACCGAGCTCCGGTGCCTGTCCCCGACCGGCCCCGCCGCCTGCCCAGTGCCTCGCCGCGAGCGTCCGGCCCCGCCGCCTGCCCGGTGCCTCGCCGCCAGCGACCGCCCTCGCCCGCCCGTGTACCTGCCAGCCATGGCCGAGCTGCTGGGGCCGCCGCTGCGTGCCATCGCCTCGCCGGCCGCCCCGGAGTCTCCCGCGTCAGATCCGGCCGACCACCCCGGGATCCAGCCGCCCTCGCCCCGTTCAGATCCTCCCCTACCGCACCACGCCGGGGATGTGCATCGCTGGGCCGCCGCCATTCCTCCTGTCCAGCCGGACGAGGAGCACGACGAGGGGACGAGCCCGAGCGCCAGCATCGCCCCGCTTGCCCGCGTTGACCCCGCCTGGGCCGCCTTCTCTCTTGGGCTGCACCGACCGCCAGGCCAGCGAGCGCCCTCGGCCCAGCCTCCCCATTCGGCCTCCTCTTCCCCAGTTGTGCCTCCTCCACCGACCTGGGCCAGGCCCAAGGTGAGACTGCCCCGATCCCCACTAATGTCATACGCGTGCGCTGTTTTGTTATGTAGCGCGTGCCACTTTCGGCCCGTTTAGACTTTTGGTGTTTTTGTGCGATTTAATTCTTTTCCGGGAGTTTAGATATTTTTAACGACCGTAACTTTTAATCCGCGTGTCGGATCGGAGAGTTTTATATATGTAAAACGTGTAGTTTCTCGCGTAGAACCCGATTATAAGACTTGCATAATTGTTTGACTTCGTTTGAGCCGCCATATGCATAGATGTATGTGCTGTCCCAATAGGATATAGTCCGTATTAATTTCTCGAGCTTATCCGTATTGCCCGTATGCCTTAGGTAAAATGCCCATGGTTTAGGGACCATTTTTCCATGCATTTTAGAGCGGTCAATTGTATTTCTACATGTAGTAATTTGCCGGTAGTTTATTTTCCCGAATCTAGGTGTTTATCTCGCATTAATGTGTGGCGTTATTTTGTGTTGCAAACCCCACATATTTTATATGTTTCCGGGGTAGAAAAATCCCAAACCCCACATATTTTATATGTTTCCGGGGTAGAAAAATCCCATGGATTTTTTCTGTGCAATTAGTTTTAGCATTAGAGCAAGTTAGTTCGCGAGATATTTTGCTAAGTTGCCCTTTTGTTTAATTCGTAGGATTTATACCGTGCGTCATTTGACGGAGTTGTCAACTAGAGAGTTGATCTTGGATGTTTTGTTTAGCCCCTGGTATTTTTAGTTGCAATAGAAATGCATGTTTAGGTGTGTTTTGCTTGCCCTCAAGTTGCTAGAAATAGTGCTGTTTTAGAGGAGCTGAAATATTTCTAAGTCTGGAATCTGTTATATTTTGTTGCTGCCTTGTCTTGCTTGCATCTTGTGATCTGTAGCTCTTTTGAGGTTGGTCCAATGGAGTAAGTTGTACCCCTTGTGTTTCTCTAGCATGCTGTAAATTTTCATGCCATTTGGAGACCTGTAGCTTAGGATTTTTCTGCTGCCAATATGCCTTCAGGCTGAAAACTGCACTTTCATGAGGTGTAATTCTCACTAAGTCTGAAATAGTGTGTGAGATGTCGTTTTGTATCTTCTTGTCCTAGTGCTCCTCGCTGCCATGCTAGTTGTTGTTAGTTGTTTGTAGTAGAGCGTCTTGCCCTCTTTCGTGCCATGCCTTGCTTGAGTTTATCGGAGCTGTGTAGCCGTAGTTGTGGGGCGTAGAAGATGCTATGTGGCTGATTTTGGCAGATTGTAGTGTTTTCTTGTTTTGCTTGTAGATGTTGAACTGTAGCTCCAATTTGAACGTGTCCTACATGAAACTTGCTTAGAATCTCACGTAGTTTCATTTTCTCTTGCTGGTTGAATATTTTGAAGTGCTCGTGACCGCCGTTGCACACATATTGCATTCATGCCATCATATCTTGCGGTGCTTGTATCTTTTGATCCATAGCTCCGTTGGAGATGTTCTTTATGTGTAGATTGCTTGCCTTGACGCGTAGAATCACGTGAACCTATTTGTTTTTCTGTTTAAAAACTAATTAAAGGTGTTAATTCAGATCTGGACAGAATTGTAATTTAAAATGTGAGGTTGTTTTGGAGGTGCTATATGACATTTCTGACCTCATTTAAAATGCCTAGATAGGTAGTTTAATTGCGCTTCACCTCTTGCCATGTTTAACCACATTTAATATTGCCGTGTATCTAATCGGGATAGAACTAAATAAATAAACGTGGAGTTTCGTCAATATGCAACTCTTTGCATATTGAACTTCACTTAATGTGTAGTGTTTGATTGTGTGAATTGTCCTACGTGACTTGCATGTAATCAGCTGCTCATGCATCATATGTGTTGTGCATCGTGTGGTGAATTCCGTGTGTTGATTTGTGTTTCCGGTTTTCCCCGTCTCGATAGAGATCCGCAAGCGTGACGGATGTGAGGACCCGTTTGACTACGTCGGTTCGTCTGCTTCACGGAGGCATTCTTCTTCCAACGGGATCTCACGCAAGATGATCATTTCCCCAGATACCATTACTATCATTGCCATGCTAGTTTTATCGCTTCTATCGATTATGTCGCGTTGCCTACCACATGTTAAATATCAGCCTCTCAACAATGTCATGATTACCTTCAACCTGTTCGACCTAGCAAACCACTGATTGGCCATGTTACCGCTTGCTTTACCCTGTGTTAGCGTTGCTAGTTGCAGGTGCAGTTGCTTCCATGTGAAAACATGGGTTCCTTGTTATATCACCATATTAAATGCTATTTAATTTAATGCATCTATATACTTAGTAAAGATGGAAGGCTCGGCCTTTTCTAGCCTGGTGTTTTGTTCCACCTTTGCCCCCTTAGTTTCCGGCTACCGGTGTTATGTTCCATAAATGAGCGCTCCTAACACGATCGGGGTTGTTATGGGGACCCCTTGATAATTCGTTTTAGATTAAAGCTGGTCTGGCAAGGCCCAACTTTGGTACTACATTTGCCTAATCACCTAATAAAATTGCATAGGGACTTCCCGGGCCCCGAGGATAATTTAATCAACCCCCGGGCCAGTGCTCCTCATGAGTGTTGGCCCCACCTGAGCGATGTCCGGCGCCCCTCTGGTCACCCGGAGGTTTAGCGATCCCGACGTCTAGCTCATCCGCCGTGTACTGAGAACGAGGTATGCGACTCCTATCGGGATCGTCGACACGTCGGGCGGCCTTGCTGGATTAGTTTTACCTTTGACGAGATATCTTGTGCATCTGGATTCCGTTGATGCTTTGGGTAATCTCAGAGTTGAGGTTTTCCACTAGGGAATCCGACGAGATCGCGAGCTTCGTGATTGAGGATTTCTATGCGGCTTGTGGTAATTTGTGATGGACTAGTTGGAGCACCCCTGCAGGGTTAAATCTTTTCTGAAAGCCGTGCCCGCGGTTATGTGGCAACGTGGAAGCTTTGTTTAACACTGGTTCTAGATAACTTGAAGTTAACTTAATTAAAACATGCCAACTGTGTGCGTAACCGTGACTGTCTCTTTCGTGAGTTCCTTCTCCGATCGAGGACACGGTGGGGTTATGTCTGACGTAGGTAGGTGTTCAGGATCATTCATTTGATCATTTGTAGTTCACGTCCGCTATGCGTAGTTCTTCCCCTTCTTATTTCTGGTACTCGTAAGTTTAGCCACCAAATATATGCTTAGCCGCTGCTGCAACCTCACCACTTAACCATACCTTACCCATTAAGCTTTGCTAGTCTTGATACCTTTGGAAATGAGATTGTTGAGTCCCCTTTGGCTCACAGATTACTACAACGCCAGTTGCAGGTACAGGTAAAGGTTACTTGACGCGAGCGCGTTGATTGATCATTTGGAGTTGCTTCTTCTTCTTCTTCATCGATCTAGGATGGGTTCCAGGCCGGCAGCCTGGGATAGCAAGGATGGACGTCGTTTCATTTTCTCGTTTGTTTTCGTCCGTAGTCGGACCCTGCTCTTACTCTTGATGATTATGTAATGTACTGATGTGATTCTTATGTAGCTTGTGGCGAGTGTAAGCCAATTCTATATATATATATATATATCTTCTTTTCAGTACATGTACTTGTAACGATATCCATTCTTGCGACACGACGAGATGCGCTTCTATCCCTGACGAGGCCTTCGTGCCAAATTGAGGATAGGGTCGCATCTTGGGCGTGACACTCCCCAACCCCGAACTCCCCCTATTTGGATCTCTATCCGTGGAGCTCCTTCTCTCCGTTGAGTTGGAGGGTTTGCTCCACTTCTCCTTCCTCCTCCAAGTGCCATGGACCCCGGTAAAGCTCCTCCCCTTCTTCTCTTGGTTGATGTTCTTGTTCTAGGGTTAGGAGCATTGGTGGTTTGGATCCATGTCTTTGATATTGTGCTTTGTTCTTGGATGGCATGAAGGAAGTATTCGAGGGGAGTGTAGGTCCTATGAATCTTTGCTTTTATATTGCCATGCCCTAGTATTTACATGTTTTAGATCAAGCACTTGGACTATGTTTGAATTAGATCTAAAACTTGCATTCTCTTGACTAGGCATGTCCTTATTTAGATGGTACTTGTGATCCTCGTGTGGTTCGGGCTGTGGTGGAGTTTTTAGTGGTAACACACAGCCCATGGCCCTCGTAAAATCAATGTAGCCATCTCTATGGGTTCTCTTCATATTCAGATCTGGAAATCAAACCCCAGCGGTACTACCGCCAGGGGTAGCGGTACTACCGCCAGGACCCCAGCGGTACTACCACCGGGGGTAGCGGTACTACCGCCAGGAGGATTCTCTGTGTATTCTTTTCATTTGCTTGGCAATGAGTGTTTACTTTTCTGTTTTTTCTTGTTCATTGCCTTGACTCCTTTTGTCGCTCTTTTTCGGTGTGTGTTTTGTGTCACAGGTGGTGCTCGCCGCTCGAACCCCCCACGGGACACACAGTCAAAGCACTATCACAACCCAGAGGCTCCAGAGGGCTCCGCCACTTCAGGCCTACAACCCAAAAAGCAGGCCTTCAAGAAGACCGCTCACAAGGACAAGGGGGTCAACGTTCGCACCATGCCCCCTAAGGATTTTCTGCGGTTCTGCAACCAAAACCACTATCTCCAACAGAGGGCTGTGATCAAGAATGTCGAGCATGTTTGGCCAAAGGATCACTGCAGGATCTACCGTGATATCATCAACCATTTCAAGAAGAGTTTTGTTCCCGTTCAGTGGATTGACCTGGCTCACCTTCAGCGGAACCTGGATTATTTTGGTGATGCTCTCTCTCTGATTGACAAGCTGGGCATTAAGGAGATCATCTCCTTCAAGACAGACTTTGATCCCAATGTTGTTGCCCAGTTCTATGTCACGGTTCACTTCTCGCCTGATGACGAGTGCTCCCTGGTTTGGATGACTGGGACTCAGAAGATGACAAGGTCCTGGCGTGAATTCATGGCATTCCTCAAGGTTGATTTTCAGGGAGCTGACACTCCACTTGGGTCGCGTCCTCCTGTTGCAGCTCCCACTGATAGGGCCTCCGCCAAGGACCGGTTGCAGCAACTCTATGTGAAGAAAGGTGTCCTCCCCAGGCATCTGGACATCATGCATCGCATCTTCCGCAACACCCTCTTTCCTCGCATTGGAAACTTCGACGAGGTACATGGCTCTCTGGGTGAGATGCTACTGCTCTGTGAGGAGGCTATGACTAAGGAGTCTGCCCCTCTTGATATTTCTGATGTGATGTTCACTGAGCTCTGGAACTGCATCATGATGCGCAAGGTTCCCATCTATGGGCCCTACTTGTTTGCTTATATCCGTCGGAAGTGGCAAGACAGCTATCCGCAGGAAGAGTTATACATTCAGGCTGACTACTTTGTGCACGATCCTGTCAAGTTTCGCGTCAAGGACAAATGGGCCAATCCATCAACTTCATCTCAGCACATGGACACTGACACAGAGACTGCTGCTGACAGAGGAACTGCTTCTCAGTCCCGCTCTTCTGCCATGCCATCTTGGGCCATGAAACTGCAGGATAAGATGAAGACTCTCTTCTGTATGCAGGCTAAGGGCCAGTATCAGACGCACGTGGCTCAGAAGGAGAACTGTCAGAGGCACAAGCGTGTCCTGAGGACACTTGACATTGACATCTCCAGCGGATCAGAAGACGACATCACTCCAGAGTCTGCGTGGATGCGGGCTCAAGGTTACCAGTGGTCTGGTGCAGAGGAGGAGGAGGACAATGAAGAGGAGCAGGACGATCCGGATGCTACGGACGAGTCTGGCGATGATGAGGATGAGGAGTGACCACCTGTGGCGTTAGGTGTGCCCCTTTTTGGTGTCTTGTGCCAAAGGGGGAGAGAGTCTAGGAGCTGGATTTGCTTTGAGAGTTGAACTTTGCTTAGCTTTGCTTATCTTTTATCTTTCGTGTTTTGCTTCGAACTTGGTTTGCTTCTATTTTGCTATCTTTGCTTTGTGTGACGTGAGACATGAACTTGTGTGAGATTTATTTCCATCATATGTTGTGAGTCATATGCTCCTTATTTTCATATATCTCTATCTTTTTGTTCTCGTATTATTCTCTGTGCAAATCCGGTATTGTCATCAACCATCAAAAAGGGGGCGATTGTTGGGGCATAGTTTATGCCTAAGTAATTTTGGTGATTGATGACAGTACCGCAAAGGACTAACCGTGTGTCTTAAGATTTCAGATAACACATGTCAACGGCACAAGACGACTCGCCCCCTCTTTTGTGGAACAGAAGCACGGTGTTCTCTACGATTCTCTTTATTTGAGTCATAGGAAAGCCGTACTATTAAGAGGGGAACCGTAGTGGAAAGGTTTGGGTGGAATCAATCTTGCACTCGCACACTTCACCTCTTTTCCCCCTTGCCGGCAACTTTGGAGTGGCTCCCGCCTTGGTGTTTCTTTCTTCTTTGCAAATGGTCCCCCAGCGGTTGTGCCGCTGGGCCTAGCGGTAGTACTGCTAGCCCTAGCGGTAGTACCGCTGGAGTGCGAGCGGTAGTACCGCTGCAGCCAGCGGTAGTACCGCTAGCTGGCGGTAGTACCGCTCCAGGAGCTTAGTACCGCCTGCCTAGCGGTTGTACGTGGACGGACCTTTTTGCGAAGACTTTTTTGGCGGTGGTAGTGCTTATGCACTACCAGGGGCCCAGCGGTAGTACCGCTAGGCACGGGCTGTGAGTGGGAAAAAGGTTGGATTTCCCCCCACTATATAAAGGGTTCTTCTAGCTGTGGAACCCTATCTCTGACCCTCCCAAGCTCCATTGTTGCTCCCTAAGCTCAAAAGTGCCCGATCTCTCTCCCTAGCCAATCAAAATTGTTGATTCTTTAGGGATTGGTTGAGAAAGGCTAGATCCACACTTCCACCAAGAGAAAAGTTGATTCCCCCACCAATCCCTTGCGGATCTTGTTACTCTTGGGTGTTTGAGCATCCTAGACGGTTGAGGTCACCTCGAAGCCACATTCCATTGTGGTGAAGCTTCGTGGTCTTGTTGGGAGCCTCCAAGCTTTGTGTGGAGTTTGCCCCAACCTTGTTTGTAAAGGTTCGGGCGCCGCCTTCAAGGGCACCTATAGTGGAATCACGGTACCTTGCATCGTGCGAGGGCGTGAGGAGAATACGGTGGCCTTAGTGGCTTATTGGGGAGCATTGTGCCTCCACACCGCTCCAACGGAGACGTACTTCCTGTCAAAGGGAAGGAACTTCGGTAACACATCCTCGTCTCCATTGGTTCCACTTGTGGTTATCTCTAACCTTTACTTTGTGTATGCCTATGTTGTTGTCTTTCTCTTACTTGTCTTAGTAGCTCTCGTTGTTAGCTTCATTACGGTTCACCCCATTGTTGTTATATTTGTGAACCCATATGTTGTTTACCCTAACTTGCTAAGATTAATTAAAAAGTGGTCGTTGCCTATTCACCCCCCCCTCTAGTCAACCATATCGATCCTTTCAGAACGGGACGCTTAGCTAGCGTTGGGCGCAGCGGTGCGGTGGCTCTCTGGCGCGGTCTCGTCGGCAGTAGGGCCTGCTCGTGTGCCGGACGACGATCTGGTGGTGAAGCATGCCAGCGAGGTGGCTCTCCTCTTAGATATGGATCTGGCTGGGCTCCGTTAGATCTGGGTTGCGTGACTGATGGCGTCGTCATCTCGTAGGAGGTGTGTGGGACAGCGGGCTTATGGACCGGTGATGTTGCATCGTTGATTGCGTGGGGGTGCTCGGCGAGGTGGCTCCGGGTGAAAGCCTAGACGACACGACGTCTGTGGACGTTGTTTTCCTCCTTGGGGGTCGTTGTGGAACCTCTCCTCGTCTAGCACCTTCGGACCATGGGCATCAGGCGAAAGCCTAAGACCCCGATTGAGTCGGGTGACGGCATCGTTCTACCACATCGTTACCCTCTTGGGGGCGTTACCTTGAGGGTCATCGGTCTCCTTCGTGCTTTCCTGGAGCTGGACACACAAGACATCAGGGTCGGTAGGTGCCCGACTAGCGATGTGGTTGGCACGACTTCTTGTGTGGTTACGATGGTGGAGTTGGTCTGATGTTGAGTTTTGGTAGTTGGTCTCATCCGGCGTGTTCGAGTGGTTGTCGCGCCTCACTTTTTCTTCCTGGAGTCGGAGCTGCTGAGGCGGGGCCTTGCGGCGACGATGACACAAAGCAGGTGGTCGGTTGTGGTGCTGGCTCAGCGCACGCTCAGTGCTTTTCTACTACAATGCTCGTCGACAGAGTCAGAACTGCCTGGTAGTTGGCGCGTGCGGTTGACTGTTTGGCAGTGGCCGGCGTGGGCCTCGGCGTTTGCTTGCGGTGAGGACTATATTGATGGTCATCGATGGTGGAGTCCGAGTCGCCCTTGTGTAGGTGTGATGGCGATGACACCGGGTTGCAGCCTCGACCGTGTTCTCTCCTCGGTGGCGTGTGTGCGTTCCTATGTGGGTTGCCAGGTCACCCTGTGTGTCCTGTTTGGACGTCTTGTAACGGTGTTTGCTCGGTTTTCCATTAATCAACCGAGCAATTCTCTTCTTCTTATTTAATGTGCTGAGGCAAAGCTTTTGCATCCGTTTCAGAAAAAACAAGAGTTGAGAGGAATTTGCTATAAACTCTGAAGGTTATCATCAACATCGTTGAGAAGTTTGTCATCAAAGATATTGCATGACCGAAGTGACCCCTAAAAATTGCTGGACGTGAAGCAATTATTTTTGTGCATGGTCCTAAAACTTTGATTGCAGACAAGAAGAAAGTAAACCACAAGTAGACATAGTATTTTCTTCAGTAATTATGTTTCTCTTATTTGAGTCATAGGACCACTAAGGGTTGTAGTGTTTTGAGACTTATTTTCTATGATGCTTAAATGAAACCTATGAGAGCTGAAAGAGATATCTTTTGCCTCGAAACATTTACTTGTCACTCAAAGACGATGATCTTATTGATTGTGAGAGAAATGTTTCAGCAAGGGAGTCAACCATACTAGTTAGATCATTAAATTTTGCGTCTGTTTGATACGCCTCGGCTTGAACAAATCAAGTGACGCCAATCAATATCCTTTATGTGGAACGCCAATCAAACCCCTTCCTCGAGAACCAAGTTTGCGCAACCGGACATTCGACTTTCCTGAAAAAAGATAACAGTGCCACGAAGATATAGCGGGCTCCCCTTGCTTTGCTTACATAATCAGTTTGTAACGTGTTTCAATTTAGTCGGATATTTATTCAAGCATGGTGCACTTGGAATTTCATCGCTCTGTGTGTACGGGTTCTCTGGCTCGGGATCAAACATGTCAAGTGAGTAGATGTGTCTCTTTACTTAGATGACTGATCAATTTGACCTAGTGGAACTCGAAGAGGCAAGTGACATCGTAGCAAATCTCGCCATGTTATCTTGTCAAATCTTTTGCGTGTTGTCAGGCGCTCTTTACCGGTCTATGAGAGGGATCTTGTCAACTTCTAAGACCTAGATGCTAAGAATCCGACTAACATAGTGTGTTTGAGTAGGTTTAAAATGATGATGATCTGGATTCATGCGCATGTGATTCTTGTCTTGGCTTTCCGTAATGCCGCATGTCATGCAGTTTCAACATAGCGGTTTCTAGGCCCCTTATATAAATAGAGGTGGTGGGAGAGAGATTAGAGCATTCTCTCCATTTCTCCACCTTTCCCACGATGCTTCGAGAGCAACCACCCATGAGCAGTTTGTTAGATTGATCTCTTTTTCAATGGGCCCAACGGCCCATTGGACCTTGACTCACTCCCTGATCGGGGCGTCCAGCCCAAACAAGGCTGGTGGCCCCTGTCGCGCAGTGCTATATATAGAGGAGGTGGGGACCATGGCACGGGTTACGAGGTTCGCCGCCGCCACTGGTTCCCCACTCCTAACCCTAATCCGATCCAGAGGGTAGCACTGAAGCGATGGGAAGTCCATCACCGTCACTACCGGATCTCTCTCTCCTTCCCCACTGTCGTCACCACCTCACGACGGTCTCTGGAGGGAGTTCATCGAGTTCATCACAAGGTAATAATCTACTACATCATCCCGAACACATCTAGCCTAAGATCGACGGGATCTATCAATGGTATCATGAGCCACGAGGCTTTTGATGTGTTCTGGTATTAAATATGTACAAGAAAGCATTCCCCTCCCCGATATGAACCCAAGAAAGGGCAAGGCACCGAGGATGGCTACGGCCTCATCGGCAAAGTAGCGCCGCCGCAAGGCCGCACCCGTTCCGCTCGATCCCCACATGCATCGGCAAGCCGAGGTGTGGGGAAGAAGAAGACCACCCCTTATAGGGGCAAAGAATCTACCCCTTAGGGGGCAAAGAAAAGGTCGGATTGAATCCGAAAAAGCATAAAAATGCAAATAAGAAGGGGCATATGCAACGCAAAGGAAACATCCCAAACGGGGCAAAGGGCACCACCACCGCGCCCTTGACGGTGGCACGTTCACCTTGAAGGTGCTCGCGCACGCCGGCAAAGGAACGAAGGTGGAGCCACCATCTCATGCCGCATGGCGGACACCCTGCACGTAAAGAAAAGGGAAAGAGGCACCATGGCCAACCCACTCGACGGCAGCGCGCTCACCACCAAGGAACGCGCAACCGGCGAAAGGGAAGACCACGGCGCCGCAAGTCATTGCTCAGCCGTCGCTCTATCTCTCTCTGTGAAGTAGAAGGGGGAGGAGGGGCAGGTCGAGCAAGGCAAAAAGGGGAGGAATGAAGAGGCTGGCGCACACGGCGGAGGGGGTTTCGGCCCCATCGCCGGCGGCTGGTGCGACCGTCGCCGGTGGCCCGCCGTTGATGCGCAAGGGAAGAGGAAATGCGGCCCTGAGATGGGGTTCCATGCCGGCGCCATCGCTGGAGAAGATGGGGCCCAAAACATCTCGGGCAAGAAATGGATTAAGTGGGGGAGGAAAGGCAGGCGCGGCGGCGGCGGTGGCGTTTCGGCGGCGGTGGCGTTTCGGCGCCGTTTCCGGCCAGCCGGAGCTGTTCTCCCCACGGCATGTGCCTCAGAGGAGCCCAGCGGCGCGAGAAGGGATGCGCGCTCGGGAATAGAGACGAGCGGCGCTGGGGAAAATGGCTAGGGTTTCGACTCGGGCCAGTCACAGACCTGTTTTGTTGGAGAGAAAATCGCGCCCGGCCGTCGGATTAGATCCGACGGTCCTAGAGGAAACCCTAGCGCGCAATGGGCCACTCGGGCCGAGGCTGGCGGCTGGGCCTGCCAGGCCAGTAGCGCGCCAGAGGCCGACCCTGGCTGTGGCAAGGCCACAGGCCGGCGCGAGCAAGATGGGCTGAGGCCGAAGGCCGGCTCAGGCCAAAGGCAAGGCAATATGCCCGCACAGTAAATGAGAATATACTTCGAATCTATTTTAGGAAGATTCAATATATTTTCTCTATGCATAGTTTTATTACGAAAATATGTTTAGAAAATAGCAAAGAACAAATGTTCAAAGTTTCTGTAATTTTATACACAATTGCAACATTATTTTTCTGAAAAGAAAAATAAAATGGTTCTGAAAATAGAAGAAAGATTTTCAGAAAAATAAAAGTTCATGGATTTTATAAAAGGGATTATAAAGTTCATGAATTTTTAATGTTAACAAAATATTTTTCTGTAAAGGTACATGAATTTTTATATTCACGTTTTCCGCTCCAAAGTAAAAAAGGTTTAGTCCTCCAATTAAATTGGAACCAACGGGAAAATTTAATTGGAAGAACTGTTATTAGCAAAGTTTTTCCCTTGTGGGTGAAATAAGATTCAAACAGTTTCCGCTATGACAATAGAATGATGTTTGTTTTAAAGTTAATATGGTATTGTTATTTTCTGACCAACGTTGATGATAACAATACTATAATTGTATGAGTCATCTTATGTTTAAAGCTTAAATCTCTGATAAATTTTGTATCAAAGTGATCAATTTTTGGAGCACGGATAAAGAAATGCATATGGTTAATGATGATGATGATTATTTCTTAGCAAAGTCGTTCAATAGAAATACTTGTTGGAAATATGCCCTAGAGGCAATAATAAATTAGTTATTATTATATTTCTTTGTTCATGATAATCGTTTATTATCCATGCTATAATTGTATTGATTGGAAATACAGTGCATGTGTGGATACATAGACAAAACACTGTCCCTAGTAAGCCTCTAGTTGACTAGCTCGTTGATCAAAGATGGTCAAGGTTTCCTGACCATAGACAAGTGTTGTCACTTGATAACGGGATCACATCATTAGGAGAATCATGTGATGGACTAGACCCAAACTAATAAGACGTAGCATGTTGATCGTGTCATTTTGTTGCTACTGTTTTCTGCGTGTCAAGTATTTGTTCCTATGACCATGAGATCATATAACTCACTGACACCGGAGGAATGCTTTGTGTGTATCAAACGTCGCAACGTAACTGGGTGACTATAAATATGCTCTACAGGTATCTCCGAAGGTGTTCGTTGAGTTAGTATGGGTCGAGACTGGGATTTGTCACTCCGTGTGACGGAGAGGTATCTCGGGGCCCACTCGGTAATACAACATCACACACAAGCCTTGCAAGCAATGTGACTTAGTGTAAGTTGCGGGATCTTGTATTACGGAACGAGTAAAGAGACTTGCCGGTAAACGAGATTGAAATAGGTATGCGGATACTGACGATCGAATCTCGGGCAAGTAACATACCGAAGGACAAAGGGAATGACATACGGGATTATATGAATCCTTGGCACTGAGGTTCAAATGATAAGATCTTCGTAGAATATGTAGGATCCAATATGGGCATCCAGGTCCCGCTATTGGATATTGACCGAGGAGTCACTCGGGTCATGTCTACATAGTTCTCGAACCCGCAAGGTCTGCACACTTAAGGTTCGACGTTGTTTTATGCGTATTTGAGTTATATGGTTGGTTACCGAATGTTGTTCGGAGTCCCGGATGAGATCACGGACGTCATGAGGGTTTCCAAAATGGTCCGGAAATGAAGATTGATATATAGGATGACTTCATTTGGTTACCGGAAGGTTTTCGGGCATTACCGGTAATGTACCGGGAATGACGAATGGGTTCCGGATCTTCACCGGGAGGGGGGACTACCCACCCGGGAGGGCCCAAGGACCTTGGGGGTGGCGCACCAAGTAGGTGGGGTCAGCCCAAGTCTGTCTTGCGCAAGAGAAAGAAAAACCAAAAGAAGAGAAAGAAAAAAAAAGGAAAGGTGGGAAAAGAGAGAAGGACTCCACCTTCCAATCCTAGTTGGACTAGGATTGGAGGAGGACTTCTCCTCCCCTTGGTGGCGCAGCCCTTGGGGCTCCTTGAGCCTCAAGGCAAGCCTCCCCTCCCTCCTCCTATATATATGGAGCAATTAGGGCTGATTTGAGACAACTTTTTCAAGGCAGCCCGACCACATACCTCCACGGTTTTACCTCTAGATCGCGTCTCTGCGGAGCTCGGGCGGAGCCGTGCCGAGATTAGATCATCACCAACCTCCGGAGCGTCGTCACCCTGCCGGAGAACTCATCTACCTCTCTGTCTCTCTTGCTGGATCAAGAAGGCCGAGATCATCGTCGAGCTGTACGTGTGCTGAACGCGGAGGTGCCGTCCGTTCGGCACTAGATCGTGGGACGGATCGCGGGACGGTTCGTGGGACGGTTCGCGGGGCAGATCGAGGGACGTGAGGACGTTCCACTACATCAACCGCGTTCACTAACGCTTCTGCTGTGCGATCTACAAGGGTACGTAGATCGGAAATCCCCTCTCGTAGATGGACATCACCATGATAGGTCTTCGTGCGCGTAGGAAAATTTTTGTTTCCCATGCGACGTTCCCCAACAATACTATCATCACATTGTTTATGAGTTATATGCATTATTTCCATTTATGCCCAACGGTGATATGGAATTAATGCAGAAGAATGATGTTTTATTCTAATTCTGCCACAACAGTGATTTAGAATATTCCAGAAAGTTTTATAAGGTTTAATGTGCATGATTTTAATCAGACCAACGTAGGGTTATTTTTATGCTCATTACCATTGTTTATTGGCTAAGTTTTCTCAGACTAAAAGTTATTCAAGCTTTCACTCATGAAAGCGAATGTTTGGGTACTAGTGACCCGAAAGATGGAAAAGAAAGGTCATAACTTGAGGGAATAAATTCTCTCTAAAGAATGGCTTCAAAAGAAAAGAACTCTTGGATATTAATTCAACAAAAGAAAAGAGATAGATCATTGAGAGTCTTGGTTGACGAATGTCTTTCATGTACTCTCTATGATGGAGTCTCCTTTTTTCAGTCAACATGATTGAAATGAAACAAGCAACATGCATGTTTAATTTGACCAACGTAGGATCAAACATGTGTGTCAAAGATAATTCAGATTTATTTCTGAATTTGATGCAGTCAAAAGAGCCAATTATGGCATTTATGTCCCTCAAAGGGAATTACCCGCATGGCGGGAAAAGTCTAGGAAGAATGCCTGCGTAACCGGGTAAAGTTGACATTGTATTATGTCAACAATCCATGTATGGTGGGAGAAATTTTGGCAAAAGTCTTATCCTGTATGACAGGAGAAAGTTATGATGACTCATGTGCGGTTAATGTGTCCCACTATGGGAGAAAAGTATGGAGTAGCTATTAAGCTTTCCTATTATCGACCGTACACCTTATGTGTAACGTTCATTATGCAATCACTAAATCCAGAAAGGATAAAAGTAACAGACAAACCTAAAGACAAGAATGATATGCAAGTGTGACTTGCAAAAGAGACAATGATAAAGAACTTTGTTGAGTTTCTGAAATGAAATGAGGAAAAAGTACTCCCATACTAGTTAACTTATAACTTCATTTTACATGAAGAGATAATATGAATGAGCTAGATAATCGAAGTTTCCTCATTTCACAAGAGCTATGAATGGGTTTCGAAATTGTTGCAGAAAAGTTCTTGCCACATTTCGAGGGGGAGAAAGAGACATGAAATACATTGTAATGTATTTCATGACTCCTCTGTACTTTAGATGATGTGATGCACATTATGCATCTAAAGTGATCCATTAATGAAGAATATGATTGTCAAGGGGGGTACGACAGTCATCTGAATACCGTCATTATGATACCCCTAAAGAAAAGAAACAGTTGTATTTTCAGATCTTTTATAGTTCCGAAAGCAGACTAAGGAATACAATAGTGGTGCTTAAAGTGCCATAAAGAAGAAAGTTTAAAGATACGCCATTTCTTCAGTGAAGATGGAGTAATCTGGGGGAGCATGTTGTATGACCTATACAACACCTGTTGTTAGCTCTACAAGGGATCTTGTGATACAGGTCCCTGTAAAACCTATTGCCTTTTGGAAATGGGTGACTATAGAATTAATTTGCCTCTTGGCAATGACAGAGCAAAGACAACCCCATATGAAAGAAGTGCCAGTACCTGAGATTTTGATGGTCTCTAGGAATGTGAAAATAAGATACTTGTGAAGGGTCTACAAGGCAAATGTGACTCCAAAGGAAATATGTAAAGGTGTAAAACATGACTTAAATCGGAAGATTTTGTGCAAAGAAAATGAGAGGACAATTGCATTCATGCAAAGTTATAGAATGGGAAATTCATTTCCCAATTCCTGTGCATGTGGATGACGTCCTACTTGCTAGTGGCGATGTCAATTATAGTGCAGGAGGAGAGAAGAAGTTTTTGTCCTCAGAGTTCAAAAGAATAAAAGGGGGTATTAGGAATGTCGCATGAAAATGCTAAGAAAGATTTTAAAGTATGCATACGAGAAAACCTACGCCTGTTCTTATAGTCAAGGGTAATGGAACTGGAAACTATGGTGTTTCAAAAGTTAATAAGAAAAGATTGTAAACCAATATGGTACCATATGCTTCAGTTGTTGGAAGCTCAAGATGTTACCCTGACACAGTTCATGTATATATCCGGGTTGTTTTGGCAATGTCCAGTCCATAGATAAATCAATGGAATGGAGTCAAAGATATCGGCCTCATGCTAAAAGAAATAAGTGCTCTCAAAAGATTGTGAGTACAAAGACGGGACTTGTGAAATGTATAGCGAAATCTACAATTGTCGCTAACTTTCATACTCGGAGTTTTGTGTGGAAAATCTCCAAATGAGTAAAACAATTGTCATCAATGTGATGCAATGATATGTTATAGCTTGATATGAGGCTGAGGGACAGGCAACGTGGTTAAGGCTACCTGTACCCGGAGTGGATAATGGTTGACAACGACGATTACCATTTTAAGTTCTTTCGTTCCTGTCACAACGAGTCAAGTGTTGATGCCAAACACACTGACAAAGAGTTACGTGTCGTGAAGGAGAAAGTCCGGAATTATGGAAAAATGCTTGAAGCATAAAAGCAACAAACAAGTGTTTGCAGATCTGCTTATCAAAGGCTTACCGCCCAGTGTGTTCGGGGAACACACAGTCGACATGGATTTTATGGTATAGTCTAATATTTCTGGACAATAAAGGGACCATGGTTAAAGAATTTGTCTCAAAATAGAGAGGTACATTGTGGCTGTCTGATTCCATCGGCAATTGAGCCGTGACGATGAAACATGTCCTATGTATTGATCTGTTACGAAATGGGTAAAGTTAAAAGTATATGATGAGATCAAGGGGGACAATGTTAGTTTCATCTCTTTCCCAATGGGCCCAACGGCCCATTGGACCTTGACTCGTGCCCTGATCGGGGGCGTCCAGCCCAAGCAAGGCTGATGGGCCCCTGTCGCGCAGTGCTATATATAGAGGAGGTGGGGACCATGGCACGGGTTACGAGGTTCGCCGCCGCCACTGGTTCCCCACTCCTAACCCTAATCCGATCCAGAGGGTAGCACTGAAGCGATGGGAAGTCCATCACCGTCACTACCGGATCTCTCTCCTTCCCCACCGTCATCACCACCTCACGACGGTCTCTGGAGGGAGTTCATCGAGTTCATCACAAGGTAATAATCTACTACATCATCCCGAACACATCTAGCCTAAGATCGACGGGATCTATCACTGTTAAGTTCGGTCTTCAAGCCTCAAGTGGCAATGGCCCGTGGAGATGTCCACGATGAAGAATCTCGAGCGAGTGAAGGTCGTGGCTCCTCTATAGCTGTCTAAGCGTAGGCAGTCGCACCTATTGATGAGCGGGAGCATGGCGATTGGTTCCCCTACGTGGTAACTCATACGTCCATTTTGCATCATGTTTTGTTATTGTTATTTATAGTGTTTGTATGCATTCTATCACTTTATGGAGTAATTTTAATAACTTTTGTCTCATAATATACAAGATTTACAACAAGACGGAGAATGTCGGCAGGTGAAATTCTGGACCTGAAAAAGCTACGTCACATATACCTATTCTGCACATCTCTAAATGGGCTGAAACTTCATGAGGATTTTTTATGGAATATATAAGAAATATTGAAGAACAGAAGTACAGGAGGGGGGCTGCCAGGTGCCCACTAGGCACCAAGGCGCGTCAGCCCCCTCTAGCGCGGCCTGGTGGCTAGTGGGCCACCCAGCCCACCTGTGGCGACCATCTTCTCGTATATACTATCTTTTGACCTGGAAAAATAGGGAGAGGACTTTCAGGACGAAGCGCCACCGTCTCGAGCCGGAACCTGGGCAGGAGCACTTTTGCCCTCCGACAGAATCACAACTTCCCACCCCGGAGGGGGAAGTCGAGGCCATCGTCATCACCAACAACCATCTCATCTTGGGGGGGGGGCAATCTTCATCAATATCTTCATAGACACCATCTCCTCTCAAAACCCTAGTTCATCTCTTGTGCTTAGTCTTCTACCGGAACCTCGGATTGGTACCTAGGGTGTGACTAGTAGTGTTGATTACATCTTATAGTTGATGCTTTATGGTTTATCGTTTATTTGGTGGAAGATCATATGTTCAAATCCAATATGCTATTTAATACCTCTCTGTTCATGATTCATGAGCATGTTTATCACTTCTGAGTAGTTACTTTTGTTCTTGAGGCTACGCAAGAAGTCATGTTGCAAGCAGTCATGTGAAATTGATATTCATTCGATATTTTGATGATATGAATGTTGTGATTCCCTTAGTGGTGCTATGTGAACGTCGACTACATAACACTTCATCATCTTTGGGCCTAAGGGAATGCATTGTTGAGTAGTAATTAGATGGTGGGTTGTGGGAGTGACAGAAAATTAAACCCCCGTTTATGCGCTATTCCGTAAGGGGCTGATTTGGATCCCTATGATTAATGCTATGGTTCAAATTTATTATTAATATTTTTCTCATAGTTGAGGATGCTTGTAGGAGGTTTAATCATAAGTATGAGGCTTGTCCATGTAAGAACAACACCCAAGCGCCAGTCCACCCACATACCAAATTATCAAAATGTCAAACGTGAATTAATCCGACATGACGAAAGTGACTAGATGAAATTCTCATGTGCCCTCAAGAACGCTTTGCCTATTATAAGAAACTATTTTGGCCTATCCTTTGCCACAAAAGGATTGGGCTACCTTGTTGCACCTATTGTTACTATTGCTACTAGTTACTTGTTACAATTATCTTGCTATCAAACAACATGTTACCACTATTTGAGTGCTTATAGAAATTACCTTGCTGAAAACCGCTTGCCATTTCCTTCTGCTTCTCGTTGGGTTCGACACTTTTACTTATAAAAATGACTACGATTGATCCCCTATACTTGTGGGTCATCAATAACTAAGTGCATCATGTAAATGTACGCCCGCGATGGACGGGTTCCTGTGCACGGCTGGCGGCTGGCGGACCCTAATAGGTAGTAGCCTACTTCACGGGAAAGGGACGTATGATTGATGAGTGGATTTTATACATACTTTTAGAGTATATTTTAGTGCCAAAGTCCCTCATATCATATACATCTATCACTTATTCATGTGAGCAATGCATAGTTTTCGGTCTTTACTTGTTTCACCATGTTTGTTGCACAATTTTTATTTTATTTAATTATTTTTTATCAGTTTTTGTGTGTTTTGTGGTCTTTGTAGGTGTACTAGCATGTTCATAGACTTGACACGTCAAAAGCTTCAAGTTAGGGGGCAAAACGGAAAAGTTTCAGATGGTTAGGAGAACAATGGTATCCCTAGCCAATCAAAGTTCAAGCCCTAGGCTTGATAGTGTATGCGTTCATAGGGGTAGGTGAATGTATGTATGAGGATCTATTGTGTGTTAAGAAAAAAAAAGTTAATATAACTAGAAGTCATCAAACTTGCGTCACATGTTTAGTTTGATGCTAGAACTTTAAAAATACGAATTTGTGGTCACCTAACTTGACTAATGCGTGCAGGAGCGATCATATGCTGGCATATCCATGTGTATGGCCCACTTGCCACTGAGTACACCTGGCAATGAAAAACCCGGCTCGGTCGGCCCGGCTTGACCCGACCTTGCCCACGGGTCGGGCTCGGGCCTAGATTTTGAGCTCGTCAGGCTTATCAGGTCGGGCTCGGGCTTGAAAAAACCTGACTTTACACCTATGTCGGGTCGGGCTTACAAGGTCGGGCCAGGCTTCTCCGGGCTTGGGCCCAAAAACTAGGCCCGATGGTCGGGTCGGGTCGGGTTCGGGCTTGAATTTTGTACCATGAGCTTTTTTAGGGCCGGCCCGGCTTGAGTTTTGCCCACGTATACGAGTGAGGGATGGCGCTCGATATGTTACAGTTTTTATACAAAACACCTTAATATTTTTTATGTATGAAAAAAGCCAACTATCGCAACACATTTTTGCGCAAAACCACCTAACCTTTTTTATTTACAAAAAACATACCACACTAGTGCACATATGTGCAAAAGTTAATAACAAAATATAATTTGTCCTGACTCAAAACAACAACCAGCAGTTCAACACGAGTTGGCTTAGCCACGACCACCCCCATTACACGTATGTCAACTAGGAATAAGGAGGGAACTCCTATACGGTGTTGCAAGCGCCCGTTCGCGCTCCTCGCGCGTGCAGCGCCCAAGCGCCCCGTGCTGGCCGGCCACAAAAACATTCGGACCATTTTGTATTATTTGGAAAACGATCGTGATTTGAATAAATTTCTTCATTTTGAAAGAGAAGTTCACAAACCTGAAAAAACTTTAGTGATTTTCAAAAACAAAGTTCATCCATTTTCCAAAAAAGTTCATCAAATTGACAAAATGTTAACATATTTGAAAATAAAAAATAATCAAAATTGAAAAATGTTCATCGAATCTGAGAGAGGTTCATCAATTTTGATAAAAAAAGTTCAGTGATTTTGAAAAACGGTCATGAAATTTGAAAAACAAGTTACTTGATTTTCAAAAAAATGTTCATAAAATCCAAAAAAGTTCATAAAATTTGAAAAAAAATCATCAATTTTGGAAAAGGTTCATCAATTTTGAAAAACATTTCATGTAAATGAAAAAAAGTTGACCGGTTTTAAAACAGTTCATCGATTTTAAAATATTCGCCGCTTTTAAAAAAGATTCAACGATTTTGAAAACACTTCATCGATTTTGAAAAACATTTCATCTAATTAAAAACAAAGTTCACCGGTTTTGAAAAAGTTCATCTATTTTGAAAAATGTTCAACGATTTTAAAAAATATTTCGTCTAATTGAAAAAAAATAACTAGTTTTGAAATAAGTTCATCTATTTTGAAAAAAGTTCATTGACTTTGAAAAACATTTCATCTAATTGAAAAAAGTTAACCAGTTTGAAAAAAGTTCACAAAAAACCAAAACAAATCATCCATTTTAAAAAAGGTTCATGCAATTTAGGAAAAAGTTCATCGATTTAGAAAATAAACTTTACAAATTTGAAAACAAAACCACTTATTAAAGAAAAGAAAAAAGAAATAAAATAAATTTAAAATCAAATAAAAAATTCCAAAAAATGGCAAGCGAATCCAGAATAAAAAACCGCAAAGGGAAATACCAAATAAAAGGAAAAGCAAAAAAACAAATGTACGTCAGCTGGTAAGCTACCGTAGTGGTTGCTGCTGGATGGGAGAAGTAGCTAGTTTGAAACCTGATTGCCGCAAAACCTTTTCCTTTTTAACAGAAAAATGGCTAGCCCGAAACGAATCGAGCTGGGGTGCTGCACGCGCCGGTTTTGAAAATTTGCTTACAACCTGCGCCTGCAGCGCTAAATAGAAAAAGCCGGATAACGAAACTATATGTAGAAAGAATTCCTTATTTAACACTATTTTAAAATTGGATTCCTTATTTAACAATGAAAAAATATTTCTTCCCTATCTACCATTGATTCTAAATTTTATTTCCAACATAACTCTTCTGTCAATTTTTTGAGCTAACGGTGTAAAATGGCGCTTGAAATGAGAATACTATCCTTGGCACTGGTATATCACCAAAATTTTCTTTCTCTTTTCCCGGTGCCTCCTGTTCTGCTGGTTTTAGAACGCCAAACCAAATCATAGGAGGGCTACACACACGTACGTGCAAAAGCTAGCTGCTTGATTGATCTTGCTTTGAAATAGTGCACGCCGGGGTCGGCAAAATTCAAGACCCTGTGTCAAACTCTAAAATGAGGCCTATTTCCCAAGAAAAAATAAGCCATAATCAGCTTATCTACAACTCCTTTATGATATTGAATTAAATCTTCTAATTCTAATTTTCTTCTCATGTCTTGTAATTACATCCATATTCTCTTGAAGACATAACTTGGATCTTGAAACACAACGTCTAGACCAATTAATATATATAAGTATAAATGATGAAAATAACAGAATTAAAGCGATACACACAAAAAGATAAAATAGTTTTTTTTTAGAACTGAAACTTACAAACATCATACTCTGGCCTGAAATTGCTTCACTCCTTGGCACTGTCGAAAGGTTCCTGGACAAGAGTCAGGGAGTAAAGGAAAGACGAGACGCCATCACAACCAGATCGATTAGATGATCACGTGGATGAAGACGGTATGCCCTTAATTAATGAGGATTGTAAAAAGAAAGTGGCAGCCAGCAAGCTAGCACGTGTCCTGACTCGTGAACGACGAAGCTCTCTTGATTGGTTGATTTAAACATTGATTTGATTAAGTCGGTTTAGCGCTCCGCCGGAACACGACCGTATGCATGCCGACTCACCTACTAGTTATTGGCTCTGTTTGGATCCATGCATGAGTTAGAGTTAGAGTTGGTTAGATTGGACCAATCTAATCCCAAAACATCCGAACAGGGAAGGTTAGAGTTGGTTAGATGCATCTCTAACCCATCCAAAAAAACTAACCCATCCAAGAGGTGCTTATTTGGGTTAGAGTTGGGTTGGGCCCACAAAAAGTTACTTTTCTCTCTACCTCCACCACACAAAATCCTTGATAAAGGTGCCAAATGATTGGAAAAGATGCATTCATTGACAATCTAACCCTTCCATCCAAACACCTCTTTGGTTAGAGTTAGTTTAGGGTTAGTCCAGGGTTAGAATCTAACTCTAACCTCTAACCGAGTTAGAGTATCCAAACAGGGCCATTGCTGCAGTGCCTCCCCGCATTGAGGTCCCTGCCGACGCCGGCGGCTGCCGGTCCTCTGCTACCTCCTCGGTCTGCAGTTGTCGGCCATCATCTAGGCGATTAGGGTTAGTATTGTAATAGTAGGTCATTGATTAGCGATCAGATTACTAGTTGTGACCGGCGTGTCGTGCTATTCAGCCCTTTGCCTGGTTGTAATGGAGAGTATCATATACTAGTATCATGCATATAATACTAGTGCACGTTACATCCGTAGTGCATAGTATCATAAGTTAATATCATAGGAAAGTTTATTTATTGACATGCATGATGCATAACAACCATCATTTAATACCATATGATATCATGATATGGTACTCAACCATCTCTTTCTTCATTTAATTCTATGTCACCTCATCAAAATTGTCTAGTTGGCATGCATGATACTACTTATAATACTATCATTACAGGTATGCTTAGGCCTACTGGTTCTATAAATTGGGGGCCCTGTCGCATGGAGGCCCTGTGCGGCGGTCGCACGCCCCTGCGCTCGGGCCTGGTGCCTGCACGTCTAGCCGTACATGACACACGTACATGTGAGCCACCGACTGATGAGTCCGGCCTATCAAGTAAGCTTTTATATGCTAGTTTGTTCGATCGATCAACTATGCCCACTCGTCGGAATGAACACAAACACAACATGCTGCCACTGGTTCCAGCAGATGGTGCGTAGTGTGCTAACTTCAACATGCATACAGATTACAGAACACTTCTCCTCATGGTTGTGCCCACGTACCACCAACGTTTAGATCGCTGGTGAGCCACTAGCCGATGAGCCTGGCCTATCAGCTAAGCATAGGCAAATTATTTGTAACACAATCTTTTGGCCACAGCGACTCGTGTTATCCCACATTTAAATATGACACAGAAAAACAGGAGCAAATTGGCTAGATGTTTAAGTGCAAAATTGTAATTTCATACACCATTTAACACCATTAGCACAAATATTGGACAAAAGTGTTATATCTGGAAAAAAATTAGAGTTGATGTTATATAGGGAAGAATTTGTTTTTGGGTGTTAAATAGGGCATCCAATTTTAAGACAGTGCTAAATAAGGAATTCCCTCCAATATATACTAAACGAGGATGCATGTGGAACTTAGGCTGCAGATAATGCGACCCGTTTTACACAAACTACTTTCTAAAACTAAATATGTTCAAATATTTGTACATATGATGATTAGTAAATAAAAACATTACAACATTTAGTATTAATGATTAATAATACACATGTTTGTATTTTAGTTCAAATATTTAGTAAATGATAAGCAATAGTTATATTAAAAAAATGTTAAAAATATTATGCATATACATGATGAATAGTAAACTAAAACTTAAAAATATAAACATGTGTATTATACATTAAGTATTTTCTAAAATATTTTACAAACCTGAGTATAATATAAACATGTGTGTTTTTATAAATGTGCTTATTACTATCTAGCTTTCAAAAATATAATTTTAAAATATTATTTGGGCGTTGAGCCTTTTTTGGTGTTAACTTTTGCATATATGTGTTTGCGATTTTGCGTAAATAAAAAAAATATGAGGGTTTTTTTGTGGTGCGTTGCGGTGGTTGGCTTTATCCATGAATACAAAAATATGAGGGTGTATTGCGTAAAGTTACATCACGCCAGAGTCCCTGCAGATAGGGTCATGCACAAGAATACACCCGCATACGCGTTATGTGACCGTAAATGCACGCTTGATCAAGTTAAATGATCATAATAATGTATCCTCTATTCTTAAATAGCTACAATCCACTAGCTAATTTCTTCTACATGCAATAATATCACATCATCAAATCATGCATGGAGTCATATGTTACTTTTTTGGAGCCGACTACGTAGCGGCTCCGCACGTAGGTGTTCCCGTGTGGCGGCTACTAGCCCATATCTAAAATCACGTTTTAGTGTTCATGCATCTGTGACTCAACTCTTTAGCTGGCTTTTCTCTGAAAAAGAACGTGGCGAGATGACAACACATGTAAGCTTTTGGATACTAGGCATCACAACAGGCCAAAGCAAGGAGCATGCACGCATGGCGGCCCTATGTATAGTAAAGATAGGCAGCCACTATTACTCATTTCTACATGCATGTGTTAAGTACATACTTGTCGAGTTAAAAAATGTTTAGTTTTTAAATTATGAAGTGATTAGTTACCACATATATTACTAGTACATGGCTGCCATGCTAAACATGTTAGTCACCAGATTATAATGTACTTAGTTGCCAAAAAATAAACATGTTAAGTTGCATTACATGTTCTTAGTTGCCACATTATTACGTGATGTAGTATTATATACATGATTGCCATGATTAAGCAAGTGTAATTGTCAGATTTAGGCGGATATGATTGTCAGATATTTACACATGCTTATCAGTTTGAATAGATGTGGTTGTCGGATTTAAAGAACCGTAATTGTCACATTTAAGCAAAAAATGCGTGTAGTTATCTGGCGAAGAAAGTTATAGTTGTCAGATTATTATCTCAATGATAAAAACTTGTCTAAATGAATTATCATTTTTTTGTCAGCTACTAACCTTTCCTAGCTACTGAGTAAACAAGGAAGAAGGGACGAATTGCAACTTACAATATTATATATATACTGTAGCAACAGCACAACCTGACACATGCACAGTTGACTGCATCCCTTCTATGCAAATCAAATCATCTGTATTTGTTTTAGAAAAAAACAACTGTAGCAGTTGTCGTTTCAGCCATCACGTAGTGTACGACCGAATTAGATATTATAGGCCCATTACAAGCAAGTGCTTTGTATCCGACCGCACGATAGCATTACACATGTAAAACAATGCCGCCGCATAGGAAGGACGCGGTGCACACGCCACCACTTAGATTTTCTCTACTTTTTTCATTAATTTCTTCATGCAAAACGTACCACCTAATGCATTATTTTTTCTTCAAAAAATCAAGTCATGTAAGAAAGTTTTAATTTGTTCTTGCATTAATTTTAATCTTCTACCAATAATTCATATATTTTTTAACAAGGTTCGGGGATCGCCTAGTTTTTAAGGTTCTACTCCCTCCGTTCCTAAATATAAGTCTTTCTAGAGATTACACTAGTAGACTACATACGGATGTATATAGACATACTTTAGAGTGTAGATTCATTTATTTTGCTCCGTATGTAGACTTCTAGTGGAATCTCTTAAAAGACTTATATTTAGGAACGTAGGGAGTAGCAGAAAATTGAAAAAAAAAATGACCCCCGGTAATATTACCATTGTTACCCGCAAAAAGAAAAAAAAAGATTATTGTATTACTGACGTCCGTGACCTTGCCGTTGGAAAAGGACGTATATAAGTCCTCTTCATAGCCCTAGCCCCACTCCCCGGCGCCGCGCCCCGTCCCCAAATCGCCCCCCTTCCCCCACCAATCGTCGGCGCTACCCGGCGAGGGGCGCAGCTCCCCGTCCCACCCTGTCGCCGCGCCTCTGCTCTCCTCTCAAACACGAACGGCTTCACCGATCTGCACCGGCGGCCATCCCTGGTCTCCCTTCCACGTCCCTGGTGGCTCTTTCGCGGAAACTGGTTCACTGCCTCATCCTCTCTTCTCTACGTCTTCTTGCTTGCATGGCCCGATGCGGGCCAGTCACACTTCCGGTGGATAGGCCCCTTTGCTTTACTGAGTTTCTCCTAGCATGACCTGAGATTTCGTGACGAGAAACTTAAACGTCGATATATAGTCTACTGATTCACACCATAATACATCCTATATTTGCATGGAATTTTTGTCCTGAACTGAAAGCATACAGTGCTGTCAGGATCTTCAATATATAAGTCAACTTTCACTTGAGCTTTTAGTTATAACTATGTCGATAATTAGCGCATTCATTCATTATATGTAGGTCCAGGAGATGCCTAGAAAGAATCAAGAATGTACACGCACGGGAGCTGGAGCAAGCACAAGTAAGAAGAGAAAGGCTTCTTTACAGTCCAACTCCAACCGAGAAGGTGAACCAAGGGCAACAATTTCTTGTCTCTGTTGAATTGTGAATGAACTATAATATGGAACTAGTTAAAATTTGTTACTAATGCTATTAATTGTTCATTACCTGCAGATTCTCCGCCTCCAAGGGATGGTTAGTTTGTTTTGAGGACACCTAGGGATAGTAAGCGTTGAATCATAGTATTGGATCGGACATCCCTGGAATTATTTCTATCGTTAATCGAAAACATCATGTTTAAACATGTGCAACATAAAAAAGTACTAATGAAATTATGAAATGAAACATTGCTTCCTAGGTTGGTTCAATGTTAAAAGTCATGTCTGGAAACATGTTACTCATATGATTTTTTTTGTTTGGTTGAAACTTGTCCGACCAAAATCCATTCCTTTTGTTTTGGCATGTGCCGGTTTTATCTTGCATATCGGCTTCGAATGCTAACCGATACACATTTTCATCTATTGCGACAGACCTTTCACGCATATTACGCAAGAGCGTACGTCCCTGTGGTTATCCTGTGCCATCTACGATTGCTGGCAAGTTATCATTTTCCATTTTTTTTTATTCTCCCCTCTTGTTATTTTCATGTGTTTCAAGATATTTATTCTAGCCCTGATGGTATGTTATAGTTTCTTCCATTAGGGGGCATGCGCTTGGTGAATACATTTGAGCTTTGCTTTGGAAATTTAGATGGCTACAGTGAAGAGCACACCAGCATTAAGTTACTTGCTTTGAGCCTATGTCGGTCCATTGTTTCACTTGCTGCTTTTAAGGGTAACAATAAACAATCATTCGGCTATTGGGATTCCATGTTTTTTTGGTTAATCAGTAACTAAAACTTCGATCCTGTATAGGTAAAACTAGGAAGTTTACATGCACAGGCACAATCATAGAGCACACAACATCCAGCATGAGCATCCTTACCTCTGCTAGCTTGATTAGGTCCTCTGAAGATGAAAGTAAGATACTTGATAGACTGGAGGTTAGTGCTACTAGTCAATTTTCCATCCTATTGCTTTGTTATGATCATTTGCCCAGGAAATGAAGATAATACAGTTTGTACTTACATGCAGATTAAGGTGCGCCTGCCCAATGGCAAGCTTGTTGTAGGAAAACTGTGGAAATATGATTTTTATTATAATATTGCTGTTGTGAACACCAAGGCTTTTCCAGAACTTCATGCAGCATGCTTTCATAATGAAGTGCCAGCTAATGTCAAATTCTCCCAAAGTAAACTGGTAGCTATCGGGCGAATTTTTGAATCTGGAGAACTAATGGCTACAGGTGGGACACTGCTGTACAAAACTTGCAAATTCGATTGCCAGCAACTCATGGTATCTACTTGTAAGACCACAAAGGTATTTCCCCTAATCTTTTCAGTGTTCAAGAAAGCGTTTTTAAGCGACGCTTAAGCGCTGAGCGATGGCAAAGCGCTTCGCTTTTGTCCTAAGCGGTAGATTAAGCGTTTTTTTTTAATTTGGCCAGAATTTAGCTGTTTTTCAACTACTTTTGCTTGTCTGCTTGCGCAATAATGGCAATATCCCATTACCTTATTATTTGGCTCTGTTTGGGAACTATTTCCTTCATATGCTGGCAAAATTATGACCACATGATCTCTATTAGGCTATGACTATTTGAACTGAACTGCATTTTAGTTGTTATTTTGCTTGCCATGTGAACTTAATGTGTATTCGCTATGGTGTGAACTGTATTTTAGATGGCTATTCAATTACACATGTGCCATATTTCCTATTTTCCTGCGTATATTATTCAAAATCTTTCAAATTCTAGCCAATTTCAAAAAACACTTAAGTGCGGTTAAGCTGCGCTTAAGCGTCCATTGCTCTAAGATGTAGCCTTCCGCTTCGCTTACGCTTTCCATTTTTTTGAACATTGAATCTTTTATCGCTCCGTAGATGGATTAATAAAAAGAATCTGGTAATATGACTAGAGTAGGACTTTTTTGTTCACATTAAGAAGATATTCATACATAATATTGTAAAAATTGTTCATATTGAGCAATATTATAGCGTACCTAAATGTGAAATATATTCTAAACAAAGCATGGTCACAGCCATTGTATTCCGTGCTAGGCTGGAATTGGGGGCCCCATTGTTGGTTCTGATGGAAAATTCATAGGCATGAGCTTTTATCATAAGGATGGAGCTCCTTTCTTACCAATCAGTATCCTCCAGAAATGCTTAAAGCACTTCAATGAATTTGGGTATGTTTTAAAGTTCTTGTATGTACTTCGGATATATATAGTTCAGTCGCATGTTGTCGAGATACTAAACATTTTTGACCACTCTCTTATGATTTTCTTGATTGTGGACATATTAGGTCAGGACTTGAGATTGAAATTAGGATATCGCAGCTAACATTTAATGGTTCTTAGATTGATAAGTTTATTGATGCTAAAATTATGCTGCCACCACCAGATTGGCTCGTTCGAGTATTAACTTCTGATAGGAGGGTGGTGATAATTATAGTTGCTGTAGTTACACCCTGTTTATCTGAGCCACCAGAAACCAGCTATTTGTCGTAGCCACTAGCTGCGAGTAAGCAATTCCAGTCCCCGTAATATGTGCTGGTCACTGTTCTCTGGGTGTTGCCAAACTTGCTTTCACTATCCTAGGCATAGTTAAAAAAGGCACACCTAAGCGACCGCTTAAGTGCGCCTAGGCTCTACGCGATAGCAAAACGCCTAGCCCATAACTGTACTTAATTTGCGCATAAGCATGCGCTTTGGTCAGAAAAGCGCAAGGCGGTGGCAAAACACACAATTAATGCCTAGCACTTTTTTGAACTATGATCCTGGGTTCTGTGTAGCTGATGTTACTTGTCTCACGTATTTAGTTCTGTGTAGTTTTATGACATGTATATTGCCAGCTGGTCTATTGTTAATAAATAGGAGTATTATTGAATGATCAATGATGTGATATGTGTAGGAGAGTTCTGCAGCCATGGCATGGTCTGAGGATTGGATCACTTCAAGCTGAAAAACTGTGTGTCCGTGAAGAAGTACATGACAGCTTCTCCCATGCACAAGGCATTTACGTACAGAAGGTGACTATCCACCTCATGCATTTGATGTAGTCTTTTCTTTCGTTGTGTTGCTGTGCTGTTTATATGTGTATTTAGTAATAGTGCACGTGCAATGCACGTGGTATCAATTACAAAATAAATAACACGTTTCAGGCGCAAGAAGTTGAAATGAACATCTTAAGAAATATTTACTCCCCATTTCATTACAAGAAAGCATTAATTTCCTCTCCATATATGATTTTCTCCATACATGAACAACAAACTCGATGAAAGAAAATTATCAAAATGAGCATTACTAACAATTCATTCCATTCGTTACTTCTCTCCATCGATGAAATTTCCATGACAGCCATGTATCCAAGCCACCAACCCATCCGGCGATAGGACATGATACTCCCTCCGTTCCAAAATATGTGAGGTGTATTATTTTTTCCAAAAGTCAGACATGTGGATCTTTGACCAAGTTTTTAGCAAAAAAATACCAATATCTACAGTACCAAATTTATATCATTAGATCCATTATGAAAAGTATTTTTCATATTTTATTTATTTTGTATTGTAGATATCAATATTTTATTGTGTAATCTTGTTCAAATATACACACGTTTGACTTGCACAAAAATTGATACACCTTATATTCTGGAACGGAGGGAGTGTATGACTAATTGGAACACTTACAAGGAAGTATGAATAGAAACCCCCTTGAACACAACTTCATGTATCACACCAGTGTAGTAATTAAGGTCTGTAGCAAGGCTTGAACCAAAACTTATCATGCCTATCATGTTTGTTTTTTCTAGAGCTTTGAATAATATCATGTTGCTTTGTGACTGTGAGGTCACGAGTTGAGTCTTGGAAACAACCTCTTGCGGAAATGCAGGAAAAGGCTGCGTAGAAAAGACCCAAAGTGGTTGGACTCTTCCCTAGACCCTGCACAAGTGGGAGTTACGTGCACCGGGCTGCCCATTTTTGAATAATATCTCCCAACTCATTCAATGCAGCAATAGACACATCATTGCCCATGAACTTGCTACCTTCCTTTCTCAAATCTAGCAGAACTTTGGTGGCCCTCTTGTCTTCACTAAAATGCCAAACTTATCAGCGGTTTCATCTTGTACACCCTTCTCTACCACCTAGGTCAGCATAATGAACAATGAGGAATATTACAAATAAATCCACATCAATATCACTTATGAACTAAAACCACATTAGTTATTTCCAAACGGAGGGAGTAACATATAAGATCACACATTTGAAAGAAAATAGAAAAAAGGTGCATCAATTGTTATATTCACCCTCTCCTTATGACGTGTCAATGGCATGCTTATGCCAGTGTGAACCTGTATCACCCAAGCATGAAACAATTACTCCCTCCGTTCCCAAATATAAGTCTTTTTAGAGGTTTTACTAATAGACTGCATACGGATGTATATAGACATATTTTAGAGTGTACATTCAATCATTTTGCTCCGTATGTAGACCTTTAATAAAATTGCTTAAAAGACTTATATTTAGGAACGGAGGGAGTACAAGTTGTAGCAGAGATATACATGGTGGGGGGTGGGGGTGGGGTGGAACAGGACTAGAGAAAAAGAAATTGAAACAAGACTAACCTCGCAGCTAGGTGGTGTTAAGCTTCATGCACTAGCCAACGCAACAGGTGGAACCAAGGTTTTCGAGTCGACGAGTCATTTTGGGGTAGCGACTCTTGAATAGTCGACCTTGCAGTTGCGACTCGTCGAGTCAACACGTTGTTGAGTCCACTTTTTTTACGACTCGTCAACTAGTCGTTAGTCGTTCGACTCAAAAACAGTGGGTGGAACAACATGGAGCCCTAGTCCCGGAGTAGAATTTTCAGCTATTTTGACAAAACTAACCTTTCAAGATTGGATGTGAACATAAATTTGGATATTTACATTGTGAGGATAACTTATTGCTGTGATATGCGTAATTGCTTTTTTTGACAGATCCTTGTTTGCTTCATAGGTTGTGGGTGGATCCCCAGCAGCAGATTCTGGAATCAGAGCTGGTGATGTAATTACCAAGGTTGATGACTTTGCGCTGTCCAATGCACAAGAGGTTCTGTTCTTCTTTTGTGCCATTTCTATTTTTTTTGTTTCTAAACTGTGCTGTGAAATCAGACTACCATTTATTTGGTTTGGTTGCCTGTGAGTCTGACACTATAGGTTTGTTTGTTTGGTGCCCTGGACACGATATCTGGAAGTGATGCCTGCAATGAGCCTGAAAAATAAATGTTTTTTGCCTCCGCTGCCTGAGATAGATAGTGTTTTGTTGGTGACTTGTCCTAGTAGAGTCTCTCAATATGGGTTAGTTTGGTTGGTTCCCTGGACACCATGCCTGGAAAGTGATGCCTGCCTTGAGCCTGAGAAGTAACTGTTCTTTGTTTTGTTTGCCTTGGTAGGCTAGCCTGGAATAGAAGTGTTTGGTAACAGCATGCTTTAATTATTATCGACATGCTTTGATTTATCAATACTAAAGTAATATCCTAATCATGACCAACAGAAAACATTACTCTCTCTCTCTCTCTCTCAACCCAAAAAGGGTTTCCCCCCGCTTTATATTATAAAGCAACCATCACCGAATACAATCGAGAGACCAAAGAACGCACACAACACACACCCAAGGCAAGATACAAAGGTGCCGGGCACCGACACACCATCCCACCGACAACAATAGAGGTGAGTCAGACAACAACAAAGCTAGGCCTCCAAAGCGGTGCCTCCAAGATGGGTACGATCAAGATAGCCGCCACCGCGCGATCCGCGAAGATCGGGTTTTCACCCGGAGCAAGATGACAACAGGGGGAGCGTCGCGGCGGAGCCTTTAGGAAGGGGACAACGACCACGGCCGCCGCCACCGTCGGCCAGTCAAAGGCATGGGCAAGTGGTGTATCCCGACACTCACCCCTACCAGCGCACCCTAACTCCGTCAACCACCCGCAACCACGCCACCTGCGAGGCCATGGTTGCCTGCCCGCACCTGAGACGCACGCTCCACCGACAAATGCCGCGCCTCCCACCGCTAGAGCCGCCGCCCTACAACCAGACATCCCTGAGACCTACACAAAGGCCCCGGCTTTGGATCAACCGACGGCCCTCGACCGATATAGCCACCCGCAGACGCTTCGTTGCCCGCCCATGGCCAAGGAACGGAGGAGAAAGGGGAGCAGACGAATCCGTATTGGCATTGCGCTGGCGACAAGTGACGCGACCGTGTCGAGGCCACCCATCCCTCCAACCGAGCTCCTCGCCGAGCACGAGGGAAAATGGGGGAGCACCCTCGTGTAGCCCCACCATGGTAGCTGGCACAGCTCTCCACAAGGCCATCCGCAAACGTGTGCTCGCCGACGAGGGAGACCAGATCGACCTGCCGCCGCAACCGAGGTAGCTCACCAGGGAGGCGCTCCCGCGCCGAGCGCCGCCATCCAGCCGCAAGGGCCCGACTGAACGGGATCGCCCACATCCACTGCTGTCGTGCCGCCCCCACACCATCACGCCACGACGAGAGAAGCTGTCTGTGGCCCAGGCCGCCCGCGACCCGCAGCGCTAAGGGCAGATCCAGACGCACGGAGCCGCCGTCACCGCCATCCGGCCTGCACCACCACCAAGCTGCCCGCGCCGCACCCCCCAAGCGAGGAGATGAAGGGGCCCGCCGCTGCCAGCGACACACGGGGGAAGGGGAGGCGGCGGATCTCTCTCTCTCTCTCCACCTGGATGGAGTTATTCCCTGTCTCTCCTCTCTTCTACCTCCTGCGGAGCTCACATTGGTGGTTGCAATGTTGCTTCTTTGCCAAGGGCAGCCGTGGCAGTTGTTGAAGTGTATATATGGATTGCCTAGCTCTTTCCATTAGTTTGGACTTTTGTTGAGTTGGCTAGTATCAGAGCTACGGTCTTGAGTTCAAGTCTTGGCTTTCACAGTTTATCCAAAAATCGTTGTTCCCCCCTTTGTGTCCCCACGTATAGGCCTCTTGAGACATACCTCTGAGTCTATCCACGTGTTGACTTCACGCCTCATACGTGAGAGGGGTGTTGAATTGTATATGTGGATTGCCTAGCCCTTTTCATCAGTTCGGACTTTTGGTTGCGTTGGCTAGTGCATGGAGCTCCACAACAGCTACTTCATACATCTCCGCCCTTTGTTTCTTTTATTCTTGTGATTAATGTCGGCCAGTAGTTTCAAGCCGCTGCCAGCATGTCTAAGATGCTCAAGACATGACACCAGGGCCAGGCAAATCACGCTTTCGGGTTATCCGGGCCAGGCTGGCACGTCTTACTCTCCAGGATACTAACCAAGCAATGCGCAGGTAGCTTCCTGGGAGGCCCCAGTCCAGTTGCCATGCGTCAGGATGCCAGTTAAACTAACCTAAGCCATTGCATTTTATGTATGATTACCAATCTCCTGCTTGCGTTTCACCTCATACATAAGCATCATGTTCATAAGGGACAGATACATCTGTGCTCTATGGAGATCATAGTACTACCACTCGTTTCTGCGGGCAAGCTTCTACTTAAAAGCCACCTGATTTGGTACAAGCCAACGGAATAGGAACAACAGCTCAGGAAGCCATCTGATATGAATCGAGAAGCCCTGTATCTCCTCTCTTCTACTATATTGCATGCCATCTGATATGAATCGAGAAGCCCTGTATCCCTATTGGAGAGTATGATAGCTTTATTCTTTGTGTATTAGATAATATACATGTTCTTGCATAATCTGCTACTCATATGGATTTTTTTTCCTACCAGTTTCACGAGCTGATTTTGGGAAAGGCAGAGAATGCTTCACGACATGGTGAAGGAATGCATTTTACGGTTAGTTGCAGATGTTTGTATTCTGTTGGTTCTGGGTCAACATTTATGCTTTAATAATGCTCCATATTTTGCCATTGCATTGAAATAGGTATCTGTCCTAAGGCCAAGCAGTGGTTCTGAGTTTTTTGCAACTATCAATGCTGAAGTTATCGACGCGAGCGAACAAAACATGACCAATCAAAACAAGAGCAAGCAAAACAGGTTCGTTTTCTGACGCAAAATTGTTTTTTTATGTCAATATATTGTGTGAAGTCAATTCTTTCAGTGTTAGATGGCCGGTACCCAAGACGAAGTGGCAATATCCAGATGACGTACGTGATGCTGATAAGATGCCCCTTGTTCGAAAGTGTCGTCGACCCGGCTATATATATCGTGAGGATCTTACTTATTCTCTCTCCTCTTTGATGGTGATGTTTCAAGCAGTAACCACTACTGTCTTAGTTTCATCCTCTGCTGAGTTTCTCTTTTGATCTGTTAAATTTGGTGTCGTTGTTTATGTCATGTAATTTCATGTGGGGCCCTCTGGTATTTAGATGCCTGCATTTTTAAAGTTGTATTAGTAAAGTTCCTGTTACCACTTTTTAGATGCATTCTATGTTCTAGGCTGCATCATCTCTCTGTATTGGTTAGATTGTTCCACTTTTGTAATACTATTACTTGGTAAATTTCTCTCATGGACGTCACATTGCCTTTGTTTCAGGCCCCCCCTTGCCGACTGACGTATCTAGATACAGAAGTTTGAGCAATCTTGTAGGTAAAGAGGAGTTTGTTAGGGAACCAGATGTGAACGTTTTGGTTTCCTGATCTATATTTGGCAACTAAACGGTATGTTACCTACCACTATGTTAAGTTGGCCCGGAGATATTTTGTCTGGTTTGATTGTTTTAATGCGTGTATGAAAATTACTAAGATGGGGTCGTGAGATGTAACGAGAAGGCGCTTGTTTTCAGCATGTTGTGGTATATGTAATGCATACCTTATGGGACGGCCAAATGGCCCCAGCGAGCTCATTGTCCTCCCCCAACCCCCCTCCCCCCTCAAAATAACCTCTTTATTCATTAGATATGTGAGTTACTAGAGAGGAAGGGGCGAGGATTATCTAGACCATGAGATGATGAGAGAATTTGTTTTCCTAATGGCATACTCTTAACCCTAACATATTCATGCTCCATGATTTTATTTGTGGAAGATCGCAACAGGAATACGGAATACCTGATGGTCTCTCATTCTTCATAATTTGTATTAGTTTCATATTGTCGGACCTCACGACACCTCTATTACAGCCCATGGAATCTGCTCACAACTCTATTACAACCCATGGGTTCTGCTAAGAGCAAGCCATGCTTGAGAACCAAAGCTTTAAATAAAAGACAAATATTTAAAAGTTCAGCCGTACTTTTTAACAGTTTCGATCGCACAATCTGATCGATCTAGTAACGCTCAGGTGGTAGCCAGATTTCACGCGCATGCATTTATTTGGGTTTATAAAAATTTCTAAAATACGTAACTTTTGACTCTAGCGTTGAATTTCAAATTCGTTTTCATCATTGTGTTTGTTGTGATGAATAATTTAAACTAGATCCCATATGAATAGGTTTCGATAAACTTTTTTTTGAGCAACTTTAGGGTGATATTGAGACAACTTTGGTGCTAAAGAAAAGCAACTTCTTATTAGTGTGCGTAGCATGATCGTCTATTAACGAAAATTCTTTTAAATAATTTATCATGACTAGAAGGTTAACTAACTTCATCCTTTAGCAACCACATGGTAAATGTCGCCAGCTATTTTAAAACTGAAATGGTTAAATTATGCGTCGGATGTGCATGCTTGGCTCCGCATGCGTTAGATGTGCATTAGTTCCTCGTGACAAACCGTGTGTCGGAATTATTATATGTTTCATTGTTGGGTTCCTCGTGACACTCTTCAAAATGAGATCCCGTATGAATATGTTTTGAAGAATTTTTTCAAAAGCAATTTTGATGCTAGATGAGGCAACTTTAATGCTAAATAGAAGCAACTTTGATGCTAGATGAATTGCATCGTGTGTATACACATGAGTTGTTTGTTGACTGCACTGGAGTTGCGCAAACACACATTAAAAGTTGTTAACTTTTTAATGATACTCGAGTGTAGTTATGACAACTATTCACGAATAGCATGCAACTGAACATCAATCGTAGGCAATTGATCATCAGTAATAGACATCTGAGCATCAAAATTAAGCAATTTCACAGTATTTTAGGCAATTTCTTAGATTGACAATTTATCTTGCAACATTTTATTTTTTATTCTTAATTCTTATTTAGTTCTGTTTCATAAATAACACGACAAGAAGTCCTATGCTTGAAGTGCAATAACTTGTTGATACTTGAAACAGGCTTTCGTCCCGCTTTATATATAAAGCATAAGTACCAGCATCCATACAACCACAACCCAACACAGTGATAAACCAAAAGAGCGCTGGGGCAACAGCACAGTCACGCCCAAGGAAAGGAAAAAAAGAAAACAGAAAATGCCAACAAGGGGCAAGCTAAGCATCATGGGATCGGGGGGAGAGCCGCCGGGCGGACATCAGCAGCGCGTCCAGGTAGCCCTGAAGCCGATCGCGGTCTCGGGGCCTAACGAGCGGATGCCAATGCTGCAAGAAGGCTAGTGTGCTAAAGACACAACATCTTCCTTTCGGCAAGCAATCAATTTGTCATTTGGAAGTATTTGTCTTGGATAACACAAAGACTAAGTAGTGATCATATTAGCAATGTAAAAAGAAATTAATGATCATGCTCAACTGAATTTTCTATGACTTCACGTGATGTTGGACTCAGATATGAGAGTAAAAAACGATCAATCCCCCCACATGGATCTCAAAACTGATACAAAATGGACAAGCCACTGAACCTTCCTCCTGGTTCAGTGCAGCCAAACTTCGGCTCAGAACTCCTCCCTGCGGTCTAAGTCAATACACTGATCGCTCGAAAGCACCACATACAGAAGCTGCCAATTACAAATCGTACTCCCCAGTTCTGAAAAACTGTTGCCAAAGACGGCGGTGCCGGTACTGCTGCCAATGCCTGCAACCTCTGTAGACATGTGATCTCTCTCTCCCTGCCAAATAATTTTGAAATAGTAAGCTCTATTTAGAGTCTATAATAAAGCATATAATGAGGTGTGATGTTTGGTTGAACGAATTGAAATTGGTAACTACAGTACCTACTATGATTGTCGACAAATATGTTTAGTTTTAGTCTGGGTATAAATTTTTTGTAATACAACATTTGTAAACATATTTGTTGCTTCTCTTATGTTAGTACTATTTTTTTAATTTCATTAATATAATTCTCTCTAGGACGAATAATTATTTGCCAATCAATAATACATGCATTGCATGTGCACGCTTAATAGATAAACTAGATCAATATGTCATCATTGTAATTTGTAAATTATCTCTTCACCCACTAGATACACTTGTGAATGGGTCAATAGTTGGTGATATACTAAATTTACCAACAAACATACTATTGGAGATATTCTGACCCCTTTCTGGATTTTTGTCTCAGTGTGAATATAAAGTCAGCATGAGCGACAATCTTTTTGTTTCAGCATTTTGTCTTTATAATTGATAAAAAGCAGACTGAATGTATTCAAATTTGAGGTGATTAAGTGAGCATGCATAATTCAGCTCATTATTGCATTCTAAAGAAAATATGACATAGACAATGCATCTTAGATTATATATTAGATTAAACCAAAAAATGACTCGGAATGGTTCTATGAGAAAATGATTTGCTTTCCATAAAGACATGCATTGATGTGTGCCAAGGCCATCGCGCGAATGGCCGTCGGGATCAGCGTTTTTTGCCACTATCAAAATCCAGTGCGATGCACTCTGCAAATATTTTAAAATGATTTTTTTTTGCATCATGTAACACTATCATGATGATTCTGTGGATTTTACTCGGATCCAACGATTAGACTTGATGAGACCGGCGAGGTGGCTTTGGTTAACAAGGCTGCATGTCCGACCAGACGCAGTTGGGATGAGTTTGGATCTACTGCACCACCTTAAAAAAAACACTCTTATATTATGAGACAAAGGGAGTAGATGACACGCCTACTACACTTGAAGAACTTGAATGACAATTTTCAAAGTTCGAGAAACCATACATTTCTTAACCAATCGTCATTTCTAGTAGAAATTCTGCCCGGATTAGTTTAGGGGCCTCTTGTGCACTTCATAAAAGAAAACTAAAATAGAAGTCGACAAGCAAATCAGTAAGCGTGAATGCGCGATAGAGCATATCTTAGGCATGCCGATATATGTAATTCAGTAAGCTTGTCTTAACTCGATTCGTTCTTTCTCGTACTACTTAGAACAAAACTCTTCAACCTGGGAGCTACTGCCAAATTAGTCAGAGCCAACCGAGCTCGAAGTAACACAACCAACACCTGCTGCTGAAAATCAGTCAGAGTCGTCATGAACCCATTCATCTAAATCCGGGGGCCCCCAATAATACACTGTTAGCGGGGGCAGTGTCCACCTACAATAGATAACCGATCTCAGCATAAATCACCCACGCATTCTATCATGTTATATAAAAAAGGAAGTAACGTAAATCATGGACACAGACAATGACATGTTTGAGTCCGAAACTGCATACAAACACGACTGACAGATTGACAGAATACCTGTTGTTCAATAGTGTATCACATTCTCCGGGGGGACGCCCAGCCACTATTAACTCTGCAGCAACCGTTGCCCCGTCCTTGGGTCTCTGTATGAGTGCCTGTTCAGCAACGTGAAGATACATTTGATGTTAACTTGGTGAATCAACTAAAACACCCCAGGCAGGAGGGTACCTGGACTAACCTTGAGGATGACTGGTCTACGCTCATGCATTGCAACCTCCATTTTGTCCAGGAGCAATGAAGTAAGCTGAGAATGGATGAAAACCATAAGCTCCACAAAGTTAAGGGGAACCAATTCAGGGATCGATGAGAACTGATTTTCCGTATACAAAAAGTAGACTACAAGGCTAAATGGACAGCAAGTCAGGTATAATTAATAGTGGATGTGAAAGGGAAAGGGGAGAGGGGTGGAGGAAGGGAAGGGTTTAGGTAAAAGAGGAGAAGGGAAGCAGTGGATACAACATCGCTCATTGAGCAGCCAGACCTCACAGGACCAAATGTGGTTTCAGTGAAAGTTTAGGAGCCAAAAGTCGATATTTTTCTATGCTGAATGACTTTTTACTTTGTGTAACCTAAATATGTCAAAATATTATCCCGACCGACATATGGACATGTAATGTAACCCATGAAAAGTATAGACAAAGAGTTGCTGGCATTTGGCCCTCCCATCAAAATTACTTGTCGTTGTTCATCAGTTTCTTCATCTCAATGCAGAGAGGGCCTTACGTTTTGACAAGGGGATTGCCTACCGTACTAGCGCGTGCATTTCTCTCCAGATGGATGACACTATAACACTTGTATGCAGACTGCAATGTTGATACCTTCTTGCTAAGACATACTCTACATAGCATCACCAAGCAGTTTGAAGCCTAATACTACATCCTAATATTATGAAACATTTCAAGGAAAACCTACTTATATGAAATGACATTCATCTATCCAAACTAAATATTTCAATGTAGACCAATAACTAAAGTTTCAAAGGTTTGCCTACACATATCCCAAAAGTGGCACGTGTTTCTCATTGGAGGAGTACTTATGAACAGTGGCGGAGCTATGTGTATAGCTGCAGGGGTCACTGCCCCCCAGCCTTGGGATATTTTGTGAAAAAAAATTCCTCTAGCAGCATAGGTTGAAAAAAATACAGACTTTTGTCCCCTCAAGAGCTCATATTTTTCCATTGGCCCTCCCAGTCATCCTAGGCTAGCTCCGCCACTGCTTATGAACACACAATTTAAGATCCATCATAAACATCGTAAATTTTAACTAGGTGCAAAGCAATTATAATCACAAAAGACGTATCAAACCGGATTGTATTTATTTGCGTACAATTTCTAAAACCACAAAATTTATTACGCAATTTCTCTAGGCCTCCCTTCAAAAGTTATGACCACCCAACCCACCAACCCGTAACAGAAACAAAATTAAAATCAGGACTAAAGAAAAAGAGAGTAGGACTGGCAGTGGCAAGAACGGAAGTGCATTATTTTATGGCAGTATCAGTATTGTACACATCCATAGTAGCATTAAAATTTCACCTCCAAAAACAATACCTGTGCTGTAGAGTGCAAAACAGCTCCATCAAGTTGATTAAGGATATCACCAACCTCAACGCCCCCACAGTTTGCAGATGATGCTTCAGGAATCTATGAAATATATGTGATTAACAGATTAAGTCAATGCAAACCAAGGACAGAGAAAGAGCAAGCAGAACACAACAACCTGAAATCTTCAGATTATTTACTGAACAGTGTCATCTCATGCTACTACCTCCGTCACGGTTTAGAAGGCACACACTTGTACCTAGGTCGTTAATTTGACTTATATAAAATCTATTGTTTAATATAAAAATATATCATTAGAAAATAGAACATCTAAAGTTTTTAAAGATATATTTTTTATAATATATGCTTATCATTAAGTTGGTCAAATTGATGATCTAGGTACACGTGCCGGACTTATAAACTGAGATGGAGGGAGTAGTTATCTTATCAAGTATCCCCACAAAAGTAATTGCAGTTGATTAAAAGGGAAAGAGTTAAAAAAAAGTGGCCTGGGTGTGGGACCGTGGGTTGGAGAGTTGGACGGTGGATACGTACCATGTCCACAAAAACTCCAGAAGGCGGCTTAGAGAACTTATGGCATATTTCCTCCAGTCTGGCTGATTCCAACAGGTGAAGGGAACGACCCCTTATTCCAAGCCAAGGTTGTTTGATTTCCCTGCACTCACCACAAAATTTGGTTGCATGCATTAATGTTTGGTCATATCAAGTAAATACCTCACATATAATATGAATTATGCTAGAAGGTGAAGAAAAACTGATAAGTTGAACACAATAACTTACCCATATGCTTTGAAGTGTCTCAGGCATCTCCCAACAATCTGAACTGGCAAGAAGGGGGTGGTGAGTCCCTTGTCTATGAAATTCATCCCAAGAATCCTCTTCTCTAAGTCCACTAGAAGCCCCCCAATGAAAAAATTCTGGAATAATGATATAAATAATTGAACATGAACAGGTATTCATTAAATGAGATCCATAAGAAACACACTCGTAGAAATATGAGCACTTGTGGAGCTTTAGTTTCTATCAACCCAAGCAGAACCAGAGCTCATTAAGAGTAGTATTGAATTTGTTATCCTTTTAAATAAACTTTTACCTGCTCAACTTTGCAAGTGCTGAGCATGAGTTCATCGCAATCCATCCTGCAAGCTATGCGGAGCGTCTCCCCACGTTTCATCTGCAACCTTCCAGACTCAAATTTCCTGGCAACAGCAACCACCGGACCAGGCGTCAAGAAATAAGAGTCCGGGAGGTCGTTGAGCATCACCGTGGGGAGATTGGCACGCGCAATGGAAACAATGGCGACATTATACAGCAAGTCATACATGAGCAACCGCCCCTTGACAACCTTCTTGTTATGCAGGAGCACCTCGATCTGCGACGCTCACCAATCAGTCAGCATATATTATGAACAAACAGAGCAACTGATAAGAGGCAGGTAATGGTGCTGGCTGCTGACCTTTACGGCGCGCGGTTCGTGCACCTCGGTGTCGATTTCGGGCTTCCTGATGAGAGATGCGGAGGTTATGATCCAGGTGGCAGAGCCCTCGTGAGAGACCACCGTGCCCGTGCAGGCGAAGGTGGAGGGAGGATCCCCATCTGCCCAGTTGGACAGGCCAAGAGACAAACAAATTGCTCGCGTGAGAGTTAGGCAATATACTCGTAGCATATGATACTAATAGATGGCATATCCATCCGCGATAATCCGCGAGGGCAACAAGAAATTAGCATTACCAGTGTAGGTGGCTATGGAGACGAGGGACTTGGAGACGCTCAGCGCCGCTTCCCTCGCGCTCAAGCCCTCCGCGCTGAAATCGTCGTCGTCGTCGTCCGAGTTGTTCTCGCCGTCCTTGTCGTCAGAGGAGGAGGAGGAGGGGGAGGGAGGACAAGCGGGCTTCGGCTCCGGATCCGAGTGAGTGCCATCGCCGAACAGCAGGAACACCAGGCGGTTAGCTGCTGCTAGGTCAGAAAGAAAAATAAAAGAACAAAATTAGTAAGCACGGGGCAGGGGCAGGGGCAGGGGCAGGTGGGCGCGCGGCGCATCGAAGCCCGCTGCATGTACCTACCGTTGGCTTGTCTCTCCAGGTCTTGTTGTTCGCCTTCTTCCAGATTTCTCGTATTCTCCGGCGGCATCTCCTCTCCTCTACTCTCCATTGTCGCCGGCTGCATCTCCTCTCCTCTGCTCTCCATTGTCGCCGGCGGCCGGGTCAATTTTTTTGTTTTTTGAGAGAGAGAGACGGCCGGGTCAAGTTGGAGAGCGGGTCGCCTATCTCATGCTCCGACCTGCACAACCCCCAATCCAGCCCTGCGCGTCTCTTTGCTAACCCAGTGCGATCCGCCGCCCACTTCTACCTCGGCGCGCACCTGCTCTCTCCACCCAGACATTGATTTTTCAGGTATGCGCTCTTAATCCCCACCCCCCACCTCCCCCGTCCAAAAAAAAAACCAACTTTTCGCATATCTCTGGTGGATGCATAGCAGGCAGATGGAGGAGATCATCCCAGTAGGCCGCGACAATGTATCCCCGCAGGCCCCTCTCACGGAAGTGGTAATCTCTCTGTCTCTCTCGCGCGCGCCCAAATAATTGATGTCACGCATAGAGGATGAGCTGTATAATTTCTTAACGAATTTTATTTTGAGAAGCAATTTCTTAACGATTCTAATTTCTCGTGCCCAGATATCAACCACCTCTGACGTCGATGAGCTATGTGCAAGAGATTTCTACAATCTTCGCGGCGTTGATGACGACGCAAAGGCAAGGAAGAAACAGCAGCTGAGGGTGAGAGAGGAACGGATCCAAAACAGACGCCTAAAGAAGCAACGTAAAATAAGGGAGGCTGAAGCAACCGTGGAGAGGGCCCTCAAGTTAAGAGAGAAACTGCGTCAAAACAGGCTCGATTTCGAGGAGTCGATAAAGGGCAGAGAGGAGGAGTTCTACTACATCCCTCAGTGGAGGAGGGCAGTCCCTCTTGGTGGGCAATTCTCCTACACTTACTCTTGTCTTCCTTCTTTTAGATATACAAGCCTATAATAACTTGGTTGCTGTATATACCAACTTATTGCAGATAAGGTGAAAGAACCGTGGCCAGGTGATTTGCTTCTCTTGCCATTTTATTTATTTATACCTATATATGAAGAAGGAACAAGTTTGGTTTATCCTCTAGTGCTCCGCGTTTAGTGAAGGGTGTTGCTTTTTGATTTTTAAGATTTTGAATGGATTCCGAATCATCCGACCGACGAGTTCGGGATATTTGATCTCAAGCATATAAGTTGGAGAGTTGAGGAGCTCACATTACAACTTGCTAAGTCTACTGTTGGACTTGAGTCATATTCAGGTCAATAACTTTATCTCAGCATGTTATTATTTATGCTAAGTAGTATTAATTTTGATATGTCACAACAAGTTCTATTTCTGTTCCCTGCAGGAAGCAAGCATCTTTTCTCTTGCTCCGGTACTACTGTTGAGTATCTCATGGGTATTGGTTATGTGGTAACATCTGCAAGTTTAGTTAAATGGCCACACCAAGATAAGCAGGCTGATCAACTTAAGGTTGCTGCATTCTTTGGTTTTCTTCATTATCGTATTATTATCTAAACAGTCAACTTACTTTGCTATCTGATAATTTTTCTAGATCGATGTACATTTACCAAGTGGAGAAGTACTCGAGGGCTCAGTCTCAAATGTCGATTTTTCTTACAACATATGTGTGATTGAAGTTCCTTCAACTGTGCAACTGCCAACGAGAAGTTTCAGTGCTGACACTAGAATTTTCAATTTTTATGAGCGCCATTCGAAAGATGTTGTAGCTTTAGGCCGTCTTTGTAAGCCTTGGAGCTTGAATTCTTCTTTTGGAAAACTGGTTCCAAAAAGAAGCCAGTTTGATTGTGAAGAGCTTCTTGTTTCATCTTGCAGGATTTCAAAGGTAATCCAAACGACTGAAGTCATTATGCAAATTAATATCTGAAACAACAATTATATACTCCCTCTGTCCCAAAATAAGTGTCGTTGATCTAGTATAAAATTTGTACTAACCTAGTACAAATTTTGCGACACTTACTTATTATGGGACGGAGGGAGTAGTTTACTAAAAAACATATATTGCAGATTTGCTGTGTTTGGTTCCTATTGCAACCTTGATCTTAAGTTTTTGTTGCATATCCATAACTGATACATTGTAGTATCTTAAGGACATTGTAGTATCCCATGCATTATGGCAACATCCCATATGAACTTGTTCAGAGAAACTGATTATATACCAAGTTTTCAAACCTAGTAATCATAACCAATTAATTATTTGGGTAAATTATGTATAGTATAACTGCACCATTTCTTGCCAAACTATCAAGGGACCTAGTTTAAGTAATTTCATAAAACCACCTCTATTCCATTTTATTGTTTCAGAAACCACTCTTTATAAACTGACAGTTGTGGCCCACCTCTCAGTGACACGAGGAAAGAAACTGGGTGCTAGTTTTCTGAAACTATGTTGTTCATGGATGGGAGACAACTGCCACTGTCATGTGCTAAACTGGGTAAAGGTCCAAAGACCAGGGATAGAGCACTCACCCTCATTTAGGGCTGTCAGGGCTCAATCCCTGAGAAGCTCGGAGGTTTTGTTAGTGCCTTTTGATTAATTATGGCTTGATTATAAATGAGTACAGAGTGCTTCATGTTCCTTTTGTATGGAATTTTTGACTTGATGGCTAAGAAACTAATTCCAGCTTAAACGAAATATCTCTAATTGAAAGTAAACTAATCTCATCTCTTATCTATATTTTATTAACTATTTAAGTCTGTATCGTTATTTTCTAGATACAATCCTTATTTCTTTATTTGATTGGATGAGATTAGGATCCATTGTGCTACGGATCCACCCACTACAGTATGCGTGAACACTGAACATCACTCTTCCCATAACTTGGGCTAGGGGCTGGTTAGCCCATGACTGCCACAATTCTAAAAATCGCAGTTCTCTGAAAGTGTCCAAAAGGTTGTTGTTTTGTGGAACTGCTCATTAAGAGTGGTTCTTTATAGTTGGCAAAAAGGTGTAATTTTAAGAAATTTACTTAATTGTTTTGATACTACAGTGAAACTGCTCATTAGAATTTTGTTAGCTCGGGCCTCCATAGGTATTAGTGTGATCGTCCCATAATTCAGCTTCAAGTTATGGTGCCTTTCCATATTTAGAGAGAACAGTTTGTACCAGTATTTCTTGTATGAAATTCCAGAAATTTCTTGCAAAAGAAAATGGTGCATAATTCCTATAGGCTATATCACTATCTACTTACCTGTTTTGCCATTCAGATTAGCTATGTCAAGCGGATCAGATTAGATGGGGGTACACATCTCCGATCTGCAAATAGGAGAAGGGGTTTGTGAACCCGACGATTCCGATTCGCTAACTCTAGTATACAGCGTATTTTTCTCTTTATGGAGATGAGCACACTAGATGGGCCATGGGCCACATATTTTATTATACATCCGATTCATACCTAACAAAAGAACAGCCACCAGGCCCACTAGAGAATGGGAACCTAATCTGCTGGGTTCACGTCCAGACTTCCTAGTCCTTGTGATTCCCGGTGGTACACAGGCACACATCTTCGGCTGCATTTGGCATTGCAGTAGATTATGGTAATCCAGCTTATCCAACCAGTTTTTGCCTATTTTGGTGTTTGTTTAGCCAACTTATCTCTCATTCCATGACTATTTTCCTACATCCGATTATAAATAAGCACAGCGCAGTCCAGCAGCCGCAAATCGAGCCTTCTTCTACCCTGACGCTGCACAACTTTCCTCAGTTCTTCTGCTAGCTCACTATGTCCTTAATACACATCTGCCTCACTGCCTGCTCTGTCCCATCCAGGCATCTAACAAAGCTGCACAGGAGGTGCTGCGACAGGCCAGCAGCCATGTATCCGATGAGGTTGTCACTCGGATAGCCCTGTCAACTCTGGAAAGCTGCAGCGGCGTCTATCCTGTAATAGCTGCTGCAGTAATTCCACTTTTGGGGTTCACTTGAGATTGACGGATCATGAGCGAACGTCCACCGGCCTGTACCGATTTCGAACACTGTTCGAGATCTATCAGTTGATCTAGACCTGGGTTTGAAGCCCATCCCACCGAATCCAGTATCTATGGTTTTATCTTTCTGAATTCAATGGCAATGCTATATTCCTCCGTAAAACAAGTCTGAGAGTCATTATCAGTTGCCATATTTGCCGATGAGTTTTGGAGAATTATGATAAGATATACTGTATTCTACATGACAGCAGCTTCTCCCTACAATACCCACAGCTATCCACAACTACCAGTCAGAGAAGTCGAAGCCTTGACTGACAAGACTTATTGTCGTCTCCATCATGGGAGATATTCCCCATATATAGAAGACCTCGGAGACCCCAACATAGGGGGGTGTTTAAACTCACAAGAGAAGCAACTCAACACCGCAATGCCTAGCTTGTAAATCCAATCTAGTTCTTGTAATCCGTAACCTCGCATCAATGTACACATGGCAGAATGTAGGGCTATGACCCATCATGGGGGCCTGAACCTGGGTACATAATTGTCTCCATCGTCTCCTAAGTCTACGACGGTGTCCCCTCATTGCCCGAGTCGATACCTAAATTGTATGTATAACTTTGTGTACAGGATCGGCGGAATTAATCACCAACAACATTCTCCGTTCAGAGATTCTTATATAGATCTTTGAAAGGACGACCTGTAGTCTGTGTTTACCACTGTCTATGGTTAGCCTACCTGCTACCGCAGCTTGCCTGCACGGAATGTTTGTTAATCCAAGACGTATGAGCATTTGCACTGAAGAACTTATCAAAAATTTAATTGGTTACAGTTTCTTATATCACCAACTCTGTTTTGAATGACAATATTTATTAGTTAAGTGTCCATGTTGAACTTTGTCAGCCGTGCCATGGATATAAATCTGCCAGAATGTTACATGTTAGGAAATTTCTTCATAATTGGTCATCCACGTTTGCTACAATTATATTTCTTGCAGAGAGGTGTTGGGGGTCCTCTGATGGATTTTGATGGAAATATCATCGGCATGAACTTCTATGACAAGAAAGAGACCCCTTTCCTTCCAGGTTTCATTGTGTTGAAGTGTTTGCAGCACTTCAATGACTTCAAGTATGTCTTTTTGTTACTTATGTTTTGTGTTATTAAAAAGGAAATATCAAGTAGGCTTGCATTTTCTAGCCCATAGTTAGAATTGCAATAGTGATTGTCAAAATATGTTATGCGTAATATTGAAGTGACTAAGCTATTTTTAGATTTCCATTCTATTTTTAAGTTTAGGGTTTTGTATTTCTTAGTAAATTTCCTTGTGGAGATTCCGCCGATGGTTCAAACATTACCAACAGTTTTGTGTTAACTATAGTTAGATTTAGCTACTAACAGACAATAAAGCAGCAATATAACTTTGTTTCTTTTTAACAAATGTTTTTAGACATAGCTAACTGTATGACATCCTTTACTGCTGTATGTTTTCAATGCTCTCTAATGGTCAATCTGGGCAAGTTATCCGAAAAGATGAATGCACAGTTTAAGCACACCCCTCTTGTTATATACTCCCTCCGTCTCAAAATAAGTGTCTCAAGCTTAGTATAACTTTGTGCTAAAGCCAGTACTAAGTTGAGACACTTATTTTGGGACAGAGGGAGTACTAACTTTGATTCAACAACGTCAATATTCTCATTTTAATGTGTGGTATGTTGGAAGCTCCTCTTTCTTCGCTAGTACTTTATTGTCCCACCTTCTCATTACTCTAATTAAGCTACACCTTCATTGATATATTGTAGGCAAGTTAGTAAGAAGTGTGGTCTATAATTGCTGCACTTTATAGCATTGTTTATTAAAATAAACTATGTCATGACGCAGGAAGGTCATACGACCGTTGCATGGACTACGAGTTAGAACTCTTCACGAAGATGAACAGCTTACTGCACTTGAAAAAATACATCATGAGTTCCCTGAGATCCGTGGTGTGATCGTGGAGAAGGTATGCGTTTTCTCTGGTGCGCTTCCTTCTTGCATTGATCCACGAAATTGGGAGTTCCGTATTTTTCTTAATCTTACGAGTTGTGTTGCAGGTCGAAGTACCTTCAGCCGAACATTCTGAGATACAGGTCGGGGATATCATCACTCATGTTAATGATGTACCTTTCTCCAGTGCTGCAGAGGTTTGTATCCTTGTAACATTAAGTTTATTATTATGGGCATGAAGAAATTGCTGAAGAAGGCACTTGGTTGATGGGAAATGGGATGTGGGAATGAGAAAACTGTTTCACTCCCTTGTCTGGTTCACAGGATATGAAAAGTATAGGTTGGGATTGGAAAAGATGCCATTTTCCCCCTACTGTTGTAATCCCAGGGGAGGGAATTGTCGCTATGTGATCTAGATCGAGAATTAACTTTCATCTTTCTCAACCCTTGGATGGCCCTTCTTCCTCGACAGTATACGAAATTACTTGCCTTGATGCCCATGGGTCAGTCCCCATCATGGCATGTGTCACCGTGTCACTCTCACTGGTTGCTGGCACCCTTGGACTAATCACCTGCCATATCTGTCACCCAGGTGCTTGTCATCTTCCTTGTTGCTTGATAGCACCAGCCGATCTCGCCTTCCATTTCTGCACGCTCTCCCTGGCAGCACCCAATCACGGTCATCGCATATGGTTGAGTTGAGCCTCCCCCTTTGTTGCCTCCCGGGGTATCGTCTTGACCTCCCCTCATGTTATCGAACACAGCTGGTGCATTCCAAGTTCCATTTTCCATCACCCATCACATGCTGTGCTCTAGATTCATGTTAGGGGTTACACTACTCAATCTTCAGCTCCTTTTGGTGCCGGGCTCCTACTCCAATTGGGGTTATGGGAACACTACTTGTGCTAGTTGCTAGAGGTTCCCGTGGCTTGATCTGTATCCTGTGATACTCAATTCTGATCTAGGACTCGTCGCTAAGAATGAGTCAGCTTGCAAAGTGTGAGGCAGCTAGGTTCCTTGGAAGCACATTTGATTTTTTAGATGTTTTTCTGATATATGAAACCCACTTTTTTTATTTTGTCTTGGTCTCATGAAATTTAATTCCACTTCAGTATATGCAGTTGTGGGAATATCACTAAGTTGCTGCGCCCCGAAACCCACTTACATATCCCTATACCAAACCCATCATGCAACCAAAGCCCAAACACCACTTTAGGCCTCGTTTGGCATGGGGGGATTCACGAGGTTTCGAGAGGAAAATCCCCGGAAGGGTCAGAAACCCCATAGAATCTCGGACGCCCATTTGGTAACAGGGGTTTGCTTAGCCGAATCCCCTTCGTTCCCCTTCATTCCCTTCCTATCCATGTGTTTCAGGACCCTCCTCGAGGGACTGATGGAAGCAAACCCCCGGGGATTTGAGAGGATTGGGTGGAAGGGATTCACCAAATCCCCTCAAATCCCCTCCTCCCCAAACCTCCAGGCTTTGTTTGGTAGAAGTGGATTGGGGAGGTTTGGAGAGGAGGGGATTTAAGGGGATTTGGTGAATCCCTTCCTTCCACCCAATCCTCTCAAATCCTCGGGGATTTGCTTCCACCAGTCCGTGGAGGAGGGTCCTGAAACACATGGATAGAAAGGGATTGAAGGGGAACACAGGGGATTCGGCTAAGCAAACCCCTCTTACCAAATGGGCGCCCGAGGTTTGTGGGGTTTCTGGCCCTCCGGGGATTTTCCTCTCGAAACCTCCTGAATCCCCCCGTGTCAAACGAGACCTTAGGCCTCGTTTGGTTAAGGGGGATTGGGGAGGTTTTGAGAAGGAGGGATTTCAGGGGATTGGGTGAATCCTTTGTTCCACCCAATCCTCTCAAATCCCCGGGGTTTTGCTTCCACTAGTCCCCCGAGGAGGGTTTTAAAACACATGGATAGGAAGGGATTGAGGCCTCGTTTGGTTAAGGGGGATTGGGGAGATTTTGAGAGGGAGGGATTTTAGGGGATTGGGTGAATCCCTTTGTTCCACCCAATTCTCTCAAATCCCCGGGGTTTTGCTTCCACTAGTCCTCCGAGTAGGGTTTTGAAACACATGGATAGGAAGGGATTGAAGGGGAACGGAGGGGATTGGGCTAAGCAAACCCCTCCTGCCAAATGGGCGACCGAAGATCTGTGGGGTTTCTGGCCCCCCCGGGGATTTTCCTCTCAAAACCTCCCCAACCCCTCTTAACCAAACGAGGCCTGAAGGGGAACGGAGGGGATTGGGCTAAGCAAACCCCTCCTACCAAATGGGCGCCCGAGGATCTGTGGGGTTTCTGGCTCTCCCGGGGATTTTCCTCTCAAAACCTCCCCAATCCCCCTTAACCAAACGAGGCCTTAGGGCATGTTTGGTTCCCTATGTTGCATGTGGCTTGCACCCACCATGGAAAATACAGTTTGTTCGGTAGGCTGCATGCAGATCTGGGCCTGGCCCAACTTGATGCAAAAAGGGGCTCCCAACCAGGCTGAGCAGAAACGCGGGATTCGAGCGTCTCCCGAGTCTGGCTCGCCTCTGCACCCACGTTTGCAGCGAGACGAGTTTCCCTGCCGTCCTAGACGTGATTTATCTACCACTCTCTCCTGCGATGCCGCTAGGTCACGCCACAAGAATAACGGCCACGGGGCAAAAACTCGGGCAAAAACCGTTACAACATGCCTCCCACAGGTCACCAACCACACACGCCGACCCCGGGGCCGCGCACCAGGTGAGCCGCCGGCTCCGTCACCCGAGCAGCACGTAGCCGACACTCTACAACCAAGACCGAAGCCGCTGCTCCGGCATCCATGCCGACCCCGAGGCCACGCACCAGACAGCCGACCCCGAGGCCACGCACCAGACAGCCGACCCCGAGGCCACGCACCAGACAAGTCGCATGCTTTGCCACCCGAGCAACCAAGGCAGACACCCTACAACCAACTCCGGAGCCGTCGCTTCGACTTACAAACAAAAACCCCACACACCGACCACGAGGTCGCGGACCAAGCGAGCCGCCACCTTCGTCACCCAAACAACCAGAGTCGACACCCAACAATCATATCCGGAGCCGCTGCTCCGACATCCAGGCCGACCCCGAGGCCGCATATCGGGCTGGCCAACGACACTGCCACCCACGTGACCAATGCCGCCACCCCTCCATGACGACAAAATCCGGAGGCGCCGCTCTGACTTCCACACTGGCCCCAGGGCCGCGCACCACCCGAGCCGATGGCTCTCCCAAGCCAAGACCACTCCAGAACGATTCCAAGAAGGATCGCGACACCGAATTGTCGTCATCGTCCGCTTGTTGGTGAAGTGTGGATTTGGGGTAATGCTGGGACCCTTCCCCAGATACAAATGAAGATACATAGTAGCATTAGAAAGCAGATATGGTATCACTGGTGGCATCATTAGTAGGTTTCATCTGGTTAACACCAGGAACTGTTGTTAATTTGCACAATGTTGTTTAACAACATATATGTTTTTTGCTTGTTAGCTGGGTGGAATGCTGCTGGATACGTGCTCTCAGCACATGCTGGAGAGACAGAAATTGGACCCAACAAAAGACGGAAACCAGATGGAAACAGTGATAAGCCTCAAGGTTTAGTGTAAATATTAGTGCATAATGAAGTGTTTGCTATGATTCCCACCGACGTTCTGATTGTAGCTTATTGTGTCCTATTTGTGTATCCAATCCAGTTTGATGTGAAAACAGTGAGAGGTCGCAGATCTGAAGCCACAACCAGAACAATCGACGTCGGCAGGTTTACTCCTACAAGTGGATTTAACAGGTAATTTAATAGTGTACGTATGAACTAAGAAACAGTGTAGTTTGTTAGTATATGTGTGTTAATATATCGTTCGCTTGCAGGTGGCCGCTGGGGAGGCCATATCTTATTCGGTGGGTCAAGGACGGAACCCTTTTCACCGAAAAGCAGCGTGGCTAAGAGCATCTCTAGTAGAACCATCAAACCCTTAAATGTAAAACCAGTTTTAATGGTTGAGAATTGCTCATTTTTGACACTATTAAGGGTTGAAAAACTATTCCGTTATAAGGGTTGGGTTTGAGGGTTCTAGTCTTTGCCCCAACCCCAAACCTTAAAACTGTCATTTGGCATTGCATAATTTTCACAAGACAAACATAATAAACCTTCAAACAAACACGGAAATAAAGATCATTGATGCATGGTTTAATAGCTTTTACATCACACAATCTTCATCTTCTCCCTCTCATCGGCACCATCACCAAAAAGTTGCACTTGGCGTCATTTTCTAGACCACTTGCACGTCCATCAAGCACCTTCATTGGAGTCATCCACACCGCCATCGCCACCACCACTCATCGGAGTGTCACCTCGAAGAGTAGAGGACGCACCACGGAATATCCTCTTCCTCTCTGCGATGTCCTCCTTGTAGTCCTTCCACCATTGCAATTGTTCTTCATCCATGTCCTTCTTGGACATCATCATGTGCTCCTTCTCTTCCACCATGAGTTCTTTCCATACCTTTGCCTCTTTCACCTTGATCATCCTCTCCTCCAAGTCGGCCTTGCGCTTTGCTTCTTCACGTTTTGCTTCAACTTGTGCAAGCTTGACCTCTTTCTTCTTCTCGGTGATAAGAATCTTCGTCTCCAATGTCTTCCTTGTCAATTCCTCTCTTGCCTTCATCATTTGCTCCATCTTCTCCCTTAGGCTTGATGCCTCTCCTTCCATCTTCACCCTTTACTTGCCCTTCTTGGTTCCTTCTGGCTTGCCCAAGTTCCTCTCCTTCTCCTCATCTTCACTATCATCCATCCTAAGCATTGCCGACTTCTTGGGTGCGGTCTCTTGATCCCTCAACTTCCACTTGTCAAAGGTTTGAAGAATTGCCCAAGCATGCTTAAATGGGAATGGCTTGCCCTTGGAAGCGGCCATCTCCTTGTACCTCATGCCGGCAATTGTCTCCTATCAACCACACATAATCACATAAGAACCCACATAGTACACATACATAATCAAAATAGTGAAGAGATATGTACTCACATAGTCACTCTCCACGGTTCCACTAGGTGGTGCATCCCTCACTTGGTCCATGGCCGCACTCCAACGAGCACAAGCGGGCTTCATCAAATCCCACCGGCCTTGAAGCGACCGGTAACTGCGAGAGATGAACCCACAATTCTTCGGCTTGATCCTACAATAGTTGTCCTCGATCCTGTGCCAATACCTTTTACCGGTTTGATCGGTGCCGGTGGTTGCATCCATCCCCACAGATGCCCAAGCACGAACCAAGAGGATATCTTCCGCTTCGGTGTGGTTTGTCGACCGCGCGTGTGGGCGGGAAGCGGCGGTGAATGCCTCCTCCCCTATCTTGGCCACCTCCTCCTCGTCATCCCCTTCATCCTCCTCATCTTCTTCAACCTCCTCACCAAAGGGTTCTAGAGGCAGAGCCCCGAGGTCCACCTCCGCATCTTGAAGGAGGTCCATGAACGAGGTTGGGTTTGCCATTTCCTCGAACACCTCGTGCGCGGCGGGAGGAGGTTCGGCGACGGCGACGGCCGGGGGCGTGGGCTTCTTCCGCGTCGCGACCTTCTTCCGCTTCGGGGATGCGCCGGCGGCCTTCGAGGAAGCCCCTCACGGCCCACGCGAGGAGACCTTCGGCCGACTCTTCTTCGCGGGGGCGGGCTGGACGGTGGCCGGGGCAGCCGCGGTGGCCGGGGCGGGCGCGACAGCGGCCGGGGCGGGAGGAGGCGGTGCAAGGCCCGCCCGCCGCCGCTTGGCCCCGACGTGGGTCGCCGCCACCACGTCGGCCACGGTGGCCGGGGCGTGCGGGGCGGGGGCGCGGCGGGCACGGCGGCGGCCGGGGCGGGCACGGGGGCTTGCGCGGCGGGCGCGGCAGCGGTCGGGGGCTCCATGGCGGCGGGAGGAGCTGGGAGGCGGGGCGGTTTTCGCTCCCGCGCGATGTGGGAAGTGGAGTGCGGGTTGCGGGGAGTTTTCCCTCCCAACCCTCACTTCTACAGGCTGGGAAGGGGTTTGCGGGTTGGACCTTTAATTTTTTTTACGGGTTTAAGGATTTAAGGGTTCTAGTCTACGTCCTTTTGCCGACGAAAACTGTAAAAAAACGGTTATTTTTAAGGGTTTGAGGGTTCTACTAGAGATGCTCTAACAGGGAATCAGCTTCGTTTTGCCCCTTGTGGTTAGAGCTGATTTGTATTTTTCCGCTGGAGTAGTAATTAGGATTAGTGTTCAATCAGGTTTCATAATACTTTAAGCAGACCATGTACTTTTGCGAGGACAAATTCGGCCAACTTACTCGCAGACAAAAGGAACTACCTTGAATTCTATTTAAGATATACTAGCACAAATGCCCGTGCGTTGTAACGGATGAAAACAATCCTTACTCTCCACCTCCTTCACACACACAAGATAAAATAACAAGTTATTTGAAAACTCATCATTATATCACATGAGCAACAATATGATACATTTGTCCAAAAAAACATGTGCAAAATCATAAATATTAGAAGATTCTTTAATTGTATCAAAGGAATACACATCACTATAACACCATCGGAATAAATCACATAGATTGTAAACCGTCATATCAGTGGCAGAGCTATGTTGGGCCATCCGTGTTGTGGCCCGCCCAATATATGAAAATTTATACCTATACATATATGTGTGGGGCCTTAGAAAACATGCCCACTTATAACAAGCCGGCCAATCAGTACACACAATATATTAGAGTGAACCACAACATGCATCTCCTTCTTTATAGGTTCTTTTTCTCTAATTATCACGTGTAGGGCTTGTATATCCACACCTTTAGAGCTAATTATTGTTAGTTCAGGCTAACAGATCGTGAGTTTTATTCCAACTTGGTTGCAATATTTTTTCTACTTTGAAAGAAGCCTAAGGCTGGTCCAGAAAGCGCAACAGGGAGGTAACTGGGCTACAGGTTCGCTTACGTGGCTTGGTCCATAATTTTGATAGTGACGTACAGAAAACGTTTCCGTTTTAGCTTTTTATTGGGTTACGGATTAGTTGTCCAAAAATAGAAGGTTTTTTCTTAAAACATACGTGACGGATTGAAAATACTTTTTTTTATTAGTAGGTATAGATTAAAGACTAAAAAAGTAGGTATAGATAGGATAGAAAAAGATAAAAAAAGGAAAAAGGAAAAAAAAAGCAAGATCCTGGACGAAAACCGAGTGATCGCTTGTAATAGACCACAGATAGGAAGGAAAATGGATGAAAAAAGGGAAAAGCAAAAAAAGCGACAACCTAGGCTCGAACCCGGGTCTCTCCAATAGAATGTTCAGTCCGTAGCCACTACGGCAACCATCATGCGAGTGTTAACTTTGGAGATCGCCGCTCAATAAACGAAGAAAACTGTCGTGACTTGTGTAAAGAAAACGAATCGTTTTTTCTCACTTACCGGTGGCATGATGGGTAATTATTCACAACTTCAAGGGTAAACATATGACGGATGACCAGAAACCCAATTTGCTTTATTATTAGGGAGAGACTAGTAACAATCATTTCTTCCACGGAAATAGTTTTGGGAAATTCTAAGCAGCAAGTAGCAGCTGTCTTCCTATCATCATATGGTATGTGGCTGCTGTCCAATGGGATTTTGCCTATGTAGGAAGGCAATTCGGTAGAACACACCCCCCCCTTCCACCAAAAAACGTAGAAGGGCAGAATGATCATAGGAAGAAACGTATACCCACCACGTAGTCCGCCCTATGTGTATATCAGCCACATGAAAAAAAACCTGTACCCGCCCGCGTACGTGGAAGGCGCACTATCGCGCCCGCCCGCGTACCTGGAAGGTGCACAATCTTCGCGTCCGTCCAGCGATCACGCTCCTCCTGATCCATTTTCCCGAACTGGCCGATCACCGTCGGAGTTGTGGAACAGCGTCGTCGCATCTCACCTACGACATCGCGTCTCACCACCCTCGCCCTACGACGTGGACGTGAACGACGTCACCTCCGCCGAGACCGAACGTCGTCTTCCCCCGCGGTGGTCGACCGCCATCGTCCCCCATTACGGATTCGGCCAAAAAAACGCGGCTTCCTCGAATTCCACATTCGTCGAATCTCATCGACCTCGCCCAACGTCGCGGACGTGAACGACGCCGCATCCGTCGCGACCGACCGTCGTCGGCCCCCGCCGCAACCGACCACCGCCATCCCCCGTCACGGATCTGGCCAAAAAACCCGCAGCTCTCCTCCCTAAAGCTCACGGGGCCCAAGGTTTGGCATCTTAACCTAGCACGATGACTGGTACATGTGGTTGTAATGGTCTTAGTGTTGCAAATTATTCTTCGACATGCTTCATTGTATGAATATTAACAGAAGGAAAATTATTAATGTTGTGCAGTTCTGCGAGTTAGGTGTTGACATGGATGAAGGAACCACATTTATGTGGGATGAAAATTATACTGATAAGGTGACTAACACTGAAACCAATATTGCTAACGAAGATGATGACATTAGTGATAACGATTCATGCTCGTCATATGATATCTTACCTTCGAAGAATTTTGACAATAATGAACATGGTGCAAATAGTGAAAACGTAAGTGACGTGTATTCTGATTTCATTTTTGAATTAGCAACTTATGACATGTCTAACTATTTGTCTTTGTTTATTAATTTGCAGGAAGATGTGGATGTTGACGATGTGCAAAATAGTTTTCAGGAATCATTCTCACATAATTTGAGCCAGATTCGTTCATACATGTTGTACATCGCAAAATAGTATGACATAAATGACAATAGTTGACATAGTTTCATATGTAATTTTGTAGGAGGAGTCAGATGGTACTAGCGATCACGTTGAGGCAGATATGGATATTGAGGAGGCTCAAAGGCAACAACAGATGTTGGAGACACATTGAAAGATCATGACTATGACATTTCAATCGCAAGGGGATGCATACATATTCTACAACAATCTCACCAAAGAGCATGGGTTTAGCATCAGAACATAGAGGGTGAAATGAATGAAAGATGGCTCGGGAATTATACGGTACCGGCGGTTTCTTTGCTCGAGGGCGGGAAGAAGGCAGAGAAAATTCATAACCATGGAGGGCCGCAAGCGCAGGCTTAGACCCGAGACTCGTTGCGACTGTGGTGCACACATGATGGTCAAGCTGAACAAAGAACGTGGAGTTTGGTCCGTCGCGTCATTCGTGGATGATCACAACCACACGATGGCTCGCCCCGACGAGGTTTGTTTTTGTGGTCACACAGATGGATTGGAGATGGCAAGAGGGCAGAGATATTGGCACTGGAAGCGGCTGTGATAAGAAAGCATATAATAATGGACAACTTCATCAGCAGATATGGTTCATACGATAAGTGCAGGCTTATCAGGCGGGACATTTATAATCTGTGTTGCAGAGAGAAAATAAAACTCATTTCAAAGGGTGATGCTGAGACAGCAGTTGGGATTATGAGGAGCAGAAAGGCGAAGGACCCTGACTTTTTTTGAGTATGTGCTTGATAATGAAGGGCGACTAAAAAGTATGTTCTGGTGAGATGCACGGTCACGGAGGGACTATCAGGACTACAGAGATGTGGTCGTCTTTGACAGCACATATAAGATGAACATATATGGCATGCCGTTCATCCCCTCTGTCGGTGTAAATAACCACCGTTGAACCACATCATTTGGTTGTGCAATTGTTTCTGATGAGACTGAAGGGACATATGTATGGTTCCTGCGGACATTTATGAGGACAAACTGTCAGGTGAAGCCAAAGTCAATAATCACAGATGCTGACGCTGCAATAATCCGAGCGATACGGACTGTCCTTTCGGATGTGTTTCATCGTATTTGTTCGTGGCATATCGAGAAAAATATGCAAAAGCACCTACATTACAAGTCACTTGATGAGTTCAGGTCGCTCTTGTACTATGTCACCTCTCAAGCAAAGTTTAAGCAAAGATGGACCGCTTTCGTCAATAAATGGAAGACGGATAAAACTGAAGATTGGCTGAACAGAATGTATAGGAAGAGGAGACTTTGGGCATCTTCATATCTTTTCGATGGGATTTTCCTTGGTATGCGAAGTAACCAGAGGAGCGAAAGCCTCAACTCCTGCCTTCACCTTCACGTGGATTATGGCATGACAGTAGTTGATTTAGTAGTGCATTACGAGAATTGTATAATTCGCCTCCGTGAGAATGAGGCGCACGATGACTGTGATGCTAACCAGAAAATACCACCGTTGGTTACTGAATATAGGGCCATTGAGGAGCATGCTGCCGTTGTATTCACACCTGCTAATTTCTACATACTGCAAATCTTGCAGAAGATGGGACAACTGGAGATATTTGAGATGCTCGTGGGTATTGAGCGTCAGACATTCATTGTGGCATGGAAGGATAACCACAAGTTCAGGTACAATGTTGTTTATCAGCTAGCTAATTCAAAAGAAACTATATCATGCTCTGTCCAGCGCAAGAGTGATATGTTTGAATGGGGTTGGTCAGGGCCAGTTGAGAGGGAACGGTATAGTCAAATTACCATAAAAACCACAGAAGCTGCCCATGTTGCATTAAATGATCATTTCTTGTTCTACAAGTTGATAAAATGTCTCGACAACATAATAGCGAAGAAAAATATTTCAAAGGACGAACTTATAGGAAGTAGAAGGTGTGCTATGGCTAGGAAGATGGCTACTCTGGTGCAAGAAGGTGCGCCTGGTATTGCTGATCCTGAAAGAGTTTCGACAAAGGGTGCACCTAAGAAAGGACGGTCAAAGGGGGGGGGGGTCGACGTTACAAAAAATGGTAGACCAAAAGATTTTCGAGAGAGGAAAAGTGGTTCGTTATGGAGCATGTGTCATTTGCCAGGTCACAACAAGGTGACATGCAGTATGAATGAGAAGTAGGTTTTATAAAAAATTTATCATCTTTCTAATTAGATTTTACTGACTATATTTTCTCACATAGTTCTTTATATTTATTTAAGGAATCGGGCGTAAGGAAATGGCTTCGATCGTGGAAAGAAGAAATTTGTTTGCACGAGTCGTGTCGGAATAATATATGTGAGCATGTGTGTAGTGCTAGAAAACTTTATAAGTGTTTTGTTTATGTTTCTCAAAATATTCTTGTGAACATTTATGACATGTATTGAATTAATATGTTATGTCTTTTTGTGTGAACGAGTTTATAGTTTTAATACACTATTTATTTTGTTAGTTAGTGCTTAACGAACATACTGACTGTACAAATTCGGGCGTTTAAAAAAAGGCCCAACCTGCAGCTGGACCTGTAGTAGCTAAATTCTTCCACCAAATCAAGCCTAATGGGCGATTCGGGTGGTCAAATAGGCCCATTACAGGTCCACAACTGATGGGGAGCATCGCATGGGAAACAAAAAATTTCCTACGCACACGAAGACATATCATGGTGATGTCCATCTACGAGAGGGGATTTGGATCTACGTACCCTTGTAGATCACACAGTAGGAAGCGTTAAGAAACGCGGTTGATGTAGTGGAACGTCCTCACGTCCCTCGATCCGCCCCGCGAACCATCCCACGAACCGTCCCGCGATCCGCTCCGATCTAGTGCCGAACGGACGGCACCTCCGCGTTCAGCACACGTACAGCTCGACGATGATCTCGGCCTTCTTGATCCAGCAAGAGAGACGGAGAGGTAGATGAGTTCTCCGATAGCGTGACGGCGCTCCGGAGGTTGGTGGTGATCTTATTCCAGCAGGGCTCCGCCCGAGCTCCGCAGAAACACGATCTAGAGGAAAAACTGTGGAGGTATGTGGTCGGGCTGCCGTGGCAAAGTTGTCTCAAATCAGCCCTAATACCTCAGTATATATAGGAGGGAGGGGAGGGACCTTGCCTTGAGGCTCAAGGGATCCCCAAGGGGTCTGCCGAAGGGGGGGAGGAGGAATCCTCCTCCAATCTTAGTCCACCTAGGATTGGAAGGTGGAGTCCTTCTCTACTTTCCCACTTCCCCTTTTTTTCTCTTTGATTTTTCTTCTCTCATGCGCAAGGGCCTTCTTGGGCTTGCCCACCAGCCCACTAAGGTCTGCTGCGGCACCCCTAAGGCCTACGGGCTTCCCCCGGGTGGGCTGCCCCCCCGGTGAACATCTGGAACCCATTCGTCACTCCCGGTACATTCCCGGTAATGCCGAAAACTTTCCGGTAATCAAATGAGGTCATCATATATATCAATCTTCGTCTCCGGACCATTCCGGAAACCCTCGTGACGTCCGTGATCTCATCCGGGACTCCGAACAACATTCGGTAACCAACCATATAACTCAAATACGCATAAAACAATGCCAAACCTTAAGTGTGCAGACCCTGCGGGTTCGAGAACTATGTAGACATGACCCGAGAGACTCCTTGGTCAATATCGAATAGCGGGACCTGGATGCCCATATTGGATCCTACATATTCTCCGAAGATCTTATCAGTTGAACCTCAGTGCCAAGGATTCATATAATCCCGTATGTCATTCCCTTTGTCCTTCGGCATGTTACTTGCCCGAGATTCGATCGTCAGTATCCACATACCTATTTCAATCTCGTTTACGGGCAAGTCTCTTTACTCGTTCCGTAATACAAGATCCCGTGACTTACACTAAGTCACATTGCTTGCAAGGCTTGTGTGTGATGTTGTATTACCGAGTGGGCCCCGAGATACCTCTCCGTCACACGGAGTGACAAATCCCAGTCTTGATCCATACTAACTCAACGGACACCTTCGGAGATACCTGTAGAGCATCTTTATAGTCACCCATTTACGTTGTGACGTTTGATACACACAAAGCATTCCTCCGGTGCCAGTGAGTTATATGATCTCATGGTCATAGGAATAAATACTTGACACGCAGAAAACAGTAGCAACAAAATGACACGATCAACATGCTACGTCTATTAGTTCGGGTCTAGTCCATCACATGATTCACCCAATGATGTGATCCATCTATCAAGAAACAACACCTTGTACATAGTCAGAAGACCCAGACTATCCTTGATCAACGGGCTAGCCAACTAGAGGCTTGCTAGGGACAGTGTTTTGTCTATGTATCCACACATGTATCTAAGTGTTCATTCAATAAAATTATAGCATGGATAATAAATGATTATCTTGATACAGGAATTATAATAACAACTTATTTATCATTGCCTCTAGGGCATAATTCCAACAAAAACACGGTCCAACGGGGCTGAAAGGATGTGTAACAAAGGAGTTTAACACCTGTGTTGCGCCCGGCTATTTAAGCCGCTCGCAGCGCCACCCCGCTTCCGAGGTGGTACTAAACGAGTGTGCGGGTGCAACGCGAGCGCGGGGGGCGGGGGCTACCGCTCGGGTGGACCATGGGCCGACCCAGTTAGTGGGGGGAGACGTCGCACGAGGGAGTGAGGGGCCGCGGTGGGCTGGGAATGGTCGTCGGCCCACGAACGTGGCATGCCCCATGCACATCGCGGCCCCCCACAGGTTGTTTAGTCCCACCTCGAAAGCTGACGGTGTGGATGACCATCTTAAATACCGGGACATGGAAGCTGATTTGAACTCGTGTTGTAAACATTCTTCCAACCCGAGTTGGGCCATCCTGTTGGGCCTGTATTGGGCCGATTTGTCCGGGTTGGATAATTCTAGCTACTACGTGTCCAACTACCGTCGGTCGGGCATTTTTTTGATAGCTTACAAGCCAAAGCTGATTATTACAAGGCAAGGGTGTCTTTTTTTTTATATAGAATGGACTTAATAACTTCAAAACTGAAGCCATGCATAATAAATTGGAATAAAAATAGTAGAAATTTCATCACGAAAACTCCGCAACATACTCTGGTTATAAATTTGTCCAAATCACCAAATATGCATAATAATGTGAGCATGTGACAAACACCCACGGCATGCCGTTATTACAATAATAAAACTGTATCAAGTACCGAATACGCATAATCAGAATTTGCAAAGTAGCGATCGCGTCACTTATTCCTTCTCCATGATTTTAATAATCTTTTCCTTCACCCTTTCCCCTGTGTTGCTCTGTGAAAAAAGAGTTTCCGCGACAATGCGTCCTCTTATAGAATCAACCTCCGCTTGGTTAAAGAAATATTTCCACCCATCTTCGTCCCAGAGTAGGATGCATTGCGTCACGAAAAGTCCACAAGAGACTCTGAAATAATAAAATGATTGAGAAAATGATGGAACACACAATTAGTTATGCATTGAAAACTTAACTTACATGTCATGTCGTTCCGGCATATCATACTTGTTGATTGGCCAAGAAGAGACATCAAGATAATCCCCGTTTATAGACAAGTTTACCTCCTTTGTATCTTTAGCGATTTATGATATCTTAAATAAATTTTATGTTTAAAATGAGGGTTGAACACTTTACAAAAGTAAAAATAATTTTTGTAAACTCACCAATGTTTCAATTTTTTTCTTGGTTCTTTTGCTGACTTTACTGAAACAATCTAGAACTTGAAACTCTTTCTTTTGATTGTGGATAACAACAATTACCCAGTGTGAATTGTCCAAATTGAAAGGAAAATATGCCTATGAAATAGTAAAGTTATGAACGTGTACATACTAATATTATGGTAATGTGAAGGCTCGTTTGAAGTGACATACCTTATCTTTCGCAAAAATACTCATCAATTACTCGTGACACAGTTTTTGATTTCTTTGTGAAATGTTTGTTGGGGAACGTAGTAATTTCAAAAAAAAATCCTACGTCACACAAGGATTTATCTATGGAGAAACCAGCAACGAGCAAAGGGGTAGAGCATCTTCATACCTTTGAAGATCGCTAAGCGAAAGCATTGCTAGAACACGGTTGATGGAGTCGTACTCGCAGCGATTCAGATCATGGTGGATTCCGATCTATGCACCGAACAACGGTGCCTCCGCGTTCAACACACGTGCAGCCCGGTGACGTCTCCAACGCCTTGATCCAGCAAGGAGGGAGGAGAGGTTGAGGGAGAGCTCCGGCAGCACGACAGCGTGGTATTCCGACAAGGCTTCGCCAAGCACTACGGAGGACGACGACGGGGAGGAGGAGTAGGGCTGCGTCGTGGAGAGAGGCAATTGTGTCTCAAAACAGCCCCAAACCCTCCACTATATATAGGAGGAGAGGGAGGAGGGTGCCCACCCTTAGGGTTTCCCACCCTAAGGGGTGCGGCAGCCCTAGATTGGGTTAGGGGCGGCGGCCAAGGGTGGAGGAGGCGCCCTAGGGTGGGCCTTGGGCCCAAAGGTGCCCCTCCACGCCTAGGGTTTTGCCCCTCTCCACCCCTTGTGCGCCTTGGGTCCATAGTGGGGGCGCACCAGCCCACCTAGGGTCTGGTTCCCATCCACTTTTGGCCCATGTATCACTTTGGGGCTGGTGGCCCTTCCCGGTGGACCCACGGAACCCTTCCGGTGGTCCCGGTACATTACTGTTGACGCCCGAAACACTTCCAGCGATCAAATCCTCACTTTCTATATATGAATCTTTACCTCCGGACCATTCCGGAACTCCTCGTGACCTCTGGGATCTCATCCGAGACTCCAAACAACCTTCGGTAACCACCTACACTATTCCCATATAACCCTAGCGTCATCGAACCTTAAGTGCGAGACCCTACGGGTTCGGGAAGCATGCATACATGACCGAGACACCTCTCCGTTCAATAACCAACAACGGGGGTCTGGATATCCATGTTGGTTCCCACATGTTCCACGATGATCTCATCGCATGAACCAAGATGTCGGCGATTCGATCAATCCCGTATGCAATTCCCTTTGTCTACCGGTATGATACTTGCCTGAGATTCGATCGTCGGTATCCCTATACCTTGTTCAATCTCGTTACCGACAAGTCTCTTTACTCGTTCCATAACACATCATCCCGTGGCTAACTCCTTAGTCACATTGAGATCATTATGATGAGCATTTCCGAGTGGGCCTAGAGATACCCCTCCGTCACACGGAGTGACAAATTCCAGTCTCGATTCGTACAACCCAACAGATACTTTCGGAGATACCTGTAGTGCACCTTTATAATCACCCAGTTACGTTGTGACGTTTGATACACCCAAAGCACTCCTATGGTATTCGGGAGTTGCATAATCTCATGGTCTAAGGAAATGATACTTGACATTAGAAAAGCTTTACCAGACAAAAAACACGATCTAGTGCTATGCTTAGGATTGGATCTTGTCCATCACATCATTCCCCAATGATGTGATTCCGTTATCAATGACATCATATGTCCATGATCAGGAAACTGTGATCATCTATTGATCAACGAGCTAGCCAACTAGAGGCTCACTAGGGACATATTGTGATCTATATATTCACACATGTATTACGGTTTTTGGGTTAATACAATTATAGCATGAATAATAGACAATTATCATGAACCAGGAAATATAATAATAACCATTTTATTATTGCCTCTAGGGCATATTTCCAACAGTCTCCCACTTGCACTAGAGTCAATAATCTAGTTACATTGTGATGAATCGAACACCCATAGAGTTCTTGTGTTGATCATGTTTCGCTCGTGGAAGAGGTTTAGTCAACGGGTCTGCGACATTCAGATCCGTGTGTACTTTACAAATATCTATATCTCCATCCTGGATGTATCCACGAATGGAGTTGAAGCGGCGCTTGATGTGCTTGGTCTTCTTGTGAAACCTGGGCTCCTTTGCAATCACTCCTAGGTCGGTGATGAACTCCTTCATCCAGACCCCTTCATGTGCTGCTTCCGAAGCAGCTATGTACTCCGCTTCACATGTAGATGCCGCCACGACGCTTTGCTTGCAACTGCACCAGCTAACTGCCCGATTATTCAAAATATACATGTATCCGGTTTGTGACTTGGAGTCATCCGGATCTATGTCGAAGCTAGCATCGACGTAACCCTTTAGGACGAGCTCTTCGGCACCTCCATAAACGAGAAACATATCTTTAGTCCTTTTCAGGTACTTAAGGATGTTCTTGACCGTTGTCCAGTGATCCACTCCTGGATCACTTTGGTACTTCCCTACCAAACTTATTGCAAGGTTCACATCAGGTCTGGTACACATCATGGCATACATAATAGAGCCTATGACTGAAGCATAGGGGACTTTACTCATCTTTTCTCTATCTTCTGTCGTGGTCGGGCGTTGAGTCGTACTCAACCTCACACCTTGTAATACAGGCAAGAACCACTTCTTGTCCTTATCCATATTGAACTTCTTTAATATCTTGTCAAGGTATGTCCTTTGCGAAAGACCTATGAGGCGTCTTGATCTATCTCTATAGATCTTGATGCCTAATATGTAAGCAGCTTCTCCAAGGTCCTTCATTGAAAAACTCTTATTCAAATAGGCCTTTATGCTTTCCAATAGTTCTATATCATTTCCCATCAACAATATGTCATCCACATATAATATGAGAAATGCTAGAGAGCTCCCACTCACTTTCTTGTAAATACAGGCTTCTCCATAAGTCTATACAAACCCAAACGCTTTGATCACCTCATCAAAGCGAATGTTCCAACTCCGAGATGCTTGCACCAGCCCATAGATGGAGCACTGGAGCTTGCATACCTTGTTAGCATTGCTAGGATCAACAAAACCTTCCGGTTCTATCATATACAATTCTTCTTTAAGAAAGACGTTCAGGAATGTCGTTTTGACGTCCATTTGCCAGATTTCATTATCATAAAATGCGGCAATTGCTAACATGATTCAGACCGACTTCAGCATCGCTACGGGTGAGAAGGTATCATCGTAGTCAATCCCTTGAACTTGTCGATAACCCTTAGCGACAAGTCGGGCCTTATAGATGGTCACATTACCATCCGCGTCAGTCTTCTTCTTACAAATCCATTTATTTTCTATGGCTCGCCGATCATCGGGCAAGTCCACCAAAGTCCATACTTTGTTCTCATACATGGATCCTATCTCGGATTTCATGGCCTCAATCCATTTGTTGGAATCCGGGCCCGCCATCGCTTCTTCATAGTTCGAAGGTTCACTATTGTCCAACAACATGATTTCCATGACATGGTTGCCGTACCACTCTGGTGTGGAACGTACCCTTGTGGACCTTCGAGGTTCAACATCAATTTGATCCGAAGTTTCATGATCATCATCATTAACTTCTTCTGTAGCCGATGCAGGCACCTCAGAAACATTTTCTTGTGCTGCACTACTCCCCGGTTCGAGAGGAGGTACAATTACCTCATCAAATTCTATTTTCCTCCCACTTACTTCTTTCAAGAGAAACTCTTTCTCTAGAATGGATCCGTTCTTGGAAACAAAGACTTTGCCTTTGGACCTAAGATAGAAGGTATACCCAATAGTTTCCTTAGAGTATCCTATGAAGATGCATTTTTCCGCTTTGGGTTCGAGCTTCTGTGGTTGAAGTTTCTTCACATAAGCATCGCAACCCTAAACTTTCAGAAATGACAGCTTAGGTTTCTTGCGAAACCATAATTCATACGGTGTTGTCTCCATGGATTTAGACGGTGCCCTATTTAAAGTGAATGCGGCAGTTTCCAATGCATATCCCCAAAATGATAGCGGTAAATCGGTAAGAGACATCATAGACCGCACCATATCCAATAAAGTGCGATTATGACGTTCGGACACACCGTTACGCTGCGGTGTGCCAGGCGGCGTGAATTGTGAAACAATTCCACAATTCCTTAGGTGTGTGCCAAACTCGTGACTCAAATATTCTCCTCCACGATGAGATCGTAGAAACTTTATTTTCTTGTCACGTTGATTCTCCACCTCACTCTGAAATTCCTTGAACCTTTCAAAGGTTTCAGACTTGTGCTTCATTAAGTAGACATACCCATATCTACTTAAATCATTAGTGAGGGTAAGAACATAACTATAGCCACCGCAAGCCTCAACGCTCATTGGACCGCATACATCGGTATGTATTATTTCCTATAAGTTGGTTGCTCACTCCATTATTCCAGAGAACGCAGTCTTGGTCATCTTGCCCATGAGGCACGGTTCGCATGTGTCAAATGATTCAAAATCAAGAGACTCCAAAAGTCCATCTGTATGGAGTTTCTTCATGCGCTTAACACCGATATGACCAAGGCGGCAGTGCCACAAGTATGTGGGACTATCATTATCAACCTTACATCTTTTGGTACTCACACTATGAATAGTGTAACATCACGATCGAGATTCATCAAGAATAAACCATTGACCAGCGGGGCATGACCATAAAACATATCACTCATATAAACAGAACAACCATTATTCTCAGATTTAAATGAGTAGCCATCTTGCATCAAGCGAGATCCCGATACAATGTTCATGCTCAAAGCTTGTACTAAATAACAATTATTAAGGTTTAAAACTAATCCCGAAGGTAGATGTAGAGGTAGCGTGCCTACGGCGATCACATCGACCTTGGAACCATTCCCAATGCGCATCGTCGCCTCGTCCTTAGCCAGCCTACGCTTGTTCCGCGGTTCCTTCTTAGAGTTGCAAATGTGAGCAACAACACCGGTATCAAATACCCAGGAGCTACTACGAGAGCTGGTAAGGTACACATCAATAACAAGTATATCACATATACCTTTGACGTTGTCGGCCTTCTTATCCGCTAAGTATTTGGGGCAATTCCGCTTCCAGTGACCGGTACCCTTGTAGTAATAGCACACAGTCTCATGCTTGGGTCCTTTCTTTGGCTTCTTCCCGGCAACTGGTTTACCGGGCGCGGCAACTGCTTTGCCGTCTTTCTTGAAGTTCTTTTTACCTTTGCCTTTCTTGAAACTGGTGGTCTTATTCACCATCAACACTTGATGTTCTTTCTTGATTTCTACCTTCGCATATCTCAGCATTGAATACAACTCGGGAATAGTATTTTCCATCCCTTGCATGTTGTAATTCATCACAAAGCCTTTATAGCTAGGTGGAAGCGACTGGAGGATTCTATCAATGACCACATCATCTGGAAGTTCAACTCCCAGCTGAGTCAAGCGGTTGTGCAACCCAGACATTCTAAGTATGTGCTCACTAACAGAACTATTCTCCTCCATCTTACAGCTAAAGAACTTGTCGGAGACTTCATATCTCTCGACATGGGCATGAGCTTGAAAAACAAGTTTTAGCTCCTTAAACATCTCATATGCTCCATGTTGCTCAAAATGCCTTTGGCGCCCCGGTTCTAAACTATAAAGCATGCCGCACTGAACCAGAGAGTAGTCATCACTCCGCGACTGCCAGGTGTTCCTAACGTCCTGGTCTGTCGTGGGAAAGGGAGGATCACCTAGCGGTGCATTAAGGACATATGCCTTCTTGGAAGCAGTGAGTATGAGCTTGAAGTTACAATCCCAATCCGCATAGTTGCTCCCATCATCTTTCAGCTTGGTTTTATCTAGCAACGCGTTGAAGTTGAATGAGATATTTGCGTTGGCCATTGGATCTACAATATTTGTAAAGACAATTTTAGACTAAGTTCATGATAATTAAGTTCATCTAATCAAATTACTAATGAACTCCCACTTAGATCGACATCCTCTAGTCATCCAAGTGTAACATGATCCACGTCGACTAGCCCGTGTCCGATCATCACATGAGACGGACTAGTCATCGATGGTGAGCATCTCCATGCTGATCGTATGAACCATACGACTCATATTCGACCTTTCGGTTTCATGTATTTGAGGCCATGTCTGTACATGCTAGGTTCGTCGAGTCAACCTAAGTGTTTTGCGTGTGTAAACTGGGTTACACCCGTTGTATGCGAACGTTAGAACCTATCACACCAGATCATCACGTGGTGCTTCGAGACAACGATCCTTCGCAACGATGCACACTTAGGGGAATACATATCTCAAATTTTTTTATGAGGGATCATCTTATCTTTGCTACCGTCGTTCTAAGCAATAAGATGAAAAACATGATAAACATCACATGCAATCATATAGTGACATGATATGGCCAATATCATCTTGCTCCTTTGATCTCCATCTTCGGGGCACCATGATCATCATTGTCACCGGCATGACACCATGATCTCCATCATTGTGTCTCTGTGAAGTCGTCACGCCAACTATTACTTCTACTACTATAGCTAACGTTTAGCAATAAAGTAAAGTAATCACATGGCGTTGCATCTCATACAATAAATTAAGACAACTCCTATGGCTCCTACTGATTTTCATACTCATCGACATGCAAGTCGTGAATCCTATTACAAGAATATGATCAATCTCATACATCACATATGTAACATCACATCATTTTGGCCATATCACATCACATAGCATACCCTGCAAAAACAAGTTAGACATCCTTTAATTGTTGTTGCAAGTTTTACGGGCTGGTTAGGGTTTCTGGAAAGAATGTTTCTTACCTACATGACAGCCACAACATTGATATGCCAATGCTATTTACCCTTCATAAGAACCCTCTTCATCGAATCCGATCCGACTAAAGTGGGAGAGACACATACCCGCTAGCCACCTTATGCAACAAGTGCATGTTGGTCGGTGGAACCAGTCTCACGTAAGAGTACATGTAAAGTCGGTCTGGGCTGGAGCATCCCACGATGCCGCTGAATCAAGATAAGGCTAGTAACGGAAAGAAATTGACAAATCAGCGCCCACAACTTTTGTGTTCTACTCATGCGTAGAATCTACGCATAGAACTTTGGCTCAGATGCCACTGTTGGGGAATGTGGTAATTTTGAAAAATTTCCTACGTCACACAAGGATCTATCTATGGAGAAACCAGCAACGAGCAAAGGGGTAGAGAATCTTCATACCTTTGAAGATTGCTAAGCGTAAGCATTGCTAGAACGCGGTTGATGGAGTCGTTCTCGCGGCGATTCAGATCGCGGTGGATTCCGATCTATGCACGGAACAACGGTGCCTCCGTGTTCAACACACGTGCAGCCCGGTGACGTCTCCAATGCCTTGATCCAGCAAGGAGGGAGGAGAGGTTGAGTGAGCTCTCCGGAAGCACGACGACATGGTGTCGGTTGACTACGTGGTATTTCGAGAGGGCTTCGCCAAGCACTACGGAGGACGAGGAGGAGGAGGAGTAGGGTTGTGCCATGGAGAGAGGCAATTGTGTCTCAAAACAGCCCCAAACCCTCCACTATATATAGGAGGAGAGGGAGGAGGGAGCCCACCCGCGACAACCCTAGATTAGGCAAGGGGTGGCGGCCAAGGGTGGAGGAGGCGCTCTAGGGTGGGCCTTGGGCCCAAAGGTGCCCCTCCATGCCTAGGGTTTTTCCCCTCTCCACTCCTTGTGCGCCTTGGGCCCTTAGTGGAGGCGCACCATCCCACCTAGGGGCTGGTTACCATCCACTTTTGGCCCATATAGCATTTTGGGGCTGGTGGCCTTCCCGCTGGACCCCCGGAACCCTTCCGGTGGTCCCGGTACATTACCGGTGACGCCTGAAACACTTCTGGCGACCAAATCCTCACTTTCTATATATGAATATTTACCTCCGGACCATTCCGAAACTCCTCGTGACGTTCGGGATCTAATCAGGGACTCTGAACAACCTTCAGTAACCACGTACACTATTCCCATATAACCCTAGCATTATCGAACCTTAAGTGTGTAGACCTACGGGTTCGGGAAGCATGCAGGCATGACCAAGACACCTCTCCGGTCAATAACCAACAACGGGGGTTTGGATATCCATGTTGGTTCCCACATGTTCCACGATGATCTCATCGGATGAACCACGATGTCGGGGATTCGATCAATCCCGTATGCAATTCCCTTTGTCTACCGGTATGATACTTGCCCGAGATTCGATTGTCGGTATCCCTATACCTTGTTCAATCTCGTTACCGGGAAGTCTCTTTACTCGTTCCATAACACATCATCCCGTGGCTAACTCCTTAGTCACATTGAGATCATTATGATGATGCATTACCGACTAGGCCCAGAGATACCTCTCCGTCACATGGAGTGACAAATCCGAGTCTCGATTCGTACAACCCCACAGATACTTTCGGAGATACCTGTAGTGCACCTTTATAATCACCTAGTTATGTTGTGACATTTGATACAACCAAAGCACTCCTACGGTATCCGGGAGTTGCACAATCTCATGGTCTAAGGAAATGATACTTGACATTAGAAAGGATTTAGCAAACGAACAACACGATCAAGTGCAATGCTTAGGATTGGGTCTTGTCCATCACATCATTCCCCAATGATGTGATCCCGTTATCAATGACATCCTATGTCCATGATTAGGAAACCATGATCATCTATTGATCAATGAGCTAGCCAACTAGAGGCAGGCTCACTAGGGACATATTGTGATCTATATATTTACACATGTAGTACTATTTCCGGGTTAATAGAATTATAACATGAATAATAGACAATTATCATGAACGAGGAAATATAATAATGAGCATTTTATTATTGCTTTTAGGGCATATTTCCAACAATGTTCCATATGATTACTCTTTGAATTATTTATATTTTTTGACGCGCGAAGTAGAAGGAAGTGTGACACCCATGACGATAATATATGCCGATCATGAAAATGACTATGGTTCTGCATGTGGTCCAAACAACAATTGATAACCTGAAAATAACATAACACAAACATGAATACCAGTAATCAGTAAAAACAATAAGCTAAGATAGGGAAGTCAAGAATACAAATTCTTACGGCGCCATTCAACCACTCATGATCAATGACGGCTTGAAGTTGTCCTGCCGTACACAACTCCCCTCCTAAACTGAGCATGATAAACACATTGTTCATACGATGCTTGGATGACTTTGATAATGTCTAGATATAAACCTTCGGGGCCTCTATGTGATCCTCAGTAATATGGTTCGTGCTAATAAAACATCTCGTATACCAAATAAACCTACAAAATGCACATACAATAGGTTAGTTACATGCACGTGTTAGGCAGAAAGTAATATACAAAGGTGTTAGCTTTAACTTACTTTTTAACACGTTTACTTCTACCATTCTGCTAGTAAGGTGACCGAAAGTATTTTGATTGTGTTCGCTTGCGCTTTCCAACTGGCTCCTTTGTACCATTACGAATGGCATCCTTCATAAAGGTATTAAGATTGTCCATACTAATTTCCTCTGACTTTTTAGTGCTATATGATGACGAGTTGATGAATATACTTCTCGCCCCTCGTTGGTTACCCCAAGTGGAAGGTGGAGATGTAGTCAGCAGCAAGTTTCCCTTACACGGAGACTGTAAGGTTTATCGAACCAGGAGGACTCCAAGAATCAACAAGTAGATGTCCATTTCCCTAGCGCAAGCAGAAGACATGGACGTGCACACACACAAATAACTTTGCTCCCAATGAGTACAAAGAGGTTGTCAATCTCTCCGTCCTTGTAGTTTGCAAAGGATCAAAACACAAGCGGGAATAGTGATAGTGGTTGCAACGAAAAAGTAAATGAAAGCAGTAAATGATGGAGGTGTAAGCAATGGTGGTGATATGGACCGGAGTCACATGATGTTCACTAGTTATGTCTCTCTCTCAAAAGACGATAAACAACTATGCTTGGGTAAACAAATTACAGCTGAGCAATTGACGGAATTATAAACGCACCGCAATGCTAATTATGCTACTTGAAAGTTAGGGGCTCAATAGTAATGGGCAGTACGCCAAGACAAGTAGACCGTTTATTCATCAGCATCTACTTACTAATCATCCACCTTGAGATATCTATCCAGAACATCTCGCTGGTATTTAGTTGCGAGCCCCACCCAAAGTGTAAACTCAAAGCAACGGACAACTGCATTAACGAACTATGCGTAAGGTAAACAATCCTTGCAACCGTGGTCACAAGCACCATTGTTTTCTCCCTAGTGGCAACAGCACATCCCCTAGTCTCATGTTTCTTTCACTCAAGCTAGACATCAGGGGGCATGAACCCACAATCATGCATAACGCTCCCTCTTGGAGTTACAATCTACTACTCGGCCAAAGCAATAAAGAGAAACGGAGAACATGCATGAATAAATAAAGAACATAATATAAAAGGATAATCAAATATGTAACTCATAACAATCTGAACATAATCTCATAATCCATCGGATCCCAACAAATAGAGCATAGCAATACGAGGAAAAATACATAGATGCCTTGATCATGTAGGGCACCTCACAAGGGCTAATCATGGAAGCACAAGATTGGAGAGAACACATCACATAGCTACTGGTCATGGACTCATGGTCCAAGGAGGACTAATCACGCCACATCTGGGAAGCGTCCATGGCGATGGAGAAGCTCCCGGAGGTCAATCCTCCCTCCGACACGGTGCCAGGAGGAGGTCTCCTGACGCTCCCGATCTCGGAAGTGCTGCGGCGGCGGAACGATGGATAAATTCGTGATTCTGGAAGTGATGGAAGGGTTTCTTCTCGGAGGAGTAAATATAGGCCAAAGGAGGGCGTCAGAAGAGGTGGGGCCCACCCAGGCGGCATGTGGGGTGGATAGGGGCCAGGCCGCGCCGGGTGGTTGCATGGGCAGCCCCTGGCCCCCCTATGGCCCATCTTCGGTGATCTGGAAGCTTCCGTTACCCTGATTTTTATATATTTTTCTCAGGATTTTTGGGGCTCCAGAAATTTGGGCAAAAGCCCGTGCAAAAAAGACATCAGCAGACAGAAACTGTCACTGGGTGCACTGAGTTAGTAGGTTAGTCCAAATATGTGTAAAAAGATATAAAAGTGTAGCAAAACATGTAACAATGTCACCCAAAAGATCATGGAGCAAGCAGAAATTATAGATACGTTTGGGACGTATCATTAGACCCGCGTGATACCGTGTTACCATTTTGTAAGGTTCGAGTGATTGAAGGAAATTCATTGGTGGCTAATGATGTAGATGATAAGGCGGGTGACTAACCATTATCAATACTAATAAAGGGGTTGATTGCATCACCTTTACCGAGTGTTATGTCTTCCACGTTCGGGGAAGATACTCCATTCTTCTACTCTTGACGATCTTTCGAAGGAGTTGAATTAGCTTCTTCAAAATATTTCGGTTTGTACCTTTTCTTCCACTCTTCACTTTCATTCGAAGGAGTTGAATTTACTTCATCACAATATTTTGCCTTAAACCTGCTCTTCCACTCACCACTTTCGCTTAGCAAAGCGCAATCGTCACCATCCTTTTTGTTTGATGGTTTGAAGATAAGACCTCTTTTGTTCAGTTTCTCGATGAGTACCTAAAAAAATTCAAAACGTTATGCACTACTCAACATTATGTCCACGTAAACATAAAATAAATTATGCATTAATCATTACCTCGACACATTTATCAGGAATGAGACGCATTTCTTTCTGCATATCTTTTATGCATTTCATGACTTGATCTAGTGTGGTGTTCGTACTCGATGAAGCCTCGACATTATTACCTTTACTTTTTTCGGGCTCATGTATCTTCTGTGGAATTATTCCCTCTTTGGCTATTTTAGCGGTTCTGTACTCTTTGCTAATTATGTTATCAATTTGTAAATATTAAATAAATTTAATTAAGTGATGTGTTAAATACTGAAATCAATGCTTCAAGTTCAAGCCATAAATATTTGGGTCCGAATGCACCATATAGCACAAGCACATGCACATGCACAAGTGTTATCAGTGTCGTACTCGTCACGCTTCCCTCCCTCAATTTCCTACCTGTTTATCATAAGAGGATACTCACATGAAAGAGGATCATATGTTTCTACGCCTATTGGTTGCACTTTCTCCCAATACATGTATTGCATGAACATGACAAGAGTAAATCATCATAAAAGTAGAAAACAAAAATTACATGACTTGATCTAAAATTCTGATTTACCTGAATGAGCGCCGGGTTTCCCACCGGCCATTTAAATTTTGAGAGATATTTTACCGTCTTTGTGATGCCATTCATGCACATGCGTAACATGAACGAGTTCCAATTATATAAATGTTGGGGGATCGTAGTAATTTCAAAAAAATTCCTACTCCATACAAGGATCTATCTATGAAGAAACCAGCAACGAGTGAAGTAGTAGAGCATCTTCATACCTTTGAAGATCGGTAAGCGGAAGCGTTGCTAGAACGCGGTTGATGGAGTCGTAGTCGCAGCGATTCAGATCGCGGTAGATTCCGATCTATGCATCAAACGACGGTGCCTCCACGTTCAACACGCGTACAGCCCGGTGACGTCTCCTCCTTCTTGATCCAGCAAGGAGAGAGCAGAAGTTGAGGGATAGCTCTGGCAGCACAACGACATGGTGGCGGTGGAGCTATGTGATTCTCCGGCACGGCTTCTCCAAGCTATGCGGAGGACGAGGAGGAGGAAGGGTATGGCTGCGCCGTGGAGAGATCAATTGTGTGTCTCCAAAAGGACAAAACCTCAATTATATATAGGAGGAGGGACAAGGAGGGCTGCCTTGGCCCCACCTCCAAGGAGGAGAGGTTTGGCCAAGCTAGGGAGGAGTCCACCTCCCACAAAGGAGGTGGATCCCTTCCTTTTAAATCTCACGTTGCCTTATCTCTTTATCCCTAGCCGCATGGGCCTTTAGGGAAGGCCTTGGCCAGCCCAATAAGGGCTGGTCCACCTCCTCTAACAGCCCATGAAGTCCTTTGGTCGTCACACCTCTCCCGTGGTCCTCCGGCACCCTCTTGGCACTCCCGGTACACTATCGATGAGCCCGAAACTTTTCCGGTATCAAAAACAGGACTACCTATATATCAATATTTACCTCCGGACCATTTCGGAGCTCCTCATGACGTTCGGGATCTCATACGGGACTCCAAACAACCTTCGATAACCACATACTATTCCCTTTACGACTCTAGCGTCATCGAACCTTAAGTGTGTAGACCCTACGGGTTCGGGAACCATGCAGACATAACCGAGACACCTCTCTGGTCAATAGCCAACAGTGGGGTCTGGATATCCATGTTTACTCCCACATGTTCCATGATGGTTGATACGTCTATTTTGCATCACGCTTTCATGTTGATATTTATTGCTTTTTGGGCTGTTATATTACTTGTGGTACCATATTTATGCCTTTTCTCTCTTATTTTGCAAGGATTATTTGAAGAGGGAGAATTCAGGCAGCTGGAATTCTGGACTGGAAACGGAGCAAATCCTAGTCCACTATTCTGCACATCTCCAAATGCCCTGAATATTTACGTGGATTTTTTCTGGAATATATTAAAAATACTGGGCGAAAGAACTACCGGAGGGGGGCCACCAGGGCCTCACAAGCTTGCCCACCGCCACCACCCCCCTAGTGGCGCAGGGCAGGCTTGTGGGCTGCCTGAAGGCCCACTAGCCCCCCTCTTTTGCTATATGAAGCGTCCTGGTCTGGAAAAAAAAATTCAATTGGGAGCTTTTTCGTGGTTTCACCGCTGCCACGAGGCGGAACTTGAGCAGATCCAATCTAGAGCTCCGGCAGGACGATCCTGTCGGGGAAACTTCCCTCTCAGAGGGGGAAATCGTCGCCACCGTCATCACCAACACTCCTCTCGTTGGAGGGGAGGCATCTTCATCAACATCTTCATCAACACCATCTCCTCACGAATCCCTAGTTCATCTCTTGTAACCAATCTTCGTCTCGCAACTCCGATTGGTACTTGTAAGGTTGCTAGTAGTGTTGATTACTCTTTGTAGTTAATGCTAGTTGGATTATTTGGTGGAAGAGTTTATGTTCAGATCCTTGATGCTATTCATTACACCTCTGGTCATGATTATGATTATGTCTTGTGAGTAGTTACTTTTGTTCCTGAGGACATGGGATAAGTCATGTTAATAATAGTCATGTGAATTTGATATTCGTTCGGTATTTTGATATGATGTATGTTGTTTTTGCTCTAGTGGTGTTATGTGAACGTCGAATACATAACACTTCACCATATTTGGGCCTAGAGGAAGGCATTGGGAAGTAGTAAGTAGATGATGGGTTGCTGGAGTGACAGAAGCTTAAACCCCAGTCTATGCGTTGTTTCGTGAGGGGCTGATTTGGATCCACTAGTTTAATGCTATGGTTAGACTTTGTCTTAATTCTTATTTTGTAGTTGCGGATGCTTGCGAGAGAGGTTAATCATAAGTGGGATGCTTGTCCAAGTAAGGGCAGTACCCAAGCGCCGGTCCTCCCACATATCAAACTATCAAAGTAACGAACGCGAATCATATGAACATGATGAAACTAACACGACAGGAATTCCCGTGTGTGCTTGGGATTGTTTTTCCTCCTATAAGACTTTGTTCAGGCTTGTCCCTTGCTACAAAAGGGATTGGGCCACTTGCTGCACCGTTGCTACTACTTGTTACTTGTTACTTTTTTCTCACTACGTTTCACCTTGCTACACAATTACTTGTTACCGCTACTTTCAGTGCTTGCAGTTATTACCTTGCTGAAATCTGTTTATCAGAGCCTTCTGCTCCTCGTTGGGTTCGACACTCTTAGTTATCGAAAGGACTACGATTGATCCCCTATACTTGTGGGTCATCAAGACTCTTTTCTGGCACCGTTGCCGGGGAGTGAAGCGCCTTTGGTAAGTGGAAATTGGTAAGGAAACATTTATATACTATGCTGAAATTTATTGTCACTTGTCACTATTGAAACTCTTCCTTTGAGGAGTTTGTTCGGGGTATCTTCACCACAAATGGAAGCACGAGGAGTTGCTCCTCAACCTGAGGTACCTACTGAAAATATCTTTTATGAAATTCCTTTGGGTATGCTTGAGAAACTGCTGGCTAATCCTTTTACAGGAGATGGATCTTCACATCCACACTTTCATCTAATCTATGTAGATGAAGTTTGTGGTTTATTTAAGCTTGCAGGTTTGCCCGAGGATGAGGTAAATAAGAAAGTCTTTCCTTTATATTTGAAGGATAAGGCGTTGACATGGCATAGACTATGTGATGATGCTGGATCATGGGGCTACAATCGGTTGAAATTGGAATTTCATCAAAAGTTCTATCATCTGCATTTAGTACATCGTGATCGGAACTTTATTTATAACTTTTGGCCTTGTGACAGGGAAAGCATAGCTCAAGCTTGAGGGAGGCTTAAATCAATGCTATATTCATGCCCCAATCATGAGCTCTCGAGAGAAATCATCACTCAAAACTTTTATGCTCGGCTTTCTCATGAAGATCGTACCATGCTTGACACTTCTTGTGTCGGTTCTTTTATGAAGAAGGATATTGATCACAAGTGGAATTTATTGAATAGAATCAAATGCAACTCTGAAGATTGGGAGCTGGAGGAAGGTAAGGAGTCAGGTATGAATTTCGAGTTTGATTGCGTTAAATCTTTTGTTGAGACAAACACTTCTAGAGATTTTAGCGCTAAGTATGGACTTGACTCTGAGATAGTAGCTTCTCTTTGTGAATCTTTTGGTGCTCATGTTGATCTTCCCAAAGAGAAGTGGTTTAAATATCATCCTCCTATAGAAAGAAACATAGCCAAAACCAATCTAGTTGAGGAGAAAATCATAGCTTTTAGTGATCCTGTTGTTCCTTGTGCTTACACTGAGAAACCACCATACCCTGCTAGGATGAAGGATTATTCTAAAGCTCCAACTATGATACGTAGGGGTTACATTAGACCACTTGCACCCCCTAAAGAGATTAGAGTTGAACCTAGTGTTGCTATTATCAAAGATCTCTTAGCCGAAGACATAGACGGGCATGTTATTAAATTCTGTGAGGACTCCGCTAGAATTGCTAAACCTCACGCGAAAGACAAGCACGGACCTGTAGTTTGCCTGCCCTTGTTTCTGTTAAGATAGGAGATCACTGTTACCATGGTTTGTGTGATATGGGAGCTAGTGTTAGTGCGATACCCCGTTCTCTCTATGATGAAATCAAAGATGAGATTGCACCTGCTGAGTTAGAACCCATTGATGTCACTATTACGCTAGCTAATAGAGACACTATCTGCCCTCTCGGAATTGTGAGAGACGTAGAAGTCCTGTGTGGTAAGATGAAGTATCCTACTGATTTCCTCGTCCTTGGTACTGCACCAGATAGCTTTTGTCCCATCATATTCGGTAGACCCTCTCTCAACACTGTCAATGCTCACATTGATTGCATTAAGCAGACTGTTACAGTAAGTTTCGAGGGTGTGTCTCATGAATTTAACTTCTCCAAGTTTGGAAGACAAACCCATGAAAGAGAGTCGTCTGGTAGAGATGAAATCATTGCTCTTGCCTCCATTGTCGTACCTCCTACGGATTCTTTAGAGCAATATATACTTGAGCATGAAAATGATATGCATATGGAGGAGAGAGATGATATAGATAGAATTGTCTTAGAACAACATCCTATTCTCAAGAATAATCTGCCTGTTGAACTGCTTGGGGATCCTCCCCCACCAAAGGGTGATCCTGTGTTCGAGCTTAAACAGTTGCCTGATACTTTTAAGTATGCCTATCTTGATGAGAAGGAGATATATCATGTCATTATTAGTACTCTCCTCTGAGAGCGCAAAGAGAAGAAGTTACTAAAAACTCCGAGGAAGCACCGCGCTGCTATTGGATATACTCTTGATGATCTTAACTACTCTATGTCAGCACAAGATTAAAACCGATCCTGACTTTAAACCAGTTGCTAATCATCAAAGGAGATTGAATCCTAAGATGAAAGGGGTCGTTAGAAAAGAAATATTAAAGCTTCTGGAAGCAGGAATCATTTATCCTGTTGCTCATAGTGATTGGGTAAGTCCAGTACATTGCGTACCCAAGAAGGGAGGTATCACCGTCATTCCTAATGATAAGGATGAACTAATCCCACAAAGGATTATTACCGGTTATAGAATGGTGATAGACTTCCGGAAACTGAACAAGGCAACCAGGAAAGATCATTATCCTTTGTCGTTCATCGACCAAATGTTAGAAAGGCTATCAAAGCACACACACTTCTGCTTTCTAGACGGTTATTCAGGTTTCTCGCAGATACCTGTTGCACAATCTGATCAAGAGAAAACCACTTTCACCTGCCCTTTCGGTACCTTTGCCTATAGACGTATGCCTTTTGGCTTATGTAATGCACCTGCCACCTTCCAAAGATGTATGATGGCTATATTCTCTGACTTTTGTGAAAAGATTGTCGAGGTTTTCATGGATGACTTCTCCGTTTACGGGTCTTCCGTTGATGATTGCCTTAGCAACCTTGATCGAGTCTTACAGAGATGCGAAGAAACCAACCTCGTCTTGAATTGGGAGAAGTGCCACTTTATGGTTAATGAAGGTATCATCTTAGGACACAAAATCTCTGAAAGAGGCATTGAAGTTGATAAGGCTAAGGTTGATGCAATTGAGAAAATGCCTTGCCCCACAGATATCAGAGGCATACGAAGTTTCCTAGGTTATGTTGGTTTCTATAGAAGGTTCATTAAAGACTTCTCTAAGATTTCTAGGCCTCTTACCAACCTCTTGTAGAAGGATGTTCCTTTTGTTTTTGATGAGGATTGTGAGGAAGCTTTTGAAATACTTAAGAAGGCTTTGATAACCGCACCTATTGTTCAACCACCTGACTGGAACTTGCCCTTTGAAATCATGTGTGACGCTAGTGATTATGTTGTTGGTGCTGTTCTAGGACAAAGAGTTGACAAGAAGTTGAATGTCATTCACTACGCTAGTAAAACTCTAGACAGTGCCCAAAGAAACTATGCCACTACGGAGAAGGAATTTTTAGCAGTCGTGTTTGTATGTGAAAAGTTCAGATCTTACATAGTTGACTCCAAAGTCACTATTCACTCTGATCATGCTGCTATTAAGTACCTTATGCAGAAGAAGGATGCTAAGCCTAGGCTGATCAGATGGGTTCTCCTGCTACAGGAATTTGATTTGCACGTCGTTGACCGAAAGGGTGCTGATAACCCTGTAGCAGATAACTTGTCTAGGCTAGAGAATGTCCTTGATGACCCACTACCAATTGATGACAGCTTTCCTGATGAGCAACTAAATGTCATCCAGACTTCATTTAGTGCGCCGTGGTATGCCGATTATGCAAACTATATCATAGCCAAATACATACCACCTAGTTTCACCTATCAACAAAAGAAGAAATTCTTCTTTGATTTGAGACACTACTTTTGGGATGATCCTCACCTTTATAAGGAAGGAGTAGATGGTGTTATTAGACATTGTGTGCCTGAACATGAACAGGGACAGATCCTGCAGAAGTGTCATTCCGAAGCCTACGGAGGACACCATGCTGGAGATAGAACTGCCCATAAGGTATTGCAATCAGGTTTCTATTGGCCCACTCTCTTCAAGGATGCCCGTAAGTTTGTCTTGTCTTGTGACGAATGCCAAAGAATAGGGAATATCAGTAAGCGTCAAGAGATGCCTATGAACTATTCACTTGTCATTGAACCATTTGATGTCTGGGGCTTTGATTATACACTAGTGGAAAACGGGCCTTTGGCCGGGACCCTTTAGTCCCGGCCTGCCTTTGGGCCGGGACTAAAGGCCCGGCCACGTCGCTCCAATTCTCAATGCCTCCCTCGAGGCTTTAGTCCCGGCCCGTAAGGAGCCTTTAGTCCCGGTTCATGTCCCAAACCGGGACTAAAGGGCTACGCGGTGGGCAGTGGTGGTGGCAACCGTTCGTATCCCCCTTTAGTCCCGGTTGGTGGCTCAACCCGGGACTAAAGGCCTAACACGTGGCCTGCCGTAGTGGTGGCAACCGTTGGTATACCTCTTTAGTCCCGGTTGGTGGCTCAACCCGGGACTAAAGGCCCAAACGGTTTGCATCCCGCGTCGTTTCGGGCGATGAAAAGCACGAACCGAAGCATAGTCGCCATTTCTCTGTTTCTTCTTCTCTCTCGCTCTCCCTCTCTGTTCTTCTCCTCTATTCTTCCCTTCTCTTCTTCCACCATGCCAACTCGCTTTGAAAAGGTGCTCGCACATGGCACGACCATGCTCGATGTCGTGTACACGAACGAGAGCAGGGAGGTGCCGTTTTTCTTGAACAGTTGAAGGAACGATGGCTTGACGCTGCAATGGATCATGAGAATTTCTTGGGGCTTGATCTGGAGTACACGGCCGATCAACGCGGTGTTGCCGTCATCCAACTATGCTTCACACGCCATGTCTTGATCTTCCAATGGGCGAGGTAAGTTTTGAGGCTTTCTTTGATCCAAGATAATGACATTGTAAGTTTATTTGTTTCAATCATAGTTGGTTCCCTTCAAATAGTTGTAGTGAAACAATTTTGATTAGTTGAAGGGGAACACAATCTAATTGGAATAGTGTTCCATAATCTGAAAAATCGTATTAGAATCAACTAGTGTTTAATATGTTCCATTGGAATCATAGTTGGTTCCCTTCAAATAGTTGTAGTGAAACAATTTTGATTAGTTGAAGGGGAACACAATCTGATTGGAATAGTGTTCCATAATCTGAAAAATCGTATTAGAATCAACTAGTGTTTAATATGTTCCATTGGAATCATAGTTGGTTCGCTTCAAATAGTTGTAGTGAAACAATTTTGATTAGTTGAAGGGAACACAATCTGATTGGAATAGTGTTCCACAATCTGAAAAATCTGATTGGTTCAATATGTTCCATTGAAATCATAGTTGTAGTGATACAATTTTATGCGGTGTTCTTTGATCCAAGGTTATGAAAATTGCATATAGCTAGTGATCTCTCTAGGTTCCATTGGATAGCAATATGATATGTCATAGTCATGAAAATTGCATATAGCTAGTGATCTCTCTAGGTTCCATTGGATAGCTATAGTGATCTCTCTAGGTTCCATTGCATATGTTCTATTTGAATCCTAAAGATAATTTTCTCTTTAGTTGTAGTGAAACATGTTTCCTTACTGTAGCAGTATGTAACATTTCTTCCATTTTAATTTGTTTCTGTTGTAGTACTGACAAGCATTGTCCATAACTCATGGACTTCCTTCGCAGCGGCATCACTTTTGCTACTGTTGACATAAGGAACGGCAAGCTGAAGATGAGGTACAGCTTCGGTATTGAGATACCAACTGGTTGCCTCATTGATCTCCAAACGGTATTCAGGCTTCGACATGTTAGGACTTCGATGGCTCATATGGCAGTTGCCTTGATCGACGAGGAATATGGTGATATGAAGACCAGTTTCCCAAAGTCTCAGCACAAACTTTGGGAGACGGCCCCACTTGATCCTATCAACATTGAGTATGCAGCAAAAGATGCATACGTTTCATACGAGTTGTACCGCAAGATTCGAGTCGTCAACTATGGCCAACGTCACCTCGAGGAAGGTGGGCATTCTGATTCAGACGAGTAGTGTTCTCAACGTCGAACACTTGTATATATATCTATGGTAGCTATTATTATGTACTGTTTGGACTAGTATCATGTACTGCTTGGACCAATTTATATATGTCTAGTTTCTGTTTGTGCCATTATAGTTTCCAAATTTGAATGGTTTAGCCCTTTCTAACTTCATTTGCTACTTTTGAATGGTTTAGCCCTTTCTAACTTCATGGTATCATGCATTTCGACCACATATATATACAAAAAGTCTTCAGTTCAAATAAGTTCAAAAAATGAAATCCCTTTTGTAACAGATCTGTTTTTGATTAAAACAGTCATTTAAAAATGAAAGACCATTAGTCCCATGTGGCATGCAGCGAAACCACGTGGCGTGCAGCGGAACCACTTTTGTTGTCGGGGTCGCTTTTCCTTCTTCTCCTTGTGCTAGATATTTGTTATGCATTAGGGAAAGAAGGAATAGCGACCATCATCGACGGTCAAAAAATCAGGTGAGGGAGTGTCCACCATACATGAGAGAAGAAGAATGCCGACTGTTGTTGTGGGGGTTGCTTCTCCTTCTTCTCTTTGTGCTAGATATTTTTTATGCACTAGGGGAAGAAGGAGTAGCGACCATCATCTACGGCCGAAAAATCAGGTGAGGGAGTGTCCACCATACATGAGAGAAGAAGAATGTCGATTGTTGCTGTGGGGGGTCGTTTCTCCTTCTTCTCCTTGTGCTAGATATTGGTTATGCACTAGGGGAAGTAGGAGTAGCGACCATCATCGACGGTTGAAAAATCAGGTGAGCTAGTGTCCACCATATATGAGAGAAGAAGAATGTCGTCTCTTATTGTGGGGGTCGCTTCTACGTCCAAAGAGATTGTCTATTTTGTACACGAAGTGCATCCAGTTTTTAACGTAACCCTCTCAACTTTCTCGCACATTCTATGTGGGTGAAATGATGATAGCATGCCACCTTTCAACATTTTCAGAGTTCATTTGTAGTGCTTTTCAATTTCAGGGTCAACTAGCTAAAAAAAATTAAGTAAATGCACGAAGAATACCAAATGAAGTCAGAAATTGTTGAAATTTTGTGATGTGCCTTTGAATGGTGCATTTTGAACACACAAAAAGTATGGAGTTCAAATAAGTTCAAAAAAATGAAATCCCTTTGTAAGAGATGAGTTCTCGTTCGAAACGCTGATACTTCGAGAGAGATTGTCCGTTTTGTACACGAAGTGCATCCAGTTTTTGTCGTAGCCCTCTCAACTTTTTAACACATGCTATGTGGGTGAAATTATGATAGCATGCCAACTTTCAACATTTTCATAGTTCATTTGTAGTGCTTTTCACTTTCAGGGTCAACTAGCTCAAAAAAAATAAGTAAATGCACGAAGAATACCAAATGAAGTCAGAAATTGTTGAAATTTTGTGATGTGCCTTTGAATGGTGCATTTTGAACACACAAAAAGTATGGAGTTCAAATAAGTTCAAAAAAATGAAATCCCTTTGTAAGAGATGAGTTCTCGTTCGTAACGCTGATACTTCGAGAGAGATTGTTCGTTTTGTACACGAAGTGCATCCAGTTTTTGTCGTAGCCCTCTCAAATTTTTAACACATTCTATGTGGGTGAAATGATGATAGCATGCCAATTTTCAACATTTTCATAGTTCATTTGTAGTGCTTTTCAATTTCAGGGTCAATTAGCTCAAAAAAAAAATAAGTAAATGCACGAAGAATACCAAATGAAGTCAGAAATTGTTGAAATTTTGTGATGTGCCTTTGAATGGTGCATTTTGAACACACAAAAAGTATGGAGTTCAAATAAGTTCAAAAAAATGAAATCCCTTTGTAAGAGATGAGTTCTCGTTCGTAACGCTGATACTTCGAGAGAGATTGTCCGTTTTGTACACGAAGTGCATCCAATTTTTGTCGTAGCCCTCTCAAATTTTTAACACATGCTATGTGGGTGAAATTATGATAGCATGCCAACTTTCAACATTTTCAGAGTTCATTTGTAGTGCTTTTCAATTTCACGGTCAACTAGCTCAAAAAAAAAAGTAAATGCACGAAGAATACCAAATGAAGTCAGAAATTGTTGAAATTTTGTGATGTGCCTTTGAATGGTGCATTTTGAACACACAAAAAGTATGGAGTTCAAATAAGTTCAAAAAATGAAATCCCTTTGTAAGATATGAGTTCTCGTTCGAAACCCTGATACTTCGAGAGAGATTGTCCGTTTTGTACACGAAGTGCATCCAGTTTTTGTCGTAGCCCTCTCAACTTTTTAACACATGCTATGTGGGTGAAATGATGATAGCATGCCAACTTTCAACATTTTCAGAGTTCATTTGTAGTGCTTTTCAAGTTTAGGGTCAACTAGCTCAAAAAAAATAAGTAAATGCACGAAGAATACCAAATGAAGTCAGAAATTGTTGAAATTTTGTGATGTGCCTTTGAATGGTGCATTTTGAACACACAAAAAGTATGGAGTTCAAATAAGTTCAAAAAAACGAAATCCCTTTGTAAGAGATGAGTTCTCGTTCGAAACCCTGATACTTCGAGAGAGATTGTCCGTTTTGTACACGAAGTGCATCCAGTTTTTGTCGTAGCCCTCTCAACTTTTTAACACATGCTATGTGGGTGAAATGATGATAGCATGCCTACTTTCAACATTTTGATAGTTCATTTGTAGTGCTTTTCAATTTCAGGGTCAACTAGCTAAAAAAAAAAAGTAAATGCACGAAGAATACCAAATGAAGTCAGAAATTGTTGAAATTTTGTGATGTGCCTTTGAATGGTGCATTTTGAACACACAAAAAGTATGGAGTTCAAATAAGTTCAAAAAAATGAAATCCCTTTGTAAGAGATGAGTTCTCGTTCGTAACGCTGATACTTCGAGAGAGATTGTCCGTTTTGTACACGAGGTGCATCCAGTTTTTGTCATAGCCCTCTCAAATTTTTAACACATGCTATGTGGGTGAAATGATGATAGCATGCCAACTTTCAACTTTTTCAGAGTTCATTTGTAGTGCTTTTCAATTTCAGGGTCAACTAACTCAAAAAACAATAAGTAAATGCACGAAGAATACCAAATGAAGTCACAAATTGTTGAAATTTTGTGATGTGCCTTTGAATGGTGCATTTTGAACACACAAAAAGTATGGAGTTCAAATAAGTTCAAAAAAATGAAATCTCTTTGTAAGAGATGAGTTCTCGTTCGAAACCCTGATACTTCGAGAGAGATTGTCCGTTTTGTAGACGAAGTGCATCCAGTGTAGCGACCCGACTCAAAACGAGTCAAGCCTGTGTGTATCTGTGCCATCCCTGGATCAGTATGCTGGCACACACAGTACATCAATGTATATATCAAAGTGCAATCACATGTAAATAGCGTAAAACTGATATATACCTTAAATATCTCAGCGGAAGCGGTCAAGGGAGTGGAGTCCCAATAAACACCAACGGCAAGTTGAGTGTAGACCGTAACCCTGAATCGTACTCTTACTCGTCGAAGAAAATATCTGCAACTTAAGACGTTGCAGCCGTGTAGGTCAGCATATTGAATATGCCGGCAAGTCACTAAAGAGAGGGGTAAGATGTCATCTATATTATATGCATATATGGCAGGTGGGGTTGTAATTTTTAGCGTAAAGCAAATTTTTATCCTACAACAAGAGAGGGCTAAAATCAAAATGTTACTACATTGTTGGTTGTTAACGAGATGGTTCCGCCAACCAGTTCTCGTACCCGAGTTGTCATTAATTACCCTCATCAATTATATTTAATGGTGTTGAGAAATCCAGATAACTTCAGTTCCTTTGGCTCAAGTTGTCCATGACCGTGGACACGGCTAATCGATTAGGTTTGTGTACTCTGCAGAGTTTTGCACACGTTCCCCACAAGATTTGATCGCCTCCGTGTGTGTCCTCGCACTTCAGGGTGTTTGAAGACCGGATGATCAAAACATGGTCTTTCAACGGGTCCCTCTGAATCCCTGTCGGTGCCCATCCGTTCCTACCGTTCTTCTACATCTGCTAGCACCGCCTGTCCAGAGTCGCCGCATTGTCCAACCAAGCCAGAGCCCATAATGACTTGTGGCTGTGCAGGTAAGCCTTGGGTCTTGAAAATATCCGTCCGTCTCTTTGAGCCTGGGTGAAGCTTTCCGCAGGATGTCATGGCCTCTCCAGCATCCCGGGTCATCCACTTGGTTCTCCAGGGAGCCGATCAACCGTCCTTCACCCAGAGTTGCATTGCGTCCGAGGTCTTGAAAATCTTGTCTTAACCGGTCTTGATTATTTAATCAACCTCGCATCACTCGTGTTATGCACTCAACCGAAATCCCGTCTACTCAAGCATAGCAATATGAACTTTGTCGTCCCGGGGCCAAGTATCGGGGTTGTTTTGTGCCTACCACATGATACTACAATCTATACTAAAATTTCCAAGTACCTAAGCAGCATGCAATTGGGCATAGGATGGTAGAACTACGATGCATAAAACATAGGTGATAGTATGATCAAAGTGACTTGCCTGGTGATGTTGACGAAGAAGAATTTCTCGAGAAATAACTTGATAGACTACTCGTCACTCTCCGATGAAATCTAAATAACAAACATATCATTCACATAAGCACTCATACTAGCAATCATTCTAGCAATCAAAACAAAAGAGAGAGCGAAATAGAAATCTGAAGGAAACTTCAAATAAGACTAGAGAGTCCTCTGCTACATCAAACACTAAATGATTTTTGTCCAACAGAAAATAATAACAAGGAACTGAGATATAAATCTAACTAAGATAAAATAAAGTATTTTTTTCACAAAACCTTTTGAAAGTATTCCCAAACGTGATTTGAAACAGTGGTGAAACCAATTGCAAGTTATTAAGGAACTAGAATTGATTTCATGATAACAAATAAAAATAAAAAATAAAAACTTGTTGCCAAACTACTGTTTAACTAACATAAACAAAACATAATATTTCTGAAATAATAAAGAAAATATTTTAAAACAAAAGTAGAAAAGGAATTAGCCGAAATCCTAAAAGAGGTGAAACAGAAATTGTTTCATAAGAAACAGTAAGCTAAAATACTTAAAAATATCTGAAATTTTTACCATTGATAAATAAGATCACTAGTGATCAGTACCAAAAGGAATCAAATTAAAAGCTATTTTTAAACTCCTGGAATAAGCAAAACAAGGTTCAAACTAAATCTGATCTAACTTATTTTTGAAAAATTCAAACATAGACAAATTATATGTTTTTAAAAACTACTGGCAATTGGTGAGCTACTGGAAAAAGAATCACTATCATTGGACTTCGGGATCAAAAGTTAGAGGCTAAACAAAACAGAAACTTTTCTGTTTTTGCAAATAGGCAGAAAAAATGAAGCTAACTAGTAACTAACAGGGGGGTACACGTGGCGCGCTACGATAGGCTGCGGGGGGTGTTTGTTGCAAGGTTAGGAGCAAACGGCCCAGGGCTAGTAAAACTTGCTGGCTAAATGAATAAGTGAATTAAAAACCGCCGGTTTTCTAATCTAAACCGAAGAGGTATACTAGGATCTAATCTACACCATCAAATAAGGATCTAAGGGCTACAAAAGAAAAAAGAAAAACAACAGAGGGAAGAGAGAGTCTATCGTGGCTGTGGGAGGCTACTTCCGCGAGGAAGGTGGTCGCCAGCGAGGGGGAGGGGCTCCGGGGGGCGGTGGAGAGGACGGGGCGGCGGCGGCGGCAGTCCTCCACCGAGGGGAGGCGTCGGGCGGAGCGGGGGCGGCTCGGGCGCTGCTCCCAGGGGGGCAGCCGAAGGTGCAGGAGCTTCGGCTCCGGTGGCTGCGGCAGGGGGCGGCTCGGGCGGCGGCTCGTCGAGGACGGGGTGGGAACGGGGGCGGCCGGGGGCGGGGGTACTTATAGGCCAGGGAGGGGTTAAGAAAAGGAAGGGGGAGAGAGGATCGGGGAAGGAATCCCGAGTTCCTGGGACTGGCTCGGTCTCGGCATGGATTTTTGGAAGGAGGAAGGAGATGGCCGACGGGGTGGAGTGGCTCGGCCAGTGGGGCCCAGCGGCAGTGGGAGAGAGGCGGGTGGGGCAGGGTCGTTCGGCCGGCAATTAAGGGATTCATTCCGTGGCGATGGAGATTCGGCCCATGGCCTTATAATGCGCTCGGGGCGGCGGCTAAAACTTTCCTTTTTTTAAAACCTATTCCGAAACAAAAAATAAAAGCGAATAAAAGGAAATAAATAAAAATATTTAGTATAGGGTATTATATACCAAAAAATCAGAAAAATATCCTCTACCCGAATAACATTTTTCCAAAGCAAAAATAAAAACTTTAAAAAAATGTTTTTTTTCAGAAATTCCTCAAAATGCTTTATTTTCTTTTTGTAAATATTTTTGCAATAAACTTTGTATTTTCTTGGCTCAAATATTTCAGAAATTTCCCGCACTTTGGAGGGTCATTTTCCTCCGCTCTCTCTCTTGCGTGCAAGAGAGTATTTCTCCGGGCATTTCTCGCACGAAGAAAACGAATGGAAATGCAAAAGAATTCAAATGCAAATATCTCCGTTCAAATTATATATAGTTGAAGAAGTCATTTCATCTTCTCTCTTTGCTTTTAAAAGATTGAATTTGAATTTACCGGAGAAGGGGAAAGTCATTTTATTCCCTCTCATTCAAAAGTTTCGAAAAGTTTTCAAATTTCACACAAGTTTCAATCACTCAGGCAAACAAACAAACAATCAATCTAATAATTATATTAATATTCCAAAATTTATAATTTTGGGATGTTACAAACTACCACACTTAAAATGAATCTCGTCCTCGAGATTCGAAGAGGCTAGAAAGAAAGGTTAGGGTTTGGGGGTCTTCTAACAAATATAGTCTCGTGCAAAGTGGGGTGCTACCACACTTAAAATGAGAGTTACTGGTCGCTCAAATTTTTAACAATCCTCTGGGGTCTTGGCATCTCTCTCGTCACATTCTTCATGGTAACTTGTTTGGTGAAGTTCTTCCATTATATTCATAATGTTTCCATCAAAATCGAGGGTTCTTCTGTTGATATAAGATTCTTCCGTCACTGGGTCTTCTTAACTGACAAGTCTCGTGACCATTCTAAATAACCTATCGATGATTCTCATGGTGGTCTACCATTTGTGGTTATCCTGCAGAGAGAAGGGTCTTGGCTTCATCCTCACCGTAAAATTTCCTACGCGTGACAACAAGTGCCATGTACATGGGCTTTCATTATACCATTCTAAGGCTCAAACAAAAGCTTCAAAGGACGTCGTCTCTCACTATGGGTAAGTCTCTCAGATTTACCATTCCGAATAGCAAGAGAATGATAATAGTAAGTCATCATGGTGGCCAAGCCATGTCGCACTGAAATCATTACCTTGTATAAGGCTTAGTGAATCTCGTATTCTAACACTTGGACATCCTCACAAGCGTTGAAGAGTTTCTCTTGTCCACGAACGAAGTTCGGATAAACCATTGGTTCTGCAAGCTGAACAAAACATCTATCGTTTCTTCACCACTCTCAAGTTGTCGTATGCTCCTAAGAAAACGTTTGCTGATACAAGTTTCCTTCTCCAAAAAGATAGTACTTGATCCTTGTTAGTCCCGGGGTCTGTGGGTTTCAGGCATACTTGGGGTTAAATGTGACACGCCGCTGGGTAGTGGGTGGTTCCTTCACACAAGAAACAAGTCACCTGACTAGTTGGGCATTCCTCAGCTGGGTGATTTTCTTCACAATGAGTGCATCCATCCTTGTGTTCCTCCTGGGTGTGTCCTATTTCTCCACAGATCTTGCATGCACAAGTCTTCTTCTTCGGATTATCATAGCACTTCTGAATAAGACGGGATCTTAACAGAGTCTTCTTGAATTCGTCCCAGGTTTCTGCTCCACTAATTCCTTGTATGGCATTATGCATTTTCCACCAGATTGCAGCACTTTGTGTAAAGTACTGAAGAGCGTGTTCCACTTCATACTTCCTTGAGATCAAGTTGCTCCCGAAGTGGTTCTCCATGTTCTGAATCCATATTTCAGGCTCCAGTTGGGTCATTGGTCCAGAGACTACAAGTCCAGCTTCATACTCCATCTGGTAGGGTTGAGGTTTTGGGGATGAGATGGGTAAGAGAGGGAGGGAGATACACACAATACAAACAATATTTTTGAGAATAGGTTTTATTTGTGGCCGTCGGAAAACACACACCAATGACGGCTCACAAATCATCGTATCTAACGTGGGTATATAACAGGGGTTTGGACTTTTAATGGTCATATAAATATTCGAACGCTTCAGGGTCTTCGAATTCTTCGGGTCTTGAGAGTCTTCACTTGGCGCAACTTCAATTCTTCAAATGCATGATGAAATCCTCTTTACTTTGAAGTAGAACTCCGTTGATTCTTCATGAGGTCAAAGGGGTAAGGGTATTGTCTAACTATTGGAGGTGAGGGAGAACATTTGATGAAGTCAGAAGAGATGAGAAGTAAGAGGTGTTCTTGAAAATAAAGTTTTTTGAGAGATCCTTTCCTAAGAGATTTCCAATTTCTAGGTCCACATCCTACAGTCAACATGTGCTCTGATACCATTTTTGTAGCGACCCGACTCAAAACGAGTCAAGCCTGTGTGTATCTGTGCCATCCCTGGATCAGTATGCTGGCACACACAGTACATCAATGTATATATCAAAGTGCAATCACATGTAAATAGCGTAAAACTGATATATACCTTAAATATCTCAGCGGAAGCGGTCAAGGGAGTGGAGTCCCAATAAACACCAACGGCAAGTTGAGTGTAGACCGTAACCCTGAATCGTACTCTTACTCGTCTAAGAAAATATCTGCAACATAAGACGTTGCAGCCGTGTAGGTCAGCATATTGAATATGCCGGCAAGTCACAAAAGAGAGGGGTAAGATGTCATCTATACTATATGCATATATGGCAGGTGGGGTTGTAAGTTTTAGCATAAAGCAAATTTTTATCCTACAACAAGAGAGGGCTAAAATCAAAATGTTACTACATTGTTGGTTGTTAACGAGATGGTTCCGCCAACCAGTTCTCGTACCCGAGTTGTCATTAATTACCCTCATCAATTATATTTAATGGTGTTGAGAAATCCAGATAACTTCAGTTCCTTTGGCTCTAGTTGTTCATGACCGTGGACACGGCTAATCGTTTAGGTTTGAGTACTCTGCAGAGTTTTGCACATGTTCTCCACAAGATTTGATCGCCTCCGTGTATGTCCTCGCACTTCGGGGTGTTTGAAGACCGGATGATCAAAACATGGTCTTTCAACGGGTCCCTCTGAATCCCTATCGGTGCCCATCCATTCCTACCGTTCTTCTACATCTGCTAGCACCGCCTGTCCAGAGTCGCCGCATTGTCCAACCAAGCCAGAGCCCATAATGACTTGTGGCTGTGCAGGTAAGCCTTGGGTCTTGAAAATATCCGTCCGTCTCTTTGAGCCTGGGTGAAGCTTTCCGCAGGATGTCATGGCCTCTCCAGCATCCCGGGTCATCCACTGGGTTCTCTAGGGAGCCGATCAACCATCCTTCACCCAGAGTTGCATTGCGTCCGACGTCTTGAAAATCTTGTCTTAACCGGTCTTGATTATTTAATCAACCTCGCATCACTCGTGTTATGCACTCAACCGAAATCCCGTCTACTCAAGCATAGCAATATGAACTTTGTCGTCCCGGGGCCAAGTATCGGGGTTGTTTTGTGCCTACCACATGATACTACAATCTATACTAAAATTTCCAAGTACCTAAGCAGCATGCAATTGGGCATAGGATGGTAGAACTACGATGCATAAAACATAGGTGATAGTATGATCAAAGTGACTTGCCTGGTGATGTTGACGAAGAAGAATTTCTCGAGAAATAACTTGATAGACTACTCATCACTCTCCGATGAAATCTAAATAACAAACATATCATTCACATAAGCACTCATACTAGCAATCATTCTAGCAATCAAAACAAAAGAGAGAGCGAAATAGAAATCTGAAGGAAACTTCAAATAAGACTAGAGAGTCCTCTACTACATCAAACACTAAATGATTTTTGTCCAACAGAAAATAATAACAAGGAACTAAGATATAAATCTAACTAAGATAAAATAAAGTATTTTTTCACAAAACCTTTTGGAAGTATTCCCAAACGGGATTTGAAACAGTGGTGAAACCAATTGCAAGTTATTAAGGAACTAGAATTGATTTCATGATAACAAATAAAAATAAAAAATAAAAACTTGTTGAAAAACTACTATTTAACTAACATAAACAAAACATAATATTTCTGAAATAATAAAGAAAATATTGTAAAACATAAGTAGAAAAGGAATTAGCCGAAATCCTAAAAGAGGTGAAACAGAAATTTTTTCATAAGAAACAGTGAGCTAAAATACTTAAACAAATCTGAAATTTTTACCACTGATAAATAAGATCACTAGTGATCAGTACCAAAAGGAATCAAATTAAACGCTATTTTTAAACTCCTGGAATAAGCAAAACAAGGTTCAAACTAAATCTGATCTAACTTATTTTTGAAAAATTCAAACATAGACAAATTATATGTTTTTAAAAACTACAGGAAATTGGTGAGCTACTGGAAAAAGAATCACTATCATTGGACTTCGGGATCAAAAGTTAGATGCTAGACAAAACAGAAACTTTTTTGTTTTTGCAAATAGGCAGAAAAAATGAAGCTAACTAGTAACTAACAGGGGGGTACACGTGGCGCGCTACGATAGGCTGCGGGGGGTGTTTGTTGCAAGGTTAGGAGCAAACGGCCCAGGGCTAGTAAAACTTGCTGGCTAAATGAATAAGTGAATTAAAAACCGCCGGTTTTCTAATCTAAACCGAAGAGGTATACTAGGATCTAATCTACACCATCTAATAAGGATCTAAGGGCTACAAAAGAAAAAAAGAAAAACAACAGAGGGAAGAGAGAGTCTACCGTGGCTGTGGGAGGCTACTTCGGCGAGGAAGGTGGTCGCCGGCGAGGGGGAGGGGCTCCGGGGGGCGGTGGAGAGGACGGGGCGGCGGCGGCGGCAGTCCTCCACCGAGGGGAGGCGTCGGGCGGAGCGGGGGCGGCTCGGGCGCTGCTCCCAGGGGGGCAGCCGAAGGTGCAGGAGCTTTGGCTCCGATGGCTGCGGCAGGGGGCGGCTCAGGCGGCGGCTCGTCGAGGACGGGGTGGGAACGGGGGCGGCCGGGGGCGGGGGTACTTATAGGCCAGGGAGGGGTGAAGAAAAGGAAGAGGGAGAGAGGATCGGGGAAGGAATCCCGAGTTCGTGGGACTGGCTCGGTCTCGGCATGGATTTTTGGAAGGAGGAAGGAGATGGCCGACGGGGTGGAGTGGCTCGGCCAGTGGGGCCCAACGGCAGTGGGAGAGAGGCGGGTGGGGCAGGGTCGGTCGGCCGGCAATTAAGGGATTCCTTCCCTGGCGGTGGAGATTCGGCCCATGGCCTTATAATGCGCTCGGGACGGCGGCTAAAACTTTCCTATTTTTTTTAACCTATTCCGAAACAGAAAATAAAAGCGAATAAAAGGAAATAAATAAAAATATTTAGTATAGGGTATTATATACCAAAAAAATCAGAAAAATATCCTCTACCCGAATAACATTTTTCCAAAGCAAAAATAAAAACTGTAAAAAAATGTTTTCTTTTCAGAAATTCCTCAAAATGCTTTATTTTCTTTGTGAATGGTGCATTGTGAACACACAAAAAGTATGGAGTTCAAATAAGTTCAAAAAAAAATGAAATCCCTTTGTAAGAGATGAGTTCTCGTTCGTAACGCTCATACTTCGAGAGAGATTGTCCGTTTTGTACACGAAGTGCATCCAGTTTTTGTCGTAGCCCTCTCAAATTTTTAACACATGCTATGTGGGTGAAATGATGATAGCATGCCAACTTTCAACATTTTCAGAGTTCATTTGTAGTGCTTTTCAATTTCAGGGTCAACTAGCTCAAAAAAAAATAAGTAAATGCACGAAGAATACCAAATGAAGTCAGAAATTGTTGAAAATTTGTGATGTGCCTTTGAATGGTGCATTTTGAACACACAAAAAGTATGGAGTTCAAATAAGTTCAAAAAAATGAAATCCCTTTGTAAGAGATGAGTTCTCGTTCGAAACCCTGATACTTCGAGAGAGATTGTCCGTTTTGTACACGAATTGCATCCAGTATTTGTCGTAGCCCTCTCAACTTTTTAACACATGCTATGTGGGTGAAATGATGATAGCATGCGAACTTTCAACATTTTCATAGTTCATTTGTAGTGCTTTTCAATTTCAGGGTCAACTAGCTCAAAAAAAATAAGTAAATGCACGAAGAATACCAAATGAAGTCAGAAATTGTTGAAACTTTGTGATGTGCCTTTGAATGGTGCATTTTGAACACACAAAAAGTATGGAGTTCAAATAAGTTCAGAAAAATGAAATCCCTTTGTAAGAGATGAGTTCTCGTTCGAAACGCTGATACTTCGAGAGAGATTGTCCGTTTTGTACACGAAGTGCATCCAGTTGAAAAAAATGAAATCCCTTAATAGTTTGGATAGTCAAAATAATTACTTTTGAAAATAGAAAATAGTTTTGAATTATTTATTCAATTTCATACACTTTTCATTATCATAGTTTTGTCAAATTCTCAAATATGCAAAAAGAATTTTAATAAACATAGTTTTTAATTGAAAATAACAAAATAGTTAATAGTTTGGATAGTCAAGATAATTACTCTTGAAAATAGAAAATAGTTTTGAATTATTTATTCAATTTGAAACACTTTTCATTATCATAGTTTTGTCAAATTCTCAAATATGCAAAAAGAATTTTAATAAACATAGTTTTTAATTGAAAATAACAAAATAGTTAATAGTTTGGATAGTCAAGATAATTACTCTTGAAAATAGAAAATAGTTTTGAATTATTTATTCAATTTGAAACACTTTTCATTATCATAGTTTTGTCAAATTCTCAAATATGCAAAAAGAATTTTAATAAATATAGTTTTCAATTGAAAATTACAAAATAGTTAATAGTTTGGATAGTCAAAATAATTACTTTTGAAAATAGAAAATAGTTTTGAATTATTTATTCAATTTCAAACACTTTTCATTATCATAGTTTTGTCAAATTCTCAAATATGCAAAAAGAATTTTAATAAACATAGTTTTTAATTGAAAATAACAAAATAGTTAATAGTTTGGATAGTCAAAATAATTACGTTTGAAAATAGAAAATAGTTTTGAATTATTTATTCAATTTCAAACACTTTTCATTATCATAGTTTTGTCAAATTCTCAAATATGCAAAAAGAAGTTTAATAAACATAGTTTTTAATTGAAAATAACAAAATAGTCAATAGTTTGGATAATCAAAATAATTACTTTTGAAAATAGAAAATAGTTTTGAATTATTTATTCAATTTCAAACACTTTTCATTATCATAGTTTTGTCAAATTCTCAAATATGCAAAAAGAATTTTAATAAACATAGTTTTAATTGAAAATAACAAAATAGATAATAGTTTGGATAGCAAAAATAATTAATTTTGAAAATAGAAAATAGTTTTGAATTATTTATTCAATTTCAAACACCTTTCATTATCATAGTTTTGTCAAATTCTCTAATATGCAAAAAGAATTTTAATAAACATAGTTTTTAATTGAAAATAACAAAATAGTTAATAGTTTGGATAGTCAAAATAATTACTTTTGAAAATAGAAAATAGTTTTGAATTATTTATTCAATTTCAAACACTTTTCATTATCATAGTTTTTTCAAATTCTCAAATATGCAAAAATAATTTTTAATAAACATAGTTTTTAATTGAAAATAACAAAATAGATAATAGTTTGGATAGTCAAAATAATTAATTTTGAAAATAGAAAAAATTGAAACTATATGAGAATTCATAGAGAAAATTCAATCTAAATTCAAAGTGAAGTCACTTTGAATTCAGATTGAATTTTCTCCATAATTTCGAATATAGTTTCAATTTTCAGTGAGTTTAGACCCGTAAGCCTGCTTTAGAGAGGAGCTCGATGGACAAGCTACGACGGGGCTTATAAACAAGTGTTAGTCCCCCTCGCTGGGCGAGGTGGGACTAAACTTATCGTGCAGCCGAGGAGGGGCTTTAGTCCCGGGTGGAGCCACGCCCCGGGACTAAAGACCCCCTTTAGTCCCAGCTGGAGCCACGCATCGGGACTAAAGACCCCCTGCTTCCTGCCTTCTGGTCTTCCCGAAAAAGGGCCTTTAGTCCCGGGTCCTAGCTCCACCCGGGACTAAAGGGGGTCTTTAGTCCCGGTTCGAGCCACGCACCAGGACTAAAGATCCACCTATATAAGCGGGAGTTAGAAAAATTCCAACCCAAATCGTCCATTTCTCTTCTTCTTCCTCTCGTTCTCCTGCCCGGCGCGGCACAGCGACGAACTCGACGACGCCGTCAGGCTGCCCGCCGTCCTGCTCGCCGCCGCCTGCCGTCCTCCTCGCCGTCGCCGTCGTCCTCCTCGCCGCCGCCGTCCTCCTCCCCGCGCGCCGCCCTCCTCGCCGCGCGCCGCCGTCCTCCTCGCCGCGCCGTCCTCCTCGCCGCGCGCCGTAGACACCTGCGGCCGGTAAGCCCCCCGCCCCCTCCTCCCCAACACTCCGGCCAGTAGAAGAAAAGAAGAAAAAGGAGAAGAAAAGAAGAAAAAGGAGAAGAAAGGAAGAAAAAGGGAAGAAAAGAAGAAAGCGATTTTTTTGTCATTTAATTCCTATTGTTATTAGGTTTGTGCTAGATTATTAGGGTTAGTAATATTTAGAATTAGGAAAAAGGAAAATAAGAAGAGGAGGAGAAGAAAAGAAGAAAAAGGAGAATAAGAAGAGGAGGAGAGGAGAAGAAGAGGAAAAATAGAAGAAGAGGAGAAGTAGAAGAAGAGAAAAAATTAGAAGAGGAGGAGAGGAGAAGTAGAAGAAGAGAAGAGGAGAAGTAGTAGAAGAAGAGGAGAAGTAGAAGTAGAAGAAGAAGTAGAAGAAGAGGAGAAATAGAAGAAGAGGAAAAATTAGTTTAGGGTTACAAGAAGAATAAATATTGTATAGTGTATATGCTTAAGTGTTAATAGTGTTTCTTAGATTATTGCTTAATTTTGCTATTGTATATGCTTAAGTGTTAATAGTTTAATTTTGCTATTGTATATGCTTAAGTGTTAATAGTTTATTTTTAGCAAGAAAATTAATAGAACTAGTTTATTTTTTTAGTTCATTTTACGATGCCTATCCCGCATCCTCGTCGTCGACTCGGCGGAGGACACCTGCTTGATCAGAGGGGCCCTGTCCGGGACTGGGCTCTGCCCGGCTGGTATTGGGAGGTGCTACCTTCCGGGGGGCGTAGGTTGGTGAGGAGCCAGCCCGTCGTTGACCCGATCCTTGTTTGGTGGCGGTCGCGTGGGCCAGTGAGGGTGCCGAGGCTTCCGGACACCGCGGAGGTGGTACGTCACCGTGTCAGCGAGGAGGATGAGCACGTCCATCGCTACATGGTTGCGTTGGAGGGCAGGTTCGAGCATACCTGGCAGGTTCTTCGGGGATCTCACTGGAGCTATGATCCTGTGATGGTTCCTTCTCTTTGGGTGTCCACCGCCCGCGCCGATACCCGTCGGGCTCTACGGTTCTAGATGTATCAGTGATGCTATATGTATGATAGTATTCGAGGAGTATTAGTGATAATATTCGATGATGTACGGACAAAAGAGATGATGTATTTGCTTATAATTGAATGCATGCTAATTTGAATACTACTTTATATTACGATTTGGTTTTGCTTATTGAATGCTCAAATTGGAAAAGTACTCCTACTTTGAATACTATGCATAAATCTAGGAGTCCCGGGTGGAGCCACGACCCGGGACTAAAGTTGTTTTGGAACGGAGTTCGTGATAGAATAATTCTTTTTTGGTACAAAGGTTAAGAGAATCCGTTTTTTGCAGAACTATGGATCCACATATCAGGAACCTCGAAGAGGAAGAACTTCTCGAAGATATAATCAAAGACGGCCCCGACGTTGAACCAGCTGAATCTCCGTTGTCATATCTAAACCCCGACATTGGAATGGAGGTCGAGCGACACGAAGATGAAGCCGATGGGGCAGGAGATAGGTCCAATGACGGAGAAAGTGATAGCTCCACTGATGGAGAAGCCGGTGGAGAAGCCGGAGAAGAAATAATAAAGTCCGGCGAGGTATACATATGAAGTTTGACAATCACTTGTAATATGTGAAAAATATTGGAGATAGCTCTGTATTGTATACATATACATTCATTTGACGAATGTTTCTCCCTCTTAGGCCTCCACATCGAGCAAAGCTACGAAACGAGGCCAGACTAGAAAGTTGGATGCACGGACGCATTACACCTTTGAGGTGATATTGCCTACGGGCGAACCCAAGCTTCCTAAGAATGTTGCTGACACATTCAAGAAGCAATGCGGAGTTCTCGTTAGGGATCACGTCCCGATCAGTGTTCGGGAGTGGAACAAGTGCAAAGGGGCAGCCGATAGTGACTATGTCGCCGAAAGGTACAAAGATAATCTTTGGAATGATCTCATGTCACATTTCAACCTGCCAGAATGTGAGAATGAAGACGCCGTGGACAAACTGAGGGCCAAAGTCAAGCAGTGGACTCTAAAGAAGATGGCCAAACTGTTCCGTAGCTGGAAGAAGAAGCTATGGAAAAACTATCTGAAGACAAAGAAAGTGCCAGTATTCGAGGGGTATCTAGCCAAGCAGGCGAATCACTGGAAGGCATTTCAAGAGTACAAGGAGTCAGAAGATGCCCAGGCATTATCAGAAAAGAACAAGATAAATGCCGACAAGAAGAAATATCACCACAAGTTGGGGCCACGGGGCTATGAGACTGCCATCCCAAAGTGGGATAAGAAAGAGCAAGATCTGCTAGATAAAGGCATCGTACCTGAACCACTCCGTGATGAGTGGGAATTGAGAGCAATAAATTGGTTCCTTGCGCATGGTGGGTCGTACGATGAAAAAACAGGGGACCTCATCTGCAGTGACGGTCTTAGGATACCCAGGGAGAATTGGAAAAGAATAGCGAAAGAAATTAAGGAGGGAAAAAGAAAGTTCACTGCAGATAGAGAGAAAGATTTGCTCACACTGGTCCTCGGCAATGATGAACATGGAGGACGAACGCGAGGCTTCGGTCCTTCTTACCCGTGGTGGCTTGGGTTTGCCAGAGACCAAGACACTTACAGAAGCCGAGAGAGAGCAAAGAAGCGGCAGCAGGATGAGGAGAATGACAAGTTCAACCAGTTGCTTGCCAGGATTAACGAGCAACAGAAGCAGATTGATGAGCTTAGAGGAGTAGCGCGCCAGGAAGATCCTGCACTTGATATTACCGGGGCCCCATCTAAGCGGAAAAGCAGCGTGGCTGAATCTGAGGCCCCGCCCAACGATGCACGAAGAATGATAGAGGGCGGTCCCGGCTACCCCGTGGATGGAATCAAGGAGTCAACATCATGTGAACTCCATCAGAAATTCAAGAACATATCCATGAAGGTGGCCGTCGGACAAGCTTTACCTTCTGGCCCTGATGCACGCTCGCATGGCCGTGAGATTCCAGCTGGCTTTGCTAAAGTCGGGGTGGATGAAATCATGACGGGGTTTCATGATATGGAGCTCGACATAGCTGGACCCGAAGATGAGAGGACACTCGGAGAAGTACTGGTTGGAGTCATCCTATGGGACAAGAACTACATCAAGCTTCCAGGCTCGGCCCCAAGGACAACACCGCCTCTGAGTCGTCGCAGGTCACCTACACCTTCATTACCTCCAAGCCCTGCACATGACGTCGGCCAGCACAACACGAGTCCATCTCGATCACCGCCGCCGGACTTGGGCCGTCCGTCTCCGCCGCCGCCCGCATAGGATACTAAGCGGAAGCGTGCCACCAAGAACGCTCCGCCGACGGTTCCTAAGCGACGGAGCCCCCCAAAGCGCAAACGGTCGCCCCTCCCAAAGGTACCTCATGCTAATCTTCCTATCAGACCTTATGATCGTACCCCCGAGGAAAACGCCAGGATAGCAAAGGAACATCATGATGCGCAGATGAAAAAGAAGGAACCCGAGCCCCGCCCGGAATACAACGAGAAGCAAATAGCATGGGCAAAAGACTTCATGACCCTTCCATCACAGTATGACTTACACCATAAGCCTGATGACTATACACGCACATTGTAGAAGGAAGTGAAAAAGAGCAGATCACGTGCAAGTGCAAGTGGGACAAATCAAGTTCAACTACAAGCAAGAAAAAATCAGACGTTCCTCAGCTTGGACAACAGGCCAAACAGTCGATCCCACCCCTCAAGGTGTTAACCGAGAATGTTCCCCCTCCGGTGCAGGGGCAAGCTTTTGAAATAACAAAGGAGTGGGCGGCTGAATGTGGTGTCTCGGTTGAAGATTTGCTGGCTTCCCAAGACGACAGGATACCCAAGGCTGTGGTAGCCCCTAGGCCACAGTTTGTCATGGGAGAGCCTTTGGTCAGCAAAGATGATCTCCCAACAAATATGCGTTACTTGCAATAATGGTACTTAAGTGAATCAAAGAATGGGAGAACGATGATCGTGCTGAGTGTCCCACGGGAGTACTACGGCCGCCCCGAAGAAATCCATATCGACTTTGATGAACTCTTCCAGATGTACAATGGCGACGCCCTCGACAAATCGCTTATGAGTTGCTATTGTCTGTAAGTTTTTCAATTCATTGTCTACATATAACTTGTTTAGTTATTTCAATTCATTGTCTATATATAACTTGTACTCTATTATGCAGAATGAAGATTCTGGATTGTAAAACTAAGAACATCCTAAATATTGGGTTTATTGACCCAGATAAATTACATATAGCGACGCTAACTGATAAACCCAAGGAGACGGAGGAAAACCTTCTAAGGTTTCTAACAGATCAAAATTTCTGTGACCACATACTGTTTCCATACAACTTCAGGTGAGGGTCTTTACTCTGTTGTGTCCATTCACTTATAAGTGTAATTGATAAGTTACTGACACACATATATATATACATGTGCAGCTTCCATTGGATTCTGTTGGACATTCAAATTGATAAGGGAAGAGTTGATGCCTTCGACCCATTATCGAGACCCTTGGAACAGTTCCAAAGCCTGCAGGACATGCTCCAAGGGTAATTTCAATCATTCTTGCGCTCTATCGGTCTCTTTCGATGATTTTCTGATATATCAATTAATGAAAAACTTAGCAAATCATTATCCTTGTCGGCCAGGGTTTGGAAGCGGTTCAAGTGCGTGACTCCCGGTAACTTTCCTGAGAAGCTGACCTTTAGAGCGGCTCAGGTAAGTAGTAGTATGATATACTTCTATTTTCAATACATTTATGATGCTAGATTCTAATTTTGATTATATATATTCTATTCTCGTAAAGTGCGACCAGCAGCCACGGGGAACGCATCTATGCGGATACTATGTTTGCGAGACCATTCGCACGTTTACCTCTGAGCACAAGGATCACAGATTCGACGTAAGCAATGAACATTCACACTTCTATTTTTACCCATCATTCTTTGTTATCATGATTGATATTCATATTCATCTCCTCTTCTTATATAGCACACGGCCATGAGGACGAAGGTCCTACCAGAGCAACGCGCGATTGTTGTTGCAGAGGAGCTTGCGGGATTTCTGAGGACGGAAGCTATAGATGACAAAGGACGATTTAGTGTAGCTAGGGGCCATTACTGATGTTCGTCCATGTAATCGAATAGACGGGCTCTAGTCCCAATAATTCAGATCTCCATATAATTGTATATATATGCTCGCTTGTAAGATAAGTTAATCTTATATATATATATATATGCATAATTATTTCTATTTAAATTATATGAAAACTAATTCTCGAACACCAAACGAGGCATCACGTTAATCTCCCGAACACCTAAACCATAAAACCCTAAAACCCAAAAATAATTTCTTTCAAAAAAAGCCCAAAAATAAGCAAAATCTGAAACTCTTTAGTCCCGGTCCGTGTAACGAACCGGGACTAAAGGGCCTGCCCCTGGGGCGGCTACGAGGCGCCCACGTGGAGCACCTTTAGCCCCGGCTTGTAACAGGGCCGGGACTAAAGGTTAGGCCTTTAGTCCCGGTTGGTGAACCGGGACTAAAGCCCCTTACGGGCCGGGGCTAAAGGCCCCGTCCCCACTAGTGATATGGGACCCTTCCCGAGTTCCAATGGGTACACTCACATCTTAGTTGTTGTGGATTACGTTACTAACTGGGTAGAAGCTATCTCCACTAAAAATTTGATCACCACAACTCTGTTAAGATGCTTAAAGAAGTCATATTCCCAAGATTTGGAGTCCCTAGATACTTGATGACTGATGGCGGTTCACACTTCATTCATGGTGTTTTCCGCAACATGCTAGCTAAGTATGATGTCAACCATAGAGTTGCATCTCCTTATCATCCTCAGTCTAGTGGTAAAGTGGAGTTGAGTAATAGGGAGATCAAGTTGATCCTACAAAAGACCGTCAATAGATCTCGAAAGAACTGGTCTAGCAAACTTGACGATGCACTATGGGCTTATAGGACTGCTTATAATAATCCCATGTGCATGTCACCGTATAAAATGGTTTAGGTAAGGCTTGTCATTTACCTCTTGAGCTGGAACACAAAGCTTATTGGGCAATCAAAGAGCTCAACTTTGATTTCAAACTTGCCAGTGAGAAGCGGTTGTTTGATATCAGCTCGTTACATGAATGGAGAGCCTAGGCATATGAGAATGCCAGGTTGTTCAAGGAAAAGGTTAAGAGATGGCACGACAAACGAATACAGAAACGAGAGTTCAATGTAGGTGACTATGTCTTGCTATACAATTCTCGTTTGAGATTCTTTGCACGCAAGCTTCTCTCTAAATGGGAAGGTCCCTATGTTGTCGAGGAAGTATATCGTTCCGGTGCCATCAAAATCAATAACACGGAAGGAAATTTTCCTACTGTGGTAAATGGGCAAAGAATCAAGCATTAGATCTCTGGTACTCCCATAAATGTTGAGACCAATATCATCAATGTCATAACTCCAGGGGATTACATAAGGGATGTTTATCAGCCTGTTTCAGACCTTGAAAACGAAGATGTATCTGTTTCGGTAAGAAATTGGACTCCGATACTTTTCCAATAGGAAATTTCCTCAGTTTTGGAATTTTTGGAAAATTAGAAAAATAAAAAGCAGTCGGGAGAGCAAACGAGGAAGCCACAAGGGCCCACTCCGCCACCACCCCCTGGTGGCGGTCGGCAAGCTTGTGGGCACCTCGTGTGCCTCCCGGACTCCGTTTTCTTGCGGAGGACTCCTTCTGGCCCAGGAAAAATCAATATATAGGTGCCCGAAGGTTTTGATCTCCGTATCGCGTAGTTTTCCTCTGTTTTCGTTTCGAGCTTGTTGTCTGCCGCAGATTTAGAGCAAAGATGTCTCAGGAATCTGTTGGGGAGAATGATCTTCATCAAGTTCATGAGGAAGTAGATGCTGATCTGAAAAGAGTAGAAGTTATGGAAGCCAATGACCAAGCTAAGGAGAAAACCCAAGCTAGGGAGGAAGTTCAACCTACGTTCAACATTGAAGACGTTGAAGGAGTAGACTTTCTCCAACCCATCCTCCACATGATGTCTCCATCCTTGATTGAAGTCTTGAGGTTTTGCGAAACAACTCGTGCTCGCAATATTTCTCTTTCTCATGAAGTTGTTTTGCTCGAAAACCATGTCACAGATCTCAAAGGTATAAATCAAAGGTTGATAGCTCTCTTGGAATCAAAGGCGACAACAACACCACCATCACCACCAAAGGAAGACATCTAAGCATTGGTATGGGCAATCCCCTTGGCTTCTGCCAAGCTTGGGGGAGTTGCCCTGGTATCGTATCACCTTTATATCTTTTGCTTTTACCTTTGTTTTAGTTCTTTCCTTTTCAGTTTTTATTTCTTCTTTTAGAGGAATAAGTCTTTAGTTTTTAGTTTGAGTCTTTTGCTTTTGTCTCTCCCCCGTTGTATTCGAGCTTACGAGCTATATAATAAAGAGTGTCTTAGTCAAGGGCTTTTCTTTGTGCCATGATCAAAAGTATGAAAAGAATGATAGCATGAAAGATCATGAGACGATCTTATGGAAAGTGATAACTTCACTTATGAGAAGTATGATGATTGAAACTTGTTGAGAATATATCAACATAGACCTCAGTCGTTGCTGCAATTAATAAGAAGTAATAAGGAAAGAGAGGTTCACATATAAATATATCACCTTAGACACTTTTTTATAATTGTGAGCACTCACCAAACTATTACATGCCTAGGAGTAGATGTTGGACAAGGAAGACAACATAATGAATTGTGTTTGCTTGGTTCCAAACAATGTTATATGATTAGAGATCCCTTAGCATGTGACGATTGCTTCCACCTCATATTAGCCAAAACTCCCGCACCAAGTAGAGATACTACTTGTGCATCCATAAACCTCCAACCCAGTTTTGCCATGAGAATCCACCATACCTACCTATGGATTGAATAAGATCCTTCAAGTAAGTTGTCATCGGTGCAAGCAATAAAAATTGCTCTCTAATATGTATGATCTATTAGTGTGTGGAAAATAAGCTTTGTACGAACCTGTGATGAGGAAGACATAAAAGCGACAGACTGCATAATAAAGTTCTTTGTCACAGGAGGCAATATAAAGTGACGTTCCTCCGCACTAAGAGGACACGCATTCAAACCTCAAAAGTGCATGACAACCTCTGCTTCGCTCTGCGAAGGGCCTATCTTGTACCTTTAATTTTTACCCTTGTAAGAGTCATGGTGATCTTCACCAATTCCCTTTTTGCCTTTGTCTTGGCTACCGTCACATGCTTGGGAAAGATCTATAGTCATATATCAACTTGGAGTTGAGGACTTATGCTTTATTATTGTTGACTTTACCCTTGAGGTAAATCGTTGGGAGGCAAAACTATAAGCCCCTATCTTCCTTTGTGTCCTGCTGAAACTTTGACACCATGAGTACCAGGTGAGTTGTAACAATTGTGGAAAACGAAAGAGATGATTGAGTATGTGGGTTTGCCTTACAAGCTCTTATTTGACTCTTTCTGATGTTCTGATAAATTGCAATTGCTTCAATGACTATGGACTATTGTTGGTTACTTCTCGGTAAGGTTTTTGCTTCATGCTTTGCTTTGTGAATGAATTGTTACTTTCCCATAAGAATCTTTATGATATATTGTTGTTCTATGTGTGATCATGATACCCTCATGTCCGTATTATGTTTTATCGACACCTTCGTCTCCAAACATGTGGACATGTTTATGGAACTTGGTTTTCGCTTGAGGACAAGCGAGGTCTAAGCTTGGGGGAGTTGATACGTCCATTTTGCATCATGCTTTCATGTTGATATTTATTGCTTTTTGGGCTGTTATATTACTTGTGGTACCATATTTATGCCTTTTCTCTCTTATTTTGCAAGGATTATTTGAAGAGGGAGAATTCAGGCAGCTGGAATTCTGGACTGGAAAAGGAGCAAATCCTAGTCCACTATTCTGCACATCTCCAAATGCCGTGAAACTTTATGTGGACTTTTTCTGGAATATATTAAAAATACTGGGCGAAAGAACTACCGGAGGGGGGCCACCACGGCCCCACAAGCTTGCCCACCGCCACCACCCCCCTGGTGGCGCAAGGCAGGCTTGTGGGCTGCCTGAAGGCCCACTAGCCCCCCTCTTTTGCTATGTGAAGCATCCTGGTCTGGAAAAAAATCAACTGGGAGCTTTTTCGTGGTTTCGTCGCCGCCACGAGGCGGAACTTGAGCAGATCCAATCTAGAGCTCCGGCAGGACGATCCTGCCGGGGAAACTTCCCTCCCGGAGGGGGAAATCGTCGCCATCGTCATCACCAACACTCCTCTCATCAGAGGGGAGGCATCTTCATCAACATCTTCATCAGCACTATCTCCTCTCCAATCCCTAGTTCATCTCTTGTAACCAATCTTCGTCTCGCAACTCCGATTGGTACTTGTAAGGTTGGTAGTAGTGTTGATTACTCTTTGTAGTTGATGCTAGTTGGATTATTTGGTGGAAGAGTTTATGTTCAGATCCTTGATGCTATTCATTACACCTCTGGTGATGATTATGATTATGTCTTGTGAGTAGTTACTTTTGTTCCCGAGGACATGGGATAAGTCATGTTAATAATAGTAATGTGAATTTGATATTCGTTCGGTATTTTGATATGTTGTATGTTGTTTTTCCTCTAGTGGTGTTATGTGAACGTCGACTACATAACACTTCACCATATTTGGGCCTAGAGGAAGGCATTGGGAAGTAGTAAGTAGATGATGGGTTGCTGGAGTGACAGAAGCTTAAACCCCAGTCTATGCGTTGCTTCGTGAGGGGCTGATTTGGATCCACTAGTTTAATGCTATGGTTAGACTTTGTCTTAATTCTTCTTTTGTAGTTGCGGATGCTTGCGAGAGAGGTTAATCATAAGTGGGATGCTTGTCCAAGTAAGGGCAGTACCCAAGCGCCGGCCCACCCACATATCAAACTATCAAAGTAACGAACGCGAATCATATGAACATGATGAAACTAGCACGACAGAAATTCCTGTGTGTCCTCGGGAGCGTTTTTCCTCGTATAAGACTTTGTTCAGGCTTGTCCCTTGCTACAGAAGGGATCGGGCCACTTTCTGCACCATTTCTACTACTTGTTACTTGTTACTTTTTGCTCGCTACGTTTCACCTCGCTACACAATTACTTGTTACTGCTACTTTCAGTGCTTGCAGTTATTACCTTGCTGAAATCCGTTTATCAGAGCCTTCTGCTCCTCGTTGGGTTCGACAGTCTTACTTATCGAAAGGACTACGATTGATCCCCTATACTTGTGGGTCATCGATGGTCTCATCGGATGAACCACGATGTCGGGGATTCAATCAATCCCGTATGTAATTCCCTTTGTCTACCAGTATGATACTTGCCCGATTTTCGATCGTCGGTATTCCTATACCTTGTTCAATCTCATTACCGGCAAGTCTCTTTTCTCGTTCCGTAACACATCATCCCGTGGCTAACTCCTCAGTCACACTGAACTCGGTATGATGATGAATTACCGAGTGGGCCCAGAGATACCTCTCCGTCACACGGAGTGACAAAACCCAGTCTCGATTCGCACAACCCAACACACACTTTTGGAGACACCCGTAGTGCACCTTTATAATCACCCAATTACATTGTGACGTTTGATACCCCCAAAGCACTCCTACGGTATCCAGAGTTGAACAATATCATGGTCTAAGGAAATGATACTTGACATTAGAAAAGCTTTAGCATACAAACAACACGATCTAGTGTTATGCTTAGGATTGGGTCTTGTCCATCACATCATTCCCCAATGATGTGATCCCATTAGCAATGACATCCAATGTCCATGATCAGGAAACCATGATCATCTATTGATCAATGAGCTATCCAACTAGAGGCTCACTAGGGACACACTATGATCTATATATTCACACATGTATTACAGTTTCCGGTTAATACAATTATAGCATGAATAATAGACAATTATCATGAACTGGAAATATAACAATAACCACTTTATTATTGCCTCTAGGGCATATTTCCAACAATAACTTTATGACATCAACATCCTCCACCAATTTGGAAAAGTTATGAGGGACATGTTTGGTCGAGTGCGGTGTAATGACTGTACCTAACACAATTAACAGAACTCTCCGCACAAAGTCATCGTCATATGCCCCATTCAATGTGTTGGATCAACTCATCTATCACTATTTCTCCATTCCTCCTATCCAAAAAACGAGAAGGCGCCCTTTGCTTTGAATCATTTTCTACTTTGCATAATACCTTTGTCACATCTTTTCATTTATTCTCTAGGCCAAATATGTGAAATACATCACTAGTGTGCAGAGCTAAATCACCATTTTTCGATTGCATAACGAAGCTTTTCTTATTAGCATCATATGATTTAATAATAAATTTCAACATACACTTCTGCATTCGTACACTAGGAATTAACAACATTTTTTATAAGCAGCAAGCCTCTTTCGTTGTCTGCTAGTCAACTTATTCACCAACGAGCACCACTTCTCAACCGAGCAATTTATTTCACCATATTAATCCATACTAAAACAGAAAAAACTAAGTATTAGATATTTGACACGGTCCAACGCTATAGAAAATTTACATATAAAATTGCGTGTTTAATTTTACCTTTACATCGTCGTGCGTGCCGTAGGTAAATGGGTGTATGAAGCGCCGGCCGGCACATGGGTGTGTAGATGAGCTACATGAATGGTGTGGTCATGCTGGACGTTAGTTAAACCAAAATGGCGGGGTGTATATGATAGGGTTGGCGGCGTGATGGTACTTACCAGTTACCACGGGTTGGCGGCGTGATGGTAATTACTAGTTACCACGGGTTGGCGGCGGCTGGGCAAGGTCGCGGAGGGGTGTATGGCGGGCGGATGATACGTCTCAAACGTATCTATAATTTTTTATGGTTTCACGGTGTTATCTTATCAACTTTGGATGTTTTGTTTACCTTTTATATCTTTTTTGGGACTAACTTATTAACTCAGTGCTAAGTGCCAGTTCCTGTTTTTTCTGTGTTTTTGACTCTTTTCAGATCTGATTTTGGAACGCAGTCCAAACGGAATAAAATCCTCAAAATGAATTTTTCCAGTACGGAAGAATATCGGGAGGCTTGAGGGCCAAGCAAGTGGGCCCATGGGGGGGCCACAAGCCCTGTTGCCGCGGCCAGGGGGAGGCCGCGGCAACCAAGCTTGTGGCCCCCCTGGCGCTCCCCTGCCCTAGGTGTTTGGCCTATAAATTCCCTAAAAATCCAAAAAAAATCAGGGCGTCCACAAATACACTTTTCCACCGCCGCAAGCTTCTGTTTCCGCGAGATCTCATCTGCAGACCCTTCCCGGTGCCCTGCCGGAGGGGACTTTGGAGTTGGAGGGCTTCTTCATCAACATCAATGCCCCTCCAATGATTCGTGAGTAGTTCACTTCAGACCTACGGGTCCGTAGTTAGTAGCTAGATGGCTTCTTCTCTCTCTTGGATCTTCAATACAAATTTCTCCATGATCTTCATGGAGATCTATCCGATGTAATCCTCTTTGGCGGTGTGTTTGTCAAGATCCGATGAATTGTGGATTTGTGATCAGATTATCTATGATGTATATTTGAGTCTTTGCTGATTTCTTATATGCATGATTTGATATCCTTGTAAGTCTCTCCGAGTCTTGGGTTTTGTTTGGCCAACTAGATCTATGATTCTTGCAATGGGAGAAGTGCTTGGTTTTGGGTTCATACCGTGTGGTGACCTTTCCAAATGACAGAAGGGGCAGCAAGGCACGCATCGTGTTGTTGCCATCAAGGGTAACAAGATGGGATTTTATCGTAGATATGAGATTGTCCATCTACATCATGTCATCTTGCTTAAGGCATTACTTTGTTCTCATGAACTAAATACACTAGATGCATGCTGGATAGCGGTCGACATGTGGAGTAATAGTAGTAGATGCAGAAAGTATCGGTCTACTTGTTTTGGACGTGATGCCTATAGATATAATCATTGTCATAGATAACGTCACGACTTTGCGCGGTTCTATCAGTTGCTCGACAGTAATTCGTTCACCCACCATCTACTTGCTTTCATGAGAGAAGCCACTAGTGAACACTACGGCCCCCGGGTCTATTCACACCTATCGTTTCCACTTTCGCTTTTACTTTGCTTTGTTTCTTTGTTGCTTTGAGTTCTCACTTGGCAAACAATCTATAAGGGATTGACAACCCCTTCACAGCGTTGGGTGCAAGCTCTTTGTGTTTGTGCAGGTACTTGTGATAATCCTTCACTGGATCGATACCTTGGTTCTCAAAACTGAGGGAACTACTTACCGCCGCTGTGCTACATCACCCTTTCCGCTTCGAGGGAACACCAACGCAAGGCTCCAAGGCCACGGGGGAATCCTTTGCATATTTGCCGAGGAAGTCCCTAAAGGCGTAGCCGTAGCAGAAGGATTCCTGGTGCCGTTGCTGAGGAGTATCAAGACAAGAATAGTCTACCGTCAGCATGCTTGTTTCTGGCGCCGTTGGAAGGTCTTTTGTTGCAGTAGCAGAAGTATTTCTGGCGCCGTTGCCGGGGAAGGAGAGATCTATCCAAGTAGGTCTCACAAACTCATCTCTTGCATTTACTTTTTTTGCGAGTTGCCTCTCGTTTTCCTCTCCCCCACTTCACATTTGCCATTTTCATTTGCCTTTCTCCTTTGCCGTTTTATTTTGCCTTTTGCCTTTTTGTAGTCTTCCTTTGTCGTTCCCTTTCGCCCGTTTTCCTCGCCTGCTCTTAGGATTGTTCGTGAGAGACCTTTCCTCATGGCCAAACCAAACTATTTCAGAAAATTGGAGGAGAATGAAACTAATGTCAAAGGTTTCATGTCTTCTCACTTTGACCAAAATAGTTACTTCCATAGGGAATTAAAATAGCAAAATTCCTTTTTGGTCTGTTTGAATAAAGAGGTTGATGATATGGCCAAAGATTTCCTTGCACTAAATTCTCAGCTTGCTCACCTTGAAAAATTGGTGGGTCAAATTTCTGACAAGCACGCTACCTTAGTCAATAAGATGGCAGCTAAACCTGAAATTTGTGATGCAAATCACGAAGATCTTAAAATGCTTGGTGTGACTCCTCTTGAATCTTTGTTTTCGCGTGTCAAACCTATTGATGAAGGGGCTGGATATGAATCCACTTTGGTTGAAAAACACCCCAATGATTCGAAGTCCACCTATCTTGATGATAAAGGTGTGGAGAGTGGAGTAGAAGAAATCAAAATTTTGGGTAGTAATGAAACTCCCACTTTGGATTTCAAGGAATTCAATTATGATAGTTGCTCCTTGTTTGAATGCATTTCTTTGATGCAATCCATTGCAAACTCTCCACATGCTTATATCCAAAGCAAAGCCTTTACCGCGCATATCGTAGATGCTATGATGAAATCTCTTGAAGAGAAGCTCGAACTAGAAGTCTTTATACCTATAAAACTTCATAATGAGTGGGAACCTACTACCAAAATCAAGATAAAAACTATGAGTGCAATGCTTTGTGTGATTTGGGTGCTAGTGTTTCCGCGATTCCAAAGTCTTTATGTGATATTCTTGGTTTTTATGAGATTGAAGAGTGTTCTCTTAATTTGCATCTTGCGGATTCTACTGTCAAGAAACCCATGGGAAGGATCTATGATGTTCTTATTGTTGCAAATAAGAACTATGTACCTATGGATTTCATTGTACTTGACATAGATTGCAATCCTTCATGTCCCATTATTCTTGGTAGACCTTTCCTAAGGACTATTGGTGGTATCATCGATATGAAGGAAGGGAATATTAGATTTCAATTTCCTTTAAAAAAGGGCATGGAGCACTTTCCTAGAAAGAAAATAAGATTGCCTTATGAATCTATGATGAGGGCTACCTATGGTTTGAGCACCAAAGATGATTATACGTGATTCCATCACTTTTTGCCTAGCTAAGGGCGTTAAACAAAAGCGCTTGTTGGGAGGCAACCCAACGAATCTATCCTTTTTCTTTCTGTTTTGTGTTTTCCACACTTTCATAATTCTGTTATGATTGTGCTTTTTGTGTTTCTTTTTGCGTTTGTGCCAAGCAAAACCGTTATGATTAGTCTTGGGGATGATCGTTTGGTCATGTTGGAAAAGACAGAAACTTTCTGCTCACGAAAAGAATTTTCATTTTTATTTTCTGTAAGATATTTGGAGTTGATTCTTTTTGCTGCTTATTGCTACACAAATTCTTCAGACTTTCGTAATTTTTCAGAATTATTGAAGTACCAGAAGTATACGAAGTATACAGATTGCTACCGACTGGTCTGCTGTTAACAGATTATGTTTTTGTTGTGTTGGTTGCTTATTTTGATGAAACTATGGATAGTATCGGGGGGTATTAGCCATGGAAGATTGAAAATACATTAACCCAACATCAACATAAGTAGAATTTAAGTTTGCTACAGTACCTAAGGAAGTGGTGGTTTGCTTTCTTATACTAATGTTATCACGAGTTTCTGTTTATGTTTCGTGTTGTGAAGTTTTCAAGTTTTGGGTGAAGTTCTTATGGACAAAAAGATAAAGAATGACAAGAGCTCAAGCTTGGGGATGCCCAAGGCACCCCAAGATGATTCAAGGATGCCCTAAAAGCCTAAGCTTGGGGATGCCCCGGGAAGGCATCCCCTGTTTCGTCTTCAATCCATCTGTGAAGTTACTTGGGGCTATATTTTTATTCACCACATGTTATGTGTTTTCTTGGAGCGTCTTGTATCGTAGGAGTCTTTTATTTTTGTTGTGTCACAATCATCCTTGCTGCACACCTAGAGAGAGAGACATGCACTCACCGTGATTTTGTCGAGCTTCGCTTATATCCTTTGGTAGACAATTCAACTCACATGTGCTTCACTTATATCTTTTGAGCTAGTTGATTTTACTCTATGTCCTTCACTTATATCTTTTAGAGCACGACGGTGCGTGGCTTGGTAGTTTATCTATGCTATGAAAGTAGTCTCAAAAGGGGTAGTTATCCAAAGGGATACGAAAACTTCCACCTTCATGTGCATTGAATAGTTAGAGAAGTTTGATTCTTCTCAACTAGTTTTGAGTTGTGGTTATGGTAATATTGAAGTTATATTAGTAAGGTGTTGTGGATATAGAAATACTTGTGTTGAAGTTAGTGATTCCTGTAGCATGCACGTATGGTGAACCGCTATGTGATGAAGTCTGAGCATGATTAGTCTATTGATTGTCATCCTTCGTGTGGCGGTCGGGATCGCGCGATGGTTTATACCTAACAACCCTTCCCCTAGGAGTATGCGTTGAATGCTTTGTTTCGATTACTAATAATTTTTTTTGCAACAAGTATATGAGTTATTCATGACTAATGTTGAGTCCATGGATTAGATGCACTTTCACTTTCCACCATCACTATCTTCTTTAGTGTCGTGCAACTTTCGCCGGTGCAAAAACCCACCATTAGCCTCCCTCAAAACAGCCACCATACCTACCTACTATGGCTTTTTCAAAGTCATTCCGAGATATATTGCCATGCAACTACCACCATGACATGTGCCACCACGTCTACATTGACATTTCATGATCGTAAGATAGCTAGCATGATGTTTCCATTACTGTCCATGCCATGCTAGATCATTGTCACGGTACACTACCGAAGGCATTCCATATAGAGTCATCGTTGCTCTAAGTTTTGAGTTGTAAGTGTGATGATCATCATTGATGGAGCATTGTCCCATGTGAGGAAATAAAAGAGGCCAAAGACGCCCACCAAAAAAAGAGAGGCCAAAGTGCCCATCCAAAAAAAATGAGAGAAAAAGAGAGAAGGGACAATGCTACCACCTATCCACACTTGTGCATATTAAGCACCATGATCTTCATGATTGAGAGTCTCTTGTTTTGTCACCACCATATAGCTAGTGGGAAATTTTCATTATATAACTTAGCTTGTATATTCCAATGATAGGCTTTCTCAAATTTGCCTTAGGTCTTCGTGAGAAAGCAAGTTGGATGCACACCCACTAGTTTTCTTTAGGAGCTTTCACATACTCTTAGCTCTAGTGCATCATTTGTATGGCAATCCTTACTCATTCACATTGATATCTATTGATGAGCATCTCCACAGCTCATTGATATGCCTAGTTAATGTGACCATCTTCTCCTTGTTTTTCTTGCAACCTCCACCATACTCCACACCACTTATAGTGCTAAAACCATGGCTCACGCTCATGTATTGCGTGAGAGTTGAAAAAGTTTGAGAAAGTAAAGTTGTGAAAACAATTACTTGGCCAATACCGGGGTTGTGCATGATTTAAATTCATTGTGCAATGATGATAGAGCATATCCATACTATATGATTTTGTAGGGATAACTTTCTTTTGGCCTTTTTATTTTGAAAGTTCATAATTACCTTGCTAGTTTGCTTGAATTATTATTGTTTCCACGTCAATAGCAAACTATTGTTTTGAATCTAATGGATCTGAACATTCACTTCACATAAGAGGAGTTACAAAGGACATCTATGCTAGGTAGCATGAAAGCATCAAAAATTCATTCTTTATCACTTCCCTACTCAAGGACGAGCAGGAGTTAAGCTTGGGGATGCTTGATACGTCTCAAACGTATCTATAATTTTTGATGGTTTCACGCTGTTATCTTGTCAACTTTGGATGTTTTGTTTACCTTTTATATCTTTTTGGGACTAACTTATTAACTTAGTGCCAAGTGCCAGTTCTTGTTTTTTCTATGTTTTTGACTCTTTTCAGATCTGATTTTGGAACGGAGTTCAAACAGAATAAAATCCCCGAAATGAATTTTTCCAGTACGGAAGAAGATCGGGAGGCTTGAGGGACAAGCAAGTGGGCCCATAGGGGGCCCACAAGCCATGTTGTCGCGGCCATGGGGAGGTCGTGGCAACCAAGCTTGTGGCCCCCCTGGCGCTCCCCTGCCCTAGGTCTTTGGCCTATATATTCCCTAAAAATCCAGAAAAAAATCAGGGCGTACACGAAAACACTTTTCCACCGTCGCAAGCTTCCGTTTCCGCGAGATCTCATCTCCAATGACTCGTGAGTAGTCCACTTCAGACCTTAGGGTCCGTAGTTAGTAGCTAGATGGCTTCTTCTCTCTCTTGGATCTTCAATACAAAGTTATCCATGATCTTCATGGAGATCTATCCGATGTAATCCTCTTTGGCGGTGTGTTTGTCGATATCCGATGAATTGTGGATTTGTGATCAGATTATCTATGATGTATATTTGAGTCTTTGCTGATTTCTTATATGCATGATTTGATATCCTTGTAAGTCTCTCCGAGTCTTGGGTTTTGTTTGGCCAACTAGATCTATGATTCTTGCAATGGGAGAAGTGCTTGGTTTTGGGTTCATACCGTGTGGTGACCTTTCCCAGTGACAGAAGGGGCAGCAAGGCACGCATCGTGTTGTTGCCATCAAGGGTAACAAGATGGGCTTTTATCGTAGATATGAGATTATCCATCTACATCATGTCATCTTGCTTAAGGCGTTACTCTGTTCTCATGAACTTAATACACTAGATGCATGCTGGATAGCGGTCGACGTGTGGAGTAATAGTAGTAGATACAGAAAGTATCGGTCTACTTGTTTTGGACGTGATGCCTATAGATATAATCATTGCCATAGATAAAGTCACTTTGAGGAGTATCAAGACAAGAATAGTCTCCCGTCAGCACGCTTGTTTCTGGCGCCGTTGGAAGATCTTTTGTTGCAATAGCAGCGGACAGGGACGGGTGTGAGGCCGCGGTGGGGGCGGCGACGGTGGAGCGGATGGTGGGCGGACATGGACGGGTGTGAATCGCGAATTTCTCCATCATTCCGCCGTCGCGGCGCTTCTGAGATCGGGAGCGTCAAGAGACCTCTTCCCGGCACCCTGCCGGAGGGAGGATTGACCTCTGGGAGCTTCTCCACCGCCACGGACGCTTCGCGGACGTGCCGTGAGTAGTCCTCCTTGGACCATGGGTCCATGACCAGTAGTTATGTGATGTCTTCTCCCCAATCTTGTGCCTCAATGGTTAGTCCTGGTGAGCTGCCCTACATGATCAAGGCATCTATGTAATTCTCTTGCTATTGCTATGCTCGGTTTGTTGGGATCCGATGGATTACGTTCAGATTGTTATGAGTTATATATTTGATTATCCTTTTATATTATGTTCCTTAGTGATTCATGCATGTTCTCCGTTTCTATTTATTGCTTTGGTCGAGCAATAGATTGTAACTCCAAGAGGGAGCGTTATGCATGATTGTGGGTTCATGCCCCTCGATGTCTAGCTTGAGTGACAGAAACATGAGACTAGGGGATGTGTTGTTCTCACCAGGGGAGAAAACAACGGTGCTTATGACCACGGATGCAAGGATTGTTTACCATACGCATAGTTCGTTAATGCAGCTGCCCGTTACTTTGAGTTTAAACTTTGGGTGGGGCTCGCAACTTAATATCGGCGAGATGTTATGGATATAGATATCTCAAGGTGGATGATTAGTAAGTAGATGCTGATGAATAAATGGTCTACTTGTCTTGGCGTACTGCCCATTACTATTGAACCTCTAACTATCAAGTAGCATAATTAGCATTGCGGTGCGTTCATAATTTTGTCAATTGCCCAACTGTGATTTGTTTACGCAAGCATAGTTGTTTATCGTCTTTTGGGAGAGAGACATCACTAGTGAACATCATGTGACTCCGGTCCATATCACCATCCTTGTTTACACCTCCATCATTTACCGTTTACATTTACTTTTCCGTTGCTATCACTATTGCTTTCTCGCTTGTGTTTTGATCCTTTGCAAACTACAAGTCCGGAGAGATTGACAACCTCTTTGTACTCGTTGGGAGCAAAGTTATTTGTTGTGTATGCAGGTCCACGTCTTCTGCTAGCGCCGGGTGGAATACACATACTTGTTGATCCTAGGAGTCCTCCTGGTTCGATAAACCTTACAGTTCCCGTGTGAGGAAAAACTTGTTGCTGAGTACATCTCAACCTTCCACTTGGGGTAATCAACGGGGTGCGAGAAGTATATACATCATCTCATCATCAAGCAAAGTTTTCTGGCACCGTTGTCGGGGACTCCGGTCTTCAAGATAGGGGAGTTGCACACTATCCTTTACCTTTGCTTTTTAGTCTCGTTAGTTTGCTTTTTAGTTTTTGCTTTAGAATCTTATACCAAAAACCACAAAAAAAAATAGTTAATTTGCTTTTAGTTATCAAGCATGTTAAGGTTTGATGGTTGGAAGGAATCTGAGGTCCTAGATTTCCATCAAAGGAATGGAGAAAATATGAAGGAAGCATGGGATAGAATTTCTGAAGCAGAATAAAGAATTATGCCTTGGATACCTATCAAAATTGTGCTTAGAAATTTTTATCATGGTCTCTTTATATGGTGCAAACACTCTCTTGATATTATAGCTAAAGGAGATTTTTTAGATTGTGATGAGGCAAGAGCTCTTGATATTATACATGGTCTATCTAACAATCTTGTTTATAATCATGGTTATGACACTATTATAGATAGACTTGCTACTATTGAAAGGAAAATAGATGCTCTAGACTTAAGAGAAAGAGAGAAACCCATGGTTGGTAAGGAACAAATTTTGAAAATAGATGATGACTGAGAACCTTTTGTTAGAATTAGCATCTCTAACCAAGACTTCCTTGCTTATTGTGATATTGGATCCATGGTTTCTACAATGCCAAAAGTTGTTTATTGTCTCTCGTTAGACATGGAAATTCTTTCATCTTATCATGAACATGCTAATGGTGATATTTCTGAAATCCTTCACCATCTAGTGCTATGCTTAGGATTGTGTCTTGTCCATCACATCATTCTCCTGATGATGTGATCCCGTTATCAATGACATCCAATGTCCATGATCAGGAAACCACGACCATCTATTAATCAACGAGCTAGCCAACTAGAGGCTCACTAGGGACATGTTGTGGTCTATGTATTCACACATGTATTACGGTTTCCGGTTAATACAATTATAGCATGAACAATAGACAATTATCATGAACAAGGAAATATAATAATAACCAGTTTATTATTGCCTTTAGGGCATATTTCCAACAGTCTCCCGCTTGCACTAGAGTCAATAATCTAGTTCACATCACTATGTGATTGTAATGAATCGAACACCCATACAGTTCTGGAATTCGATCATGTCTTGCTTGTGAGAGAGGTTTTTAGTCAACGGGTCTTGTCGTGGTTTTTTCACGGCAGATATCCTCGTGAAAGGACTTAGTACTGGAGCCATCGCACCTTGGTGGTGACTCAAAGGGGTTAAGAGGGAGAGACACGGGGATTTACCCAGGTTCGGCCCCTCGTGAGGAGGTAAAGGCCTACGTCCTGCTTTGGTTTGTATTGATGTGGTTTCGATTACAAGGAGGGCGTAACTCGCCAGACCTAGCACTCGATGATTCTAACCTCCTCTTTCCTCCCCTGGGACTCGCCTTTATATACAGGTCGAACCCCTAGGGTTTACAAGGATACTTTCCTTCCTGCAAGTCGTGACCCCTGTGGTCTCTAAGTCGCCATCTTCCGAAGCTTGGAGACCTCCCAGGAATCATAAATCATCACCCGACCTTGATCCGGCCAGGACAAGGCCCAAATAACTGTTTGGGTGAATCGCCTAATTGGTAACCCGGCCCAACTAGGGCGGGTCATTCACAGGTAATATCCCCAACATTAGGCCCCAAGTTGACTTGAACTTCTTTTTCATGCCAATACTTCCACTTAGTTGAAGGCGATTCATTCCTTATTTTTCTTCATACGTCAGAAATTGTAACCCGCCATCTGGCACCGAAAATTCTTTAAGTCGCCAAACCATTTCTTGTTGGGCCCTCCTTATCCCTCGATCTTCGGGAAGACTGACACAACTCCAACGGATCTTAGTGCATCGTTATCCCAAAATCTTCGGCATGCATTTATAGCGAATCTTTTTATTCCCTGGCGGTTCCCTCTCACGGCGCCTTGATTCCAGCGCCCGCCCTGATAAATAGACGGGGGGGACAGGACTGGTGCTTCCCACCTACCAGTCTCGTCAACCTCCTCCCCACCATTGCACCGAGGAAGTCTCATCGCCTCCTGAGGACTCCGCCGCCGACCGTACTCTCCATCTTCGCCCGAGAAGCTTCGGCGCCGCCCATAGGCCTTCGCCGTCGTCAAGCTTCGCGCCGCGGCCAATCCGTCCGCCGCCATTGACCACCGCATCGTCGTCGACCATCTCGCCGTTCGCCACGAACTCCACCGCCGCTGAATACCTCTTCGCTCGATGGAACCTCCGCGCTTCTCCAACAACCTTCATCACCGTCGGCCTCTTTCGTTCGAAAGCATCAGGTTAGGCCTCCGCCCATTTTAGGGATAGATCCAATCTCTGCTTGAAGCTCCAGCCATTGCCATGTTCTTGATGTTCCTTGCGAGCAGACGTCGCCTACCCCGAACCGATTAGCATAAATGTCGATGAGATAGCCAATGCTTTGAATACCTTTATTTATCCACCTTTACTTGTGAATCTTTTTAGAATAGTATTTCATCAAGAGAAGGGCGTCATCTTGCCCTGGTAATAAATTGCTGCATCCAGTCATTTTTCTCAGGTTTTTTCATCTGCCTGGTAGATCCATCATTTACCTACTGTTTGCGGAAAGCGATTTGTAGCCTTCACACTTTGATATTTCGAACGAACGTCTCTATCATCTTTAGAACGCAGCTCTTGTGAATAGCCACACTCTGTAAGTCGCCATAGTAACTCAACTCGGCCCTTTGATATGGCGGGTCAAGCCCTCCCCTTAGTCCATGGACAAAGTACTTGGCGAGTTAAATGAACTTATTTCACCCCTTACAGTAGATGTTCGAGGCATGTAAGTTCATACTTTACTTCTTTGTAGCATGGGCGCCGTCTTCAAAAGTGACTGGCTTCCTACCAAGGTTGATGACACCATACTAGCTGATTATGTGAAAACGGGCAACTTGGACCCTCAGAATGTCATCGGCTGGCGCACCGGGTTCGGAGAAGATCTCCCTAACCCCAAAGAAGGGGAAATAGTCGTTTTTGTTGAACACCTGGAGCGAGGTTTTAAGCCGCCCGGATCGAAGTTTCTTAGAGACGCCATGGCTTTCATGAACGTCCGCCTCCAGGATTTGGGACCCAATTCCATAAGTAACTTATGCCAATTCCAAGTTTTCTGTGAGGCTTATCTGCGGATTGAGCCCTCTGTTCCTTTATTCTGGCACTTTTTCCATCCGAATCGCCAAACGGAATTCCACAACGGCCCCAGCCTGGAACTCGGCGGCGTCAATGTCCAACGCCGCAGGGATAGCCCGTTTCCCTCACTCGCCATGCCTAGCCATCCCAAAGGTTGGGGCGAGTCTTGGTTCTACTGCCAACAGACTTCTCCTATAGGCGAAAACAAGCTTCTGGGCTACATGCCAACTCGCCTTCCAACCAACTTCAAGCTTCCAGACAAGCTCACCGAGGAAGAAGAATTGGAATTCATCCCTATACTGTCCGAATTAAGATCCTTGACGAACAACGGCCTTACTGGGGTTGACCTAATCCGCTGCTGGGTCGAATGGCGTATCCTCCCTCTGAGTCGCCGGGACGGTCTGATGTGCGAATTTAACGGCACCCTAGATCATCCTCAATGTTATTTCCATACGGCTTTAACAGAAAAGGACATTGTTACCATTATCAAGAAGTTGAATCGCGAGCCTGCGGTAAAATGCGGCCAAATCGGCCTCAAGCCTTTCTGCAAAATTAACCCGGCGCCCAAGGTGAACAAATCTAACCCGCCTTTGGTCTTTACTCCTTCTGCTTTATTTGTATTGTTGTTTTTGTAACATATGCTATTTCAGAAAGGTGATAAGTTCTGGTCCAGGAAGCCCAAAAGGCCAGCCATGAAAAATGTCAAACCGCCTTCAAAGAAAACCAAGGGTAAGGGCAAAGCTGTTATGGCTGAGCCGTCCGAAGTCGGTGAATCTCAAGTCGGCGATGCACTTTCGGAGGTAAAAGTTCACCCTCTTTTTACTTGCCATTCACTACTGTTAATCTTTGTATTTATATCTCTGTCTCTCTTGAAATAGAATGAAGACAACGAAAGCCAGGAGGACTCTGTTGAGGTAATTTCTGTTTCCTCCGATTCATCTCCTTCTCCACCTAAGCCGGCCATGCGAGTTTGTGGGAAAGTTCCCTTCTCACACCCAAATGCTTGTTTGGACCCAAATTTCCTACTGAAGAAAGCACATCATACTTCAAATCGTAAGACCCGAAGTCATTCCGGTGATCTGGTGTCCGGCTTACCAGCAACGAACAAAGGAAACCAAATGAGGTACTTATGAATAACAATTCTTCATGTTTCTTTGGATCACATCTGTAACCCGCCTATATTTTTGACGTATAATTCTTGTAGAACTCTCCTCCTACGTCTAGCGACTCAGTGATGTCGACACTTCCGCCAATGATTCGAGTTCCTGGGTAAGTCTTTTGATAATCTTACTTTGAATTCTGAGGGTAATAGACTTCCAGTTCCTTAATGCGCTTCTCCCTTCTTTTAGGGCACAGGCCAAGAAAAGGAAAACCAGCGGATCAACACCTGTCACAACTTCAGATCCCATCAAAGAATCAATGCCGACTTAGGACAACCCGGACCAAGGCGAGCCTGAAAATCAAATGGATCTTCCAGACTCGCCCAAGGAAGCAATGGATGCCCCTAAGTCGCCAAGCCCATTGATGACAACAGAAGACCCGGATGCTGTAGTTATTACTGGTACCGACTTCTCTAAGCCGGCGACAACGGTTTTGTCAAGGCATGTGGCATCCTCTTCTCAAGCCATTCCCGAATCTGGACTCTCCAAGACGAAGCTTTCTGAATATGAAAATCTGGAGTTCAACGAACTCTGCTCTGGTTTTTCAAGTCGCGTGGAGGCGAGCTACGAGATGGAGAAAAGCCTGCTACGAATGTTGAAAAACAAACATGAGGTAAGTTTGTTATATTGTATTACTCCCATTAACCCCCAAGGGCCGGGTCATCGGTAAAAAGATGAGTCGGGTCTTGAAAAAATTTAGAAAAAACTTTGCGACCAGTAACCCCCAAGGGTCGGGTCATCAGTAAAAAGATGAGTCGGGTCTTAAAAAATTTAGAAAAACTTTTGCGACCAGTAACCCCCAAGGGCCGGGTCATCAAATAAAAAGATGAGCCGGGTCTTGATATTGTAAAATTTCATCTGAAAAGAAAAAATTATACATTAGCCCCCAAGTGTCAGGGATATTGCTTGCAATAGTTCTGAGACTTGCCCTTGCTTTGTACTTTCAACAGGAAACTCTTGCTCAGACCGAATCGGAGCTTGGCGATTTAAAGAAAAACTTATCTGGTCAGCAAGACGCCCGAGCTAAGTCGGAGGAGAAATATCAATTGGCCTTGGCTGAGCTGGAAAAACTCAAAGCCGGGTTGAAAAGAGCTCAAGCTGACCAAGATGCCGCCATAAAAAGAGCAGAGAAAGTTGAAGCCAGGCTGGCCACCGTGCAACAGGAATTGTCTGGCTTGAAGCGTCATATCTCCAACATGACGCAAGCCGTCTTCGGTAAGCTTACTCAAACTTTTGATCTCATCTTCTTTTTTATAAATAATTCTTATCGTAAGTCGTTGATCATCATGACCCCTTACTCAGGTCCGAGAGCCGCCAACCTTCAAGAAGACTGCATGCTGATGCTGAAGGCGATTTACACGCTGACAGAGCAACTGTACACCGGCAGTGTCTTGACTGTTAAAGCTATGATGGGTGCCAAAGAGCCTATAACTTCCATAAAGAAGGTGCTTGGCTGCCTATCCACACTTCCCCCTCAGATTGGCGAGCTAACTCGGTCAGCCGCCCGAAAGGGTGTTCTGACTGCCCTGAGTTGCTGTTTGGCGTATGCTCCAGAGATCAACCCGGAAGAGGTAGCAGCAAGCTTTCCTCAACTTAAAGACGATGGGTCAGAATTTGTTGAAGAGGACTACCAATGTGTTGTCAAGGACTCCCGACTGGCAGCAACCCAACTCGCAGCAAGTCTTGATTTATCAAGGTATCAGGCAGCTTATGATAGCAAAAACAAGAAGGTCAACCCGCCAACCTTTGTGTCGACCAGTTTAACTCCTTGGCGACCCAAGAACACTTTTGACTTGGAAGAAGACCTGGCATCAATCCTGACTGATGAAGATGACTTCGCAGCTCTCGCTAAGTGCAACTGGGTATTGGGCGACTTGCAAATTGAAGTCGGCCAAAGCTCACAACAGAATGATCCTAAGGTGCCAGCAGAATAAACCTCATTGATTTGTCCTGAGAGCCATGTAATAGGTCCTTTTCATAAGTCGGTACTGTTTTTGTGATACCCTTTCGAAGGAACCTTTATATCGCCCTTAAGGCGATTTGAAATATTTGACATGTCCTTTGAGAATCCTTTATGATGCTTAATTCGCCATGGACGAAGTAATTCTGATCATTATCCTGACTTAAGCTTGTGAAAATAGCATATGTGAAACCAAACAAATGATAACAAATATTTTTAATAGGCATCAGAAAGAAAGGTTAAAAAACCCTCGAGGCTATGCCATGAAGAAAAAATAGCAAACAGCAATTTCGTCGGCTCATAAGGTCGTGACAGGATGGGGCGAGTAAAAAAGCTCGAACACACACCCTAAATGCAGGTTTCGTCGGCTCATAAGGTCGCGACAGGATGAGGCGAGTCAGAAAGCTCGAGCACACACCCTAAATGCAGGTTTCGTCGGCTCATAAGGTCGCGACAGGATGAGGAGAGTCAAAAAGCTCGTGCTCACACCCTAAATGCAGGTTTCGTCGGCTCATAAGGTCGCGACAGGATGAGGCGAGTCAGAAAGCTCGTGCACACACCCTAAATGCAGGTTTTGTCGGCTCATAAGGTCGCGACAGGATGAGGCGAGTCAAAAAGCTCGACCACACACCCTAAATGCAGGTTTCGTCGGCTCATAAGGTCGCGACAGGATGAGGCGAGTCAGAAAGCTCGTGCACACACCCTAAATGCAGGTTTTGTCGGCTCATAAGGTCGCGACAGGATGAGGCGAGTCAGAAAGCTCGACTACACACCCTAAATGCAGGTTTCGTCGGCTCATAAGGTCGCGACAGGACGAGGCCAGTCAGAAAGCTCGACCACACACCCTAAATGCAGGTTTCGTCGGCTCATAAGGTCGCGACAGGATGGGGCGAGTCAGAAAGCTCGACCACACACCCTAAATGCAGGTTTCGTCGGCTCATAAGGTCGCGACAGGATGAGGCGAGTCAGAAAGCTCGACCACACACCCTAAATGCAGGTTTCGTCGGCTCATAAGGTCGTGACAGGATGGGGCGAGTCAGAAAGCTCGACCACACACCCTAAATGCAGGTTTCGTCGGCTCATAAGGTCGCGACAGGATGAGGCGAGTCAGAAAGCTCGACCACACACCCTAAATGCAGGTTTTGTCGGCTCATAAGGTCGCGACAGGATGAGGCGAGTCAGAAAGCTCGACCACACACCCTAAATGATGACTCTGTCGGCTCATAAGGTCGCAACAGGATGACACAATTGCCCTTTAATGAAGAAGCCCCCAAGCCAGGGAGTATTTGTAACTTTATTACTTCATAATGAAACTGAAAAACTTACAAAATGTAGAGCTTAAGAGCTCAAGTGTAATAACGCCGAGGTGGGCAATATTCCAGGGGCGAGTTGACTCAGCCTCCGTGGTTGGCCGGTTAGGCCGGAGATCCACCAAATAATAAGAGCCATTGCGGACGTTCTTGCTGACGACGAACGACCCTTCCCAAGGTGGTGAAAACTTGTGCATGCTTGCACGATCTTGTATCAACCGAAGAACTAAGTCGCCTTCCTGAAAGGTCCGACTTTTAACCCGGCGGTTGTGATAACGCCACAGATCCTGCTGGTAGATGGTTGAACAGGCCGCATCCAGGTCACGCGCCTCCTCCAAGGGATCCAAAGAGTTTTGACGCGCCAGCTCATTGTCTTGTTCCACATATGCGGCGACTCTCAATGAGTCATGTCTTATGTCAGTAGGGAGAACAGCCTCTGCTCCGTAGACCAGAAAGAAAGGGGTGAAACCCGTGGATCGGTTCGGGGTGGTCCGAATACTCCACAACACTGAAGGTAGTTCTTCAACCCAACACCCTGGGGTTTTTTCCAGGGGAACCATGAGTCGGGGTTTAATCCCTCGCAACACCTCCTGATTCGCCCGCTCTGCCTGCCCATTAGATTGTGGGTGAGCGACTGCAGAAACATCAAGTCAGATATGTTCTCGACGACAAAACTCCTGCATCGCCCCTTGGGACAAGTTAGTACCATTATTAGTAATGATACTGTGCGGATATCCAAACCGGAAAATCAACTTCTTCAAGAATTTGACCGTTGTTTCCGCATCGCAGGCTCCAACAGGTTCCGCCTCAACCCACTTGGTGAACTTGTCAACCGCCACCAGCAGATGGGTCTTCTTGTTAGAGGACATTTTAAAGGGGCCGACCATGTCGAGCCCCCAGACCGCAAAAGGCCAAGTGATGGGGATCATTCTTAATTCTTGAGCCGGCACATGAGCCTGCCGCCCATAACGCTGGCACCCTTCGCACCGACGAACTATATCTTCTGCATCTGCATGAGCCGTCAGCCAAAAGAAGCCATGACGGAAAGCCTTTGATACCAAAGAACGTGACCCGGCGTGATGCCCACAGTCTCCGGAATGAATATCATTTAAGATTATGCATCCTTCTTCGGAGGAAACACATCGCTGAAAAACTCCAGAGGCGCTCCTCTTATATAACTCGCCATCGATGATGACCATGGATTTGCTGCGCCGAACGATTTGACGAGCCAAAACTTCATCTGCCGGTAACTCGCCCCGAGCGAGATAAGCCAGATAAGGAAGAACCCAATCCGGCGTGACATGGAGAGCCGCCACAAGCTGAGACTCAGGATCTGGTATTGCTAATTCCTCCTCCGATGGTAGAGTCACGGACGGTTTATGTAAGATATCTAGAAAAACATTAGGCGGAACCGGTTTTCTCTCGGAGCCAAGTCGTGAGAGGGCGCCAGCTGCCTCGTTGAGGCGCCGATCAATATGATCCACCTGATAACCATGAAAATGACCCGCCACATCAGACACAGCCCGCCTGTAAGCCGCCATCATGGGGTCCTGAGAATCCCAGGTACCCGAAACCTGCTGTGCCACCAAATCAAAGTCGTCAAAGCATCTGAAGTGTGTTAGATTCATCTCCTTAGCGAGTCGCAAACCGTGAAGTAGAGCTTCGTATTCCGCCGCATTGTTAGTGCACGGAAACATGAGTTGGAGAACGTAACAGAACTTATCTCCTTGAGGGGATACCAACACCACTCTAGCCCCCAAGCCCTCCAGCTGCCTAGACCCATCAAAATAAATGGTCTAGTAAGTGAGATCAGGCCGCTCTTCCGGAGCCTGTAACTCCGTCCGGTCGTTGACGAAATCAACTAAGGCCTGGGACTTAATGGCTGTGCGGGGAGTATATTGTATGTGACGGGGCCCAAGTTCTATTGCCCACTTGGCGATTCGTCCTGTTGCCTCCCGATTCTGGATGATGTCCCCAAGGGGGGCAGAGCTAACCACTGTGATAGGGTGTTCTTGGAAATAATGCTTAGGTTTTCGACTCGCCATAAACACCCCATATACCAATTTCTGCCAATGTGGGTACCGCTGCTTGGAAAGAGTTAGCACCTCGCTGATAAAATATACCGGACGTTGCACTGGGTATTCCTTCCCTTCCTCCTTTCTCTCAACGACAACCGCCACACTTACTGCTTTGGAATTTGCCGCGATATACAGAAGCATGGGCTCCTTTTCAGTTGGGGCAGCCAGGACCGGCGGGTTAACCAATTGGCGTTTCAAGGCTTCAAGCGCCACGTCTGCCTCATTTGTCCAAACAAACCGATCGGATTTCCTCAATAACTGATAAAGAGGGATCGCCTTCTCCCCCAGGCGACTCTAAAAACGACTTAGGGCCGCAATGCGACCCGCCAGTCGTTGAACTTGATTAACGTTCGTCGGCTTTCCAAGGGATGTAACCGCTTCGATCTTGTCCGGGTTGGCTTCAATGTCGCGCTCCGATACGAGGAAACCCAGTAACTTCCCTGCAGGTACCCAAAAACACACTTGGTGGGATTTAGCTTCATCTGATATACCCGTAGATTACCAAACGTTTCTTTGAGATCCTCCAGTAGCGTCTCCCTCTGGCGGGTCTTGATCACAATATCGTCGACATAGGCATGGACGTTGCGACCAATTTGGTTACGGAGGCAATTTTGGATGCAGCGTTGATAAGTCGCCCCCGCACTCTTGAGTCCAAAGGGCATGGACACATAACAAAAGGCCCCGAAGGGGGTTATAAAGGTTGTCTTCTCTTGATCCTCCACGGCCATCTTGTTTTGATGATATCCTGAATAGGCGTCCAGAAAGCACAATCGTTCGCATCCCGCAACCGAGTCAATGATTTGGTCGATGCGGGGGAGAGCGAAGGGATCTTTTGGACAAGCTTTGTTGAGGTCTGTGTAGTCGATACACATACAAAAAGTACCATTCTTCTTGAGTACCAAAACCGGGTTAGCCAGCCACTTGGGGTGAAAAACTTCCACGATGAACCCGGCGGCTAAAAGGTGGGCGACTTCTTCCCCAATCGCCTTGCGTCGCTCCTCGTTAAATCTGCGCAGGTACTGCTGGATGGGTTTGCACTTTGGGTCAACATTAAGATGGTGTTCAGCGAATTCTCTCGGCACACGAGGCATGTCAGAAGGTTTCCATGCAAAGATGTCCCGATTCTCACGGATGAATTCGATGAGCGCGCTTTCCTATTTGGGGTCCAGACCCGTCCCAATGGTAAACTGCTTGGATGAATCGCCAGGCACGAAATCAATTGTCTTAGTGTCATCCGTTGGTTTGAACTTGAGGGGCGACTTAGAATCTGTAGTCGGTTTCTTCAGGGGTGACATATCCGCCGGGTCAACGTTGGCCCGATGGTGTTCGAGGTCTTCCGCAGCACAGGCGACTTCCGCATAAGCCGCGTCCCCTTCTTCACATTCCTTTGCAATCCTTCTATCTCCATCAACCGTGATGGGTCCTTTGGGACCAGGCATTTTGAGCTTGAGATAGACATAGCACGGGCGAGCCATGAAACGGGCGTAAGCCGGCCGCCCAAACAGCGCATGGTCGGGGCTTTTCAATTTGACCACCTCGAAGATTAGTGACTCCGGCCTATAATTCTGCGCAGTTCCAAACGCCACTGTGAGCCTGACCCGGCCTATGGGATAAGCCGACTTGCCTGGGACAATTCCGTGGAAAACCGTGGTCGAAGGCATCAGATCTTTTTCCAATAGGTTCATCCTTTGGAAAGTGTCAAAGTATAGGATATTGATGTTGCTGCCACCATCCATTAGCACTTTTGATAGGGTGTAACCCCCGACTTGGGGAGCCACGACCAACGCCAGATCGCCCGGGTTATCAACTTTTGGCGGGTGATCCTCCCTGCTCCACGTTATGGTTTGCTCAGACCAATGGAGGTATCTGGGAAGCGCTGGTTCAGATACACTGTACGCCCGGTGACTCACCTTCTTATCACGCTTGCAAGCATTAGTGGTGAAAACATGATACTGCCCATTACTTAGCTGCTTGGGGTTGCTACGGAAGCCCCCATTATCGTCATGACCCTGCGGAGCCCCCTGTGGGGGTGGCTGCTGGAAAACTCCCGGCGGGTTATACCGCCGCTGGTGGTGCACCGGGTATTGGCCGCCGCCTGGCTGCGGGCCTCCCTGATCCCCCTGTTCGGGAAAGCCGCCGAAAGGGTTCTGTCTTTGGTTGGGTGCGGCGAATTGCTCCTGACGCTGGTCCGGGTCATCATTTTGGCTCTTCTTGATCGCCTCCGCCCGAAACTCTCGCATCACGAAGCAGTTTTCCCAAGAATGAGTCGCCGGACCGTCTGCCGTGGCGTGGTGCGGGCAAGGGCCTTTGAGTAGCTCTTCGTAGTTACGCGGCCTCTTCCCGCTGAACCCCCGATTATTCTTTTTGCCGTTGTTGGTGTTGGTGTTGGCGACTAAGTCCGAGGGCTCCTCCTGCGGTCTCCGCTTGCCATTGGTCCCTTGATTGTGACGGTTACGTCCGTGGAACCGGGTATGATTTTTGGATGAAGAAGCCCTTCTTAGGCGAGTTAGCCTTACCATCCTCGTCAGGATCTTTGGTATCATCGGCCTCAGCGTATCTAGTGAGGGTGTCCATCAGTTCTTCCATGTCTTGGACCTTTCGCTTGAGTCGCCCCAATTTTTGCATCAAGGGTTCGTAATGGCAATTATGCTCGAGGATGAGCACAGCTTGAGCCGCCGTAATGCCATCTGATGAATGGATAATTTCTGCAACCCGCCGTGACCAATGGTGGGCCGACTCATCCGGGCGCTGAACACAGTGCTGTAGATCGACGATCGTCATCGGACGTTTGCAAGTTCCTCGGAAGTTTTTGATGAAACGTTCTTTCAACTCGCCCCAGGACTGGATGGAATTGGGAGGTAAGTTTTTCAACCAAGAGCGTGCCGACCCCTCGAGCATCATCGTGAAGTATCTGGCGCAAACCGCCTCGTTCACGTCGAGCATGTCCATGGAGATTTCATAACTTTCGATCCATGATGCCGGCTCGAGGTCCGGGGTATAATTAGGCACTTTCCTTGGCCCTTTGAAGTCCTTGGGCATCTTTTCGTTACGAAGGGCGGGGGACAAGCATGGTACCCCAACTCGCCCTCCGACCCCGACGAGGGGGGCCGGGGCGTCTTGGGTGTTCGGGAGATCCCGGCCCGGCGGGTTCCGTTCAGGCGGGTTGTCATGTGGGACATGTCGCGGCCTGCTGTTTACGGCGGGCTGGTCCTCTGGCCGGCTCCTGATGTAACTTGCCTGGGGGGTGGAATGCAATCTCTCGAGGCTATGTGAGAACTGGGCGTTTTGAACCACCGCCATATTCAGCATCTCGATGGCGTTCCTTGCTTCTATCTCGGCAGGGGTATTGCCGTGAATCGGAAGAGACTCCAGATGGCGAGTTGCGGCAAGCACGTTATCCACCGGGTTGGAAAAGTGGCCTTGAGGCGTCCGGAATCGGGGAATGTGATCCTCAACCGGCTGAGCCGGCGGGTTAGGCGGGCGGCCCGGTCCTCCCCCCGGGGCAGCTCCCGCCCCAGGGGTTCGCGGAGTGTCGAACAGGCGGGTCGGGTTGAGATCATGGGGCAGGCGACCCTGGTGTCTCCGCTGATGGACGGCGTCGGACGCGCGCTGCTGTCTCTCGAGCCGCTAGTTGTCAGTGTTTAAACGCATCCTTTCGGCCGTAATTTGAGCTTGCCGAGTCTTGATCCTGGCGGACTCCATCTCGGCGTCCCAATGAGCCTTTGCCACTGCCTCTCTGAGTTTTTCCAGCTCCGTGTTTATCTCCTCTTGGTTCTCTGGTGTGAGGGGAGTCGCCATTAGCCTTGTGATCTCCGCCGCTAAATCCACTAGACTGCGGCCGGGCTCCTGGACGTCTCGCCGGTTCCATCGCCTCCAGTAGGGTTTTGTGTGGCCTGAGTCGCTCCAGCCATGTAGATGGCGATCTGGCGGCGAGTTCGGTCAAGGATTTCTGGGTCCATGGCCAGCGACAAGCTCCCAAGACAATCCCCATGCAGAGAGCGGATTGAATCTGAGTCACCCATGGATGATTCGTCATCAGAGTTGACCGGTGTAGTTTCCTGAGTTGCCGAGCGTTCTGGCTCCTCCGATCCCTGCGTGAACCCCACCAAGACCGGGCGAGTCAGATTTGGCGTTATGACTTGGCGGACGTACCTGGCCGGCTCGACGATGTCGGTGGAGATGTCCGACTCAGGCGCGGATGATCCGATCATGCCGATGAAGATGTTGATCTTGCCGAAGGGGACCCTATAACCAGATTCAATTGAATCCGCTTCAGGTCCCCATCGCTGGTTGTCGATGTAGGTTATCCCGCGGTGGCTCCGACTCATGAGCCCCGTCGCGTAACTCCCAAACCCTGGTAGGGCTCCCTTTGAGAACTCAACTCCACCGTGCGTAGGCCCCACGGTGGGCGCCAACTGTCCTGGTTTTGTCACGGCAGATATCCTCGTGAAAGGACTTAGTACCGGAGCCATCGCACCTTGGTGGCGACTCAAAGGGGTTAAGCGGGAGAGACACGGGGATTTACCCAGGTTCAGCCCCTCGTGAGGAGGTAAAGGCCTACGTCCTGCTTTGGTTTGTATTGATGTGGTTTCGATTACAAGGAGGGCGTAACTCGCCAGACCTAGCACTCGATGATTCTAACCTCCTCTTTCCTCCCCTGGGACTCGCCTTTATATACAGGTCGAACCCCTAGGGTTTACAACGATACTTTCCTTCCTGCAAGTCGTGACCCCTGTGGTCTCTAAGTCACCATCTTCCGAAGCTTGGAGACCTCCCAGGAATCATAAACCATCACCCGACCTTGATCCGGCCAGGACAAGGCCCAAATAACTGTTTGGGTCAATCGCCTAATTGGTAACCCGGCCCAACTAGGGCGGGTCATTCACAGGTAATATCCCCAACAGGTCTGAACCTTTCAGATCTGTGTGTGCTTTACAAATCTCTATGTCATCCTATAGATGCTGCTACCACGTGCCATTTGGAACCATTCCAAAATGACTGCTCCACTATACGAATCCGGTTTACTACTCAGAGTTATCCTGATAAGTGTCAAAGTTTGCATCGACGTAACCCTTTACGACAAACTCTTTAATCACCTCCATAATTGAGAAAAATTCCTTAGTCCATTAGTTACTAAGGATAACTTTGATCGCTGTCCAGTGATCCACTCCTGGATCAGTCTTGTACCCCTTGACTGACTCATGGCAAGGCACACATTAGGTGCAGTACACAACATGGCATACTTTAGAGCCTACGGCTAAGGCATAGGGGGCGACTTTCGTCCTTTCTCTTTCTTCTACCGTGGTCGGGCTTTGAGTCGTACTCAAATTCACACCTTACAACACAGCCAAGAACTCCTTGTTTGCCGATCTATTCCGAACTCCTTCAAAAACTTGTCAAGGCATGCATTTCGTTGAAAGTTCTATTTGGCATTTTGATCTATCTCCATAGATCTTGATGCTCAATGTTCAAGTAGCTTAATCCAGGTTTTCCTTTGAAAAACTCCTTTCAAACAACTCTTTATGCTTTCTAGAAATTCTAGATTATTTCCGATCAACAATATGTCAACCACATATACTCATCAGAAATTCTATAGTGCCCCCACTAACTTCTTTGGAAATACAAGTTTCTCATAAACTTTGTATAAAACCAAAATCTTTGATCATCTCATCAAAGCATATATTCCAACACCGAGATGCTTGCTCTAGTCCATAGAAGGATCAGTGGAGCTTTGCATACTTGTTAGCATCCTTTAGGATCGTCAAAACATTATGGTTGTATCAGATACAACCTTTCCTCAAGGAAATCGTCGAGAAACAATATTTGACATCCTATGTGCAAGATTTCATAAATGATGCAGTAACTGCTAACATAATTCCAACAGACTTTTAGCATCGCTACGAGTGAGAAAGTCTCATCGTAGTCAACTCTTTGAATTGGTCGGAAACATATTTGCGACAAGTCGAGCTTTATTAATGGTGACTTTTCACCATCATCGCCTGTCTTCCTTTTAAAGATACATCTCTAGTTAACAGTCTTACAACCATCAAGTAGTTCTTCCAAATTCTACACTTTGTTTTCATACATGGATCCTCTCTCGAATTTCATGGCCCCGAGCCATTTGCCGGAATCCGGGCCCACCATCGCTTCCCCATAGCTCATAGGTTCATTGTTGTCTAGCAACATGACCTCCCAGACAGGATTACCATACCACTCTGGAGTAGTATGCGTCCTTTTCGACCTACGAGGTTTGGTAGTGACTTGATCCGAAGCTTCATGATCACTATCATCAGCTTCCACTTCAATTTGTGTAGGCGCCACAGGAACAACTTCCTGCGCCCTGCTACACACACTGGTTGAAGTGATGGTTCAATAACCTCATCAAGTTTCCACCATCCTCCCACTCAATTCTTTCGAGAGAAACTTTTCTTCGAGAAAGGACCTATTTCTAGAAACAAACACTTTGCTTCCGATCAGAGATAGGAGGTATACCCAACCGTTTGGGTGTCCTATGAAGACGCATTTATCCGCTTTGGGTTCGAGCTTATCAGGTTGAAACTCTTTCACATAAGCATCGCAGCCCCAAACTTTCAACAAATGACAACTTAGGTTTCTCTAAACCATAGTTCATACGGTGTCATCTCAACGGAATTACGTGGTGCCCTATTTAAAATGAATTCGGTTGTCTCTAATGCCTAACCCATAAACGATAGTGGTAATTTGATAAGAGACAACATAGTATGCACCATGTATAATAGGGCACGACTATGACATACGGACACACCATCAGACTATGGTGTTCTAGGTGGCATGAGTTGTGAAACAATTTTCACGTGAAACAATTTTCACATTGTCTTAAATGTTTACCAAACTCACAACTCAGATATATATGTTTACCTCCACGATCAAATCGTAGACATATTATCCTTTTGTGACGATGATCTTCAACTTCACTCTGAAATGACTTGAACCTTTCAATAATTCAGACTTGTGTTTCGTCAAGGAAATATACTAGTATCTACTCAAATCATCTATGAAGGTAAGAACATAATGTTAGCCACTGCGTTCCTTGGTACACATTGGACTGTACACATCAAAATGTATTACTTCCAACAAGTTACTTTCTTGTTCCATCTCACTGGAAAACGAGGTCTTCAGTCATCTTGCCCATGTGGTATGATTTGCATGTCTCAAATGATTCAAAATCAAGTGATTCCAAACGATCCATCTGCATGGAGTTTCTTCATGCGTTTATACCAATAGACATGGTTTGCATGTCTCGAACTTTTCAAAAAACGAGTGAGTCCAAAGATCCATCGACATGGAGCTTCTTCATGCGTCTTATACCAATATGACTCAAATGGTAGTGCCACAAGTAAGTGTTACTATCATTACAACTTTATATATTTTGGCATCAATATTTTGAACATGTGTATCACTACGATCGAGATTCAATAAACCATTCATTTTAGGTGCAAGACCATTGAAGGTATTATTCAAGTAAACACAATAACCATTATTCTCTTTAAATGAATAACCGTATTGCAATAAACATAATCCAATCAAGTTCATGCTCAACGCAAACACCAAATAAAAATTATTTAGGTTTAACAGTAATCCCGATGGTAGAGGGAGCGTGCGATGTTTGATCACATCAACCTTGGAAACACTTCCAACACACATCATCACCTCGCCTTTAACTAGTCTCCGTTTATTCCATAGCTTTTATTTCGAGTTACTAACACTTAGCAACTGAACCGGTATCTAATACCCGTGTGCTACTAGGAGTACTAGTAAAGTACACATCAATATCATGTATATCCAATATGCTTTTGTCGACTTTGCCAGCCTTCTCATCTATCAAGTATCTATGGTAGTTCCTCTTCAGTGATTGTTCCCCTCATTACAGAAGCACTTAGTCTCGGGTTTGGGTTCAACCTTGGGTATCTTCAGTAGAGCAGAAACTGGTTTGCCGTTTCATGAATATCCCTTCTTGCCCTTGCCCTTTTTGAAACTAGTGTTTTTACTAACCATCAACAATTGATGCTCCTTTTCGATTTCTACTCTCGCGATGTCAAACATCGCGAATAGCTCAAGGATCATCATATCTATCCCTGATATGTTATAGTTCATCACGAAGCTCTAGCAGCTTGGTGGCAATGACTTTGGTGAACCATCACTATCTCATCTGGAAGATTGAATCCCACTCGATTCAAGTGATTGTATCACTCAGACAATCTGAGAACATGCTCAATGATTGAGTTTTTCTCCCTTACTTCGTAGACAAAGAATCTTGTCGGAGGTCTCATACCTCTCAACAAGGGCACGGGCCTGAAATCCCAATTTCAAACCTTGGAACATCTCGTATGTCCCGCGACGTTCGAAACGTCTTTATCGCCTCAATTCTAAGTCGTCTAAGCATTATGCACTGAACTATCATGTAGTTATCAAAAACGTGTATGTCAGATGTTCGCAACATCCACAGACGACGCTTGGGGTTCAGCACACCGAGCGGTGTATTAAGGACATAAGCCTTCTGCGCAGCAATGAGGATAATCCTCAGTTAACGGACCCAGTCTGCATAATTGCTACTATCAACTTTCAACTAATTTTTCTCTAGGAACATATCTAAAACAGTAGAGCTACAATGCAGGTTATAACATAATTTGCAAACACCTTTTTGACTATGTTCATGATAATTAAGTTCATCTAATCAAATTATTTAATGAACTCCAACTTAGATAGACATCCCTCTAGTCATCCAAGTGATACATGACCCACGTCGACTAGGCCGTGTCCGATCATCACGTGAGACGGACTAGTCATCAATGGTGAACATCTCCATGTTGATAATATCATCCATACGACTCATGTTCGACCTTTCGGTCTCCCGTGTTCCGAGGCAATCTCTGTACATGCTAGACTCGTCAAGTTAACCTAAGTGTTTTGCGTGTGTAAATCTGGCTTATACCCGTTGTATGCGAACTTTAGAATCTATCACACCCTATCATCACGTGGTGCTACGAAACAACGATCCTTCGCAACGGTGCACGCTTAGGGGGGAAACTTTTCTTGAAATTTTTGTGAGGGATCATCTTATTTACTACCGTCGTTCTAAGCAAATAAGATATAGAAACATGATAAACATCACATGCAAATCATATAGTGACATGATATGGCCATTATCATCTTGCGCCTTTGATCTCCATCTTCGGGGGGCGGCATGATCATCATTGTCACCGGCATGACACCATGATCTCCATTATCATGATATCCATCATTGTGTCTTCATGAAGTCGTCTCGCCAACTATTACTTCTACTACTATGGCTAACGATTAGCACTAAAGTAAAGTAATCACATGGCGTTGCATCTCATACAATAAATTAAGACGACTCATATGGCTCCTGTCGGTTGTCGTACTCATCGACATGCAAGTCGTGAATCCTATTACAAGAACATGATCAATCTCATACATCACATATATATATACATATATATATACATATCATCACATCCTTTTGGACATATCACATCACATAGCATACCCTGCAAAAACAAGTTAGACGTCCTCTAATTATTGTTGCAAGTTTTACGTAGCTGTTATGGGTTTCTCGCAAGATTGTTTCTTACCTACATCACAGCCACAACAAGTGCATGTCGGGCGGTGGAACCAGTCTCACGTAAGAGTACGTGTAAAGTTGGTTCGGGCCGCTTCATCCCACGATGCCGTCAAATCAAGATAAGACTAGTAACGGTAAGCAAATTGACCAAATCATCGCCCACAACTACTTGTGTTCAACTCGTGCATAGAATCTACGCATAGACCTAACTCAGATGCCACTGTTGGGGATCATAGTAATAATTCAAAAAGAATCCTACGTCATGCTACCTCTTGAGCTTGCGTTGGTTTTTCCCTTGAAAAGGAAAGGGTGATGCAGCACAGTAGCAGTAAGTATTTCCCTCAGTTTGAGAACCAAGGTGTCAATCCAGTAGGAGTATCAAGCCATGTTTCCAAAGTACCTGCGCAAAAACAGCAAACTTGCACCCAACGCTACGAAGGGGTTGTCAATCCCTTCACGATTGATTGCAAGGTGAGAGCAACGAAGTAAAAGTGTAACAAAGTAAAAGTGTAAGGCGGAAAATATGATGTGAAGTACACCGGGGGGCCATAGTGTTCGCTAGAGGCTTCTCTCAAAATAGCAAATATTACGGTGGGTGAACGAATTACTGTCGAGTGATACGTCTCCATCGTATCTACTTTTCCGAACTCTTTTGCCCTTGTTTTGGACTCTAATTTGCATGATTTGAATGGAACTAACCCGGACTCACGCTGTTTTCAGCAGAATTGCCATGGTGTTGTTTTTGTGCGGAAATAGAAGTTCTCGGAATGTCCTGAAAATTTACGGAGATTTTTTCTGGAATAAAAGAAAAATACCTGCGCAAAGATCCACCGGAGGGGGCGTGCCAATGGGCCACAAGCCCACAGGCCACGGCCACCCCCCTAGGCCGCGCCGTGAGGGCTTGTGGGGCCCACGTGGCACCACCGCCCCCGAACTCAGCTCTATATATTCCGTCTCGCCGGAAAAAAAAATCAGAGAGAAGGTTTCATCGCGTTTTATGATACGGAGGTGCCGCCACCTCCTGTTCTTCATCTGGAGGGCAGATCTGGAGTCTGTTTCAGGCTCCGGAGAGGGGAAATCATCGCCATCGTCATCATCAACCTTCCTCCATCGACAATTCCAGGATGATCTTCATCGTTCATGAGTAATCTCATCGTAGGCTTGCTGGACGGTGATGAGTTGGATGAGATCTATCATGTAATCGAGTTAGTTTTGACGGGGATTGATCCCTAGAATCCACTATGTTCTAGATTGATGTTGCTACTACTTGGCTATGCTTAATGCTTGTCACTAGGGCCCGAGTGCCATGATTTCAAATCTGAACCTATTATGTTGTCGCCAATATATGTGTGTTTTAGATCCTATCTTGCAAGTTGTAGTCACCTACTATGTGTTATGACCCGGCAACCCCGGAGTGATAATAGCCGGAACCACTCCCAGAGATGACCATAGTATGAGGAGTTCATGTATTCACCGCGTGTTAATGCGTTGGTCCGGTTCTTTATTAAAAGGAGAACCTTAATATCCCGTAGTTTCCATTAGGACCCCGCTGCCACGGGAGGGATGGACAATAGATGTCATGCAAGTTCTTTTCCCTAAGCACGTATGACTACATACGGAATACATGCCTACATTACATTGACGAACGGGAGCTAGTTACATATCTCTCCGTGTTATAGCTGTTACATGATGAATCACATCCGTCATACTCATCCATCACCGATCCACTGCCTACGAGTCTTTTACTACTGGTCCTCGCTATGTTACTTTGTCTAGGCTTGTCCCTTGCTACAAAAGGGATTGGGTCACTTTGCTACTACTGTTCCTACTGCTGTTACTTTGTTGCTGCTGCTACTGTTGTTACTTGCTCCTTTGTTGTTACTTTTGCAAGATCTTTTCCGACACTGTTGTTGGGGAAGAATAGTTACTCGTCCACGTGCAACTTACTGGCGCCATCGATACAACAGTTAGGAATAGTCTGCCGCCAACATATCATTTCTGGCACCGTTGCTATCATACCACTTTGCTACTGATACTTTGCTTGCAGACACTAATCTTTCAGGTGTGGTTGAATCTGACAAACTCAACTGCTAATACTTGAGAATATTCTTTCACTTCCCCTTGGCGGACCAACAAATTTGGGTTGAATACTCTACCCTCGAAAACTATTGCGATCCCCTATACTTGTGGGTTATCAAGACCTTTTTCTGGCGTCGATGCTGGGGAAGCACAGTTATATTCTCTGAGTCACTTGGGATTGACGTCTGCGAATCACTATGAGGAATCCGAAAGATCCAAGAACTAAAATCCTGCCTTCCACTACGAGGAGAGGTAAGGAACTACCATCTAGCTCTGCACTTGATTCACCTTAAGTTATGAGTAAGTTTGTGACACCACCTCCTGCTAGAAATCTTGATATGTCGCATGTGCTTGATGATGCTATGCTTGATACTATGCGTGATGATGCTATGCTTGATACTATGCCTGATGATGCTATGCCTGATACTGCTTTGCCACTAGGTGCCCTTGATGCACATATTGCTAGAGTTGCTGCTAGATGTGATGATACTTCTGAAACTGCTCACACTATTCAAGTAGAACCTGCTACTATGCCTGAATTGCCTGTTATGCGTGATACGTGCTATGTTATGGAGGGAGAGATAGCTGAGGATTTTCTTGCGTGTAAGGATAGCTATGATGTTGAGAATTTACTGTGCAAGTGGAAAGAAAAATCTTTGAACGCTAGGATGAAATACGACCCGAAGTTTGCCACTTCGCCTATCTTTGTGACCGATAAGGATTATGAATTCTCTATCGACCCTGAGTTAATCACTTTGGTCGAATCTGATCCTTTTCACGGTTATGAGTCTAAAACGGTTGTAGCCCATCTTACCAAACTGCATGATATAGCCACCCTATTCACTAGTGAGGAAAAGATCCGCCACTACTACATGCTCAAGCTATTTCCTTTCTCGCTAAAGGATGATGCTAAGACCTGGTTCCCTTCTCTTGCTCCTGGTTGTGTGCGTAGTCCCCAGGATATGGTCTACTACTTATCTGAAAAATATTTCCCTGCCCATAAGAAGCAAGCTGCCTTGTAGGAAATATACAACTTTACTCAAGCTGAGGAAGAGAGTCTCCCACAAGCTTGGGGGAGGTTATCCAGCTACTACATGCTTTGCCTGATCACCCTCTTGAGAAGAACGAAATACTTGATATCTTCTATAATGGACTTACCGATGCTTCCAAAGACCACCTAGATAGTTGTGCCAGTAGTGTTTTTAGGGAACGAACTGTAGAACAAGCTGAGATTCTACTGAATAACATCTTGTGTAATGAGAATGCTTGGAATATTCCCGAACCACCTCCTAAGCCAACTCCAAAGAAAAGAGGTATTCTATTCCTCAGTCCCGAAGATATGCAAGAAGCTAAGAAATATATGAAAGAGAAAGGCATTAAATCTGAAGATGTCAAAAATCTACCACCTATCGAAGAGATCCATGGTCTCGATAACCCGATATAGGTAGTAGAAGTAAATTATCTGCGTATGTTTGATGAGAGTGATATTCCTTTTGATAAACCTTCTAGCTTATGCGTGGATGAATTTGATAACTTTGTTGTCAAACAACAGAGTTTCAATGATTATGTTACACACAATTGGAACAGAATGCTCGTATGCTTAGTCATTTAAGTGCTTGTGTGGACAGAAATGTCAATGATCTTAAACTTCTGAGGAAACATGCCTCTATGGTTACTACTCAGGTAGAACAAGTACTTAAAGCTCAGAATGACTTGCTCATTGAGTTGAATGACAATTCCTTCAGAGACGTTACTAGAGGTGGTAGAATGACACAGGAACCTTTGTATCCTGAGGGTCATCCGAAGAGAATTGAACAAGATTCTCAAGGAGTTAGCACTAATGCACATAGTCATCCTAGAAAGAAGAAGAAAGATGATAGGAACCTGCACGCTAGCAACCATGTTGCTGCTACACCTGAGAGTCCAAACGATGCCTCTGTCTCTGATGCTGAAACACAATCTGGTGATGAACATGAGCCTAATGATAATATCAATAGTGATGTTCATGAAGATGCTCAACCTAGCAATGAAAAGGATGTGGAGATTGAACCTGTTGATCTTGATAACCCACAACCTAAGACTAAGAGTTACGATAAGAATGACTTCACTGCTAGGAAGCATGGTAAAGAAAGGGAACCATGGGTTCAGAAACCTAGGCCCTTTCCTCCCAAACCATCCAAGAAAAAGGATGATGAGGATTTTGAGCGATTCGTTGAAATGATCAGACCTGTCTTTCTGCAAATGCCTTTGACAGATATGCTCAAAATGTCTCCGTATGCTAAGTACATGAAAGATATTGTGACTAATAAGAGGAGGATACCTGAGGTTGAGATTTCCACCATGCTTGCTAATTATACCTTCAAGGGTGGAACTCCTAAGAAACTACGTGATCCCGGTGTGCCCACTATACCTTGCTCCATTAAAGGCAACTACGTTAGAACTGCTTTATGCGACCTTGGAGCCGGTGTTAGTGTTATGCCTCTCTCTCTCTTTATCGTAGACTTGAACTGGATAAGTTGACACCCACTGAAATCTCTCTGCAAATGGCCGACAAATCAACTGCTTTCCCTATCGACATTTGCGAGGATGTGCCTGTTGTGGTTGCTAACACCACTGTCTTAACATACTTTGTTATCTTGGATATTCCCGAGGACGATGCCATGGCTGTCACCCTTGGAAGACCCTTTTTAAACACTACAAGGGCTGTTATAGATTGCAACAAAGGCAATGTCACTTTCCATGCCAACGGTAATGAGCATACGGTGCACTTTCCGAAGAAACAATGTCGAGTACATTGCATCAATGCTATCGAAAAAACTTCATCGATTCTTATTGGGAGCTTTGAATGCCCTATTCCTCGTGTCAAGATGAAGTATGATTTGCTTGTTGGGGAGATACACATCCCCATTGAGGTGACCTAGTGACTATTCAAAAATTCTCCGTTCTCTTTTGCGATTCGAGAAGTTTTGTCGAGGGGACTTGATCAACCCCATTGACGGATTTCTTTCGATGACCATGAGATGGATGAATCAAGGAGTCACAAACCTCTGTTCCAAGCTTTCACTTTAGGTTGCTTAGAAGAAAAATGATAGATTTAGTTTAGTTTTCCCTGTTTTCTGTTTTAGCGTCTGATACGTCTCAAACGTATCTATAATTTTTGATGGTTTCACGCTGTTATCTTGTCATCTTTGGATGTTTTATGTACCTTTTATATCTTTTTTGGGACTAACTTATTAATTCAGTGCCAAGTGCCAGTTCCTGTTTTTCTGTGTTTTTGACTCTTTTGAGATCTGATTTTGGAACGGAGTCCAAATGGAATAAAAACCCCGAAATGATTTTTTTTCCCTAACGGAATAAGATCAGGGGGCCTCTGGGCCAAGCCAGGTGGGCTCCAGGGAGCCCACAAGCTCCCACTCCGCCACCAGGGGGAGGCGGTGGTGTCACGGCTTGTGGCCTCCCTGGCCGCCACCTGACCTAGATCCTTGTCCTATATATTCCCAAAAATTCAGCAAAAAATCATGGGAGCCTCGAAAATACTTTTCCGCCGCCGCAAGCTTCCGTTTCCGCGAGATCTCATCTGGAGACCCTTCCCGGCGCCCTGCCGGAGGGGACTTTGGAGTTGGAGGGCTTCTTCATCATCATCGCCCCTCCAATGACTCATGAGTAGTTCACTTCAGACCTACGGGTCCGTAGTTAGTAGCTAGATGGCTTGTTCTCTCTCTTGGATCTTCAATACAAAGTTCTCCATGATCTCACTTGGCAACAATCTATAAGGGATTGACAACCCCTTCATAGTGTTGGGAGCAAGCTTTTGTGTTTGTGCAGGATCTTGAGATACTCCTCCACTGGATTGATACCTTGATTCTCAAACTCAGGGAAATACTTACCACCGCTATGCTACATCACCCTTTCCGCTTTGAGGGAACACCAACGCAAGGCTCCAAGGCCACGGGGGAAATCCTTTGCATACTTGCCTAGGAAGTCCCTTAAGGCATAGCGCAGCAGAAGGATCAAGTCAAGTATTCTCCCGTCAACGTGCCTATTTCTGGCGCCATTGGAAGGTCTTTTGTTGTAGTAGCAGAAGTATTTCTCGCGCCGTTGCCGGGGAGGAGAAATCAAGATCTATCCAAGTAGGTCTCACAAACTCTTCTCTTCATTTACTTTTGTTGCCAGTCGCCTCTCGTTTTCCTCTCCCCCACTTCACATTTGTCGTTTTCATTTTCCTTTCTCCTTCGCCGTTTTATTTTGCCTTTGCCGTTTCACTTTGCCGGTTTTCTCGGTTGCTTGTGTGCTTTTTTGTTTGTTGAAGTCATCATGGCTGAAAACACCAAACTTTGCGACTTCTCGTGCACTAATAATAATGATTTTATTAGTACTCCGATTGCTCCCGCCACTAGTGCGGAATCGTATGAAATCAACGCAGCTTTTCTGAATCTTGTTATGAAAGAGCAATTCTTTGGCCTTCCTAGTGAAGACGCCGCATCCCATCTCAATACCTTCATTGAGCTTTGTGACATGCAAAAGAAAACAGATGTGGATAATGACGTGATTAAGTTGAAACTTTTTCCTTTCTCGTTGCGAGATCGCGCAAAAACTGGGTTTTCTTCTTTGCCTGAAAATAGTATTGATTCTTGGGATAAGTGCAAAGATGCTTACATATCCAAGTATTTTCCGCCAGCTAAGATCATCTCCTTACATAACGATATCATGAATTCCAAGCAACTTGATCATGAACACGTTGCACAATCTTGGGAGAGGATGAAGCTTATGATTAGAAATTGTCCCGCTCATGGCTTGAGTTTGTATATGATTATACAAATCGTTTACGTTGGCTTGAATTTCGCTTCTCGCAATATCATGGACTCCGCCTCAAGTGGAACGTTCATGGAAATCACGTTAGGAGACGCTACAAAACTCCTAGACAATATCATGATCAACTACTCTCAGCGGCACACTGAAAGGTCGCCTGCTAGCAAAAAGTTGCACGCTATATAAGAAATTAACTCGCTTAATGCTAAGATGGACGAGTTGATGAATTTGGTTGCTAGTAGAAATGCTACCGTAGATCCTAATGACATGCCACTATCTTCTTTGATTGAGAGTAGCAACACTAGTTTGGACGTGAATTTTGTTGGTAGGAACAATTTTGGCAACAATAATGCTTTTAGAGGAAACTATGTTCCTAGGCCTTTTCCTAGTAACTCCTCTAACAATTATGGCAATTCCTACAACAACACATATGGAAATCACAACAAATTACCCTCTGATCTAGAGAGTAATATCAAAGAGTTCATCAACTCTCAAAAGATTTTCAATGCGTCCATAGAGGAAAAACTACTCAAAATAGACGATTTGGCTAAAAGCGTTGATAGGATGTCTTGTGATATTGATGCTTTGAAAGTTAGATGCACTCCTCCCAAGGTCAACTTGGATGAAACTTTGAAAGCTATGCGTATCTCCATTAATGAGAGCAAAGAAAGAACCGCCCAAATTCGCGCTAGACATGAATGGTTTAAAAGGGTGCGTTCTAGTGATGCAAATCACGAAGATCTTAAAGTGCTTGGTGTGTCTCCTCTTGCATCTTTGTTTTCGCGTGTCAAACCTACTTATGGAGGGGCTGGATATGAATCCACTTTGGTTGAAAAACACCCCAATGATTCGGAGTCCACCTATTTTGATGATAAAGGTGTGGAGAGTGGAGTAGAAGAAGTCAAAATTTTGGGTAGTAATGAAACTCCCACTTTGGATTTCAAGGAGTTCAATTATGATAATTGATCCTTGTTTGAATGCATTTCTTTGATGCAATCCATTGCAAACTCTCCACATGCTTATAGCCAAAGCAAAGCCTTTACCGCGCATATCGTAGATGCTATGATGAAATCTCTTGAAGAGAAGCTCGAACTAGAAGTATCTATACCTAGAAAACTTCATGATGAGTGGGAACCTACTATCAAAATAAAAATCAAAAACTATGAGTGCAATGCTTTGTGTGATTTGGGTGCTAGTGTTTCCGCGATTCCAAAGTCTTTATGTGATATTCTTGGTTTTCATGAGATTGAAGAGTGTTCTCTTAATTTGCATCTTGCGGATTCTACTGTCAAGAAACCCATGGGAAGGATCGATGATGTTCTTATTGTTGCAAATAAGAACTATGTACGTGTGGATTTCATTGTACTTGACATAGATTGCAATCCTTCATGTCCCATTATTCTTGGTAGACCTTTCCTAAGGACTATTGGTGCTATCATCGATATGAAGGAAGGGAATATTAGATTTCAATTTCCTTTAAAAAGGGCATGGAGCACTTTCCTAGAAAGAAAATAAGATTGCCTTATGAATCTATGATGAGGTCTACCTATGGTTTGAGCACCAAAGATGATTATACGTGATTCCATCACTTTTTGCCTAGCTAAGGGCGTTAAACAAAAGCGCTTGTTGGGCGGCAACCCAACGAATCTATCATTTTTCTTTCTGTTTTGTGTTTTCCACACTTTCATAATTCTTTTATGATTGTGTTTTTTGTGTTTCTTTTTGCGTTTGTGCCAAGCAAAACCGTTATGATTAGTCTTGGGGATGATCGTTTGGTCATGCTGGAAAAGACAGAAACTTTCTGCTCACGGAAAGAATTTTCATTTTTTCTGTAAGAGATTTTGAGTTGATTCTTTTTGGTGCTGATTTCTACGCAAATTCTTCAGACTGTCGTAATTTTTCAGAATTTTTGAAGTACAAAGGTATACAAAATATACAGATTGCTACAGACTGGTCTGCTGTTAACAGATTCTGTTTTTGTTGTGTTGGTTGCTTATTTTGATGAAACAATTGATAGTATCGGGGGGTATTAGCCATAGAAGATTGAAAGTACAGTAACCCAACATCAGCACAAGTAGAATTTAAGTTTTCTACAGTACCTAAGGAAGTGGAGGTTTGCTTTCTTGTACTAATGTTATCACGAGTTTCTGTTTAAGTTTCGTGTTGTGAAGTTTTCAAGTTTTGGGTGAAGTTCTTATGGACAAAGAGATAAAGAGTGGCAAGAGCTCAAGCTTGGGGATGCACAAGGCACCCCAAGAGATTCAAGGATGTCGTAAAAGCCTAAGCTTGGGGATGCGCCGGGAAGGCATCCCCTCTCTCGTCTTCAATCCATCGGTAACGTTACTTGGGGCTATATTTTTATTCACCACATGTTATGTGTTTTTGCTTGGAGCGTCTTGTATCGTAGTAGTCTTTTATTTTTGTTGTGTCACGATCATCCTTGCTGCACACCTAGAGAGATAGACATGCACACACCGTGATTTTGTCGAGCTTCACTTATATCTTTTGGTAGACAATTCAGCTCACATGTGCTTCACTTATATCTTTTGAGCTAGATACTTTTGCTCTATGTGCTTCACTTATATCTTTTAGAGTGCAGCGGTGCGTGGATTGGTAGTTGATCTATGCTTTGAAAGTAGTCTCAAAAGGGGTAGTTATCCAAAGGGATACGAAAACTTCCATCTTCATGTGCATTGAATAGTTAGAGTAGTTTGATTCATCCCAATTAGTTTTGAGTTGTGGTTATGGTAATATTGAAGTCATGCTAGGAAGGTGTTGTGGATCTAGAAATACTTGTGTTGAAGTTAGTGATTCCCGCAGCATGCACGTATGGTGCTATGTGATGAAATCTGAGCATGATTAGTATATTGATTGTCATCCTTTGCGTGGCGGTCGGGATCGCGCAATGGTTTATACCTACCAACCCTTCCCCTAGGAGTATGCGTTGAATGCTTTGTTTCGATTACTAATAAAAAATTTGTTACAAGTATATGAGTTCTTCATGACTAATGTTGAGTCCATGGTTTAGATGCACTTTCACCTACCACCATCACAATCATCTTAGTGCCGTGCAACTTTCGCCGCTGCACAAAACCCACCATTAGCCTCCCTCAAAACAGCCACCATACCTACCTACTATGGCTTTTTCAAAGTCATTCCGAGATATATTGCCATGCAACTACCACCATGACATGTGCCACCACGTCTACATTGCCATTGCATGATCGTAAGATAACTAGGATGATGTTTCCATTGATGTCTATGCCATGCTAGATCATTGCCACGGTACACTACCGAAGGCATTCCATATAGAGTCATAGTTGCTCTAAGTTTTGAGTTGAAAGTGTGATGATCATCATTAATGGAGCATTGTCCCATGTGATGAAATAAAAGAGGCCAAAGAATCCCACCAAAAAAAAGAGGCCAAAGAGCCACCAAAAAAAATGAGAGAAAAAGAGAGAAGGGACAATGCTACCACTTTTTCCACACTTGTGCATATTAAGCACCATGATTTTCACTATTGAGAGTCTCTCGTTTTGACACCACCATATAGCTAGTGGGAAATTTTCATTATATAAATTGGCTTGTATATTCCAATGATAGGCTTCCTCAAAATTGCCTTAGGACTTCGTGAGCAAGCAAGTTGGATGCACACCCACTAGTTTTCTTTAAGAGCTTTCACATACTCGTAGCTCTAGTGCATCATTTGTATGGCAATCCCTACTCATTCACATTGATATCTATTGATGAGCATGTCCACAGCTCATTGATATGCCTAGTTAATGTGACTATATTCTCCTTTTTTGTCTTGCAACCTCCACCACATTCCACACCATATATAGTGCTATAACCATGGCTCACACTCATGTATTGCGTGAGAGTTGAAAAGGTTTGAGAAAGTAAAGGTGTGAAACAATTACTTGGCCAATACCAGGGTTGTGCATGATTTAAATTTGTTGTGCAATGATGATAGAGCATAGCCAGTCTATATGCTTTTGTAGGGATAACTTTCTTTTGGCCTTGTTATTTTGAAAGTTCATGATTCCCTTGCTAGTTTGCTTGAATTATTATTGTTTCCACGTCAATAGAAAACTATTGTTTTGAATCTAATGGATCTGAACATTCACGTCACATAAGAGGAATTACAAAGTACACCTATGCTAGGTAGCATGAATGCATCAAAAATTCATTCTTTATCACTTCCCTACTCGAGGACGAGCAGGAGTTAAGCTTGGGGATGCTTGATACGTCTCAAACGTATCTATAATTTTTGATGGTTTCATGCCGTTATCTTGTCATCTTTGGATGTTTTATGTACCTTTTATATCTTTTTTGGGACTAACTTATTAATTCAGTGCCAAGTGCCAGTTCCTGTTTTTTCTGTGTTTTTGACTCTTTTCAGATATGATTTTGGAACGGAGTCCAAACGGAATAAAAACCCCAAAATTATTTTTTCCTGAACGGAAGAAGATCACGGGGCCTCTGGGCCAAGCCAGGTGGGCTCCAGGGAGCCCACAAGCTCCCACTCTGCCACCAGGGGGGAGGCGGCGGTGTTAGGGCTTGTGGCCTCCCTGGCCGCCCCCTGACCTAGATCCTTGGCCTATATATTCCCAAAAATTCAGCAAAAAATTAGGGGACTTCAAAAATACTTTTCCGCCGCCGCAAGCTTCCATTTCCGCGAGATCTCATCTGGAGACCCTTCTCAGCGCCTTGCCAGAGGGGACTTTGGAGTTGGAGGGCTTCTTCATCATCATCATCGCCCCTCCAATGACTCGTGAGTAGTTCACTTCAGACCTACGGGTCTGTAGTTAGTAGCTAGATGGCTTCTTCTCTCTCTTGGATCTTCAATACAAAGTTCTCCATGATCTTCATGGAGATCTATCCGATGTAATCTTCTTTGGCGGTGTGTTTGTCGAGATCCGATGAATTGTGGATTTGTGATCAGATTATCCATGATATATATTTGAGTCTTTGCTGATTTGTTATATGCATGATTTGATATCCTTGTAAGTCTCTCTGAGTCTTGGGTTTTGTTTGGCCAACTAGATCTATGATTCTTGCAATGGGAGAAGTGCTTAGTTTTGGGTTCTACCATGTGGTGACCTTTCCCACTGACAGTAGGGGCAGCAAGGCACACATTAAGTAGTTGCCATCAAGGGTAAAAAGATGGGGTTTTCATCATTGGTTTGAGATTATCCCTCTACATCATGTCATCTTGGTTAAGGTGTTACTCTGTTCTTATGGACTCAATACACTAGATGCATGCTGGATAGCGGTCGACATGTGGAGTAATAGTAGTAGATGCAGAAAGTATCGGTCTACTTGTTTTGGACGTGATGCATATAGATATAATCATTGCCATAGATATCGTCACGACTTTGCGCGGTTCTATCAATTGCTTGACAGTAATTTGTTTACCCACCGTCTACTTGCTTTCATGAGAGAAGCCACTACTAAACACTACGGCCCCCGGGTCTATTCACATCCATTGTTTACACCTCCGCTTTTACTTTGCTTTGTTACTTTGTTGCTTTCATTTCTCACTTGGCAACAATCTATAAGGGATTGACAACCCCTTCATAGCGTTGGGAGCAAGCTTTTGTGTTTGTGCAGGATCTTGAGATACTCCTCCACTGGATTGATACCTTGATTCTCAAACTCAGGGAAATACTTACCACCGCTACGCTACATCACCCTTTCCGCTTCGAGGGAATACCAACGCAAGGCTCCAAGGCCACGGGGGAAATCCTTTGCATACTTGCCTAGGAAGTCCCTTAAGGCGTAGCCGCAGCAGAAGGATCAAGTCAAGTATTCTCCCGTCAACGTGCCTATTTCTGGCGCCATTGGAAGGTCATTTGTTGCAGTAGCAACGTCCGGTAGAAAAGTACCCCAAAAATAAAAGTTCTCCGAACGCCGTGAAAATCAAGTATGATTTTTTTTGGAATTTTTGAAAAATTCTGAGACAAAGAGTTTGTCTGGGGCCCACACCACTGGGCGACAAGCCCTAGGGGGGCGGGAACCCCCCTGGCCGCGCCACCTAGGCTTGTGGGGCCCACAGGCACCCCCTCCACTCATTCTTGCTCTCATCTGGTTTTCCTACCTCCAGAAAAAAATCGTTTCGCAGCTCAAACCCGTGTTCTTGCTCCTCTTGCTGGGATTTTCGATCTCTTTGCTCAAATCACCATTCTCCGAACTGTTTTGGGGAAATTACTCCTTGGTAAGTGACTCCTCCATTGGTCCAATTAGTTTTTGCTCTAGTGCCTTATACTCCGCATATTTTTGCTGCATTGGTGACCATGTTCTTGAGCTTTGCATGCTAATTCTAGCTGGTCCCAAGTAGTTTTGATGCGTAATATGGCCTCTAGGCCCTTGTGGGATTAGTTGCTACGAGTTTAGTTGAGCCTTGTTCACTTTTCCTTTGGGTCACTGAAAATTTCAGAAAAGGAAGATGCTCAGGAGAAACTTTCATGGTGGTTCCTCAAGCAAGAGAGGTCCCTGTCTTGCGATTCGGGAGCCTGATCCTTACCAACCAAGGGACGCGCATGTACAACCATGTGAATGGCCTTTTGATGAATTTATGATTGAGGCAGGGTTCAAAGATGAGTTTGATGCACTTGTTCACAATGTCGGACTCGAAGAATTCTTCTCCGATAAAGGTGAACAGTATGTTGCTCTCACTGCCTCTTTTGTTCGTAGATTCAAATTTTCAGATGGCCGTGATACATCAGTACTGTTTGATCTCTATGATAAATCGTATACCATGGATTTAGAGGATTTTAATAGAACTTGTAAAATACCTATTTGGGGTAGCCTCAATGATCCTCCTAAATCTTCGGTAAGAGATTTTTGCTCTAGTATTATTGTTGGAGAAACTAGAGACATTACGCTAGCTACCATGGGGAGTATTCATTTTCCTGCCTTGCATTACTTTGCCCTCTTCATAGGCAGATGCATTAATGGCAAGATTGAGCATTGTCACCTTTGCGCACCCGACCTTAGTATCCTTAAGAGCGCAGTTACAGGTGACAAAAGCTTCAACATGGGAGCTATTATAGCAAGGAGGCTGAATAAGAATGCTAATGAAGGGGGTTTCTTTGCTGGGATCTATGCCACTCACATAGCAAATTTTCTTGGAGTACCCATTCGCGAAGGAGACCCCCCGCTCCATACAGCTTTCCTTGACCGCGTCGCTTTGACACACTACCAGTTCCTTGAGAGGGATGATGAATCCCTCCTATACCGTCTGATATTTAACCAGCTGCGTGTTTTCCATATTACCCTTCCTGCTCCTGCCTTTTTTGACTTTCAGGTAAAACGGAGATATTACATAACCAGAGGAGAGGCAGAGGAGTATGAGAGGGAGGCAAAGGCTGCTCGTCTCCGTGAGGCAGCTATTCAGGCAGTGGCTGCAGCGCTCCCGTATAACCCCCATTATGATTTTGGGTTTCGCCAGGACCATCCTTGGGAGTAGACCAACTTAGGCCAAAAGCCTAAGCTTGGGGGAGTACGTGTTCTCACCGACTTTACATTCTTGCTTATGCTTTCACTTTGTTAGCCGGTGTTCACACTTTGCCACTTTATCATCCATGTTTGTTTATTTTCTTTTTCTCGTTTTCTTTTCGTGTGTCTGTCTAGTTTGAGAAAACCCAAAAGGATATTCTTTTTCTTCTTTTGCTTGTTGGGAGCTTTCCCGTGTAGATAGTTTTCTTTTTATTTGGGTCAAGGTAGAAGATATTCGTTACAATGTTTAGTGGCTCTTGCATGCATACCTATTTAGCTTTCATAGAGCCATATTACTTTGTCTTCTCCTTTGTGTTTGCCTGCAGATTCCAGCTTTAGTCCAATGCACGAGCACGCTTACTATTGTTCACATCGTTCGGTCGTGCAAGTGAAAGGCAATAATGACGATATATGATGAAGTGAGTGAGCCTGGAAAATCTGGTATGAACTCGATCTATTTTGTTTTTGTAAATATGACTAGCTCACTGTTCCTAGTTCAGCTTTGTTCTGAGAGAAACATGTTTGCAATGACAACTTAGAGATCATAGTTGCTTATGCCATGCTTACTTAGCTAGGAGCTTATAATGGTTTGTCTTGGTTGCCAACATGAATGTTGAGATGACTATGATGTAGTATGATAGGATGGTATCCTCCTTTGAATATTTCAAGTGGCTTGACTTGGCGCATGTTCACGCATGTAGTTGAAACAAAATCAACATAGCCCCTATGATGTTCATGTTCATGGTGATTTATGTCCTACTCATGCTTGCACTCAATGTTAGCTAATCTCAATGCATTTTGATGACTGTTGTCGCTCTCTAGTTGGTCGCTTCCCAGTCTTTTGCTAGCCTTCAGTTGTACTAAGCGGGAATACTGCTTGTGCATCCACCTCCATAAACCCAAAGTTGTGCCTTATGAGTCCACCATACCTACCTATGTGCGGTATCTACCTGCCGTTCCAAGTAAATTTCCATGTGCCAGTCTCTAAATCTTCAAGAAATCATCTATTTTGCATGCCCGAACCGCTCATGTGGTGACAGGGGGCTATTGGTATCTTCCATGCTAGGCGTGTTATCCTTGATATGTGTTTATTCACTATCATTCACGAGAAAGGGGCCGGTAATTGGAATTCCCAGTTCCGTACTCAAATCGAAAAGATAATTGCAAACAAAACTCACCCTGGATTGATGTTGGTATGGACGGTACCCGAGGATTCGGCTAGCCGTGGAGTGTGATTGATTGGTGTGGGGGAGTCAAAACTTTACTTTTCTGTTTGGGAACCGCCTATAGCATGTGTAGCGTGGAAGATGTTGAGAACTCTTAGTCATTGCGTTGATAATGAAAGCATGCCACCCAAAATTATTATCTTTGTTTTCAAAGCTTGAGCTCTGGCACCTCTGCAAATCAATGCTTCCCTCTGCGAAGGGCCTGTCTATTTATGTTCCTATTGAGTCATCCTCCTCTTACAAAAGCACCAATTAGAGAGCACCTCTGTCATTTTTATGCTTTGCTTTTAACTGTGTTGAGTATGACTATGACTAGATCTTCATTGCCATGAATTACAATGTTTAGTCAGCCCTTGGTCTTTGAAGGTGCTCTGCATTTATGTTTTGCAGTCTCAGAAAGAGCTAGCGAGATACCATCTATTCGTACTGCTTCATGTTGTTTTGATTGAAGTGTTGACATTTGAGGCTTATTATTATTTGCTCGCTAGTTGATTATGCCATTGATATGAGTTTATCGTGAGACCTAGATGTCATTTTCTTATGTGGTTTGCTTGTGATCTTGCTAAAACTCTAGATATGAGTTAGACATAGTTGCAACAACAAGATCAAATAGAGTTCGTCAAAGTTTTCCTTTTGTCTCCTTCAGTTTGTCAACTGAATTGCTTGAGGACAAGCAAGGCTTTAAGCTTGGGGGAGTTGATACGTCTCTGTCGTATCTACTTTTCCGAACTCTTTTGCCCTTGTTTTGGACTCTAATTTGCATAATTTGAATGGAACTAACCCGGACTCACGCTGTTTTCAGCAGAATTGCCATGGTGTTGTTTTTGTGCGGAAATAAAAGTTCTCGGAATGTCCTGAAAATTTACGGAGATTTTTTCTGGAATAAAAGAAAAATACCCGCGCAAAGATCCACCTGAGGGGGCGTGCTAGTGGGCTACAAGCCCACAGGCCGCGACCACCCCCCTAGGTCGCGCCGTGAGGGCTTGTGGGGCCAACATGGCACCACCGCCCCCAAACTCAGCTCTATATCTCCCGTCTCGCCCGAAAAAAAATCAGAGAGAAGGTTTCATCGCGTTTTAAGATACGGAGGTGCCGCCACCTTCTGTTCTTCATCTGGAGAGCAGATTTGGAGTCCGTTTCGGGCTCCGAAGAGGGGAATCGTCGCCATCGTCATCATCAACCTTCCTCCATCGACAATTCCATGATGCTCTTCATCGTTCGTGAGTAATATCATTGTAGGCTTGCTGGACGGTGATGAGTTGGATGAGATATATCATGTAATCGAGTTAGTTTTGACGGGGATTGATCCCTAGTATCCACTATGTTCTAGATTGATGTTGCTACTACTTGGCTATGCTTAATGCTTGTCACTAGGGCCCGAGTGCCATGATTTCAGATCTGAACCTATTATGTTGTTGCCAATATATGTGTGTTTTAGATCCTATCTTGCAAGTTGTAGTCACCTACTATGTGTTATGACCCGGCAACCCCGGAGTGACAATAGCCGGAACCACTCCCGGAGATGACCATAGTATGAGGAGTTCATGTATTCACCGCGTGTTAATGCGTTGGTCCGGTTCTTTATTAAAAGGAGAACCTTAATATTCCGTAGTTTCCATTAGGACCCTGCTGACACGGGAGGGATGGACAATAGATGTCATGGAAGTTCTTTTCCCTAAGCACATATGACTACATACGGAATACATGCCTACATTAGATTGACGAACGGGAGCTAGTTACATATCTCTCCGTGTTATAGCTGTTACATGATGAATTACATCCCTCATACTCATCCATCACCGATCCACTGCCTACGAGTCTTTTACTACTGGTCCTCGCTACGTTACTTTGTCTAGGCTTGTCCCTTTCTACAAAAAGGATTGGGCCACTTTGCTACTACTGTTGCTACTATTGTTACTTTGTTGTTGTTGCTACTGTTGTTACTTTCTCCTTTGCTGTTACTTTTGCAAGATCTTTTCTGACACTGTTGTCGGGGAAGAATAGTTACTCGTCCACGTGCAACTTACTGGCGCCATTGATACAACAGTTAGGAGTAGTCTGCAGTCAACAGATCGTTTCTGGCACCATTGCTATCATACCACTTTGCTACTGATACTTTGCTTGCAGACACTAATCTTTCAGGTGTGGTTGAATCTCACAAACTCAGCTGCTAATAGTTGAGAATATTCTTTCGCTTCCCTTGGCGAACCAACAAATTTGGGTTGAATACTCTACCCTCGAAAATTGTTGTGATCCCCTATACTTCTGGGTTATCATCGAGCAATTGGTAGAACCGCGCAAAGTCATGACGATATCTAAGGCAATTATCATACATATAGGCATCACGTCCAAGACAAGTAGACCGATACTTTCTGCATCTAGTGTATTGAGTTCATGACGAACAGAGTAATGCCTTAAGCAAGAAGACATGCTGTAGAGGGATAAATTCATGCAATAAATATAAACCCCATATTTTTACCCTTGATGGCAACAACATGATGTGTGCCTCGCTGCCCCTTCTGTCACTGGGAGAGGTCAGCGCACGGTATGAACCCAAAACCAAGCACTTCTCCCGTTGCAAGAATCATAGATCAAGTTGGACAAACAAAACACACAACTCGAAGAGAATTACAAGGATATGAAATCAGGAGAAACTCAAATAAGATTCATAAATAATCTGATCATAAATCCACAATTCATCGGATCTCGACAAACACATCGCCAAATAAGATTACATAGGATAGATCTCCATGAAGATCATGGAGAACTTTGTATTGAAGATCCAAGAGAGAGAAGAAGTCGTCTAGCTACTAGCTATGGACCTGAAGGTCTATGGTGAACTACTCACGCATCATCGGAGAGGTCATGGTGTTGATGAAGAAGCCCTCCGTATCTGAATCCGCCCTCCGGCAGGGCACCAGAACATGCCCCAGATGGGATCTTGCGGAGACAGAAGCTTGCGGCGGCGGAAAAGTATTTCGTGGATCTCTCGCGTAGTTTTGGATTTTTCAGGAATTTATAGGCGGAAGAGGTAGGGCAGACAAGCCACAGGGGGCCCACAAGCCTGCTAGGCGCGCCCCCTGGCCGCGCCTAGGGGGCTTGTGGCCTCCCCTGGTGGCCTCTACCTTGGTTCTCACGCCCCGTGCGTATCTTCTGTTCCGGAAAAAATCTTTTTGGAGGTTTTATTCCGTTTGGACTCCGTTTAATATTCTCGTCTGAAAAGGGTCAAAAACACGAGAAAAAAAACAGGAACTGGCACTTGGCACTGAGTTAATAAGTTAGTCCCAAAAAAGATATAAAAGGCATACAAAACATCCAAAGTTTGACAACATAATAGCATGGAACTATAAAAAATTATAGATACGTTGCAGACGTATCAAGCATCCCCAAGCTTAACACCTGCTCGTCCTCGAGTAGGGAAGTGATAAAGAATGAATTTTTGATGTGGAATGCTACCTAGCATATGTGTCCTTTGTAACTTCTTTCATGTGACATGAATGTTCATATCCGTAAGATTCAAAACAATAGTTTGCTATTGACATGAAAACAATAATACTTCAAGCAAACTAGCAAGGTAATCATGAACTTTCGGAATATCAAGGCCAAAGAAAATTATCCCTACAAAATCATATAGTCTGGCTATGCTCCATCATCCCCACACAACTAATTAAAATCATGCACAACCCCGGTATTGGCCAAGTAATTGTTTTCGCACTCTTACTTTCTCAAACTTTTTTCAACTCTCACGCAATACATGAGCGTGAGTCATGGATATAGCACTATAGATGGAATAGAGTGTGGTGGAGGTTGTGAGACAAAAAGGAGGAGATGGTCACATTGACTCGGCGTATCAAAGGGATATGGAGATGCCCATCAATAGATATCAATGTGAAAGAGTAGGGATTACCATGCAATGGATGCACTTAGAGCTATAAGTATGTGAAAGCTCAAAAGGAGAACTAGTGGGTGTGCATCCAACTTGCTTGCTCATGAAGACCTAGGGCAATTTTGAGGAAGCCCATCATTGAATATACAAGCCAAGTTATATAATGAAGATTCCCACTAGCATGTGGTGGTGACAAAACAAGAGACTCTCAATCATGAAGAACATGGTGCACAAGTGTGGAAAAGATAGTAGCATTGTCCCTTCTCTCTTTTTCTCTCTCTTTTTTTAAAAAAAAAATTGGGCACTTTGGCCTCTTTCCATATCTCTGTTTTTTTTCTTTTTTTGTGGGCAGCTTTGGCCTCTTTTTTTATTTCCTCACATGGGACAATGCTCTAATAATGATGATCATCACACTTTAATTTACTCATAGCTCGAAGCTTTAGAACGATGATGACTCTATAGGAAATGCCTCAGGCAATGTACCGGGATGTGCAACGATCTAGCTTGGCGTATGACGTTGAAAACATCTCGCTAGCTATCTTATGATCATGCAAAGGCAATATGTAAGTGACGACACAAGTCATGAGACGGAACGGTGGGAGTTGCATGGCAATATATCTCGGAATGACTATGAAGCCATAGTAGGTAGGTATGGTGGCTGTTTTGAGGAAGGCATATGGTGGGTTTGTGCACCGGTGAAAGTTGCGCGGCACTAGAGAGGCTAGCAATGGTGGAAGGTGAAAGTGCATCTATACCATGGACTCACATTAGTCATGAAGAACTCACATACTTATTGCGAAAGTTTTTATTAGTAATCGAAACAAAGTGCTAAACGCATACTCCTAGGGGAAGGGTTGGTAGGTGTTAACCATCGCGCGATCCCGACCACAACACAAAGGATGACAATCAATAGATCAATTATGCTCCGACTTCCTAACATAGTGGTTCACCATACGTGCATGTTACGGAAATCACTAACTTCAACACAAGTATTTCTAGATTCACAACACCCTACTAACATAACTCTTAATATTACCAAATCCATGTCTCAAAACTAATTGAGAGGAATCAAACTTCTCTTTCTAATCAATGCACATGAATATGGAAGTTTTATTGTATCCTCTTTGGGTACCTATCACCTTTGGGACTACTTTCATAGCACAAGCCAACTACCAAGTTACTCAGAGAGATCACTCTCAAAAAGATATAAATGAAGATTGAGAGTTTCTATTTCTCCAAAATATAACATCGCCGTGCTCTAAAAGATCTAAGTGAAGCATTTAGAGCAAAATTGTCTAGCTCAAAAGATATAAGTGAAGCACATGTGAGCTAAATTGCCTAACTCAAAAGATATAAGCGAAGCGCAAAGAGTATTCTAGCAAATTCACGATGAGTGCATGTCTCTCTCAAAAGGTGTGAAGCAAGGATGATTGTGACACAACAAAAATAAAAGACTCCTACGATACAAGACGCTCCAAGCAAAACACATATCATGTGGTGAATAAAAATATAGCTCCAAGTAATGTTACCGATGGATTGAAGACGAAAGAGGGGATGCCTTCCCGGGGCATCCCCAAGCTTAGGATTTTTGATGTCCTTGAATTTGCTTGGGATGCCTTGGGCATCCCCAAGCTTTAGCTCTTTCCACTCTTTATCCCTTTGTCCATGAGAACATCACCCAAAACTTGAAAACTTCACAACACAAACTTAAACAGAAACTCGTGATATCATTAGCACAAGAAAACAAACTACCACCTCTTTAGGTACTGTAGCAACTTTATTTATATTTATATTGGTGTTATATTACTGTATTCTCACTCTCCCATGGCTAATACCCCCCGATACTAATCATAGTTTCATCAAAACAAGCAATCAACACAACAAAAACAGAATCTGTCAAAAACAGACCAGTCTGTAGCAATCTGTATACTTCGTATACTTATGGTATCTCAAAAATTATGAAAAATTACTAAATTTTGTACAAAAGGCATATACACCAGCAGAAAAAATAATCAACTCAAAATCTCTTTCTGGATAAAAATGAAAAATAATTTCGTGAGCGAAAAGTTTCTGTCTTTTTCCAGCAGGATCAAACAACCATCACCAAAACTAGTCATAAAGGTTTTACTTGGCTCAAACACAAAAACAAACACAAAAAACACAATCATAACAGAATTATGATGGTGTGGACGCAACAAAACAGAAAGCAAAAATCAAAGATAAATTCATTGGGTTGCCTCCCAACAAGCGCTATTGTTTAACGCCCTTAGCTAGGCATTCATAATTCAATGATGCTCACACAAAAGACAAGAATTGAAGCACAACGAGAGCATCATAAAGCATGTGAAAATCACATCTAAGTCTAACATACTTCCTATGCATAGGCATTTTATAGGAAAACAGATTGTCAAGACAACCAATAGTTACCATATGCAAGGAAGAAGAAAGAGACAATAGCAATCTCAACATAACGAGAGGTGATTTAGTGATATGAAAGTTTCTACCATAATATTCTCCTCTCTCATAAAAATTACATGTGGGATCATATTCAAATTCAACAATATAGCTATCACATAGTATATTCTTTTCATCATCCACATGCATGCAAAGTTGACTCTCTTCAAAAATAGTGGGATTATCATCAATTAAAGTCATGACTTCTCCAAACCCACTTTCAATATTATTGCAAATATCATAATCATCATGAGGCTTAAACAAATTTTCAAGATCATAAGAAAAATCATTACCCCAATCATGATCATTGCAACAAGTAGTGGACATAGCAAAACTAGCATCCCCAAGCTTAGGGTTTTGCATATTTTTAGCATGATTGTCATTAATAGAATTTATAATGAAATCAATGCAATCATGCTTTTCATTCAAGGAGCCCTCGTGAATCACTTCATAAATTTCTTCATCATGATTTTCAGATTCACGCATGTCAAGCAAAACTCCATAGAGAAAGTCAAGGGCACTCAACTCACTAGCAAATGGTTCAACATAATTGGATATCTTAAAGAGATTAGCAAGTGGATGAGGATCCATATCAATAGATTTTCAGTAAGCGAATATACAAGCATATTGAAGGCACATAGCACAAAAGCAAAGGAAAGGCAAACGAAAAAGGAAAATATTTTTGTAAATTTTTGTTGTTCAAAAGTGGAGGACAGGAAAACGAGAGGCAAAAAAGTAAATGCAAGAGATGAGTTTGCGACGGTTATTTGGATAAGCTTCACTTAGAATAATCCCCAGTGTCAGAGATTGACACGTTGGAGGAAGACTATTCTTGACTTGATGCTCCCCGGCAACTGCGCCAGAAATTCTTCTTGCTACCTCTTGAGCTTGCGTTGGTTTTTCCCTTGAAGAGGAAAGGGTGATGCAGCACAGTAGCAGTAAGTATTTCCCTCAGTTTGAGAAACAAGGTGTCAATCCGGTAGGAGTATCAAGCCAAGTTTCTAAAGTACCTGCGCAAAAACAGCAAACTTGCACCCAACGCTACAAAGGGGTTGTCAATCCCTTCAGGATTGATTGCAAGGTGAGATCTGAAGGCGTAAAGTGCAACGAAGTAAAAGTGTAAGGCAGAAAATATGATGTGAAGTAGACCCGGGGGCCAGAGTGTTCACTAGAGGCTTCTCTCAAAATAGCAAATATTACAGTGGGTGAACGAATTACTGTCGAGCAATTGATAGAACCGCGCAAAGTCATGACGATATCTAAGGCAATGATCATACATATAGGCATCACATCCGAGACAAGTAGACCGATACTTTCTGCATCTACTACTATTACTCCACACATCGACCGCTATCCAGCATGCATCTAGTGTATTGAGTTCATGATGAACAGAGTAACGCCTTAAGCAAGATGACATGATGTAGAGGGATAAATTCATGCAATAGATATAAACCCCATCTTTTTACCCTTGATGGAAACAACACCATGCGTGCCTCGCTGCCCCTTCTGTCATTGGGAGAGGTCACCGCACAGTATGAACCCAAAACCAAGCACTGCTCCCATTGCAAGAATCATAGATCAAGTTGGCCAAACAAAACCCACAACTCGAAGAGAATTACAAGGATATGAAATCATGCATAAAATAGATCAGAAGAAACTCAAATAAGATTCATAGATAATCTGATCATAAATCCACAATTCATCGGATCTCGACAAACACACCGCAAAAGAAGATTACATCGGATAGATCTCCATGAAGATCATGGAGAACTTTGTATTGAAGATCCAAGAGAGAGAAGAAGCCATCTAGCTACTAGCTATGGACCCGAAGGTCTATTGTGAACTACTCAGGCATCATCAGAGAGGTCATGGTGTTGATGAAGAATCCCTCCATATCCGAATCCCCCCTCCGGCAGGGCACCAGAACGTGCCCCAGATGGGATCTTGCGGAGATAGAAGCTTGCGGCGGCGGAAAAGTACTTTCGTGGATCTCTCACATAGTTTTGGATTTTTCGGGAATTTATAGGCGAAGAGGTAGGGCAGACGAGCCACAGGGGGCCCACAAGCCTGCTAGGTGCGGGGCCCCCTGGGCGCGCCTAGGGGGCTTGTGGCCTCCCCTGGTGGCCTCTGCCTTGGTTCTCACGCCCCCTGCGTATCTTCTATTCCGGAAAAAATCTTTTCGGAGGTTTTATTCCATTTGGACTCCGTTTAATATTCTCCTCTGAAAAGGGTAAAAAACAAGGAAAAAACAGGAACTGGCACTTGGCACTGAGTTAATATGTTAGTCCCAAAAAAGATATAAAAGGCATACAAAACATCCAAAGTTTGACAGGATAATAGCATGGAACTATCAAAAATTATAGATACGTTGAAGAAGTATCACGTCACACCAAGATCAAACTAGGAGAAACCAGCAAGGAGAGAGGTAGAGCATCTTCATACCATTGAAGATCGCAAAGCGGAAGCTTTACTATGAACGCGGTCGATGGAGTCGTATTCGGGGCGATCCGATCCAAACACTGAACGCTCGGTGTCTCCGCGTTCAACACACCTACATCCCAGGGACGTCTCTTCCTTCTTGTTCCAGCAAGGAGGGAGGAGAAGTTGAGGGAGAACTCCAACAACACGACAGTGTGGTGGCAATGGAGTTTGTGGCTCTTCGGCAGGGCTTCGCCAAGCACCATGGAGGAGGAGAGGTGGAGAGGTAGGGCTGCGCCGAGTGAGAGAGAGACGTATGTGTGCAACCCTCCCAATACCTCACCCCTAGGGAAACCCTAGGTGGTGCGGAAATCCTAGGAGGAGGAGGGGCGGCGCCCTAGCGGGTGGTTTGCCACCCAAGGCAGCCCCCACGCCCTAGGGTTTGGCCCCTATGCACCTTGGGCCTCCTACCTTGCTCGCACCAGCCCACCAGGGGTTGGTTCCCTTCCCCTTTTAGCCCATGTAGCCCTCCGGGACAGGTGGACCCCAGTACCCTTTCGGTGATCCCGGTACAATACCGATAAATCCCGAAACCTTTCTGATGGCCGAAAACGGACTTCCCATACATAAATCTTTACCTCTGGACCATTCCGGAACTCCTCGTGACATCCAGGATATCATCCGGGACTCTAAACAACCTTTGGTAACCACATATACAATTCCCATAACAACTCTAGCGTCACCGAACCTTAAGTGTGTAGACCCTACGGGTTCGAGAACCATGCAGACATGACCGAGACATCTCTCCGGCCAATAACCAACAACGGGATCCAGATACCCATGCAGACATGACCGAGACATGATCGTGAAGTCGTCTCGCCAACTATTACTTCTACTACTATGGCTAACGGTTAGCAATAAAGTAAAGTAATCACATGGCGTTCCATCTCATACAATAAATTAAGACGACTCCTATGGCTTCTGCCGGTTGTCGTACTCATCGACATGCAAGTCGTGAATCCTATTACAAGAACATGACCAATCTCATACATCACATATATATCATCACTTCCTTTTGGCCATATCACATCACATAGCATACCTTGCAAAAACAAGTTAGATATCCTCTAATTGTTGTTGCAAGTTTTACGTGGCTGATTTGGGTTTCTAGCAAGAACGCTTCTTACCTACGTCACAGCCACAACGTTGATATGCCAATGATATTTACCCTTCATAAGGACCCTCTTCATGGAATCCGATCTGACTAAAGTGGGAGAGATAGACACCCGCTAGCCACCTTATGCAACAAGTGCATGTCGGGTGGTGGAACCAGTCTCATGTAAGAGTACGTGTAAAATCGGTCCGGGCCGTTTCATCCCGCGATGCCGCTGAATCAAGATAAGACTAGTAACGGCAAGCAATTGAGAAAATCATCGCCCACAACTTTTGTGTTCTACTCGTGCATAGAATCTACGCATAGACCTGCCTCGGATGCCACTTTTTGGGAACGTAGTAATATTTCAAAAAAATTCCTACTTCACACCAAGATCATCTAGGATAGACCAGCAACGAGTGAGGTAGAGCATCTTCATACCGTTGAAGATCGCATAGCGAAAGCGTTACTATGAACACGGTCGATGGAGTCGTACTCGCGACGATTCAAATCGCGGAAGATCCGATCCGAACACCGAACATATGGTGTCTCCGTGTTCAACACACCTACAGCCCGGGGATGTCTCCTCCTTCTTGTTCCAGCAAGGAGGGAGGAGAAGTTGAGGGAGAACTCCGGCAGCACGACGGCCTGGTGGCGATGGAGTTTGTGGCTCTCCAATAGGGCTTCACCAAGCACCATGGAGGAGGAGAAAGAGGTGGAGAGGTAGGGCTGCGCCATAGGTGATCAAATCAGATGTGTGCAGCCCTCCCAAATCCTCCACTATATATAGGAGGGAGGGAGAGGGGGTGCACCACCCCTAGGGAAACCCTAGGAGGTGCGGCAGCCCTACGAGGAGGAGGTGGAGGCGCCCTAGGTGGGTGGTGATACGTCTCAAACGTATCTATAATTTTTGATGGTTTCACGTTGTTATCTTGTCAACTTTGGATGTTTTGTTATTATTATATTTCCTATTTCAAGATAATCGTTTATTATCCATGCTATAATTTTATTGAATGAAAACATAGATACATGTGTGGATACATAGACAAAACAATATCCCTAGCAAGCCTCTAGTTGGCTAGCCGGTTGATCAAGGATAGTCAAGGTTTTCTGACTATATGCAAGTGTTGTCACTTGATAACTGGATCACATCATTAGGAGAATCATGTGATGGACTAGACCCAAACTATGGACGTAGCATGTGATCGTGTCATTTTATTGCTATTGTTTTCTGCGTGTCAATTATTTATTACTATGACCATGAGATCATATAACTCACTGACACCGGAGGAATACCTTGTGTGTATCAAACGTCGCAACATAACTGGGTGACTATAAAGGTGTTGTACAGGTATCTCCAAAGGTGTCCATTGAGTTAGTATGGATCAAGACTGGGATTTGTCACTCTGTGTGGCAGAGAGGTATCTCGGGGCCCACTCGGTAATACAACATCACAAACAAGCCTTGGAAGCAATGTGACTAAGTGTAAGTCACGGGATCTTATATTACGGAACAAGTAAAGAGACCTGCCAGTAACGAGATTGAAATAGGTATGCGGATACCAACGATCGAATCTCGGGCGAGTAACGTACCGAAGGACAAAGGGAATGACATACATGATTATATGAATCATTGGCACTAAGGTTCAACCGATAAGATCTTCGGAGAATATGTAGGATCCAATATGGGCATCCAGGTCCCGCTATTGGATATTGATCGAGAAGTGTCTCGGGTCATGTCTACATAGTTCTCGAACCCGGAGGGTCTACACACTTAAGGTTCGATGATGTTTTAGTATAGTTGAGTTATATGTGTGGTTACCGAATGTTGTTCAGAGTCTCGGATGAGATCACGAACATCACGAGGGTTTCTGGAATGGTCCGGAAGCGAAGATGGATATATAGGATGGTTTCGTTTGGTCACCGAAAAGTTTCGGGCATTACTGGAAGTGTACCAGGAGTGACGAATGGGTTCCGGGTATTCACCGAGAGGGGCCCACCCACCCGGGAGTTAGTCCACTGACCCTAGGGTGGCTCACCATCCCTTAGTGGGCTGGTGAGGCCATCCCAATAGGGCCATGGTGCCACAAGTGGAAAAACACCAAAGGAAAGGAAAAAAAAGGAAAGAGGGAGGTGGGAAGGAAGGAGTGGACTCCTTCGCCCAAACCGAATTGGGGTGGGAGTCCACCTCCTCCCTTCGGCCGGCGCACCTTGGGGATCCTTGAGCCCCAAGGCTATCCTCTCCCCTCCTCCTATATATATTGGTGGTTTTAGGGATTTGAGACACAATTTTCCCACGTGCAACTCAAACCTATACCACGTAGTTTTACCTCTAGATCGGATTTCTGCGGAGCTCGGGCGGAGCCCTGCAGGAGTAGATCATCACCACCATCGGAGCGCCATCGCGTTGCCGAAGAACTCATCTACTTCTCCGTCTCTCTTGCTGGATCAAGAAGGCCGAGATCGTCATCGAGTTGTACGTGTGCTGAACGCGGAGGTGTCGTCCGTTCGGCGCTAGATCGGAATGGATCGTGGGACGGATCGTGGGACGACGGTGATTTGAATCACGAAGTTGTACCACTACATCAACTGTGTTTCTTAACGCTTCCCGCTTAGCAATCTACAAGGGTACGTAGATCTAATCTCCTCTCGTAGATGGACATCACCATGATAGGTCTTCGTGTGCGTAGGAAATTTTTTGTTTCCCATGCAACGTTCCCCAACAGTGGCATCATGAGCTAGGTTCATGCGTAGATGTTATCTCGAGTAGAACACAAAAGATTTTGTGGGCGTTGATGTTCAATTTGCTTCCCTCCTTAGTCTTTTCTCGATTCGGCGGTATTGTTGGATTGAAGGGGCCCGGACCGACATTACTCGTACGCTTACGAGAGACTGGTTTCATCGACTCACATGCAACTCGTTGCATAAAGATGACTGGCGGGTGTCGGTTTCTTCAACTTTAGTTGAATTGGTTTTGACCGAGGCGGTCCTTGGAGAGAGGTTAAATAGCAATTTACACATCTGTGTTGTGGTTTTTGCGTAAGTAAGATGCGATCACACTAGATACCCATAGCAGCCACGTAAAACATGCAACAACAAATTAGAGGGTGTCTAATTGGTTTTTGCACGGTATGCTTGTGATATGTGGCCAATGACATGATGTGATATATTGGATGTATGAGATGATCATGTTGTAATAGTTAATATCGACTTGCACGTCGATGCTACGGCAACCGACGGGAGCCATAGGGTTGTCTTTAAACTAACGTTTGTGTTTCAGATGCGTTTACTATATTGCTAGGTCGTAGCTTTAGTAGTAATAGCATAGATAGCACGACAACCTCGATGGCGGCACAATGATGGAGATCATGGTGTGGCGCCGGTGACAAGAAGATCATATCGGTGCTTTGGTGATGGAGATCAAGAAGCACAAGATGATGGACATATCATGTCACTTATGAATTGCATGTGATGTTAATCCTTTTATGCGCCTTATTTTGTTTAGAACGACGGTAGCATTATAAGGCGATCTCTCACTAAAATTTCAAGATGAGATTGTGTTCTCCCTGACTGTGCACCGTTGCGACAGTTCATTGTTTCGAGACACCACATGATGATCGGGTGTGATAGACTCAACATTCACATACAACGGGTGCAAAACAGTTGCACACGCGGAACACTTGGGTTAAACTTGACGAGACTAGCATGTGCAGACATGGCCTCGGAACACATGAGACCGAAAGGTCGAGCATGAATCGTATAGTTGATATGATTAGCATAGAGATGCTTACCACTGAAACTATTCTCAACTCACGTGATGATCGGACTTGAGTAGGGATGAAAATGGAGCAGAAACAGACGGAACTGAGTGCTATCACATTTGTTTTCATATTGTTTTGCAGAAGTGGAAACGAATACAGAAACCCCGGAAATGAATACGGAAACAGATACTGTCGGAAACAGACATGGAGTGAATACAAAACGGATACAGAAATAGAAGTGGGTGTTGACCGGAACTTTAAAACCCCTTGAATCACATAGTAATACAGACAACAACAAAAATTAATGAATTGCTAACATGTCTACAAAATAATTTTATTATGTTAGCAACATATCCTAGTATTGAATTAGTACATGACAATTGTGTATAGGGTCTAGCTGAGTATATATATGGTAGTATAAGTTGGGCCTCAAATGATTCATTATGCTCATCGTGTCATCGTGTGTTATTTGGTGGTTGGGCTACAAAGCAGCCGTAGGCCTATAGTAAAAGTGGGAAATTCCGTATTCACGGAAATGGAAAGTTCCATTTCCACATATGTTCCACCGGAAAACACACTTCCGTTTTTGTTTCCGTTTTCGCATTAAAAATTCCATTTCCGTTTCCGTTTTGCAAATTTCCATTTCCACTTTCATATTGCCTCTCCGTTTTCATTTTTTGTCCGGAAAAGCGGAAAGTTTCCACTCCATTTTCATCCCTAGACTTGAGTTAGTGAATTTGGATCATGTACCACTCAAATGACTAGAGAGATCTACTTTTTGAGTGGGAGTTTATCAGTAATCTGATTAGTTAAACTCTAATTAACTTAAACATAGTCTTAGTCCACTTTGCAATATTTGTGTTGTAGATCAATGGCTCACGCAGTAGCAACCCTGAATTTTAATACGTTCCTAGAGAAAGCTAAGTTGAAAGATGATAGAAGCAACTTTGTAGACTGGGCTCGTAATCTAAAGCTACTCCTGCAAGCTGGGAAGAAGGATTATGTCCTTATGCTGCGCTAGGAGATGAACCACCCACTACATCTAGCCAAGATGTTTTGAACGCCTGGTTAACACGTAAGGAGGACTACTTTGTAGTTCAATGTGCAGTCTTGTATGGCTTGGAACCGGGACTTCAACGTCGCTTTGAGCGTCATGGAGCATATGAGATGTTCCGGGAGTTGAAGTTTATCTTTCAGAAGAATGACCAGATCGAGAGGTATGAGACCTTCGATAAATTCTATGCTTGCAGGATGGAGGAGAATTCGTCTGTCAGTGAACATATGCTCAAAATGTCTGGGTACTCAAACCGTCTAGCTGAGTTGGGGATTGAACTCCCGCAAGAGGCTATCACTCACATAATTCTTCAATCACTGCCACCTAGCTATAGGAGCTTTGTGTTGAACTATAACATGCAAGGACTACTTAGTTATTCGCGATGCTGAAAGTCGCAGAGTCAGACCTCCGGAAAGAGCATCAAGTGTTGATGGTTAATAAGACCACCGGTTTCAAGAGAAACGGCAAATGCAAGAAGGGTAACTCCAAGAAGAGCGGCAAGCCTGTTGCCAATCCAACGAAGAAACCCAAGGCTAGACCTAAGCCTGAAATAGAGTGTTATTATTGCAAGGGAATGGGTCACTGGAAGCGCAACTGCCCCAAGTATTTGGCTGATAAGAAGGCGGCCAAGGAAAAATCAGGTATATTTGATATACATGTTATTGATATGTACTTAACCAACTGCGTGGGTATTTGATACCGGTTCTGTTGCTCATATTTGCAACTCGAAGCGGGAACTACAGAATAAACGAAGGCTGGCGAAGGATGAAGTGACGATGCGCGTGGGAAATGGTTCCAAGGTTAATGCAATCGTCATCGGCATAGTCTCACTTCAGTTACCATCAGGATTAGTTATGAACTTAAATAATTGTTATTTAGTGCCTGCGTTAAGCATGAACATTATATCTGGATCTTGTTTATTGCGAGACGGTTACTCGTTTAAGTAAGAGAATAATGGTTGTTCTATTTCTACGAGTAATATCTTTTATGGTCATGCACCCAATGTGAGAGGATTGTTCATATTGAATCTTGATAGCGATGATACACATATACATAACATTGAGACCAAAAGATGTAGAGTTAACAATGATAGCGCCATGTTTTTGTGGCACTTCCACTTAGGTCATATTGGTGTAAAGCGCATGAAGAAACTCCATTCCAATGGGCTTTTGGATTCACTTGATTTTGAATCAGTTGACACATGCGAACCATGCCTCATGGGCAAGATGACTAAGACTCCGTTCTCCGGAACAACGGAGCATGCAAGTGACTTGTTAGATATCCTACATACTGATGTGTGCGGTCCAATGAGTGTGGAGGCGCGCGACGGATATCGTTATTTTCTCACCTTCACTGACGATTTGAGTAGGTATGGATATATCTACTTGATGAAGCACAAGTCTGAAACGTTTGAAAATTTCAAGCAATTTCAGAGTGAAGTTGAAAATCATCGTAACAAGAAGATCAAGTTCCTACGTTCTGATCGTGGGGGTGAATATCTGAGTTTCGAGTTTGGTGCTCATTTAAGACAATGTGGAATTGTTTCACAGTTGACACCGCCTGAAACACCACAACGTAATGGTGTGTCTGAACGTCGTAATCATACTTTGTTAGAAATGGTGTGATCTATGATGTCTCTTACCGATTTGTCGTTATCGTTTTGGGGTTATGCATTAGAGACAGCTACATTCACTTTAAATAGGGCAGCATCAAAATCCGTTGAGATGACACCATACGAACTGTGGTATGGCAAAATACCAAAATTGTCATTTCTTGAAGTTTGGGGATGTGATGCTTATGTCAAAGAGCTTCAGCCTGAAAAGCTGGAACCCAAAGCGGAAAAGTGCGTCTTCATAGGTTACCCAAAGGAGACAATTGGGTACACCTTCTATCTCAAATCCGAGGGCAAAGTGTTTGTTGCTAAGAACAGAGCTTTTCTTGAGAAGGAGTTTCTCTCAAAAGAATTGAGTGGGAGGAAGATAGAACTTGATGAGGTTGTCGAACCTCTAATCCCTCTAGATGGTGGCGCGGGGCAGGGGAAACCTCTGTCGAAGCGATGCCGGTTGAGGAGGAAGTTAATGATGATGATCATGAAACTTCGAATCAAGTTCCTATCAGACCTCGCGGGTCGACAAGATCACGTACTACACCTGAGTGGTATGGTAATCCTGTCTTATCAATCATGTTGTTAGACAACAATGAACCTGTGAATTATGAGGAAGCAATGGTGGGCCCGGATTCCCAAAAATGGCTGGAGGCCATGAAGTTCGAGATAGGATCTATGTATGAAAACAAAGTGTGGACTTTGGAAGTATTACCTGAACGCCGCAAGGCTATTCAGAACAAATGGATCTTTAAGAAGAAGACGGACGCGGACGATAATGTGACCGTTTATAAAGCTCGACTTGTGGCAAAGGTTTTTTCACAAGTTCAAGGAGTTGACTACGATGAGACGTTCTCACCGGTAGCGATGCTTAAGTCCGCCCGAATCATGTTAGCAATAACTGCATTTTTTTATTATGAAATCTGGCAGATGGATGTCAAAACGGTGTTCCTTAACGGTTTTCTTAAGGAAGAGTTGTATATGATGCAACCCAAAGGTTTTGTCGATCCAAAGAATGCTAACAAAGTATGAAAGCTCCAGCGATCCATATATGGACTGGTGCAAGCATCTCGGAGTTGGAACAAGCGCTTTGATGAGGTGATCAAAGCATTTGGGTTTATACAAGTGGTTGGAGAATCTTGTATTTACAAGAAAGTGAGTGGGAGCCGTGTGGCGTTTCTAATATTATATGTGGATGATATATTGCTGATTGGAAACGACATGAAGTTTTTGGAGAGCATAAAGAATTACTTGAATAAAAGTTTCTCTATGAAGGACATAGGAGAAGCTGCTTACATTTTAGGCATTAAGATCTATAGGGAAAGATCGAGATGCCTGATAGGACTTTCACAAAGCACATACCTTGATAAAGTTTTGAAGAAGTTCAAAATGGAACAGACCAAGAAGGGGTTCTTGCCAGTGTTACAAGGTATAAAATTGAGTAAGACTCAGTGCCCAGCAACTGCGGAAGATAGAGAACAAATGAGTTCCGTCCCCTATGCTTCAGCCATAGGTTCTATCATGTATGCAATGTTGTGCACTAGACCAGACGTTAGCTTGGCCATAAGTATGGCAGGCAGGTTTCAAAGTAATCCAGGAGTGGATCACTGGACGGCGGTCAAGAATATTCTGAAGTACCTGAAAAGGACTAAGGAAATGTTCTCGTTTATGGAGGTGACGAAGAGCTCGTCGTAAAGGGTTACGTCGACGCAAGCTTTGACACTGATCCGGATGACTCTAAGTCTCAAACCGGATACATATTTATTCTTAATGGGGGAGGTACGGTAAGCTGGTGCAGTTCCAAGAAAAGCGTCGTAGAAGATTTAACATCTGAAGTGGAGTACATGGCTGCCTCGGAGGCAACTAAGGAGGGTGTCTCGATGAAGCAGTTCATGACGGATCTTGGAGTTGTGCTGAGCGCACTAAATCCAATAACTTTGATCTGTGACAACACTGGTGCCATTGCTTTAGCAAAGGAACCAAGGTTTCACAAGAAGACCAGGCACATCAAACGACGCTTCAACCTCATCCGCGACTACATCGAAGGAGAGGACGTAAATATTTGCAAAGTGCACACGGATCTGAATGGAGCACATCCACTGACTAAACCTCTTCCACGGGCAAAACATGATCAACACCAGAACTGTACGGGTGTTAGATTTATTACAATGTAAATCGCATGGCGATGTGAGGACTAGATTATTCACTCTAGTGCAAGTGGGAGACTGTTTGAAATATGCCCTAGAGGCAATGAGAAAATAGTTATTATTATATTTCCTGTTTCAAGATAATCGTTTATTATCCATGCTATAATTGTATTGAATGAAATCATAGATACATGTGTGGATACATAGACAAAACAATATCCCTAGCAAGCCTCTAGTTGGCTAGCCAGTTGATCAAGGATAGTCAAGGTTTTCTGACTATATGCAAGTGTTGTCACTTGATAACTGGATCACATCATTAGGAGAATCATGTGATGGACTAGACCCAAACTATGGACGTAGCATGTGATCGTGTCGTTTTATTGCTATTGTTTTCTGCGTGTCAAGTATTTTTTTCCTATGACCATGAGATCATATAACTCACTGACATTGGAGGAATACCTTGTGTGTATCAAACGTCACAACGTAATTGGGTGACTATAAAGGTGCTCTACAGGTATCTCCAAAGGTGTCCGTTGAGTTAGTATGGATCAAGACTGGGATTTGTCACTCCGTGTGACAGAGAGGTATCTCGGGGCCCACTCGGTAATACAACATGACAAACAAGTCTTGCAAGCAATGTGACTAAGTGTAAGTCACGGGATCTTGTATTACGGAACGAGTAAAGAAACTTGCCGGTAACGAGATTGAAACACGTATGCGGATACCAACGATCGAATCTCGGGCAAGTAACATAGTGAAGGACAAAGGGAATGACATACAGGATTATATGAATCATTGGCACTGAGATTCAACTGATAAGATCTTCAGAGAATATGTAGGATCCAATATGGGCATTCAGGTCCCGCTATTGGATATTGACCGAGGAGTGGCTCGGGTCATGTCTACATAGTTCTCGAACCCGCAGGGTCTGCACACTTAATGTTCGATGATGTTTTAGTATAGTTGAGTTATATGTGTGGTTACCTAATGTTGTTCGGAGTCCCGGATGAGATCACAGACGTCACGAGGGTTTCCAGAATGGTCTGGAAACGAAGATTGATATATAGGATGGTTTCATTTGGTCACCAAAAAGTTCCGGGCATTAGCGGCAGTGTACCGGGAGTGACGAATGGGTTCCGGGTATTCACCGGGAGGGGCCCACCTACCCGGGAGTGAGACCAGTGACCCTAGGGTGGCGCACCAGCCCTTAGTGGGTTGGTGAGGCCAGCCCAATAGGGCCATGGCGCCACAAGTGGAAAAACACCAAAGGAAAGGGAAAAAAGAAAAGAGGGAGATGGGAAGGAAGGAGTGGACTCCTTCGCCCAAACTGAATTGGGGTGGGAGTCCACCTCCTCCCTTCGGCCGGCGCACATCGGGGATCCCTGAGCCCCAAGGCTATCCCCTCTCCTCCTCCTATATATACTGGTGGTTTTAGGGCTTTTTGAGACACAACTTTGCCACGTGCAACTCAAACCTATACCACGTAGTTTTACCTCTAGATCGGATCTCTGTGGAGCTCGGGCGGAACCCTGCAGGAGTAGATCATCACCACCACCGGAGCACCGTCACACTGTCGGAGAACTCATCTACTTCTCCGTCTCTCTTGCTGGATCAAGAAGGCCGAGATAGTCATCGAGCTGTACGTGTGCTGAACGCGGAGGTGCCGTCCGTTCGGCGTTAGATCGGAACGGATCGTGGGACGACGGTGATTTGAATCATGAAGCTGTACCACTACATCAACCGCGTTTCTTAATGCTTCCCGCTTAGCGATCTACAAGGGTACGTGGATCTAATCTCCTCTCAAAGATGGACATCACCATGATAGGTCTTCGTATGCGTAGGAATTTTTTTGTTTCCCATGCAACGTTCCCCAACAGGGCCTCCTCCCCTTGGTGCACCAGCCCACCAGGAGCTGGTTCTTCTCCCGTTTCAGCCCATGTGGCCCTCCGGGACAGGTGGACCCTCCCGATGGACCCCCGGTACCCTTTCGGTGGTCCCGATACGATACTGATAAACCCCGAAACCATTCTAGCGACCGAAACTGGAATTCCCATATATAAATCTTTACCTACGAACTCTTCTGGAACACCTCGTGATGTCCGGAATCTCATCCGGGACTTCGAACAACCTTCGGTAACCACATATACGATTCCCATAACAACTCTAGTGTCACCGAACCTTAAGTGTGTAGACCCTACGGGTTCGGGAAACATGTAGACATGACCGAGACATCTCTCAGCCAATAACCAACAACGGGGTCTGGATATCCATGTTGGCTCTCACATGTTCCACGATGATCTCATCGGATGAACCACGATGTCGAGGATTCACTTAATCACGTATGCAATTCCCTTTGTCTACCGGTATGACACTTGACCGAGATTCAATCGTGTGTTTCCTATACCTTGTTCAATCTCGTCAATAATGAGCCAAATCACCATCATTTTAAAATAATAATAATGTTATCCTTTTATTAGTATTCTAAAATTCATGAATATTTTTATAAAAATCTCCATCATTTTCATATTTTCTTGCATCCTTTCGTATTATAGCACCTCCGACAATATTATCACATAAAAAATATTTAAGCAAATTATAAAGGAACAATTCAAATTCCATTCATTTTTAGGATATTTTACACCAATTCAAACAGATTATTTTAAAAGAACAACCCTAATCTAATACTCTTCCTCATCACTCCTGGTGAGGTCGTTAACCGCCGCGTCACCTCCGTCATCGCCGCCGTCGTTGTCCTCGTCGCTGCTCAGGAGCCAGTCCTCCTCCTCCTCCTCCGTCGCCTCCTGCACCACGGCCTGCTGCATCACCGCAACGGCCTGCTCTTCAGCCAAGGCTTCCTCCGCGCCCACCAACGTGGCCTTCTCCGCCGACTGCGCTAGCGCCATCAGCAACCCAGGCATGTCGGCGGGGTCGCCGTCCTGGTGCAGCGTCGCCTGCTTTGGCGGGAGCGGGACCTCCTGCGGGGCAGGAGGGTCGGCGGGGGCGTGCGCGGCGACGCGGCGACAGGAAGGGCCGGCCTCCCACGGGATGTTCCCGATAGGGACACCATGGGCGGCGCGCGTGAACGCCCCGACGATGTCGTCGAAGCTTTTGCCTGTCCAGAAGCGGCGGCGGCCTTTCCTGTTGTACCGGTCGCCAGGGTGCCGCCAGAGTTACTCCCTCGACGTCGGTGGGCCGAGGGTTGGGTAGACGTCGGCGTAGATTCGCCATAGCCGTGGCATCTTTGCCGCCGACGACACGTACAACCCAAACCGGGCCAGATCTTCAGTCTGGCCGACGGTCAGGCTGGACGGCGAGACGCCGCCCGATGCTACACCGTCGCTGTCGGAGTCGCTCGACATGATGGCCGCGACAGAGAGAATTGCGGTGCGAAGGAAGAGAGGAGGAGGGGTTGGTGCTGGCCGGGACAGGGTCGGCATCGGCTTTTATAGCCCCATGGGGGCAGGCGAGGCGTTGGGTGGCCGAACCGCGCCGTTGATGCACGCGGCATCCGAGGTGTCGGGCGGCCGAACCGCGACATTAATGCGTGTGACAGCTAAGGCGACAGGCGGCCAAACCGCGTTGGTATTGCGCGCAGCAACCGAGGCGGCCGAACCGCGGCGTTATTGCGCACGAGAGCCGAGGCGTTGGGCGGCCGAACCGCGACCGGTCAGCGCGCGGCAACCGAGAAAGAAGGCGTTGGTAGCGCGCGGTAGCCAAGGAAGGAGGCGGCGGTGCGACGCGACGTCCGAGGAAGAAGGCGGCGGTGCCAGCGCGCGCAGCAAGCGAGGAAGAAGGCGGCGGTGCCAGCGCGCGCGGTAGGCGAGGCGGTGTGCGGTGAACCGCCGTGATTCGCACCTGCACGTGTACGTGAATTGTTTTTTCAATAAAACACGGCCATATACGGATACGTACGGCTGAGCAGGCGGGCGTACACTTTTTAAAACGCCCATCGTACCTCCGGTTATGAAGAAGTATCGGACGATCTGAGCCGTCTTTGTGTTAGGGGTCTATTGAAATGGAAGTGTATAGGAAGAGCACATGCATGCAGGAATCTTACAAATCATGTAGATATCGTAACATAATTTTTAAATCCGCACATGCATGCAGGAATCTTACACATCATGTAGATTTTTTTTGGAATTGTTGGGATTGCTTATCGCATGTATCATGTGGTTACACATCATGTAGATATCGTAACATAATTGCTAAATCTGAATTTTTAAAATTATTTATTTCGCAAACCATTAAATCTTATTAGCGATCTTACTTTGCATATGTGTTTGCCTCAGCGTGGGCTATGAAACAAGGTCCCATGCCAGATTATGTCATTGCACTTGCCATTTTAAGTTGGAACATTTGTCATAGGTTGTGTATAGTTAGTGGACAATAATTGTGTATATTTTTAAATACTGAAGTGTTATTTTAAGCTGGAGAGTAAGTGTTGACAATAAGTAGGGATGTCTGTATTATCCGGACTGAGATCCAGCGACTCACGCTGCAACTTTAGCCCTCTTATCTCCATTCAAAAGACATCTAACAGTATGTAGGAGACATAGGCAAAAAATCAGCATTTACCAGTTTGGGCAAGGACGGGTAGCAAGCAGGGGATTCGCGGGCACGTCCAGAAACTTCCGGCGCCGTGGACCAGTCGGAGAGGAGGGGCGGCCACCGTCGGAGGAGAGGAGGGGCAGGCTGCATCGTTGCTGGAGGAGATGAGGGGCGACCGTCGAAGGAGAGGAGGGGCGCACCCTCGCTCCGGGAGAGGAGGGGCGGCCGCCGCCGGTGGAGAGGAGGGGTGGCCGTCGCTGGGGACAGGAGGGGCTGTCACTGAAGGAGAGGCGGGCCCGCCGAAAATTATGAAGTAACTGAGGTTGTGCTTGAACACAACCACTTGCTCCAGTTGCCACAAACCCGCCACTTGATGATATCCCAAAGAAAGATTTCAGAACGACAAGCTTTTGAAATTGAAACCGCTGATGATTCAAGCATTATGCCACAAGCTGCACATGAGTTTGCTTCTCGTCAAGTTGGTGGACCGATTAACCTTGGATATACTTGCCGTGACCAAAAAAATCATTTGCAAACCAATCGACAGAGGGAGTTGGCTTTTGGACAAGCTGGAAGTATGTTCAAATATTTTGATGACAAAATTGCTGAGAATCCATCATTCCAATATGCACTACAGTTGGATTTTGAGGAGAATATAACCAACATATTCTGGGTTGATGCTAAAATTATCCTTGACTATGAAAATATGGTGATGTTGTCACTACTTTTGGCACAAATAAAGAGTATATGCCATTTGGTGTTTTTCTTGGCCTCAATCAGTTCAGAGAAACCACTATTTTTGGTGCTGCCTTGCTGTTTGATGAAACAAATGAGTCATTTATATGGCTATTTGAGACTTTTCTAGTTGCACATAATGGAAGACAACCTAGAACTATTTATACAGATCAAGATGGAGCAATGGAAAAAGCTATAGAGAAAGTATTCACAAAATCTTATCACGGGTTGTGCACCTTCCACGTTATGATGAATATTGTCAAACATTTATCTCCAGTCAAGGGCAAAGATGAAGGGGATGAGGAAGATGAAGATGAAGGGGAGGAGGAAGAGGAGTCTCGTATTCTCTCTTATTTTAGTGCTTGTATGTATGGCTATGAGGACAAGGTAGCATTTCAAGAAGCATTTGACAACATGAGACATAAATTGCATAAGCAAACTTGGTTAGATAGTATCTACAAGGTGAAAGAAGAATGGGCTGAATGTTATATGAGAGATGTCTTCAGTTTGGGAGTGAGAAGTACACAACTAAGTGAGAGTTTCAACAATGCATTGAAGAACCATTTGAAATCTGATTTCCATATTGTCCGATTCTTGATGCATTTTGAGAGAACTATTGAAGTAGAAAGAAGAAAGGAATTGGAATCTGAATATGAGGCAAGAAAAAGTTGCCAAGAATCAAAATGTGCACTTCGATGTTGGTGCAAGCAAGCAAAGTGTACACTTCCACTATTTTTGAAGCTTTCCAAAGTGAATATGAAAGATCCATGGCTGCTTGCACTAGAGTGTTGGATGAAAATAATAATTTCGTTGTTACTATTCGGAGGTTGCACAGTGATTGCACTTATGAGGAGGAGGGGGAGCGCATAGTGATTGGTGATCCTTTGAACCAAACAGCTTCATGTAGTTGTCAAATGTTTAATAGGGCGGGAATATTGTGTGGACATGGTTTGAAAGTTCTTGATTTGATGAATGTAAAGAAATTGCCAACACATTTTGTCCTAAAGAGATGGACAAGAGAAGCACAAAATGGAAGTATACAAGATATGCAAAGAAGGAAAGTGGTAGAAAATCCAAAATCGGAAGCTCAATTTGGTACAAAGATATGTCTCATCAATTTCATGATATGACATATAAAATAGCCAACTCTCCCGAATGTCGTTTGTTGCTAGAAAATGCACTTTGTCATCTTTGGCCACAACTAGAGGATAAAGCAATGCATCAAGTACTGTTGCTACGAATGCATGTTCCAATGATAAAAAAGATGTTGGTCCAGATGTGTAGCAAGCCAATGACTTGCTTAGTTTACCAAAACTGAAGAAAAAGAGGTTTCATCTAAAAATTGAAGGAGAAAGCTAACTTGGTTTGAGAAGTTATGCAAGGGGCGAAAGTAACATAAATCAACGGCAACAACAAAAAAAGAAGCAAATGTAAGCTGGAGTATGTACGATTTTCCATTTTTATTGGCAACAATAACTAAAAAAAAGATAGTGTGCAACCTCAAGTGCAAGTGGAGAATGATGGCACAAACAAAGAACGGAGTCCCATAGGAGAAAGTGATGCAATCGGTAGCTTCTACGATCTGTTGACCACTTCACGAGTTGATGATGATGTCTTTATGATGATCTGATCTAGTATCATTAAAGTTATTAGGTAATATTTTGGACAGGTCTAACTATAGCATTTTGAAAGTTAACCAGTCTTTTTTGGCCTAAGTGTACAAGTTAAATGCCCTGCTTTTGTGTACTTGAATGATTACTTAATATTGGCATTTCTTGCCCTAGCATTCGGCTGTTATATGCTACAACCTTTTAATGTCAAATATTACTAGATTTGCAAATGCAATTGAATTGTTCAACTGTGATTGCATAATATGATACTGTATAATCTAAAATGCTTTTGCTGTTGAAGTTTTTGCCTATGTTTCATACAAACAGTTGAATGTGTTTTGGATGAGGATGAAAGGGCTAAAGTCTAAGTGAAGTCACTGGATCTCAATCCGTATTATCCACGGATCCGGGTGTGGATATCCAGCCCATTGGGGTTTTGGAGGATCTTTTTGGGCCATGGTTTTTCATGTGTTGATACTCACAAACTCTTGGGTTGAGATGGATTCAAAACTTACTTCATGAAAACTCAAGAGGACACATATGGCATAGTCACTTGTCATATAACATGTTTTCATCTTATATCGACCATTAAGTATTGAGCATATTGTTGTGCGTTATTTATAGTTGTGATGTAGCATAATACTCCTTCCGTCTAAAAATAAATAACTCGACTTTGTAACTTTATACTAAAGTCAGTATAAAGTTGAGTCATTTATTTTAAGACGGATGAAGTATATATATGATACACATGTTTATGCATGTTTAAGAAGAAGAAAATATCTACCAGAATATGAGTAATCAATCAAATAAATTTTGATGGGAAAAGACCGACAAATTCGGACAAAAACCCGGAAGCTCAACGAGACACCGAGAACCGAGAACGCATGCCTAGCCGCTCGAACTTTCCTCCCGTTTGTCCAGCCAGCCCCGCACCGCATGCATGCCCGCCAGCGCTCACCGCCACGCGGTCGTCGCCCCCGCCCACCAGAAGCCGCTCCTCGAGGCCCACGCGAGCCTCCTTCCCGCCACCGCACGCGTAGCTCTCGGCCGACGGGGCCGCACGCGCGCCAAGCCGCGATCAGGCCCCACGCACCAGCGACACGGACCCGTGGGCCCGCCACGCCGGCATAGCGACGAACTGCCGGAGCTTTTCGCTCGAAAGTCCATCCCTTCCCGTCGACGTCCCATCCTCCCTTTTCCCCACCCTGGCTCCGCCTCTCCCCACCACCGCTTCCCCGCCCTCCCTCGCCGCCCCCCGTACGCCTTCCCGCTCCGCCACCAGCTTCCCCCGAACGCCCTCCGCTGATGCTTCTCCGCCCCGCCCCCTCCCCGCTGCCGCCGCCCCGCTTCCCCGCCGCCGCGGCCCGCAGGAGCGCCGCCCCCGCAGCCGCCGCCGCGCCCTTCTTCCTCGTGCTGCGGCGCCGGCAGCGGCGGCGCCGCCACCGCCCCTACACCCGCCTCCGCGCCTCCCTCTCCGACATCCTCGCCAGCATCCCCTCCTCCCTCGCGCTCGTCGGGCCCGCGGCGGCCGCGGCCGCGGCCGCCGTCGTCTCCTCGATCGCCTCCCCGTCCTCCTACCTCCGCAGCGGCATCCCGCCCCCTTCGCCCTCCGGCTCCCCCGATCACGAGGAGGACGACGCCCCCGCGGGCGAGTGGATCCTCTTCACCAGCCCGACGCCGTTCAACCGCTGCGTGCTGCTGCGGTGCCCGTCCGTGTCCTTCGAGGACGGGGGCGTGCTGCTGGACGGCGTCAACGAGCGCCTGCTCACACAGGACCGCCACTACGTCAACCTCAGCCGGGGCAGCATCCCCGCCGCGCCCGCCGGGCAGGGCGCGGGCGAGGTGTCCTACCAGCGGCTCTGCATTCCCCTGGACGATGGCGGGGTGATCGCGCTTGATTGGCCCGCTAATTTGGATCTGGACAAGGAGCATGGCCTTGATTCCACGGTGCTCGTCGTGCCCGGCACCCCCGAGGGGAGCATGGACAGGGGCATCGAGATGTTCGTGCTGGATGCGCTCAAGAATGGCTACTTCCCCATTGTAATGAACCCCAGAGGGTGCGGCGGATCACCGCTTACTACACCAAGGTGAAAGTTATTCACTATAGCTCTTTCACAGCCTACGATCCCGCACATTTCTGTAAATTACTGTAGCAGTTGGTCATCAGAAACAGTTCTGCATGCCAAATTTTCGGGCTATTATTTCGCGGTGGTAGAAACAGTGATTAAGAGTGAACTGTATCTGGAAATGGCTATTATCTGTTTTTTGGATCATATATTTTGAGTGACCACTTAAAAAAAGTGAATAGTTCAAGTACTAAATTGACTAAGATATTCGAACAGGAAATAGTACATGTTTGATTTAGAATTTTGTTCCTTCCTTCTGAGACAAGCGCTAAATTGCCAAAAAAAATCAGTTTATGAGAGCAAAATTAGATCAGTCAGTGCAGCTTCAAAGCTGTAGGAAGTACTCCGTATTTCATAATTGCAACGTGATATCGCCAAGTAAAGTTTAACCAGTGAAGTGAAACATAGTATTACCGTACTAGCTGCTTACCTGTTATTTTATCGAGCCATTAACAATCATTTGTGATCTGAGAATTCTTGTAATCCGGGAACACCAGGGACCCCTGTAGTGATTGCTATGCTGTCGACTTAATTGTTAATTCACCCCCTGTATATAGGGGAACATCATTGCAATACTGTACTCTGTTGATGGTTATTCACAAGTCTTGATGCGTTGCAGTGATGGATATCTTGCCTAAAATCTTAGGTCTTCTAAACAAACTTCTTCTGTAGGTTATTTACAGCGGCTGACAGTGATGATATCTGTACAACGATCCGCTTTATAAACAGCAAACGGCCATGGACAACAATAATGGGTGTTGGGTGGGGGTATGGTGCCAATATGCTGACAAAGTACCTTGTGGAAGCTGGAGAGTCTACTCCTCTTACGGCTGCAGTTTGTATCGACAATCCTTTTGACCTACAGGAAGCAACAAGAACATTTCCTCATAATATCGCTCTTGACCAAAAGCTCACAGCTGGCTTGGTTGATATTCTGCGTGCCAATAAGGTTGTGACCCCACACTAGTTGTATCTCCTTTCCACATCTTGTAAGTAGAGCAATAGCGTAACCTGTGCATGTTAAATAATTTGACCAACCAGCTGCCCCTGAGATGGTCTGCATTTGCAAGCAGTCTTTCTTCTCCAGAGTAGGACATTTAGTCTGTTTTATTGTTTCAGGAACTCTTTCAAGGAAAAGATAAAGACTTTGATGTCCAAAAGGCTTTATCGGCAAACTGTTTGCGTGACTTTGATGGAGCAATATCTATGGTTTCACATGGGTTCGCTAATGTTGATGACTTCTATTCAAAAAATAGCGTGAGGCCATCAATTGCCGGTGTAAAAATACCTGTACTCTTTATACAGGTATAAGCCTAAAATATTACACATCGTCTCAATCTAATGTTCTTTGAATTTTTATATCAATCTAGTGTCAGGATATGCAAATGTATTAACTCCCAGATTATGCTAGAATCTAGCTACATGCTCTGCCAATACTGTCTTTCTGGTTATCTAACTTTGAAACCATATCTTGCAGAGTGATGATGGGACGGTGCCACTTTTGTCAGTACCACGCAGTTCAATATCAGAGAATCCTTTTACCAGCCTTCTCCTTTGTTCTTGTGTACACTCAACTGGATTCACCTTTGAGAGATACACTGAATTATGGTGCCAGAATCTTACCCTAGAGGTAAACATTGCCACTTTTTATTTGGACTCCATTACAGACATTTTTGTACCACCTCAAAGAAGAGTTTAGACTTTATCTTTAAAATATCTCTATCCCAGCTCCCTTATCTTGAAGGCTTCCACATAAAAAACAACAAAAAAATGTGCGTTGTGTGTGGGCATGCACACGCTCATGCTTACTTATAATGTGTTAGATGAGTCTCTTGAGACTGTTTTATCCCTTTTTTGGTCTACTAGTGTTTATTTAACTTCTTATTTAGATGCATGAATTGATCCATTTTAAGCGATGGCACTAAACTCTCCTGCTTGCAGTCTCCATGGTATTAAGCATTCTTATGGTTCGCTTCTGTAATTACTTATTTCATGTTGTCATGTTGCTCATTTCAGCTGTCACGTTAAATTGGTCTTTGGGTTTATGCAGTGGTTGTCAGCAGTGGAGTTTGCTCTTCTTAAGGGTCGTCATCCGCTTATCAAAGATGTGGATATCACTGTTAACCCATCCAAAGGCCTAGCATTTGCCGTACCTCAACCGACTGATAAGAAGGTCCCAAAAGAGGACAATTTTCATGAGCAAGCTCAGTTTATTCTCTCTCATGGTTTACCCCATGGAATAAATGGGCTTCTCGCTGATCCTACAAATAGATATTCTGGTGCTCAAAACAGCGAAAATGAGCTGCTCACTTATTCTGCAAATGGAGATTCTGGTTCTCGAAACAGCGAAAATGGGCTGCTTACTTATTCTGCAAATGGAGATTCTGGTTCTCAAAACAGCGAAAGTGGGCTGTTAAAAGATAATGGTGTAGGCAGGATAAGCAAAGAAGCTGATGAAGAGGAGCCAGAAGAGATTCCTGAAGATGTTGAACAAGGTCATGTACTACAATCAGCAGGTCTTGTGATGAATATGCTGGATGCTACAATGCCTGGTACTCTGGATGATGATCAAAAGAAGAAGGTATAGCAGATCTAGATAATATTATCTGTTGAGTCAAATTTCTTCATGCCTTGTTCAATTTCCAAGGTCATAGGCCAGTCATGGAACGTTCTTTTCTGTTCATCGTGTAATTTATGATGTTGATGGAATCACTGAGTTTTAAATAGGAGAAGTCAAATTTTCTTGCTGTTGTCTTGTGGGTAATGCATCAAGCTGCTTACATGTTTCTTTCTTGTCATAAGGTTATGATGGCAGTAGGACAAGGTGAATCTCTTGTGAAAGCTCTAGAAGAAGCTGTACCTGAAGATGTGCGTGGAAAGCTTACATCGTCTGTGACTGAAATTTTACAATCTAAACGACACAATTTCAATTTAGATGCTCTGAAGCGTGGCTGGACTAATGCAAGATCAAACACCAAGAAAGTGGTCCAAGAAAAGGTCAAAGAGTCGGATCACGAGAGTGGAGTTAAGGATGCTAAAATTCTTGACCATAACAGGGGTATTACATCCATTGGTGAGGTAGACCAAAAAGATACTAATCTGACCTCAAACGATAACAATGCTGCAGAAGGTATCGATTTATCACAAGTAAAGCCTTACCAAGCTTCTGGACCTGTTGGAACTGGAAGCGAAATGGGAAGTGAGCAGACTCAGCTCGATAAATCAGAGGAAGATTACTCTGGAGTGAATGAAAGCAGTGAAGAGAAGCAAGAGGCCGGTCAGGGCAGTGTAACAGATCCAAAGCATCTTTCCGATGATCCATCAACAGCCAATTCAAACGGAACTCCCAGAGAGCGGGTGCAGTCGGCAGATGCTACAGCAGAGCAGAATCCACAGTCCAATGTGGTAGACGACGAAGTTGATGCAGTTCATGCCAATGAAGATAAGGTTGCACTTAATGTTGTTGATCAGAGCACGCAAATCTCTAAAACAGAAGAATCTAAACATCCGTCAGTTAATAATGTGAGACAGGCATTAGATGCCTTGACTGATTTTGATGACTCGACTCAAATGGCTGTCAATAGTGTGTTCGGAGTTATCGAGAATATGATTGACCAGTTTCAAAAGCACAATGACTCTCAGGACAGGGACAATTCTAATGGAGCCACAGATAAACCTTCTGTGGATGAGACAGAGTCTGATGTGATGGTGGATGTGGACAATGAGTTAAGTGGAAAGGACAAAAATCCATCATCATCTGGTGAATCAAAACATAATACTTCTGTTAAAGCTCGTCCAATCATGTCTGAAGATCACAATTTTAGTGAGAAAAAATCTGAGTTGAGCACCGTTCCACCTTCGGAAGGAAAAATCAGAAATTCTCGGAGAAATATACCTGAAAATTATGTTGATGGTGATGTTGCAAAGATGGTGAGTGGCTCACCTGATTACTTGTTGGATATAGCTGCCAATTCTTATTTGAAGGTGCAGTATGCTTTGTACCTTCATGAGAATCTTTCAAGACAACTGCAACTTCAGTCACCAGATTTGAACTCGGCAACTGATCTTTTCCTTGACCCGCAAGAGGGTAAATGGAAACTAGCAGATCAAATGGACAATGTGCAAGGTGACATTTCTATATCTGGAAAATATAGCTTCATCAATAAAGAGATCAAGCATGCAGATTCCTCCCAAGCTCCAACTAGGGCAGGCAATGTTATTTTGCCACCACATTCAGCTCTGCGAAATTTTGTAGACTCTGAAACCAAAAGGAAGGTAAATGAGAAATTGCCTGGTAATGCTTTGAGACAGACACTCATATACTTTATTACTGATGACTTAACCAATACCCTCAAAACTGAAGTTGGTCGCAAACTGGGGATAACAAAAGCTGAGAAACTTCAAAGAAGACTTGCACATGACGTAGAACGACTCGCTACTCAAGTTTCTAGAACTATTGTCCATGACTCTGAGTTATACAGAGCAACATCTGTGCAGAGGAATCCAACGACTGTGAAATTTGGTGTGGTCCATGGCGAAAATGTTGTTGAAGCTGTATCAACTGCAGTTCGGCAATCTCATGATCTGAGAAATGTTCTTCCAGTGGGTGTGATAGTTGGTGTAACTTTAGCGTCCTTGAGAAACTACTTCCACGTTGGTGTCTCTAAGCATGACAACCTTACAAAAGCTGCTGTCAAGTCAGGAATTTTGGATGAGGATGTTATTGTTCAGGATACCGACGAAGGAAATATAGATAATCTTCCCACACAGAAAGAAGCAAATGCTGATCTTTGCAGACAAGAAGAAGCAAATACAGATTATTATATTCAAAAACCCGGTGAACACAAGCAACATGAGATAATGAAGTCAGATGGTAAAGGCATGATGGTTGGGGCTGTAACAGCTGCCCTAGGTGCTTCTGCCTTAGTAGCACATCATCAAGTAAGCAAATAATGCCATGTCGTTTCATTTTTGTTCATAATTAAACTGGGTAGGAATAAAACACATGGATACTGGAGTTGGCTCAGCCTTTTGTTTGAACATAGTTTTTTCGAGAAAACGCAGTGAGATACATGCGTTTCTTTGTATTGAAAAGGAAGAGTTTATGTTACAATCCTCCTAGGAGGGGCAATGCTGGGAATGGAAAAACCTATATCTAGTGAGGGGAAGATGACACGGAGACCGGCCGCTCCTGCCTTGGTCCAGAGGGACGCTTCTTCTTTGATCTTCGTAACCAGGTCGTTCACCGAGGGTTGGGTGCCCTCGAACACACAGCTGTTGCGGTGCTTCCCTATCATCCACGGGGTCAGCAGGGTCACGGAGGCGAAGCCTTTGCGCATGGGCTGCGGCATACTCCGCTTGGCGCGATGCCACCAGGCAAGAAGGGAAATCTCACGGCTAGGGGCGGTGCACGGCAAGCGGAGCCAGGCGATGACGTCTTGCCATACCTGCCTGGAGAAGGGGCAGCGGAGGAGCAAGTGGTCCATTGTCTCGGGGTCCTGGCAGCACAAGATGCAAGGGTCTTGGTGCTGCAGCCCACGACGAGCAAGGCGATCGGAGGTCCAACATCTATCCTGGTCAGCGAGCCAGTGGAAGAAGCGCACCCGGGGAGGGGCCCAACTCTTCCATATGAGCTTCCAGGAGGCGCTGGGGATGGATCCCTGGAAGGTAACCTTGTAGCAGGACTTGGCAGAGTACGATCCATTCGTAGTCCACTTCCAGGAGAGCTGGTCAGGCGTGTTGAGCAGGATGGTGTGCTCAATGGCGTTCTAGAGGCGGATGTACTGGCTAATCTCGTGGACACCGAGAGTGCCCTCGATGTCACGAGCCCAAGCGTTGGCATTGAGCCCCTCCGCAACGGTCTGCACCTTCCTCTTGCGCGTGGGGATGCAGGCGAGGAGCCGTGGTGCTATCTTGCCGACAGATCGGCCGCCGATCCAGCGATCGTCCCAGAAGAGGGCCGAGAGGCCGTTCCCCAGGGACATCGTGGTGCAGGCGAAGAACAGGGCGCGTTCATCCGCCGAGAACTGCAGGTCGAGCCCACTCCATGCTCTGTTCTGGTCGGTGTGGCTGAGCCAAAGCCACCGCAGGCGGAGAGCCAGTCCGGTGCGCTCGAGGTCCGGAATGCCAAGGCCTCCAAGCTCGATGGGGCGGCAAGTGCACCACCAGTTCACGTGGCAGTTGCCCCCATTGGCAGTCTCACGGCCAGCCCACAAGAAGCCGCGCTCGATCTTCTCTAGTTGCTTGATGGTCTTCTTGGGCGGTGCAAAAACGAGCAGTTGGTGAATCGGGACTGCGCAGAGGACGGATTTCACCATCGCGAGGCGTCCAGCCTTGTTCATGAGCCAAGCCTTCCAGGACGGCAGTTGGCCCCTCACCTTGTCTACCAAGGGCTGAAGCTGCGCCTCCGTCGGTTGCCAGATCATGAGTGGGATTCCCAAGTAGGTGACCGGGAGCTCGGCGATGGGACAGCCGAGCAGCTGCACTGCCGCAGTTGCCGCCTCCTCATCGCAGCGAATGAGGGTTGTCGTGCTCTTGGCGAAGTTGACGTGGAGTCCGGAGGCGCGGCCGAAGAGGCGCAGGATATCCTTGACAACGGTGATCTCGTCCGGCGATGGATGGCAGAACAACACGACGTCGTCTGCGTACAGCGAGATCGCCGGCACCGTGTGCCGTGGGTGGAGGCGTTGTAGGAGACCCAGCGAGGTGGCCCAGTTGACGAGCCAGCCGAGTACGTCGACGACAAGGACGAAGAGTTGCGGGGAGAGCGGGTCGCCTTGTCGGAAGCCTCGACGATGCCAAATCGGGGGGCCCGGGTAGCCATTGAGCAGCACCCGAGTGCTTGCTGAAGATAGCAGGATGGCCATCCATGCTCGGAAGCGAGTACCAAAGCCGTATCGGTGCAACACCTCGAAGACGAAAGGGCAGGAGATCGAGTCGAATGCCTTCGTCAGGTCCAGCTTGAGGAGGGCGCGTGGGGCTTTGAGCTGATGGAGTAGCCGCGCAGATTGCTTGACAAGGACGGAGTTGTCATGGAGGCTGCGCCCAGGGATGAAAGCATTTTGGTTCGTGCTGACGAGGGCGATCCAGCTCTGGGCCAAGGCGGAGTGAGAGCACTTGGCGAACACTTTGGCGACGAGATGAATAAGGCTGATCGACCTGTAATCCCCGAAGGTGGCGGCGCCGGCACGCTTGGGGAGCAAGGTGAGCAGCGCCTGGTTAAGGCGGGCGAAACCTCGACCGCGTATGTCGTATAGCTGCTGGAAGACATCCACCAAGTCTTGCCGCACCGTGGGCCAGCAAGCGCGCAGAAATTCTGCAGTGAAGTTGTCGGGGCCCGGCGCCTTGTGCGCGGGCAGTCGCTGTATAGCGTGCCAGATTTCCTCGGCGGCGAACGGCTCCTCGAGGGCGAGGAGGTCGTCGGCGGGCTCGATGAGCTCGTCAAGGTGGAGCGAGCACTCGCGGTCGACGGCGGTGCCAAGTAGGCCATCAAAGTGTGAGAAGGCCGCGTCCACCATGTCGTCGTGGCTAGAAATCGCGCGACCGTCGATGCTGATGTTGTAGATCATGTTCTTCTGCCTGCGGTAGGTGCTCTGGCGGTCGAAGAAGGAGGTGTTGACGTCACCGTCCTTTAGCGAGGTAACCCGCGCTCGCTGGCGGGCAATGGTGCGCTCGAGCGAGGCAAGCCCAAGGTAGGATATCTTCAACTGGGAGCGCACCCAGCGCTCGTCGGGGGTGAGGGCCCGGTCCTCTTGCACCTTGTCGAATCTGGAGATCAGCTCCCGCGCGATTGCGAGCTTGAGGCGGACACCTCCGACCGAGCGGGCGCTCCAGCTAGTAAGTGCGCGAGCGGTGGCCTGGAGGCGTAGCACCATGCGCTTGAAGGGATTGTTGTGAGTAACGGAGCCCCAAGCCATGGTCACCACGTCCTGGAAGCCATCCAGGCGGAGCCAGAATTGCTCGAAGTGGAATTAGCGGTGAGCGCGTGGCAGGGGCAGCAGTCCAGTAGCAGAGGGCTATGGTCAGAGACGACGGACGCGAGGCAGCGAAGGTGGCACTCCCCATGCAGCTCTTCCCGGTCCGAGGTGCATAGGACGCGGTCGAGGCGCACGAGCGTCGGCGGCGATTGCTCGTTCGACCACGTGTAACGACAGCCGTTGAGGTATGACTCTTTGAGCGTGAGGTCATCGATCAGGCGGCGAAACTTGCCCATCATGCGGCGGTTGAGGTTGCGGTTGTTCTTGTCCTCCTCGCGATAGATCAGGTTGAAGTCCCCGCATAGCATCCAAGGTCCGGGGCAGGCAACTCGCACTTCGCGCAGCTCCTGCAGGAAGGCGATCTTCGCCGCGTCGGCCTGGGGTCCGTATACGACGGTAAGCCACCAGTGGGTGGCGCCAGGCATGGTAACTTTGGCTGAGAGCGTGTTCGTGGCGAACGACTGGTTGGAGAGGGCGACGGACCGGCTCTTCCAAGCCAAGAGTATGCCACCACGGGTGCCGACTGCCGGCAGATAGACGTATTTGTCGAACTCGGAGCCAAGCGTCTCAAGGACGGTCGACGAGCAAATCAACTTCATCTTTGTTTCTTGAATGCATACAATGGAGGCCTCGGTGGTACAGATCAACGAGCGAATGGCCGAACGACGAGCGCGCGCGTTCAGGCCGCGGGCGTTCCAGATTACAATTTTGAGGTCGTAATTCATGGGATCATGTTCGACAGGGGTGCTGCACACAGCGATTAGGCCGCAATGGGGCCGCCGCCCGTCGTGGTCGTGGTCGGCGCCGATCCCGGGAGGGGAGGCAGCTTGCGATCGACCAGCGCTGCGATCGCAGCGAGCACAGACCGGGGGATGGGCGCAGCGAAGATGCCGTCGTAGGCCCGCATCTCGGCAGAGGTGATCTGCTGGTTAACGCCCAAGATGCCGAGAGTGCGGAGGACCTGCACCTGCGCCCGACGCTCAGCCGTGGGAGGAGCAGCGGTCTTGGAGGCAGAGGAGGGCGCGGATCGGCCCCGGCGCAGAGAGAAGCTGAGCGCCGGCCGGCGCAGGCGCTTTCCTGGGGTGGGGAGGACAACACTAATGTGCTTAGTGGCGGCCGAGAGGAACTCCCCCAATGTCCACATCTTAGCGGGTCGCCGATGGCGCGATCGCAGCATGGTGATCGGCGGGGAAGCGAAGCGGCCCGCGGGGGTAGCCTGGGGGCTGATTGGCGCATCTGCAGGGAGTGGGGTAGCCTGAGGGCTGATTGGCGCATCTGCAGGGAGTGGGGTAGCCACGGTAGTGGTGGGCGCGCCCGCATCAGGCAAGGATGGGGGGACGGGGCTGGCAGGGTCCGCCGTCATCGCGCCCTTCATCGACCTGACCAGGGTCTCGTCATCCGCGTGGGGATCAGCCTCGGCAGGGGTGGGGTGCTGTGCGGCCTGGGTGTTAGGGATCTCTGAGTCCAAAGAGAGGGACCCCACATAAAGCGGCTGATCTGGTTGGGTAGATGGGGTTGGTGCGGCGCGAAGCAGTGTCCCGATGCCCTCCACGACCGCGTCGGGCGACGGCGGGTTCGAATCCGTGCTGGGGCCCACGCCAGTGACGGGTCCTGCGGGCGATCCTGGGCCACGGGGGTGGGCTCCCCCTCTGCAGCTTCTGATCCTGGGGATCAGAGGCAGATCAGTTTTGACTACTTTGCCCTGCACTTCTTCAGGGGGCTGGCGTGGGCGACGGGTGCCACGGGCCCTGCGTAGGCCAGGCCATGGCCGGATGATGCGGAACGGGCGGAGAGCCGCCAGCTGCGTGACCGTACGCCACACTTCACAGGCCGAGGCCCAACCAGCAACCATGGCGACGCCGTTAGCGCGCTGCGGGCGCGGGTTGCGCGGCCAGGGGAGGTCATCCATCTGCATGCCGTCGGCGCGACCAGCAGGAGTGGAGCCGATGCGGCGCCTCTTGCGACCACGGCGGCGTTGGCGGGGTCGTCGCGGCGTCCCTGGTCACCGCCCTGGCCGTCGTCGGGATCGACCGCAGGGGCGGGACTGCTCGGCGCTGGGGTATTGAGCTCGGCACGGGCGAGCGTGATGAACACCGGGTACGTGAGGGTGGAGATGGCAGGGGCGTCCGACTGGTGGCGCGAGGGATGCGACTCGGCGATCTCCAAGGTGGCATGGCGGCGAATGCGGGCCGGGTCTGCGGTGCGGGCAGAGCCGGAACGTGGCGAGGTCGGGCGCGGGAGCGCGTGCTCGGGTGCATCCTCTCAATCCAGCAGCTGCTGCCCAGGATGTGCTCCGCCGTGGAGAGATGCCAGGCCTGGGCGGGGATCCCACGGAGCTCGAGCTCGACGCGGTAGTCCAACCTGCCGGAGCCAGCATGCGCGAGCTTGCACCATGGACGCAGCGAGAGGGAGAAGCGGGGGCCGGAGATGAAGTGGTCGCCGGTGAGGCGGTCCTTGAGCTCACGGGAGGCGAGGACGATGAGGAAGTCCTCCGGGCGGTGGAGGTGCACGGAGAAGTTGCCGGGATGCAGGGCGAGGGAAGTGTGCAGCAGCTCGGACACCTCTTCCGCGGAGACGACGGGTCGCGTCCCAGTGATGGTGGCCACCATGGCCCGGCGCAGGACGCCCTCTGTCTCCTCGATCTCGACGGAGCGGGCGAGGATGACCCGCACCGGAGTGGACGGGACATCGGTGCGTTCCTGGGCCTCCATGGGGGGCAGCAGCGGGGGTGTGCGGAGCGCCACGGGGCGCGGTGTCGCCGGCGGCGCGATCCTCGTCGCAGGTGCGCGCGGGAAGTGGGCGCGAGTGCCGGAGCGGCGACGGTCTGGGCATTCCCAGGACTCGTGGCCAGACACGAGGCAGCGGCGGCAGCGGACATCGCCGGTGCAGTCGCGCACTCTGTGGCGCGAGTCCAGGCAGCGGAAGCAGAGGCCCGCCGCCTCCTCGGCCGATGGGCTGCGGTGGCAAGGCGGTGCAGGGCCCCGCGCAGCGGCACGCCGGGGATGGCGACGTCGGTCCCTGCGTCGAGGGAGCTCGAACCCCTCCTTGTCGACCTCGGGCTGCGGCTCCAGCGCGCTCCACCTGGTGCACCTCCGAATGTGGCCCTAGGCGAGCCGTGGCCGGCACCCGGCGCACACCAGCCGCAGGAGGGGCGGGTGGGTCGGCACGGGGCGGCGTAGCAGCCTGCTGGCGCGCCGTCGGAACCGGGGAGCGCGGGGAGGCGGCGACCTCGCTGTAGGAGCGCGCGGAGAACGAGCCGTCGAGGGAGACCTGCCAGCGGCGCGCGTGGCCGGAGGAGCTCGCCTCGCTGGAGCAGGAGAAGGCCATGGCGAGGGGAGGGTGCCGGTGGAGCTCGACGGCGACGGGAGGAGGCGGGGCTAGGCTAGGCTAGGGGTTGGGGAGCGGAGAGCGGAGCGGGGTGGAGCGGAGCCATCCGGCTGTCTTTGAACATAGTCCAAATATCTATAGTATCAGGTACTAGTTCTCATTGATGAGTTGTCACAAGTTCAAGAGTGCACAAAGGTTGTTTCTTATAGTGCGTTATGTTGCATATTTGAGTTATTCTTGATTCCTAATTATTATTGTTGAAATATTCTGTTTAATTATTTATCCTAACAACATAGATTTTTTTATATCTCAGCAAAAGAATGCTGAAGAGCATGATAGCATGGATAGCACTCAACATAATCTTGCTGAAACTGAACTGGAAAAGAGCCAGAACAACTTAGTGAGCAGCTTTGCTGAGAAAGCCATGTCTGTTGCAGCTCCGGTGGTACCCAAGAAGGGTGATGGTGAACTTGATCACGATAGGTCTGTTTAATGTTGCTATTGAATTTATCATCTTGATTCTCTCTTTGTTGTCTCTTGAATACTCTTACCATGTCTGTCTTTGGCAACAGACTCGTTGCTGTTCTAGCTGAACTAGGGCAAAGAGGTGGAATTTTGAAATTTGTGGGGAAAATTGCTCTACTTTGGGGAGGTATTCGTGGTGCTCTGAGCTTGACTGACAGGCTCATCTTGTTCTTACGTATCAGCGAACGTCCCTTATTTCAGAGGTTAGTTCTTCCAACTTATAATTTTCTCCAGAAAAATATCCAGATAGAGAAGAAACATAATCCAAATGACATTTCTTCATCGATAGATTATGTTAGAAGGATATGAAAGTTTTAGAATGGCTGGCAGGATGCCCCTGGGTTGCAATGAATTTTGAATCAGCAAACCAAAAGTTCCAATCATTTTCTAATGTGCTACACTAAATCAATCACCTCGTAGAACTAGTTGCCAGTTTGCTACTCCCTCCGTACGAAATTACTTGTGGTAGGAATGGATGTATTTAGACTTAATTTTAGATCTAGATACATCCATTTCTATGCATTTTTGTGACAAGTAATTCCGGATGGAGGGAGTACATGATAACACCTTAAGTTTCATATATCAGCATAGCCTTATTTTGTAAGCATCACGAGTGTTATCAATGAATGGCTCTTTCTGTACTGTAGCGGTTATTTGAACAATGGTTTGGTTGAATTTTTTTCTTACTGCAAGTGTACTATGAAATCAGGAATACCGAACCCACCCCTTCATATATAACTCAGTGGAACCTCTGCTGATTAGACATATTAGTTACTCCCTCTGTATGAAAATATAAGACGTTTTCTGAAACTATATATACATTTTCATGGTAATGTCTTGTTATCGTGCTGTGCTTAACTCGCCCTTCTCAAATTCTTAGGATCATGGGATTTTCCTTAATGGTACTTGTTCTGTGGTCACCTGTTGTGATTCCTTTACTGCCAACTCTTGTTCAAAGCTGGACAATAAGTGCTTCAACAGGAATTGTTGGGGATGCTTGTATTGTTGGTCTGTATGTCTCTATAATGATACTTGTAATGCTATGGGGAAAACGAATACGTGGCTATGAGAATCCAGTTGAGCAATATGGGATGAATCTTGCATCTCCATCAAGGGTATGATCATTGCTTAGTCTCGTGTGCAAATATCTGTCGAATGTTCCTGGCACATATACATGACAACTAAACTTTTGATTGCAGCTGCAAGAATTTTTTCAAGGTCTTGTCGGAGGTGTGTCTGTCGTTTGGTTGGTGCATTCGATAAGCATTTTGCTTGGCTTTGCAACTTTTCGAGAAGGGACGCCTTCATTATTACCATTTGATCTTCTCAAATCTTCAAGTAATGTATTGTTGCCAGCTCTTAGAGGGTTTATCACAGCAACTAGCATTGCTGTGGTGGAAGAAGTGGTTTTCAGATCATGGCTTCCAGAAGAAGTTGCAGTTGATCTTGGTTACTACAATGCCATTATGATGTCTGGAGTTGCTTTTTCTTTGATTCACCGGTATATCCAGTCGAGCCACCATCCCTTCTGTTATTTCACTACTTAATTTTCAACACATGGTTCATGTTACTACTGGTAGTTCTCATGGGGATCATAATTAAATTTGGGATCTAAAACCCATGAGCAACTGAGGGTGATTTGGGGGGCAATTATTAAAACTCGTGAGCAACTGAGCGGCGTGGTTCCGCAGGCGTTACTGTGGTGCAGTGGGTGCGCGAAGGGGGTGAAGGACACAAGCAGGGGAGGGGGGTGGCAGAAAATGTGATGGATGGAGTACAGTTTCTTTTTTTTCAATTTTTGGTTATGGTTAGTCGAACATAGAAGTGCCTAGCAATCTTACAAAATAAAGCTTGATTTCACGGCCATTAACAAACAGATTAGGACCTTTCTGTAGCAACCTTGAATTTGTTTCATAATATAAATTGATTAAGGTACAACAGTTGTGTGGGTTAATGTATATATTTTTTTTGCACCAAGCATGATCTGTTGTGAGACCTAGTAATAAAAGGTGTTTAACATTTTTACAAATGAATGGCAGGTCTCTACCTTCAGTACCAGGTTTCGTGCTACTTTCCCTGGTGCTTTTTGGGCTTAAGCAAAGAACGCAAGGGAATCTCGCTGCACCAATTGGCCTGCGATCTGGAATTATGACTGCTAGTTATCTCACACAAATCAGTGGCATTATTGCATTCAAACCTGAAACTCCATTCTGGATGATTAGTACCTATCATCTGCATCCGTTTGATGGTGCGATTGGGTTAAGTATTTGTGCACTACTTGCGATCCTTTTCTTCCCTCAAAGGCCTGCTCAGAAGGATACGTCTGTGCCATGAGAATCAGGAGGACCCACAAAAGTACTCTTTGAGGTCAGTTTCAACAAAGATGTCACCACGTCTGCGCAAAACATGAGCACTGAAGGGCTGCTCCAGTGTATGCTATGTTAAAAGTGCAGCTCACATTGCTGATGCACCGTAACTTGCTCTAAAAAGGGCGCCTGGCTAGATGTTTTATTACACCGACCGAGGGGTGCTGCCGATGGATTGGAGCTGTGGGGTTCATGCCCTTGGCAAACTTTTATAGTTCTCTTTTCTGGACTCAGACAGATGAACTCTGTTATTCTCGTGGTAACAACATGAACTCCAAACAGGAATTATTTGTTTCGTTCATCGTTGTATGGTATGTATGTTTTAACTACAGTTATGTTTCATTTCCAGTCTGCTATTATTAATTAGGCTCTCGTCAATATTATTGTGAATGCAGGCGGGGCAGTATAAACTAAGCATGAAGCTGGATATATCTTGGACAGAAACTGACAGATATCAATGTGAAGTCAATACTTTTGCCATTTAGTGGAGTATGTGTGCTGACTGTCTTAACTTCTTGTAGAAATACTTCATGTTGACTAATTGGTGTATAGGTTTGTTCTTTAGATCTAACTAAGCTTCCTTTTGATACTCCCTCTGTCTCTACTGTCATAGGGAGTATTTCGGAACACAAGCATATCTATGTTTTGGGGTAGCAAATTTTGACAGCACATACTGTATGTAGAAGATAGTCACATGACATAGTTAGCTGATACTCCCTCTGTAAACTAATATAATCGTTTAGATCACAGTTGTGTATCTTCCTCGATGACAGAATCTCGCTGACTGTAAGGCATCTCGCTGAATGTAAGGATCAGCGCAGGTATAATGTTGCCTCTACGTATAGAAGAATCCGTTGAGACCGGCAAAGAGAAATAGCCATTTGTACTATGCGTAATATTTATGTAATAATGTTTTCCCTCCATTCGAAATACTCTCTCCGTTCGAAAATAGTTAGTATAGGAATGGATGCATTTAGATGTATTTTAGTTTTGGGACATTTACTTTTTCTCCTAACTTTGGCCGACCTTATCTTTACACTAAAAAAAAACAGTGCTCAACTATACCCCTCTCCAGTTAGATGGCATTATGAAAATACTTTTCCATACCCGTCCGGTCAAAGTGTTTTGACCGTTTATGAAAAGTTTCCTGGACAGTTTTGCCCTTGTATGAATATGCTGCTGACAGGTGGGCCTCCTCATCCCGGAAAAAAGAGAAGGAAAAAACTCCATCACTTACATGTAGGACCCACCCTAGAAAAACGAAAAGGAATTTTTTTTTCTCTCTCACCTATCTCTCTATCTCTCTCTGGCATCTTTGACGGTGCGCACGCGGACAAATGCAAGCTTGCCGGGGTGAGGTGCCACTCCCACCGGAGCCATCTGGTCGGCGTTCTATCAGAGCTTGGCGCCACCCCACTACCTCCAGCCGCGTTTCCACCACCCTGTCATGGCCGCCCTTCCACTCCGTTGTGGCCGCCCATCCACCCCATCATGGCCGCACGTCCACCCCACCATGGTTGCCCTTCCACCATCGTGCCATCCAGCCGCCTCCTCACGCCGGAGGGTGCGCGCGTGCAGATGGTCGAGCACCGCAGCTTTCTTGCCCTCCATCTTCATGCCTTGCCCTCCATCTTCATGGCCGAATCTTGGAGCTTAGAGCGCCGTCGCCATGGGCCGCCACCGGAGCTGGATCCAGTCGCGTTGGAGTATATACGCCGCGTCACTGAGCTTAACCTGCGCCATCGACCACCTCCCTCATTCTTGTCGTCGTGCTAGCTGTTAGCTATTGCCGCCGTTGGCCGCTGCTTGGCATCACCGGCTGCCGAGTGAGAGAGAGAGGAGAGGAAAGAGAGGGAATTTTAAGGGTGGGCCCCACATGCAATTGACAGAGGGAAGGGTGAGTTTTTTTTCCCATTAGTTTCAAGGGTAGGTCCTACGTGCAAGTGGCACATGCACACAAGGGCAACTATGTTTACGAAATGTTTCGATAACGGTCAAACCCCTTTGACTGAACGGAAACGACAGGAAAGGGTATTTTTATAACGTCATCTAACAGAAGAGGAGCAATGTTGAGCACATGTTGAGCACTCTTTTCTTTTAGGGATAAAGACGAGCTCGGGCTAAAGTTAGGGGGCAAATATAATTGACCCTTTAGTTTTAGATACGTCTATCATTATACATTTGTGTGATAAGTAATTCGAAAGGAGTAGTTGCCTTAATCTGTATAGACATGAATGTATCTAGAGTAGATTTGTCTCAACTTCTCACGTAGGTTAAGTTACATGGCCTTGGAGGCCATTCTTCATTTTGACCCGGCAATGAGACACTTCCTACTATCACCGGGAGAGACATTCGGACCTGTTGTGAGGGCTATCGTATTGTGCTCGAGGTAATGCAGGGATTACGGCTTGATGAGGGAGATGCTACCACAAGATTTTTCTGCAACCAGACAATCGCAAGAATGCAGAAGAACTTCATCCACGGTTTGTGATATATTCCTCCGTTCCTAAATATAAGTCTTTGTAAAGATTTCACTATAGACTACTTTTAGAGATTTCACTAAAGATTACATACAAAGCAAAATGAGTGAATCTACATTTTAAAGTATGTCTATGTACATCCGTATGTAGTTCGCTAGTGGAACCTTTAAAGCTGTGTTTGATTGCTATCATCAGATGGAATGTCAGGGGTTCGTCCCGTTCCGAAAGCCCATTCTCAGAAGGAACGAGAACCCATCAGTCACAAAAGAGAGAATATTTCGTTTATATGCGGAACCGGTCATACCTTCGATGGGCACGCCCCTCTTGTAACGACTAAGATGCGGTCCTTTCCGATCAGGGGGTCGAGGCCCCCGAATAGAAAAGAAGCGCATCTAAGCGTTTCGCAAGCAAGTAAACATAGCACTTAATAATAATTACAGTAGACAATCTGGGATTCAACTGTCTTCTTATTAATAATACAGAGTACAACGCAGATACAAACAAGGTAGTTCCGGTACGGACTACAAAACAGGATAAATGCTATGCTACCCGCTGCAGGCCCACGATCACGACCACGGCTCAGTCCTCTGGATAGTTCACGTAAAGGCGATCTGTCTCCTCGTCGTACTGCCACGCCAGCTGGGTGCCGTCGGGATCATCTGACTCTGGGGTACCTGTGCCTGCTGGAAGTTTCGGAGGAATCCGTGAGCCACGGGGACTCAGCAATCTAAGACCTTGGTGCCAAAACTAGTCACGTTATTTGGGTAAGGAAGGGGTGAAGTGTTTCAGGCTGCTGCAACCTATGATAGGATAAGTGGCTAACTTACGCGACAAGGAAGTGAAAGTGGTCTACGCTAACGATCGAGAATACTTGATCAGAAAGTGATCCTGAACACCTACCTACGGCAATCATAACTCCACCGTGTTCCCGATCGAAGAGAGATCTTCGAAGGGACAGTCACGGTTACGCACACAGTTGGCATATTTTTTTATTAGTTTATGTTTAAGTTCTCTAATACCGGATGTTAACAAAATATTCCAAGTTGCCACATAACCGCGGGCACGGCTTTCCGAAAGATTAAGCCCTGCAGGGGTGCTCCAACTAGTCCATCAGAAACGAACACAGGCCGCAAAGGCATCCTCTATCACGAATCTCGTGATCTCGTCGGATTCCTTAGAGGAAAAACCTCAACTCTGGGTGAAACCAAAGCTTCACTGGGATTCCTATACGCAAGATATACCGCTAAGGCAAGACAAGACTAGCAGGACCTCCCGACGTGTCGACGACCCTGATAAGAGCCGCGTATCTCAGTCTCAGGACACGCCGGATGAGCGATGGTTACCACGCCAAAACACCGAGTTGCCCCGGGGAGCGTAATAAGCTGCTCTGGTTTGGACCAACACTCATGAGGAGCACTGGCCCGGGTTGTTGATTAAATTCCTCGGGGTAGCTATTCCCTATGCAGTTTATTATTAGGTGATTAGCAAATAGTACCAATGTTGGGTCCTGCCTGACAAGCCTTAACACTACGCGATTTATCAAGGGGGTCCCCATAACAACCCCGAACGTGTTAGGAGCGATCATTATGAAATCAAACACCGGTAACCGGTAACTAAGGCGGCAATAACGGAACAAGACACCCGGCAAAAGGCTAGGCCTCCCGTCATTTACCAAGTATATAGATACATTAATTAAATAACAGAAATTAATATAATGATATCAAGCTCATGTCATCACATGAGTTTAAAACACCTGCAACTAACAATGCTAACATTAGTAGCTGAGCAAGCCTACCTAGCCATGCAAGTTTGCTAGGAAAGAGTAAGGTATTTAGGCTCATGGCATATGAAGAGGCAATATATTTTCAGTGGTAGGCAGTGAGCAATTTGACATGGAATCGAAACTAACATAACAAGTCTAGAGATGGGATCTAGGTCATATCATCTTGCCTGTGATATCCTCAGCTTGGAATGGTTCTGGATCGTCCTGCACGTACTCTCCTGACTCCACGTATTCGTTCTCCGCTCCCGGTGCTACCCAACATAAGAAATAACAGCCCATGAATAGCAACACCACAAAATGCAACACTCATATGATGCATGAGGTGAAAGTTGAGCATGCACCACTATTTCTATCACTAGCACAAGCAAAAATAAACTACAGCAAGTTTCTGGACAGAACTTTGCACTAACTATTTTGACATGCATGGGAATGATATGAGCATATGCAGCTCGTAAAAACGGTGCAAAACCATATAAAGAACTTTGCAAACGGAGCTACGGATCAACGGGAATCAACGATACAAGATATGAAGCTCTACGTAAAAGATTCAACACCTCACACACATTTGGCACAAATCTGGTATTCCCAGGTTTCCAAGACATATATTAACCCAACATGAATGAAATGGAGCAAGGTAGAACACCACAACAATAATTAAGCACAAACTTTGAACAAAATGTCAAAACTACGCAATCTGCCAGTTTTTGCATCTTAGCTGTTTGTGAGCAACATGCAACATAGCTACAGGTCTTCAAATATGACAAATAATATATGTGGATGTTGCCAACCAAGAACACTACAAGTCCCAGCAAGAATCACAGCAAAAGGAATTAAACTCTAGAAGATACAAGGCCACAAACTTTCCCAAAACCATCAGATCTCAGGGACTTAGTGAAAATTCCTGCACCTGAGTTTCTGTTTCTGTCCTGAAGCTTTTTGACAGCAATCAAAACACAAGCTACTGGACTCCAAATGACTTGAACATTTACAGGAAGCTTCACAAACATACCAGGTTCAAAATACTAGCACTTAACTAAGTCCAGTTCTCAACAGAATGACCAGCACATCCTCATCTACAGGGGAAGAAAATGTTTCCAGCATTCCAGACTAAGTGAAATTTTCAGAGTTCAAAATCTGGAATTTTCCAACCACATGCCCACTTTGTCTAGGCATAGTTTGCACACACATGTCACCAAGAGGTGTTTGACACCACTATGGTGTTGAGCTCAAACCCCTACTACTAACACACAAGGATCCATGCCCTTGGGCTCCATCTATACCATGGAAACAAAGCCCAAACTTTCAACAAAATGTAAATGCAACTCCATAAGGTATGCTTCTAAGATGACAATTACATAGGTGAGTTTTATGTGCACAATGACAAAGTGACATGGGGGTTTGAACCCCATGTTTGTGTCATGCACATCAACAACACCAACACACACAATACCTCACAAGCACTAGCATCAAGCTCAACACAAAAATAACTCTAAGTTAACAAGAGAGTATGCACACCCCCACATATGGGCATGTGATGGTGCACACTCTCACAAGCATCACTAGGATCACTCTAGGAATCATGTCATTCTCAAGGAGCATCCCCCCACAACAATCTACTCTAACTTAACTAGTAAGCTCCACCTACACATGCTAACAAGATAGCCACCTAGTGCAACTCATCACCTCAAGTACATGTGGTGAGGGGGAGGCATCCACCCCACTAAATCCATGCAAACAATTTAAACTACAAGATCAACTTAGCCCACACCAAAGTTCAAAAGTTGGGGCTATACAAGATTAGCTAGTGCAACTTTCCACCTCAAAGCACAACACACACAAATAGCAAGACATCTAGCATCAACCCCTATCAAGGGTAACTCCACTTCACTAAGGTGCAACCACCATAAGCATCACAAGGGTAGCAATATCATCTATCACCACTTAGTGTGCAAAACACACACACAATTATTATCTACTCTAACTATACTAGCAGGAACAGGAACATAACACCACTGTATAAAAGAGTTAATTAAACAACAGAATTAACAAAACCGACAACCACTTTGTGTAGGAGTTAGGAATTCAGAAAAATAAATAGGCAGGAAAAAGGAAAGGAAGCAAAAAAGAAACAGGGGCTCCTGGGAATCGAACCCAGAACCCCTGGTGTCCAGCAACAGCAACAATCCACTGCGCTGCTGCACTAGCTGTTGCCAGGAGAAGAGAAAATGCAAGGTAAGTTGCCTGCAGGCCACTGAACCGAAATAAACAAAACAAACTAACAAAAAGGCGCCGAGGGGGGGACTCGAACCCATGCCCTCCTACAGGCGCATGCGATGACAGTGCAATTACTACCATCAGGCTACGGTTCGGAGTCTGGCTATAACAGGAAGGAAAATCAGAAAAGCACTCTCCACTGCAGAGGAGAGCTCCGCCGGCGGCCGGACCAGAGAGAGATCGCGGCGCCACTGCCGTCTACCACCGGCAGGGGGAGCTCTCGGCGGGGGACGTGGGAACCTCAGGGGTTCCATTCCCATCCTGAACATGGGAAAAGGTTCCCCCTTGGCTGCCTGGACTGCACCGGCGTTTCTCTGCTGCTTCTGCTGCTAAGACTGCACCGGCGACGCTGCTGCTGCTGCTGCTGCTGCTACGCAAGCTACGCCGAGAGGGGAGCAAGGAAGGGCACCGCAGCTCACCTTGCTCACCGACGGGGACGACCGGAGAGGAAGGAGGGGGAAGCGAAGGCGATGCAGAGGAGGAGGTCGGCCGGGGAAGACGCGGACGACGAGGGCGTCGAGGAAGTCGAGGACGCCGTCGTGGGGTTGCGGGATCTCGGCCTCCTTGGCCACCGCGTCTTCCTGGCGCAGCTGATGGGGCGAGGCGGTGACTCCTGCTGCCGCTACGAGCCCAGCGAGGTCCGAACCATGGCGCCTGCGACTCCTGTCCTGGCGGCGCGAGGGACGAGGGGAGGGAGAGTTTGGCGGCCTAGGGTTGCGAGGAGGAGGCTGGCTCCTTATATGGTCTCGGGAGGCGAGCTCGAGCCGCTGGATTAAGGGGGAGGCGATCGGGAGGTGGAGCTTTGGTCGTACGAGGGTGACGTCGGGAGGAAGAAGAAAACGACCCACCAGTGGGCTCTGTCGCCAGGGTTACGGGCCAAGGAGGAGGAGGTGGCTCGCCTGGGCTGCACTGGACAGGGGAAGCATGGCCACCGAAGGGAGGAGGCCCATGTTGTGCCAGGGAAAAAGAAAATGCTGGGGAGGGTTTCTATTTAGCTTAAAACACACAGAGAAAAAATAAACCACAAGATAAGCTGCTGTGACAAAAATCAAAAAGAAATATCTGCTCGACATAAGGAATTATGGCCCATTAGAATAAAATAGGAAAGCAATATTTGGAGCCTTTTGAAATAAATGCAAAACAGAAATTAATTTACTGTTTTGGGTTTATTTGCACCTTTAAAAATCAAATAACAAGTCAGCAAAAATACTCCTCCTCATAATCACAATTTAATCTAACCACGAGACATTTTAGAATCATTTTTGGGAAGAAGGAATTTTGACATGGAATAATAGGAGGGAAAAGGATTTTAAATAGCAAGAGCTTAAAATGACTAGCACTCACTCCTACATTACACACACCACTATCACATGAGCATCAACACAAAATATTACTAAACCACACCCTCACACCTATCAAGATCACATGCATTATCTCACCACAATACTAACTCCTAGTAAGAACATATGCCACCATGATCATGACATGCAATCATAAGGTATGGCATAGAATCAAGGTATGGCAAAGATGGTATGGCATGGATACATTCATGCAAAGAAAACTAAAAATAAGAGTCACATGAAATCACAAGATCAAGGAGATGACATGTTATGTTATGCTAAGCATGCATGCAAGGAAGATATGCAAGGGACACAGGAAATCATAGACACAAGTGACATCAACATATATCTGACAGGGTGGACCCACATGCAACAGGTTCCAAATAGGGAAGGTTCCACACTTGGGGCATTACACCTCTTTCCCCTCGCACGAACCCGAGCTCTATCCGCTCCTCTCTCGCTTTTCAGCGCCGCCACCCTCCTGCACCCCCCTCTCGATCTACCATCCTCCCGCTCTTCTCTCGCCATCGTCACCCTCCTGCACCTCTCCGTCATCGGTTTCCTCTCCTTCCCGTCATCTCTCCTCTGTGATGGGGCGCATCAAGGGGTTGGCGGCGACCTATCAAGCAACGACGGTGTAAGGGCATATTTCTATCCCAGTAGTTTTGGTGATTGATGGCAATACATTTATGGACTAATTGTGTGCGATAAGCCTTTCACGTACTTCCTCTGTTTGCACAAAGACGATTCATGCCCCTCGCTGTATTGATATGAATACGGTTTTCTCTCTTACGTTTCGTTGTCAGTGGACTTGAGTCGTAGGAAAAGCCGTACTATTAAGAGGGGATCCGCTTTGGAAAAGTGTGGGTGGAATCATCACATACACTCTCCTCTCACCCCTCTTTTTCGCTTCAATGGAGCTTTCTCTCTGCCAAAATCCCTGCCTTGAAAGTTCCAAGCGGTAGTACCGCCCCCTGGAGTGGTACTACCTCTTATCATTGGTAGTACCTCCCGGGCCGGTGGTAGTACCACTCCAGGGCGGTAGTGGTCCTGCTGGTACCGGTGCCAGTACCGCTGCCCATAAGTTCGACATCTTTTCTTGGTCGAACTTTGCGGTAGTACTGGGCGGTAGTATCGCTTGTTACTACCGCTCCTGGCGGTACTTTCGGCCCTGCACCCTCTCTGTTTCGCCTTCCTCTGCCTGAGCGGTAGTACCGCTCACTCTGAGCGGTACTATCGATGGTAGTACCGCTCTGGCTCGTGTTGAGGGGGTGGGTAACGGACAGATTCTTTCGCCCACTATATAAAGGGGTTCTTCTTCCCTCAGAACTTCACCTTTTCGTCCCCAAGCTCCATTGTTGCTCGAAGCTTCATTTCCGTCCCATCTCTCTCCCTAGCCAACAAAACTTGTTGATATTCTATGGTTTGGTTGAGAGGTCCTTGATCTACACTTCCACCAAGGGAAATTGGATTCCCCCACTAATCCCACGCGAATCTTGTTACTTTTGGAGATAGCCCCAACCTTGTTTGTAAAGATTCGGCCATATTCAATTGTGGTAAAGGTTCAGCCATATTCAATTGTGGTAAAGCACCCTAGACGGTTGAGGTCACCTCGAAGCCATATTCAATTGTGGTAAAGCTTCGTGGTCTTGTTGGGAGCTTCCAATTAAGTTGTGCAGATAGCCCCAACCTTGTTTGTAAAGGTTCGGCCGCCGCCTTCAAGGGCACCACTTAGTGGAATCACGGCATCTCGCATCGTATGAGGGTGTGAGGAGAATATGGTGGCCTTAGTGGCATATTGGGAAGCATTGTGCCTCCACACTGCTCCAACGGAGACATACTTCCTATCAAAGGGAAGGAACTTCGAAAACACATCCTCGTCTTCATCGGTTCCACTTGTGGTTATTTCTTACCTTTACTTGTATTTACTTCTTGCTTACTATTGTTGTTGTTAGCATCATATAGGTTTCTCACTTAGTTGCATATCTAGACCACCTATTTGTTGCTAAACTTAATTTAAATAAAGAAAAGATTAAAATTTGTTAGTTGCCTATTCACCCCCTCTAGTCAACCATATCGATCCTTTCAATTGGTATCAGAGCCTCGTCTCTTTATTAAGGGTTTCACCACCCAAAGAGTATGGTTGACGGTGAGGTTAGTCCGAGGGAGTTGCCTGAGGCAGCTCTTGCAAACTCGGTCTTTCGAGAGGACCTAAATGAGGCCATGTCCACATTTAGATCCTCAGTGACTATCGAGGTCAAGAACATGCTTAAAGATTTCCTTGATAATTACAAACTGTCTACCAGCCCGTTTCATGTGGTTAATCCCACAACTTCGGATATGGGGACCAATTCCGAAAAGGAAAATGCTAGTAGTGAAAGAGATAAATCACCTCAAGGAACGAGTGGGGCAAATACCTTTGCCTCGGTTCCTCCTCCCATGGTCTATGGAGGACCGGTTCACCCATCGCATATTATTAACCTCGGACCTCCACCTAAGCTTGTTACGAATGATTTTGCTAGCTAGGTTTTTTGTATAAAGGATGATACGTCCATTTTGCATCATGCTTTCATGTTGATATTTATTGCTTCTCGGGCTGTTATATTACTTTTGGTACCATATTTATGCCTTTTCTCTCTTATTTTGCAAGGATTATTTGAAGAGGGAGAATTCAGGCAGCTGGAATTGTGGACTGGAAAAGGAGCAAATCCTAGTCCACTATTCTGCACATCTCCAAATGCCCTGAAAATTTACGTTGATTTTTTCTGGAATATATTAAAAATACTGGGCGAAAGAACTACCGGAGGGGGGCCACCAGGGCTCCACAAGCTTGCCCACTGCCACCACCCCCCTGGTGGCGCAGGGCAGGCTTGTGGGCTGCCTGAAGGCCCACTAGCCCCCCTCTTTTGCTATATGAAGCGTTCTGACCTGGAAAAAAAATCATACGGGAGCTTTTTCGTGGTTTTGCCGCCGCCACGAGGCGGAACTTGAGCAGATCCAATCTAGAGCTCCGGCAGGACGATCCTGCCGGGGAAATTTCCCTCCCGGAGGGGGGAATCATCGCCATCGTCATCACCAACACTCCTCTCGTCGGAGGGGAGGCATCTTCATCAGCACCATCTCCTCTCCAATCCCTAGTCCATCTCTTGTAATCAATCTTCGTCTCGCGACTCCGATTGGTACTTGTAAGGTTGCTAGTAGTGTTGATTACTCTTTGTAGTTGATGCTTGTTGGATTACTTGGTGGAAGAGTTTATGTTCAGATCCTTGATGCTATTCATTACACCTCTGGTCATGATTATGATTATGTCTTGTGAGTAGTTAATTTTGTTCCTGAGGACATGGGATAAGTCATGCTGATAATAGTCATGTGAATTTGATATTCGTTCGGTATTTTGATATGATGTATGTTGTTTTTCCTCTAGTGGTGTTATGTGAACGTCGACTACATGACACTTCACCATATTTGAGCCTAGAGGAAGGCATTGGGAAGTAGTAAGTAGATGATGGGTTGCTGGAGTGACAGAAGCTTAAACCCCAGTCTATGCGTTGCTTCGTGAGGGGCTGATTTGGATCCACTAGTTTAATGCTATGGTTAGACTTTGTCTTAATTCTTCTTTTGTAGTTGCGGATGCTTGCGAGAGAGGTTAATCATAAGTGGGATGCTTGTCCAAGTAAGGGCGGTACCCAAGCGCCGGTCCACCCACATATCAAACTATCAAAGTAACGAACGCGAATCATATGAACATGATGAAACTAGCATGACAGAAATTCCCGTGTGTCCTCGGGAGCGTTTTTCCTCCTATAAGACTTTGTTCAGGCTTGTACCTTGCTAAAAAAGGGATTGGGCCACTTGCTGCACCATTGCTACTACTTGTTACTTGTTACTCTTTGCTTGCTACGTTTCACCTCGCTACACAATCACTTGTTACCGCTACTTTCAGTGCTTGCAGTTATTACCTTGCTGAAATCCGTTTATCAGAGCCTTCTGCTCCTCGTTGGGTTCGACACTCTTACTTATCGAAAGGACTACGATTGATCCCCTATACTTGTGGGTCATAAAAGGCTCATTTGAATCAAAGCTCAACATAACTATGGAGAATCATCGAGCAAGGCTACTACCCTCATGATCCAAGAAACCTCACTGCAAGAGAATAGGTTGACAATCAGCTCAACTATTCAGCCTTGTTCATCCTTCAAGCAGCTGGTCCTATTGAAGAACTTGCTCATGTGCATCCCTTCACTCGTGCCAAAGATTTTTGGGAGCATATCATTTCCATGTACAAGGGAAGCTCTAGTATTCAACGGTCAAACTATGAAGTAATACTGGATGAGGCCGATGAATTTGTTATGATTGAGGATGAAGATCCTCGTGAGCTCTATCGAAGGGTGACAACTCTTGTTGTTTCTCTTCAAGATCATGGAAGCAAGGATGTGGATGACAATTGTATCAAGCATAATTTTCTCAAGGATATTATGCCCTTCAACAAATCCATGTCCTCCGTCATCCGTTAGAGGCCAGACCTTCACTCCATGTCCTCAAGTGATGTGTTGGATGAGTTTATTGACATGAACATGTTGAACAAGACCGCTGACAATGCTCTAGCTCGTGTTCAACAGTCAAGGAAGACTCTCCCAACCTTGCTTTGAAGGCCAAGGCTGTAGTGGAGGAAGATGAGGAAGAAGAAGAGGAATTGTGCCCCGAAGAAACCAAGTATGCTTACCGTGAGCATATGGCTCTTGCGTCAAGATAGCTTTGGGGCAACAAGAGAAAATCAAGGCCCAATTTCTTCAAGAACAACTCAAATGATCCCAAAGGCAAGCAACGCGCGAGGACTTGCTACAACTATGGAAATGTGAGTCACTTTGTGGCTGATAGTCCTTATGAGAAGATGGAAGACAATGGTGGAAAACTTATTCGAAAAGACAAGGCTAAGCCCTTCCCCAACAAGAACAACTTCTTCAAGAACAATCCCCAAAAGGTGTTGGTGGCTCAAGAGGATTACCTCTCCGACGAGGATGAGAATTATGATGCAAGGGTGAAGTGATGGGGATGGCCACCGTGGCCATTGCATCCTCTTCTCCAAGCAAGGTGTCCCTCTTCAATGCCCCCAAAGAGAACCGCATTTCCATGTGCCTCATGGACAAGGAATCTGTTAGAGCATATTTCTCCATATGTGGTTTTGGTAATTGATGACAATCCCTACGGAATAATGGTTGTCTGAAGTTATATTTATAGGATTTGTCCATAGGCACTTCTTGAAGTCCATCTGTTGGGGTCAAGGAGTTTATATGATGACCAAGGTGGTATTCAAGGTATTATCCAAAGAATGGTCATAGAGTCACAAGGTCGATCAAGATCATTAGACAAAGAGTAAATCAAGATGATCAACACATAAAGCATACAAGATGTACCGAGAGGGATCAAGAGATCCCATGGTATGGTAAGCATTGTCCATTATGTGTTTGTGTACTAACCCATGGTCTTAGTGAGAGTTCTATGTGGGGTTAGGTGTGTTTCCATGGGCTTGAGTCAAGAGGAAGATCTCATACAACCCATGGAGGATGACGTCAAGTGGTGATTGTCATCAAGATTGCGGTGTGCAAGTTCAAGTGGATCAGCACGAAGATATCTTGCTTGAAGCTTGCCGTCCATTGTGGTGGAAATGGACTTGTGAAGATATGCTGAAGATCGGCTCACCCATATTATGTATGAGGGAGCAATCAACTAGTCTTCATCAAGCCAACGCAATCAAGAAAGGTGGTCCATCTTGAGGAAGCCAAGATCATCGTCATCTAGCTCAAGAGGACGAGGTGTAAGGTATAGGTTTGCCCTTTATATGTTTTCTGTTGTAGCATAGATTGCCGTACTATCAAGGGGGGCTCTCAAGTGAGTAGCTTGATCGTATCATTCGTTGAGAGCTCAAACCATTTGCATCCTTGCATCATATTTCTTGGTTCTTGTTTCGTATTTCTCTTGGTGAGTTTTAGAGCTTATGGTCATCTTCATGACAAGCTCGAGTTCATCGAAAACGGAGTCCATATGCATCTTCTATGATGTTTTCGATGTTGGAGTTTTTGCCGGTTCTTCATGCATAGAGATCCACATCTCTATATCATTGGCTTTGTCATATCTGCATGTTCTTAAGAGTGCCAACAAGCTTGGGTTTGCTCTTGTTGTCCTGAATCCAACAAGCTTGGGTTTGCTCTTTTTCGATGTCGTTGTTTGATAGCTCTTGTCGTCCTTAATCCAACAAGCTTGGGTTTGCTCGATTCGGAGCTCGTATGTGAAAGTTATGCATGTTTCAGTGGCGAGCGGTAGTACCGCTTGTGCCAAGCGGTAGTACCGCTCCCTAGCGATAGTACCGCTCCGGGTGGGCGGTAGTACCGCTTCTGGGCGGTAGTACTTCTCACTCAGCGGTTGTACTTCGTCGGACCTTTTTGCGAATACTTTTCCAAGCGGTTGTAGGCCCGACAGTAATATCTTTACTACCGTGGATGTGCGGTAGTACTGCTCCTTGCCTAGCGGTAGTACCGCTCCTCACCAGCGGTAGTACCGCTCCTCGCCAACGGTAGTACCGCTAGAGGCAGCGGTAGTGCCGCACCTCGCCAGTGGTAGTACCGCTGTGCACGGGCTGTAAGTGGGGGTAACGGTCTGATTCCTTCCCCCACTATATAAAGGGGGTCTTCTTCCCCCTTGGACTCATCTATCCGTTGAGCTCGTGTTCTTCCCCCATTGTTGACCTTCTTAGAGCTTTCTAACTCTCAATCCCTCCAATGATTCTTGCTAGTTCTCGAGGGAAAAGAGAGAGGAGATCTAGATCCACATCTCCACCAATCACTTTCTCCTCTATGTGAGGGGAACCCCTTGGATCTTGATCTTGGAGTTCTTTGTGAGCTCCTTGTTCTTCCTCTCATATTTCTCCATAGCTTTTGTTGTTCTGGAGGGATTTGAGTGTGAGGGACTTGGCCACTTCGCGTGTTCTTGCCATTGCATTAGTTTCATTGATTTGAGTTCTCCACCGTGATACGTGGAAGTGAAATTTGAGAAGCTTATTACCTTTTGGTACTTCGTACCATAGAGATTGTTCTTCGTGGATGCTTTGGCATCCTAGAAGCTTGGTGGTGCCTCGGAGCTCAATCATTGTGGAGTAAAGCTCCGGGAAAGCGTGTCATGCCCAAGATGCGACCCTATCCTCAATTTGGAACGAAGGCCTCGTCAGGGATAGAAGCGCATCTCATCGTGTCGCAAGAATGGATATCGTTACAAGTACATGTACTGAAAAGAAGAGGTATATATATAGAATTGGCTTACACTCGCCACAAGCTACATCAGAGTCACATTAGTACATTACATAATCATCAAGAGTAAGAGCAGGGTCCGACTACGGACGAAAATAAACGAGAAAAGAAGAACGACGTCTATCCTTGCTATCCGAGGCTGTCGGCCTGGAACCCATCCTAGATCGATGAAGAAGAAGAAGAAGAAGCAACTCCAAATGAACAATCAATGCGCTCCCGTCAAGTAACCTTTACCTGTACCTACAACTGGTGTTGTAGTAATCTGTGAGCCACAGGGGACTCAACAATCTCAGTTCCAAAGGTATCAAGACTAGCAAAGCTTAATGGGTGAGGCATGGTTAAGTGGTGAGGTTGCGGCAGCAGCTAAGCATATATTTGGTGGCTAAACTTACGAGTACAAGAAAATAAGAGGGGGAAGATCTACGCATAGCGGACGTGACTACTGATGATCAACTGAATGATCCTGAACACATACCTGCGTCAGACATAACCCCACCGTGTCCTCGATCGGAGAAGGAACTCACAAAAGAGACAGTCACGGTTCCGCACACAGTTGGCATATTTTAATTAAGTTATCTAGAACCAGTGTAAAACAAAGTTTCCACGTTGCCACATAACCGCGGGCACGGCTTTCCGAAAGATTTAACCCTGCAGAGGTGCTCCAACTAGTCCATCATAAATTACCACAAGCCGCATAGAAATCCTCAATCACGAAGCTCGCGATCTCGTCGGATTCCCTAGTGGAAAACCTCAACTCTGAGATTACCCAAAGCATCACCGGAACCCCGATGCACAAGATATCTCATCAAAGGTAAAGCTAATCCAACAAGGCCGCCCGACATGTCGACATACCCGATAGGAGCCGCGTATCTCGTTCTCAGGACACGACGGATGGAACTAGCTACGGGTGCCAAACCTCGAGTTTCCTCGTGATGGCCCCGTAGGCAGACTGTTTGGGACCAACACCATCAACACTGGCCCCCCTGTTTATGTAAAATTACTCCTCGGGTAGCGCTAACTCCCTATGCATTTCAGTATTATCAAAATTATTATGTTGGGCAAATAGTACCAATGTTGGGCCTTGCCAGACCAGCTTTAATCTAAAACAAATTATCAAGGGGGTCCCCATAACAACCCCGATCGTGTTAGGAGCGCTCATTTATGGAACATAACACCGGTAGCCGAAAGTAAGGGGGAAAGGTGGAACAAAACACCAGGCTGGAAAGGCCGAGCCTTCCACCTTTTACCAAGTATATAGGTGCATTAAATTAAATAGCATTAATATGGTGATATAACAAGGAACCCATGTTGTCACATGGAAGGAATGCACCTGCAACTAGCAACGCTAACACAGGGTTAAGCAAGCAGTAACATAGCCAATCAGTGGTTTGCTAGGTTGAACAGGTTGAAGGTTTTCATGACATTGTTGAGAGGCTGATATTTAACATGTGGTAGGCAACGGGACATAAACGATAGAAACGGTAAAACTAGCATGGCAATGATAGTAATGGTATATGGGGAAATGGTCATCTTGCCTGAGATCCCGCTTGGAAGAAGAATGACTCCGTGAAGCAGACGTACCGACGTAGTCGAACGGGTCCTCACAATCCGACACGCTTGCGGAACTCTATCGATACGAAGCAAACTGGAAACAAGAATCAACACACGATATTCACCACACGATGCACAACACAAATGATGCATGAGCAGCTGAATACATGCAAGTCACGGCAAGACAATTCACCCAATCAAACACTACACATTAAGTGAAGTTCAATATGCAACGAGTTGCATATTGACGAAACTCCATGTTTATTTATTTAGTTCTATCCCGATTAGGTACACGGCAATATTAAATGTGGTTACACAAGGCAAGAGGTGAAGCGTAATTAAACTACCTATCTAGGCATTTTAAATGAGGTCGGAAATGACATATAGCACCTCCGAAACTACCTCAGATGTTAATTTACAATTCTGTCCAGATCTGAACTAACACATTTAATTGGTTGTTAAACAGCAAAACAAATAAGTTCACGTGATTCTACGCGTCATTACAAGCAATTTCCACATAAAGAACATCTCCAACGGAGCTACGGATCAAAAGATACAAGCACCGCAAGATATGATGGCATGAATGCAATATGTGTGCAACGATGGTCACAAGCACTCTAAAACATACAACCGGCAAAAGAAAATGAAACTACACGAGACTCTAAGCAAGTTTCATGTAGGACACGATCAAATCGGAGCTACGGTTCAACAACTACGAGCAAAACAAGAAATCACTACAATCTGCCAAAATCAGCCACATAGCATTTTCTACACCCCACAACTACGAGCTACTCTACTCAAGTCTACTCAACCAAGGAATGACACGAAAGAGGGCAAGAAGCACTACAACAAACAACTAACAACAACTAGCATGGCATTATGGATCACTAGGGAAAGAAGTCACAAAATGGCTTCCCACTCACTATTTCAGACTTAGTGAAAATATCAGTTTATGAAGCTACAGTTTTCGATCTGAAGGCATATTGACGACAGCAAAACCAATAGCTACAGGACTCCAAATGGCATGAAACTTCACAGCATACTAGAGAATCACAAGGTCTACAACTTACTCCATTGGACCAACCTCAAAAGAGCTACAAAACACAAGATACAAGCAAGACAAGACTGCAACAAAATATAACATATTCCAGACTTGGAAATATTTCAGCACCTCCAAATTAGCACTATTTCTAGCAACTTGAGGGCAATCAAACCACACCTAAACATGCATTTCCATTGCAACCAAAAATACCAGGGGCTAGAGTAAACATCAAAGATCAACTCTCTAGTTGACAACTTAATCAAACGAAGCACGGAATAAATCCTACGAAATAGACAAGAGGGCAACATGGCAAAATATCGCGCGAAATAATTTACTCAAAAGCTAAAACTAATTGCACAGAAAAATCCCCGGAAACATATAAAATATGTGGGGTTGCAACACAAAAATATTGCCACACATAAATGCGAGATAAAGACCTAAACACGGAAAATAATCTAGCGGCAAATCCCTACGCGCAAAAATACCAACGTCTATACTAAAATACATGGAAAAGAGGTTCCTAAAATATGGACATTTTATCTACGGCATTCGGGCAATCCGGACATGCGCGAAAAATAACTACGACAATAAACCTATCGAGACAGCACGCTAAACTAGGCGTTAGGCACGCTAAACGATGTCAAACAATTATGTATGTTGCAAAAACGGATTCTACGCGAAATTCTATGCCAAAACCATATCTAATTCATCGCGATCCGACTTACGGATTTAAAGTTACGGGAATTCTAAATATCGTCCTTATTGTGGAATTTAATTAAATTCCGAAAATAACCTAAAAAGAAAAAAATACTACCGGGCCTAATCTAAATGCTAATGGGCTACACGGGCAAGCGCAGTTTAACTAAAAACCGCACGCGCGCCGATTAAAGGGCACACGAAAAAAATATCACCTCGGGCCGGATTGGACCGGCCTGGGCGCTGGAGAGGCCTGGCTTGGGGCCGGCTGGCGACCTGGGCCGGCTCGGGGGCGCTGGCCGACTGGGCCGGACTCGAGGAGGAGGCATGGCCTGGGGCTGCCGGCGGAGGAGCTGGGCTGGCTGCTGGCTCCCTGGGCCGCAACGGTTGGTGGCGCTGCGGGAGCCCACGCGGGGGGGGGGGGGGACGAGCGAGCAGGTGGTCGCTAGCGGCTGGCGCTCCCTCGATCCTGCCTGGATTGAGGAGCAGGAACCGGCAACACTGCCTGGACCGTGCGGATCCAATCCCCGGGGACCCGCTCCCGGCGGAGGAGGCGAGCACCGGCGGGCAGGGCGGTGCGACGACGTGGGCGAGGAGCTGCCGGCGGCGGGGCAAGGGGCGAAGCAGCACAGGGCGCACGTTCTCCGGTCGGTTGCTGTTGCATCTCCGGTGATGTCGGGGGCGACCGGAGGAAGGCGGCGGGAGGCTGCCGGAGGGGCTGGCGGCGAGGCGAGCCGACGCGAGCTGCGGGGCGGCGACGGGGCACGGTGCTCGGGGCTGCTGCCTCGGGCACGGCTGCCATGGACGGGAGCTCGGGACAGAACGGGTGGCGGCCGGATGGGTTTCGGGCGGGCCACGCGCGGGTCGGGCGGGCCCGACGGCTGGTGGGAGGAGAGAGGAGAGAGAGAGTGGGAGATGCTAGGGTTTCGCATGGATTTCGAGGAGAGATGGAGAGAGGTTGTCTAAATTAAGAGGGGGTCTATATATAGGCAAATGGGGGGGGCTAGGTTAGCCGGAATTTCGTTCCGGATCCAACCGTGCGGTCGGATTTGGACGATTCCGAATGCGGGAACGGTTACGAGGCCGTGTAGAGTGGATATCCGGAGACGAGAGGGAGAACGGGCGGCGCAACAACGAATTTTAAAACAACGACAAACGTCCGACGAATAACCGAAGACGGTGCCGCTACGGTCGACCGTTCGGGTACCAGACGGACTCCGATCGCGAGGAAATTCGACAGGCAGCCTAGCTATAACTAACCATGACCGCATGCCAAGCTTCACCCCGATCAGAGAAAGTTTTACACACACTTTTGAAAACAAGGTTTGACGATGCCGCGGGCGCGTGCGAGTGCGGTCGGGCTTAGAACGGACAACACCGAGAACCGGCAACTAACAACGGATGCAAGTTTTGAAATCTGACGACAACGGAGATGCCGATGATGTGAATGATGCGATGATGATGCGACAAAATAAAATAGACACACGACGAATACGGAATAAAGGGGGAATCTTCTGGAACGTCGGCATCGGGCTGTCACAACTCTCCTACACTACAAGAGGATCTCGCCCCGAGATTCAAGAATGAAAGGGGGAGAGGATGAGAAAGAACAAGAGGTAAAAACTTAGTCGCTTCTTTGACAAACGAGTGAAACCAACGATCCTTGAAGGTTGCAAAGCGATGAGGAATGATAAGAGAAAGAAGCAAGAATTCACGAAAAATTTCGGCAGCACTTCGGTAGGAAAATGGGACAAAAAATTCGATAAGAAGGCAAAAATAGACAATATTCATAACAAACAACCAAATAGAACAAGGGAACACCATGATCTTGATAGGACAACATAATAGACCCAAAAGAGCAACATCACAACGCCTCCGGAACAATATAATAGGAACTAACTCATACAGAAGAAGAGAATGAAGAGAGAATGACAACTACTATCTCAAATGAACTTGACAAGAACCCTTGCGAGAAGAATTGAACGGAGTTGTTGGAAAACAACAACGAAAAGAACAAGATAGTAGTGGGCTTATGGAAACTTTTTCAAACTAATGAAGTGACAACCAGCCACTAACAGAACAAGGATTGATTGGGAGAAACAAGATATGAACAATTTCTTACACCAAGAGGATAATTGAGAACTTGGATTAATGACAAGCACCATGATAGCAACAACCCATAGGAAAAGCTTTAGGTGAAATCCAAACCATATAGCTTAATGAAGAAATCATGGGTTAAAAATATCTCATGATCATAGAATTGGTGGGTTTAATTATCTCATACTTGAAAGGCAAACTCTTCGAGGCTCCTACACTAACAAGAGTGCTATAATACCACCTCAAAGGATAAAGGAAGAACAAATGCACTTGGAAATGCGAGAGAAGAAAACTTGAGGTTCTCCAACAGAATCTTGAAGAACAATTGAGAATGAATCACATCCTTGAAGAACCACCATGACGGACCACCGTATACAAAAGAATGATGCAAAGGTATGAAGGTAGAAAAGAATAAGATTATGACCTTGCAATGATTTAGATGAAGCTTCACAAAGACATACTGATAGACTTGGAACTTCGGAAAAGAAAGATAAGCACTTGAGAAAAGAATTGATATCATGAGCCGCTCCGGAAGAAGAATTCAGATTACTATGAACAAGAATAAGAATTATTTTATGCTCATCCTTCATCAAGTTTAATTGATGACAAGCAACGGATTTAGCATACAACTATTTTTCTTGAAATAAACTTGAAGAGAGAGATAGGTATGCACCACATGAGGCATAAATGAAGGAAGCACCGATAAGAATTCATAATCGAATGGGGATACCAAGAATTAATGGGGATACATGAGAATGAAGAGATCATGAGCCACGTGAGAGAAAACTAGAACAAGGCACCGGATAATCGAGAGACGAATGAGGAGACAACAATTGAGAAGAATCGAGGATGAAAGCTGAAAGCTGAGAATGAAGAATCTTCTGAAATGATGGCCTTTGGAGAATCGAGAATGAAACAATTCAGAAATGCACCGGATAGCAAGAAAGGGATACTCATGATTGACAACAATCCAAGATGATAACACAAACCTGAAATGACGAATCTCCAAGAGGATGAACCAACATTTGATAGAAACACTCCTTTAGATTTTGCAAACTGAGAATGATGACGAGAAACAACACCAAGAATACTGAGACACTCCGGAATAATGAAGAATGAAAGGTTGAGACAAATATGAGAATAATTCAAATAGATCTTGAAGAAGGAATATGATTGATGAAAATCATGATTATGTCATAGTTGAAAAGAATTAAAGATCTCCGGAAAGATTGGAAGAGACATATATGATCCTGGGAAAAACCTGTGGGTTATGGGCCCACTCAAAAGAAATCACCGTTGACAAGATTGCTTAGAAGAGGGATATTGCACTGGTACAAATGGAAACTAGATGAGGTTGAGCACCTCAAAATAATTGAAAGGATTGAAAAACAAGAACTACTGAGATAACTTCAATGCTCCGGAAAGAATAGAGATAAGTGCCAACAGAATACTAGATAAGAATTTCCAACACAAGAAAGAATTACAAGGATAAATAGGATATGATGAACACGGACAACTGAATTAAATCACCGGTAAGGATGACAAAAATGAACAAATATGATACGAATTTCCTGAGAATCTTCACAATGAATCACCGGGTAAGAGAGAAAAGAACAGACAGCAGAAGCACAATGAAGAGAAAACTCTTGGATGAAAATTGAATCACTGAAGAAAAGGGCGAGAGGGCGGGGAAAAACAAAGAGAATTTGGGACAGATGAGATGAACTCCGGAATAAAATGAGAGAATGATCTTGCAAAAATTGGAGAGGATTGAATCCACTTGGAGAGAAACACACCGGTTGGAAAAGAATTAACATGACGACTCCGGTTGACAAAATTGATAAGACAATTGATTGAGCAAAAGGATTAGCACTCTCACATGAATATGAGAACACTGCTTAGAAAAGATCTGAAGTCACTGCTTGACATCGAAGCAACTTGAATTACCATATTCCAACAAAACAAAAGGTGCGACTTGCAATTAGCCAGAACAAACTCATGAGAAAGATTTCGTCCGATATTTTCGTGGACAGGATCGCACGGGCTCGATTTTACAGTAGCCATCAAGTGCAAGGCAGTGCACCCGACATACGAAGCGTCCCCGAGTCGTAGCAAGCTACAAGGACTCTTTAAGACACAACGTGTACCGCTGTAAGTCGACCGTGAACAAACGAATCCACTAGATGTCGAACGCCAACCTCACATCATGCATTTGTTGGAAGATTGTCCTATAAGAAACTACTTGAATTCCCACCTACGAATTCCCGAAATATCTGGTCATGCAATCTGGTACACGGATACAAGGAGTAATATCACACAACTCCTATACTAACCCGTCACCTGTATCACATCCGTCAACACACAACCAGAATCTCGGACCTTCATCTACAACAGACCCTCGTGATCACAATGATACAAAGTATGGCAGTACTCCCGAACAATCTGCACCAGTACTGGGACATCGGGGTTATCTCGCCACTACTAGTATTGAAGAAATTACGAACATCCTTCGTTCTGAGATACTAAGAAATCTGAATGATCACGATGTGCTCGAGAATCCCCTGGAGCTCAACTCCCCGGAAGAAAATCAAGTCAGCAGGAGGCACCAAGAGAGAACTCCGTCACATCGGCATCATATAGATCCCAAAAATATCCGCGTGATCCTAATTTTTTTTTGAGTGAGAAGAGGAGTAGAATAAATTATTACGTCAAGATTCCTCACCAGAGCATAGAAGAGGAGAAAAAAGAATCCTACTCTCCGATATATAACTAGACTCAAAGCAGTTTTTCACTAGACTCGACTCGGCCAAGTTCGATCAATCAAGGGGGCTCCTAGGTCGGTACTGGTCTGATACCAACTTGTCACGCCCAAGATGCGACCCTATCCTCAATTTGGAACGAAGGCCTCGTCAGGGATAGAAGCGCATCTCGTCGTGTCGCAAGAATGGATATCGTTACAAGTACATGTACTGAAAAGAAGAGGTATATATATAGAATTGGCTTACACTCGCCACAAGCTACATCAGAGTCACATCAGTACATTACATAATCATCAAGAGTAAGAGCAGGTTTCGACTACGGACAAAAATAAACGAGAAAAGAAGAACGACGTCCATCCTTGCTATCCGAGGCTGTCGACCTGGAACCCATCCCAGATTGATGATGAAGAAGAAGAAGAAGAAGCAACTCCAAATGAACAATCAACACGCTCGCATCGAGTAACCTTTACGTGTACCTGCAACTGGTGTTGTAGTAATCTGTGAGCCACAGGGGAGTCAACAATCTCATTTCCAAAGGTATCCAGACTAGCAATGCTTAATGGGTGAGGCATGGTTAAGTGGTGAGGTTGCGGCAGCGGCTAAGCATATATTTGGTGGCTAAACTTACGAGTACAAGAAAATAAGAGGGGGAAGATCTACGCATAGCGGACGTGACTACTGATGATCAACTGAATGATCCTGAACACCTACCTGCGTCAGACATAACCCCACTGTGTCCTCGATCGGAGAAGGAACTCATGAAAGAGACAGTCACGGTTACGCACACAGTTGGCATCTTTTAGTTAAGTTATCTTCAAGTTATCTAGAACCAGTGTTAAACAAAGTTTCCACGTTGCCACATAACCGCGGGCACGGCTTTCCGAAAGATTTAACCCTGCAGGGGTGCTCCAACTAGTCCATCAAAAATTACCACAAGCCACATAGAAATCCTCAATCACGAAGCTCGCGATCTCGTCGGATTCCCTAGTGGAAAACCTCAACTCTGAGATTACCCAAAGCATCACCGGAATCCCGATGCACAAGATATCTCGTCGAAGGTAAAACTAATCCAGCAAGGCCGCCCGACGTGTCGACGTACCCGATAGGAGCCGCGTATCTCGTTCTGAGGACACGACGGATGGAACTAGCTATGGGTGCCAAACCTCGAGTTTCCTCGCGATGGCCCCGCAGGCAGACCGTTTGGGACCAACACCATCAACACTGGCCCCCCTGTTTATGTAAAATTACTCCTCGGGTAGCGCTAACTCCCTATGCATTTCAGTATTATCAAAATTATTATGTTGGGCAAATAGTACCAATGTTGGGCCTTGCCAGACCAGCTTTAATCTAAAACAAATTATCAAGGGGGTCCCCATAACAACCCCGATCGTGTTAGGAGTGCTCATTTATGGAACATAACACCGGTAGCCGAAACTAAGGGGGAAAGGTGGAACAAAACACCAGGCTGGAAAGGCCGAGCCTTCCACCTTTTACCAAGTATATAGGTGCATTAAATTAAATAGCATTAATATGGTGATATAACAAGGAACCCATGTTGTCACATGGAAGGAATGCACCTGCAACTAGCAACGCTAACACAGGGTTAAGCAAGCAGTAACATAGCCAATCAGTGGTTTGCTAGGTTGAACAGGTTGAAGGTTTTCATGACATTGTTGAGAGGCTGATATTTAACATGTGGTAGGAAACGAGACATAAACGATAGAAACGGTAAAACTAGCATGGCAATGATAGTAATGGTATCTGGGGAAATGGTCATCTTGCCTGAGATCCCGCTTGGAAGAAGAATGACTCAGTGAAGCAGACGTACCGACATAGTCGAACGGGTCCTCACAATCCGACACACTTGCTGAACTCTATCGAGACGAAGCAAACCGGAAACAAGAATCAACACACGATATTCACCACATGATGCACAACACAAATGATGCATGAGCAGCTGAATACATGCAAGTCACGGCAAGACAATTCACCCAATCAAACACTACACATTAAGTGAAGTTCAATATGCAACGAGTTGCATATTGATGAAACTCCACGTTTATTTATTTAGTTCTATCCCGATTAGGTACACGGCAATATTAAATGTGGTTACACAAGGCAAGAGGTCAAGCGTAATTAAACTACCTATCTAGGCATTTTAAATGAGGTCGGAAATGACATATAGCATCTCCGAAACGACCTCACATGTTAATTTACAATTCTGTCCAGATCTGAACTAACACATTTAATTGGTTGTTAAACAGCAAAACAAATAGGTTCACGTGATTCTACCCGTCGTTACAAGCAATTTCCACATAAAGAACATCTCCAACGGAGCTACGAATCAAAAGATACAAGCACCGCAAGATATGATGGCATGAATGCAATATGTGTGCAACGACGGTCACGAGCACTCCAAAACATAAAACCAAAAAAAAGAAAATGAAACTACACGAGATTCTAAGCAAGTTTCATGTAGGACACGATCAAATCGGAGCTACGGTTCAACAACTACGAGCAAAACAAGAAATCACTACAATCTGCCAAAATCAACCACATAGCATTTTCTACACCCCACAACCAAGAGCTACTCAACTCAAATCTACTCAACCAAGCAATGACACGAAAGAGGGCAAGAAGCACTACAACAAACAACTAACAACAACTAGCATGGCATCATGGATCACTAGGGAAAGAAGTCACAAAATGGCTTCCCACTCACTATTTCAGACTTAGTGAAAATAGCAGTTTATGAAGCTACAGTTTTCGATCTGAAGGCATATTGACGACAGCATATCCAATATCTACAGGACTCCAAATGGCATGAAAATTCACAGCATGCTAGAGAATCACAAGGTCTACAACTTACTCCATTGGACCAACCTCAAAAGAGCTACAGAACACAAGATACAAGCAAGACAAGACATCAACAGAATATAACAGATTCTAGAGTTAGAAATATTTCAGGACCTCCAAATCAGCACTATTTCTAGCAACTTGAGGGCAATCAAACCACACCTAAACATGCATTTTTATTGCAACCAAAAATACCAGGGGCTAGAGTAAACATCAAAGATCAACTCTCTAGTTGACAACTTAATCAAACGAAGCACGGAATAAATCCTACGAAATAGACAAGAGGGCAACATGGCAAAATATCGCGCGAAATAATTTACTCAAAAGATAAAACTAATTGCACATGGCAAAATAGACAAGAGGGCAACATGGCAACATGGATTTTTCTACCCCCGAAACATATAAAATATGTGGGGTTGCAACACAAAAATATTGCCACACATAAATGCGAGATAAAGACCTAAACACGGAAAATAATCTAGCGGCAAATCCCTACGAGCAAAAATACCAACGCCTACTCCAAAATACATGGAAAAGAGGTTCCTAAAACGTGGACATTTTATCTACGGCATTCGGGCAATCCGGACATGCGCGAAAAATAACTACGACAATAAAACTATCGAGACAGTACACTAAACGACGTCAAACAATTATGCATGTTGCAAAAACGGATTCTACGCGAAATTCTACGCCAAAACCATATATAATTCATCGCGATCCGACTTACGGATTTAAAGTTACGGGCATTCTAAATATCGTCCTTATTCTGGAATTTAATTAAATTCCGAAAATAACCTAAAAAGAAAAAAATACTACCGGGCCTAATCTAAATGCTAATGGGCTACAGGGGCAAGCACGGTTGAACTAAAATGCGCACGGGCGCCGATTAAAGGGCACAAGGAAAAAATATCACCTCGGGCCGGATTGGACCGGCCTGGGCGCTGGAGAGGCCTGGCTTGGGGCCGGCTGGCGACCTGGGCCGGCTTGGGGGCGTTGGCCGACTGGGCCGGACTCGAGGAGGAGGCTTGGTCTGGGGCTACCGGTGGAGCAGCTGGGCCGGTTGCTGGCTCCCTGGGCCGCAGCGGTTCGTGGCGCTGCGGGAGCCCACGCAGGGGGGGGACGAGCGAGCAGATGGTCGCTGGCGGCTGGCACTCCCTTGATCCCGCCTGGATCGAGGAGCAGGAACCGGCGGCGCTGCCTGGACCGAGCGGATCCAATCCCCGGGGACCCGCTCCTGGCGAAGGAGGCAAGCACCGGCGGGCAGGGCGGTGCGGCGACGTGGGCGAGGAGCTGCCGGCGGCGGGGCAAGGGGCGAAGCAGCACAGGGCGCACGTTCTCCGACCGGTTGTTGTTGCATCTCCGGTGATGTCGGGGGCGACAGGAGGAAGGTGGCGGGAGGCTGCCAAAGGGGCTGGCGACGAGGCGAGCCGACGCGAGCTGCGGGGTGGCGACGAGGAGGCGGCGGGGCACGGCGCTCGGGGCTGCTGCCTCGGGCACGGCTGCCATGGACGGGAGCTCGGGACAGAACGGGTGGCGGCCGGATGGGCTTCGGGCGTGCCGCGCGCGGGCTCGGGCGGGCCCGGCGGCTGGTGGGAGGAGAGAGGAGAGAGAGAGAGTGGGAGACGCTAGGGTTTCGCATGGATTTCGAGGAGAGATGGAGAGAGGTTGTCTAAATTAAGAGGGGTCTATATATAGACAAATGGGGGGCTAGGTTAGACGGAATTTTGTTCCGGATCCAACCGTGCGGTCGGATTCAGATGATTCTGAATGTGGGAACGGTTACGAGGCCATGTAGAGTGGATATCCGGAGACGAGAGGGAGAACGGTCGGCGTGACAACGGATTTTAAAACACCGACAAACGTCCGACGAATAACCGAAGACGGTGCCGCTAAGGTCGACCGTTCGGGTACCAGACGGACTCCGATCGCGACGAAATTCGAGAGGCAGCCTGGCTATAACTAACCACGACCGCATGCCAAGCTTCACCCTGATGAGAGAAAGTTTTACGCCCACTTTTGAAAACAAGGTTTGACGATGCTGCGGGCGCGTGCGAGTGCGGTCGGGCTCAGAACGGACAACGCCGAGAACCGGCAACTAACAACGGATGCAAGTTTTGAAATCTGACGGCAACGGAGATGCCAATGCAATGCCGATGATGCGAATGATGCGATGATGATGCGACAAAATAAAATAGACACACGACGAAAACGGAATAAAGGGGGAATCTTCTGGAACGTCGGCATCGGGCTGTCAGAGTCAGGGTCTCCAATTAGGTTGTGGAGATTGCCCCGAGCAATTTGTAAGGGTACCGGTGACCGCCCCCATGGGTTGCCATTTGTACGGGTTCGGTGACTGCCCTCAAGGGTCCCTTAGTGGAATCACGGCATCTTGCATTATGCGAGGGCGTGAGGAGATTACGGTGGCCTTAGTGGCATCTTGGGGAGCATTATGCCTCCACACCGCTCCAAAGGAGATTAGCATCCGCAAGGGTGTGAACTTCGGGATACATCATCGTCTCCGCGTGCCTCGGCTATCTCTTACCCGAACCCTTTACTTGTGCACTTTACTTTGTGATAGCCATATTGTTTCTTGTCATATATCTTGCTATCACTTAGTTGTTTATCTTTCTTAACATAAGTTGTTGGTGCACATAGTTGAGCCTAGTTGTTTTAGGTTTTGTGCTTGACAAATTAAAAGTTAGTTTTATTCCGCATTTGTTCAAGCCTAAACCATAATTATTTTAAAGCGCCTATTCACCCCCCTCTAGGCGACATCCACGTCCTTTCAGCATCCAACAAGGTAACTTCCAACATTAAAACTTCCAACATCAATGCTACCATTTCCACTACCTCCATTAGTGGTGATGAAAAGGAAGAGGTAGAGCATGAGGAAAACTCCTTTGATAAATTCATGAGAAAAATCAAGGGTAAATCCAAGAAGCATTTTGTTTCTCTTTTGGGACAACTAGGAGAGGCTAATGACCTCATTGAATCTCATGAAGAGACTATCTCCACATTACAAGGACATAGTCTTGACTATGCCAATGAGATCGCAGATCTTTCTATTGCTCTTGAGGAAGATCAAGGACTTTGTTTGACTCTTGAGGAGTCACACAATGATGACCTTGCCAAATTAAATAAAGATCTTGATCATGCTCTTGTTCTTACTCGTGTGCTCCAATCCAAAAAGGTTGCACTTGGGCTTGACCATGTTAGACTCAAGGAAGAGCTTGCAACACTTTACAAGGCTCACAAGGCCTTGAAGAGTGTTCATGCCTCTTTGAAAGAATCGCATGCTCAACTCCAAGTAAAACTCACTAAGGAAATAGCCACGTGCTCTCCATTTGTTTTAATTGATAATGTCCATGCTACTAACCCTTGTTGTGAGCATGCACATATTGTGGATGAGAACACAAAATTAAGAGAGCATCTTCAGAAAGGCCTTGTGACATGCATCCAATGTGAAAAGAATCTTAATGACCTTTTAAGCAATCAGAAGGAAGTGGTTGCAAAGGAAGGAGTTGGGTTTGCACCCAAGTCCAAGAAGAACAAGAAGAGGAAGACTAGGCAACCTCCCCAGCTTATGGAAACCTTTGTTAAAATTAGGGAGGGTACTCATGAGAACAAAATGGACCAAGCTAAGGGTGGTAATGCCAAGAAAGGCAAAAACCATCTTCCCAACACTTTAACCCCTCTTATGTCTTATGTCGTGCCAGTGATGGGAATGTTTTTGCTAAGTTTGTTGGTTCTCGTGATGAGTACATTGAATGGTCTATTTGGGTTCCTAAGACCCTTGTTACTAACCTGAAAGGACCCATTAAAGAATGGGTACCTAAACCCAAGCATTGATCTTATGCAGGAGTTTGCTTCTGGTGGGGTGTCATGTTTGCTTGATAGTGGAGCAACAAATCATATGTCCGGAAGCAAGGGCTTGGTGGTGGACCTTCATCCCGACCCATCTATTTCCACCCAAGTATCCTTTGGCGATGATGTAATTTCAAAGGTATTGGGTCTCGACAAGGTGGTAATTTCTCCGGAACTTACCATTGAAAAGGTTATACTTGTTGAGACCCTCGCATACAATTTACTTTCCGTTCATCAACTTGCTCTTATGGGATTTAGTACCTTCTTTGGTGTTGACTTTGTGGCCCTTTTGTGGAGCACGACTCTTAAAGTAGCTTTTGTTTGGCATGTCAAGAACGGTCTCTACGTGGTTAACTTTTCAAAGCGACCCACTAAGACCGCGACTTGCCTAATGGCTAAAGTTGATGTGGGATGGCTTTGGCATCGCCAGCTAGCCCATGTAAATATGAGATCTTTGCAAAGTCTCCTCAAAGGGGTCACGTTCTTGGACTAACAAATGTGAGTTTTTCCAGAGATCGTGCTTGTAGTGCCTGTATTGAAGGAAATATTCATGATACAGCTCACCGCCCCATGACTATCATCTACTCAAAAAGGACCTTGGAGCTCCTCCACATGGATCTCTTTGGTCCTCCATCCTACGATAGTGTTGGGGGAAGAAAGTATTGCTTGGTGATTGTGGATGATTACTCAAGGGATTGACTACGATGAGACCTTCTCACCCGTATCGATGCTGAAGTCGGTCCGAATCATGTTAGCAATTGCCACATTTTATGATTATGAAATCTGGCAAATGGACGTCAAAACAGCATTCCTGAGCGGCTTTCTTAAAGAAGAATTGTATATGATACAACCAGAAGGTTTTGTCGATCCTAGCAATGCTAACAAGGTATGCAAGCTCCAGCGCTCCATCTATGGGATGGTGCAAGCATCTCAGAGTTGGATCATTCGCTTTGATGAGGTGATCAAAGCGTTTGGGTTTATACAGACTTATGAAGAAGCCTGTATTTACAAGAAAGTGAGTGGGAGCACTGTAGCATTTCTCATATTATATGTAGATGACATATTGTTGATGGGAAATGATATAGAACTATTGGAAAGCATCAAGGCCTATTTATTGGGGAACGTTGCATTGGAAACAAAAATTTTCCTACGCACACGAAGACCTATCATGGTGATGTCCATCTATGAGTGGAGATTAGATCTACGTACCCTTGTAGATCGCACAGCGGGAAGCGTTAAGAAACGCGGCTGATGTAGTGGAACGTCTTCACGTCCCTCGAACCATCCCACGAACCGTCCCTCGATCCGTCCCATGATCCGTCCCGATCTAGCGCCGAACGGACGGCACCTCCGCGTTCAGCACATTTACAACTCGATGACGATCTCAGCCTTCTTGATCTAGCAAGAGAGACGGAGAAGTAGATGAGTTCTCCGGCAGCGTGACGGCGCGCCGCTGTTGGTGATGAACTATTCCTGCAGGGCTCCGCCCGAGCTCCGCAGAAATCTAATCAAGAGGAAGAACTACGAGGTGTAGGTTTGAGTTGCACGTGGCAAAGTTTGTGTCTCAAAAGCCCTAAACCTCTAGTATATATAGGAGGAGGGGGGAGGCATCCCTAGGCAACCTTGGCGCACTAAGGAGTCCTCCTTGGGTCGGGCGAAGTGGGAGAGAGGGAGGAGTCCTTCTCCTATCCCACTTGGATTAGGACTCCTTCCTTATTTTCCCACCTCTTTTGGATTTTCCACTTTTTCCTCATGGGCTTTCCTTTGTTGGGTAATGTAGCATAAATTCAAAATTTTCCTACGCATGTTCAGATCTTCCTATGGAGAGACCAGCAACGAGAGAGGGGTGAGAGCATCTTCATACCTTTGAAGATCGCTAAGCGGAAGCGTTGCTAGAACGCGGTTGATGGAGTCGTACTCGCGGCGATTCAGATCGCGGTGTGATTCCGATCTAGTGTCGAACCACGACACCTCCGCGTTCAACACACGTGCAGCCCGGTGACGTCTCCCGCACCTTGATCCAGCAAGGAGGAGGGAGAGGTTGGGGAAGATCTCCGGCAGCACAACGGCGTGGTGTCGATGGAGAGACGAGGTCTCCCGGCAGGGCTTCGCCAAGCACCGGCAGAGAGGAGGAGAAAGAAGAGCAGGGCTGCGCCGAGGGAGAGGGAAAACTGTGTGCAAAACAGCCCCGAAACCCCCACTATATATAGGAGGAGGGGAGGGGGGTGCCACCCCTAGGGTTCCCACCCTAGGTGGTGCGGCAGCCCCCCAGATGGGAGGTGCGGCGGCCAGGGCAAGGGGGAGGCGTTGCGCGCCCCTAGGTGGGCCTTAGGCCCACCAGCGCTTAGGGTTTCCCTCCCTCTCCACCTCCTGCGCCTTGGGCTGAGTGTGGGGGGCGCACCAGCCCACCTAGGGGCTGGTTCCCTCCCGCACTTGGCCCATCTAGCCTCCCTGGGTCGTTGCCCCCTTCCGGTGGACCCCCGGGGCCACCTCCGGTGGTCCTGGTACGTTACCGGTGACGTCTGAAACACTTCTGGTGTCCGAAACCATCCGTCCTATATATCAATCTTTACCTCCGGATCATTCCGGAGCTCCTCGTGACGTCCGGGATCTCATCCGGGACTCCGAACAACTTTCGATAACCTCGTATAACAATTCCCTATAGCCCTAGCGTCATCGAACCTTAAGTGTGTAGACCCTACGGGTTCGGGAGACAGGCAGACATGACCGAGACACCTCTCCGGCCAATAACCATCAGCAGGGTATGGATACCCATGGTGGCTCCCACTTGCTCCACAATGATCTCATCGGATGAACCACGATATCAAGGATTCAATCAATCCCGTATACAATTCCCTTTGTCTGTCGGTATAGAACTTGCCCGTGATTCAATCGTCGGTATACCTATACCTTGTTCAATCTCGTTACCGGTAAGTCTCTTTACTCGTTCCGTAGCACGTCATCGTGTGACTAACTCCTTAGTCACATTGAGCTCGTGATGATGTTCTACCGAGTGGGCTCAGAGATACCTCTCCATCACACGGAGTGACAGATCCCGATCTTGATTCGTACCAACCGAACATACACTTTCGGAGGTACCCGTAGTGCACCTTTATAGTCACCCAGTTATGTTGTGACGTTTGATACACCCAAAGCACTCCTACGGTATCCGGGAGTTGCACAATCTCACGATCGAAGGAAAAGACACTTGACATTAGAAAATCTTTAGCATACGAACAATACGATCTAGTGCTATGCTTAGGATTGGGTCTTGTCCATCACATCATTCTCCCAATGATGTGATCCCGTTATCAATAACATCTAATGCCCATGATCAGGAAACCATGATCATCTATTGACGAACGAGCTAGCCAACTAGAGGCTTGCTAGGGACACATTGTGATCTATTTATTCACACATGTATTACTGTTTCCTGTTAATACAATTATAGCATGAACAATAGACGATTATCATGAACAAGGAAATATGATAATAACCATTTTATTATTGCCTCTAGGGCATATTTCCAACAGTCTCCCACTTGCACTAGAGTCAATATTCTAGTTAGATTGTGATGTATCGAACACCCATAGCATTATGGTGTTGATCATGTTTTGCTTGTGGAAGAGGTTTAGTCAACGGGTCTGAAACATTCAGATCTGTGTGTACTTTACAAATCTCTATTACTCCACTCTGGACATGGTCCTGGATGGAGTTGTAGCGGCGTTTGATGTGCTTCGTCTTCCGATGAAACCTGGGCTCCTTGGCTATGGCAATGGCTCTAGTGTTATCACAGAAGAGTGTCATTGGACCCGACGCGCTTGGAACCACTCCAAGGTTGGTGGTGAGCTCCTTCATCCAAATTCCTTCATGAGCCGCTTCTGAAGCAGCTATGTACTCCGCTTCACATGTAGATGCTGCCACGACTTCTTGCTTGCTGCTGCACTAGCTCACTGTCCCACCATTCAAAACATATACGTATCCGGTCTGTGAATTAGAGTCATCCAGATCTGTGTCGAAGCTAGCGTCGACGTAACCCTTTACGACGAGCTCTTCGTCACCTCCATAAACGAGAAACATTTCCTTAGTCCTTTTCAGGTACTTAAGGATATTCTTGACCGCTGTCCGGTGTTCCATACCGGGATCACTTTGGTACCACCCTACCAAACTTATGGCAAGGTTTATATCAGGTCTGGTACACAGCATGGCATACATAAGAGAGCCTATGGCTGAAGCGTAGGGGACAGAACTCATCTTCTCTCTATCTGCTGTCGTGGTCGGTGACTGAGTCTTACTCAATCTCGTACCTTGCAAAACTGGCAAGAACCCTTTCTTTGAGTTTTCCATATTGAACATCTTCAATATCTTGTCAAGGTATGTACTTTGCGAAAGACCTATGAGGCGTCTCGATCTATCTCTATAGATCGTGATGCCTAATATGTATGCAGCTTCTCCAAGGTCCTTCATTGAAAAACTCTTGTTCAAATAGGCCTTTATGCTCTCCAACATCTCTATATCATTCCCCATCAATAATATGTCATCCACATACAGTATGAGGAAAGCTACATAGCTCCCACTCACTTTCTTGTACAGACAGGCTTCTCCGTAAACCTGTATGAACCCAAACGCTTTAATCACCTCATTAAAGTGAATGTTCCAACTCCGAGATGCTTGCACCAGCCCATAGATGGAGCGCTGGAGCTTGCACACTTTGTTAGAACCCTTAGGGTCGACAAAACCTTCTGGTTGCATCATATACAACTCTTCCTTGAGGTTCCCATTAAGGAACGTTGTTTTGACGTCCATTTGCCAAATTTCATAATCATAAAAGACGGCAATTTCTAACATGATTCGGACTGATTTCAGCTTTGCTACGGGAGAGAAAGTCTCTTCGTAGTCAATTCCTTGAATTTGTCGAAAACCCTTTGTGACAAGTCGAGCTTTATAAACGTTTACATTACCGTTTGCATCAGTCTTCTTCTTGAAGATCCATTTATTTTCTATGGCTCGCCGGTCATCGGGAAAGTCCACCAAAGTCCATACTTTGTTCTCATACATGGATCCTATCTCGGATTTCATAGCTTCAAGCCATTTGTTGGAATCCGGGCCCTCCATTGCTTCTTCATAGTTCAAAGGTTCACCGTTGTCTAACAACATGATTTCCATCACAGGGTTGCCGTACCACTCTGGTGCGGAGCGTGCCCTTGCGGACCTTCATGGTTCAGTAGTAACTTGATCCGAAGCTTCATGATCATTATTATTAACTTCCTCTTCTGTTGGTGTAGGAGCCACATGAACAATTTCCCGCGCTGCGCTACTTTCCTGTTCGAGAGGGGGTGTAATTACCTCATCAAGTTCTACTTTCCTCCCACTTACTTCTTTCGAGAGAAACTCTTTCTCTAGAAAGGATCCGTTCTTGGCAACAAAGGTTTTACCTTCGGATCTAAGATAGAAGGTATACCCAATAGTTTCCTTAGGGTATCCTATGAATACGCATTTCTCCGCTTTGGGTTCGAGCTTTTCTGGTTGAAGTTTCTTCACATAAGCATCGCAACCCCAAACTTTAAGAAACGACAACTTAGGTTTCTTGCCAAACCATAGTTCATACGGTGTCGTCTCAACGGATTTAGACGGTGCCCTATTTAAAGTGAATGCTGCAGTTTCTAATGCGTATCCCCAAAATGATAGCGGTAAGTCGGTAAGAGACATCATAGATCGTACCATATCTAATAAAGTGCGATTACGACGTTCAGACACTCTGTTGCGTTCGGTGTGCCAGGCGGCGTCAGTTGTGAAACGATTCCACACTTCCTTAGGTGTGTGCCAAACTCGTGACTTAAATATTCTCCTCCACGATCAGATCGTAGACATTTAATTTTTCTGTCACATTGATTCTCAACCTCACTCTGAAATTCCTTGAACTTTTCAAACGTCTCAGATTTGTGCTTCATCAAGTAGATATACCCATACCTACTCAAATCATCGGTGAGAGTGAGAACATAACGATAGCCACCGCGAGCTTCAACGTTCATTGGACCACACACATCAGTATGTTTTATTTCCAATAAGTCGGTTTCTCTCTCCATTATTCCTGAGAATGGAGTCTTAGTCATCTTGCCCATGAGGCACAGTTCGCATGTGTCAAATGATTCAAAGTCAAGAGACTCTAATAGTCCATCAGTATGGAGCTTCTTCATGCGCTTAACGCGGATATGACCAAGGCGGCAGTGCCACAAGTATGTGGGACTATCATTATCAACTTTACATCTTTTGGTACTCACACTATGAATATGCATAACATCACGATCGAGATTCATCAGGAACACACCATTCACCAGCGGAGCATGACCATAAAACATATCACTCATAAAAATAGAACAACCATTATTCTCTGACTTAAATGAGTAGCCGTCTCGCATTAAGCAAGACCCTGATACAATATTCATGCTCAAAGCTGGTACTAAATAACAATTATTCATGTTTAAAACTAATCCTGACGGTAGATGTAGAGGTAGCGTGCCGATGGCGATCACATCGACCTTGGAGCCATTCCCGACGCGCATCGTCACCTCGTCCTTGGCCAGTCTCCGCTTATTCCACAATTCCTGCTTTGAGTTGCAAATGTGAGTAACAACACCGGTATCAAATACCCAGGAGCTACTACGAGCGCTGGTAAGGTACACATCAATAACATGTATATCACATATACCTTTAACGTTGCCGGCCTTCTTGTCCGCTAAGTATTTGGGGTAGTTCCGCTTCGAGTGACCCTTTCCCTTGCAATAGAAGCACTCAGTCTGAGGCTTTGGTCCATCCTTTTTCTTCTTCCCGGCATCTGGCTTACCGGGCAGGGCAATGGCTTTGCCGTTTTTCTTGAAGTTCTTCTTACCCTTGCCCTTCTTGAAACTAGTGGTCTTGTTGACCATCAACACTTGATGCTCTTTCTTGATTTCTACTTCTGCAGACTTGAGCATCGAGTACAACTCGGGAATGGTCTTCTCCATCCCTTGCGTGTTGTAGTTCAGCACAAAACATTTGTAGCTTGGTGGGAGAGACTGGAGGATTCTGTCAATTATAGCATCATCCGGAAGTTCGACTCCAAGTGAAGTCAGATGACCGTGTAACCCAGACATTTTGAGTATGTGCTCACTAACAGAACTGTTCTCCTCCATCTTACAGCTAAAGAACTTGTCGGAGACTTCATATCTCTCGACACGGGCATGATCTTGAAAAACTAGCTTCAGCTCTTGGAACATCTCATATGCACCGTGTTGCTCAAAACGCCTTTGGAGCCCCGTTTCTAAACTGTATAACATGCCACACCTAACCAGAAAGTAGTCATCACTCCGCGTTTGCCAGACATTCAGAATGTCCTGGGCTGCTGCGGGAGCGGGAGGGTCACCTAGCGGCGCATCAAGGACATAAGCCTTTTTACCTGCTTCAAGGATGAGCTTCAAGTTGCGAACCCAGTCCACATAGTTGCTACCATGATCTTTTAAGCTTGTTTTTCTCTAGGAATGCATTGAAATTGAGGTTGACGTTGGCCATCTACAATATTTATAAAGACAACTTTTAGACTAAGTTCATGACAATTAAGTTCATTTAATCAAATTAAGTATGAACTCCCACTTAAATCGACATCCCTCTTGTCATCTAAGTGATACATGATCCGTGTTGACTAACCCGTGTCCGATCATCACGTGAGACGGACTAGTCACCATGGTGAGCAACTTCATGCTGATCGTATTCAACCATACGACTCATGTTTGACCTTTCAGTCTCTTGTATTCGAGGTCATGTCTGTACATGCTAAGCTCGTCGAGTCAACCTAGGTGTTTCGCGTGTGTAAATCTGGCTTACACCCGTTGTATGCGAACGTTAGAATCTATCACACCCGATCATCACGTGGTGCTTCGAGACAACGATCCATCACAACGGTGCACACTTAGGGGAATACATTCTCGAAATTTTAAGAGGGATCATCTTATTATGCTACCGTCGTTCTAAGCAATAAGATGAAAAACATGATAAACATCACAATGCAATCATATAGTGACATGATATGGCCATTATCATCTTCGCTCTTTCGATCTCCATCTTTAGGCATCGCATGATCATCATCGTCACCGGCATGACACCATGATCTCCATCATCATGATCTCCATCATCGTGTCTCCGTGAAGTCGTCACGCCAACTACTACTATCACTACTACTATAGCTACACGGCGTCGCATCTCATACAATAAATTAAGACAACTCCTATGTCTCCTGTCGGTTGTCATACTCATCGACATGCAAGTCATGAAACCTATTACAATAACATGATCATCTCATACATCATACATGCAACATCACAACTTTGGCCATATCACATCACATGTCAAACCCTGCAAAAACAAGTTAGACGTCCTCTAATTGTTGTTGCAAGTTTTACGTGGCTGATTTGGGTTTCTAGCAAGAATGACTTCGTACCTATGTGACAGCCACAACAATGATATGCCAAAGCTATTTACCCTTCGTAAGTACACTTTTCATCAAATCCAATCCAACTAGAGTAGGAGAGACAGACACCCGCTAGCCACCTTTATGCATGGTGTGCATGTTTGTCGGTGGAACCAGTCTCACGTAAGCGTACGTGTAAGGTCGGTCCGGGCCGCTTCATCCCACAATACCGCCGGAAAAGAATAAGACTAGTAGAGGCAAGCAATTGACAAATCATCATCCACAACCTTTTTGTGTTCTACTCGTGCATAGAATCTACGCATAGAAAACCTGGCTCGGATGCCACTGTTGGGTAACGTAGCATAAATTCAAAATTTTCCTACGCATGTTCAGATCTTCCTATGGAGATACCAGCAACGAGAGAGGGGTGAGAGCATCTTCATACCTTTGAAGATCGCTAAGCGGAAGCGTTGCTAGAATGCGGTTGATGGAGTCGTACTCGCGGCGATCTGACACACAGAAAACAATAGCAACAAAATAACACGATCACATGCTACGTTTATAATTTGGGTCCTGTCCATCACATGATTCTCCTAATGATGTGATCCCGTTATCAACGAACTAGTCAACTAGAGGCTCACTAGGGACAGTGTGTTGTCTATGTATCCACACATGTATTTGAGTTTCCAATCAATACAATTCTAGCATGGATAATAAACGACTATTATGAACAAGGAAATATAATAATAACTAATTTAATATTGCCTCTAGGGAATATTTCCAACAGTCTCCCACTTGCACTAGAGTCAATAATCTAGTTCACATCACCATGTGATTTTAACGAATCCAACACCCATGTAGTTCGGGGGTTTGATCACGTCTTGCTCGTGAGAGAGATTTTAGTCAACGGTTCTGAATCTTTCAGATCCGTGTGTGCTTTATAAATATTTATGTCATCTTATAGATGCTGCTACTACGTGCTATTCGGAAATACTCCAAATATCTACTCTACTATACGAATCCGTTTTACTACTCATAGTTATTCCGATTAGTGTAAAAGCTTGCATCGACGTAACCCTTTACGATGAACTCTTTAACCACCTCCATAATCGAGAAAAATTCCTTAGTCCATTAGTTACTAAGGATAACTTTGACCGCTGTTCAGTGATTCAATCATGTATCACTTTTCGTACCTCTTAACAGACTTGTGGTAAGGCACACATCAGGTGCGGCACACAGCATGTCATACTTTAGAGTCTACGGCTAAGGCATAGGGGACGACCTTCGTCCTTTCTCTTTCTTCTGCCGTGCTCGGGCTTTTGAGTCTTACTCAAATTCACACCTTACAACACAGCCAAGAACTCCTTCTTTGTTGATCTATTTTGAACTCCATCAAAAACTTGTCAAGGCATGCATTTCATTTGAAAGTTCTGTTTAGCATTTTGATCTATCTCCATAGTTCTTGATGCTCATTCTTCAAGTAGTGTTGGATTTATGCCCTAGAGGCAATGATAAATAAGTTATTATTATAATTCCTGTATCAAGATAATCGTTTATTATCCATGCTATAATTGTATTGAATGAAGACTTAGATACATGTGTGGATACATAGACAAAACACTGTCCCTAGCAAGCCTCTAGTTGGCTAGCCAGTTGATCAAGGATAGTCAGGGTCTTCTGACTATGTACAAGGTGTTGTTGCTTGATAACTGGATCACATCATTGGGAGAATCATGTGATGGACTAGACCCAAACTAATAGACGTAGCATATTGATCGTGTCATTTTGTTGCTACTGTTTTCTGCGTGTCAAGTATTTATTCCTACGACCATGAGATCATATAACTCACTGACACCGGAGGAATACTTTGTGTGTATCAAACGTCACAACGTAACTGGGTGGCTATAAAGAATGTCTACAGGTATCTCCGAAGGTGTCCGTTGAGTTAGTATGGATCAATACTGGGATTTGTCACTCCGTATGACGGAGAGGTATCTCGGGGCCCACTCAGTAATACAACATCACGCACAAGCCTTGCAAGCAATGTGACTTAGTGTAAGTTGCGGGATCTTGTATTACGGAACGAGTAAAGAGACTTGCCGGTAAACGAGATTGAAATAGGTATGCGGTTACTGACGATCGAATCTCGGGCAAGTAACATACCGAACGACAAAGGGAATGACATACGGGATTATATGAATCCTTGGCACTGAGGTTCAAACGATAAGATCTTCATAGAATATGTAGGATCCAATATGGGCATCCAGGTCCCGCTATTGGATATTGACCGAGGAGACCCTCGGGTCATGTCTGCATAGTTCTCGAACCCGCAGGGTCTGCACACTTAAGGTTCGATGTTGTTTTATGCGTATTTGAGTTATATGGTTGGTTACCGAATGTTGTTCGGAATCCCGGATGAGATCAAGGACATCACGAGGGTTTTCGGAATGGTCTGGAGACGAAGATTGATATATAGGATGACCTCATTTGATTACCGGAAGGTTTTCGGAATTACCGGGAATGACGAATGGGTTCCGGATGTTCACTGGGGGGGGCAGCCCACCCGGGGATGCCCATAGGACTTAGGGATGCCGCACCAGCCCTTAGTGGGCTGGTGGGCAAGCCCAAAGAGGCCCCTGCACAGGGAGATAAGAAAATCAAAGAGAAAAAAGGGGAAGTGGGAAGGAAGGGAAGGACTCCACCTTCCAATTCTAGTTGGACTAGGATTGGAGGAGGACTCCTCCTCCCCCCTTCGACCGAACCCCATGGGGCTCCTTGAGTCCCAGGGCAAGGCCCCTCCCCTCCCACCTATATATACGGAGGTTTTAGGGCTGATTTGAGACAAGTTTTCCACTGCAGCCCGACCACATACCTCCACGGTTTTTCCTCTTGATCGCGTTTCTGCGGAGCTCGGGCGGAGCCCTGCTGAGATTAGATCACCACCAACCTCTGGAGCGCCGTCACGCTGCCGGAGAACTCATCTACCTCTCCGTCTCTCTTACTGGATCAAGAAGGCCGAGATCATCGTCGAGCTGTACGTGTGCTGAACGCGGAGGTGCCGTCCGTTCGGCACTAGATCAGAGCGGATCGTGGGACGGATCGCGGGACGGTTCGTGGGACGGTTCGCGGGGCGGATCAAGGGACGTGAGGACGTTCCACTACATCAACCGCGTTTATTAATGCTTCTGCTGTGCGATCTACAAGGGTACGTAGATCTGAAATCCCCCTCGTAGATGGACATCACCATGATAGGTCTTCGTGCGCGTAGGAATTTTTTTGTTTCCCATGCGATGTTCCCCAACAGTGGCATCATGAGCTAGGTTCATGCGTAGATGTCTTCTCGAGTAGAACACAAAAGTTTTATGGGCGGTGATGTGTGATTTGCTGCCCTCCTTAGTCTTTTCTTGATTCCGCGGCATTGTTGGATCGAAGCGGCTCGGACCGACATTACTCGTACGCTTAGGAGAGACTGGTTTCATCGCTACGAGTAACTTCGTTGCTCAAAGATGACTGGCGAGTGTCGGTTTCTCCAACTTTAGTTGAATCGGATTTGACCGAGGAGGTCCTTGGATGAGGTTAAATAGCAATTCATATATCTCCGTTGTGGTGTTTGCGTAAGTAAGATGCGATCCTACTAGATACCCATGGTCACCACGTAAAACATGCAACAACAATTAGAGGACGTCTAACTTGTTTTTGCAGGGTATGCTTGTGATGTGATATGGCCAACGATGTGATGTGATATATTGGATGTATGAGATGATCATGTTGTAATAGTTAATATCGACTTGCATGTCGATGGTACGACAACCGGCAGGAGCCATAGGGTTGTCTTTAAACTAACGTTTGTGCTTGCAGATGCGTTTACTATATTGCTAGGATGTAGCTTTAGCAGTAATAGCATGAGTAGCACGACAACCCCGATGGCGACACGTTGATGGAGATCATGGTGTGGCGCCGGTGACAGAAGATCGTGTCGGTGCTTTGGTGATGGAGATCAAGAAGCACGTGATGAGGGCCATATCATGTCACTTATGAATTGCATGTGATGTTAATACTTTTATGCACCTTATTTTGCTTAGAACAACGGTAGCATTATGAGGTGATCTCTCACTAAAATTTCAAGATGAAATTGTGTTCTCCCCGACTGTGCACCCCAGTTCGTCGTTTCGAGACACCACGTGATGATCGGGTGTGATAAACTCAACGTTCACATACAATGGGTGCAAAACAGTTGCACACGCGAAACACTCGGGTTAAGCTTGACGAGCCTAGCATGTGCAGACATGGCCTCGGAACACATGAGACCGAAAGGTCGATCATGAATCATATAGTTGATATGATTAGCATAGGGACGCTTACCACTAAAACTATCCTCAACTCACGTGATGATCGGACTTGAGCTAGTGGAATTGGATCATCAACCACTCAAATGACTAGAGAGATGTACTTTTTAGTGGGAGTTTAGCAAGTAATTTGATTAAGTTGAACTCTAATTATCTTGAACATAGTCTAAGTCCACTTTGAATATATTTGTGTTGTAGATCATGGCTCACGCGACAGTCACCCTGAATTTTAATACGTTCCTAGAGAAAGCGAAGTTGAAAGATGATGGACGAAACTTTGTAGACTGAGCTCGTAATCTTAAGTTGCTCCTGCAAGCTGGGAAGAAGGACTATGTCATTAATGCTGCGCTAGGAGATGAACCACCCGCTACGGCTGACCAAGATGTTAAGAACGCTTGGTTAACACGTAAGAAGGACTACTCAGTAGTTCAATGTGCAGTCTTGTATGGATTAGAGCCGGGACTTCAACGTTGCTTTGAGCGTCATGGAGCATATAAGATGTTCCAAGACTTGAAGTTTATCTTTTAGAAGAACGCCCGGATCGAGAGGTATGAGACCTCCGATAAATTCTATGCTTGCAAGATGGAGGAGAATTCGTCTATAGTGAACATGTGCTCAAAATGTCTGGGTACTCAAACCGTCTAGCTGAGCTGGGGATTGAACTCCCAGAAGAGGCTATCACTGACAGAATTCTTCAATCACTGCCGCCAAGCTATAAGGGCTTTGTGTTGAACTACAACATGCAAGGGATGAACAAGTCTCCCGGCGAGTTGTTCGCGATGCTGAAAGTCGCAGAGTCAGAACTCTGTAAAGAGCATCAAGTGTTGATGGTGAATAATACCACTAGTTTCAAGAGAAACAACAAAGGAGAGAAGGGTAATTCAAAGAAGAGCGGCAAGCCTGTTGCCGATCCGATGAAGAAACCCAAAGCTGGACCTAAGCCTAAAACATAGTGCTATTATTGCAAGGGTATGGGTCACTGGAAGCGAAATTACCCTAAGTATCTGGCTGATAAGAAGGCGGCCAAAGAAAAATTAGGTATATTGTATATACATGTTATTGATGTGTACTTAACCAGCTCTCGTAGTAGTGCTTGGGTATTCGATACCGGTTCTGTTGCTCACATTTGCAACTCGAAACAGGAACTGCGGAATAAGCGAAGGCTGGCAAAAGACGAAGTGACGATGCGCGTGGGAAATGGTTCCAAGGTTGATGCAATCGCCGTCGGCACAGTTTCACTTCAGTTACCATCAGGATTAGTTATGAACTTGAATAATTGTTATTTAGTGCCTGCGTTAAGCATGAACATTATATCTGGATTTTGTTTATTGCGAGACGGTTACTCGTTGAAGTCAGAGAATAATGGTTGTTCTATTTCTATGAGTAATATCTTTTATGGTCATGCACCAATGTGAGAGGATTGTTCATATTGAATCTTGATAGTGATAATACACCTATACATAACGTTGAGACCAAAAGACTTAGAGTTAACAATGATAGCGCCATGTTTTTCTGGCACTGTCGCTTAGGTCATATTGGTGTAAAGCGCATGAAGAAACTCCATACCGATGGACTTTTGGAGTCACTTGACTTTGATTCACTTGACATGTGCGAACCATGCCTCATGGGCAAGATGACTAAAACTCCGTTCTCCGGAACAATGGAGCGTGCAAGTGACTTGTTGGAAATCATACATACCGATGTATGTGGTCCGATGAGCGTGGAGGCACGCGGCGGATATCGTTATTTTCTCACCTTCACTGACGATTTGAGTAGATATGGTTATGTCTACTTGATGAAGCACAAGTCTGAAACATTTGAGAAGTTCAAGCAATTTCAGAGTGAAGTTGAAAATCATCGTAACAAGAAGATCAAGTTCCTTCGGTCTGATCGTGGGGGTGAATATCTGAGTTTCGAGTTTGGTGCTCACTTAAGACAATGTGGAATTGTTTCACAGTTGACACCGCCTGGAACACCACAGCGTAATGTTGTGCATGAACGTCGTAATCGTACTTTATTAGAGATGGTGCGATCTATGATGTCTCTTACTGATTTGCCGTTATCATTTTGGGGTTATGCATTAGAAACAGCTGCATTCACTTTAAATAGGGCACAATCAAAATCCGTTGAGATGACACCATACGAACTGTGGTATGGCAAAAGACCAAAGTTGTCGTTTCTTAAAGTTTGGGGATGTGATGCTTATGTCAAAAAGTTTCAGCCTGAAAAGCTAGAACCCAAAGCGGAAAAGTGCATCTTCATAGGTTACCCGAAAGAGACAGTTGGGTATACCTTCTATCTCAAATCCGAGGGCAAAGTGTTTGTTGCTAAGAACAGAGCTTTTCTTGAGAAGGAGTTTCTCTCGAGAGAATTGAGTGGGAGGAAGATAGAACTTGATGAGGTTGTCGAACCTCTCATCCCTCTGGATGGTGGCGCAGGGCAAGGGGAAACCCCTGTCGTTGCGACGCCGGTTGAGGAGGAAGTTAATGATGATGATCATGAAACTCTAGATGAAGTTCCTATCGGACCTCGCAGGTCGACGAGACCGCGTACTACTCGAGAGTGGTATGGTAATCCCGTCTTATCAATTATGTTGTTAGACAACAATGAGCCTGCGAATTATGAAGAAGCAATGGTGGGCCCGGATTCCAACAAATGGCTGGAGGCCATGAAGTCCGAGATAGGATCCATGTATGAAAACAAAGTGTGGACTTTGGAAGTACTACCCGAGGGCCGCAAGGCTATTCAGAACAAATAGATCTTTAAGAAGAAGACGGACGCTGACGGTAATGTGGCCGTTTATAAAGCTCGACTTGTGGCAAAGGGTTTTTCACAAGTTCAAGGAGTTGACTACGATGCGACGTTCTCAGCCGTAGCGATGCTTAAGTCTGTCTGAATCATGTTAGCAATAGCTGCATTTTTCGATTATGAAATTTGGCAGATGGATGTCAAAACGGCGTTCCTTAACGGTTTCCTTAAGGAAGAGTTGTATATGATGCAACCCGAAGGTTTTGTCGATCCTAAAAATGCTAACAAAATGTGCAAGCTCTAGCGATCCATTTATGGACTGGGGCAAGCATCTCGGAGTTGGAATAAACGCTTTGATGAGGTGATCAAAGCATTTGGGTTTATACAAGTGGTTGGAGAATCTTGTATTTACAAGAAAGTGAGTGGGAGCTCTGTGGCATTTCTAATATTATATGTGGATGCCATATTGCTGATTGGAAACAACGTGGAGTTTTTGGAGAGCATAAAGGATTACTTGAATAAAAGTTTCTCTATGAAGGACCTAGGAGAAGCTGCTTACATTCTAGGCATTAAGATCTATAGGGATAGATCAAAACGCGTGATAGGACTTTCACAAAGTACATACCTTGATAAAGTTTTGAAAAGGTTCAAAATGGAACAGTCCAAGAAGGGGTTCTTGCCAGTTTTACAAGGTACAAGATTGAGTAAGACTCAGTGCCCAGCAAATGATAAAGATAGAGAGCATATGAGCACTGTCCCCTATGCTTCAGCCATAGGTTCTATCATGTATGCAATGTTGTGCACTAGACCGAACGTTAGCCTGGTCATAAGTATGGCAGGCAGGTTCCAGAGTAATCCAGGAGTGGATCACTGGACAACGGTCAAGAATATCCTGAAGTACCTGAAAAGGACTAAGGAGATGTTTCTCGTGTATGGAGTTGACGAAGAGCTCGCCGTAAAAGGTTACGTCGATTCAAGCTTTGACACAGATCCGAACGACTCTAAGTCGCAGACCGCATACGTATTTATTCTTAATGGGGGTGCGGTAAGCTGGTGCAGTTCCAAGCAAAGTGTCGTAGCTGATTCTACATGTTAAGCGGAGTACATGGCTGCCTCGGAGGCGGCTAAGGAGGGTGTCTGGATGAAGCAGTTCATGATGGATCTTGGACTGGTACCAAGCGCACTGAATCCAATAACCTTGTTCTGTGACAACACGGATGCCATTGCCTTAGCAAAGGAACCACGGTTTCACAAGAAGACGAGACACATCAAACGACGCTTCAACCTCATCCGCGACTACGTCCAAGGGGAGGACGTAAATATTTGCAAAGTGCACACGGATCTGAATGTAGCAGACCCGCTGACTAAACCTCTTCCAAGGGCAAAGCATGATCAACACCAGAACTGTATGGGTGTTAGATTTATTACAATGTAATTCGCATGGTGATGTGAGGGCTAGATTATTGACTCTAGTGCAAGTGGGAGACTGTTGGAATTATGCCCTAGCGGCAATGATAAATAAGTTATTATTATAATTCTTGTATCAAGATAATTGTTTATTATCCATGCTATAATTTTATTGAATGAAGACTTAGATACATGTGTGGATACATAGACAAAACACTGTCCCTAGCAAGCCTCTAGATGGCTAGCCAGTTGATCAAGGATAGTCAGGGTCTTCTGACTATGTACAAGGTGTTGTTGCTTGATAACTGGATCACATCATTGGGAGAATCATGTGATGGATTAGACCCAAACTAATAGACGTAGCATGTTGATCGTGTCATTTTGTTGCTATTGTTTTCTGCGTGTCAAGTATTTATTCCTATGACCATGAGATCATATAACTCACTGACACCGGAGGAATACTTTGTGTGTATCAAACATCACAACGTAACTAATTGTCTATAAAGATACTCTACAGGTATCTCCGAAGGTGTCCGTTGAGTTAGTATGGATCAAGACTGGGATTTGTCACTCCGTATGACGGAGAGGTATCTCGGGGGCCACTCGGTAATACAACATCACACACAAGCCTTGCAATCAATGTGACTTAGTGTAAATTGCGGGATCTTGTATTACGGAACGAGTAAAGAGACTTGCCGATAAACGAGATTGAAATAGGTATGCGGATACTGATGATCGAATCTCGGGCAAGTAACATACCGAAGGACAAAGGGAATGACATACGGGATTATATGAATCCTTGGCACTAAGGTTCAAATGATAAGATCTTCGTAGAATATGTAGGATCCAATATGGGCATCCAGGTCTCGCTATTGGATATTGACCGAGGAGACCCTCGGGTCATGTCTGCATAGTTCTCGAACCCGCCGGGTCTGCACACTTAAGGTTCGATGTTGTTTTATGCGTATTTGAGTTATATGGTTGGTTACCGAATGTTGTTCGGAGTCCCGGATGAGATCACAGACGTCACAAGGGTTTCCGGAATGGTCCGGAGACGAAGATTGATATATAGGATGACCTCATTTGATTACCGAAAGGTTTTCGGAATTACCGGGAATGACGAATGGGTTCCGGATGTTCACCGGGGCGGGGCAGCCCTCCCTGGGGAAGCCCATAGGAATTAGGGGTGCTACACCAGCCCTTAGTGGGCTGGTGGGCAAGCCCAAAGAGGCCTTTGCGCAGGGAGATAAGAAAATCAAAGAGAAAAAAGGGGAAGTGGGAAGGAAGGGAAGGACTCCACCTTCCAATCCTAGTTGGACTAGTATTGGAGGAGGACTCCTCCCCCCCCCTTCGGCCGAACCCCTTGGGGCTCCACGGTTTTTCCTCTAGATCGCGTTTCTGCGGAGCTCGGCCGGAGCCCTGCTGAGATTAGATCACCACCAACCTCCGGAGCACCGTCACGCTGCCGAAGAACTCATCTACCTATCCGTCTCTCTTGCTGGATCAAGAAGGCCGAGATCATCTTCTAGCTATACGTGTGCTGAACGCGGAGGTGCCGTTCGTTCGACACTAGATCAGAGCGGATCGTGGGACGGATCGCGGGATGGTTCCTGGGACGGTTCGCGGGGCAGATCGAGGGACGTGAGGACGTTCCACTACATCAACCGCGTTTATTAACGCTTCTGTTGTGCGATCTACAAGGGTACGTAGATCTGAAATCCCCCTCGTAGATGGACATCACCATGATATGTCTTCGTGCGCGTAGGAAATTTTTTGTTTCCCATGCGACATTCCCCAACAAGTAGCTCTTTCCAGGTCTTCCTTTGAAAAACCCCTTTCAAATAACCTTTATGCTTTACAGAAATTCTGCATTACTTCCGATCAACAATATGTTAACCACATATACTTATCAGAAATTCTATAGTGCTCCCACTCACTTCTTTGGAAATACAAGTTTCTCATAAACCTTGTACAAACCCAAAAGCTTTGATCATCTCATCAAAGCGTATATTCCAACTCCGAGATGCTTGCACTAGTCCATAGAAGGATCGATGGAGCTTGCATACTTGTTAATATCTTTAGGATCGACAAAACCTTCTGGTTGTATCACATATAACCTTTCCTCAAGGAAACCGTCGAGGAAACAATGTTTTGACATCCTATGTCAAAATTTCATAAATAATGCATCAACTACTAACATAATTCCAACGCACTTTTAGCATCGCTATGAATGAGAAAGTCTCATTGATGTTTGCTGTGTATCCCTAGCAATGGTGCCGGAAATACTTCTGCTACTGCACAAAAGACCTTCCAACGGCGCCAGAGATAGGCACGTCGACGGGATAATACTTGGCTTTATCTTTCTGTGGATCTTTGCGTTGGTGTTCCCTCGAAGCGCAAAGGGTGATGTAGCACAGCGACGGTAGGTATTTCCCTCAGTTTGCACCCAACGCTATAAAGGGGTTGTCAATCCCTTATAGATTATTTGCCAAGTGAGAACTGAAAGCAACAAAGTAACAAAGCAAAGTAAAAGCGGAGTTGTAAACGATGGATGTGAATAGACCTGGGGGCCGTAGTGCTTACTAGTGGCTTCTCTCATGAAAGCAAGTAGACGGTGGGTGAACAAATTACTGTCGAGCAATTGATAGAACTGTGCAGAGTCGTGACGATATCTATGCAATGATTATTTCTATAGGCATCACGTTCCAAACAAGTAGACCGATACTGTCTGCATCTACTACTATTACTCCACACGTCGACCGCTATCCAGCATGCATCTAGTGTATTAAGTCCATAAGAATAGAGTAACGCCTTAAGCAAGATGACATGACGTAGAGGGATAATCTCAAAACAATGATAAAACCCCCATCATTTTACCCTTGATGGCAACTACTTGACGTGTGCCTTGCTGCCCCTACTGTCACTGGGAAAGGTCACCACATGGTAGAACCCAAAACCAAGCACTTCTCCCATTGCAAGAATCATAGATCTAGTTGGCCAAACAAAGCCCAAGACTCGGAGATACTTACAAGGATATCAAATCATGCATATAAGAAATCAGCAAAGACTCAAATATATATCATAGTAATTTGATCACAAGTCCACAATTCATCGGATCTCGACAAACACACCGCCAAAGAAGATTACATCGGATAGATCTCCATGAAGATCATGGAGAACTTTGTATTGAAGATCCAAGAGAGAGAAGAAGCCATCTAGCGACTAACTACGGACCCATAGGTCTGAAGTGAACTACTCACGAGTCATTGGAGGGGCGATGATGATGATGAAGAAGCCCTCCACCTCCAAAGTCCCCCCGGCACGGCGCCGGGAAGGGTCTCCAGATGAGATCTCGCGGAAACGGAAGCTTGCGGCGGATGAAAAGTATTTTCGAGGCTCCCCTGATTTTTTGCGGAATATTTGGGAATATATAGGCGCAAGACCTAGGTCAGGAGGCGGCCAGGGAAGCCACAAGCTTGCCCACCGCCGCCTCCCCCCTGGTCGCGGGGTGGGAGCTTGTGGGCTCCCTGGGGCCCACTTGGCCTCGCCCAAAGGCTCCCTGGACTTCTTCCGTTCGGGAAAAATTTATTTCGGAGTTTGTCTTCCGTTTGGACTCCGTTCCAAAATCAGATCTGAAAAAAGTCAAAAACACGGAAAAACAGGAAGTGGCACTTGGCACTGAATCAATAAGTTAGTCCCAAAAAAGATATAAGAAGGTACATAAAACATACAAAGAAGACAAGATAACAGCGTGAAACCATCAAAAATTATAGATACGTTTCAGACGTATCACTCATCATAGTCAACCTTTTGAACTTGTCGGAAACATCCTTGCGACAAGTCGAGCTTTTCTTAATGGTGACCTTTCACCATCATCGTCCGTCTTTCTTTTAAAAACCCATCTTTACTCAATAGTCCTACGATCATCAAGTAGTTCTTCCAAACTCTACACTTTGTTTTCATACATGGATCCTCTCTCGGATTTCATGGCCTCCAACCATTTGTCAGAATCCGGGCCCACCATCGCTTCTCCATAGCTCATAGGTTCATTGTTGTTCAAAAACATGACCTCCAAGGCAAGGTTACCGTACCACTCTATAGTAGCACACGACCTTGTCGACCTACGAGGTTTGTAGTAACTTGATCCGAAGCTCAATGATCAACATCATCAGTTTCCACTTCAATTGGTGTAGGTGCCACATGAACAACTTCTTGCGCCCTGCTACACACTGGTTGAAGTGACGGTTCACTAACCTCATCAAGTTCTACCACTCTCCCACTCAATTCTTTTGAGAAAAACTTTTCCTCGAGAAAGGACCTGTTTTTAGAAACAAACACTTCGCTTCCGGATCTGAGATAGGAGATGTACCCAACTGTTTTGGATATCCTATGAAAATGCATTTATCCGCTTTGGGTTCGAGCTTATCAGACTAAAACTTTTTCACATAAGCATCGCAACCCCAAATTTTTAAGAAACGACAGCTTAGGTTTCTCCAAACCATAGTCTATACTGTGTCATCTCAACGGAAATACGCGGTGCCCTATTTAAAGTGAATGTGGTTGTCTCTAATGCATAACCCATAAACGATAGTGGTAATTTGATAAGATACATCATAGTATGCACCATATCAAATAGGGCGCGGCTATGACGTTCGGACACACCATCACACTATAGTGTTCTAGGTGGCATAAATTGTGAAACAATTTCCACATTGTCTTAACTGTGTATCAAAAACTCGCAACTCCGATATTCATCTCTAAGATCATATCATAGACAGTTTATCCTCTTGTCACGACGATCTTCACTCCGAAATAGCTTTGAACTTTTCAATATTTCAAACTTGTGATTCATCAAGTAAATATTCCTGTATCTACTCAAATCGTCAGTGAAGTAAGAACATAACGATATCCACTGCGTGCCTCAGCACTCATTGGACTGCACATATAAAAAATGTATGAGTCCCAACAAGTTACTCTCTTGTTCCATGTGGTATGTTTTGCATGTCTCAAGTGATTCAAAATCAAGCGAGTCCAAATGATCCATCTGCATGGAGTTTCTTCATGCGTTAATACCAATAGGTATGATTTGCATGTCTCAAACGTTTCAAAAATGAGTGAGTACAAAGATCCATTAGCATGTAGCTTCTTCATGCATTTTATACCGTCATGACTCAAGCGGCGGTGCCACAAGTAAGTGGTACTATCATTATTACTTTGTATCTTTTGGCACCACTACTATGAACATGTGTAACACTACGATCGAGATATAATCAACCATTGAAGGTAATTATTCAAGCAAATAGAATAACCATTGTTCTCTTTAAATGAATAATCGTATTGCAATAAACACGATCCAATCATGTTCATGCTCAACGCAAACACCAAATAACAATTATTTAGGTTTAACACCAATCCCGATGGTAGAGGGAGCGTGCGATGTTTGATCACATCAACGTCAGAAACACTTCCAACACTTATCGCACCTCGCCTTTAGCTAGTTTCCGTTTATTCCGTAGCTTTTATTTTGAGTTACTAATCACTTAGCAATCGAACCGGTATCTAATACCCACGTGCTACAAGGAGTACTAGTAAAGTACACATCAATATCATGTATATCAAATATACTTCTGTTAACTTTGACAACCTTCTCATCTACCAAGTATCTAGGGTAGCTCTGCCTCAGTGACCGTTCCCCTCATAACAGAATAACGTAGTCTTGGGTTTGGGTTCAATCTTGGGTTTCTTCATTAGAGCAGCAACTGGTTTGCCGGTTCATGAAGTATCCCTTCTAACCTTTGCCCTTCTTGAAACTAGTGGTTTTACTAACCATCAAAAATTGATGCTCCTTCTTGATTTCTACTTTCGCAGTGACAAACATTGCGAATCGCTCAAGGATCATCATATCTATCCTTGATATGTTATAGTTCATCACGAAGCTTTAGCAGCTTGGTGGCAGTGACTTTGGAGAACCATCACTATCTCATCTGGAAGATTAACTCCCACTTGATTCAAGCGATTGTTGTACTCAGACAATCTGAGAACATGCTCAATGATTTGAGAATTTCTCCTTTACTTTGTAGACAAAGAATCTTGTCGGAGGTGTCATACCTCTTAACAATGGCACGAGCATGAAATCTCAATTTCATCTCTTAGAACATCTCATATGTTCTGCGACGTTCCAAAACGTCTTCGGCGCCTTGCTTCTAAGCCATTAAGTATTATGCACTGAACTATCACGTAGTCATCAAAAACGTGTATGTCAGATGTTCGCAACATCCACAGACGATGCTCGAGGTGCAGCACACCGAGTAGTGCATTAAGGACATAAGCCTTCTGTGCAGCAATGAGGACAATCCTCAGTTTTATGGACTCAGTCCGCAAAGTTGCTACTATCAACTTTCAACTAAATTTTCTCTAGGAACTTATAAAAACAGTAGAGCTATAGCGCAAGCTACATCACAATTCGCAAAGACCATTAGACTATGTTCATGACAATTAGTTCAATTAATCATATTACTTAAGAACTCCCACTCAAAAAGTACATCTCTCTAGTCATTTGAGTGGTACATGATCCAAATCCACTAACTCAAGTCTGATCATCACGTGAGTTGAGAATAGTTTCAGTGGTAAGCATCTCTATGCTAATCATATCAACTATACGATTCATGCTCGATCTTTCGGTCTCATGTGTTCCGAGGCCATGTTTGTACATGCTAGGCTCGTCAAGCTTAACCCGAGTGTTCCGCGTGTGCAACTGTTTTGCACCCGTTGTATGTGAACATTGAGTCTATCACACCCGATCATCACGTGGTGTCTCGAAACAACGAACTGTAGCAACGGTGCACATTTGGGGAGTACACAATTTCTTCTTGAAATTTTAGTGAGAGATCACCTTATAATGCTACCATCGTTCTAAGCAAAATACGGTGCATAAAAGGATTAACATCACATGCAATTCATAAGTGACATGATATGGCCATCATCATGTGCTTCTTGATCTCCATCACCAAAGCACCGGCATGATTTTTTGGTCACCGGCGCCACACCATGATCTCCATCATCATGATATCCATCAACGTGTCGCCATCAGGGTTGTCGTGCTACTTATGCTATTATTTCTAAAGCTACGTCCTAGCAATATAGTAAACGCATCTACAAACACAAACGTTACTTTAAAGACAACCCTATGGCTCATGCCGGTTGCCGTACCATCGACGTGCAAGTCGATATTAACTATTACAACATGATCATCTCATACATCCAATATATCACATCACGTCATTGGCCATATCATATCACAAGCATACCCTGCAAAAACAAGTTAGACGTCCTCTAATTTGTTGTTGCATGTTTTACGTGGCTCCTATGGGTATCTAGTATGATCGCATCTTACTTGCACAAAAACCACAATGGAGACCTGCAAATTGCTATTTAATCTCTCCAAGGACCGCCTCGGTCAAAGCCAATTCAACTAAAGTTGAACAAACCGACACCCGCCAGTCATCTTTATGCAACAAGGTTGCATGTCTATTGATGAAACCAGTCTTTCGTAAGTGTACGAATAATGTCGGTCCGGTCCGCTTCAATCCAACAATACCACTGAATTGAGAAAAAACTAAGGAGGGCAGCAAATCAAACATCACCGTCCACAAAACCTTTTGTGTTCTACTCGAGATAACATCTACGCATGAACCTAGCTCATGATGCCACTGTTGGGGAACGTTGCATGGGAAACAAAAAATTTCCTAGGCACACGAAGACCTATCATGGTGATGTCCATCTACGAGTGGAGATTAGATCTACGTACCCTTGTAGATCGCACAACAGGAAGCGTTAAGAAATGCAGTTGATGTAGTGGAACATCTTCACGTCCCTCGAACCGTCCCACGAACCGTCCCTGGATCCGTCCCACGAACCGTCTCGCGATCCGTCTCGATCTAGCGCCGAACAGCCGACACCTCCGTGTTCAGCACACGTACAGCTCGATGACGATCTCGGCCTTCTTGATACAGCAAGAGAGACGGAGAAGTAGATGAGTTCTCGGCAGCGTGACGGTGTGCTGGTGTTGGTGATGAACTATTCGTGCATGGCTCCGCCCGAGTTGTGCAGAAATCTAATCTAGAGGAAGAACTACGAGGTGTAGGTTTGAGTTGCACGTGGCAAAGTTTGTGTCTCAAAAGCCCCAAACCTCTAGTATATATAGTAGGAGGGGATAGGCAGCCCTAGGCAACCTTGGCGCACCAAGGAGTCCTCCTTGGGTCGGGCGAAGTGGGAGAGAGGGAGGAGTCCTTCTCCAATCCCACTTGGATTAGGACTCCTTCCTTATTTTCCCACCTCTTTTGGATTTTCCACTTTTTCCTCATCGGCTTTCCTTGGATGACTTTGTGAGCCCATTATACCTTATTGTACATCCAAGAAACCCACGTGGACCCCTTGGGGCATGGTGGGCCCACCCAGTGGGCCCCCGGAACCCATTCGTCACTCCCGGTCCACACCGGCAATGCTCAAATTTTTTCCGGAATCCAAACACCAACTTCCTATATATCAATCTTCATTTCCGGACCATTCCGGAAACCCTCGTGACGTCCGTGATCTCATACGGGACTTTGAAAAACATTTGGTCACCAACACATATAACTCAACTATACTAAAACACCATCGAACCTTAAGTGTGCAGACCCTACGGGTTCGAGAACTATGTAGACATGACCCGAGACACTCCTCGGTCAATATCCAATAGCGGGACCTGGATGCCCATATTGGATCCTACATATTCTACGAAGATCTTATCGGTTGAACCTCTGTGCCAAGGATTCATATAATCCCGTATAACATTCCCTTTGTCCTTCGGTATGTTACTTGCCCGAGATTTGATCGTCGGTATCCCTATACCTATTTCAATCTCGTTACCGGCAAGTATCTTTACTCGTTCCGTATTACAAGATCCCCATGACTCACACTTGAGTTACATTGCTTGCAAGGCTTATATGTGATGTTGTATTAGCGAGTGGGCCCCGAGATACCTCTCCGTCACACGGAGTGACAAATCCCAGTATTGATCCATGCTAACTCAACGGACACCTTCGAAGATACCTGTAGAGCACCTTTATAGTTACCCAGTTACGTTGCGACATTTGATACACACAAGGTATTCCTCCGGTGCCAGTAAGTTACATGATCTCACGGTCATAGGAATGAATACTTGACACGCAGAAAACAATAGCAACAAAATAACACGATCACATGCTACGTTTATAATTTGGGTCCTGTCCATCACATGATTCTCCTAATGATGTGATCCAGTTATCAAGTGACAACACTTGCCTATGGCCAGGAAACCTTGACCATCTTTGATCAACGAACTAGTCAACTATATTTATTATTGCCTCTAGGGCATATTTCCAACACTATTTGAATAAGAGTTTTTCAATGAAGGACCTTGGAGAAACTACTTACATATTAGGCATCAAGATCTATAGAGATAGATCGAGATGCCGCATAGGTCTTTCACAAAGCACGTACCTTGACAAGATATTGAATAAGTTCAATATGGAGAAGGCTAAGAAGGGTTCTTGATTGTACAGCAAGGTGTGAGGTTGAGTGCTACTGATACGTCTCCAACGTATCTATAATTTTTGATGTTTCATGCTATTATCTTGTCAAACTTTGGATGTTTTGCATGCCTTTTATTTATTTTCTAGGACTAATTATTAACTCAGTGCCAAGTGCCAGTTCCTGTTTTTTCCATGTTTTTGACCTTCCAGAGGAGATTTTGAAACGGAGTTCAAACGGAAGAAAATCCCCGAAAAGATTTTTTCTGGAACGGAAGAATATCGGAGGACTTGGGAGCCAAGCCAGAAGAGCCCCAGGGGCCCCACAAGCCTCCACCCCACGGCCAGGGGGGCACGCCATCCAGGCTTGTGGGCCCCCTGGAGGTCCCCTGACCTACATCTTGCGCCTATAAATTCCCAAATATTCCCAAAAACATCAAGAGACGATCGCAATTACTTTTCTGCCACCGCAAGCTTCTGTCTCCGCAAGATCCCATCTCGGGCACGTCCTAGTGTCCTGCCGGAGGAGAGATTCGGACACGGAGGGCTTCTTCATCAACACCATGACCTCTCCGATGATGCATGAGTAGTTCACCATAGACCTACAGGTCCATAGCTAGTAACTAGATGGCTTCTTCTCTCTCTTGGATCTTCAATACAAAGTTCTCCATGATCTTCATGGAGATATATCCGATGTAATCTTCTTTTGCGGTGTGTTTGTCGAGATCCGATGAATTGTGGATTTACGACTAGATTATCTATGAATCTTATTTGAGTTTCTTCTGATCTCTCTTATGCATGATTTCATATCGTTGTAATTCTCTTCGAGTTGTGGGCTTTGTTTGGACAACTACATCTATGATTCTTGCAATGGGAGAAGTGCTTGGTTTTGGGTTCATACCGTGCGGTGACCTCACCTAGTGACAATAGGGGTAGCGAGGCACGTATCGTGTTGTTGCCATCAAGGGTAAAAAGATGGGGTTTTCATCATTGGTTTGAGATTATCCCTCTACATCATGTCATCTTGCTTAAAGCGTTACTCTGTTCTTCATGAACTCAATGCACTAGATGCATGCTGGATAGCGGTCGATGTGTGGAGTAATAGTAGTAGATGCATAAAGTATCGGTCTACTTGTCTCGGACGTGATGCCTATATGCTAGATCATTGCCTTAGATATCGTCATGACTTTGCGCGGTTCTATAAATTGCTCGACAATAATTTGTTCACCCACCGTGATATTTGCTATTATGAGAGAAGCCTCTAGTGAACACTATGGCCCCCAGGGTCTACTCCACACCATATTTTCAGCCTTACACTTTTTACTTCCTTGCACTTTCCGCCTTCATATCTCACTTTGCAAACAATCTTGAAGGGATTGACAACCCCTTTAAAGCGTTGGGTGCAAGCTTGGTTGTGCTTGCGCGGGTACTTTGGACTTGACGAGGCCCTCCTTCTGGATCGATACCTTGGTTCTCAAACTGAGGGAAATACTTACTGCTCCTGTGCTGCATCACCCTTTCCTCTTCAAGGGAAAAATTGACGCAAACCAGAGAAGTAACAAGAAGAATTCCTACGCGCCAGGGAAGGACTTTTGTTGCCGCAGCTGAAGAATTTCTGGCGCCGTTGTCGGGGAGGAAGATCAAGTCAAGAACTCATCCAAGTAGGTGTCAAAAACTCATCTCTTGCATTTACTTTGTTTGCTAGGTTCCTCTTGTTTTCCTCTCCCCCACTTTACCAATTTGCCTTTTTCGTTCGCCCTTTTTCTCATCCGCTTTTGTTTGCTAGTGTGCTTGCTTGCTTGCTGAAGTCACCATGAACGAAAACACCAAGATTTGTGACTTCTCGAATACTAATAATAATGATTTTATTAGTACTCTGATTGCTCCCGCCACTAGTGCGGAGTCATACGAAATCAATGCCGCTTTGCTGAATCTTGTTATGAAAGAGCAATTCTCTGGGCTTCCTAGTGAAGATGTCGCATCCCATCTCAATACCTTCATTGGGCTTTGCGATATGCAAAAGAAAAGAGATGTGGATAATGACGTGATTAAATTAAAGCTTTTTCCTTTCTCGTTGCGAGATCGCACAAAAACTTGGTTTCTTCTTTGCCCAAAAATAGTATCGATTCTTGGGATAAGTGCAAACATGCTTATATATCCAAGTATTTTCCACCGGCTAAGATCATCTCTCTCCATAATGATATCATGAATTTCAAGCAACTTGATCATGAACATGTTGCACAAGATTGGGAGAGAATGAAATTAATGATTAGAAATTGTCCCGCTCATGGCTTGAGCCTTTGGATGATTATTCAAATCTTTTACGCTTGCTTGAATTTCGCTTCTAGAAATATCTTGGACTCCGCCTCAGGTGGAACAATCATGGAAATCACGTTAGGAGAAGCCACAAAGCTCTTAGACAACATCATGACGAACTACTCTCAGTGGCACACTGAAAGGTCACCTACTAGTAAGAAGGTACACGCTATAGAGGAAATTAACTCGTTGAGTGCTAAGATGGATGAGTTAATGAATTTGGTTGCTAGTATAAGTGCTCCTTTGGATCCTAATGATATGCCTTTGTCTTCTTTGATTGGGAGTAGCAACGCTAGCTCGGACGTTAATTTTGTTGGTAGGAATAACTTTGGCAACAACAACGCTTTTAGAGGAAACTATGTTCCTAGGCCTTTTCCTAGTAACTCCTCTAATAACTATGGCAACTCCCACAACAATACCCATGGAAATTACAATAGATTACCCTCTGATCTAGAAAGTAATATCAAAGAGTTCATCAACTCTCAAAAGATTTTCAATGCATCCATAGAGGAAAAACTACTCAAAATTGACGATTTGGCTAAGAGCGTTGATAGGATTTCTTGTGATGTTGATGCTTTGAAAGTTAGATGTGCTCCTCCCAAAATCAACATGGATGAAACTTTGAAAGCTATGCGTGTTTCCATGATCGAGAGCCAAGAAAGAACCACCCAAATTCGTGCTAGACATGAATGGCTTAAAAAGGCTTGTTCTCGTGATGAGAATCACGAAGATCTTAAAGTGCTTCGTGTGACTCCCATTGAATCTTTGTTTTCTTGTGTCAAACCTAATGATTATGGGGCTGGATATGAATCCACTTTGGTTGAAAAGTGCCCCAAGGATTCGGAGTCCATCTATCTTGATGCTAAAAGCATTAAAAGTGGAGTAGAAGATGTTAAAACTTTGAGTAGTAATGAAATTACTACCGTGGATTTCAAGAAATTCAATTATGATAGTTGCTCCTTGATTGAATGCATTTCTTTGATGCAATCCGTGTTGAACTCTCCACACGCTTATAGCCAAAACAAAGCCTTTACCGATCATATCGTCCAAGCTATGATAAAAGCTCTTGAAGAGAAACTTGAACTGGAAGTATCTATCCCTAGAAAGCTTCATGATGAGTGGGAACCTACCATCAAAATCAAAATCAAAAACTATGAGTGCAATGTTTTGTGTGATTTGGGTGCTAGTGTTTCTGCGATTTCAAAGTCTTTATGTGATATTCTAGGTTTTAATGAGATTGAAGAGTGTTCTCTTAATTTGCATCTTGCTGATTCTACTATCAAGAAACCCATGGGAAGGATCAATGATGTTCTTATTATTGCAAATAGGAACTATGTACCCACGGATTTCATTGTGCTTGACATTGATTGCAATCCTACATGCCCTATTATTCTTGGTAGACCTTTCCTAAGGACTATCGGTGCTATCATCGATATGAAGGAAGGGAATATTAGATTTCAATTTCCTTTAAGGAAGGGCATGGAACACTTTCCTAGAAAAAAAATAAGATTGCCTTATGAATCCATGATGAGTGCTACTTATGGTTTGAGCACCAAAGACGACGATACGTGATTGTATCGCTCCTATGCCTAGCTAAGGGCGTTAAACAATAGCGCTTGTTGGGAGGCAACCCAATGAATTTATCTTTTTCTTTCTGTTTTGATGCGTCCACACTTTCATAATTCTGTTGTGATTATGTTTTTTGTGTTTATTTTTGTGTTTGAGCCAAGCAATGCCTTTATGACTAGTCTTGGTAATGGTTGTTTGATCCTGCTGAAAAAAGACATAAACTTTTCGCTCACGAGATGATTTTTCATTTTTATTCAGAAAGAGCTTTTGAGTTGATTATTTTTGCTTCTGATTGGTATGCTTTTCCCCCAAACCTTCGTAATGTTTCAGATTTTTTGAGGTACGAGAAGTATACGAAGTATACAGATTGCTACAGAGTGGTCTGTTTTTGACAGATTCTGTTTTTGTTGAGTTGGTTGCTTGTTTTGATGAAACTATGGTTAGTATCCGGGGGTACTAGCCATGGAAAAGTGAGAATAAAGTAGCCCATCATCAATATAGATGGAATTCAAGTTTGCTACAGTAACAAAAGAGGTGGTAGTTTGTTTTCTTGTACTAATGTTATCACAAGTTTCTGCTTAAGTTTTGTGTTGTGAAGTTTTGAAGTTTTGGGTGACGTTCTCATGGACAAAGAGATAAGGAGTGGAAAGAGCTTAAGCTTGGGGATTCCCAAGGCAGCCCAAGCCAAATTCAAGGACACCAAAAAATCCTAAGCTTGGGGATGCCCCGGGAAGGCATCCCCTCTTTCGTCTTCAATCCATCGGTAACGTTACTTGGAGCTATATTTTTATTCACCACATGATATGTGTTTTGCTTGGAGCATCTTGTATCTTAGGAGTCTTTTCTTTTTGTTGTGTCACAATCATCCTTGCTTCACACCTTTTAGAGAGATAGAGACATGCACTCATCGTGATTTTGCTAGACTGCTTATAATGCTTCACTTATATCTTTTGAGCTAGATACTTTTGCTCTTGTGCTTCACTTATATCTTTAGAGCACGGCGGTGCGTGATTTGGTAGTTGGCTTATGCTATGAAAGTAGTCCCAAATGTTCTAGGTACCCAAAGAGGATGCAAAAACCTCCATCTTCATGTGCATTGAATAGAAAGAGAAGTTTTGATTCCTCTCAATTAGTTTTGAGATGTTGATTCGGTAATATTGAGAGTTATGTTAGTAGGGTGTTGTGAATCTAGAAATATTTGTGTTGGAGTTAGTGATTCCCGTACCATGCACGTATGGTGAACCGCTATGTTAGGAAGTCGGAGCATAATTGATCTATTGATTGTCATCCTTTGTGTTGAGGTCGTGATCGCGCGATGGTTAACACCTACCAACCCTTCCCCTCGGAGTATGCGTTTAGCACTTTGTTTCGATTACTAATAAAAACTTTCACAATAAGTATATGAGTTCTTCATGACTAATGTGAGCCCACGGTATAGATGCACTTTCACCTTCCACCATTGCTAGCCTCTCTAGTGCCGCGCAATTCTCGTCGGTGCACAAACCCACGAAATTCCTTCCTCAAAACAGCCACCATACCTACCTACTATGGCATTTTCATAGCCATTCCAAGATATATTGCCATGCAACTCCCACCGTTCCGTATCATGACTTGTGTCGTCACTATCATATTGCCATTGCATGATCATACTAGATCGTTGCACATCCCGGTACGCTGCCGGAGGCATTTCCTATGGAGTCATCATCATTGTGATCTTTGAGCTTTGAGTAACTAAAAAGTGTGATGATCATCATTATTAGAGCATTGTCCCATGTGAGGAAATAAAAAAAGAGGCCAAAGAGCCCAAAAACAAAACAAAGAAGAGAGAAAATAAAAAGAGAGGCCTAAGAGCCCAAATAAAAAAATGAGAGAAAAAGAGAGAAGGTACAATGCTACTATCTTTTTCCACACTTGTGCTTCATGTTAGCACCATGTTCTTCATGATTGAGAGCTTCTTGCTTTATCACTACCATATGCTAGTGGGAATCTTCGTTTTATAACTTGGCTTGTATATGCCAATGATGGGCTTCCTCAAAATTGCCCTAGGTCTTCGTGAGCAAGCAAGTTGGATGCACACCCACTAGTTTTCCTCTTGAGCTTTCACATACTTATAGATCTAGTGCATCTCTTGTATGGCAATCCCTACTCATTCACATTGATATCTATTAATGGGCATCTTCATAGCCTATTGATACACCGAGTCAGTGTGACCATCTCCTCCTTTTTGTCTCACAACCACCACCACACTCTATTCCACCTATAGTGTTATATCCATGGCTCGCGCTCATGTATTGCATGATAGTTAGAAAAAGTTTGAGAAAGTAAGAGTGCGAAAATAGTTACTTGGCCAATTCTGGGGTTGTGCATAATTTACATTAGTTGTGTGAGGATGATGGAGCATAGCCAGACTATATGATTTTGTAGGGATAACTTTCTTCGGCCTTGTTATATTGAAAGTTCATGATTACTTTGCTAGTTTGCTTGAAGTATTATTGTTTTCAAGTCAATAGCAAACTATTGTTTTGAATCTTACGGTCTAAACGTTCTTGCCATGTGAAAGAAGTTGCAAAGGACAACTATGCTAGGAAGCATTCAACATCAAAAATTCATTCTTTTTCACTTCCTACTCGAGGACGAGCAGGAGTTAAGCTTGGGGATGCTTGATAGTCTCCAACGTATCTATAATTTTTGATGGTTTCATGCTATTATCTTGTCAAACTTTGGATGTTTTGCATGCCTTTTATTTATTTTCTGGGACTAACTTATTACCTTATTGGCAAGTGCCAGTTCCTGTTTTTTCCATGTTTTTGACCCCTTTCAGAGGAGATTTTGAAACGGAGTCCAAACGGAAGAAAATCCCCGAAAAGATTTTTTTCTGGAACGGAAGAAGATCGGAGGACTTGGGAGCCAAGCCAGAAGAGCCCCAAGGGACCCCACAAGCCCCCACCCCACGGCCAGGGGGGTCGCGCCATCCAGGCTTGTGGGCCCCCTGGAGGTCCCCTGACCTAGATCTTGCGCCTATAAATTCCCAAATATTCCTAAAAAAATCAAGAGACGATCGCAATTACTTTTCCGCCGCCGCAAGCTTCTGTCTCCGCAAGATCCCATCTGGGGCACGTCCTGGTGCCCTGCCGGAGGGGAGATTCGGACACAAAGGGCTTCTTCATCAACACCATGACCTCTCCGATGATGCGTGAGTAGTTCACCATAGACCTACGGGTCCATACCTAGTAACTAGATGGCTTCTTCTCTCTCTTGGATCTTCAATACAAAGTTCTCCATGATATTCATGGAGATCTATCCGATGTAATCTTCTTTTGCGGTGTGTTTGTCGAGATCCGATGAATTGTGGATTTATGATCAGATTATCTATGAATCTTATTTGAGTTTCTTCTGATCTCTCTTATGCATGATTTCATATCCTTGTAATTCTCTTCAAGTTGTGGGTTTTGTTTGGCCAACTAGATCTATGATTCTTGCAATGGGAGAAGTGCTTGGTTTTGTTGCCATCAAGGGTAAAAAGATGGGGTTTTCATCATTGGTTTGAGATTATCCCTCTACATCATGTCATCTTGCTTAAAGCGTTACTCTGTTCTTCATGAACTCAATACACTAGATGCATGCTGGATAGCGGTCGATGTGTGGAGTAATAGTAGTAGATGCACAAAGTATCGGTCTACTTGTCTCGGACGTGATTCCTATATGCTAGATCATTTCCTTAGATATCGTCATGACTTTGCGCGGTTCTATCAATTGCTCGACAGTAATTTGTTCATTGACCGTGATATTTTCTATTATGAGAGAAGCCTCTAGTGAACACTACGGCCCCCAGGGTCTACTTCACACCATGTTTTCAACCTTACACTTTTTACTTCGTTGCACTTTCCGCCTTCAGATCTCACTTTGCAAACAATCTTGAAGGGATTGACAACCCCTTTAAAGCGTTGGGTTCAAGCTTGTTTGTGCTTGCGCAGGTACTTTGGACTTGACGAGGCCCTCCTTCTGGATCGATACCTTGGTTCTCAAACTGAGGGAAATACTTACTGCTCCTATGTTGCATCACCCTTTCCTCTTCAAGGGAAAAACCTACGCAAACCAGAGAAGTAACAAGAAGAATTCCTACGCGCCAGGGAAGGACTTTGTTGCCGCAGCAGCGACTCAACGACCGACTACGGCGGAAGATAGAGAAAAGATGAGTATCGTCCCCTATGCTTCAGCCATAGGCTCTATCATGTATGACATGTTGTGTACTAGACGTGATGTGAACCTTGCCATAAGTTTGGTAGGGAGGTACCAGAGTGATCCAGGAGTGGATCACTAGATAGCGGTCAAGAATATCCTAAAGTACCTGAAAAGGACTAAAGATATGTTTCTCGTCTATGGAGTTGCCGAAGAGCTCGTCGTAACGGGTTACGTCGATGCTAGCTTCGACACGGATCCGAATGACTCCAAGTCACAAACCGGATACGTGTACATTTTGAATACTGGGGGCAGTTAGCTGGTGCAGTTGCAAGCAAAGTGTCGTGGCGGCATCTACATGTGAAGCGGAGTACATAGGTGCTTCGGAAGCAGCACAGGAAGGTGTCTGGATGAAGGAGTTCATCACCGACCTAGGAGTGATTCCAAGTGTGTCGGGCCCGATGACTCTGTTCTGTGACAACACTGGAGCTATTGCTAGTGCAAAGCAGCCCAGGTTTCACAAGAAGACCAAGCATATCAAGCGCCGTTTCAACTCCATACGTGGATACATCCAGGATGGAGATATAGATATTTGTAAAGTGCATACGGATCTGAATGTCGCAAACCCGTTGACTAAACCTCTTCCGCGGGGAAAGCATGATCAGCACCAGAACTCTATGGGTGTTCGATGCATCACAATGTAACTAGATTATTGACTCTAGTGCAAGTGGGAGACTATTGGAAATATGCCCTAGAGGCAATAATACAGTTGTTATCATTATATTTCCAGTTCATGTTAATTGTCTAGTATTCATGCTATAATTGTATTAACCTGAAACCGTAATACATGTGTGAATATATATATGACAATGTGTCCCTAGTAAGCCTCTTGTTGGCTAGCTTGTTGATCAATGGATGATCATGGTTTCTTGATCATGGCCATTGGATGACATTGATAACGGGATCACATCATTGGGAATGATGTGATGGACAAGACCCAATCCTAAGCATAGCACTCTATCGTGTTGTTCGTCTGCTAAAGATTTTCTAATGTCAAGTATCATTTCCTTCGACCGCGAGATTGTGCAACTCCCGGAAACCGTAGGAGTGCTTTGGGTGTACCAAACGTCACAACGTAACTAGGTGATTATAAAGGTGCACTACAGGAATCTCCGAAAGTGTCTGTTGGGTTGTACGAATCGAGATCGGGATTTGTCACTTCGTGTGACGGAGAGGTATCTCTGGGCCCACTCGGTAATCCATCATCATATTGAGTACCGAACGAGTAAAGGGACTTGCCGGTAACGAGATTGAACAAGGTATAGGAATACCGACGATCGAATCTCGGGCAAGTATCATACTGGTAGACAAAGGGAATTGTATACATGATTGATTGAATCCTTGACATCGTGGTTCATCCGATGAGATCATCGTGGAACATGTGGGAATCAATATGGATATCTGATACGTCTCCATCGTATCTACTTTTCCAAAGTCTTTTGCCCTTGTTTTGGACTCTAATTTGCATGATTTGAATGGAACTAACCCGGACTGACGCTGTTTTCAGCAGAATTGCCATGGTGTTGTTTTTGTACAGAAATGAAAATTCTCGAAACGTCCTGAAAATTTACGGAGAATATTTTTGGAAAATATGAAAAATACATGCGCAAAGATCCACCGGAGGGGGTGAGCCAGTGGGCCACAAGCCCTGTGGCCGCGGCCACCCCCAGGCCACGCCGTGAGGGCTTGTGGGGCCCATGAGACTCCGCCGCCTCCAAACTCAGCTCTATATATTCCCTTTCGTCCCAAAAAAATCAAGAGAGAAGATTTCATCGCATTTCACGATCCAGAGGCGCCGCCACATCCCGTTCTTGCCCTGGAGGGCGGATCTGGAGTCCGTTTTGGGCTCCGGATCAAGGAGATCGTCGCCATCGTCATCATCAACCTTCTTCCCTCTCCAATTCCATGAAGCTCTTCATAGTTCGTGAGTAATCTATTTGTAGGCTCGCTGGGCAGTGATGAGTAGGATGAGATCTACCATGTAATCGAGTTAGTTTTGACGGGGATTGATCCCTAGTATCCACTATGTTCTGAGATTGATGTTGCTACTACTTTGCCATGCTTAATGCTTGTCACTAGGGCCCGAGTGCCATGAATTCGGATATGAAATTATTATGTTGTCACCAATATATGTGTGTTTTAGATCATCTTGCAAGTTGTAGTTACCTACTATGTGTTATGATCCGGCAACCCCGGAGTGACAATAACCGAAACCACTCCCGGTGATGACCATAGTTTGAGGAGTTCATGTGTTCACCAAGTGCTAATGCGTTGGTCCGGTTCTTTATTAAAAGGAGAACCTTAATATCCTGTAGTATCCATTTGGACCCCACTGCCACGGGAGGGATGGACAATAGATGGCATGCAAGTTCTTTTCCCTAAGCACGTATGACTACACACGGATTGCATGCCTACATCACATTGACGAACGGGAGCTAGTCACATATCTCTCAGTGTTATAACTGTTGCATGATGAACCATCCAACAAATCACCGATCCATTGCCTACGAGTTTGTCCCACTGCTGCTGTTACTTGCTTTGCTCTGCTGTTGTTACTACCGTTACTTGCTACTGATGTTACTTGCTACTGCTGTTACTCGCTACTGCTGCTACTTGCTACTGATGTTACTTGCTACTGCTGTCACTATTGCCGTTCCTTGCCACTGATGTTACTCGTTACCCTGCTGCTACCTGCTACAATACTTTTCTGGCGCCATTGATACTTCAGTTAGGAATAGTCTGCCTTGTCAACAGATCTTTCCTAGCACCGTTGCTATCATACTACCTTTGCTGCTTATATCCTTCTTGCAGATACTAATCTTTCAGGTGTGGTTGAGCTGACGACTCAACTGCTAATACTGGAGAATATTCTTTCACTCCCATCGTGTCCAACCAACAAATTTGGGTTGAATACTCTACCCTCGAAAACTTTCGCGATCCCACACGCTGGTGGGCCATTGCAAGACAATTGCTAATTGTTGAGCAATTGGGAGCAGCTCTTTTCTGGCTCCGTTGTCGTAGAGGCATCAAGTCAGGAATAGTTGCACGTCAACAACATTTTTCTGGCACCGTTGCCGGGGAAGGATAGCTATATTCTCTGAGTCACTTGGGATTTATATCTGCTGATCACTATGAAGAATCTGAAAGATCCAAGAACCAAAGTCTTGCCCTCAACTACGAGGGGAGGTAAGGAACTGCCATCTAGCTCTGCACTTGATTCATTTTCAGTTATGAGTAAGTTTGCGACACCACCTCCTGCTAGAAATATTGATATGTCGCATGTGCTTGATGATGCTTATGATGCTACTATGCCTGATACTGCTAGAGATGCTATGCCTGATACTGCTTTGCCTGATGATGCTATGCTAGATACTATGCCTGATAATGCTATGCTTGATACTATGCCTGATGATGCTATGCTTGACACTATGCCTGCTATGCCTAATACTGCTTTGCCACTAGGTGCATTCCTTGATGCACAAATTGCTAGAGTTGCTGCTAGACGTGATGATACTTCTGAAACTGCTGATGCTATTGAAGTAGAACCTGCTTGTGCTCCTGCTAGATCTAGCTCTCCTAGATATGAATTGCCTGATATACCTGAGGGTTATGTTATGGAGGGAGAGATAGCTGAGGATTTTCTTGCGTGTAAGGATGCCTATGACGCTGAGATATTACTTCTCAAGTGGAAGGAAAAATCTCCGAAAGCTAGGATGAAATATGACCCGAAGTTTGCCACTTCACCTATCTTTATGACCGATGAGGATTATGAATTCTCTGTCGACCCTGAGATGATCTCTCTAGTCGAATCTGATCCTTTCCACGGTTATGAGTCTGAGACGGTCGTAGCCCATCTTACCAAACTACACGATATAGCCACCCTTTTCACTAGTGAGGAGAAGATCCGCTACTACTATATCCTTAAGTTGTTTCCTTTCTCTCTAAAGGAGGACGCTAAAGCCTGGTTCACTTCTCTTGCTCCTGGATGTGTGAGTAGTCCCCAGGATATGGTCTATTACTTCTGTGAGAAATATTTCCCTGCCCATAAGAAGCAAGCTGCCTTGCAGGAAATATACAACTCTGCTCAACTCAAATAAGAGAGTCTCCCACAAGCTTGGGGAGGCTCATCCATCTACAGAATGCTTTTCCTGATCACCCTCTTAAGAAGAACGAGATACTTGATATCTTCTATAACGGACCTACCGATGCTTCTAGGGACCACGTAGATAGTTGTGTCGGTTGTGTTTTTAGGGAACGAACTATAGAACAAGCTGAGATTCTACTAAATAACATCTTGATCAACGATAATGCTTGGACTATTCCCGAACTACATCCTAAGCCAACTCCTAATAAAAGAGGTATTCTATTCCTCAGTCCCGAAGATATGCAAGAAGCCAATAAATCTATGCGAGAGAAAGGCATTAGATCTGAAGAAGTCAAATATCTACCGCCTATCGAAGAGATCCATGGTCTCGATAACCCGATACAAGTAGTAGAGGTGAATTCTCTGCGTAGATTCAATGAGAGTGATATTCCTTTTGATAAACCTGCTAGCCTATGCTTTGATAAATTTGACAACTTTGTTGCCAAACAACAGAGTTTCAATGATTATGTTAGCAGACAAATGGAACAAAGTACTCGTATGCTTAGTCATTTAAGTGCTTGTGTAGACAGAAATGTCAATGATCTGAAGCTTCTGAGTAAACATGCCTCTATGATTACTACTCAGGTAGAACAAGTACTTAAAGCTCAGAATGACTTGCTCAATGAATTAAATGACAACTCGGTCAGAGTCATTACTAGAGGAGACAAAATGACTCAGGAACCTTTGTATCCTGAAGGCCATCCTAAAAGAATTGATCAAGATTCTCAAGGAATTAATGTTGATACACCCAGTCATCCTAAGAAGAAGAAGGATGATAGAAACCTACATGTCAGTTCACCAAATACCATCACACCTGAAGAACCAAATGATATTTCTGCGTCTGATGCAGAAACACAATCTGGTGATGAACATGAACCTGGTGACAATATGGACAGCGATGTTCATAGTAATGCTCAACCTAGCAATGATATGGATGTGGAGATTGAACCTACGATTAATCCTGATAACCCACAACCTAAGAGATGCGATAAGAATGACTTCACTGCTAGGAAGCATGGTAAAGAAAGAGAGACATGGGTTCAGAGACCCATGCCCTTTCCTCCTAAGCCATCCAAGAAAAAGGATGATGAGTATTTTTAGCGCTTTATTGAAATGTTGAGACCCGTCTTTCTGGAGATGCGGTTAATTGATATGCTCAAAATGTCTCCATATGCCAAGTACATGAAAGATATCGTGACCAATAAACGGAAGATATCAGATCTTGAGATCTCCACCATGCTCGCCAATTACACTTTCAAAGGTGTAACTCCTAAGAAACTTGGTGATCCCGGAGTGCCCACTATACCTTGCTCCATTAAAGGAAACTACGTAAGAACTGCCTTATGTGACCTTGGAGCCGGTGTTAGTGTTATGCCTCTCTCCCTTTATCGTAGACTTGAACTGGATAAGTTGACACCCACTGAAATTTCTCTGCAAATGGCTGACAAATCAACTGCTTTCCCTGTCGGCATTTGCAAGGATGTGCCTGTTGTGGTTGCTAACACCACTATCTTAACAGACTTTGTTATCTTGGATATTCCCGAGGACGATGCCATGGCTGTCATCCTTGGAAGACCCTTTTTAAACACTGCAGGGGCTGTTATAGATTGCAACAAAGGCAATGTCACTTTCCATGTCAACGGTAATGAGCATACAATGCACTTTCTGTAGAAACGATATCAAGTACATTGCATCAATGCTATCGAAAAAACTTCATCGATTCTTATTGGGAGCTTTGAATGCCCTATTCCTTGTGTCAAGATGAAGTATGATTTGCTTGTTGGGGAGATTCATATCCCCATTGAGGTGACTTAGTGGCTATTCGACAATTCTCTGTTTCCTTTTAAGATTTGAAAAAGTTTTGTCATGAGGATTTGATCAACCCCATTGACGGATTTCTTTCGATGACCATGAAATGGATGAATCAAGGAGTCACATACCTCTGCTTTAAGCTTTCACTTTCTGTTGCATAGAAGAAAAATGATAGATTTAGTTTAGTTTTCCCTGTTTCCTGTTTTAGCGTCCCGGAGAAAAGTACCCCGAAAATAAAAGTTCTCCGATGGTCTTGAAAATCAAATATGATTTTTTCTGGATTTTTTGAAAAATACTGGGACTGAGAGCTGGCCTGGGGCCACACCAGTGGGCCACAAGCCCTGTGGCCGCGGCCACCAAGCTTGTGGGGCCCACAGGGACCCCCTACACTCATTCCAGCTCCCATCCTCTTCTTCTACCTCCAGAAAAAATCGTTTCGCAGCTCAAACCCGTGTTCTTGCTCATTTGGCTGTGATTTTCGATCTCCTTGCACAAAGCACCATTCTCTGAACCGTTTTAGGGAAATTACTCCTTGGTACATAACTCCTCCATTGGTCCAATTAGTTTCTACTCTAGTGCTTTATCCTTCGCGTATTCTTGCTACCTTGGTGACCCTGTTCTTGAGCTTGAAATGTTGATTTTAGTTGGTCCCAAGTAGTTTTAGTGCGTGATACGGTCTCTAGGCACTAGTAGGAGTAGTTTCTACGAGTTGGGTTAATCCTTACTCACTTTTCTTTCGAAGTCTCTACAAATTTCAGAATTTTCCAGAGTTAGAAAAAGGAAAAGATGAGGAGGTTCTTGAGAGGCTCTTCAATCCATAACCCCAAGGAGGATGAGAAGAACCACCCCAAGTATGTGGTTCCTCGAGTCACGGAAGTTCGATCATGCGAGTGGCCAAGTGATGAATTTTTGCGCGCCGCTAGGCTTTATGAAGACTTTTATTACTTGGTGGAGAACGCAGGTCTTACCTCGTTTGTTGAAGATAAGTGCCCACAATACCTCCTCCTCACCAAAATTTTCGTTCAAAGCTTCAACTTTTATCCGAGGAAGAATCCTCCTATGGTTGAGTTCATTCTATACGATATCCCCCAGTGCATGACACTACAGGATTTTTGCAATGTATGCAAATTACATTATGTTGGGGATATTCATGATCCTCGTCCACGGGACTTGGGGGATTTCATAGGTACTATTGCTGTTGGAGAGGAGAGAGGAGTGTCTCGCGCTAGAATTGCTAGCATACATTTTCCTGTGCTTCGGTACTTCTCATTATTTGTGGGAAAATGTTTGATTGGCCGTGGGGAGGCTGGATCACTTAGCTCTCCAGACCTTGTGGTTTTGCGCGAAGGCCTTTATAACAATAAGACTTATAGCCTAGGTGTTATAGTAGCTCAGCGGTTGAACACAAACCGTTCCAAAGGTGTCGTCTATGGAGGTATCTATGCTACTCGTCTTGCTAGACACTTTGAGATACCTATTAGACTTCGCGAGGAAGAAGAAATGCTTCTTCCTCAGAAATATCTCGATTATGACAGCATAGTTTGCCATGATTTTCTGGATAGAGATGCTAGTAGATGGATGATTTATAACCTAGTATTTAGTCAGGGTACTCGAGAGACTATTACTTTGCCTGCTCCTTCTTTGTTCAACCTTTATGCAGGCAGGTACATTATTATGCCCTCGGACATCTATGCGTATTGGGGCTTGGCCCAACCACAGGTGCCTGTGCCCGAGCCGCCAGTCGAGTACCAGACGTCGGTTTATCAGTGCGAGCCAGAGGAGCTCACACAGCAGTGGCATCCATAGTCCGCTCCGGAGTATCCCGGAGGTGGTTATTTCCCTCCTTGGGAGTAGACAAAGTTAGGCCAAAAGCCTAAGCTTGGGGGAGTACGTGTTCTCACCGACTTTACATTCTTGCTTATGCTTTCACTTTGTTAGTCGGTGTTTACACTTCGCCACTGTATTATCCATGCTAGTTTATTTTCGTTTTCTTGTTTTCTTGTTTTGTGTCCTTCTGAGAAAACCCAAAAAGATTTTCCTTTCTTGTTTTGCTTGTTGGGAGCTTTCCCGTGTAAATAGTTTTCCTTTTCTTTGGGTCAAGGTAGAAGATATTGGTTACAATGTTTAGTGGCTCTTGCATGCATACCTTTTTAGCTTTCAAAGAGCCATATTACTTTGTCTTCTCCTTTGTGTTTGCGTGCAGATTCCAGCTTTAGTCCAATGCACGAGCACTCTTATTATTGTTCACATCGTTTGATCGTGCAAGTGAAAGGCAATAATGATGATATATGAGGAAAAGACTGAGACTGGAAAAGCTGGTACGAACTCTATCTATTTTGTTTTTGTAAATATGACTAGCTTGTCGTCCCAGATTCAGCTTTGTTGAGAGAGAACCATGTTTGCAATGACAACTTAGAGATCATAGTTTTCGATGCCACGCTTAATTAGCTAGAGCTTATAATGGTTTGTCTTGAATGCCAACATAGATTTTGAGATGACTATGATGTAGTATGATAGGATGGTATTCTTCTTTGAATGATTCAAGTGGCTTGACTTGGCGCATGTTCATGCATGTAGTTGAAACAAAATCAACCTAGCCTCTTTGATGTTCGTGTTCATGGTGATTTATATCCTGCTCATGCTTGCACTCAATGTTAGTCAAACTCATTGCATCTTGATGACTGTTGTCGCTCTCTAGTTGGTCGCTTCCCAGTCTTTTGCTAGCCTTCACTTTTACTAAGAGGAATACTGCTTGTGCATTCACTTCCATAAACCCAAAAGTTTTTCCATGAGATTCCACCATACCTACCTATTTGCGGTATCTACCTGCCGTTCCAAGTAAATTTGCATGTGCCATTCTCTAAACCTTCAAGAAATCATCTGTTTTGCATGCCCGAACCGCTCATGTGGTGACAGGGGGCTATTGGTATCTTCCATGTTAGGCGTGTTATCCTCGACATGTGTTTATTCAATGTCATTCACGAGAAAGGGGCCGGTAATTGGAATGCCCAGTTCCATGCTTAAATCGAAAACATAACTATAAAACAAGACTCCCCCCGGATTGATGTTAGTATGGACGGTACCCGAGGATTCGACTATCCGTGGAGTGTGATTGATTGGTGGTGGGGGAGTTAAAACTTTACTTTTCTGTTTGGGAACCGCCTATAGCATGAGTAGCGTGGAAGATATTTAGAACTCTTGGTCATTGCGTTGACAATGAAAGCATGCCACCCAAAATTATTATCTCTGTTTTCAAAGCTTGAGCTCTGGCACCTCTGCAAATCAATGCTTCCCTTTGCGAAGGGCCTATCTATTTATTTTCCTATTGAGTCATCCTCTTCTTATATAAGCACCAATTAGAGAGCACTTATGTCGTTTTTATGCTTTGCTTTTGATTGATATTGAGTATGACTATGACTAGATCTTCGTTGCTATGAATTACAATGTTTAGTCAGCCCTTGATCTTTGAAAGTGCTCTGCATTTATGTTTTGCGGTCTCAGAAAGAGCTAGCGAGATACCACCTATTCATATTGCTACATGCTTGTTTTGATTGAATTGTTGGTATCTGAAACTCATTATTATTTGCTCGCTAGCTGATTATGCCATTGATATTAGTTTACCGTGAGACCTATGTGTCACTTGCTTATGTGGTTAACTTGTGATCTTGCTAAAATTCTGGTTATGAGTTAGACATAGTTGCAACAACAAGATCAAACACAGTTTGTCAAAGTTTTTCTTTCTCTTTCAGTTTGTCAACTGAGTTGCTTGAGGACAAGCAAGGTTTTAAGCTTGGGGGAGTTGATACATTTCCATCGTATCTACTTTTCCAAACTCTTTTGCCCTTGTTTTGGACTCTAATTTGGATGATTTGAATGGAACTAAACCGGACTGACGTTGTTTTCAGCAGAATTGCCATGGTGTTGTTTTTGTGCAGAAATGAAAGTTTTCGGAACGTCCTGAAAATTTACGAACAATATTTCTGGAAAATATGAAAAATACTTGTGCAAAGATCCACCGGAGGGGGTGACCCAGTGGGCCACAAGCCCTGTGGCCGCGGCCACCCCCTAGGCCGCGCTGTCAGGGCTTGTGGGGCCCACGAGACTCCGCCGCTTCCAAACTCAGCTCTATATATTCCCTTTCATCTCTAAAAAAATCAAGAGGGAAGATTTCATCACATTTCACGATCCAGAGGCGCCGCCACATCCCGTTCTTGCCCTGGAGGGCAGATCTGGAGTCCGTTTTGGGCTCCGGATCAAGGAGATCGTCGCCATCGTCATCATCAACCTTCTTCCCTCTCCAATTCCATGAATCTCTTCATCGTTCGTGAGTAATCTATTCGTAGGCTCGCTGGGCGGTGATGAGTAGGATGAGATCTACCATGTAATCGAGTTAGTTTTGACGGGGATTGATCCCTAGTATCCACTATGTTTTGAGATTGATGTTGCTACTACTTTGCCATGCTTAATGCTTGTCACTAGGGCCCGGGTGCCATGAATTCGGAACTGAAATTATTATGTTGTCACCAATATATGTGTGTTTTAGATCCGATCTTGCAAGTTGTAGTTACCTATTATGTGTTATGATCCGGCAACCCCGGAGTGACAATAACCGGAACCACTCCCGGTGATGACCATAGTTTGAGGAGTTCATGTGTTCACCAAGTGCTAATGCGTTGGTCCGGTTCTTTATTAAAAGGAGAACCTTAATATCCCGTAGTATCCATTTGGACCCCGCTGCCATGGGAGGGATGGACAATAGATGTCATGCAAGTTCTTTTCCCTAAGCACGTATGACTACACACGGAATGCATGTCTACATCACATTGACGAACGGGAGCTAGTCACATATCTCTCCGTGTTATAACTCTTGCATGATGAATGTCATCCAACAAATCACCGATCCATTGCCTACGAGTTTGTCCCACTGCTGCTGTTACTTGCTTTGCTCTGGTGCTGTTACTACTGTTACTTGCTACTCCTGTTACTTGTTACTGCTGTTACTCGCTACAGCTGCTACTCGCTACTGTTGTTACTCGCTACTGCTGCTACTTGCTACTGCTGTCACTATTGCTGTTCCTTGCCACTGATGTTACTCGTTACCCTGCTGCTACCTGCTACAATACTTTTCTAGCGCCATTGATACTTCAGGTAGGAATAGTCTGCCTTGTCAACAGATCTTTCCTAGCACCGTTGTTATCATACTACCTTTGCTGCTTATATCCTGCTTGCAGATACTAATCTTTTAGGTGTGGTTGAGCTGACGACTCAATTGCTAATACTGGAGAATATTCTTTCACTCCCATCGTGTCCAACCAATAAATTTGGGTTGAATACTCTACCCTCGAAAACTGCCGCGATCCCACACGCTGGTGGGCCATTGCAAGACAATTGCTAATTGTTGAGCAACTGGGAGCAGCTCTTTTCTAGCTCCGTTGTCATGGAGACATCAAGTCAGGAATAGTTGCACGTCAACAATATCCATACCCCGTTGTTGGTTATTGGCCGGAGAGATGTCTCGGTCATGTCTGCATGTCTCCCGAACCCGTAGGGTCTACACACTTAAGGTTCGATGACGCTAGGGTTATAGGGAAATAGTGTACGTGGTTACCGAAGGATGTTCGGAGTCCCAGATGAGATCCCGAACGTCACGAGGAGCTCCGGAATGGTCCGAAGATGAAGATTGATATATAGGATGAGAGGTTTTGGACACCGAATATGTTTCGGGCGTCACCGGTAACGTACCAGGAACACCGGAAGGGTTCGGTGGGTCCATCGGGAGGGGCCACTAATACGTCAATTTTGAATCATGCTTTCATGGGTATATTTATCGCTTTATGGACTGTTATTATACCTTTTGGAACCTTACTTATGCCTTTTCTCTCTTATTTTGCAAGGTTTATTTGAAGAGGGAGAATACCGGCAGCTGGAATTCTGGACTGGAAAAGGAGCAAGTCTGAGTCCTCTATTCTCTGCAACTCCAAATGCCCTGAAAATCAACGTGGATTTTTTTGGGAATATATAAAAAATACTGGGCGAAAGAAGTGTCAGAGGGGAGCAACCAGGGGCCCACAAGCCTGGTTGCCGCGGCCTACCCCCCTAGCCGCGGCAACAGGGCTTGTGGGCACCCGGGTGGCCCACTGGCCCCCCTCTTTTGCTATATGAAGGGTTTCGTCCGGAAAAAATCAGGGTGGAGCTTTTTCGTGGATTCTCCACCGCCACGAGGGGGAACTTGAGCAGATCCAATCTAGAGCTCCGGCAGGACGATCCTACCGGGGAAACTTCCCTCTCGGAGGGGGAAATCGTCGCCATCGTCATCACCAACACTCCTCTCGTCGGAGGGGAGGCATCTCCATCAACATCTTCATCAGCACCATCTCCTCTCCAAACCCTAGTTCATCTCTTGTAGCCAATCTCAGTCTTGCGACTCCGATTGGTACTTGTAAGGTTGCTAGTGGTGTTGATTACTCTTCGTAGTTGATGCTAGTTGGATTACTTGGTGGAAGAGTTTATGTTCAGATCCTTGATGCTATTCATTACACCTCTGATCATGATTATGATTATTCTTTGTGAGTAGTTACTTTTGTTCCTGAGGACATGGGATAAGGTAGGCTGATAATAGTCATGTGAATTTGGTATTCGTTCGGTATTTTGATATGATGTGTGTTGTTTTTCCTCTAGTGGGATGCCTGTCCAAGTAAGGGAAGTACCCAAGCGTCGGTCCACCCACATATCAAACTATCAAAGTAACGAACGCGGATCATATGAACATGATGAAACTAGCATGACAGAAATTCTCGTGTGTCCTCGGGAGCGTTTTTCCTCTTATAAGACTTTGCTCAGGCTTGTCCCTTGCTACAAAAGGGATTGGGACACTTGCCGCACCATTGTTACTACTTGTTATTTGTTACTTTTCGCCTGCTACATTTCACCTCACTACACCATCACTTGTTACCGCTACTTTCAGGGCTTGAAGTTATTACCTTGCTGAAAACCGTTTATCACAGCCTTCTTCTCCTCGTTGGGTTCGACACTCTTACTTATCGAAAGGACTACGATTGATCCCCTATACTTGTGGGTCATCAAGACTCTTTTCTTGCGCCGTTGCCGGGGAGTGAAGCACCTTTGTTAAGTGGAATTTGGTAAGGAAACATTTATATACCGTGTTGAAATTTATTGTCACTTGTCAATATGGAAATTGTTCCTTTGAGGAGTTTGTTCGGGGTATCTTCACCACGAACGGAAGCACGAGGAGTTGTTCCTCAACCTGAGGTACTTACTGAAAATATCTTCTATGAAATTCCTTCGGTATGCTTGAGAAACTGCTGGCTAATCCTTTTACAGGAGATGGATCATCACATCCAGACTTGCATCTGATCTATGTAGATGAAGTTTGTGGTTTATTTAAGCTTGCAGGTTTGCCCGAGGATGAGGGAAATAAGAAAGTCTTTCCTTTATCTTTGAAGGATAAGGCGTTGACATGGTATAGGCTATGTGATGATACTGGATCATGGGACTATAATCGGTTGAAATTGGAATTTCATCAAAAGTTTTATCCTATGAATTTAGTACATCATGATCTTGAAGATTGGGAGCTTGAAGAAGGTAAGGAGTCTGGTATGAATTTCCAGTTTGATTGCGTTAAATCTTTTGTTGAAACAAACACTTCTAGAGATTTTAGCGCTAAGTATGGACTTGACTCTGAGATAGTAGCTTCTCTATGTGAATCTTTTTCTTCTCATGTTGATCTTCCAAAGAAAAGTGGTTTAAGTATCATCCTCCTGTCGAAGTCAACATAGTTAAACCCAATCTAGTTGAAGAGAAAGTCATTGCCTTTAGTGATCCTATTGTTCCTTGTGCCTACGCTGAGAAACCACCTTACCCTGCTAGGAAAAAGGATTATTCTAAAGCTCCAAGTGTGATACGTAGGGGTTACATTAGACCACTTGCACCCCCTGAGGAAATTAGAGTTGAACCTAGTGCTGCTATTATCAAAGATCTCTTAGCCGAAGACATAGATGGGCATGTTATCAAATTCTGTGAGGATTCCGCTAGAATAACTAAACCTCACTCGAAAGACAAATACAGACATGTAGTTGGCCTGCCCGTTGTTTCTGTCAAGCTGGAGATCACTGTTATCATGGTTTATGTGATATGGGTGCTAGTGTGAGTGCAATACCCCGGTCCCTATATGATGAAATCAAAGATGAGATTGCACCTGCTGAGTTAGAACCCATTGATGTCACTATTACGCTAGCTAATAGAGACACTATCTGTCCCGTGGGAATTGTGAGAGCCGTAGAAGTCCTGTCTGGTAAGACAAAGTATCCTACTGATTTCCTCGTCCTTGCTACTGCACAAGATAGCTTTTGTCCCATCATATTTGGTAGACCCTTTCTCAACACTGTCAATGCTCACATTGATTGCATCAAATAGACTGTCACTGTTAGTTTCGAGGGTGTGTCTCATGAATTTAACTTCTCCAAGTTTGGAAGACAACCCCATGAAAAAGAGTCGTCTGGTAGGGATGAAATCATTGCTCTTTCCTCTATTGCCGTACCTCCTACGGATCCTTTAGAGAAATATCTGCTTGAGCATGAAAATGATATGCATATGGATGAAAGAGATGAGATAGATAAAATTGTCTTAGAACAATATCCTATTCTCGAGAATAATCTGCCTGTTGAACTGCTTGGGGATCCTCCCCCACCAAAGGGCGATCCTGTGTTCGAGCTAAAACAGTTACCAGATACTCTTAAGTATGCCTATCTTGATGAGAAGGAGATATATCCTGTTATTATTAGTGCTCACCTCTCGAATCACAAAGAGAAGAAGTTATTGAAAACTTTGAGGAAGCATCGTGCTGCTATTGGATATACTCTTGATGATCTTAAGGGTATTAGTCCCACTCTATGTCAGCACAAGATTAAAACCGATCCTGATTCTAAGCCAGTTGCTGATCATCAACGGAGTTAAATCCGAGGATGAAAGAGGTCGTGAGAAAAGAAATATTAAAGCTTCTAGAGGGAGGAATCATTTATCCTGTTGCTCATAGTGATTGGGTAAGCCCAGTACATTGCGTACCTAAGAAGCGAGGTAACACCGTCGTTCCTAATGATAAGAATGAACTAATCCCGCAAACGATTATTGATGTTTGTTGTGTATCCCTGGCAATGGTGCCAGAAATACTTCTGCTACTGCACAAAAGACCTTCCAACGGCGCCATAGATAGGCACGTCGACGGGAGAATACTTGGCTTGATCTTTCTGTGGAGCTTTGCGTTGGTGTTCCCTCGAAGCGGAAAGGGTGATGTAGCACAGCGACGGTAAGTATTTCCCTCACTTTGAGAACCAAGGTATCAATCCGGCGGAAGAGCATCTCAAGATCCTGCACAAACACAAAAGCTTGCACCCAACGCTATGAAGGGGTTGTCAATCCCTTATAGATTGTTTGCCAAGTGAGAACTGAAAGCAACAAAGTAACAAAGCAAAGTAAAAGAGGAGTTGTAAACGGTGGATGTGAATAGACCCGGGGGCCGTAGTGTTTACTAGTGGCTTCTCTCATGAAAGCAAGTAGACGGTGGGTGAACAAATTACTGTCGAGCAATTGATAGAACTGTGCAGAGTCGTGACGGTATCTATGCAATGATTATATCTATAGGCATCACGTCCTAAACAAGTAGACCGATACTGTGTGCATCTACTACTATTACTCCACACGTCGACCGCTATCCAGCATGCATCTAGTGTATTAAGTCCATAAGAACAGAGTAACGCCTTAAGCAAGATGACATGATGTAGAGGGATAATCTCAAACCAATGATAAAAACCCCATCTTTTTACCCTTGATGGCAACTGCTTGATGTGTGCCTTGCTGCCCCTACTGTCACTGGGAAAGGTCACCACATGGCAGAACCCAAAACCAAGCACTTCTCCCATTGCAAGAATCATAGATCTAGTTGGCCAAACAAAACCCAAGACTCGGAGAGACTTACAAGGATATCAAATCATGCATATAAGAAATCATCAAAGACTCAAATATATATCATAGATAATCTTATCACAAGTCCACAATTCATCGGATCTCGACAAACACACCGCCAAAGAAGATTACATCGGATAGATCTCCATGAAGATCATGGAGAACTTTGTATTGAAGATCCAAGAGAGAGAAGAAGCCATCTAGCTACTAACTACAGACCCGTAGGTCTGAAATGAACTACTCACGAGTCATTGGAGGGGCGATGATGTTGATGAAGAAGCCCTCCACCTTCAAAGTCCCCTCCGGCAGGGCGCCGGGAAGGGTCTCCAGATGAGATCTCGCGTAAACGGAAGCTTGCGGCGGCGGAAAAGTATTTTCGAGGCTCCCCTGATTTTTTGCGGAATATTTGGGAATATATAGGCGCAAGACCTAGGTCAGGAGGCGGACAGGGAAGCCACAAGCTTGCCCACCGCCGCCTCCCCTGGTGGCAGGGTGGGAGCTTGTGGGCTCCCTGGGGCCCACCTGGCCTGGCCCAAAGGCTCCCTGGACTTCTTCCGTTCGGGAAAAAATCATTTCGGGGTTTTTCTACCATTTGGACTCCATTCCAAAATCAAATCTGAAAAGAGTCAAAAACACGGAAAAACAGGAAGTGGCACTTGGCACTGAATCAATAAGTTAGTCCCAAAAAAGATATAAAAAGGTACATAAAACATACAAAGAAGACAAGATAACAGCGTGAAACCATCAAAAATTATAGATACGTTTGAGACGTATCAAGCATCCCCAAGCTTAACTCCTGCTCGTCCTCGAGTAGGGAAGTGATAAGAATGAATTTTTGATGCTTTCATGCTACCTAGCATAGGTGTCCTTTGTAATTCCTCTTATGTGACGTGAATGTTCAGATCCATTAGATTCAAAACAATAGTTTGCTATTGACGTGGAAACAATAATAATTCAAGCAAACTAGCAAAGTAATGATGAACTTTCAAAATAACAAGGCCAAAAGAAAGTTATCCCTACAAAAGCATATAGTCTAGCTATGCTCTATCATCATTGCACAACGAATTTAAATCATGCACAACCCCGGTATTGGCCAAGTAATTGTTTCACACCTTTACTTTCTCAAACATTTTCAACTCTCACGCAATACATGAGCGTGAGCCATGGTTATAGCACTATAGATGGTGTGGGATGTGGTGGAGTTTGCAAGACAAAAAGGAGAAGATAGTCACATTAACTAGGCATATTAATGAGCTGTGGAGATGCTCATCAATAGATATTAATGTGAATGAGTAGGGATTGCCATACAAACGATGCACTAGAGCTACAAGTATGTGAAAGCTCTTAAAGAAAACTAGTGGGTGTGCATCCAACTTGCTTGCTCACGAAGGCCTAAGGAAATTTTGAGGAAGCCTATCATTGGAATATACAAGCCAAGTTATATAATGAGAATTTCCCACTAGCTATATGGTGGTGACAAAACGAGAGACTCTCAATCATGAAGATCATGGTGCTCAAAATGCACAAGTGTGGAAAAAGTGGTAGCATTGTCCCTTCTCTCTTTTTCTCTCTTTTTTTATATTTTTTTTATTTTGGTGGGCTCTTTGGACTCTTTTTTATGGGCTTCTTTGGCCTCTTTTATTTCCTCACATGGGACAATGCTCCAATAATGATGAGCAATTATGACTCTATATGGAATGCCTTCGGTAGTGTACCGTGGCAATGATCTAGCATGGCATAGACATCAATGGAAACATCATGCTAGCAATCTTACGATCGTGCAAAGGCAATGTAGACGTTGTGGCACATATCATGGTGGTAGTTGCATGGCAATATATCTCGGAATGACTTTGAAAAAGCCATAGTAGGTAGGTATGGTGGCTGTTTTGAGGGAGGCTAAGGTGGGTTTTGTGCACCGGCGAAAGTTGCACGGCACTAAGAAGATAGTGATGGTGGAAGGTGAAAGTGCATCTAAACCATGGACTCAACATTAGTCATGAAGAACTCATATACTTGTTGCAAAAGTTTTATTAGTAATCGAAACAAAGCATTCAACGCATACTCCTAGGGGAAGGGTTGGTAGGTATAAACCATCGCGCGATCCCGACCGCCACGAAAAGGATGACAATCAATATACTAATCATGCTCAGATTTCATCACATAGTGGTTCACCATACGTGCATGCCACGAGAATCACTAACTTCAACACAAGTATTTCTAGATCCACAACACCTTACTAGCATGAATTCAATATTACCATAACCACAACTCAAAACTAATTGAGATGAATCAAACTTCTCTAACTATTTAATGCACATGAAGGTGGAAGTTTTCGTATCCCTTTGGATAACTACCCCTTTTGAGACTACTTTCAAAGCATAGATCAACTACCAATCCACGCACCGCTGTGCTCTAAAGATATAAGTGAAGCACATAGAGCAAAAGTATCTAGCTCAAAAGATATAAGTGAAGCACATGTGAGCTGAATTGTCTACCAAAAGATATAAGTGAAGCTCGACAAAATCACGGTGTGTGCATGTCTATCTCTCTAGGTGTGCAGCAAGGATGATTGTGACACAAAAAAAATAAAAGACTCCTACGATACAAGATGCTCCAAGCAAAAACACATAACATGTGGTGAATAAAAATATAGCCCCAAGTAACGTTACTGATGGATTGAAGACGAGAGAGGGGATGCCTTCCCGGGGAATCCTTAAGCTTAGGCTTTTACAGCATCCTTGAATCTCTTGGGGTTCCTTGGGCATCCTCAAGCTTGAGCTCTTGCCACTCTTTATCTTTTCCTCCATAAGAACTTCACCCAAAACTTGAAAACTTCACAACACGAAACATAAACAGAAACTCGTGATAACATTAGTACAAGAAAGCAAATCACCACTTCCTTAGGTACTGTAGCAAACTCAAATTCTAATTGTGCTGATGTTGGGTTACTGTACTTTCAATCTTACATGGCTAATACCCCCCGATACTATCCATAGTTTCATCAAAATAAGCAACCAACACAACAAAAAACAGAATCTGTTAACAGCAAACCAGTCTGTAGCAATCTGTATGTTTCGTATACCTCTGGTACTTTAAAAATTCTGAAAAATTACGACAGTCTGAAGAATGTGCGTAGGAATCAGCAGCAAAAAGAATCAACTCAAAATATTTTACAGAAAACAAATGAAAATTCTTTTCGTGAGCAGAAAGTTTCTGTCTTTCCCAGCATGACCAAACGATCATCCTCAAGACTAATCATAATGGTTTTGCTTGGCACAAACGCAAAAAGAAACACAAAAAACACAATCATAACAGAATTATGAAAGTGTGGAAAATACAAAATAGAAATAAAAAGGATAGATTCGTTGGGTTGCCTCCCAACAAGCGCTTTTGTTTAACGCCCTTAGCTAGGCATTCAATGATGCTCTCACAAAAGACAAGAATTGAAGCACAACGAGAGCATCCTAAAGCATGTGAAAATCACATATAAGTCTAACATACTTCCTATGCATAGACATTTTATAGAAAAACAAATTGTCAAGACAACCAATAGCTTCCATATGCAAGGAAGAAGAAAGAGACAAGAGCAATCTCAACATCACGAGAGGTGATTTGGTAACATGAAAGTTTCTACCAAAATATTTTCCTCTCTCATAGCAATTACATGTGGGATCATATTCCAATTCAACAATGTAACTATCCCATAGGATATTCTTTTCATGATCCACATGCATGCAAAGTTGACACTCTTCAAAAATAGTGGGATTATCATCAACCAAAGTCATGATGTCTACAAACCCACTTCCAATATTATTGCAAATATCATATTCATCATGGGGTTTGAACAAATTTTCAAGATCATAAGAAAGATCATCACCCCAATCATGATTATTGCAACAAGTAGTGGTCATAGCAAAACTAGCAACCCCAAGCTTAGGGTTTTGCATGTTTTTAGCATGATTGTCACTAATAGGATTTATAGTGAAACCATTGCAATCATGCTTTTCATTCAAGGAGCCCTCATGAATCACTTCATGAATTTCCTCCTCACAATTTTCAGATTCACGCATCTTAAGCAAAACTCCATAGAAATAGTCAATTGGCCTCAACTCACTAGCAATTCGTTCAACAATAGTGGTTCTCTTAAAGAGACTAGCTAGTGGATGAGGATCCATATCAATAGATTTTCAGCAAGCGAAGATGCAAGCATATTGAAGGCACATGGCACACAAGCAGAAAGCAAGTGAGAGAAAAGGGTGAACGAAAAGGCAAAGGAGAAAGTCAAATGAAAACGGCAAATGTGAAGTGGGGGAGAGGAAAACGAGAGGCAACTCGCAACAAAAGTAAATGCAAGAGAAGAGTTTGTGAGACCTACTTGGATAGATCTTGATTTCTCCTCCCCGGCAACGGCGCCAGAAATACTTCTGATGTTTGCTGTGTATCCCTGGCAATGGTGCAAGAAATACTTCTGCTACTGCACAAATGACCTTCCAACAGCGCCAGAGATAGGCACGTCGACGGGAGAATATTTGGCTTGATCTTTCTGTGGACCTTGCGTTGGTGTTCCCTCGAACCGCAAAGGGTGATGTAGCACAACGACGGTAAGTATTTCCCTCAGTTTGAGAACCAAGGTATCAATCCGGCGGAAGAGTATCTCAAGATCCTGCACAAACACAAAAGCTTGCACCCAACGCTATGAAGGGGTTGTCAATCCCCTATAGACTGTTTGCCAAGTGAGAACTGAAAGCAACAAAGTAACAAAGAAAAGTAAAAGCAGAGTTGTAAACGATGGATGTGAATAGACCCGGGGGCCATAGTGTTTACTAGTGGCTTCTCTCATGAAAGCAAGTAGACGGTGGGTGAACAAATTACTGTCGAGCAATTGATAGAACTGTGCAGAGTCGTGACGATATCTATGCAATGGTTATTTCTATAGGCATCACGTCCGAAACAAGTAGACCGATACTGTCTGCATCTACTACTATTACTCCACGCGTCGACCGCTCTCCAGCATGCGTCTAGTGTATTAAGTCCATAAGAACAGAGTAACGCCTTAAGCAAGATGACATGATGTAGAGGGATAATCTCAAACCAATGATAAAAACCCCATCCTTTTACCCTTGATGGCAACTGCTTGATGTGTGCCTTGCTGCCCCTACTGTCATTGGGAAAGGTCACCACATGGCAGAACCCAAAACCAAGCACTTCTCCCATTGCAAGAATCATAGATCTTGTTGGCCAAACAAAACCCAAGACTCGGAGAGATTTACAATGATATCAAATCATGCATATAGGAAATCAACAAAGACTCAAATATATATCATAGATAATCTGATCACAAGTCCACAATTCATCGGATCTCGACAAACACACCGCCAAAGAAGATTACATTGGATAGATCTCCATGAAGATCATGGAGAACTTTGTATTGAAGATCCAAGAGAGAGAAGAAGCCATCTAGCTACTAACTACGGACCCGTAGGTGTGAAGTGAACTACTCACGAGTCATTGGAGGGGTGATGATGTTGATGAAGAAGCGCTCCACCTCCAAATTCCCCTCCGGCAGGGCGCTGGGAAGGGTCTCCAGATGAGATCTCGCGGAAACGGAAGCTTGCGGCGGTGGAAAAGTATTTTCGAGGCTCCCTGATTTTTTGCGGAATATTTGGGAATATATAGGCGCAAGACCTAGGTCAGGAGGCGGCCAGGGAAGCCACAAGCTTGCCCACCGCCGTCTCCCTCCTGTTGGCGGGGTGGGAGCTTGTGGGCTCCCTGGGGGCCACCTGGTCTGGCCCAAAGGCTCCCTGGACTTCTTCCGTTCGGGAAAAAATCATTTCGGGGTTTTTCTTCCGTTTGGACTCCGTTCCAAAATCAGATCTGAAAAGAGTCAAAAACACGGAAAAACAGAAACTGGCACTTGGCACTGAATCAATAAGTTAGTCCCAAAAAAGATATAAAAAGGTACACAAAACATACAAAGAAGACAAGATAACAGCGTGAAACCATCAAAAATTATAGATACGTTTGAGACGTATCAATTATTACTGGCTATAGGATGGTGATAGACTTCCGGAAACTGAACAAGGCAACCAGGAAAGACCATTATCCTTTGTCGTTTATCGACAAAATGCTAGAAAGGCTATCTAAACACACACACTTCTGCTTTCTAGACGGTTATTCAGGTTTCTCGCAAATACCTGTTGCAAAATCTGATTAGGAGAAAACCACTTTCACATGCCCCTTCGGTACCTTTGCTTATAGACGTATGCCTTTTGGCCTGTACAATGCACCTGCCACCTTTCAATGATGTATGATGGCAATATTCTCTAACTTTTGTGAAAAGAGTGTTGAGGTTTTCATGGATGATTTCTCCGTTTACGGTTCTTCCTTTGACGATTGCCTCAGCAACCTTGATCGAGTATTACAGAGATGCAAAGATACCAACCTCGTCTTGAACTGGGAGAAGTGCCACTTCATGGTTAATGAAGGCATGATCTTAGGACACAAAATCTCTCAGAGAGGCATTGAAGTTGATAAGGCTAAGGTTCACACAATTGAGAAAATGCCTTGCCCCACAGATATCAGAGGTATACGAAGTTTCCTAGGTCATGCTGGTTTCTATAGAAGGTTCATTAAAGACTTCTCTAAGATTTCTAGGCCTCTTACCAACATCTTGCAGAAGGATGTTCCTTTTGTTTTCGATGAGGATTGTGAGGAAGCTTTCAAAATACTTAAGAAGGCCTTGATAACCGCACCTATTGTTCAACCACCTGATTGGAACTTGCCCTTTGAAATCATGTGCGATGCTAGTGATTATGCTGTTGGTGATGTTCTAGGACAAAGAGTTGACAAGAAGTTGAATGTTATTCACTATGCTAGTAAAACACTAGACAGTGCCCAAAGAAACTATGCCACTACGGAGAAGGAACTTTTAGCAGTCGGCATGTGAAAAGTTCAGATCTTATATAGTTGACTCCAAAGTCACAATTCACTCTAATCATGCTGCAATTAAGTACCTTATGGAGAAGAAGGACACTAAGCCTAGACTAATCAGATGGGTTCTCCTGCTACAGGAATTTGATTTGCATGTCGTTGACCGAAAGGGTGCTGATAACCCTGTAGCAGATAACTTGTCTAGGCTAGAGAATGTCCTTGATGACCCACGACCTATTGATGATAGCTTTCCTGATGAGCAATTGAATGTCATCAGCACTTCACATAGTGCACCATGGTATGCTCATTACGCAAACTATATCGTAGACAAATAATTACCACCCAGTTTCACCTACCAGCAAAAGAAGAAATTCTTCTTTGATTTGAGACACTACTTTTGGGATGATCCTCACCTTTATAAGGAAGGAGTAGATGGTGTTATTAGACGGTGTGTGCTTGAACATGAATAGGGACAGATCCTGCAGAATTGTCATTCTGAAGCCTACGGAGGACACCATGCTGGAGACAGAACTGCCCATAAGGTATTGCAATCAGGTTTCTATTGGCCCACTCTCTTCAATGATTCCCGTAAGTTTGGCTTGTCTTGTGACGAATGCCAAAGAATAGGGAATATCAGTAAGCGTCACGAAATGCCTATGAACTATTCACTTGTCATTGAACCATTTGATGTCTGGGGCTTTGATTATATGGGACCTTTCCCGAGTTCCAATGGGTATAGTCACATCTTAGTTGATGTGGATTATGTCACTAAGTGGGTAGAAGCTATCCCCACTAAAAATGCTGATCACCACACCTTTATTAAGATGCTGAAAGAGGTCATCTTCCCAAGATTTGGAGTCCCTAGATATCTGATGACTGATGGCGGTTCACACTTCATTCATGGTGTTTTCCACAAGATGCTCGCTAAGTATGATGTCAACCATAGTGTTGCATCTCCTTATCACCCTCAGTCTAGTGGTCAAGTGGAGTTGAGTAATAGGGAGATCAAATTGATCTTATAAAAGACTCTCAATAGATCTCGAAAGAATTGGTCTAGCAAACTTGACGATGCACTATGGGCTTATAGGACTGCTTATAAGAATCCCATGGGCATGTCGCCCGAGGAACTCCGTCTCCGGCCACCGCGTTCGACACGCCCGAGGACCAAGAACGCAGCACTCACCGCGGATCTCTCTTGGTCGCCTCCGGACGCCATCATTAGGTCAGCCCTTTGCCATTAGAAACAGATCTTAGCTGCTCGATGTTCATCGTCCGCCGGTTCCTTAGAGCACCTCGAATGCCTCCATATATGTCGATTGATTCGTAGTGGTGATAGGCGCGGTAATATCGACCATATCCTCAATCGATTAGCTCCTGTCGAGGAACTAAGAAAAGCTTCTGTCAAATCAACCTCACTGTTTTTACCCTAGCCATAGACTGTTTCACCTTATTCAGGCTCTTTTCTATCCATTTTTACTTGCTCGTAGATCTATATTTTACCGCCTGCCATGTAAAAACCTGTTATAGATCCGTACTTTACCATTTAATGAACATCTCCGGGGCTCTAGGATGTCTCCCCTAAACAACAGGAAATCCCTAAGTCGCCCTTTCGGACCAGAGACTTAATTTGGCGACTTAGACCAACTTGGCCATCTGATCCCTTATTGGCGATTCAACGGATTCCCTTAGTCACTTGACGAATGTTCGGCGAGTTAACAGATCCTTTTAGCCACTCAGCAAGCGTTCGGCGGTTTAATTTATCCGTGACCTTTTCCTCTGTAGCTATGGCTACCGTTTTCAAGGCCGATTGGCTCCCAACCAAAGTTGACGGCGCCTTTCTCAACGACTGCATGAAGACGGGGAACCTTGACCCGAAAGAAGTTATCGGATGGCGATCTGGATTAGGCGAAGAAATCCCCAACCCGAAGGAAGGGGAAATAGTTGTTTTTGCTGAGCACCTCGAACGGGGGTTTAAGCCGCCAGAATCAAAATTCCTCAGAGATGCTATGGCCTTCATGAACGTCCGTCTCCAAGACCTGGGCCCCAACTCGATTAGCAATATATGTCAGTTCCAAGTATTCTGTGAAGCCTACTTGCGGATGGAACCTTCAGTCCCTTTGTTTTGGTACTTCTTCCATTTGAATCGCCAGACCGAGTTTGCTAATGGCCCTAGCTTAGAACTTGGAGGGGTCAACGTTCAACATCGCAGGGACAGCTCATTCCCATCACTCGCCATGCCTAGTCATCCCAAAGGCTGGGGCGAGTCATGGTTTTATTGCCAGGAAACTTCCCCTCCGGGTGAAAAAAAATTCCTCGGCTATAGGAAGGAACGCCTACCTACAAACAATAAACTTCCAGACAAGCTCACCGAAGAAGAGGAGTCGGATTTTATTCCGGTACTATCCGAGTTACGATCTTTGACGAACAACGGTCTTACTGGAGTTGATCTGATCCGCTGCTGGGTAGAATGGCGCATCCTTCCCTTGAGTCGCCGAGACGGCTTGATGTGTGAGTTTGATGGCACTTTGGACCACCCCCAATGCTACTTCCGCACAGCACTCACAGAGGATGATATTGTGACCATTATCAAGAAGTTAACCGGCAAGCCCATGGCCAAGTGTAGCCAAATAGGGCTCAAGCCATTCTGCAAGATTAACCCGGCTCCTAAGGTAAATAATTTAACCCGCCTTTGGTTCATTCTTTCCAACTTACTTGGATTCTGATTCGCATAATAAAAATTCCACTTTAGAAAGGCGACCGATTCTGGTCCAAGAGGCCAAAGAAGATGGCCCTGAAGTAGGCCAGGCCGCCTCCAAAAAGGAAAACCAAGGGTAAAAGCAAAGACGCCACCAACGAATCGTCCGATGTGGATGAATCCCAAATCGGCAACGTGTCTTCAGAGGTAAAATTCTATCTTCTTTGTCTTGACATTCGTTGCTATAATTTGTGCTTATATCTCTGCATCTCTTATGTATAGAATGATGATAACGAAAGCCAAGATGACGGCGTAGAGGTAATTTCTATTTATTCCGACTCACCTTCACCTTCGCCTAAGCCGGCCAGGCGGGTTTGTGGGAAAGTTCCCATGTCTCACCCGAATGCTTGTCTGGATCCTAATTTTCTCTTGAAGAAATCGCAACACGCTTCCTATCAGAAGACTCGGAGCCACTCAGGAGACTTGGTGTCCGGGTTACCAGTGATGACTCCCACTAAGAAACGGCAACACGAGGTATCCTTTATCGATGTCCACCTTCATTTTCTTTTGAATCACACTTGTAACCCGCTCATATTTTGAGATATTACTTTTTTGCAGACTTCTCCCCCTTCATCAGGCGACTCAGTGATGTCAGCCCTTCCGCCAATGGTTCGCGTACCAGGGTAAGTTCTTATAATACTTATGTTCTTCCTGATAATGATGATGCTTGCTTTTAAGCATGACCCTCTTTTCCTTTAGAGCACAAGTGAAGAAGAGAAAAACTGGCGGCTCAACTTCCACCCCGGCTCCAGAACTTAAAGAAATGCCAGCACCAGCTCGTGCTGACCCAGTGAAAGATATACCTGATGATCGGGTTGACCTTCCAAGTTCTTCCAAGGAAGCCATGGAAGCGCCCAACCCGCCAAATCCGTTGAAGGTGACTGAAGATCCTGACGCTGTAATCGTTACTGGTACTAGCTTTTCTAAGCCGGCTTCGGCAGTCTTATCGAAGCATGTATCAACATCGTCTGATCCTTCTACTGGACATGAAATTTCCAAGGCAAAACTCTCTCAATATGAAAATCTTGAGTTTAAAGAGCTTTGCTCCGGCTTCGCAAGTCGCCTGGAAACAAGTTATGAACTGGAGAAGAGTCTGCTCCATATAATGAAAATAAACATGAGGTACACCTTAATGCATACCCTCCTTATTAGCCCCCAAGGGCCGGGTCATCTTTTGAAAGATGAGCAGGGTCTTGATTTGTAGAAAAAAAACTTTCGACCTGTAACCCCCAAGGGTCGGGTCATCTTTTGAAAGATGAGCCGGGTCTTGATTGTAGAAAAACTTTCGACTTGTAACCCCCAAGGGCCGGGTCATCTTTTGAAAGATGAGTCGGGTCTTGATTGTAGAAAAAACTTTCAACCTGTAACCCCCAAGGGCCGGGTCATCTTTTCAAAGATGAGTCGGGTCTTGATTTGGTATAATTTTGTCTAAAAAATTATACATTAGCCCCCAAGTGTCAGGGGTGTTGCTTGCAATAATTCTGAGACTTGTCCCTTGATAATATGTTGACAGGAATCTCTGGCCCAAGCTGAGTCGACATTGGGCGACTTAAATAAAAGTTTGGCCGACCAGCAAGATGCGCGGGCTAAAGCAGAGGAAAAATACCAGCTGATCTTAGCTGATATTGAAAAGCTGAAAGCCGCCAACAAGAAATCCCAAGCTGACCAGGCCGCCATGCTAAAGCAAGCGGAAATGGCTGAAACAAAGTTAGAAGCCGTGCAACAAGAGCTGGCCGGCTTAAAGAAACATATCTCCAACATGACACAGACCATCTTTGGTAAGAAGGAAATCCTTGATTTTGTACTTTGCAAGAGAAAAAATTAGTGTGGAAAAAGCACTGACCATTATCGTCCCTTATGCAGGCCTGAGAGCCGCCAACCTTCAGGACGACTGCATCTTGAGGCTAAAGGCGATTTACACATTGACTAAGCAGCTATATACTGGGAGTGTGCTGACCATGAAAGAAGTGATGGGCGCCAAGGAACCAATCACATCAATCAAAAAGATGCTTAGCTGCTTATCTACCCTTCCGCCTCAGATAGGTGAGCTAACCCGGTCAGCCGCCCAGAAAGGGGTGCTGAGTACGCTGAGTCGGTGTTTGGCGTATGCTCCAGAACTGAAACCCGAAGAAGTGGCAGCTGGCTTCCCACAGCTCAAGGACGACAAGTCAGAATTTACTCAAGATGATTATCAGCGTGTCGTCAGGGAATCGCGCTAGGCAGCGACTCAGCTAGCAACAAGCTTGGACTTGTCAAAATACCAAGCTGCTTATGACGAGAAGAACAAGAAAGTAAACCCGCCAACCTTTGTGACAACCAGCTTGACTCCTCGTCGGCCCAAAAACCCTTTTGATTTGGAGGCGGACCTCTCGGCATTCTTGAATGATGAAAAAGAATTTGCCGCTCTATCCAAATGCAATTGGGTGCTGGGAGACTTACAACTTGAAGTCGGCCAGAGCTCAGGGTAAGCTGACCCGGAGGCACCAGCAGAATAGATCTTTACTGAGTCGGCCATCCGAGCCATGTAATAGGTTAGTGTAGAAAATAATTCCTTGCTGCGATATTGTAAAACCTTGTGTCGCCCTACGGGCGCCTTATGATGCTTGACCCGCCATGTCAGTAGAGATTTTAACCATCAACCTGTTGGGCTAAAAACATACACCAAATCATCTCAGTGAGTAATGGATGATAATAAGTAATAATCGACTCAAGCTGTTCTGGCGAATTATATGCAGAAGAGCCTGGTTCAAAAAGATCCGGCGAGTCATAAAAAAATTGTGAAACCTCGTGGCCGTGCCAGGAAGGTGAAAGTAAGAATTTCGTCGGCTCGTTCAAGTCGCAACAGGATAGGACGAGTTAGATAAACTCAAGTGCTACCCGAATGAGACTTTTTGTGTAAAAAAACTCAAGTATTTAGACCGGCTGATCAGGCACGAGTCAAGCTTTAGTGAAGCAGGTTCAATGAACCAATGGTTTCTCTATTCTCCATGTGGGGCGCTAGCCGGTACCATGCATGTTTTAACCAAGGCGAGTTCAGGGTCCATAGAGCGGATTGACTCGCCAAGAGTTCATGGGTCCATATGGCGATTCGGCCAACACACAGTCCAGTATAACCATTTCTAATGCGGTAATTTTTCGCTAGCCAAATGGCTAGTAAGGCTGATCTCGGTGAGAGTAAGCCCCCAAGTGACCAATGATTAGGGGAAAGACCGGTCATAGGATTGTAGAAGCGTATACGCTCTTACCACAAAACGACTTGGGAGCTAACAGCCCCAAGTAAGCCGGCCTAATCCCCAGAATCATATAAGGCGCCCATGTTTGAATTGTGCGCTTGTGGCAACTTGATCCTCTTTGGCTTATCGATACCCAGTGTTGTAATAAGTGCAGCATGGCGACTTATGCTCTTTGGTATGGATAGCGCCCATGCTTGGGCGACTTGTCGAAGAGCAACAAAGATCCATGCTTTCAATAAGATGAAGTGGCAGGAAAACCCCAGAATTCGTGGGCATCAACTTTATTGCTTTATATAAATGAAAGACTTACAATATCTTCAAAAGATGAGAGAAGAAAAAATGGAGCCAATAGCTCAAGCGTAATAAGGCCGCAAGTGGGCTATGTTCCAGGGGCGAGTTGACTCAGCCTCCATGGTTGGCCGATCAGGCCGAAGATCCACCAGATAGTATGACCCGTTGCGAAGGTTTTTGCTGACGACGAACGGTCCTTCCCATGGTGGTGACAACTTATGCATGCCAGTGCGATCTTGGATCAAACGAAGCACTAAGTCGCCCTCCTGAAAAGCTCGGCTCTTGACCCGGCGGCTATGATAACGCGCAAGTCGTGATGATAAATAGCCGATCGGGAGGCAGCCAGATTGCGTGCTTCCTCCAAAGCATCCAAAGAATCCTGACGTGCCAACTCGTTGTCCTGTTCCACATAAGCAGCGACTCTGGGCGAGTCATGCCTAATGTCACTGGGAAGAATGGCTTCTGCCTCGTACATCAGGAAATAAGGAGTAAAACCCGTAGAACGGTTCGGGGTGGTCCGGATGCTCCATAATACTGAAGGTAACTCCTCAACCCAGCACCCCGGGGTGCGCTCCGGGGGAACCATAAGTCGCGGCTTGATTCCTTGCAGTACTTCCTGATTCGCCCGTTCCGCCTGCCCATTAGATTGTGGATGAGCGACTGCAGATACATCAAGCCGGATGTGCTCACGGTGGCAAAACTCCTGCATTGCTCCTTGTGATAAATTGGTACCATTATCAGTGATAATAATGTGTGGGTATCCAAACCGGAAGATCAACTTTTTCAAGAATTTGACGGCCGTTTCTGCATCACAGCTGCCGACAGGTTCTGCTTCGACCCACTTGGTGAATTTATCAGCCGCCACCAGCAGATGAGTTTTTTTGTTGGAAGACATCTTAAAGGGGCCAACCATAGCTAACCCCCAGACCGCGAAGGGCCAGGTGATAGGGATCATCCTCGGGTCTTGAGCCGGCATATGGGCCTGTCGGCCATAACGTTGGCAGCCATCACATCGACAAACTATCTCTTCCGCGTCTGCATGAGCCATCAACCAAAAGAATCCATGTCGGAACGCCTTTGAGACCAGGGAACGTGACCCGGCATGATGTCCACAATCTCCGACATGGATCTCATTCAGAATTACGCACCCTTCATCGGAAGAAACGCATCTTTGAAATACCCCAGAGGTACTTCGCTTATATAATTCGTCGTTGATGATGACCATGGACTTGCTCCGACGGACGATTTGGCGAGCCAACACCTCATCCGAAGGCAACTTGCCTCGTGTAAGGTATGCCAAATAAGGAAGAGCCCAATCCGGCGTAACACGGACAACCGCCACCAGCTGGGACTCAGGATCTGGTATCGCCAACTCCTCTTCTCAGGGCAACCTCACGGAAGGATTATGCAAAACGTCCAGAAAAACATTAGGAGGAACCGGCTTACGTTGTGAGCCGAGGCGTGAGAGGGCATCAGCTACTTCGTTGAGACGCCGGTCGATATGATCAACTTGGTAGCCATGGAAATGACCCGCCACATCAGACACGGCCCTTCTGTAAGCCGCCATCAAGGGGTCCCGGGAGTCCCATGTACCTGAAACTTGTTGAGCCACCAGATCAGAATCGCCAAGACATCTCACACGCGTGAGGTTCATCTCCTTGGCGAGTCGCAAACCGTGAAGCAAGGCTTCATACTCCGCAGCGTTGCTGGTGCACGGGAACATGAGTCGGAGAACATAACAGAACTTGTCTCCCTGGGGTGAAATCAACACCACGCCAGCCCCCGAGCCTTCCAATTGCCTAGACCCATCAAAATAAATCGTCCAGTACGTGAGGTCAGGCCTGTCTTCCAGAATCTGCAATTCGGTCCAATCATTGATGAAGTCGACCGATGCCTCGGACTTGATGGCCGTGCGAGGTGTGTACCACACGTGGTGCGCCCAAGCTCAATCGCCCATTTGGCGATTCGCCCCGTTGCTTCTCGGTTCTGGATGATGTCCCCAAGAGGGGCGGAGCTAACCACCGTGATAGGATGTTCTTGGAAATAGTGTTTGAGTTTCCAACTCGCCATAAAGACCCCATAAACCAACTTCTGCCAGTGTGGGTAACGTTGTTTGGAGAGGGTTAACACCTCGCTGATGAAATACACCGGGCGTTGCACCGGATATTCTTTTCCTTCTTCCTTCCGTTCGACAGCTACTGCCACGCTCACCGCCTTGGAGTTCGCCGCGATGTATAGAAGCATAGGCTCCTTTTCAGTCGGGGCGGCCAAAACTGGCGGGTTAACCAACTGTTGCTTTAGGGCTTCAAAAGCTTTATTGGCCTCGTTCGTCCAGACGAAACGGTCAGCTTTCTTAAGCAACTGATAGAGGGGAATAGCTTTCTCCCCCAGGCGGCTTATAACGCGACTTAAAGTCGCGATGCGACCCGCCATGCGTTGAACTTGATTAATATTCGCCGGTTTCCCGAGCGAAGTAATTGCTTCGATTTTGTCTGGGTTCGCCTCAATGCCGTGTTCGGATACCAAGAAACCCAACAACTTTCCTGCAGGAACGCCAAAAACACATTTGGTGGGATTAAGCTTTATCTGATACACCCGCAGATTGTCAAAAGTTTCCTTGAGATCCTCCAAGAGTGTCTCCTTCTTATGAGTTTTAACCACAATGTCGTCAACGTAAGCATGGACGTTGCGTCCGATTTGGCCACGGAGATAGTTTTGGATGCAGCGCTGATAAGTCGCCCCGGCGCTCTTGAGCCCGAACGACATGGATACATAGAAAAAAGCCCCAAACGGGGTTATGAAAGTTGTCTTCTCCTGATCTTCCACAGCCATCTTGATTTGGTGATATCCGAAGTAGGCGTCCAAGAAACACAAACTCTCGCAGCCCGCCACCGAATCAATGATTTGATCAATGCGGGGAAGGGCGAAAGGATCCTTTGGACAAGCTCTATTGAGGTCGGTGTAGTCGATGCACATGCGGAAAGTGTCATTCTTTTTTAGCACCGGGACCGGGTTAGGCAACCACTTACGGTGGAAGACCTCCACGATGAATCCGGCGGCCAAAAGACGGGCGACTTCTTCCCCGATTGCCTTGCGTCGCTCCTCATTGAACCTGTGAAGATATTGCTGAATCCGCTTTGCTTTAGGGTCAACATTAAGGTGGTGCTCAGTGAATTCTCTCGGTACACCAGGCATGTCAGAAGGCTTCCATGCGAAGATGCCCCGATAGTAAACTGCTTGGATGAGTCACCAGGAACGAAGTCCACCATCTTAGTATCATCCGTTGGTTTGAACTTGAGGGGCGGCTCAGCATCTGTTGTTGGCTTCTTGAGAGGCGACATATCTGTCGGATCAACATTGGCTTGGTGATACTTGAGTTCTTCTACAGCACAGGCGATTTCTGCGTAAGCCGCATCTCCTTCCTCACACTCCTTTGCTATCCTCCTGTCACCATCGACCGTGATGGGTCCCTTAGGGACAGGCATCTTGAGTTTAAGGTAAACATAGCAGGGGCGAGCCATGAACCGGGCATAAGTCGGCCGCCCAAATAACGCATGATAAGGGCTCTTTAGCTTGACCACCTCAAATATAAGTGACTCACTCCTGTGGTTGGATGTTGTACCAAAAGCCACAGTGAGTTTGACACGCCCAATTGGGTATGCCGACTTACCTGGGACGATACCATGGAAAACTATGGTTGACGGCATTAGGTCTTTCTCTAATAGGTTCATCCTTCGAAAGGTGCCGAAATATAATATGTTGATGTTGCTGCCACCATCCATAAGCACCTTTGATAGGGTATATCCTCTGACTTGGGGGCCATGACGAATGCTAAGTCGTCGGGGTTGTCAATTCTGGGTGGGTGATCCTCCCTACTCCACGAGATAGTCTGCTCGGACCAGTGGAGGTACCTGGGGAGTGTCGGCTCAGATACACTATATGTTCGGTGCTTCACCTTCTTGTCTCGCTTACAGGCACTGGTGGTGAACACATGGTATTGCATGCTGCTTAATTGTTTGGGATTGCTGCGGAACCCGCCATGATCATCTTGCCCCTGCGGAGCCCCCTGCGGGGGTGGCTGCTGAAACACTCCGGGTGGGTTATACCGCTGTTGGTTATGCACCGGGTACTGGCCACTGCTTGGTTGCCAGCTGCCCTGGGCCCCTGGTTTGGGAAAGCCGTCGAACGGGTTCTGGCGTTGATTAGGTGCACCGAACTATTCCTGCCGTTGGCCCTGGTCACCGGTTTGACCCTTCTTGATTGCCTCCGCCCGAAATTCCTGCATCACGTAACAGTCTTCCCAAGAGTGAGTCGCCGGTCCATCCGCCATGGCATGGTGTGGGCAGGGGCCCTTAAGTATCTCGTTATAGTTGCGCGGCTTCTTGCCACTGTAACCCCTCTTCTTCTGGCGCTGGTTGCCATTATTAGCACTGGTATTGGCGACAAAGTCCGTGGACCCTTCTTGCTGCCTTCTTTTGTCGTTCCCGCCATGATTATGGTGGGCGCGTCCCTGAAACTGGGGGTGATTTTTAGATGACTCGCCTTTCCTCGACGAGTTGGCTTTGCTGCCGTCCTCTCCTGGATCTTTAGTATCGTCCGCCTCGGCGTACCGAGTGAGGGTGTCCATCAATTCGCCCATATCCTGGACCTTGCGCTTGAGTCGCCCCAGCTTCTGCACCAAGGGCTCATAGTGGCATTTTTGCTCCAAGATCAACACAGCCTGAGCCGCCGTGATGCCATGTGACGAGTGGATGATTTCTGCAACCCGCCACGTCCAGTGGTGGGCCGACTCATCGGGGCGCTGAACGTAGTGCTGTAAGTCGACTATCGTCATCGGGCGTTTGCAAGTTCCCCAGAAGTTTTTGACGAAATGTTCTTTCAGTTCAGCCCAAGTCTGGATGGAGTTGGGTGGCAGGTTCTTCAACCAAGTGCGTGCCGTCCCTTTGAGCATCATTGTAAAGTACCTGGCACAGACCGCTTCACTTACATCGAGCATGTCCATTGCGATTTCATAACTCTCAACCCATGACGCTGGCTCAAGGTCCGGGGTGTAATTGGGCACCTTCCTTGGTCCTTTAAAATATTTCGGCATCCGCTCATTGCGAAGGGCGGGGGCCAAGCATGGCACCCCTACTTGCCTGCCGCCTCCGATAAGCGGCGCTAGGCTGGTTTGAATGTCCTGGTGGTCCTGATGGTCAGGCGGGTTAACCTGAGGTAGGTGTCGCGCTCCGCTGGTTATGGCGGGTTGGTCCTCTGGTCGTCTTCTGGTGCGGCTCACCTGGGGGGTGGAGTGTAGCCGATCGTGGTTGTGCGAGAATTGCGCGTTTTGAACCACCGCCGTCTTCAACATCTCAATGGCGTTTCTTGCTTCTATTTCAGCCTGAGTGTTGCCATAAATCAGAAGGGATTCTAAGTGGCGAGTTGCGGCGAGCACGTTGTCCATGGGGTTGGAAAAGTGGCCCTGAGGCGTATGGAAAATGGGAACGCGATCAACTGTTGGCCGAAGCAACGGGTTTGGTGGCTGAGCCGGCCCTCCTCCTGGAACGGTTCCTGCCCCGGGGGTGCGCGGAGTGTCGAAGAGGCGGGTAGGGTTTAGATCAGGGGGTAAACATCCCTGGTGCCTCCTTTGATGAACGGCGTCGGACGCGCGCTGATGCCTTTTAAGTCGCCAGTTTTCGGTGTTCAAGCGGGCTGTCTCGGTAGTGATCTGAGCTTGCCGGGTCTCAATCCTGGCGGCTTCTGCCTCAACATCTCGCTGAGCCTTCGCCATCTCATCTTGTAGCTTTGCCAACTCGGCGTTTATCGTGCCCTGGTTTTCCGCCGTTACAGGGGTCGCCATGATCCTTGTTATCTCCGCCGATAAGTCCACCAAGATCGCAGCTGGGCTCTTGGATGTTTCGCCAGCCCCGTCGTTGCCTGCAGGGTTTTGCTGGGACTGAGTCGCCCCAGCCATGTATACAACGATTTGACGGCGGGTTCGGTCAAGGACCTCGGGATCCATTGCCAGCGACAGATCTCTGAGACAGCCCCCATGCAGAGACTGAATTGAATCTGTGTCGCCCATTGATGACTTGTCGTCCGTGTTGACCGGCGTAGTCTCCTGAGTCGCTGATCGCTCTGGTTCATCAGAGCCCTGCGTGAAGCCAACGAAGACCGTGCGTGTCAAGTTTGGCATCGCAACGGGACGGATATACCTGGCCGGCTCGATGATGTCGGTGGAGGTGTCCGTCTCAGGCACAGGTGCTCCGACCATGCCGATGAAGATGTTGACCTTGCCGAAGGGAGCTCTATAGCCGGATTCGATTGAATCGGCCTCGGGCCCCCACAGCGAGTTGTCGATGTAGTACTTTCCGCGGTGGCTCCGAGTCATGAGCCCAGCCGCGTAGCTCCCTGACCCTGGTAGGGCTCCCTTTGAGAACTCAACTCCACCGTGCGTAGGCCCCACGGTGGGCGCCAACTGTCGAGGTTATGTCACGGCAGATGTCCTCGTGAAAGGACTTAGTGTTGGAGCCATCGCACCTTGGTGGCGACTCAAAGGGGTTGAACGGGAGCGAGACACAGATTTACCCAGGTTCGGCCCCTCGTGAGGAGGTAAAAGCCTACGTCCTGCTTTGTGTTGTATTCATGATGTTTCGATTACAAGGAGGGCGTAACTCGCCTGACCTAGCTCTCGATGATTTCTAACCTGCCCTCTCCTTCCCTGGGACTCGCCTTTATATACAGGTCGAGCCCTTAGGATTTACAAGAGTCCTTGCCATCATACAAGCCATGATTCTTTCTATCTCTAAGTCGCCGTGCTTTCCAAGACTGCAGAACTCCCCGATGATTGATTCTCCACGAGGATCTTGAACTGCCATCCAGCTCCTGGGCCTATTGGGCCAAAGCTTGAAGCTGGGCCGGGTCACACAACAGATAATATCCCCAACAGAAGGTAATTTTCTTAGGGTGGTAAACGGGCAAAGAATCAAGCATTATATCTCTGGTACTCCCATAAATGTTGAGACCAATATCATCAATATCATAACTCCACAGGAGTACATAAGGGATGTTTATAAGCCTGTTTCAGACCCTGAAAACAAAGAGGTATCTGTTTCAGTAAGTAATTGGACTCCGAAACTTTTCCAAGAGGAAATTTTCTCCGTTTTGGAATTTATGGAAAATTAGAAAAATAAAAAGCAGTCCGGAGAGCGCACGAGGCGGCCACAATCTTGGTTGCCGCGACCTCCCCCTGGCCGCGGCAACATGGCTTGTGGGCACCTCGTGTGCCTCCCGGACTTCGTTTTCTTGTGGAGCACTCCTTCTGGTCCAGAAAAATCATTATATATACGCCCAAGGGTTTTGATCTCCGTATCGCGCAGTTTTCCTGTGTTTTCATTTCGAGCCTGTTTCTGTTGCAGATCTAGATCGTCATGACTTCCCCAAAAGTTCCTAAGGACAAGATCTTCGAGAAGGTCATCAATCCCTACCTCACGGAAGTATTGCAGCACCCCAAATCTATCAAGATGAGTGAGGGGATGTTGCATATCCGTGATGTTGAGGGGCCTAAGAAGACCGGAAGCGTGGAGACGAGGCTCGAAGCAATGGAGCAACAAGTCTTCAAGTGCCAAGAGATGGTCGAGCGTGGACTCAACGCCAACCACATGATGATCATGGAGTTCACCAGCAATCACAAGATGGATGCCATTGACATTGGGAAGCACCTCTTGAGGCTCTATGACAGGGTTGATCAACTTCAGGGCCAGATCTATGACCTGCAGAACCAAAACTGTGAGTATGAGTATAGATTTAAATCAATACGGTTGGCTACAGATTTGAGGATTCCGATGACTCGTTCATCCTGCCATGATGGAGCACATATGCCTTGGAAGACGGAGGACCAGACTACTTCAACAACTCCACCACCATCACCACCAAAGGAAGACAACTAACCATTGGTATGGGAAATCCCCTTGGCTTATGCCAAGCTTGGGGTAGTTGCCCTGGTATCGTATCATCTTTATATCTTTTGCTTTTACCTTTGTTTTTGTTCTTTCCTTTTCAGTTTTATTTCTTCTCTTAGTGGAATAAGTCTTTAGTGTTCAGTTTGAGTCTTTTGCTTTGTGTCTCCCCCGATGTATTCAAGCTTGCGAGTTATATAATAAAGAGTATCTTAGTCAAGGGCTTTGCTTTGTGCCGTGATTAAAAGTATGAAAAGAACGATAGCATGAAAGATCATGAGATGATCTTATGGAAAGTGATAGGTTCACATATAACAAGTATGATGATTGAAACTTGTTGAGAGTAGACCAACATAGACCTCAGTCATTGTTGCAATTAATAAGAAGTAATAAGGAAAGAGAGGTTCACATATAAATATATCATCTTAGGCACTTTCTATAACTGTGAGCACTCACCAAACTATTACATGCTTAGAAGTAGATGTTGGATAAGGAAGACAACATAATGAATTATGTTTGTTTGGTTCCAAACAATGTTATATGATTAGAGATCCCTTAGCATGTGACGATTGCTTCCACCACATATTAGCCAAAACTCCCGCACCAAGTAGAGATACTACTTGTGCATCCATAAACCTTCAACCCAGTTTTGCCGTGAGTGTCCACCATACCTACCTATGGATTGAATAAGATCCCTCAAGTAAGTTGTCATTGGTGCAAGCAATAAAAATTTCTCTCTAATATGTATGATCTGTTAGTGTGTGGAAAATAAGCTTTGTACGAACCTGTGATGAGGAAGACATAAAAGCGACAGACTGCATAATAAAGTTCTTTATCACAGGAGGCAATATAAAGTGACGTTCCTCTACACTAAGAGGACACGCATCCAAACCTCAAAAGCGCATGACAACCTCTGCTTCCCTCTGCGAAGGGCCTATCTTGTACCTTTACTTTTTGCCCTTGTAAGAGTCATGGTGATCTTCACCAATTCCTTATTTAGCCCTTTTCTTGGTGAACGTCATATGCTTGGGAAAGATCTATATTCATATATCAACTTGGAGCTGAGTACTTATGCTTTATTATTGTTGACTTTACCCTTGAGGTAAATGGTTGGGAGGCAAAATTATAAGTCCCTATCTTTCTCTATGTCCAACTGAAACTTTGATACCATGAGTACCACGTGAGTTGTAACAATTGTGGAAAACAAAAGAGATGATTGAGTATGTGGATTTGCTTTACAAGCTCTTATTTGACTCTTTCTGATGTTATGATAAATTGCAATTGCTTCAATGACTATGGACTGTTGTTGGCTACTTCTCGGTAAGGTTTTTGTTTCATACTTTGGTTTGTGAAGGAATTGTTACTTTCCCATAAGAATCTTTGTGATGTATTGCTATTCTATGTGTGATCATGATGCCCTCATGTTCGTATTATGTTTTATCGACACCTTCATCCCTAAACATGTGGACATGTTTTGGGTCTTGGTTTTCGCTTGAGGACAAGCGAGGTCTAAGCTTGGGGGAGTTGATACGTCCATTTTGCATCATGTTGATATTTATCGCTTTATGGACTGTTATTGTACCTTTTGGAACCTTACTTATGCCTTTTATCTCTTATTTTGCAAGGTTTATTTGAAGAGGGAGAATACCGGCAGCTGGAATTCTGGACTGGAAAAGGAGCAAGTCTGAGTCCTCTATTCTGCACAACTCCAAATGCCCTGAAAATCAACGTGGATTTTTTGGGAATATATAAAAAATACTGGGTGAAAGAAGTGTCAGAGGGGAGCAACCAGGGGCCCACAAGCCTGGTTGTTGCGGCCTACCCCCCTGGCCGCGGCAACAGGGCTTGTGGGCACCCTGGTGGCCCATTGGCCCCCCTCTTTTGCTATATGAAGGGTTTCGTCCGAAAAAAAATCAGGGTGGAGCTTTTTCGTGGATTCTCCGCCACCACGAGGCGGAACTTGAGCAGATCCAATCTAGAGCTCCGGCAGGACGATCCTGCCAGGGAAACTTCCCTCCCGGAGGGGGAAATCATCGCCATCGTCATCACCAACACTCCTCTCGTCGGAGGGGAGGCATCTCCATCAACATCTTCATCAACACCATCTCCTCTCCAAACCCTAGTTCATCTCTTGTAACCAATCTCCGTCTCGCGACTCCGATTGGTACTTGTAAGGTAGCTAGTAGTGTTGATTACTCTTTGTAGTTGATGCTAGTTGGATTACTTGGTGGGAGAGTTTTTGTTTCCTGCAACGCAGCTTGTTTCTTATGGGCAGGAAAATATTTTTAAGAGAAGTAATGAATCATATCCTGGGGACTACGCACACAACTAGGAGGAAGAGAATTAAACCATGTCTTAGCATCACCCTTTAACGAGAATGGAAAAAGCTTAAGAATATAGTAGTAACGACTTTTTTCCTCATGAGTAAATAGGGTGGTTATATCATTCAATTTAGTAGGGTGTGCCACAACAATTTTAGATTCATAACCATAGAAAGGATTAGATTCTACCAAAGTAATTAACTCAGGATCGACACAGAATTCATAATCCTTATCAGTAACACAGATATGTGAAGTAGCAAACTTGGGATCATATTGCATTCTAGCATTCAAGGATTTTTCCTTCCACTTACATTGCAATTTCTTAAGATCGTCTCTATCCTTACAAGAAAGAAAGTCCCTAGCTACTTCTCCTTCCATAACATAACCCTCAGGTATATTAGGCAATTCATATCTAGGAGAGCTAGGTCTAGTAGGTGAATCATAGTGTTCACTTTCATTAGATTCAACAATATTATCTGTTTCAGCATTCACTCTAGCAATTTGTTCATCAAGAAATTCAGCAACTCGCATAGTAGTATCAAGCAAAGTATCATCATAAGCATCATGCATAGCAGAAGTAGCATCATCAATTACTTGCGACATATATGATTCAGTAGCAGGTGGTGGTGTCGCAAATTTACTCATAACAGACGGTGAATCAAGTGCATAGCTAGATGGCAGTTCCTTACGTGCCCTCGTAGTTGAGGGGTAGATTTTGGTTTTGGCATCCTTCAGGTTCTTCATAGTGATCAACATATATAAATTCCAAGTGACTCATAAAATAAAGCTATGCTCCCCGGCAACGGTGCCAGAAAAAGGTCTTGATAACCACAAGTATAGGGGATCGCAACCGTTTTTGAGGGTAGAGTATTGAACCCAAATTTATTGATTCGACACAAGGGGAGCCAAAGAATATTCTTGAGTATTAGCAGCTGAGTTGTCAATTCAACCACACCTGAAAGACGTAATATCTGTAGAAAAGTATTTAGTAGCAAAGTAGTATGGAAGTAACGGTAACGGTGGAAAACGTAACAGTGGCAGTTTTGTTGTGATTGTAACAATAGCAACGAAAAAGTAACTTAGCAAAGATCAATATGTGGAAAGCTCGTAGGAAATGGATCAATGATGGATAATTATGTCGGATTGCATTCATCATGCAACAGTCATAACATAGGGTGATACAGAACTAGCTCCAATTCACCAATGTAATGTAGGCATGTATTCCATATATAGTCATACATGCTTATGGAAAAGAACTTGCATGACATCTTTTGTCCTACCCTCCCGTGGCAGCGGGGTCCTAATGGAAACTAAGGGATATTAAGGCCTCCTTTTAATAGAGAACCGGACCAAAGCATTAGCACTTAGTGAATAGATGAACTCCTCAAACTATGGTAATCACCAGAAAGAATCCAAGTCATTATCACCCTAGGGGATGCGGATCATAACTCGTAATAGGTGTCTATAACTTGCAAGATAGGATCAATAACACATATATATTCATGAAAACATAATAGGTTCAGATCTGAAATCATGAAACTCGGGCCCTAGTGACAAGCATTAAGCATAGCAAAGTCATAGCAACATAAATCTCAGAACATAGTGTATATTAGGGATCAAACCCTAACAAAACTAACTCGATTACATGATAGATCTCATCCAACCCATCACCTTCCAGCAAGCCTACGATGGAATTACTCACGAACGTTGGAGAGTATCATGAAATTGGTGATGAAAGATGGTTGGTGATGACGACAGCGTCGATTTCCCCTCTCTGGAGCCCATATGAGACTCCAGATCTGCCCTCCCGAGGAAGAACACGAGGTGGTGGCGGCTCCCTATCGTAAAATGCGATGAAATCTTCTCTCTGGTTTTTTCTCCCCGGATAGGAATATATAGGAGTGCAAACGAGGTCGGTGCAGCTACAGGGGCGAGGCCTAGGGGGCGCGCCCTGTAGGCTTGTGGCCAGGGGGTGGCCCCTCTCCGGTAGATTCTTTTGCCAGAATTTTTTATTAATACCAGAAATATTCTCCATAAATTTTCAGGTCAATCCGAGAACTTTTATTTCTGCACAATAGTGACACCAACGCAATTCTGCTAAAAATAGCATAAGTCCGAGTTAGTTACATTCAAATCATGCAAATTAGAGTCCAAAACAAGGGCAAAAGAGTTTGGAAAAGTAGATACGTTGGATACGTATCACACTCCTTGCGTAATACATAAGGAAGGAAGGGTTCGGTCCATGGCGCAATTATGGCCGTGATTTCATGGGCTGGGGGCGTTTCTTCGATTGAAGACCCGCTGATACGTCCATTTTGCATCATGCTTTCATGTTGATATTTATTGCTTTTTGGGCTGTTATATTAGTTGTGGTACCATATTTATGCCTTTTCTCTCTTATTTTGCAAGGATTATTTGAAGAGGGAGAATTCAGGCAGCTAGAATTCAGGACTGGAAAAGGAGCAAATCCTAGTCCACTATTCTGCACATCTCCAAATGCCCTGAAAATTTACGTGGATTTTTTCTGGAATATATTAAAAATACTGGGCAAAAGAACTACCGGAGGAGGCCACCAGGGCTCCACAAGCTTGGCCACCGCAACCACCCCCCTGGTGGCGCAGGGCAGGCTTGTGGGCTGCCTGAAGGCCCACTAGCCCCCCTCTTTTGCTATATGAAGCGTCCTGACCTGGAAAAAATCATACGGGAGCTTTTTCGTGGTTTCGCCGCCGCCACGAGGCGGAACTTGAGCAGATCCAATCTAGAGCTCCGGCAGGACAATCCTGCCGGGGAAATTTCCCTCCCGGAGGGGGAATCATCGCCATCGTCATCACCAACACTCCTCTCGTCGGAGGGGAGGCATCTTCATCAACATATTCATCAGCACCATCTCCTCTCCAATCCCTAGTTCATCTCTTGTAATCAATCTTCGTCTCGCGACTCCGATTGGTACTTGTAAGGTTGCTGGTAGTGTTGATTACTCTTTGTAGTTGATGCTTGTTGGATTACTTGGTGGAAGAGTTTATGTTCAGATCCTTGATACTATTCATTACACCTCTGGTCATGATTATGATTATGTCTTGTGAGTAGTTATTTTTGTTACTGAGGACATGGGATAAGTCATGCTGATAATAGTGATGTGAATTTGATATTCGTTCGGTATTTTGATATAATGTATGTTGTTTTTCCTCTAGTGGTGTTATGTGAACGTCGACTACATAACACTTCACCATATTTGGGCCTAGAGGAAGGCATTGGGAAGTAGTAAGTAGATGATGGGTTGCAGGAGTGACAGAAGCTTAAACCCCAGTCTATGCGTTGCTTCGTGAGGGGTTGATTTAGATCCACTAGTTTAATGCTATCGTTAGACTTTGTCTCAATTCTTCTTTTGTAATTGTGGATGCTTGCGAGAGAGGTTAATCATAAGTGGGATGCTTGTCCAAGTAAGGTCAGTACCCAAGCGCCGGTCCACCCACATATCAAACTATCAAAGTAACGAACGCGAATCATATGAACATGATGAAACTAGCATGACAGAAATTCCCGTGTGTCCTCGGGAGCGTTTTTCCTCCTATAAGACTTTGTTCAGGCTTGTCCCTTGCTACAAAAGGGATTGGGTCACTTGCTGCACCGTTGCTACTACATGTTACTTGTTACTCTTTGCTTGCTACGTTTCACCTCGCTACACAATCACTTGTTACCGCTACTTTCAGTGCTTGCAGTTATTACCTTGCTGAAATCCGTTTATTAGAGCCTTCTGCTCCTCGTTGGGTTCGACACTCTTACTTATCGAAAGGACTACGATTGATCGCCTATATTTGTGGGTCATCAAGACTCCTTTCTGGCGTCGTTGCCGGGGAGTGAAGCGCCTTTGGTAAGTGGAAATTGGTAAGGAAACATTTATATACTATGCTAAAATTTATGGTCACTTGTCACTATGGAAACTCTTCCTTTGAGGAGTTTGTTCGGGGTATATTCACCACGAACGGAAGTGCGAGGAGTTGCTCCTCAACCTGAGGTACCTACTAAAAATATCTTTTATGAAATTCCTTTGGGTATGCTTGAGAAACTGCTGGCTAATCCTTTTACAGGAGATGGCTTCACATCCAGTCTTTCATCTAATCTATGTAGATAAAGTTTGTGGTTTATTTAAGCTTCCAGGTTTTCCCGAGGATGAGGTAAAGAAGAAAGTGTTTCCTTTATCTTTGAAGGATAAGGCATTGACATGGTATACGCTATGTGACGATGCTCGATCATGGGGCTACAATCGGTTGAAATTGGAATTTCATCAAAAGTTCTACCCTATGCATTTAGTACATCGTGATCGGAACTTTATTTATAACTTTTGGCCTCATGACAGGGAAAGCATAGCTCAATCTTGGGGAGGCTTAAATCAATGCTATATTCATGCCCCAATCATGAGCTCTCGACAGAAATCATCACTCAAAACTTTTATTCTCGGCTTTCTCATGAAGATCGTACCATGCTTGACACTTCTTGTGCCGGTTCTTTTATGAAGAAGGATATTGATCACAAGTGGAATTTATTGGAGAGAATCAAGCGCAACTCTGAAGGTTGGGAGATGGAGGAAGGTAAGGAGTCAGGTATGAATTTCCAGTTTGATTGCGTTAAATCTTTTGTTGAGACAAACACTTCTAGAGATTTTAGCACTAAGTATGGACTTGACTCTCAAATAGTAGCTTCTCTATGTGAATCTTTTGCTGCTCATGTTGAATTTCCCAAAGAGAAGTGGTTTAAATATCATCCTCCTATAGAAAGCAACATAGCCAAAACCAATCTAGTTGAGGAGAAAATCATAGCTTTTAGTGATCATGTTGTTCCTTGTGCTTACACTGAGAAACCACCATACCCTACTAGGATAAAGGATTATTCTAAAGCTCCAACTGTGATACATAGGGGTTACATTAGACCACTTGCACCCCCTGAGGAGATTAGAGTTGAACCTAGTGTTGCTATTATCAAAGATCTCTTAGCCGAAGACATAGACGGGCATGTTATTAAATTCTGTGAGGACTCTCCTAGAATTGCTAAACCTCACGCGAAAGACAAGCATGGACCTATAGTTGGCCTGCCCGTTGTTTCTGTTAAGATAGGAGATCAGTGTTACCATGGTTTATGTGATATGGGAGCTAGTGTTAGTGCAATACCCCGATCTCTCTATGATGAAATCAAAGATGAGATTGCACCTGCTGAGATAGAACCCATTGATGTCACTATCACGCTAGCTAATAGAGACACTATCTGCCCTTTGGGAATTGTGAGAGACGTAGAAGACTTGTGTGGTAAGACGAAGTATCCTACTGATTTCCTCGTCCTTGGTACTGCACAAGATAGCTTTTGTCCCATCATATTTGGTAGACCCTTTCTCAACACTGTCAATGCTCACATTGATTGCATTAAGCAGACTGTCACAGTAAGTTTCGAGGGTGTGTCTCATGAATTTAACTTCTCCAAGTTTGGAAGACAACCCCATGAAAGAGAGTCGTCTGGTAGAGATGAAATCATTGCTCTTGCCTCTATTGTCGTACCTCCTACGGATCCTTTAGAGCAATATCTGCTTGAGCATGAAAATGATATGCATATGGAGGAGAGAGATGAGATAGATAGAATTGTCTTAGAACAACATCCTATTCTCAAGAATAATCTGCCTCTTGAACTGCTTGGGGATCCTCCCCCACCAAAGGGTGATCCTGTGTTCGAGCTTAAACAGTTGCCTCATACTCTTAAGTATGCCTATCTTGATGAGAAGGAGATATATCCTGTCATTATTAGTGCTCTCCTCTCAGAGCGCGAAGAGAAGAAGTTACTAAAAACTCTGAGGAAGCACCGCGCTGCTATTGGATATACTCTTGATGATCTTAAGGGTATTAGTCCTACTCTATGTCAGCACAAGATTAAAACCGATCCTGACTTTAAACCAGTTGCTGATCATCAAAGGAGATTAAATCCTAAGATGAAAGAAGTCATTAGAAAAGAAATATTAAAGCTTCTGGAAGCAGGAATCATTTATCCCGTTGCTCATAGTGATTGGGTAAGTCCAGTACATTGTGTACCTAAGAAGGGAGGTATCACCGTCGTTCCTAATGATAAGGATGAACTAATCCCACAAAGGATTATTACCGGCTATAGAATGGTGATAGACTTCCGGAAACCGAACAAGGCAACCAGGAAAGATCATTATCCTTTGCCGTTCATAGACCAAATGCTAGAAAGGCTATCAAAGCACACACACTTCTGCTTTCTAGACGGTTATTCAGGTTTCTCGCAAATACCTGTTGCGCAATCTGATCAAGAGAAAACCACTTTCACCTGCCCTTTCGGTACCTTTGCCTATAGACGTATGCCTTTTGGCTTATGTAATGCACCTGCCACCTTCCAAAGATGTATGATGGCTATATTCTCTGACTTTTGTGAAAAGATTGTCGAGGTTTTCATGGATGACTTCTCCGTTTACGGGTCTTTCTTTGATGATTTCCTTGGCCACCTTGATCGAGTCTTACAGAGATGCGAAGAAACCAACCTCGTCTTGAATTGGGAGAAGTGCCACTTTATGGTTAATGAAGGTATCGTCTTAGCACACAAAATCTCTGAAAGAGGCATTGAAGTTGATAAGGCTAAGGTTGTTGCAATTGAGAAAATGCCTTGCCCCACAGATATCAGAGGTATACGAAGTTTCCTAGGTCATGCTGGTTTCTATAGAAGGTTCATCAAAGACTTCTCTAAGATTTCTAGGCCTCTTACCAACCTCTTGCAGAAGGATGTTCCTTTTGTTTTTGATGAGGATTGTGAGGAAGCCTTTGAAATACTTAAGAAGGCTTTGATAACCGCACCTATTGTTCAACCACCTGACTGGAACTTGCCCTTTGAAAGCATGTGTGACGCTAGTGATTATGTTGTTGGTGCTGTTCTAGGACAAAGAGTTGACAAGAAGTTGAATGTCATTCACTACGCTAGTAAAACTCTAGACAGTGCCCAAAGAAACTATGCCACTACGGAGAAGGAATTTTTAGAAGTCGTGTTTGCATGTGAAAAGTTCAGATCTTACATAGTTGACTCCAAAGTAACTATTCACTCTGATCATGCTGCTATTAAGTACCTCATGGAGAAGAAGGACGCTAATCCTAGGCTTATCAGATGGGTTCTCCTGCTACAGGAATTTGATTTGCACGGCGTTGACCGAAAGGGTGTTGATAACCCAGTAGCAGATAACTTGTCTAGGCTAGAGAATGTCCTTCATGACCCACTACCAGTTGATGATAGCTTTCCTGATGAGCAATTAAATGTCATCCACACTTCACTTAGTGCACCGTGGTATGCCGATTATGCAAACTATATCGTAGCCAAATACATACCACCAAGTTTCACCTATCAACAAAAGAGGAAATTCTTCGTTGATTTGAGACACTACTTCTAGGATGATCCTCACCTTTATAAGGAAGGAGTAGATGGTGTTATTAGACGTTGTGTGCCTAAACATGAACAGGGCAGATCTTGCTGAAGTGTCATTCCAAAGCCTACGGAGGACACCATGCTGGAGATAGAACTGCCCATAAGGTATTGCAATCAGGTTTCTATTGGCCCACTCTCTTCAAGGATGCCCGTAAGTTTGTCTTGTCTTGTGACGAATGCCAAAGGATAGGGAACATCAGGAAGCGTCAAGAAATGCCTATGAACTATTCACTTGTCATTGAACCATTTGATGTCTGGGGCTTTGATTATATGGGACCCTTCCCGAGTTCCAATGGGTACACTCACATCTTAGTTGCTGTGGATTACGTTACTAAGTGGGTAGAAGCTATCCCCACTAAAAATGCTGATCACCACACCTCTATTAAGATGCTTAAAGAAGTCATCTTCCCAAGATTTGGAGTCCCTAGAAACTTGATGACTGATGGCGGTTCACACTTCATTCATGGTGTTTTCCGCAAGATGCTAGCTAAGTATGATGTCAACCATAGAGTTGCATCTCCTTATCATCCTCAGTCTAGTGGTCAAGTTGAGTTGAGTAATAGGGAGATCAAGTTGATCCTACAGAAGACCGTCAATAGATCTCGAAAGAACTGGTCTAGCAAACTTGATGATGCACTATGGGCTTATAGGACTGCTTATAAGAATCCAATGGGCATGTCACCGTATAAAATGGTTTACGGTAAGGCCTGTCATTTACCTCTTGAGCTGGAACGCAAAGCTTATTGGGCAATCAAAGAGCTCAACTTTGATTTCAAACTTGCCGGTGAGAAGCGATTGTTTGATATCAGCTCGCTAGATGAATGGAGAGCCCAGGCATACGAGAATGCCAAGTTGTTCAAGGAAAAGGTTAAGAGATGGCACGACAAACGAATACAGAAATGAGAGTTCAATGTAGGTGATTATGTCTTGCTATACAATTCTCGTTTGATATTCTTTGCAGGCAAGCTTCTTTCTAAATGGGAAGGTCCCTATGTTGTCGAGGAAGTATATCGTTCCGGTGCCATCAAAATCAACAACACGGAAGGAAATTTTCCTAGAGTGGTAAATGGGAAAGAATCAAGCATTACATCTCTGGTACTCCCATAAATGTTGAGACCAATATCATCAATGTCATAACTCCAGAGGAGTACATAAGGGATGTTTATCAGCCTGTTTCAGACCTTGAAAACGAAGATGTATCTATTTCAGCAAGAAATTGGACTCCGATACTTTTCCAATAGGAAATTTCCTCGATTTTTGGAATTTTTGGAAAATTAGAAAAATAAAAAGCAGTCCGGAGAGCAAACGAGGAAGCCACAAGGGCCCACTCCGCCACCACCCCCTGGTGGCGGTGGGCAAGCTTGTGGGCACCTCGTGTGCCTCCCGGACTCCGTTTTCTTACGAAGGACTCCTTCTGGCCCAGAAAAAAAATCAATATATAGTCGCCCGAAGGTTTTGATCTCCGTATCGCGTAGTTTTCCTATGTTTTCGTTTCGAGCTTGTTGTCTGCCGCAGATTTAGAGCAAAGATGTCTCAGGAATCTGTCGGGGAGAATGAGCTTCTTCAAGTTCATGAGGAAGTAGATGCTGATCTGAAAAGAGTAGAAGTTACGGAAGCCAGGGACCAAGCTAAGGAGAAAACCCAAGCTAGGGAGGAAGTTCAACCTATGTTGAACATTGAAGACGTTGAAGGAATAGACTTTCTCCAACCCTTCCTCCACATGATGTCCCCATCCTTGATTGAAGTCTTGAGGTTTTGCGGAACAACTCGTGCTCTCAATATTTCTCTTTCTCGTGAAGTTGTTTTGCTGGAAAACCATGTCATATATCTCAAAGGTATAAATCAAAGGTTGATAGCTCTCTTGGAATCAAAGGCGACAACAACACCACCATCACCGCCAAAGGAAGACAACTAAGCATTGGTATGGGCAATCCCCTTGGCTTCTGCCAAGCTTAGGGGAGTTGCCCTGGTATCGTATCACCTTTATATCTTTTGCTTTTACCTTTGTTTTAGTTCTTTCCTTTTCAGTTTTTATTTCTTCTTATAGAGGAATAAGTCTTTAGTTTTTAGTTTGAGTCTTTTGCTTTTCTTTCACCCCCGTTGTATTCAAGCTTATGAGCTATATAATAAAGAATGTCTTAGTCAAGGGCTTTGCTTTGTGCCATGATCAAAAGTATGAAAAGACGATAGCATGAAAGATCATGAGACGATCTTACGGAAAGTGATAACTTCACTTATGACACGTATGATGATTTAAACTTGTTGAGAATAAATCAACATAGACCTCAGTCATTGTTGCAATTAATAAGAAGTAATAAGGAAAGAGAGGTTCACATATAAATATATCATCTTAGACACTTTTCACAATTGTGAGCACTCACCAAACTATTACATGCCCAGGAGTAGATGTTGGACAAGGAAGACAACATAATGAATTGTGTTTGCTTGGTTCCAAACAATGTTATATGATTAGGGATCCCTTAGCATGTGACGATTGCTTCCACCTCATATTAGCCAAAACTCCCGCACCAAGTAGAGATACTACTTGTGCATCCATAAACCTCCAACCCAGTTTTGCCATGAGAGTCCACCATACCTACCTATGGAATGAATAAGATCCTTCAAGTAAGTTGTCATCGGTGCAAGCAATAAAAATTGCTCTCTAATATGTATGATCTATTAGTGTGTGGAAAATAAGCTTTGTACAAACCTGTGATGAGGAAGACATAAAAGCGACAGACTGCATAATAAAGTTCTTTATCACAGGAGGCAATATAAAGTGACGTTCCTCCGCACTAAGAGGACGCGCATTCAAACCTCAAAAGCGCATAACAACCTCTGCTTCCCTCTACGAAGGGCCTATCTTGTACCTTTACTTTTTACCCTTGTAAGAGTCATGGTGATCTTCACCAATTCCCTTTTTGCCTTTGTCTTGGCTACCGTCACATGCTTGGGAAAGATCTATATTCATATATCAACTTGGAGTTGAGTACTCATCGTTTATTATTGTTGACTTTACCCTTGAGGTAAACTGTTGGGAGGCAAAATTATAAGCCCCTATCTTCCTCTGTGTTCAGCTGAAACTTTGACACCATGAGTACCACGTGAGTTGTAACAATTGTGGAAAACGAAAAAGATGATTGAGTGTGTGGGTTTGCCTTACAAGCTCTTATTTGACTCTTTGTGATGTTGTGATAAATTGCAATTCCTTCAATGACTATGGACTATTGTTGGTTACTTCTTGATAAGGTTTTTGCTTCATGCTTTGCTTTGTGAAGGAATTGTTACTTTCCCATAAGAATCTTTATGATATATTGTTGTTCTATGTGTGATCATGATGCCCTTATGTTCGTATTATGTTTTATCGACACCTTTGTCCCCAAACATGTGGACATGTTTAGGGAACTTGGTTTTCGCTTGAGGACAAGCGAGGTCTAAGCTTGGGGGAGTTGATACGTCCATTTTGCATCATGCTTTCATGTTGATATTTATTGCTTTTTGGGCTGTTATATTACTTGTGGTACCATATTTATGCCTTTTCTCTCTTATTTTGCAAGGACTATTTGAAGAGGGAGAATTCAGGCAGCTGGAATTTTGGACTAGAAAAGGAGCAAATCCTAGTCCACTATTCTGCACATCTCCAAATGCCCTGAAAATTTACGTGGATTTTTTCTGGAATATATTAAAAATACTGGGCAAAAGAACTACCGGAGGAGGCCACCAAGGCTCCACAAGCTTGGCCACCGCAACCACCCCCCTGGTGGCGCAGGGCAGGCTTGTGGGCTGCCTGAAGGCCCACTAGCCCCCCTCTTTTGCTATATGAAGCGTCCTGACCTGGAAAAAATCATACGGGAGCTTTTTCGTGGTTTCGCCGCCGCCACGAGGCGGAACTTGAGCAGATCCAATCTAGAGCTCCGGCAGGACAATCCTGCCGGGGAAATTTCCCTCCCGGAGGGGGAATCATCGCCATCGTCATCACCAACACTCCTCTCGTCGGAGGGGAGGCATCTTCATCAACATCTTCATTAGCACCATCTCCTCTCCAATCCCTAGTTCATCTCTTGTAATCAATCTTCGTCTCGCGACTCCGATTGGTACTTGTAAGGTTGCTAGTAGTGTTGATTACTCTTTGTAGTTGATGCTTGTTGGATTACTTGGTGGAAGAGTTTATGTTCAGATCCTTGATACTATTCATTACACCTCTGGTCATGATTATGATTATGTCTTGTGAGTAGTTACTTTTGTTCCTGAGGACATGGGATAAGTCATGCTGATAATAGTGATGTGAATTTGATATTCGTTCGGTATTTTGATATGATGTATGTTGTTTTTCCTCTAGTGGTGTTATGTGAACGTCGACTACATAATACTTCACCATATTTGGGCCTTGAGGATGGCATTGGGAAGTAGTAAGTAGATGATGGGTTGCTGGAGTGACAGAAGCTTAAACCCCAGTCTATGCGTTGCTTCGTGAGGGGCTGATTTGGATCCACTAGTTTAATGCTATGGTTAGACTTTGTCTTAATTCTTCTTTTGTAGTTGCGGATGCTTGCGAGAGAGGTTAATCATAAGTGGGATGCTTTTCCAAGTAAGGGCAGTACCCAAGGGCCGGTCCACCCACATATCAAACTATCAAAGTAACGAACGCGAATCATATGAACATGATGAAACTAGCATGACAGAAATTCTCGTGTGTCCTCGGGAGCGTTTTTCCTCCTATAAGACTTTGTTCAGGCTTGTACCTTGCTACAAAAGGGATTGGGCCACTTGCTGCACCGTTGCTACTACTTGTTATTTGTTACTCTTTGCTTTCTACGTTTCACCTGGCTACACAATCACTTGTTACCGCTACTTTTAGTGCTTGCAGTTATTACCTTGCTGAAATCCGTTTATCAGAGCCTTCTGCTCCTCGTTGGGTTCGACACTCTTACTTATCGAAAGGACTATGATTGATCCCCTATCCTTGTGGGTCATCACCCGCCGATGACGTAATCGTCGTGTTCGGTTGCATGGGGTACCAGCAGCTCTTCGCCCTCAACCTCTGTGCGGACCGTCTCGTCTTGCCATACCACGGATGGCTTGAATAGCTGCTCTAGGAAGATGTTGCTAGGGACGGGGTCACGCTTCACGCCTAAGCGAGCGAGAACGTCCGTTGCTTGGTTGTTGTCTATTGAGACATGGTGGAACTCTAATCCTTCAAATTGTGACGATATTTTGAGGATGGCGTTCATATAAGCCGCCATTTTTGGATTCTTTGCGTTGATTTCTCCGTTGATTTGTGAAATAGCAAGGTTAGAGTCCCCTTGCACTTTGAGCCGTTGAATGCCCATTGAGGCTGCCATCCGAAGACCGTGCAATAGGGTTTCGTATTCGGCTGCGTTATTTGAATGGACTTACATGATCTGTAGCATGTACCAAACATTATCCCCAGTGAGGGATGTGAGAATCACTCCAACCCCCAGTACCACGAGGGTTTTGGACCCGTCGAAGTACATGGTCCAATGAGCATAAGTGCTATACTCTCTGGGGAGTTCGACCTTGGTCCATTCTTCCATAAAGTCGGCCAGGACCTAAGATTTAATGGCCCGCCGAGTTTTGTAGGTGATCTCAAAGGGCAGGAGCTCGATGCCCATTTTGCTATTCGGCTGGTGTCATATTTATTGTTTATAATGTCGTTCAACTGAACTTCCGAAGTCACAGTGCCCGCACACTCTTGAAAGTAGTGCCAAAGCTTCCGTGATGCCATGAACATTGTATAGGCGATCTTTTGGTAGTGGGGGTACCTTGTTTTGCATGGGGTGAGGACTTCAGATACATAGTAGACCGGCCTTTGAATCCGTAGTTGTTGGTCCCCGGCTTCTCGTTCTACGACGAGTATCGCGCTGATGACTTGATTGGTGGTCGAGATGTATAGCAACATCGGCGCCCCTGTGAAGGGTGCTGCTAGTATAGGGCTGGTGATAGTATCACCTTGATGTCTTCCAAAGTCGTTATGGCCTCATCGGTCCACTTGAAATCTTTGGTTTTCTTAAGCAATCGATCCAGTGGCAGGGCCTTTCTGCCTAGATGAGATATAAATCAGCTTAGAGACGCCATGCAGCCTGCCAGTTTATGGACGTGTTGTAGCTCTATTGGTGTCGCAAGCTATGACAATGCTCGTATTTTGGCCGGATTGGCTTCGATTCCTCTTTGTGAAACAATAGATCCAAGGATTGTGCCTTGAGGGACGCCGAAGACGCATTTATCCCGGTTAAGCCGAATATCGTACTCCCGTAAATTGGCGAAGGTCTCCCTGAGGTCGTCCACCAGCTGGTTGCCGTGTTTAGTCTTAACAACCACATCGTCGACATATGCCTCTACCGTTTTTCCGATTTGTTTACCCAAGCAAGTCTGAATCATGCGCTCATAAGTGGCATCCGCGTTTTTCTGTCCGAATGGCATTGTGTTAAAACAGAATGGCCCATAGGGTGTTATGAATGTGATTGATGTCTGATCGGATTCCTTCATTTTGGTCTGATGGTATCCGGAGTAGGCGTCAAGGAAGCATAGGGAATCAGGATCAGCTGTGGCGTCAATAATCTGATCTATTTGGGGCAACAGAAAGGGATCCTTGGGGCATGCTTTGTTTAGGTCTTTAAAATCGACACATAGCCGCTAGGATTTATCCCTATTTTGTACGGTGACCAGATTTGCCAACTAGTTGGGGTGTTTTATGTCCCTGATGAAACTGGCTTCTAGTAGTTTGGCGAGATCTTCACCAATAGCTTGGCGTTTAGATTCGGAAAATCGGTGCAAGGCCTGTTTGACGGGTTTGAAACCAGCTATTATGTTCAGGCTATGCGCTACTAGCCCCCGAGGGATTCCTGGCATGTGAGATGGGTGCCAGGCGAATATGTCCCAGTTTTCGCACAGAAAAGCTCATAGTGCTTCTTCGATTGCGGACTCCAATTGTGCCCCGATTGACACTATTTTATTGGGGTCCATCGGGTGTACTTGCAATTTGACGATTTTGTCGGCTGATTTGAAGGATGTGGACTTGGGTCGCTTGCCGAGGATCACGTCATTTTTGTCCACCACGGCCCGGAGTGTCGTGAGTTGTTCTGTGGCGAGGGTCTGTGCCAGTACTTCCAAGGCGAGGAATGGCGTTTTGTTTTCAACTCACAGGGCTCTTTTGGGGTCACTATTTACCGTGATCGCTCCATTCGGCCCTGGCATTTTGAGTTTCATGTACCCGTAGTGGGGTATGACCTGAAACCGTGTGAAGGCTTTGCGACCCAACAGTGCATTGTAACCACTATGGAAAGGGAAGATATGAAAGAGTAGCTCCTCGGATCTATAGTTATCGGGCATGCTGAACACCACATCGAGCGCTACTCGTCTTGTGAAGCGGGCCTCTTTTCCGGGGACGATGCCCCAAAAGATGGTTGCGCTCGGCTCGATTCTAGATCGGCCGAACTGCATTTTTCAAGCGTATCATCGTAAATGAGGTTGAGGCCGCTGCCCCCATCCATCAGTACCTTGTTGAGTCTAAAGCCGTCGACTATAGGGGTTTAGGACTAGGGCGACAGGCGTCCGTCCTGTGCTAGTCATCGGCTCGTCGTCCTGGTCGAATTTGATAGGTGTATTCGACCATGGTTTGTCGTTGCTACATGATGGATTTGATGGAGCTCTCTAAAGGCTCTCTTTTTCTGACCATTAGATGTGAACGTCTCATAGATCGTTAAGATCTCTTTGTTGTATCCGGCGGTGCCATTGGCTGATGCTCCGTGGGTGACGTGATGAGGATAGTATCTCCGCTTTTTGTGACCTGTCTGAGGACCCAACATGCTCTAAGGCTATGGGTGGAGCTTGATTCAGGCGGGGCGGAATGTATGTGGCATGGTTCGTCTAGTAGTACATCGAGGACCGATTTAGCCTACGTCCGAGTTCTTTTCGCCGAGTTTCCGGTTGCAACCGACCTCGTGACCGAGGGTGTGCATCTTTTACGGATTGGTCTGGCGAGGCTAGGTCATTGCACATTTGCTGTATTTCCAAAGTACTTTCCCTGGCGCAGTATTTGAGCACTATGCTTTATACCTCGGGGAAGGATTGAATCCGATGATGAGAGAGGGCGTTGGGGATGCCCTTATCGTGGCAATGCTGCTCGAAAGCGTGGATGAGCTCCCGCTTGTCGCGGCCTCCGGTCTTGTTGCGGAGGAGGAATCTGGCCCAAAAGTGGTGTACTTATTCCCCTGGCTTCTTCGTGACTTCGTCTGTGCCAGAAGAGTCGTACTCCTTCGTCTTATTCTCTGTATGGGTGGTAGGTGGGAAAAGATTTTGGATTTCTGTGATTTGTGGGCAAGAAACCTCGATAGACGTGCTCCCGACTAGGTCGTGTGCTGGGCCTGCTGCTCGCTGTGACGCGTTTTCAGGGCAAGATAGATTTTCTGGACTGTTGGGTGAGTCCGGAAGATCGCTGACTGGGACGTAGACTGTTGTCAGCTCAGATGATTGATACGTGGAATCTGTGCTTGCGCACTCGACGATCTTTGTCAGGTGCATAATGGGTGGGATATAAATTTCCCTGTCGTCGGGTCTAAGTCCGAGCTGGTCATAGACCGTGACTTGGTCGTTCGTCACCCCCTGACTTGCATCTGATCGAGTAGCTTGTGTAACATGGGGATTTTGGCAGGGTTCGTACCGCTTGATTGTTCGGGTTCAACCCGTGTTGTTGATCCTCTGGTGGCGTTAGAGATTGCTTCTAGAGTATTCTTGGTCAGGCCGCACTCCAGTGTGATCACCGCACCGATCTCTAGGGCTGAGGTGGGAACGGAGATCGTCCCGGTGGTGGGGTATGTGGCTCCAGACGCCGAAGTGTCGGGGTACGTGAGTTCCTCGAGAGGATCTCCCCGGGGGTTAGCGTTGAATTCTAGGTCCCCTAACCTGACTTCCTGACTTGGGGCGAAGTTCCCGACCACGCCGAGTTGGCCGGCTGGTTTGGCATGGAGAACCATGCTTCCGAAGGCGAAGATTCGTCCAGAGACGAAAACGTCCGGGCTAATGATCTCTTCACTAATGACTAGGTGCGCTATCGATCCTTCGGCGATCCAACTAGTGGAACTCTCAATGAAAGCACCATTGTCGGCGTTAAAACCGGAAGATCTCGGTTAGGGGGTCCGAACTGTGGACCTTCGATCGATGGGTTACATGAGAGAGGGGAGACAATGTTTACCCAGGTTCGGGCCCTCTTGAGCAAGTAATGATACGTCCATTTTGCATCATGCTTTCATGTTGATATTTATCGCTTTATGGACTGTTATTATACTCTGTGGAACCTTACTTATGCCTTTTCTCTCTTATTTTGCAAGGTTTATTTGAAGAGGGAGAATACCGGCAGTTGGAATTCTGGACTGGAAAAGGAGCAAGTCTAAGTCCTCTATTCTGCGCAACTCCAAATGCCCAAAAAATCAACGTGGATTTTTTTGGGAATATATGAAAAATAATGGGCGAAAGAAGTGTCACACGGGAGCAACGAGGGGCCCACAAGCCTGGTTGCCGCGGCCTACCCCCTGGCCGCGGCAACAGGGCTTGTGGGCACCCTGGTGGCCCACTGGCCCCCCTCTTTTTCTATATGAAGGGTTTCGTCCGGAAAAAAATCAGGGTGGAGCTTTTTCGTGGATTCTCCGCCTCCATGAGGCGGAACTTGAGCAGATCCAATCTAGAGCTCCGGCAGGACGATCCTATCGGGGAAACTTCCCTCCCGGAGAGGGAAATCATCGCCATCGTCATCACCAACACTCCTCTCGTCGGAGGGGAGTCATCTCCATCAACATCTTCATCAGCACCATCTCCTCTCCAAACCCTAGTTCATCTCTTGTAACCAATCTCCGTCTCGCGACTCTGATTGGTACTTGTAAGGTTGCTAGTAGTGTTGATTACTCTTTGTAGTTGATGCTAGTTGGATTACTTGGTGGAAGAGTTTATGTTTAGATCCTTGATGCTACTCATTACACCTCTGATCATGATTATTATTATGCTTTGTGAGTAGTTACTTTTGTTCCTGAGGACATGGGATAAGTCATGCTAATAATAGTCATGTGAATTTGGTATTCGTTCGGTATTTTGATACGCTGTATGTTGTTTTTCCTCTAGTGGTGTTATGTGAACGTCGACTACATAACACTTCACCATACTTGGGCCTAGAGGAAGGCATTGGGGAGTAGTAAGTAGATGATGGGTTGCTAGATTGACAGAAGCTTAAACCCCAGTGTATGTGTTGCTTCGTAAGGGGAAGATTTGGATCCACTAGTTTAATGCTATGGTTCGACATTGTCTTAATTCTTCTTTCGTAGTTGCGGATGCTTGCGAGAGGGGTTAATCATAAGTGGGATGCTTGTCCAAGTAAGGGTAGTACCCAAGCGTCGGTCCACCCACATATCAAACTATCAAAGTAACGAACGCGAATCATATGAACATGATGAAACTAGCATGACAGAAATTACTGTGTGTCCTCGGGAGTGTTTTTCCTCTTATAAGACTTTGCTCAGGCTTGTCCCTTGCTACAACAGGGATTGGGCCACTTTGCTGCACCGTTTCTACTACTTGTTACTTGTTACTTTTCGCTTGCTACGTTTCACCTCACTACACCATCACTTGTTACCGCTACTTTCAGTGCTTGCAGTTATTACCTTGCTGAAAACCGTTTATGAGAGCCTTCTTCTCCTCGTTGGGTTCGACACTCTTACTTATGGAAAGGACTATGATTGATCCCCTATACTTGTGGGTCATCAAGACTCTTTTCTAGCGCCGTTGCCGGGGAGGGAAGTGCCTTTGGTAAGTGGAATTTGGTAAGGAAACATTTATATATTGTGCTGAAATTTATTGTCACTTGTCACTATGGAAACTGTTCCTTTGAGGAATTTGTTCGGGGTATCTTCACCACGAACAGAAGCACGAGGAGTTGTTCCTCAATCTGAGGTACCTACTGAAAATATCTTTTTTGAAATTCCTTCGGGTATGCTTGAGAAACTGCTAGCTAATCCTTTTACAGGAGATGGATCATCAGATCCAGACTTGCATGTGAACTATGTAGATGAAGTTGGTGGTTTATTTAAGCTTGTAGGTTTGCCCGAGGATGAGGTAAAGAAGAAAGTCTTTCCTTTATCTTGTAAGGATAAGGCGTTGACATGGTATAGGCTATGTGATGATACTGGATCATGGGACTACAATCGGTTGAAATTGGAATTTCATCAAAAGTTTTATCCTATGCATTTAGTACATCGTGATCGGAATTATATCTATAACTTTTGGCCTCGTGACAGGGAAAGCATAGCTCAAGCTTGGGGGAGGCTTAAATCAATGCTATATTCATGCCCCAATCATGAGCTCTCGAGAGAAATTATCACTCAAAACTTTTATGCTCGACTTTCTCATGAAGATCATACCATGCTTGACACTTCTTGTACCGGTTCTTTTATGAAGAAGGATATTGACCACAAGTGGAATTTGTTGGAAAGAATCAAACGTAACTCTGAAGATTGGGAGCTTGAAGAAGGTAAGGAGTCAGGTATGAATTTCCAGTGTGATTGCGTTAAATCTTTTGTTGAAACAAACACTTCTAGAGGTTTTAGCGCTAAGTATGGACTTGACTATGAGATAGTAGCTTCTCTATGTGAATCTTTTGCTGCTCATGTTGATCTTCCCAGAGAAAAGTGGTTTAAGTATCATCCTCATGTAGAAGTCAACATAGTTAAACCCAATCTAGTTGAAGAGAAAGTCATTGCCTTTAGTGATCCTATTGTTCCTTCTGCCTACGCTGAGAAACCACCTTACCCTGCTAGGAAAAAGGATTATTCTAAAGGTCCAACTGTGATACGTAGGGGTTACATTAGACCACTTGCACCCCTTGAGGAAATTAGAGTTGAAGCCAGTGTTGCTATTATCAAAGATCTCTTAGCCGAAGACATAGACGGGCATGTTATCAAATTCTGTGAGGACTCCTCTAGAATTGCTAAACCTCACGTGAAAGACAAATACGGAGTTGTAGTTGCCCTGCCCGTTGTTTCGGTCAAGATAAGAGATCACTGTTATCATGGTTTATGTGATATGGGTGCTAGTGTTAGTGCAATACCCCGGTCCCTATATGATGAAATCAAAGATGAGATTGCACCTGCTGAGTTAGAACCCATTGACGTCACTATTACGCTAGCTAATAGAGACACTATCTGCCCTCTGGGAATTGTGAGAGACGTAGAAGTCCTGTGTGGTAAGACGAAGTATCCTATTGATTTTCTCGTCCTTGCTACTGCACAAGATAGCTTCTGCTCCATCATATTTTGTAGACCCTTTCTCAACATTGTCAATGCTCACATTGATTGCATTAAACAGACTGTCACTGTTAGTTTCGAGGGTGTGTCTCATGAATTTAACTTCTCCAAGTTTGGAAGACAACCCCATGAAAAAGAGTCGTCTGGTAGGGATGAAATCATTGATCTTGCCTCTATTGTCGTACCTCCTACGGATCCTTTAGAGAAATATCTTCTTGAGCATGAAAATGATATGCATATGGATGAAAGAGATGAGATAGATAAAACTTTCTTAGAACAATATCCTATTGTCAAGAATAATGTGCCTGTTGAACTGCTTAGGGATCCTCCCCCACCAAAGGGTGATCCTGTGTTCGAGCTAAAACAGTTACCAGATACTCTTAAGTATGCCTATCTTGATGAGAAGGAGATATATCCTGTTATTATTAGTGCTCACCTCTCGAATCACGAAGAGAAGAAGTTATTAAAAACTTTGAGGAAGCACCGTGGTGCTATTGGATACACTCTTGATGATCTAAAGGGTATTAGTCCCACTCTATGTCAGCACAAGATTAAAATCGATCCTGATTCGAAGCCAGTTGCTGATCATCAACGGAGACTAAATCCGAGGATGAAAGAGGTCGTGAGAAAAGAAATATTAAAGCTTCTGGAGGCAGGTATCATTTATCCTGTTGCTCATAGTGATTGGGTAAGCCCAGTACATTGCGTACCTAAGAAGGGAGGTATCACCGTTGTTCTTAATGATAAGAATGAACTAATCCCACAGAGGATTATTACTGGCTATAGGATGGTGATAGACTTCCGGAAACTGAACAAGGCAACTAGGAAAGACCATTATCCTTTGCCGTTTATCGACCAAATGCTAGAAAGGCTATCTAAACACACACACTTCTGCTTTCTAGATGGTTATTCAGGTTTCTCTCAAATACCTGTTGCACAATCTGATCAAGAGAAAACCATCTTCACCTGCCCCTTCGGTACCTTTGCTTATAGACGTATGCCTTTTGGCTTATGCAATGCATCTGCCACCTTTCAAAGATGTATGATGGCAATATTCTCTGACTTTTGTGAAAAGATTGTTGAGGTTTTGATGGATGATTTCTCCGTTTACGGTTCTTCCTTTGACAATTGCCTCAGCAACCTTGATCGAGTCTTATAGAGATGCAAAGATACCAACCTCGTCCTGAACTGGGAGAAGTGCCACATCATGGTTAATGAAGGCATCGTCTTAGGACACAAAATCTCTTAGAAAGGCATTGAAGTTGATAAGGCTAAGGTAGATGCAATTGAGAAAATGCCTTACCCCACAGATATCAGAGGTATACGAAGTTTCCTAGGTCATGCTGGTTTCTATAGAAGGTTCATTAGAGACTTCTCTAAGATTTCTAGGCCTCTTACCAACCTCTTGCAGAAGGATGTTCCTTTTGTTTTTGATGAGGATTGTGAGGAAGCCTTTGAAATACTTAAGAAGGCTTTGATAACCGCACCTATTGTTCAACCACCTGACTAGAACTTGCCCTGTGAAATCATGTATGATGCTAGTGATTATGCTGTTGGTGTTGTTCTAGGACAAAAAGTTGACAAGAAGTTGAATGTCATTCACTACGCTAGTAAAACTCTAGACAGTGCCCAAAGAAACTATGCTACTACGGAGAAGGAGTTTTTAGCAGTTGTGTTTGCTTGTGAAAAGTTCAGATCTTATATAGTTGACTCCAAAGTCACTATTCACTCTGATCATTCTACTATTAAGTACCTTATGGAGAAGAAGGACGCGAAGCCTAGGCTAATCAGATGGGTTCTCCTGCTACAGGAATTTGATTTGCACGTCGTTGACCGAAAGGGTGCCGATAACCCTGTAGCAGATAATTTGTCTAGGCTAGAGAATGTCCTTGATGACCCACGACCGATTGATGACAGCTTTCCTGATGAGCAATTGAATGTCATCCGCACTTCACATAGTGCACCGTGGTATGCTGATTACGCAAACTATATCGTAGCCAAATACATACCACCTAGTTTCACCTACCAGCAAAAGAAGAAATTCTTCTTTGATTTGAGACACTACTTCTGGGATGATCCTCACCTTTATAAGGAAGGAGTAGATGGTGTTATTAGATGTTGTGTGCCTGAACATGAACAGGGACATATCCTGCAGAAGTGTCATTCTGAGGCCTACGGAGGACACCATGCTGGAGACAGAACTGCTCATAAGGTATTGCAATCAGGTTTCTATTGGCCCACTCTCTTCAAGGATGCCCATAAGTTTGTCTTGTCGTGTGAAGAATGCAAAAGAATAGGGAATATCAGTAAGTGTGAGGAAATGCCTATGAACTATTCACTTGTCATTGAACCATTTGATGTCTGGGGCTTTGATTATATGGGACCTTTCCCGAGTTCCAATGGGTATACTCACATCTTAGTTGCTGTGGATTATGTCACTAAGTGGGTAGAAGCTATCCCCAATAGAAATGTTGATCACCGCACCTCTATTAAGATGCTTAAAGAAGTCATTTTCCCAAGATTTGGAGTCCCTAGATATCTGATGACTGATGGCGGCTCACACTTCATTCATGGTGTTTTCAGCAAGATGCTCGCTAAGTATGATGTCAACCATAGAGTTGCATCTCCTTGTCATCCTCAGTCTAGTGGTCAAGTGGAGTTGAGTAATAGGGAGATCAAATTGATCTTACAAAAGACCGTCAATAGATCTCGAAAGAATTGGTCTAGCAAACTTGACGATGCACTATGGGCTTATAGGACTGCTTATAAGAATCCCATGGGCATGTCGCCATATAAAATGGTTTACGGTAAGGCCTCTCATTTACCTCTTGAGCTGGAACACAAAGCTTATTGGGCAATCAAAGAGCTCAACTTCGATTTCAAACTTGCCGGTGAGAAGCGGTTGTTTCATATCAGCTCATTAGATGAATGGAGGGGCCATGCATATGAGAATGCCAAGTTGTTCAAGGAAAAGTTGAGAGATGGCACGAAAAAAGAATACAAAAACGACAGTTCAATGTAGGTGATTATGTCCTGCTATACAATTCTCGTTTAAGAATCTTCGCAGGCAAGCTTCTCTCTAAATGGGAAGGTCCCTACGTTGTCGAGGAAGTATATCGCTCCGGTGCTATCAAAATCAATAACACGGAAGGTAATTTTTCTAGAGTGGTAAATGGGCAAAGAATCAAGCATTACATCTCTGGTACTCCCATAAATGTTGAGACCAATATCATCAATATCGTAACCCCAGAGGAGTGCATAAGGGATGTTTATCAGCCTGTTTCAGACCCTGAAAACGAAGAGGTATGTGTTTCGGTAAGTAATTGGACTCCGAAACTTTTCGAATAGGAATTTTTCTCCATTTTGGAATTTATGGAAAATTAGAAAAATAAAAAGCAGCCCGGAGAGCGCATGAGGCGGCCACAAGCTTGGTTGCCGCGACCTCCCCCGTGGCCGCGGCAACAGGGCTTGTGGGCACCTCGTGTGCCTCCCGGACTCCGTTTTCTTGCGGAGCACTCCTTCTGGTCCAGAAAAAATCATTATATATACGCCTGAGGGTTTTGATCTCCGTATCGCATAGTTTTCCTCTGTTTTCGTTTTGAACCTGTTTCTGTCGTAGATCTAGACCGTCATGACTTCCCCAAAAGCTCCTAAGGACAAGATCTTCGAGAAGGTCATCAATCCCTACCTCATGGAAGTGCTGAAACACCCTCAATCTATCAAGATGAGTGAGGGGATGTTGCACATCCGTGATGTTGAGGGGCCTAAGAAGACCGGAGGCATCGAGACGAGGCTCAAAGCAATGGAGCAACAAGTCTTCAAGTGCCAAGGGATGGTGGAGCATGGACTCAACGCCAACCACATGATGATCACGGAGTTCACCAGCAATCACAAGATGGGTGCCATTGACATTGGGAAGCACCTCTCCAGGCTCTATGACAGGGTTGATCAACTTCAGGGCCAGATCTATGACCTGCAGAACCAAAACTGTGAGTATGAGTATAGATTTCAATCAATACGGTTGGCTGCAGATTTGAGGATTTCGGCGACTCATTCATCCTGCCATGATGGAGCACCTATGCCTTGGAGGACGGAGGATCAGACTACTTCAACAACACCACCACCATCACCACCAAAGGAAGACAACTAAGCATTGGTATGGGCAACTCCCTTGGCTTATGCCAAGCTTGGGGGAGTTGCCCTGGTATCGTATCATCTTTATATCTTTTGCTTTTACCTTTGTTTTAGTTCTTTCCTTTTCAGTTTTATTTCTTCTCTTAGTGGATTAAGTCTTTAGTGTTTTAGTTTGAGTCTTTTGCCTTGTGTCTCCCCCGATGTATTCGAGCTTGCGAACTATATAATAAAGAGTATCTTAGTCAAGGGCTTTGTTTTGTGCCGTGATCAAAAGTATGAAAAGAACGATAGCATGAAAGATCATGAGATGATCTTATGGAAAGTGATAGCTTCACATATAACAAGTATGATGATTGAAACTTCTTGAGAGTAGACCAACATAGACCTCAGTCATTATTGCAATTAATAAAAAGTAATAAGGAAAGAGAGGTTCACATATAAATATATCATCTTAGACACTTTCTATAATTGTGAGCACTCGCCAAACTATTACATGCTTAGAAGTAGATGTTGGACAAGGAAGACAACATAACGAATTGTGTTTGCTTGGTTCCAAACAATGTTATATGATTAAAGATCCCTTAGCATGTGATGATTGCTTCCACCTCATATTAGCCAAAACTCCCGCACCAAGTAGAGATACTACTTGTGCATCCATAAACCTTCAAACCAGTTTTGCCATGAGTGTCCACCACACCTACCTATGGATTGAATAAGATCCCTCAAGTAAGTTGTCATCAGTGCAAGCAATAAAAATTTCTCTCTAATATGTATGATCTATTAGTGTGTGGAAAATAAGCTTTGTACGAACCTGTGATGAGGAAGACATAAAAGCGACATATTGCATAATAAATTTCTTTATCACAGGAGGCAATATAAAGTGATGTTCCTCCACACTAAGAGGACACGCATCTAAACCTCAAAAGCGCATGACAACCTCTGCTTCCCTCTGCGAAGGGCCTATCTTGTACCTTTACTTTTTGCCCTTGTAAGAGTCATGATGATCTTCACCAATTCCTTATTTAGCCTTTTTCTTGGTGAACGTCATATGCTTGGGAAAGATATATATTCATATATCAACTTGGTGCTGAATACTTATGCTTTCTTATTGTTGACTTTACCCATGAGGTAAATGGTTGGGAGGCAAAACTATAGGCCCCTATCTTTCTCTGTGTCCAACTGAAACTTCGATACCATGAGTACCGCGTGAGTTGTAACAATTATGGAAAACAAAAGAGATGCTTTACCGACACCTTCATCCCTAAACATGTGGACATGTTTTGGGTCTTGGTTTTCGCTTGATGACAAGCAAGGTCTAAGCTTGGGGGAGTTGATACGTCCATTTTGCATCATGCTTTCATGTTGATATTTATCGCTTTATGGACTGTTATTATACTTTGTGGAACCTTACTTATGCCTTTTCTCTCTTATTTTATAAGGTTTATTTGAAGAGGGAGAATACCGGCAGCTGGAATTCTGGACTGGAAAAGGAGCAAGTCTGAGTCCTCTATTCTGCGCAACTCCAAATGCCCTGAAAATCAACGTGGATTTTTTTGGGAATATGTAAAAAATACTGGGCGAAAGAAGTGTCAGAGGGGAGCAACCAGGGGCCCACAAGCCTGGTTGCCGCGGCCTACCCCCTGGTCGCGGCAACAGGGCTTGTGGGCACCCTGGTGGCCCACTGGCCCCCCTCCTTTGCTATATGAAGGGTTTCGTCCGGAAAAAAAATCAGGGTGGAGATTTTTCGTGGATTCTCCGCCGCCACGAGGCGGAACTTGAGCAGATCCAATCTAGAGCTCCGGCAGGACGATCCTGCCGGGGAAACTTCCCTCCCGGAGGGGGAAATCATCGCCATCGTCATCACCAACACTCCTATCGTCGGAGGGGAGTCATCTCCATCAACATCTTCATCAGCACCATCTCCTCTCCAAACCCTAGTTCATTTCTTGTAACCAATCTCCGTCTCACGACTCCGATTGGTACTTGTAAGGTTGCTAGTAGTGTTGATTACTCTTTGTAGTTGATGCTAGTTGGATTACTTGCTGGAAGAGTTTATGTTCAGATCCTTGATGCTACTCATTACACCTCTGATCATGATTATGATTATGCTTTGTGAGTAGTTACTTTTGTTCCTGAGGACATGGGATAAGTCATGCTAATAATAGTCATGTGAATTTGGTATTCGTTCGGTATTTTGATACGCTGTATGTTGTTTTTCCTCTAGTGGTGTTATGTGAACGTCGACTACATAACACTTCACCATACTTGGGCCTAGAGGAAGGCATTGGGGAGTAGTAAGTAGATGATGGGTTGCTAGAGTGACAGAAGCTTAAACCCCAGTCTATGTGTTGCTTCGTAAGGGGCTGATTTGGATCCACTAGTTTAATGCTATGGTTAGACATTGTCTTAATTCTTCTTTCGTAGTTGCGGATGCTTGCGAGAGGGGTTAATCATAAGTGGGATGCTTGTCCAAGTAAGGGTAGTACCCAAGCGTCGGTCCACCCACATATCAAACTATCAAAGTAACGAACGCGAATCATATGAACATGATGAAACTAGCATGACAGAAATTCCCGTGTGTCCTCGGGAGCGTTTTTCCTCTTATAAGACTTTGCTCAGGCTTGTCCTTTGCTACAAAAGGGATTGAGCCACTTTGCTGCACCGTTGCTACTACTTGTTACTTGTTACTTTTCGCTTGCTACGTTTTACCTCACTACACCATCACTTGTTACCGCTACTTTCAGTGCTTGCAGTTATTACCTTGCTGAAAACTGTTTATCAGAGCCTTCTTCTCCTTGTTGGGTTCGACACTCTTACTTATCGAAAGGACTACGATTGATCCCCTATACTTGTGGGTCATCAGGTAACACCCTACGTCCTGCTTGATTATATTGATGTGGATGATAATTACACAGTCTACCTCGAGATCTTATGTACTAAACCCTAGGTGGAATTGTCTTCTTTCCATGGACGAGGACCCCCGGTTTATATAGTTACCGGGAGGGCCTAGGGTTACATACAACCGACCTAATCTACCTTTACTTGGTTGCCACGCCAGTCTTCGGGGTTCTCCTCCGTGAATACGAGACAATCGCATAGCCCGACCCATCATAGAGTCAGCCCATCACGCGGACCTCTTCGTGGTAAGCCACTCCCTGAGGACCCCTTAATTCTGGGCTCCCTCACACTCTATGGCCTTAAACAAGCCCCACATGTGTGGTATGAGCACCTTACCAATATGTTACATGACCGTGGATTTGAAGTTGGGAAAATTGAACCCACTCTTTTTACTAAGAAGGCCAAGGGGAGTTTATTCATATGCCAACTATATGTTGATGATATTATCTTCGGTTCTCCTAAAAAAGCTTTTAATGAAGAATTTGTCGCACTAATGACTAAAGAGTTTGAGATGTCTATGATGGGAGAGTTGAAATTTTTCCTTGGATTCGAAGTCAAGCAACGAAGTCAAGGAACCTTCATCAATCAAGCAAAATATAATCATGACATGCTCAAAAGGTTCAAGATGGATGATCTCAAACCGGCCAAGGCCAACAGTCCCATGCCTCTCAACTACCATCTTGACCTCGATCCCAATGGTACAACTGTGGATCAAAAGGTATATCACTCTATGATCGGCTCTCTGCTTTACCTTTGTGCATCTAGACCGAATATTATGTTGGGTGTGGGAATTTGTGCACGATTTCAATCCGCACCTAAGGAAGTCCACTATGTGGCGATCAAGCGAATCTTTCGATATTTGTCTCATACCCCAAACTTTGGCTTATGGTATGCCAAAGGTGCTTCATTTGATCTCATAGGATATTCAGATTCGGATTGGGCGGGAAACCGTGTGGAGAGGAAGTCAACTTCCAGAGGTTGCCAATTCCTTGGTCACTCTCTAGTAGGTTCGTCTTCCAAGAAACAAAATTCTGTTTCTCTCTCATCCATCGAGGCTGAATATGTAGATGCTGCAAGTTGTTGTGCTCAGTTGCTTTGGATGAGTCAAACTTTAAAGGATTACGTTGTCACAGTGTAGGGTGATACCAATATAAAGTCATGTGAGGCAGGCTCAGAGCTCAGCTTCATTCACACTGGTACACCAATCAATAAAATCCCAATAACAAACACTAATTTCTCCAGAAAAATTGCGAGCAACAACCCCCACACTGGTTGCATTAGTACTGTCCACAAAACTAGCATCAACATTGATCTTGATATGGTCCAAAGGGGGAGGTGTCCACACCACATGCTTTTTTAACGGAGCATAATCAGCTACAACACCACTTACCTTCTCCTTACCTCTATGACTAACGTTCGACAGAACAGTGTCGTGATAGGATGCGAAGGTCGCCCAATAATTGTCCACAAACCGAGCAGAGGCAATAGTGGATTCTTTCCCCTTCCCAAAAGTTAAATCATTTCTCAAATGCATGCTCGCCAGAAAAAACAATAATTGCTTCCTCTATTGCACGCTCACCTGATTCAACAAAATCAATAACCAATCTGGACCCGAGCATTTGAAGAAATCCTCATCCGGAATGTTCCACAACTCTTTCAATGCTAGTCGCAAAGCACAAGCCTCACAACAATTTACTAGAGCATGAAAAGTGCTTTCGTATTCTACACCACAAATAGAACACATACCTCACTCAGTCTTATGGTGCTTAACTCTATTCATCTCGACCGCCAAGTTATTAGTTGCAGCTCTCCATGCAAAAAATTCTGATCTTCAGAGGGATATTAGCCTTCCAAATTAACCCCCAAATCCCCCTTACCCCCTCTGGTTCACCACTAGATTGTCCAAGAGTGTCCTGAATATTCTTTAATTTAAGCGCAAAATTGTACGCATTTTTAAGAGAGAAAATACCATTCTTTTCATGGTGCCACGAACAAAATCACCATCCCCAGAGGTTTGAATACGAATCTTAAGCCTTTCCTTTGCATCATATTAATAGATAATATACTTAATCAAATTTTCGTTCCAACACTTACGCCTGTTCATGGACAAATCAGATACCCACTTCAATCTGGTATTATGCCTCCTAGCTGAGATTTTTAGGCCATGTCCCCTTGGTATCCAATTACCCCTCCAAATATTAACACTAGAACCATCGCAAACCCGCCAAATGCCCCTCTTCTTAAGGAGTTCCGTATCCAGAATAAATCTGAATCTCTCTCATCCATATTACTTTTCGTTGAAACGGATATACATTTAGAGCATCACTAGTAGTACCCTCAAACCAGTTTAAGGGTTGAGAATTCACATTTTTTGGCACTTTTAAGGGTTGAAAAACAGGGGCAAAGACTAGAACCCTCAAACCCAACCCTTATAACGAAATATTCCGTTATAAGGGTTGAGTTTGATTGTTCTAGTCTTTGCCGCAACCCCAACCCTTAAAACTGTCATTTGACATATCACAATTTCCATCATCTCAATAATGGTTTAAAGAAAACAATAGTCATTCTAGTTATTATTACAACCACGAATAGTACTTTTGAACACATAATAACCATTCAAGTTATTACAACAATGTTTTCAAGCAAATTACAATAATTGTTCGAATCAAATAGGACATAGAAAAGTAAACAAAGGTAGATCATGGGCCTTAGCGCTGCCCAACCAACTGCCACTGGTGCACTACTAGATCATTCCGGAGATGACCATGAGTGTGTGCATCCTCAATCTGACGATGTGCTTGAAGAAAAGCTTGTACGCGAGAAGGGTGCAATTCCGTGCCATGCCTTTGGACAGTTTTTCCATGTCCAATGCATGCAATCAAGACTACCAAGCATCCCCGGTCATCCCTTTTTTTCATTCATCTCCATCAATCTCTTTGTATCTTCCTCGTTGGGTGCCCGAAGATACTCATCACCATACAACCGGATGACCAATTTTGCAAACCTACGAACGGACGTCGTGGTTGTATCTTCTCCAATGCGAAGATACTCGTGGGTATAGTCCGCGGGTATGCCATAGGCAAGCACCCGCATTGTAGCCAATATCTTTTGGTACCCACTAAACCCCATGATACCGGTGGCGGATCTATGACGCTTGAAGTAATCTGAGGCGGCCTCACAATCGGTGACAATATTCACAAACAAACTATGGCGCATTCGATACCTTCTCCGGAAGAGGCGAGGTGGGTATGTTGGTACCTCCGTGAAGTAGTCTTGCATCAAATGCTCGTGTCCGAGACCGCGGTTCCGGTAGATGGTGACTCGCCCCATCTTCGACCCTCTCCTTTGATCCATCAGCTTCGCGCAGTCTTCAATCTCTTGCACGTCGAGGAGGAGGCCCATCATCTCGACGTCATAGTCTTGAAGCAAATCCTCAATGTCCAAATCGTCCGATGACGACCAACCGGAATCATCGGATAACGCCTCCATCTACACAACACAAATAAAAAAATTGTGAGTGCCAACAACGAATCAAAAAGGAAAAAATTAAACAAAAAAAACAAAAAAATGCATACCCGCGGGCGGCGACCGGGGGGTGGCGCGGGGGCGGGAGGCGGAGGGCTGAGGGCGCGGGGGCGGGCCGACCTCTTGCTGCGGGAGGCGGATGGCGCGGCTGCCTCGGGCCGGCATGCTGCGGGCGGATGGCGGGACGCGGGCGGGAGGAGGTGGAGTGGGCGGGCGGCGGCCGGGGAGCGGGGCGGGGCGGGCGCGAGCGGGAGGAGGCCGGCCTGCTGCGGGCGGCGGCTCGGGGGGCGGGCGGAGGGCGGGTGGCGGACGGGGAGATCTAGGGGAGGAGAGGCGGTCGACCTGCTGCGGGCGACGCTGGGGGACGGGGCGTGGCGGTCTCGGACGGGAGGAGAGGCGGCCGGGGGGCGAGACGGCGGCGGCGGCGGCGGCTGGAGAGGTTGTCAGCGGTGGCTCGTGTGGGCGCGGGAGGAGTTGGGATGGGAAATTTCCCTCCCGCGCTCGGATGGATCGCGAGTGAGGGTTGGGGTAGATTTTGCTCCCCAATCCTCACTTGTACAGGTTGGGAGAGGGTTTGCACGTCGGATCCTTAATTTTTTTATAGGGTTATGGTGTTCTTGTCTACTCGCAAACTGTAAAAAACAGTTATTTTTAAGGATTTAAGGGTTTGAGGGTACTACTAGAAATGCTTTTAGATATAACCGTTTGAGCTAATACGAACCATAGGACACACACATATGCCTAAAAGCAACCCAACGGGGCGACCCATTTCGTCCGCCGCCGTTCATTTGGATCCGCGCGGATAAAAGTGATGACCCAACGCGTCGACCTATTTGCAAAACACGTCCGCTTTGCGTCCGCGCCGACCCATATCTGGCTCAAATTTGGGACTGAAATGTGTCAGCGCGGACACGAAGCGGACGCGCACGCATCCTCTCTGTGTCCGCATGTGGCTGGCCTGGCCTACTTGTCACACAACCACCCCCACCTCTGCCTGCTTATTTAATTCGCTGACCCACTCCCACCCACCTCTCTTCTACTCCCTCCGTTCCTAAATATAAGTCTTTTAAGATATTTCATTATGAGTCTACATATGGAACAAAATGAATAAATCTACACTCTAAAGTATGTCTATATACATCCGTATGTAGTTCACTAATGAAGCCTCTTTAAAGACTTATATTTAGAAACCGAGGGAGTATTATTATAATACTACAATGCTGCTGCTCACTTGCTTTCCATTGAATGCATGTGCCGGCCCATTTACAGACAGGTCGGTGGACGATCCAAACAGACGAAAAGCGGATAAAGCGCGCGTACTTGGGTCGCCCCGTTGGAGTTGCCCTAAACTTCCCCCTTTCCCACAATAAATCTGAATCTCTAGTATTTTTCAAGCATATATCCAAACACCTTGCATTCGCAGATTTCGGAGCCCATTGGACCTTTGGTTCATCGATGATCCAAAAATTTTGAACTGAAAATCAGCCGACGGCATAGCATTTCAGTTCCACTATCTAGAAAAACTAGTGTTGAACCAGGCGGCGCTCGCGAACCCACGTGGCACTGCTTCCTCATCATAGCAGAAAGTCCTGGCTGGCTGCGCCGTCGGCGTCGTGGCAAAACCACACCACTGTTGTTTGTCCCGGTGTCCCCACATCCTGCTCCGCTTCCATGGCTGCGACGACGGCGGCGTCGGCATCGGCTGCTGCTGCGGCTCACCTGCTCACCTCCCCGCCCGTCGCGTCTCCACGGCCCATCCCCCGCCGTCGCCGCCGCACCGAGGCCGCCAGGGGCCTCTCCTGCCGCGCGTCGCTAGGCCCCGACGCCCCCCTAACCGCGCTCGCCGCCGCCCCCGGACCGTCGCCCGCTCGGGGGAGGACGTACCTGCGGGCGCACTCCTGCCTCCTCTTCCCGCCCCCGCGCGGCGCCCGCCCGCTCGCCGTCGTCAAGTTCCTCGGCGGCGCCTTCATCGGCGCCGCCCCCGAGGCCACCTATGGGTAGGGCGGAGTACATGTCCATCGGACCTCGCGGTAATCCGCGTCTGCTTCGGTTGGGAGGGGGGAGCTTCGTGCTACTGATTTGCGCTCGGGCGCCGTGGTTTGCTGTTGCAGCTACCTGCTGGAGCTCCTGGCGCAGGAGGGGTTCCTCGTGGTGTGCGTCCCGTACAACGTCACCTTCGACCACGCGGCCGCCGCGCGGGAGGTCTTCGAGCGGTTCCACGGCTGCTACGACGCGCTCCGAGCGTCGGGACTGCCTGAGGCCGGGCTAAGCGCTCTGGACATCGCGGGGCTCCCGCTCTACTCCGTTGGGCACAGGTGCTCGCATGCCCGCCACCTGTTCGATGCTTTGCCACAGAAGATGCTTGAAGCTTTGTTTTACTGACGGTGTTCTTCAACGAATTGCAGCAATGGTGCGCTGCTTCAGCTGCTGGTTGGGAGCTACTTCTCAGAAAAGATACCGAAGGTTTGCTTGGTATTTAGTTTTTTTTTTTTAAACGGCGAGCCTCCTCGTCGATTTCCATTAAAGAAACTGCCACACAGTTACAAACAACTCAGCATCTACACCTACATCCAGAGCCATCACAAAAGCATACTGTTCTGTGGCAACGAAACATTCAACAGCCACACAGAAATCATAACTAAACACCACACATCAAGATCAAACCGTGGTTATTTGTTTCATTGCTGGAGCCCAGCCATGACACCCCGAGTAAATTTCAGCCATCACCATCTTCAAATGCTGCACTCCTTCAATTCATCTCCGGCCTTGAGATTTCTGCAGTAAAGCCCACGAACATAGATGATTACCTTATTTAGAATATAACATCAGCAGGGTCATCAGGAAAATGCTGTCAAGTGCACACAGCATTCCTAGTTTTCCATAGCATCCAGCAGACAGCTGCCGCTCCACTAATTAGTAATTACCAGCTTGCGTTGCCCAGCTGGGAAGGATGAATGTCATCTACCAAGCAAACCCACAGTCTTATCAGGTGGCCTATTAAGACCAAAAGCACATAGTGTAATCTGCATCAGTTTGGCTAGCACAAACTAGAAGAGCAGATGATCTACAGTCTCCTTTGCACTGCGGAAATGACATTGTTCATTCCCATTCCAGCCCCATTTCAACATGTTGTCCTTCGTTAAGATAATATTTTTCAGCATCAGCCACAGGAGGATTTTTTATTTTCAGAGGGATCTTCAGCTTCCAGACAAAGCTGAATCCAATCAGACTCCCAGATCTCAGATGCAAATAAGTTGCCTGACAGAGAAATCTGCTTTATTACCCACTTTCCATTTCACTCCATTTTGTCGTTAGCGAAAAAAAGACCTTTGACACCATATCCTGCAAGTCTTGCCAGTTGCCACTGCCTTAGCAGTATCATCAAGCAAAGTTCTCCATAATTGGATGGTATCGAAACGACCCTCCAGAACTGTTTGCACTGTTACATTTTTGCTGAAGGTTATGTGGTAAAGCCTCGGGAATTGCACTGCCAATGGTGAATTATTTAGCCAGATATCTTCCGAGAATAAAGTTTTACCACCATCATCAATTATCCTTTCTGACAACTTCTGGAAAATATTGTTGATACCCATCAGATTCTCCCAGAAATAGGAGCCTCCACTCCCAGGTTGCCATTGAGAGAGAACATGTTTCTTCAGACATTTGCTCTTCAGCATAGTCTGCCAAATGCCATCAGTGTTTTCCTACTTCCACAACCATTTGCAAAGCAGGATTTGATTCATAGTCTTCAGGTGCAGAATGCCAAGACTTCAGAATCTGTTGGCAAATAGACTGCCAGCTCACCAGATGATACATTTTCCTGTCATCAGACTCCTGCCACAACATCCTAGCTCTGTGATAATCCCATCTCTTCAGAACTCCTTTAGGTGCCTCTAGAAAGGAGAGCATATACAGAGGGATACTGCTCAAACAAGTACTTGTCAGTATTGCTTGGTATTTAGCTAATACTAACTGCAAAACCACAAATTTCTCTTTTCTTTAATGGAGATTGCAGAGGGAAGTTTAAGTTCCTAATTTCCTTTGTATAATTCCTTGGTAACGGTGCTTATTGTTTGATTTTCTTTTGTTCGGTTCTGATCATTTTAGGCTAATGCCATTGTCTCATTCAACAATAGGCCCGCTTCAGAGGCTGTTCCTTACTTTGAGCAGGTATTTTGGTCCACGCTTTCCCACACATTGCATTGTTTAACTGTTTTCAGCCCGAGCACTTGATTTACTGGTAACTGGTGTAGTGATGTGTGATAATGTATATATTACTCCCTCCGTCCGGAATTACTTGTCACAAAAATGGATACAAATGGATGTATCTAGAACTAAAATACATCTAGATACATCCATTCCTACGACAAGTATTTCCGGACGAAGGGAGTACTATGTTTGGGTTGACATAGGTTTATGAAAAGAAAAACAATTGGCATTCGGTTTTGTCGAAATGGCTAGCTGATTCTCTCTCTTCCTACATTGGGACCTATGCTGCTAAGGTTTTTTTGCTCTAGGTAACTGTGTATGTGTATCCTGCACAACAATATCACATCTTTGTACCACTAAGTAGTTTATGCGAATGTCTATAAGCTGATCCGCTGATTGAACTATTGAAACCAATGGACATTGAGTCTATGAGCAAAACAATATTTCCCGCAGAAACACTTAAAGATAAAGTGGCGCCTTTTTAAATATCTTGTTTTATTAGTCTTTCAAAGATACCTGTATTCTTGTAAGTTCATAGTTCCCAGATTCCAGACACATGCAAGAGTTTGTCCAGCATCACCGTTTGAGATGCTGAACTTTAGAGTCATCAAGCAGTCGTTGTGTTTCAGATCAGGGATCTGCAGATTGCAGACTGACTTGATATTGAACCATGTTTAGAAACAATTCAACATGGTTATAGGCCAATAACTCCCCTACCCACGCAATAAAACACACTCGCTACACTCACAAAATACCCAGGTTTCTGGCCCTGAACTATGCACATGTATACAGTACCTGCAGTTCCGTCCAAACCCACACAATCCCCCCACTTGATTACTTTTCTTCGTGTAAAAACACACATGTTCCTGATGTTGCACTGATCTATTAGTTATTACTAGCTTGTGTTTGGTTTTCCCCAATTTTATGGTTAGGGGATGAGCTCAGTTCTATGCCATATGTATGTTGAACTACAGCTAGCAGCTCCATATTGTGAAGTACAGAGCGCCAAAACTTCAGGATCAGTAAACAATTTATGGTTTAGATATTGGACTAACAAATTCAGACGTAAAATAATTAACATTTTTTCAGTTGTAATCAATTAAAGCATCAGAGCAGTGCAAAAGGTTGAACCCACCGACACCCCCAAAAAATTGTGACTTACAAGAATTAGACTATTAGCAAAGCGTTTGACAAACATGTAGCAATGCTACTTGATACTTCATTTCCAATGTACAACTTTGTGTAAACAACTGGTATAGGTACTGACACGTTGTATTCTTAGTTTGTTACCTTGTGCTCTCTCCATTTTTTGTTGTTTATTATTTTGTCCTTGATAAAATTTTGCTTTATACAGATAGGCCCCCTCATTAGTCAACTAACGCCTATGATGGAGACATCACCTGTATACTCTGTGGCAAGAGATGCATCAGGTGATTATTCACGGCCTTTATCAGTTACTCCCTCCGTCCCATAATATAAGAACGTTTTTGACACTATACTAGTGTCAAAAACGTTCTTATATTATGGGACGGAGGAAGTATTACTTAACTTCCATGAAATATTTGTGGCTTGCTGGTTAACCTTCCATGTTAATTGTTAGTTTGTAACTTTTGAGGTTCCTGTGCTTCATGTTATTGCATCACTGTTGCGATGCCACATGGTCTTCTGTTACTTGCGATGCCAGTATATGCGTACATGCAATGCACGTTGATATTAAGGAGGAAATTAACTGCACGTTATATTAGGTAGGATATCAATTACACGTTAATTATGTGGTTAGCACAAACGTTGATATTTCGTATGATATTAATTGCACCGTAAACATGGTGAGCGCTCACCATTGAAGCAATCTAGATCGTTGGATTGTCATGGTTTGATGGCCGAGATTAACTGGTTCTGCCCCTTTGGGTCCTTTTGTATTGGTATAAAATATAAATGTTACAAATACCTAGTGTCAAAACGTTAGTACTTCCTCCGTCCCAAAATAACTGTCTCAACTTTATACTAGCTGTAGTACAAAGTTATACTAAGCTTAAGACATTTATTTTGGGACGGAGGGAGTATGATGCAAGAGTTAGAATAGAAATATGTACATTGGAAAAAAGTGGTCATGAGACTGTTTTCATAGTATCAGGTGTGGTGTAACTTTGTAGGGAATGCGTGGAAGGCCCTGTTTGATTTAGCTGGAGGTTTGATACGGGAGTATGACCAAGAAGCTATGGTATCCGTAAGCAAATTTGTCGATCAGTTACCATTAGTAATGAATCAGGTATTATTATACGAATCTAACTTATATTTCATTAATGAAATGTGCTCTGACAACATGTTTGTCCATAGATATCTTTTTAATCCTGAAATACGTTCTTCCCATGTTATTTACAGGTTACTGAAGGTGTATCTGAATTCAAACCAACACCACCTGAGAACCGTGAATTCTGCAAGAATTCTTACAGTGTACCTAATACATTACTGGTACTGTTGTCAAACTCGCACTTAGGCAAACCTCTTTCTGTTCTAGTTTAGCCTTCGTTAATGTTCCATATATGTTTTGTAGGTGAAATTCAGCGTTGATGCTATTGATGATACAGAAATAATTGAGGACATCTTGATACCCCGGGTAGACTCAATTGGTGGACAAATAAAGAAGGTCGTACTGTCAGGAACACATCTAACTCCGTGTGTACAGGTACAGCTAGTCATATTTTTCACCTTCAACTGTATGGTGCATCAAATGCAGTCATATAGAAACAGAAGTCTGTAAAATTCATGTAGAACTTGTTTGATTACTGTGATTCACCACCAATAGTATCTACCTGGTGCTATCACCAGAAAACAAACAGATATTTGTAGTTTAGTCAGGTTGGAATTCTTGGAGTTACTGGATTATATCGAAGACCACTACTCTGTTAATACTACTCCCTCCGTTCCTAAATATAAGTCTTTTTAGAGAGTTCACTAGGGGGCTACATACGGAAGAAAATGAGTGAATCTACACTCTAAAATATGTCTATATACATCCGTATGTAGTCCCCTAGTGAAACATCTAAAAGAACTTATATTTAGGAACGGAGGGAGTATGCAATACTAATACTCCCTCCGTCCCACAATATAAGACGTTTTTGCAAGCTATGTTAGCTTGCAAAAACGTCTTATATTGTGGGACGGAGAGATACCATTTATGTAGAACATTAATAGTCATGTCTGCCATGCACTAACTACAGTTATGCTACAGGATGTTAAATGGCAGGTTGGTTCAGAATACACTCCAGCGGATGCTCTGGCCCAGGGTTTAAAATCATTGGCTCTGAATGAGACTAGGGTCCTCTCAAGAACTATCGCTGACTACTTCAGATCCCTTTAGAAGCTTAGATTATAATAATTCTATGTCCATTGAAACTTCAGAATGCTGCTTATGAAGGTATGTGATTTTGCTGAATCTTTATGTAACTTCTGTGGTGTAAAAACCTAGGACCATGGCCTGCATTACAGCCATTACTCATACAGTTAGCACATTGGAGATGCTTTAGCACATATCAGGGCCAAAACTGCAGAAATGTCTGTAGAATCTGCAGTACTATACGGCCTCCTTTCAGTTAACTTTGGGTCATGCATCACAAACATTTTGCTGGTCGCCTCTTTCCTGATGCAGTTGGCTGGGGTGTGGGGGTTGCCACTACAAGGACACACCGGAGTAAATATTATAGCGCCTACGACTCGAAGAGCGATGTATTTGGACTGTTTGGCACCGGCTGGCCGTACTAGTTCTATTATCTGATCAAGATGGGGAGGTTGGGACCAAGTTGTTGGACTCTAGTCAGGCTATACACTGCATTTAACCCGAAATCCAAGAGGAACAAGGATCCATTCTCAGGTATGGCACCAGCGACGCTGAGTTGGCCGTATACACCTTCCAGCAGGCAGGCAAGTCTGTCCATGCACGGCCTTCTTCTGGTCGGCATTTTACGTGTGTAATACGACAATGCATACATCATGTGTAGATTTGCCATGTTTATATGCTCTGTATAAGATGAAGTAACATTTGGGACAGCATTGTGCACATGTTTGAGAATGTTGTGAGTTATTGGTCATGGATTTCACGGGTTGGGTAAAAGCTCGGTAAGAAGTACCGCGCCCAGTTCTCTAGAGTAAATTAGCCAGTAGTTCAGATAATAGCCATTGTATCTTTTCCTGTGGCTTGAATGAATGGTGGGTGAAAAGAGCAGCCGCCGCATGGATCGACGCCAGTCCATGCCCACTCGTCCGGCCTGAAAGAAAAGAAAAATATCCATGGGGGTACGAACGCACTGCGTGAGCCCAGTTGAGCGTTGCCTGCGCATCGCAACTTGTCCGGCGATCGTCGGCGTAGATTACGTATCGCGTGACAGCACAGCTCAGGTCTAGCAAGCCACTGCCAGAGCCAGTCCAAGGCCTGGACCCTGGACGCGTCCGTGCTTGCAGCCGCGTCCGTTGGTCCGTTGGCTCGTATCCATGCTCGATCTGGCACTGACGAGATAGATAGAGAGAGAGAGAGAGAGACGAGGCGCCCATGCAGCATGCCCACCTGTAGCTAGCTAGCTACCCGGGCCGGCACGCAGAAACTGTCACGCCCGCCCGCAGAGCCGACGGCGGTTTGCGCTCTCGGGATCCGCGCCGCCACGCAAGTGGTAGCGAGCGATCGTCGGACCTGCATGTGGCCGCGTTGCCCGGCCGGTAGTTTCCTGTTAATTCCTACGGCCTCGTTCGCCTTGGCGGCTGCACAACTAACTAACCTTCCTACTCGATCGGTGTTTATTTTGTGCCATGCTCGACATTCAGTTGCGTCCTCAACTTCGACATGACACATGATCGATCGCTCGTTTGGATTCGATCACGTAAACGCTTTACTTGTCTGCGTGTGTTTCGCATGTTTTGTGTGTGTGCGCGGGAGAGTCCACCTCCACCGTCTACGTGTTTCAAACGTGCCACCAAGTACTCCTACTTCGGCGCAAGATTAATGCTCGATCGACACGGCGCGATGGCCAGCCCAAACTCCGTGCTTCTTATCTTATGGCCCAGCAAACTGACGATGCAAAATGCAAGACGCCGGCTACACTGCCTGTATATGCGTTCATATGCATGCGCGCACGTGGTAGATCAGAAAACGGAGACGACGGCACGATCCCGCGCCGATTGTTGATTATTTCATCTACACAGTGCGCCACAGCAACCTAACGTGCATCGACGACGACGGCGACGACGACCGTGTACTGGACTAGCAGTACGCGACATGGTTTGAGGTTAATACACATAGTACATACACTGATACGCGACAGCAGCTTGGCATACACACACCATGTTCCTCTGTCGCAACAGATCTGTTACACGGAAGCGACTGAATAAGCATGCATGGTCTTTTGTCTACGTCTCACCACTGCACCGCTGGTAAATCGGGCGGGCAAAGCACCAAGGGATCCAACGCGACCGAGGGCTCAGTCTCCGTCTCACCACTGCACCACCATGTACCGACACAGTGACACCAGTACATATATGCACGATCACTCTGTAGAGGACTTTGTTGTCTTCTAGGCACCTGGTTGTACCTGCGCTATCATGGCCACAACACCCGCGCCGTTTTGGACGAGCTTTGATCGGCCCGGCGACAAAGTATACCATGTAGGATAAGGATATATACGCCGGAAACAAGGATCCAAACACGCCGCGGCTAGCTAAGCTAGGAGCATCTTCGTACACGCATTTGGTTCCTTCAACAGTGAGCTAATGACCGAATAATTTCGTAGGTGTTGCACGTAGGCTACTGTTGCGCATTTGTTATGCTTATCGCCAGGCTCAGGAGACGGATCCACGTTCGTATACGTCCATACGTGCATGCATCGTGCATGGGACGGATCGGCGCGTTTGGCTCGTCGCGGTTCCCGGTGATGCACTGCGTAGGAAGCAGACCCTGCATGCCGCTGGCCACTGTGAATTGCTGCTCTTTGCTTGGTCTCGCTTCGGCCAGGCAGGCGCGCCAGTGTGCCGCGATAGTATATGCTATCGCCCCCCAGATGCTCCCAACTGCTTGTCGATCGATCGGTCATCGACCCCTATGTGCCACCTCTATGTAGCACGTGCGGGCTACACTGGCTAGCAGCAGCCAGTATATTTTTTTCTACTCCCTCCGTTTTATAATATAATTTTATTTTGACACTAGTATAATATCAAAATCGTTTTTATACTATGATACAGAGAAAGTACATGATAGTCTCATCAGTTTCTTTTTATCCGATTCTAAAAAAAAAGTTTCTTCTTATCCGTGAAATAAATCATCTTTTATCTCTTTCAACCGATGGAGTCACGAGAGGCATGATTCAGGACCATGGTTCAGCCGACCCTATGCTCCACGTCGTACGATTCAACATCCTTCTACATGTGGATTCGTGCCATGCATACTAACTCCATCCAACACTTCTGTAATATGCATTGTTTAACTTGCAAACATCTTTCACCATGCATTTTTAACTAACTATGCGCATATCCTTATGAACAGTGTCCAGAGATCAATGTTATCGAGTGTAGGTTCAGCTGAAAGCTGAACCATGGTCCAGAGAAACATTTTCGTGGAGTCACACTAGCATAGCATAGCCTTTCATTTTATTTTACACCAAAAAGACAAAACTCCAACTCAGCTAATATAGACTGGCTAGATGGGATATTATTTGTAGACCCAAGGATCAGGGAGGTTTGGGGATTGAAAATTTAGAGGTTAAGAACAGGTGTCTGCTTAGCAAGTGGCTATTCAGACTGTCTGTCGAATCACAAGGGATGTGGATACACATTCTAAAGAACAAGTATCTACAGCAAAATACCTTAGCTCAGGTCACTGCGAGACCTGGCGATTTACCTTTCTGGAAGGGTCTCATGAGGACAAAGGCTGCTTTCTTTAACAGGACTAGATTCATCATAGGCAATGGTGAAAATACTAGATTCTGGGAGGATACTTGGTTAGGAGAAAAGCCCTTGGTTCTCCGGTATCCGCAACTCTATAATATTGCACAACGAAAACAGACATCCGTTGCGGCAGTGTTACGAGAGACTCCTCTCAACATTCAATTTCGTAGAGCCTTGATCAGATATAGATGGGTTAGATGGTTACATCTAGTCAGAAGGCTAATGGATATTACCCTCTCTGATTTTCCTAATAGTATTCGTTGGAGGTTGACCACCAATGGTACTTTCTCAGTGAAATCGATGTATGACCATATTATTGATACGTCACCTATTCCAAAGTACATGAATATATGGAAGGTCAAAGTTTCCCTTAGGATAAAAATCTTCATGTGGTTTGTTCACAAAGGAGTTGTTTTAACTAAGGATAACTTGGCTAAAAGACACCGGAAAGGAAATAAAAGATGTAGCTTCTGTCAGACGCATGAGACGATTAAGCACCTCTTTCTGGACTGCCCTATGGCTAAACTATTATGGCGCTCAATCCAAATTACTTTTAACATTGCCCCGCCTACTAGCATTAACATGTTATTTGGGACGTGGCTGGACGGGGTTAATGTACTTTACGCCAAACTAATTCGAGTTGGAACTTGTGCTATTCTGTGGGCTATATGGAACTGCAGAAATGATCTAATTTTTAAAAGAATACACTATATTAATTTTTTGCAGGTCATCTTCAGGGCTACCGCCTTGATCCGCATGTGGTCCTTACTCACTCCTGTGGAAACCAGGGAGCCTTTGGTTACTGGGTGTGTCCGATGGGAGATGGTAGCTCAGGTTATCTTCAACCGATATGGATGGCGTCATGCTAATAGGATAGGACCATAGTCATTTATACCGATGGGTTTCATCGGTGTTGCCGTTATGATCGCCGTGTAACTCTTTCTCATGTTATTTTTCTTCGGCTTCTCGGACTTCTTTGTATTTCTTTCAGACTACTTCGTACTTAATAAAATGGCTGCATGCATCACTCGATGCAGAGGCCGGGGCGATGCCTCCTTCTCGAAGAAAAAAAAGATAATGTTTTTATCTTCCTAAACACAGAACATACACAAACGTTCATACATACGAGCATACACTCATCGCTATGAATGCACGCACGCATTCCCTACCATGACGAGCATCTCTATGCAAAAGGAAAAACACTAACTCAGCTAGTGGTAATACACTCATCGTTCATGGAACAGAGCTGAAAGACAGAGGCAGGAGGTGGAGTGGCTTCGTCTTGCATGAAGCTTTTGGTGAAGATGTCAAGTCATGCCTGGCCGACAGATGCTACGCTGTGTTATGACTGGTCGGCATGTGCTACACATGACCTATTTTCCAGAACCTTCGCGTCTGGATGAACGAGCGCGGGGCGGTGGCGTCGTTGGGCGCCGTGGTGGCGTCGACGGATGGACGAACTGGTAAAGATGATGCAGATCTCTCTCCTGAAGATGGTCAACGGTTAGATGATGATGCCATCATCTAAAGCGTGCGCATGTGATGTACGTTTTAGATCTGCTGCACCGACTATGAGTTCTGATACGTTATGTGGATGCATCATTGACGGGATCGATTTTAGATATGTGAAGTGAAAGCATTTCACATTATCAAATTTTGTAGATGTAAATGATGGCTTCGTACAACTTGATGTATGTATATAAAGATGCTTGCATCGATTGATGCCTGGTTTTACCTTTTTTAAGAAAAGCTAGTGGTAATACACATGGACATGGATGTAGGACATGTACGTGTGGGCCCGCCAACGAGCCGAGAGAGATGGAATGGATCCTGCCACCTGTCTGATTCCACCAATTTAGGCGTGATTACATATATACATGCATGTACCTGGAACACCATCCAGTAAGCACGTCACATGCATTGCCATCTAGTCTTAATCTTGTAATGATCGGCTGGCTTTATCCAGAATCATGGAAGGATCATGCTCCGGCCGGCCGATCAAGAAGAGCTTGGCCTGGTCTTGGATTCTCTGCTTGACCGTCTGTTATCCTCGTGTCCGCGCCCGCCGGACCGGCGCCTTGTCCCAAACAAGCGGCGATCTCGGCTAGTAGCCGATTGTTCTCATCTGCACGTGCTGCGCTCACCTAGCTTGTCAATGCATCCATCCATGCAGCACTCATGCACGCCCTGTGCATGTCCGGCATGGACGTCGTCGGCGGGGGCCGAAGGTACTCAACTGCCAAGGGATCCTGAGTAGACGGCGGACAAACGCGTTGATGGGGTTGTGGACGTATGATGCCTGGGCGACAGTCGGAGAGATGCAACGACTGACTTCGGACGAGGAAGGTGCACACACGAAGTAAGAGGGTAGAGGAGCGGAGCGAAAGAAAAATGGACCTGCATCCTTTATATTCAGCTCAAATATGAAGCGGGTATGGAAGCCTCCAGTCACGTCCATCACGTAGGACTGATGATGGGACCCTTGTAGAAAAGTCGATGGTCCATCGGACGCCTCCTCCGTCTTTACGGTGTGAACGTCAGGTGACGCTGCTTTGGCTCATCGTTCGTGGCCATATTCGGGTATTTAAGCTAGCCGGCGTCCTTGAGCCCTAGCCTATCCACCTCCTCCCTCTTCGTGCCATCATGCATGCCATCAGTCATCGTGGACATCTTCGACGATGAAAAATAGGATAATACATAGTACGCAGGATGTTCTTTTGCATGTTTTGTATGAATCTAAAGGTTCAAATATGACAGATTCGATATGGACAAACAAATTTGAGAACTGACAGGTTATGATCCCCGCGAACGCGCGCGGATGCGTCTTCAGGCGTTTGAAGGTCCGGCTTAGCAAAGCATGGGTGTAGATGCTCAGTAGCAAGTTGGTACATGCGTACAGTTCCAGGAAAAAAAAATGGGTTGGTACGCGCGTGGATGCCCAAGTTTCATGCGCCCGGTCCAGTGCCGCGCGCGCTCCCGAATGCTCGTCGGGTGTATGCAGTGCACGCACGCATGCGGCAGCACAATGCAAGTGGACGCGGCGCCCACGTAGCACGTAGGCCGTGCGTGTCTGTCCCCGGCCTGCCGCCTGCCGCGCCGCGGCATTGATGACGCCGCCCGGACATGCATGCGCACGGCACGATCGCGACCCGTACGTGCCTGAAATGAATGAAATCGTAGGCGCACGGGGGAGGGAGGATCTCCCCGCCCCGCCCCGGCGCGTCGTGCCGACGGCCGCGGCAGACACCGGTGTGCGTTTGTCACAACTCACAGATCACAGATCACAGATGGGACGTGTTCAGTAGGAGCAAACGGAAACCCTCGCGCCGCCGCACGGGAGTTCGCCTTTGCGTAGAGTAAGAACCCCTTTTTCTAAAAGTTTGTTCAACCCTTTTGAAATTTCTTGAAATGATCCACAATGCCATCAAGTGTTAATCATGTAGGGGGGAAGGGGGACGAAGAACCGGAGAAACGTTGCTGTCGTCGGCCCGTCGCCGGCTAACATTGACGAGACGCATAAAATACTGGAGTAACTTTTTGCTGATCGCCTGGCACTTCGGTGTCCGTCTCTACTCTGTACAGACCACCCACCGTGGGGGGTCTGGGGGAGCAGCACTACCAGCTTAATTTTTCTTCTTCTTTTTAGTTGGAACTTAATTTAATTAGCTCCATACATTAAAGGGCCGCTAACGACATGAAAGCATGTCTTCGTCGTTTGCATCGCCGCTTTGCCGCCTCGACCGATCTCATTAACCCGCGGTCCTATAATCAAGCATTTTTTGCTAGCCGATCACCGATAGATTTACTAACTTAATCGCCGGTTTTCCTCACACGCTGCCACGTCCTATATTCCCTCCGTCCACGGCCCTTTGTGCGTGGATACTTATATATTTATTTACATGTATTGATAGGGAGAGCAGGTCGATCACCTCGCGCGGTATCCTCCCTATGATTGCAATGGTTCATGCATGCATGTCATGCTTTGGCGGGAATCAAATCCTACTAGCTGACAAGCGGCAACATCATTTTTAGATTTGACGAGCAAGGCCTCTAACCACTCATCTAGTGATAGACTAGACTATTGTGCGGAGACATCCTCCTTGGAGGTTAAGAAAGAATCTCAAGGACCCCCTAGATGCCTTTGTCAAATCACCGAATGGCTTCCTGAGGAGAAGATTAATGCCACAAAACAGGACAAACGGTCTCCGTGCTGTTGATTTGTTTGGCCATTCTTATTGTGCTTGGCATTGGAATTGGACTCGCTATTTAATCATCATTTTAAAGGAAACAGATTAGGTGCCAACCGTTTGCAATTTGTCAATATCTACCGGATGAACTGATCCTACCACGTCGAGGGTGACGCATCAGCGCTTTCCCTCTCGCTCGTCACAATAACACGTCGCTTGAAATCTAAGATTTTGCCTTTTTTTGAACTCCTGGAGCAAATACTATACTGTATTTGCTTGCACTTTTTACTTCTATATGTTTCTTTTGTAAAGTCGGCACAACAATAAGATTTTTATTACTCAGAATGAGACAATGCTCCATTTCTTTGTGTACAATTGATTGCACCATAGTGAACATTTTGTATACATATTTATAAACAAAGTTGCAAACTACACCTATAAATAAGACTTCCTCACTCGATTGAGACATAGATTGTTGAAAAAAAATATACCGATACATAGACAAATAAACCTTTTAAGCTTGATTACCAATATGATTTTACAACAACGTCTCACCATCGAGTCACCTCTTTTGATGGTGTATATTTTATTTACATAACGAGTCAATTTTGCTGAAACTGACGGTCAAGTGATCCGCCACAAGAGCAAGCCGCTGACGATTCTACTAAACAACATCAAGGATGAGGCGAAACTATGGGTCACTACCGGTGCAAAGAAGTTGGAAACTACCATTCCGGGAGAGTGATCCGTATTGCTCTTAGGCGTCTTGGCGCCTTGTAACAAAACTCTGTTCTTCCCTTAATTAATATATGAGGCACATCTTTTGCCTCGGTTAAAAACGATGATCAAGTGAAACCTGGAGACTTTGCTGGTTTCCAAACAAATGTATAGTGTGGCACAGAGTAAGATGTCCCATTTCGAATGGAATGCAGTAATCCAAACCAAATGACGCACTAATTGGGACTTTAGGGAAGAGGATCCTTGATCGAGTGAGAATCTGTAAATGATGCAAATGGTTAGGGAAATAGGTTCCTCACAACACACAATTGATTCATAAGCTTTAATTTGTTTGACTCCAAAAAATCGATGATTTTATTCTCTTAAGAGAAGGTCAAAACCCCTACACCAATATGTCATTTATTCCCAACTTGGTCTCTTTGATACAAAAGTGACAAAGTTGCTTCGAGTATCGAACCCCGTGAAACATCGAGAAGCGGTCCTTGTCGGTATCAAAACCGGCTAATCTCGAGTAGGGGGTCCGAACTGTGGATCTTGGATCGATGGGTAACAAGAGACGAAGGAGACGACGTTCTACCCAGGTTCGGGCCCTCTTGATGGAGGTAAAACCCTACGTCCTGCTCTTGTTGGTATTGATGGAGTATTACAGAGTAGAGAGTTGATCTACTTCGAGATCGGATGTTGTGGTCTAAACCCTAATCGTAATGTGCTTAATGTGTCTCAATATGAGATTGTCTATCGACTAGCCCGACCTCGATTTTATAATGAACCATAGGCGTAGGATAACAAGAGTCCTACTCGGCTACGTCGGTGTAGAGGATTCCTTGTCTTGATCATCAAGTCTTGTGGAATCTTTCTTGTATATGTCATCGGCTTCCCGAAGAACTCCAAGAATCCGGCCCGTAGAGGTAGGCCGGCGTCCCGAGGACCCCTTAGTCCCGGACTCCCTCAGTAGTCCCCGAACTGGCCACCAATGCCGTAGTCTTGATCATCAGCATCTTCACGCGTCCAAAATCTTTAGCTTGCGGCATGAGTTCTTCTCCACATTTAAGTTCGGCCAACACCAGTTCGGCCACCGATGACTTCCCGATTTCCAAGCATAGTTCTTCAAGTTGGGGAAGCTCCTCGGTTCTTCCGAACTATTCTTCATCTTCAGTCTTCGGTCTTCAAAACTGGTTCAGCAAATCTTCCCATCACTGATCTTGAGGATCGCCGAGGTGAATCCGAAGAGTTTCACACATCATGCATCCAATGAGCTCCTTCAAGTTATTGGCCTTTATTAATGCCTTGTAATTTTTCATGCCACACCTTGGGTTTGAAATGTTTCCCGTGTGGCGGTGTCCTCTTGCGGACGAGCTCCAACGTAGAACTTCATCCGAGGTGTCTTTTTGTGCAGCCAAGCTCCGATGATGGTCGATGTCCGAGGTGTCACAGATAAGCTCGGGCTTTGAAAATTTGAAGGAATTCAACCGAACTCAATGCCGGAAATGCCCTCTATGGAGTCAGCCACTTGCGCCCGATCTTTATGCCGGACCGCTTCCAAGGTGGTGCACCACCTCGACCGTGGGCTAATTTCGATCAATGCAATTCAATTAGTTTTGAGATATATAGCCAGTAGCCCTCAAGGTGCGTGTCGGTCTAAAACCCGAGATGCACCTGAAGGAAAAAATAAAATCACTGATCCGACTAGCCTGTGAGACTCAAGTCTATTCGTGAAACCAGCCTGAGGATCAATTCCTTGCTCGAAAACATACTTTAGGAATTAAAATGCGGTGTGCAGTAGCCCGCGAGACTCGGGTTGGATGCTGCCGACCAACCCGAGGATCGAATCTCCTTGGAAACCATATTGCACTTGTTGTGTATGTTTTAACAACGTCGAGGTGCAGATCGGCATGAAAGATGCCAAACTACGGGTCGAAAAAGATTTCTCGGTTCGTGTAATTTCTTCTATGACGAGCTGTATAACTAGTAGCCCTCGGTACTTGGGTTGGGCAACATGGCCGGACCTAGGATCTTATCTCCTCGGGAACTATTTCATCCTTTAAGTGTGTTTTGACAACACCGAGGTGGAGCTCAGCAGGGAAGATGTCGAACTGTGGGCCAAAAAAGGTTTTCCGAGCAGAACCACCACCGAGAACACCTCAAACAAGAGGATGTACCGCCCCGTGAAAGAAAAACATAAAAATAGGTTAATGGTGTCTAAAGTATGGAAAACCAAAAAACTTTAGCAAAAACTTTACGTCCTAATTAAAACAAGTTTCTTGATGCCGATTCGAAAATTGGTCTTAAAATTAGTTTGTGCTTCCGGCATGTTTTAACATGACACATCTGATCTCAAGATTTCAAGCGGGTCAGGCTTCGGCTTCAACCTCCATATCTCAAAGGCGGAGTGTTTCTCCTAGGCCAGTTTAGCAAACTAAACTCAAGTGGCTTTAGAAAAAACTATACAATCCGGCTATCGACCACACACTCGAGTCGAGAAATGAGCGGTAGAAAAAGACTTTGCAATGACCAACAAGAAAATATTTATTATAAAATGTCTCCTATAAATTTTTAGGAGCCCCCAGGTAATATGGATAAATGAAGTGATTTTAACAAACAACGCTTTTAACAAGCGAAGTTTTTAACAAACAATTTTTTTGCTTAACACAAATATAATGGCTGGTTGAACCACATAGAAATTTAAAAATGAAAAAATTGAGCATGAAAGTGACTTAGTTGGTTAATGTGTTCGGTGTTGATGACGAGGGTCTGGCTTGCAGCGGGTCGAGGTCCCAACCCCAAGCCGGTCCCGAGGTGCCCAAACGAAGAGCTCGGCTTGACGAAGTGACGATGCAGCACGACCGATGTGGCGAGGCGAAGCCCCCGGTCTAGCTAAGGTGATGGAGCAGGTTAGTATAGTGATTTTGGATCCCCCATGCCAACTGACATGCCGAAGCAAGTCGGAGTGTTAAACGTCGATTTGAAAAAGCGACGACGTGGCAATGCCAACGTAGGTCAGAATTTGTGATATAGTCAATGCTATCTGGATGAAGCGGCGACGCGCCTAACCCATGCAACCCGTGGGTGATGAGGTTTTCTTAATGATTATTCGGCCCTCGCGGTGCCAAAATCTTGGTCGGCAGACCGAGATGATGATCCGAGATGGTTGTCGTTGGCTCGATAGAGCGGCGACGCAGTCGATGCCAGCACAACTCACAAGCCGTGGAGCAATATTGTCGGAAAGATTGTCTTGGAAAAGGCTCAAAATTTATGAACATGTGTTTTGGAACAACACATATTACCTTAAAAAGTTCCTTCAAAATGGATGTCTGAAACCCCATTCATGAAGAAAGATGAACTCAGGTTGGATTCGTTTTCGCGAAGAAAGCAGATCCAAAAAAGTGATGCACTCATGGGACGTTTCCTAGAGTTTGAACGGTCGGATTAAGCTGAAAGTTTGAGGGATGATTGATATAGGAATTCCGCATCTGATGAACGGTGGGATTCTCCAAACGATGTCCTAGATGGACGCTAGACCCCTCGCCCTAACCTCATCTGGATTCCCATCTAGATTCGACAGGGATCCGATATATCAGAGATTACCGGAGATTCCTCCATAGGAACACAACGAAATTTTACAGAGTTGTTCTAGATACAATTCCACACAATTTCATTGAAGAAACCATCAAAGTGACACTCGAGGAAACGGGAAGGACGAACACAAATTCACTGTCCAGAAAAAACTACAATCTGTTGACGAGCCATCAATCCGTCAATGATCACACAATAAAACGCTCAATGAAAGTACCAATGTCACTGTCAAAATTGGTTGATATTGAGTAAGGGGTTCGAATTGTGGATCTTGGGTTGATGGGTAACATGAGACGAAGGAGACAATGTTTTACCCAGGTTCAGGCCCTCTTGATGGAGATAACCCTACGTCCTCCTCTTGTTGGTATCGATGGAGTAGTAGAGAGTACATAGTTGATCTACTTGAAGATTGGATGTTATGATCTAAAGCCTAATCGTAATGAGCTTAATGTGTCTCAATATGAGACCGTCTATTGACTAGCCTGGCCTCGGTTTGTATAATGCACCATAGGCCTAGTATAACAAGAGTCCTAGTCGGCTACGTCGGTGTAGAAGAGTCATTGTCTTAATCACCAAGTCTTGTGAAATCTTCCTCGTATATGTCATCGGCTGCCCGAAGTAGCCCAGGAGTCTGGCCCGTCGAGATAGGCCGGCGGCCCAAGGACTCCTTAGTCTCGGACTCCCTCAGTCCTAGCTTAAGGAATACTTGACAATCTTCCTCAAAGATAGAAGTGCATTTAGGGTTGCCCAACATATGACTAATAATCATACACACAAGTGTCATATGTTGGTAACAAGGTGAACATCACGACAAGTACAACTAAACAAGATAGATGAGTATAACATTATGACAAACATATGTTAACATTGACCCAACATTTCGCCATCCATACATATCAAGAAGGAACGGGTCCGAGTACAAACATAATGCAAATATGCTAAGAGGACAACAAATAAATAAGTAACGTCCACCCTGCTAATCCGAGACATCCAATCTAGACACAAATAAAAAAAATTCAAGCTTTATATTACAAGCCAAGGGCCTCGAGGGCTCGAATACATAAGCTCGAGTACATACGTGTCAGCCGAAGCAACATTATGTGAGTGCACACGTAACAAAACAAGGTTTGCCTTAAGAAAGCTAGCACAAAAGCAACATAGATCAAAAAGGCAAGGCCTCCTACGTCGGAGCCTCCTAAGTACTCTTGGTCATTAGCGGCCTCCATGTAGTAGTAGGCTGTGTCGGGGTAGTAGTAGTCGTCAACGGGATCAGCTGGCTCCTCGGCTCCATAATTTATTCGTGTCAATCGTATCGAAGGGGAGAAGGTAAGCAAAGTAACGGTGAGTACTCGTACAAAGTACTCGCAAGACTTACATCACAACTATGCTAAGTATATTCTGACTATATATTCGGAGGGGAAAAGGGAAGCAAAGCAACGGTGAGTACTCGATATCAAAGGAATGGGGCTATATATTCGGACTGAACTACAAAAATGCAAGGAGAGAAGGGAAATACCTAGTCCCATCAAAGACTATTATCTTCACTGTCTTGCAGCATTAGAAGAGTTTAGATTAGTAAAACATATACAAGCATGTAGTATTAAGGCCTAGAGATCCTTTCTCGACTCCTTGCGAGGATGCGATCCCAGAGCCAACATTTCATTTTAAGTGTCACAAGTATCCAGTTCTAGTTGTAGTAGATCACAATACTCCCTGAGCGTCCGCTACTGTGGACACGACTATTCGAATAGATATACTTTCATGCAGGGGTGCACCAACTTAGCCAACACGCCCGATTAACTCCGGACGGACACACTTTCCTCGGTCATGCCCGACCTCGACTGATCAACATGTCGTAGTCCTACCTAGGCTCAACAGAGTGGCCAACATGCCGACCTACTCCTAAGTGCTCAGGGGTCTTCAGCCCATCGTCGTTTGCATTCTTGCGCATTACGAGGACGGATGGGATCAGTCCTACCAACCTCTTAATCTAAAGAAGTTGCGTACGCAGAACACCCGGGCGCGTGCATCTCACTGTGGCATCTAAAGAACTTTTGGGCGAATGTATGACGAAGAGTGCCCATACTTATTCCCGCGTGGCGGTTACTGCGATAAAGGCATGAGGCCTATTCTGATCACATGTCGAAACCCATGAGTGACTTTGTAGCTCGCAGAAACGATCAGTGCTCCTGTCGCCCCATCTCGAGGACCCGCGACAAGGGTCAGGCCCATCCCTCTTCTGGACGCTCTATCTTCCCGGTCGTGCCTCGTAATTATCTTGTGGGTACCTTCCCGGTTAACCCGACTACACATCACTCGCGGGTACCTCTCTAGGCCGACCCGTCTTTCGGGTGAATCAGTGATGAAAGACAAAGTAACCGTGTGTCTATAACATCAAGGGGGAATCCGAGGAATCACCCTCGATGGAATCCAATTGATGTAACCGTCAAGGTGACCGGGGAGGAATCACCCTCGAGGGTTCACACTAGAGGAGTTGCACGACAGAGTCGTTATTGGGAGTGGTGAAGGAGGAATCACCCTTCGTAATCCACGATGGACTAGCTACACTATTGAGTTAACATCATGAATACTTTATGAGGTATCACCGTCGGCACTCGGTAGTAACTCGGCAAAATCGTACAACTAAGAGGTGTGATGTGGTGTGTCTAGACCAGGACGTCGATTAGGGTGATGATTCATCAATGATGAAGCGGGGGAAACACGGACAAGGTGAGGGGTAACTAATGGTTCACTAACGAACCTATATTAAGAATTTAGGATAAGGAGGTAGGTATCAACAGCAGGATACAAAATGAGGTTATGCATCAGAATAGGAGCAATCAAATACAGTAGCAAATTCTAATGCGAGTATGAGGGAGAAAGAATTGGGCGATATCGGCATGATCAAGGGGGAGTTGCTTACATGGATACTCTGGGGTATGTGGCTCGACGTTAGAGGCATACTTGTACATGGCAGCAGCGTCGGTCTCGGGGTCTACCAAAGAGAAGATGGGGAAGAATCAATAAATATAAAGCAAACAGATGCATTACGATGCATGACATGGCAATGTGCAGTGCTAGGGGTGACATAACGTTGTGCAAAAATGGAAGTTCTCCGAATCGTCCGAAACTTTTATTTTTTTTTGGAGGAAATATGCAATATTGGAGCGAAGAACCACTGGAGGGGAGCCACCAGTGGGCCACAAGCCATTAGGCTGCGACCCCTAGGCCGTGGCATGATGAATTGTGGGGCCCATGTGGCTCCGTTTGGCGTGATTCAAACGCTGAAAAAACCTATATATACTAGAAACTCCAAAAATAAAGTGAGAACTTCCGCTCTGTCACCGAAACTCCCTGTATTGATGAAAAACCAATATGGAGACGTTTCAGTACCCTCCCGGAGAGGGGAAATCATCTCCGGTGTCTGAATGCATCTCCATCGTATCTACCTTTCCGAACTCTTTTGCCCTTGTTTTGGACTCTAATTTGCATGATTTCAATGGAACTAACCTGGACTCACGCTGTTTTCAGCAGAATTGCCATGGTATTGTTTTTGTGCAGAAATAAAAGTTCTCAGAATGTCCTGAAAATTTACGGAGAATTTTTCTGGAATAAATGAAAAATACCTGTGCAAAGATCCACCGGAGGAGGTGTGCTAGTGGTCCACAAGCCCACAGGCTGCGGCCACCCCCCTGGCTGCGCCGTGAGGGCTTGTGGGGCCCACATGGCACCACCGCCTCCAAACTCAGCTCTATATCTTCCGTTTTGCCCGGAAAAAATCAGAGAGAAGGATTCATCGCGTTTTACGATACGCAGGCGCCGCCACCTCCTGTTCTTCATCTCGAGGGCAGATCTGGAGTCCGTTCTGGGCTTCGGAGAGGGGAAATCGTCGCCATCGTCATCATCAACCTTCCTCCATCGACAATTCCATGATGCTCTTCACCGTTCGTGAGTAATCTCATCGTAGGCTTGCTGGACGGTGATGAGTTGGATGCGTTCTGTCATGTAATCGAGTTAATTTTGACGGGGATTGATCCCTAGTATCCAATATGTTCTGAGATTGATGTTGCTACTACTTTGCCATGCTTAATGCTTGTCACAAGGGCCCGAGTGCCATGATTTCAGATCTGAACCTATTATGTTGTCGCCAATATATGTGTGTTTTAGATCCTATCTTGCAAGTTGTAGTCACCTACTATGTGTTATGACTCGACAACCCCGGAGTGACAATAGCCGGAACCACTCCCGGAGATGACCATAGTATGAGGAGCTCATGTATTCACCAAGTGTTAATGCGTTGGTCCGGTTCTTTCTTAAAAGGAGAACCTTAATATCCCGTAGTTTCCATTAGGACCCCGCTGCCACGGGAGGGATGGACAATAGATGTCATGCAAGTTCTTTTCCCTAAGCACATATGACTACATACGAAATACATGCCTACATTAGATTGACGAACGGGGGGTAGTTACATATCTCTCCGTGTTATAGCTATTACATGATGAATCACATCCGTCATACTCATCCATCACCGATCCACTGCCTACGAGTCTTTTACTACTGGTCCTTGCTACGTTACTTTGTCGCTACTACTGTTGCTACCGCTGTTACTCTGCTGCTAGTGTTACTACTGCTATCGCTACTGCTGTTACTTTGCTGTTACTTGTTGCAAGACTTTTCCAACACCGTTGCAGGGAAGAATAGTTCCCCGTCCACGTGCTATTTACTGGCGCCATTGATACAACAGTTAGGAATAGTCTGCTGTCAACAGATATTTTCTGACACCGTTGCTATCATACCACTTTGCTACTGATACTTTGCTTGCAGACACTAATCTTTCAGGTGTGGTTGAATCTGACAAACTCAGCTGCTAATACTTGAGAATATTCTTTCGCTTCCCTTTGTGTCGAACCAATAAATTTGGGTTGAATACTCTACCCTCGAAAACTGTTGCGATCCCCTACACTTGTGGGTTATCAAGACTATTTTCTGGCGCCGTTGCCGGGGAAGCACAACTATATTCTCTGAGTCACTTGGGATTGACGTCTGCTGATCACTATGAAGAATCCGAAAGATCCAAGAACTGAAATCTTGCCTTCCACTACGAGGACAGGTAAGGAACTTCCATCTAGCTCTGCACTTGATTCACCTTCAGTTATGAGTAAGTTTGCGACATCGCCTCCTGCTAGAAATCTTGATATGTCGCGTGTGCTTGATGATGCTACTTTTGCTGCCCATGATGCTTATGATGATGCTATGCTTGATACTATGCCTGATGATGCTATGCTTGATACTACTTTGCCACTTGGTGCATTTCTTGATGCACATATTGCTAGAGTTGCTGCTAGATGTGATGATACCTCTGAAACTGCTGATACTATTGAAGTAGAACCCGCTATTTTGCCTGCTAGAACTAGCTCTCCTATGCCTCTTATGCCTGATACGTGTTATGTTATGGAGGGAGAGATAGCTGAGGATTTTCTTGCGTGTAAGGATAGCTATGATGTTGAGAAACTACTGCTCAAGTGGAAAGAAAACCTGTGAACGCTAGGATGAAGTACGACCCGAAGTTTGCTACTACGCCTATCTTTGAGACCGATAAGGATTATGAATTCTCTGTCGACCCTGAGTTAACCACTCTCGTCGAATCTGATCCTTTTCACGGTTATGAGTCTGAAACGGTTGTAGCCCATCTTACCAAACTGCACGATATAGCCACCCTATTCACTAGTGAGGGAAAGATACACCACTACTATATCCTCAAGCTGTTTCCTTTCTCGCTAAAGGATGATGCTAAGACCTGGTTCACTTCTCTTGCTCCTGGTTGTGTGCGTAGCCCCCAGGATATGGTCTACTACTTCTCTGAAAAATATTTCCCTGCCCATAAGAAGCAAGCTGCCTTGCAGGAAATATATAACTTTGCTCAAGTTGAAGAAGAGAGTCTCCCACAAGCTTGGGGGAGGCTTATCCAACTACTGAATGCTTTGCCTGATCACCCTCTTGGGAAGAATGAAATACTTGATATCTTCTATAATGGACTTACCGATGCTTGTAAAGACCACCTAGATAGTTGTGCCGGTAGTGTTTTTAGGGAACGAACCATAGAAAAAGCTGAGATTCTACTGAATAATATCTTGTGCAATGAGAATGCTTGGATTATTCCTGAACCACCTCCTAAGCCAACTCCAAGAAAAGAGGTATTCTATTCCTCAGTCCTGAAGATATGCAAGAAGCCAAGAAATCTATGCGAGAGAAAGGCATTAAATCTGAAGATGTAAAAAATCTACCACCTATCGAAGAGATCCATGGTCTCGATAACCCGATACAGATAGTAGAAGTAAATTCTCTGCATAGGTTTGATGAGAGTGATATTCCTTTTGATAAACCTGCTAGCTTATGCATGGATGAATTTGATAACTTTGTTGCCAAACAACATAGTTTCAATGATTATGTTAGCAGACAATTGGAACAAAATGCTCGTATGCTTAGTCATTTAAGTGCTTGTGTGGACAGAAACGTCAATGATCTTAAGCTTTTGAGTAAACATGCCTCTATGGTTACTACTCAGGTAGAACAAGTACTTAAAGCTCAAAATGACTTGCTCAATGAGTTGAATGACAATTCTGTCAGAGTCGTCACTAGAGGCGGTAGAATGACCCAGGAACCTTTGTATCCTAAGGGTCATCCGAAGAGAGTTGAACAAGATTCTCAAGGAGTTAGCACTGATGCACCTAGTCATCCCAAGATGATAGGAACCTGCACGCTAGCAACCCTATTGCTGCTACACCTCAGAGTCCAAACGATGTCTCTGTCTCTGATGCTGAAACACAATCTGGTGATGAACATGAGCCTAATGATAATATCAATGGTGATGTTCATGAAGATGCTCAACCTAGCAATGAAAAGGATGTGGAGATTCAACCTGGTCTTGATAACCCACAACCTAAGAATAGAAGATACGATAAGAATGACTTCATTGCTAGGAAGCATGGTAAAGAAAGGGAGCCATGGGTTCAGAAACCTATGCCCTTTCCTACCAAACCATCCAAGAAAAAGGATGATGAGGATTTTGAGCGATTCGTTGAGATGATCAGACCTGTCTTTCTGCAAATGCGTTTGACGGGTATGCTCAATATGTCTGTGTATGCTAAGTACATGAAAGATATTGTGACTAATAATAGGAGGATACCTGAGGTTAAGATTGCCACCATGCTCCCTAATTATACCTTCAAGGGTGGAACTCCTAAGAAACTAGGTGATCCCGGTGTGCCCACTATACCTTGCTCCATTAAAGGTAACTACGTGAGAACTGCTTTATGTGACCTTGGAGCCGGTGTTAGTGTTATGCCTCTCTATCTTTATCGTAGACTTGAACTGGATAAGTTGACAACCACTGAAATCTCTCTGCAAATGGCCGACAAATCAACTGCTTTCCCTATCGGCATTTGCGAGGATGTGCCTGTTGTGGTTGCTAATGTCACTATCTTAACAGACTTTGTTATCTTGGATATTCCCGAGGACGATGCCATGGCGGTCATCCTCAGAAGACCCTTTTTAAACACCGCAGGGGCTGTTATAGATTGCAACAAAGGCAATGTCACTTTCCATGTCAACGGTAATGAGCATACGGTGCACTTTCCGAAGAAACAATATCGAGTACATTGCATCAATGCTATCGAAAAAACTTCATCGATTCTTATTGGGAGCTTCGAATGACCTATTCCTCGTGTCAAGATGAAGTATGAGCTAGTGACTGTTCGAAAATTCTCCGTCTTCTTTTGCGATTCGAGAAAGTTTTGTCAAGGAGGCTTGATCAACCTCACTGACGGATTTTCTTTCGATGACCATGAGATGGATGAATCGATGAGTCACAAGCCTCTGTTCCAAGCTTTCACTTTAGGTCTCTTAGAAGAAAATTGATAGGTTTAGTTTAGTTTTCCCTGTTTTCTGTCTTAGCGTCCGGTAGAAAAGTACCCCGAAAATAAAAGTTCTCCAAACGTCGTGAAAATCAAGTATGATTTTTTCTGGATTTTTTGAAAAATTCTGAGACAAAGAGGTTGTATGGGGGCTGCACCAGTGGGCCACAAGCCCTTGGGGCATGGGCACCCCCTGGCCGTGCCACCCAGGCTTGTGGGGCCCACAGGCACCCCCTCCACTCATTCTTGCTCTCATCTGGTTCTCCTACCTCCAGAAAAAAAATGTTTCGCAGCTCAAACCCGTGTTCTTGCTCCTCTTGATGGGATTTTCGATCTCTTTGCTCAAATCACCATTCTTCGAACTGTTTTGGGGAAATTACTCCTTGGTAAGTGACTCCTCCATTGGTTCAATTAGTTTTTGCTCTAGTGCCTTATACTCCGCGTATTTTTGCTGCCTTGGTGACCATGTTCTTGAGCTTTGCATGCTAATTCTAGCTGGTCCCAAGTAGTTTTGATGCGTAATATGGCCTCTAGGCAGTAGTGCGAGTAGTTGCTACGAGTTTTGTTGAGCCTTATTCACTTTTCCTTAGAGTCACTAAAAAATTTCAGAAATTTTCAGAGATAGAAAAGGGAAAAGATGAGGAGGTTCTTAAGAGGCTCGTCAAGCCGTGACCCCAAGGATGATGGGAGTGATAAGAAGCCCAAGTATCCGGTCCCTCGAGTCGCAGAAGTTCGAGCGTGCGAGTGGCCAAGCGACGTGTTCTTACGCGCCGCTGGAATTTATGAGGACTTTTATCACTTGGTGGAGAACGCAGGCCTTACCGCCTTCGTTGAAGATAAGTGTCCGCAATTCCTCCTCCTCACTAATACCTTCGTACAAAGCTTTAACTTCTATCCGAGGAAGAATCCTCCTATGGTTGAGTTCAAACTTTATGATATCCCCGAGCGCATGTCACTCCAGGATTTTTGCAATGTTTGCAAATTACCTTACGTTGGGGATATTCATGAACCTCGTCCATGGGACTTGGAAGCTTTCATCGATACAATTGTTGTAGGAGAGGAGAGAGGAGTGTCTTGCACTAGAGCTGCTAGCATACATTTTCCGTGCTTCGGTACTTCTCACTATTTGTGGGAAAATGTTTGATTGGCCGTGGGAAAGCTGGGTCACTTAGTTCCCCAGATCTTGCGGTCTTGCGCGAAGCCCTTTATAACGATAAAACATATAGCTTGGGCGCTATAGTAGCTCAACGGTTGAACCTGAACCGTTCTAAAGGTGTTGTCTATGGAGGTATCTATGCTACTCGTCTTGCTAGACACTTTGAGATACCTATTAGAATGGACGAGGAAGAAGAGATTCTTCTTCCCGAGAGATATCTAGATTACGATAGCATGGTTCGCCATGACTTTCTTGATAGAGATATAAATAGAAGGATGATTTATAACCTGGTATTTAGTCAGGGTACTCGTGAGACTATTACTTTGCCTGCTCCTTCTTTGTTCAATCTTCATGCAGGCAGGTACATTATTATGCCCTCGGACATCTATGCATATTGGGGCCTAGCCCAACCACAGGTGCCCGTGCCCGAGCCACCAGTCGAGTACCAGACGCCAGTTTATTAGTGGGAGCCAGAGGAGCTCACACATCAGTGGCATCCTTATTCCACTCCGGAGTACCCCGGAGCTGGTTATTTCCCTCCATGGGAGTAGACCAACTTAGGCCAAAAGCCTAAGCTTGGGGGAGTACGTGTTCTCACCGACTTTACATTGTTGCCTATGCTTTCACTTTGTTCGTCGGTGTTCACACTTTGCCACTGTATCATCCATGTTAGTTTATTTTATTTTTCTCGTTTTCTTTTCGTGTGTCTGTCTAGTTTGGGAAAAACCAAAATGATTTTATTTTCTTGTTTTGCTTGTTGGGAGCTTTCCCGTGTAGATAGTTTTCTTTTTCTTTGGGTCAAGGTAGAAGATATTGCTTACAATGTTTAGTGGCTCTTGCATGCATACCTGTTTAGCTTTCAAAGAGCCATATTACTTTGTCTTCTCCTTTGTGTTCGCCTGCAGATTCCAGCTTTAGTCCAATGCATGAGCACTCTTATTATTGTTCACATCATTCGATCGTGCAAGTGAAAGGCAATAATAACGATATACGATGAAGTGACTGAGCCTTGAAAAGCTGGTATGAGCTCGATCTATTTTGTTTTTGTAAATATGACTAGCTCACTGTTCCTAGTTCAGCTTTGTTGTGAGAGAAACATGTTTGCAATGACAACTTATAGATCATAGTTGCTTATGCCATGCTTACTTAGCTAGGAGCTTATAATAGTCTGTCTTGGTTGCCCACATGAATGTTGAGATGACTATGATGTAGTATGATAGGATGGTATCCTCCTTTGAATGATTCAAGTGGCTTGACTTGGCGCATGTTCACGCATGTAGTTGAAACAAAATCAACATAGCCTCTATGATGTTCATGTTCATGGTGATTTATGTCCTACTCATGCTTGCACTCAATGTTAGTTAATCTCAATGCATTTTGATGACTGTTGTCGCTCTCTAGTTGGTCGCTTCCTAGTCTTTTGCTAGCCTTCACTTGTACTAAGCGGGAATACTGCTTGTGCATCCACTTCCATAAACCCAAAGTTGTTCCATATGAGTCCACCATACCTATCTATGTGCGGTATCTACCTGCCGTTCCAAGTAAATTTGCATGTGCCACTCTCTAAATCTTCAAGAAATAATCTGTTTTGCATGCCCGAACCGCTCATGTGGTGACAGGGGGCTATTGGTATCTTCCATGCTAGGCATGTTATCCTCGATATGTGTTTATTCACTATCATTCACGAGAAAGAGGCCGGTAATTGGAATTCCCAGTTCCATGCTCAAATCGAAAAGATAATTGCAAACAAAACTCCCCCCAGGATTGATGTTGGTATGGACGGTACGTGAGGATTCGGCTAGCCGTGGAGTGTGATTGATTGGTGGTGGGGGAGTCAAAACTTTACTTTTCTGTTTGGGAACCGCCTATAGCATGTGTAGCGTGAAACATATTGAGAACTCTTAGTCATTGTGTTGACAATGAAAGCATGCCACCCAAAATTATTATCTCTGTTTTCAAAGCTTGAGCTCTGGCACCTCTGCAAATCAATGCTTCCCTCTGCGAAGGGCCTGTCTATTTATGTTCCTATTGAGTCATCCTCCTCTTACAAAAGCACCAATTAGAGAGCACCTCTGTCATTTTTATGCTTTGCTTTTAACTGTGTTGAGTATGACTGTGACTGGATCTTCATTGCCTTGAATTACAATGTTTAGTCAGCCCTTGGTATTTGAAGGTGCTCTGCATTTATGTTTTGCGGTCTCAGAAAGAGCTAGCGAGATACCATCTATTCATACTGCTTCATGTTGTTTTGATTTAAGTGTTTACATTTGAGGCATATTATTATTTGCTCGCTAGTTGATTATGCAATTGATATGAGTTTACCGTGAAACCTAGATGTCATTTGCTTATGTGGTTTGCTTGTGATCTTGCTGAAACTATGGATATGAGTTAGACATAGTTGCAACAACAAGATCAAATAGAGTTCGTCAAAGTTTTTCTTTTGTCCCTTTCAGTTTGTCAACTGAATTGCTTGAGGACAAGCAAGGCTTTAAGCTTGGGGAGTTGATACGTCTCCGTCGTATTGATGTTTGCTGTGTATCCCTTGCAACGGCGCCAGAAATAGTTGTGTCGACGGCACCAGGAATCCTTCAGCTGCGGCTACGCCTTAAGGTACTTCCTAGGCAAGTATGCAAAGGATTTCCCATGTGGCCTTGGAGCTTTGCGTTGGTGTTCCCTCGAAGCGGAAAGGGTGATGTAGTACAGCGACGGTAAGTATTTGCCTCAGCTTGAGAACCAAGGTATCAATTCGGCGGAGGAGTATCTCAAGATCCTGCACAAACACAAAAGCTTGCACCCAACGCTATGAAGGGGTTGTCAATCCCTTATAGATTATTTTCCAAGTGAGAACTGAAAGCAAAAAAGTAAGAAAGCAAAGTAAAAGAGGAGGTGTAAACAATGGATGTGAATAGACCCGGGGGCCGTAGTGTTTACTAGTGGCTTCTCTCATGAAAGCAAGTAGACGATGGGTGAACAAATTACTCTCGAGCAATTTATAGAACCGCGCAAAGTCGTGACGATATCTATGCAATGATTATATATATAGGCATCACGTCCAAAACAAGTAGACCGATACTGTCTGCATCTACTACTATTACTCCACACGTCGACTGCTATCCAGCATGCATCTAGTGTATTAAGTCCATAAGAATAGAGTAACGCCTTAAGCAAGATAACATGATGTAGAGGGATAATCTCAAACCAATGATAAAAACCCCATCTTTTTACCCTTGATGGCAACTACTTGATGTGTGCCTTGCTGCCCCTACTGTCACTGGGAAAGTTCACCACATGGCAGAACCCAAAACCAAGCACTTCTCCCATTGCAAGAATCATAGATCTAGTTGGCCAAACAAAACCCAAGACTCGGAGAGACTTACAAGGATATCAAATCATGCATATAAGAAATCAGCAAAGACTCAAATATATATCATAGATAATCTGATCACAAATCCACAATTCATCGGATCTCGACAAACACACCGCCAAAGAAGATTACATCGGATAGATCTCCATGAAGATCATGGAGAACTTTGTATTGAAGATCCAAGAGAGAGAAGAAGCCATCTAGCTACTAACTATGGACCCGTAGGTCTGAAGTGAACTACTCACAAGTCATTGGAGGGGCGATGATGATGATAAATAAGCCCTCCAACTCTAAAGTCCCCTCCGGCAGGGCGCCGGGAAGGGTCTCCAGATGAGATCTCGCGGAAACGGAAGCTTGCGGCGGCGAAAAAGTATTTTCGAGGCTCCCCTGATTTTTTGCGGAATATTTGGGAATTTATAGGCCAAAGACCTAGGTCAGGGGGCGGCCAGGGAGGCCACAAGCCTGCCCACCGCCGCCTCCCCTGGTGGCGGAGTGGGGGCTTGTGGGCTCCTTGGAGCCCACCTCGCTTGGCCCAAAAGCTCCCTGGTCTTCTTCCGTTCGGGAAAAATCATTTCGGGGTTTTTCTTCCGTCTGGACTCCGTTCCAAAATCAGATCTGAAAAGAGTCAAAAACATGGAAAAACAAGAACTGGCACTTGGCACAGAATTAATAAGTTAGTCCCAAAAAATATATAAAAGGTACATAAAACAACCAAAGAAGACAAGATAACACCGTGAAACCATCAAAAATTATAGATACGTTTGAGACGTATCAAGCATCCCCAAGCTTAACTCCTGCTCGTCCTCGAGTAGGGAAGTGATAAGAATGAATTTTTGATGCTTTCATGCTACCTAGCATAGGTGTCCTTTGTAATTCCTCTTATGTGACGTGAATGTTCAGATCCATTAGATTCAAAACAATAGTTTGCTATTGACGTGGAAACAATAATAATTCAAGCAAACTTGCAAAGTAATCATGAACTTTCAAAATAACAAGGCCCAAAGAAAGTTATCCCTACAAAAGCATATAGTCTGGCTATGCTCTATCATCATTGCACAACGAATTTAAATCATGCACAACCCCAGTATTGGCCAAGTAATTGTTTCACACCTTTACTTTCTCAAACCTTTTCAACTCTCACGCAATACATGAGCGTGAGCCATGGTTATAGCACTATAGATGGTGTGGAATGTAGTGGAGGTTGCAAGACAAAAAAGGAGAAGATAGTCACATTAACTAGGCATATCAATGAGCTGTGGAGATGCTCATCAATAGATATCAATGTGAATGAGTAGGGATTGCCATACAATTGATGCACTAGAGCTACGAGTATGTGAAAGCTCTTAAGGAAAACTAGTGGGCGTGCATCCAACTTGCTTGCTCACGAAGACCTAAGGCAATTGTGAGGAAGCCTATCATTGGAATATACAAGCCAAGTTATATAATGAAAATTTCCCACTAGCTATATGGTGGTGACAAAACGAGAGACATATCACATATCTACTTTTCCGAACTCTTTTGCCCTTGTTTTGGACTCTAATTTGCATGATTTGAATGGAACTAAGACGGACTAACGCTGTTTTCGGCAGAATTGCCATGGTGTTGTTTTTGTGCAGAAATAAAAGTTCTCAGAATGTCCTAAAAATTTACGGAGAATTTTTCTGGAATAAATGAAAAATACCTGCGCAAAGATCCACCGGAGGAGGTGTGCCAGTGGGCCACAAGCCCACAGGCCACGGCCACCCCCTGGCCGCGCCGTGAGGGCTTGTGGGGCCCACGTGGCACCACCGCCTCCAAACTCAGCTCTATATCTTCCGTTTCACCCAGAAAAAAAAATCAGAGAGAAGGAGTCATCGCGTTTTACGATACGGAGGCGCCGCCACCTCCTGTTCTTCATCTGGAGGGCAGATCTGGAGTCCGTTCTGGGCTCTGGAGAGGGGAAATCATCGCCATCGTCATCATCAACCTTCCTCCATCGACAATTCCGTGATGCTCTTCACCATTCATGAGTAATCTCATCATAGGCTTGCTCGACGGTGATGAGTTGGATGAGATCTATCATATAATCGAGTTAGTTTTGACGGGGATTGATCCCTAGTATCCACTATGTTCTGAGATTGATGTTGCTACTACTTTGCCGTGCTTAATGCTTGTCACTAGGGCCCGAGTGCCATGATTTCAGATCTGAACCTATTATGTTGTCGCCAATATATCTGTGTTTTAGATCCTATCTTGCAAGTTGTAGTCACCTACTATGTGTTATGACCCGGCAACCCCGGAGTGACAATAGCCGGAACCACTCCCGGAGATGACCATAGTATGAGGAGCTCATGTATTCACCAAGTGTTAATGCGTTGGTCCGGTTCTTTATTAAAAGGGGAACCTTAATATCCCGTAGTTTCCATTATGACCCCGCTACCACGGGAGGGATGGACAATAGATGTCATGCAAGTTCTTTTCCGTAAGCACGTATGACTACATACGGAATACATGCCTACATTAGATTGACGAACGGGAGCTAGTTACATATCTCTCTGTGTTATAGCTGTTACATGATGAATCACATCCGTCATACTCATCCATCACCGATCCACTGCCTACAAGTATTTTACTACTAGTCCTTGCTACGTTACTTTGTCGCTACTACTGTTGGTACTGCTGTTACTCTCCTGCTACTGTTACTACTGCTGCTGCTACTACTGCCTCTACTGCTGTTCCTTGCTACTGTTGTCACTACTGCTGTTACTTTGCTGTTACTTGTTGCAAGACTTTTCCGACACCGTTGCCGGGGAGGAATAGTTCCCCATCCACATGCTATTTACTGGCGCCATTGATACAACAGTTAGGAATAGTCTGCCGTCAACAGATCTTTTCTGACACCGTTTCTATCATACCACTTTGCTACTGATACTTTGCTTGCAGACACTAATCTTTCAGGTGTGGTTGAATCTGACAAACTCAGCTGCTAATACTTGAGAATATTCTTTCGCTTCCCTTTGTGTTGAATCAATAAATTTGGGTTGAATACTCTACCCTCGAAAACTGTTGCGATCCCCTACACTTGTGGGTTATCAGTGTCCATCTTCATCTACCCGACGGAGGCCATGACGAGGAGGGATTAGTTCACCCTCGGGGCTCAGGTTTTGTACCAGTAGCTATGTGTTTAATCTATCTTTCCCGTGTTCTTGAGAAGTCACGATCTTGATGTATCACAGGTTTGTTAATATATTTGGATCATACTACCTCCGTCCGGAAATACTTGTCCTAAAGATGAATGTATCTAGACTTATTTTAATTGTAGATACATCCATTATATGCATTTTTAGGACAAGTATTTCGGGATGGAGGGAGTATGGTGTTTGTCGCTTGCTATTGTTGTGACGAATTGAATCTTTCACTTTAAGACCTCGTTATGTTGGATTGAATATTCAGGTTTAAGAACACTTGATGTATGTCTTGCATGCGGATACTCGTAGTGACATTGGGGTATTCAAGTGAGTCACTTGATATATGTGATGGCATCAACTTGCGGATTCCGGTGACCTTGGGAATCTATGCATAGGGGTTGATTGTTGGGTAATGTAGCATAAATTCGAAATTTTCCTACGCCATATTCAGATATTCCTATGGAGAGACCAGCAACGAGAGAGGGGAGAGTGCATCTTCATACCTTTGAAGATCGCTAAGCGGAAGCGTTGCTAGACCGCGGTTGATGGAGTCGTACTCGCGGCGATTCAGATCGCGGTGTGATTCCGATCTAGTGCCGAATCACGGCACCTCCGCGTTCAACACACGTGCAGCCTGGTGACATCTCCCGCACCTTGATCCAGCAAGGAGGAGGGAGAGGTTGGGGAAGATCTCCGACAGCACGACGACGTGTTGTCGATGGAGAGATGAGGTCTCCCGGCACGGCTTCGCCAAGCACCGTGGGAGAGGAGGAAGAAGAGAGACAGGGCTGCGCCGAGAGAGATGGAAAAACCGTATCTCCAAAGGCCAAAACCCCCATTATATATAGGGAGGAGGGAGGGGTGGTGCCCCCTTTGGGGTTTCCCCCTTGAGGGGGGCGGCAGCCCTAGATGGGAGAGGGGGGGCGGCGGCCAGGGAGGAGAGGGGGTGGCGCACCCCTAGGTGGGCCTTAGGCCCACCAACACCTAGGGTTTCCCCTCCCTCCCTCTGTGGTGCGCCTGGGCTAAGTGTGGGGGGCGCACCAGCCCACCTAGGGGCTGGTTCCCTCCCGCACTTGTCCCATCGAGCCTTCCGGGGCTTGTGGCCCCTCCCGGTGGGCCTCCGAAACCCTTCCGGTGGTCCCCGCACTTTGCCGGTGGTGCCCGAAACATTTCCGGCGTCCAAACCCATCCATCATGTATATCAATCTTTACCTCCGGACCATTCCGGAGATCCTCGTGACGTCCGGGATCTCATTCAGGACTCTGAACATCCTTCGGTAACCTCGTATAACAATTCCCTATAACCCTAGCGTCATCGAACCTTAAGTGTGTAGACCCTACGGGTTCGGGAGGCATGCATACATGACCGAGACACTCTCCGACCAATAACCATCAGCGGGATCTGGATACCCATGGTGGCTCCGACATGTTCCACTATGGTCTCATCGGATGAACCACGATGTCAAGGATTCAATCAATCCCGTATACAATTCCCTTTGTCTGTCGGTATAGAACTTGCCCGAGATTCGATCGTCGGTATACCTATACCTTGTTCAATCTCGTTACCGGTAAGTCTCTTTACTCGTTCCGTAGCACATCATCCCGTGACTAACTCCTTAGTCACACTGAGCTCATTATGATGATGTTCTACCGAGTGGGCCCAGATATACCTCTCCGTCACATGGAGTGACAAATGCCGATCTCGATTCGTACCAACCCAACAGATACTTTTGGAGATACCCATAGTGCACCTTTATAGTCACCCAGTTACCTTGTGATGTTTGATACACCGAAAGCACTCCTATGGTATCCGGGAGTTGAACAATCTCACGGTCGAAGGAAAATACACTTGACATTAGAAAAGCTTTAGCATACGAACAATACGATCCAGTGCTATGCTTAGGATTGGGTCTTGTCCATCACATCATTCTCCCAATGATTCAATCCCGTTATCAATGATATCTAATGTCCATGATCCGGAAACCATGATCATCTATTGATTAACGAGCTAGCCAACTAGAGGCTTGCTAGGGACACATTGTGATCTATTTATTCACACATGTATTACTGCTTCGTGTTAATACAATTATAGCATGAACAATAGACGATTATCATGAACAAGGAAATATGATAATAACCATTTTATTATTGCCTCTAGGGCATATTTCCAACAGTCTCCCACTTGCACTAGAGTCAATAATCTAGTTACATTGTGATGTATCGAACACCCATATCATTGTGGTGTTGATCATGTTTTGCTCGAGGAAGAGGTTTAGTCAACGGGTCTGCAATATTCAGATCCGTGTGCACTTTACAAATATCTATTACTCCACTCTGGACATGGTCCTGGATGGAGTTGTAGCGGGGTTTGATGTGCTTGGTCTTCCAGTGAAACCTGGGCTCCTTGGCTATGGCAATGGCCCTAGTGTTATCACAGAAGAGTGTCATCGGACCCGATGCGCTTGGGACCACTCCAAGGTCGGTGATGAGCTCCTTCATCCAAATCCCTTCATGAGCCGCTTCTGAAGCCGCTATGTACTCCGCTTCACATGTAGATGCTGCCACGACTTCTTGCTTGCTGCTGCACCAGCTCACTGCCCTGCCATTCAAAACATACACGTATCCGGTCTGTGACTTAGAGTCATCCGGATCTGTGTCAAAGCTAGCATCGACGCAACCCTTTACGACGAGCTCTTCGTCACCTCCATAAATGAGAAACATCTCCTTAGTCCTCTTCAGGTACTTTAAATATTCTTGACCGCTGTCCAGTGTTCCATACCGGGATCACTTTGGTACCTCCCTACCAAACTTATGGCAAGATTTATATATCAGGTCTGGTCACAACATGGCATACATTATAGAGCCTACGGCTGGAGCGTAGGGGACAATACTCATTTTCTCTCTATCAGCTGCCGTGGTCGGTGACTGAATCTTACTCAATCTCATACCTTGCAAAACTGGCAAGAACCGCTTCTTTGAGTTTTCCATATTGAACTTCTTCAATATCTTGTCAAGGTATGTACTTTGCGAAAGACCTATGAGGCGTCTCGATCTATCTCTATAGATCTTGATGCCTAATATGTATGCAGCTTCTCCAAGGTCCTTCATTGAAAAACTCTTGTTCAAATAGGCCTTTATGCTCTCCAACAACTCTATATTATTCCCCATCAATAATATGTCATCCACATATAGTATGAGCAAAGCTACAGAGCTCCCACTCACTTTCTTGTACAGACAAGCTTCTCCATAAACCTGTATGAACCCAAACGCTTTAATCACCTCATTAAAGCAAATGTTCCAACTCCTAGATGGTTGCACCAGCCCATAGATGGAGCGTTGGAGCTTGCATACCTTGTTAGCACTCTTAGGGTCGACAAAACCTTCTGGTTGCATCATATACAACTCTTCCTTAAGATACCCATTAAGGACCGCTGTTTTGACGTCCATTTGCCAAATTTCATAATCATGAAAAGCGGCAATTGCTAACATGATTCAGATTGACTTCAGCTTCGCTACAGGAGAGAAAGTCTCATCGTAGTCAACTCCTTGAATTTGTCGAAAACCCTTTGCGACAAGTCGAGCTTTGTAAACAGTCACATTACCGTTTGCGTCAGTCTTCTTCTTGAAGATCCATTTATTTTCTATGGCTCGCCGATCATCGGGCAAGTCCACCAAAGCGCATACTTTGTTCTGATACATGGATCTTATCTCGGATTTCATAGCCTCAAGCCATTTGTTGGAATCGGGGCCCGCCATTGCTTCTTCATAGTTCGAAGATTCGCCGTTCTCTAACAACATGATTTCCATCATAGTGTTGCCGAACCACTCCGGTGCGAAGCGTACCCTTGTGGACCTTTGCGGTTCAGTAGCAACTTTATCCGAAGCTTCATGATCATCATCATTAACTTCCTCTTAAGTTGGCGTAGGCGCCACAGGAACAATTTCCCGCGCTGCGTGATAACCTACAAGTATAGGGGATCGCAACAGTTTTCGAGGGTAGAGTATTCAACCCAAATTTGTTGATTCGACACAAGGGGAAGCCAAAGAATATTATAGAGTATTAGCAGTTGAGTTGTGAATTCAACCACACCTGAAAGACTTAGTATCTACAGCAAAGTTTCAATAGCAAAGTAGTGTGATTGCAAGAGTAGCAACGGTAACAGTAGCAGAAGTGACAACAGTAGCGGTAAAGTAGCATAGCAAGGACCAGTCGGAAAAGACTCGTAGGCATTGGATCGGTGATGGATACTTATGTCGGATGAAATTCATCATGTGACAGTTATAACATGGGGTGATTTGTAACTAGCTCCAGTTCGTCAATGTAATGTTGGCATGCATTCCGTATATAGTCATACGTTCTTAGGGAAAAGAACTTGCATGACATCTGTTGACCATCCCTCCCGTGGCAGCTGGGTCCTAATGGAAACCAAGGGATATTAAGGTTCTCCTTTTAATAGAGAACCGGAACAAAGCATTAACACTTAGTGAATACATGAACTCCTCATACTATGGTCATCTCCGGGAGTGGTTCCGGCTATTGTCACTCCGGGGTTGTCGGGTCATAACACATAGTAGGTGACTACAACTTGCAAGATAGGATCAAGAACACACCTATATTGATGAAAACATAATAGGTTCAGATCTGAAATCATGGCACTCGGGCCCTAGTGACAAGCATTAAGCATGGCAAAGTAGTAGCAACATCAATCAAAGAACATAGTGGATACTAGGGATCAAACCCCATCAAAACTAACTCGATTACATGATAGATCTCATCCAACCCATCACCGTCCAGCAAGCCTACGATGAGATTACTCACGAACGATGAAGATCATCATGGAATTGGTGATGAAGGATGGTTGGTGATGACGAAGGCGTCGATTCCCCCTCTCCCGAGCCCAGAACGGACTCCAGATCTGCCCTCGAGAGGAAGGGTGGTGGCGGTGGCTCCGTATCGTAAAACGCGATGAACTCTTCTCTCCTTGATATTTTCTAGGCGAGAGAGACTAAATAGAGGTGGAGTTGGAGGCGGCGGAGCCCCGAGGGCCTCACAAGCCTGCTAGGTGCGGCCAGGGGGGCCCGCGCCTCCTGGGCTTGTGGGCTCCTTGCTCCGTCCCTCCAGGTAATTCTTGCGCCAATATTTTTTATATATTCCACAAAAAATCCTCGTAAATTTCCAGGTCATTGCGAGAACTTTTATTTCTGCGCAAAAACAACACCATGGCAATTCTGCTGAAAACAGCGTTAGTCCAGGTTAGTTCCATTTAAATCATGCAAATTAGAGTCCAAAACAAGGGAAAAAGAGTTTGGAAAAGTAGATACGATGGAGATGTATCAACTCCCCCAAGCTTAAAGCCTTGCTTGTCCTCAAGCAATTCAGTTGACAAACTGAAAGAGACAAAAGAAAAACTTTTACGAACTCTGTTTGATCTTGTTGTTGTAATTATCTCTAACTCATATTCCGATTTTCAGCAAGATCATAAGCTAACCACATAAGCAATAACATTTATGTCTCATGCCAAACTCATATCAATGGCAAAATCAACTAGCGAGCAATAATAATAAGTTTCAAACGTCAACACTTCAATCAAAACAATGATGAAGCAATATGAACACATGGTATCTCGCTAGCTCTTTCTAAGACCGCAAAACATAAATGCTGAGCACCTTCAAAGACCAAGGGCTGACTGAACATTGTAATTCATGGCAATGAAGATCCAGTCACAGTCGTACTCAATATCAATTAATAGCAATGCATAAAAATGACGGAGGTGCTCTCTAATTGGTGCTTTTTGAAAGAAGAGGATGACTCAACAGAAACATAAATAGATAGGCCCTTCGCAGAGGGAAGCATTGATTTGCAGAGGTGCCATAGCTCAAGCTTTTAAAGAAGAGATAAATAATATTGGGTGCCATGCTTTCACTGTCAACGCGATGACCAAGAGTTTTCACCATCTTCCATGCTACACATACTATATCTTGCAAGTTGTAGTCACCTACTATGTGTTATGACCCGACAACCCCGGAGTGACAATAGCCGGAACCACTCTCGAAGATGACCATAGTATGAGGAGTTAATGTATTCACTAAGTGTTAATGTGTTGGTCCAGTTCTTTATTAAAAGGAGAACCTTAATATCCCGTAGTTTCCATTAGGACCCCGCTGCCACGGGAGGGATGGACAATAGATGCCATGCAAGTTCTTTTCCCTAAGCACGTATGACTACATACGAAATACATGCCTACATTACATTGACGAATTGGAGCTAGTTACATATATCTCCGTGTTATAACTGTTGCATGATGAATACCATCCGGCATAATTATCCATCACTGATCCAATGCCTACGAGACTTTCCTACCGGTCCTTGCTACGTTACTTTGCTGCTACTCTGTCACTACTGTCACTTTGCCACTACTGCTGTCACTGCTGCTACCATTACTCTGTTGCTACTGCTGTCACTTTGCTGCTACTGGTTACTGTTGCTACTGCTGCTATCACACTACTCTGCTACTGATACTTTTCTGCAGATACTTAGTCTTTCAGGTGTGGTTGAATTGACAACTTAGCTGCTAATACTTGAGAATATTCTTTGGCTTCCCCTTGTGTCGAATCAACAAATTTGGGTTGAATACTATACCCTCGAAAATTGTTACGATCCACTATACTTGTGGGTTATCAAGTACTTCTTATAAAGTGTGATGATTTTTCTTTTTATTCTTGTAATTCATAGAGTGTTGACCTTAAGAGAGGAAAAGATCCCAAAGAGGACAAATCAAAAGATCCCAAAGAGGACAAATGAGATATAAAAAGAAAGAGCCAAAGAGGCCACAAAAAAATAAAAATAAAGAGAAAAGAAAAAGAAATAAAAAGAGAGAACGGGGGAACACTACTATTCCTTTTGAAAGTTCCACACTCGTACTCCATTGCTGTATTCGTACTACATAGAGATTATCATTGATGCATAACTATGTGGGGACCCTTACACTATAGAACTTGGTTTGCATATTACAATGATGAGCCTACTCAAATGAGCTCTAGGTCTTCATAAGCAAACAAGTTGGATGCACCCCCACTAGTTCCATTGGAGAGCTTACCTTAGCTCGTATGTGCATCCGTTACATGGCAATCCCTACTCCTCGCATCATATCTATCATTTGGCTTACTCTCGCTTATGGTTGTCCTCATTGGTGTGAGCTTTTCACACCTTTTTGTCTTCCTTTCCCATCATTATTCTCTTTGCCATCCTAAGTGCCAACATATCTTGCTTACGCTCATCCATTGCATGAGCGCTCAAAATCGAAAGGGGGAGGATCATTTTGATTTGTGCTTGACTAGTGGTCCGGGGATGAGTCAAAATAAGATTTTGAAGGAGACCAAGTGTGAGGTTTAGTATATTGAGTTCTCAATAAAAAAAATATATATTATGCTCCAAACCCATCTCCCAGTTCTTGCACGCAAACACCATTTGGAGACATTCGAGTCACGGACAGCGAGAGCTCTTGCACCTTTATGTTCTTACTTTGCTAATTTAAATACTAGATATAGACTCTTGCTTGTTATTGTCTTGACTTGAATTGCATATCTCAGTTGCTTTAATTAAATTTCTTATATGTGTGTTAGCATGTCACCACATAAATTATTGTGTTATCATTTATCTACTCGAGGACGAGCAGAAATTAAGCCTGGGGATGTTGATACGTCCCAAACGTATGTATAATTTCTGCTTGTTCCATGATCTTTTGGGTGACATTGTTACATGTTTTGCTACACTTTTATATCATTTTACACTAATTTGGACTAACCTACTAACTCAGTGCACCCAGTGCCTGTTTTTGTTTGCTGATGTCTATTTTGCACGGGCTTTTACCCAATTTTCTGAACCCCGAAAAATCCCGAGAAAAATATAAAAAAAATCAGCAAAACGGAAGCTTCCAGATCACCAAAGATGTGTCAGAGGGGGGCCAGGGGCCGTCCTGGCGACCTCCTAGCATGGCCTACCCCTGTCCGCGTCCATAGGATGCCTGGGTGGGTCCCACCTCCTCCGATGCCCTCCTTTGGCCTATATTTACTCCTCCGTGAAGAAACCCTTCCATCATATTCAGAATCACAAATTTCTGCATCGTTCCGCCGCCACAACGCTTCTGAAATCGGGAGCGTCAGGAGACCTCTTCCCGGCACCCAGTCAGAGGGAGGATTGACCTCCGGGAGCTTCTCCACCGCCATGCACGCTTTCCGAACGTGCTGTGAGTATTCCTCCTTGCACCATGAGTCCATGACCAGTAGTTATTTGATGTCTTCTCTCCAATCTTGTGCTTCAATGGTTAGTCCTTGTGAGTTGCCCTACATGATCAAGGCATCTATGTAATTCTCTTGCTATGCTATGCTCGGCTTCTTGGGATCCGATGGATTATGAGATTATGTTCAGATTGTTATGAGTTATATTTTTATTATCCTTTTATATTATGTTCCTTAGTGATTCATGCACGTTCTCCGTTGCTATTTATTGCTTTAGCAGAGTAGTAAATTGTAACTCCAAGAGGGAGCATTATGCATGATTGTGGGTTCATGCCCCTCGATGTCTAGCTTGAGTGACAGAAACATGAAACTAGGGGATGTGATGCTGCCACCAGGGAGAAAACAACGGTGCTTGTGACCATGGTTGCAAGGATTGTTTACCTTACGCATAGTTCATTAATGCAGCTGTCCGTTGCTTTGAGTTTACACTTGGGGTGGGGCTCGCAACTTAATACCGGCGAGATTTTCTGGATAGATATCTCAGTGTGGATGATTAGTAAGTAGATGTTGGTGAATAAATGGTCTACTTGTCTTGGTGTACTTCCCATTACTATTGAGCCTCTAACTTTCAAGTAGCATAATTAGCATTGCGGTGCGTTCATAATTCTGTCAATTTCCCAGATGTAATTTGTTTACCCAAGCAGAGTTGTTTATCGTCTTTTGGGAGAGAGACATCACTAGTGAACATCATGTGACTCAGGTCCATATCACCACCATTGCTTACACCTCCATCATTTACCTCTTTCATTTACTTTTCCGTTGCCATCACTATTACTATTCCTGCTTGTGTTTTGATTCTTTGCAAACTACAAGGCCGGAGATATTGACAACATGTCTGTACTAGTTGGGAGCAAAGTTATTTGTGTGTGTGCAGTTCCACATCATCTGCTAGCGCCAGGGTTGGAGACACCTACTTGTTGATCCTAGGAGTCCTCCTGGTTGGATAAACCTTACAGTCTCCGTGTGAGGGAAAACTTGCTGCTGACTACATCTCAACCTTCCACTTGGGGTAACCAACGAGGAGCGAGAAGTATATACATCATCTCGTCATCACCTCCTCCCCGCCCCACCTCCTCCATCCTCCCTCCACTCCTCCATTCGCTGCCGGCCGGCCCCTCCTCGCTCTGCCTTCCTCCTCCATCCTCCTTCCCCCTCCCTCCTTCAGTCGCCCCTCCTTCTCCCTCCTCCCTCCTCCATCCTCCTTCCCCCTCCCTCCTTCAGTCGCCCCTCCTTCTCCCTCCTCCCTCCTCCATCCACATCCCCTCCTCCCTGCTACATTTTGATTTAGGAGGCTAGTTGATATTTTCTTGTTGATATGCAACATTTTGATTTACTTAATATTTGTAGTTGATATATAATAATTTTGATTGAGTATGATTAACTGGTTAGTAAAATTTCGACATAGTTGATAGTTTTTAGTTGATATAAGCCTGTGTTCATATATAACACTTTGATTTAGGATAGTTTCTAGGGTTTAGTTGATAGTTGCTAGTTAACTGAATTATTACTAGGGTTTTAGTATATTATTTTTAGGCATCATTCATAGTTTCTAGTGATCCTGAAACTATTTGCTCATTTGCTAGAATGAACATGTCATATTTGTTAATAGTACTCAGATACATGTTGATAGAATATATTTTGTTTATGCAGAAATCAAGTATTTGCCCCTCCCTAATCCCCGCAGTCGTCCCCATCGCCGACCCCCTAAGACCTCTAGGTGAGAATAGCCAAATCCCCATGTTGTTGATATAGATGATAATGTGTTGTAAATGTTGATGATGAAAATGCTAGTGCTAGTTGCCATGTCATTGATGTCGATGATGATGCATTCTGAATATATAGGATGTCTTGGTGTTCTTGTTTGGAATGTACCTCTGAGTGGCCTATGTTTTGCCGGAATGTTTATTCGTTTCCGTTCCGGCGAATTTCAGGCGCTTGATATGTCCTGTTTTTAGTAAAGGTCGTGCCAAAAAAAATTCATGAATTTTAGCATGACTTGTGCTACAATGTAGGACATATCGAGTGCTTATGATTTGCCAGAACAGGAATTCAATGATATTCCGGCAAAACATAGGGCATTTTTTCTATGTCATTGCTCGATGTATACTTTTGCCGATGATAAGATTGGTTTCAGTACTAAAAAAACTATGGAGGTAAAGAAAGTTCACATGAGGACCGAGCATGATTATACTTTTGCCGTGAAGTTGTACAATGCAGACACCTACTCCTATTTTGAATGCACAAATTGGCACGCACTATGCAAGGCTTATGCATTTGATCCTAATATGCTTATCACCTTTGATATTCGTCCGGAAGATAAAATTGAAGGTAATATCGACATCTGGGTCGATGTGCAGACACCTCGAGTTCTACCATTATGTGAGTTTCTCAACCATATTTCCTAAGTAATTTGTATTTTTTATTTAAAAATAGTTGACAACTTATTTCCATTGATATCTTATTTTCATTCTTCAAAAAATGTACAGAATATGGTAGATAGAACCTACTACTACAATGATGAAGCAGAATTAACTTATAAGGAGAAAAATCATCTTATCGCATTTATTAATTATCTTGAGAATTACAATAGCTATTATCAAACTCCTCCACATTATGGTCAATACGTGCCACTAGTGCACGTGGTGAACTACGGTAACATCCATGGAGATTGCATGGTAAGATTTTCTACTATTGCGACATCCGTGCATCTTTTGCATAAATTCTTCTAAAACTAAACTACATTGCTAAATACAAAGTTATTACTATGTTTTTCAATAGAAAATCCCGAAGGATTGTGTGCCTTATCTGATGTTTCCGAGAGGTCACGTTACTGTTATGAGCTTAGGTTCAGCACGGCCAGGTCAGCCTACGCATCACTCCTGTCCATACCGGATTTCTAAAACCGATGAAGTCATGACAATCAAAGATTGGAAAAAATGTATGGTCAATCATAGAGAGCTACTTGGAAGCAACATTGTGCGTAGGCCAAGAATTGGAGACAGGATGATCTCCATTCTCCATAATGGAGAGTCAGGGCCTATCTTGTTTTATGATATTGTACCTAAGAGAGGGTAGAGTAGGTCCTATGAGAGAGGAGTAGGTCCTAGGTACAATGTGTTATTATGTTCTACAATGTGTTAGAGTTGATGATGATGAGGAGGAGGACTTGTGATTATGACTAGTTATCAACTTGTTATATGATGTCTCATTGACAAAAATGATGATTAAATAGTGTTGGTGGTAATGACTATGATGATTATTAGCTATATAGTGATGTTGGTGATGATATGATGCAAGAGTTTTTATATTAATATGATGATGATGTTGATCATGATTATCATGATGATTCGTTATTATGATCACGATTGGTTATTATATCATTGTGGGGAGGAAAGCGGATTAGTTTCATGTGGATGGATCAAAAGTGACCAAAAGTTGAATTAGTAGGATCGTCGTCCTACTAATTCCACTTTTGATCACTTTTGATTCATTTGGACCAATAAAATCCATGTTTCTTCCTCACAATGATATAATAATTCATCGTGAACATAATGATATAACAACCTCTTAATTGGTACTGTATCAAAATTTGTATAACGATGTATAAATACACTAAAAATAAAAAATAATGAAAAACGGATTACTAGTAGCGCGGGTTTGCAAGAATGCTAATAATATTTTCTTATGAGTAGCCATGGTATGATACACGCTACAGCTATATGTCTTAGCAGTAGCGCGTCTTACATGCATTGCTCGTAAGTAATAGATGTAGCGCCTTACTAGTAGTGCAGTAACCCGTGCTACTAGTAGGCACTAAGCCCGCGCTACTACTAGGCTTTTCCCTAGTAGTGTATGGACCTGTAGGTCTGTGGTGAACTACTCACACATCATCACGAGGGTTGCAAGGTGGATGAAGAGGCCCTCCGTGATTGATCCCCTCTCTGGTAGGGTGCCGGAACAGACCTCGAGATGGGATCGCCGTGGAACACAGACTTGCAATGGCAAAAAAAGTGTTTCTCTATAATATTTAGGGTTTTTGGAATATATGTGTATTTGTAGGCTAGAGATTGCAGGAAGTGGGGCCACCAGGGAGGGACAAGACATGAGGGCGCGCCGACCCCCCTAGTCGCGTCCTGTTTGCTTGTGCCTCCCTCATGTGGCTTACGACCTCCTTCTAAAACTTTCACGTCTTCTTTTGGTCCAGAAAGAATCATAAAAAAGTTTCGAGACAATTAGACTTCGTTTGGTATAGTAAACCTCAAAATTAAAAAAACACGCAAAAACAAAAACTAGCATGGGCACTGGGTTAATAGGTTAGTGCTTAATAATAATGTAAATTGGTAAATTATGACCCAAAAGGTATCCTATCTTGATAATATATTAGCATGGAACAATAAGAAATTATAGATATGTTGGAAACATATCAATGCTCTAGTTTGAGCTAATAAAATCCAAAAAATGTGATGAGCGGACAAATGTTCAAAGTGTCTTCTCGCAAAGTTTGTTGTCTAATTTATGGACCCGGGAAACACGATCTGAATACCTAGACTGGTAAAACAACTAAGGGCTAGTAGTGATGGATGTCTAGGGCTCGTAGGGAGAGGGAACACTTATGAACATGAATTTCTTTTCCTACTCAATGCTAAGAAATTACCCCCTCTATTTCGACTTATTGGGTCTTTCTCATTTTTTAGTTATTCCGTTTTGTTACTCTTCATCACCCTTTTACATTTTCATGCACACTAAAATAGAGCCAATCAATGCATTTATCTATTCCTGCTCATTTAGTGGCCACGCATGCATGCACTTTAGTTAATGCAGATTAAAGCATCATCGAACATGAGTATTTGAGGAAATTGAGTGTGCTGATTGAATAATTTTACATTCTACTCCATGAATCGCCATCTGTCTTGATTGGAGAGACTTTTTTAGAGGAAAGGCATACGCGAGACTTTACAATAAAGCTACTAGGAAGAGTATCAAAGCATAGGACCAACTTAACACATCACGATCAAAGCATGAAGCCAAACACCAAAGGCACACATGCCCGAATAGTTTTAAGGCATGCATGCCAATACCAACAAAACACAATAAGCATGCATGGCAACAAGCTACCCCTAAGAGCTTGCAGGGCGAAGAAATTAAGCTTGGGCACCGTTAGCTAGAGATGACAAAGAGTTGGCAAACGCCCGAACGTTAGAAATCAGCATCTCCAGGGTACCTCGATCTGTCGGATTAATCAATAATTTCCACTATTGCAAGAAGATAGACATTTTAAACCGGAAATCAGCAGGTTTGTTTGGGAAGACACCCTCAATGGGGAACTTGTTCCTAGTCCTCCAAAGCGCTCAACAAGCGAACCAAAGCCAACCCAAAACTACCATTTAGACAAACCCTAGAGCACATAAGAGAGCACTCGAAGATCATCAAATGAACTGGGGGCCTAGGAAATATCTAACCATGACCTAAGAAAACACCAAGGATCTGAACCAACACACACCCAAAAAAATGTGATTGTCATCTTCCACCCTTGAGCAAAGGACACAACGATCTGAACCAGGATCGTTCCGCTTGCGGATTTGATCCACCCAAGGCAACCGACCCTAATGCCTACCAAAGGAAGATCTTGATTTTTGGTAGCACCTTAGCCACCCAAACCTTCTTAAACTTTGAAGTGGGGGGATTAGATGAGAATATAAAGATTTGACCGAAAACCTCCGAGATGCCACATGGGGCCACACAACAATGTCCTCCTCCTCCAGAGAAGAGGATCTCCTGAAGCCCAGGTCCCAGTTATTGGGAGAGAGCTCAGATATTGAGATCTCAGAGTTAGTACAATAAAAAAATAACACACCAAAAGAGGAATCTAATGATGAATCATCAGACCACCAATCCAGCAAAAAATGAGTGGAGGCCCCACTCTTGACAATAAACTTAACATGCTCGAGGAACACACCACATACCTTAACCACGTCTTTCCAAAATTGAGAATAACAGGAAGCCGAAGCAAACATAGCGCTATGAGAAGGAAAATATTTGGCTTTCAGCAAATCAAACCATAAAGTACCAGGCTAGCCGTCATAATACTCCATCACCATTTAATAATCGCATATTTATTCATAACCGTAGTGTTCAGAATTCCCAACTAAAAGGACGTGGATGTCACCTAGAGGAGGGGTTCATAGTGGCTTTAAAATAATTTCAGTTTAGGATTGAACAAATGTGGAATAAAACTAAAGTTTAATTAGTCAAGCACAACACTTAAAACAACTTGGCTCATCTATGTGCACCAATAACTTATGCTAAGCAAGATAAACAACTAAGTGATAGCAAGATATATAACATGAAACAATATGGCTATCACAAAGTAAAGTGCATAAGTAAAGGGCTCGGGTAAGAGATAATCGAGGCATGTGAAGAAGAGGATGTATCCTAAAGTTCACACTCTCGCACATGCTAATCTCCCTTTGGAGCGGTGTGGAGGAACAATGCTCCCCAAGAAGCCACTAGGGCCACCGTAATCTCCTCACGCCTCACACAATGCAAGATGTCGTGATTCCACTAAGGGAACCTTTAGGGCGGTCTTACAAATGTCATCCCTTGGGGGAGGTCACCGAACCCTTACACTTTGGCAACCTTGGGGCGATCGCCGAAACCCATAGAAATTGCTCGGGGCAATATCCACAACCTAATTAGAGACCCCGATGCTTGCCAGGAGCTTTACACTACAATGATTGAGGTCCAAGGCACCACCTACTGTCTAGGGTGGCAAGGCACCCAAGAGTAACAAACTCTAGCATACCAAGCACCCAAGAGTAATAAGATTCTGAATTTTTCACTTCCATGTATCACCGGGGAGAACTCAAACCGATGCAACTAATGCAATGGCAAGAACACACAAAGTAGTGAAGTCCCTCACTCCCAAAACCCATCACAACAACAAAAGCTATGGAGAAATATGAGAGGAAGAACAAGGAGCTCACAAAGAACTCCAAGATCTATATCCAAGGGGTTTCCCTCACATAGAGGAGAAAGTGACTGGTGGAAATGTAGATCTAGATCTCTCTCTCTTTTCCCTCAAGAACTAGAAAGAATCATTGGAGGGATTGAGAGATAGCAAGATCGAAGAAGGTCAACAAAGGAGAAGAACACAAGATCAAAGGATAAGATCCATTAGGGAAGAAGACCCCCTTTTCTAGGAGGGAGGAAATCCAACCGTTACCCCCTCAGCCCGCACACAAGCGGTACTACCGCTCATGGGAGCAGTATTACCGCTTGGGAGGTTATGCTTGCTACACAGTGCAATGACGTATGTCCACGAGATGGTAGCACCGCTGGAGTGGTACTACCTCTCGCCCCAGCGGTACTACCGTTAGAGTTGTAGTGCAGAGGCCTTCGGAGGCAAGGCAACGACAGGACGAGGGGCAGTATCGCTGAAGTAGAACTACCGCCCGCAAGAGCATGATACCTCCATTTTGCATCATGTTTTGTTACTATTATTTATAGTGTTTTTATGCATTTTTCTAGTTGGTGGAGTGAGTCTAATGCCTTTTCTCTCATAATATGTAAGGTTTACATCAAGAGGGAGAATGCCGGCACATGGAATTCTGGACCTGAAAAAGATATGTTAGAGATACCTATTCTACACATCTCCAAATGGGCTCAAAATTTATGGGGATTTATTTTGGAATAAATAAAAATACTAGGTCAAAGAAGTACTAGAGGGGGGCTACCAAGCGCCCACTAGGAATCACGGCGCGTCAGCCCCCCTATCGTCAAAGGACTATGATTGATCCCCTATACTTGTGGGTCATCAAGACTCTTTTCTGGCGCCGTTTCTGGGGAGTGAAGCGCGTGTGGTAAGCGGAATTTGGTAAGGGAAAATTTATATTACGTGCTGAAATTTAATGTTACTTATCATTATGGAAAGTAATCCTTTGAGGAGTTTGTTCGGGGTATGTTCACCTCAACCGGAAACACCAAGAGTTGTCCCTCAACCTGCTGAACCTACTGAAAATGTTTATGATGAAATTCCTTTGGGTATGATAGATAAACTGCTAGCTAATCCTTATGCAGGAGATGGAACAAAACATCCCAATATGCACCCAATCTATGTGGATGAAGTTTGTGGATTATTTAACCTTACAGGTTTATCCTAAAATGAATTTAAGAAAGAGGTTTTCCCTTAATCTTTGGGGGAGCATTGACATGGTATAGTCTATGTGATGATACATGACCTTGGAACCGGACTCGGTTGTAATTGGAGTTTCACCAAAAATTCTATCCTATGCATCTTGTTCATCGTGATCAGAATTTTATCTATAATTTTTGGCCTCGTGAAGGATAAAGTATTGCTCTATCTTGGGGGAGGCTGAAGTGAATGTTATATACATGCCACAATCATGAGCTCCCGAGAGAAATTATTATACATAATTTGTATGCTTGACTTTCTCGTAATGATCAAACCATGCTCGATACTTCTTGTTCTGGTTCTTTCATGAAGAAGACTATTGAATTCGGGTAGGATATTTTGGAAAGAATTAAATGCAACTCTAAATATTGGTAACTCGACGAAGGTAAAGAGTCAGGTATAAAACTTAAGTTTGATGGTGTTAAATCTTTTATGAATACCGCTGCTTTCAATGACTCTAGCACTTAATATGGACTTGACTCTGAGATAGTAGCCTCATTCTGTGAAACCTTTGCTGCTCATGTTGATCTCCTAAATAGAAATGGTTTAAATATCATCCATATACTAAATAAAAAGTTGAAGAAACAATTAAAGTTGAGGATGAAACTATCAGTTACAATGTTGACCTACTTGTGCCTACTGCTTATGTTGGGAAACCACCTTTCCCTGTTAGGATAAAGGAACATGCTAAAGCTTGAACCATGGTTAACAAAAGTTATGTTTGAACAACCAAACCCTATGACCAAATCAAGGTAGAACGTAGTATTTCTATGGTTAAAGATCTCTTAGCGGATAATATTGATCGACATGTTACTTATTTCTATGATGAAGCTACTAGAATTGCCAAACGTGATACTAAAGTTAAGAATAGACCTTTTTTCGCATGCCTATCGTCTTAGTGAAAATAGGAGATCATTGCTATCATGGTTCATGTGATATGGGTGCTAGTGTTAGTGCCATTCCTTTCACCTTATATCAAGAAATTATGCATGAGATAGCACCCGCTGAAATAGAAGACATAGATGTTACTATCAAACTTGCTAATAGAGACACCATCACACCACTTGGGATTGTTAGAGATGTTGAAGCCTTCTGTGGAAAAGTAAAATACCCTACTAATATTCTAGTACTTGGCTCACCATAAGATTATTTTGTCCCATAATATTTGGTAGACCCTTCTTGAACACTGTCAATGCTCAAATAGATTGTAAAAAGGAAACTTCCATTGTTAATTTTTGTGGTATTTCTCATGAGTTCCATTTCTCCAAGTTTAGTAAGACACGCCATGATAAAGAATTGCCTAGAAAAGATGAATTAATTGGTCTTGCTTCTATTGCCATTCCCTCTACTGATCCATTTGAATAATATTTGATAGACCATGAACATGATATGCACATGCGTGAAAGAAATGAACTAGATAATATGTTCTTTGAGAAAAAGCCTATCCTTAAACACAACTTGCCTATTGAAATTCTAGGAGGTCCTCCTCTACCCACGGGTGATCCTGTGTTCGTATTAAAGCAATTACCTGGCACTTTCAAATATGCTCATCTTGATGAAACAAAGATATATCATGTTATTATCAGTGCTAACCTTACAGAGCATGAAGAAGAAAGATTTCTAAAATCCTTAAGGAAGCAACGAGCTGCTATTGGCTATACTCTTGATGATCTTAAGGGCATTAGTCCCACTCTCTGTCAGCACAAGTTTAATATGGAACTAAATGATAAACCCGTTGTTGATAACCAGTGAAGGTTGAATCCAAAAATGAAAGAAGTGGTAAGAAATGAAATATTAAATCTTGTCGAAGCATTTATAATTTATCCCATAGCTGATAGTATATTGGTAAGTCACGTTCATTGTGTTCCTAAGAAAGGAGGTATTACTGTTGTTCCTAATGATAAAAATGAACCCATTCCACAAAGGATCGTGACTAGCTATAGAATGGTAATTGATTTTAGAAAATTAAACAAAGATACTAGAAAATATCATTATCCTTTACCTTTCATAGACCAAATGCTAGAAAGATTATCGAAGCACACGCATTTTTGCTTTCTAGATGGTTATTGTCGTTTCTCTCAAATACCTGTGTCACAACCTGATCAAGAGAAAACCACCTTTACTTGTCCTTTTGGAACCTATACTTATAGACGTATGCCTCTCGGATTATGCAATGCACTTGCTATCTTTCAAAGATGTGTGACTGCTATATTCTCTGATTTTTGTGAAAAGATTGTTGAGGTCTTCATGGATGATTTTTCCGTTTATGGAACTTTTGTTGATGATTTCTTAAGCAACCTTGATCGAGTTTTGCACAGAAGTGAGCAAACTAACCTTGTCTTTAATTGGAGAAGTGCCACTTTATGGTAAATGAAGCTATTGTTTTGGGTCATAAAATTTCCGAATGGGGTATTGAGGTGGATAAGGCTAAAGATGATGCAATTGAGAAGATGCCATGTCCTAAAGATATTAAAGGTATTTGTAGTTTCCTTGGTCATGTTGGTTTCTATAGGACGTTTATTAAAGACTTCTCTAAAATTTCTAGGACTCTTATTAATTTATTACAAAAGGATGTTCCTTTCGTTTTTGATGATGATTGTGTAGAAGCCTTTGAAACACTCAAGAAAGTGTTAACTTATGCACCTATTGTTCAACCACCTGATTGGAACTTGCCTTTTGAAATTATGTGTGATGCTAGTGATTATGTTGTTGGTGTTGTTCTAGGACAAAGAGTTGATAAGAAATTAAATGGTATTCATTATGCAAGTAAACGTCTAGACAGTGCCCAGAGAAATTATGCTACCACTCAATAAGAATTCTTCGTTGTTGTATTTGCTTGTGATAAATTCAGATCTTACATTCTTGATTCTGAAGTAATTGTTCAGACTCATCATGTTGTTATTAAATATCTTATGGAAAAGAAAGATGCTAAGGCTAGACTTATTAGGTGGGTTCTTTTGCTACAAGAATTTGATTTGCATATCATTGATACGAAAGGAGCTGAGAACCCCGTAGCTGGTAACTTGTCTAGGTTAGAAAATGTTCTTGATGACCCACTACCTAGCTATGGTCAATGTTCCCATAACAGAACGTGGTTTGCTGATTATGCTAATTACATTGTGGCTAAATACATACCACCTAGTTTCAACTATCAACAAAAGAAAAAATTCTTCTTTGATTTAAGACATTACTTTTGGGATGACCCACATCTTTATAAAGAGGGAGTATATGGTATTATGAGACGTTGTATACCTGAGCATGAACAGGGACAAATCTTTCAGAAGTGTCACTCTGAGGCTTATGGAGGACATCATGCGGGAGATAGAATTGCACACAAGGTATTACAGTTTGTATTTTATTGGCCTACTCTTTTCAAACATGCTCGTAAGTTTGTCCTCTTTTCTCATGAATGTCAAAGAATTGGTAATATTAGTAGACGTCCGGAAATGCCTATGAATTATTCACTTGTTATTGAACCATTTGATGTTTGGGGATTTCATTTTATGGGACCTTTTCCTTCCTATAATGGGTATACACATGTTTTGGTTGATGTTGATTATGTCACTAAATGGGTAGAAACTGATCCATCCAATAGCGTTGATCATAACACCTCTATTAAAATGCTTAAGGAAGTTATTTTCCCACGTTTTGGAGTCCCTAGATACTTAATGATTGATGGTGGTTCACATTTTATTCATGGTGTTTTTCATAAGTTGCTTGCTAGATATGATGTTAACCATAGAATTGCATCTCCCTATCATACGCAATCTAGAGGTCAGGTAGAATTAATCAATAGAGAAATAAAATTAATATTGAAAAATACTGTCAATAGTTCCCGAAAGAATTGGTCTAAGAAACTAGATGATGCATGGTGGGCCTACAGAATAGCTTATAAAAATCCTATGGGTATGTCTCCTCATAAAATGGTTTATGGGAAAGCATGTCATTTACCTCTTGAGTTAGAACATAAACTTATAGGGCAATTAAAGAACTCAACTACGATTTCAAACCTGCTGGTGAAAATAGGTTATTTTAGATTAGCTCATTAGATAAATGGAGAACCCGAGCTTATGAAAATGCCAAATTATTCAAAGAAAAATTAAAAACCTGACATGACAAAAGAATCCAAAAGCGAGAATTCGAAGTTGGTGAATATGTTCTATTGTACAATTCTCGTCTTAGATTTTTTGCAGGAAAACTTCTCTCCATATGGGAAGGGCCATATATCATTGAAGAAGTTTATCGGTTTGGAGATATTATGATCAATAACCCCAAAGGCACTAATCCGAAGGTGGACAATGGACAAAGAATAAAGCACTATATTTCAGGAACACCAATTAATATTGAAACAAATATTATCCAAACCATGACATTGGAGGAGCACATTAAAGAGACCTTTCAGAACACCCAGAACCCTTAAAAGGAAGAGGTTTGTGATACGGTAAGTAAATGGACTCCAAAATATCCGCAAAAATATTTTTCCGTCAGTTTTGTAATATTAGAAAAAAATGGAAAATTGAGAAACACATGGGAGGCAACCCAAGTGCCCACTAGGCACTAGGGCGCGCCAACCCTCTCGCGCGGCCTAATGTCTAGTGGGCCCCTCGGGCACCTTCCTCGCTTCGTTTTCTTGTGGGAGACATATTTCCTTGTATAAAAATTCTCTATATATATATCTCCTGATGATTTGACCCCCTTACCATGGAGAAATCATCTAATCTTTTTTCATGTTGTTTTTCTGTCAGAACTATCAAGTCGGGCATCATGTATTCTCCCTCCTCCGACCTCATAGAAGAGGATGCTTGGCTAATGAAGATGGAACTAAAGGAGGAGGAACTAGTTTGGGCCACCAAGGAGAACAAGGGCAAGGAAGTCAGGGGGGATCAAGCTCTAGAAGAAGGGCAGGCCATGCCACCAAAAGAAGAGGAAGAAGAAGATTATCTCCAACCCTACTATGAGCATCTCACCCCTATTGCAATCAAAGCCTTTAGAGCCTTCCAAATGGTTCGTGTTCAGAATGAATATCTTACTCGTGAAAATATTTTGTTAAAGGACATCTGGAGCCTTATTCAACATTTGGAGAACCTCCTGAGGCTACACGATGACGCTACTTCATCCTATACACCACCACCTCCATCTTCACCACCAAAGAAGGTGACTTGAGTACACTCGTATGGGCACTCTCCTTGGCTTGTGCCAAGCTTGGGTGAGGTGCCCCGTTATCGTATCACCATCACTCTTATTACCTTTATCCATCTTAGTTTGATCTTTATCTATTTCGTGATGTAGTCAAATAAAATTGTAGTTCGATCTATCCTTTCGAGTGCTAGTTTCGTGATATATCTATCTATCTATGTAATCGAGTGAGAGTTATATAGTAAAGTTTATCTTGAGTTTTGATTCTTTACTCTCTTGCGGCAATCAAAATAAAGGAAAAAAATGAAAAAAATCATATGTTAATCTTATATTCCCTCCGTCCCAAAATAAGTGTCTTAAGCTTAGTACAACTTTGTACTAAGGCTAGTACAAAGTTGAGACAGTTATTTTGAGACGGAGGGAGTAGTAAGTAGTGACATCACATAAGGAAAAGTATAAGTGGTAAAATTTGTTGAAGGTTGAGAAACATAGATTGGTCGGTGATGCAACACAAGAAAGAATTAATAAGGGAAGAGAAGATTTACATGCAAATACACTATCCTTGATATCTTTTATGATTGTGAGCCCCCATTAATTATAATATGCCAAAACTGTTGACATTGGACAAGGAAGACAATGTAACGATTTATTCTTGTTCACATTCACATGGAAGTTATATTTTTATAGTCCTCTAACATGTGGTGCTTGCCCAATATCTTTGCTAGCCAAAACTCTGCACTAAGTACAAATACTACTTGTGCATCCAAAACCTTAAACCCAAATCCATGTTTCAATAGTCCACCATACCTACCTATGGATTGAGTGAGATCCTTCAAGTAAGTTGTCATCGATGCACAAAGCAATAAAAATGCTTCTAAACATGTTTGATCATTTAATGTAAGGAAAATTAAGGTTGTACAAACTTGTGATGGCGATAATAAAAGAGACAGACTGCATAATAAAGGTTGCCATCACAAGGGGCAATATAACGTAACGTTCCTTTGCACTAAGGGATTTGGCATATAACCAAAAAGTGCATGACAACCTGTGCTTACCTCTGCGAAGGGCCTATATTTTACCTTTATGTATTTAATTTTGTGCAAGACTCAAAGAATTCTACTATACTCTCCTTCATCTTCTCTTTGGCAAGCATCATCTGGTGGGGAAAGATCAAGACATATATATCCAGCTGAATGTGGGTGGTCATGAGTTATTATTCTTGACATCACCCTTGAGATGGATACGTTGGGAGGCGACACTATAAGCCCCTACCTTTCAATGTGTCCAGTTGAAACCTTTTTCTTATATATATGTTGTGAGTGTTAGCAATCATAGAAGACTAAATGATGGTTGAGTATGTAGACTTGCATGTTTATCACTTGTGAGTAGTTACTTTTGTTCTTGAGGCCACGGGGGATATCATGTTGCAAGTAGTCATGTGAAGTTGATATTCGTTCGATATTTTGATGATATGAATGTTGTGATTCCCTTAGTGGTGTTATGTGAACATCAACTACACAACACTTCACCATATTTGGGCCTAAGGAAATGCATTTTGGAGTAGTAATTAAATGGTGGGTTGTGAGAGTGACAGAAAGTTAAACCCCAGTTTATACCCTATTCCGTAAGAGGCTGATTTGGATCCCTATGTTTAATGCTATAGTTAGAATTTATTCTTAATACTTATCTCATAGTTGTGGATGCTTGCGGGAGGGTTAATCATAAGTGGGAGGTTTGTTCAAGTAAGAACAACACCCAAGTACCGGTCCACCCACATATCAAATTATCAAAGTACCGAATGTGAATTAACCCAACATGACGAAAGTGATTAGATGAAATTCTCGTATGCCCTCAAGAACGCTTTGCCTATTATAAGAAACAGATCTCGCATGTCCTTTGCCATAAAAGGATTGGGCTACCTTGCTACACCTATTGTTACTATTGCTACTTGTCACTTGTTACAATTATCTTGCTATCACACAACTTGTTACCACTACTTCAGAGCTTGCAGAAATTACCTTGCTCAAATCTCTTATCATTTCCTTCTTCTCCTCGTTGGGTTCGATACTCTTATTTATTGAAAGGACTACGATTTATCCCCTATACTTGTGGGTCATCAGAGTTGTACTACCGCTTGTAAGTGGTAGTGCCTCGCCCTATTGCCATCCTTAAGTCCGCTAAGAGTTCTGAGTCCAAAAGGTTAGGCGGTAGTTGAGAGGTAGCGACAGGCCGTGCTACCACTTATAGGAGGTACTACCGCACGATACTACTATCCCAACAGCCGCCCAGTCGGACATGAAAAGTCAAGACTTCATAGACAATGGTACATCGTGCGGTACTGGGTAATGGTATTGTCGCCCAGGGTGGTACTACCACTTACGCTCTAGGTGGTACTACTGCTCGCGAGCGCGGTACAACCGCTTGTTTCCTTGACGAACAGAACACATGAAACAGATGAATGCAGGAACACCAAAATTGACATAACTTCTACAAATGAGCTCTGAATTTAGAAAACTCAAGCCTATTGGGTTGATCATGACAAATACTATCCAAACAACGAGTGAAACCTCCATAATAGAAGCATTGGCATAAAAAACATAATAGAGGATGCATATGAACTCCGTTTTCGATGAACTCGATCTTGTCATGAAGATGACCATAAGCTCTAAAACTCACAAAGAGAAACACCAAACAAGAACTAACAAAGATGATGCAAGAATGCACATGCTTTAAGCTCTCAATGAGTGATACTATCAAGCTACTCACTTGAGAGCCCACTTGATAGTACAACAACCAATCATATAGACCAGTCTCCCAACTACCACCATGAGACCGGGAAAATAGAAAACCTATCAAGGACGAGCATTTGCCTTGCGCATAATCCACTTGAGCTAGATGATTATGATCTTATCCACCTCAATATGGACCACCTTTCTTGATTGCACCGGCTCAGTGAAGACTAGTAGGTTTCTACCACATACTCCACTATGGATGAGCCACTCTTCGACACATCTTCACAAGTCCATTGTCACCACAATGGACAGCAAGCTTCAAGCATGATCTCTTTGTGATGCTCCACTTGAACTTGCACACCGTAAACTTGATGACGATCACCAATTGATGTCGTCCTCCATGTGTTCTTTGAGGTCTTCCTCTTGACGCAAGCCCATGAACACACACCTAACATCACATAGAACTCTCATGTAGACCATGGGTTAGTACAGAAAGTGTAATGGAGAATGTTGACCATACCATGTGATCACTTGATCCCACTCGGCAAATCTTGTATGCTTTGTGTGTTGATCAACTTGGTTCACTCTTTGAATTAGTCTTGATCAATCTCGAGACTTATCTTCTCTCTTCATAAATATGATGTCTTGAAGGTAAACATGAATGTTCCCACAATCTTCTCCTTCAAGACATGCTTGCAATAAGCTCAACATTCACATGACCAATCTTTGGATTAAAACCTTGAATACCACCTTGGTCATCTCATAAACTCCTTGAAACCGACAAATGAACTTCAAGAAATGTCTATGGACATATCCTTGGAATATAACACAAGGCAACCATTGGTCCATCGGGATTGTCATCAATTACCAAAACCAAACATGGGGCCACAATGTTCTAACAACAACCCCCAAGGTTTTTTGGCTGGCACATAATACTCCCCTTACCAGAGCCTATATTTGTGTCTCTTGTCCGCTGCATTCCAAAAGAAAGCACCTATGTGTTTATAAAACCATCGTGAGTCCCTTGAGAAACATGATAAAAGCCCATGGTGAACATGGGAAGGGAGCAAATACATAGATTGATAAGGCACACCTTCCCCGCACATGTGTATAGCGACCATGCCAACGCATCACTCGATTGCCCACTTTATTAACCAGCGGACGGAACTCCTTAGCACACAAATTAAAGGGGGAAATAAGGACGCACGTGTATTTGAAGGGGAAGGAACCAAGGTTGTAGTTCAGAAAATGAGACATGCTCAACACCTCATCCTCGTCCACGCTAGTAAGAGCATCTACATCCACACGTGAAAAATATGACACCTAAAATGCCCGCAGACGCGCCCAGGCGTGTCCGTGGGGAGTGACCGGGCATCCCTCAAATTAGCACAACTGCATCCACACATCTCATACTAGATTCTTATATCCATTCAAAAGCATGCAAACTAAAAGACCTACATACTACGTAGATCACCTAACTACTCCTTGCCGTAAATGTTGACGATCTTCGAGTCCTCCGGCGGATACATGCACGACAGTGATGTCTACTATGCAACAATATTCTTATAGACGTTGTTGGGCCTCCAAGTGCAGAGTTTTGTAGCACAATGCTACATCAACAAAAATCCTTCTCCGGCAGTGGTGCCAGAGATCCTTCTGTCGACTCTTGAGCTTGCATTGGTTTTTCCCTTGAAGAGGAAAGGGTGATGCAGCACAGGAGCAGTAAGTATTTCCCTCAGTTTGAGAACCAAGGTATCAATCCAGTAGGAGAATCTTGTAACACCCCGGACACACCCGTCGGCGGTCGTTACTCCTGGCGGGATCTAGACTGGCCCCACATATCAATACTAGTCTTTTCTGCGCACTTTGTCCTCACTCATGCGCACCCGGGATGAACTTCCCGGTCGCTCACCCATCCTAGAACTACTCCAAGCCGAGCACGCTTAACTTGGGAGTTCTATTTGAATGGGCTCCCAAAAAATAAGGAATTCCTTATTGATATGAGTAGTCTATCATCCCTAGTAAGCCAGGCTATCACAAATCTCGTCAAGTCCAGAGTACCTGCGCAAACACAAAAGAGCTTGCACCCAACGCTGTAAAGGGGTTGTCAATCCCTTCAAGATTGTTTGCAAGGTGAGATCTGAAGGCGGAAAGAGCAACGAAGTAAAAAGTGTAAGGCTGAAAATATGGTGTGGAGTAGACCCTGGGGGCCATAGTGTTCACTAGAGGCTTCTCTCAAAATAGCAAGTATTACGGTGGGTGAACAAATTACTGTCGAGCAATTGATAGAACCACGCAAAGTCATGACGATATCTAAGGCAATGATCATACATATAGGCATCACGTCCGAGACAAGTAGACCAATACTTTCTGCATCTACTACTATTACTCCACACATCGACCGCTATCCAGCATGTAGCTAGTGTATTGAGTTCATGACGAATAGAGTAACACCTTAAGCAAGATGACATGATGTAGAGGGATAACCTCAAACCAATGATGAAAACCTCATCTTCTTACCCTTGATGGCAACAACATGATGCGTGCCTCGCTACCCCTTCGGTCACTGGGTGAGGTCACCGCACGGTATGAACCCAAAAACAAGCCCTTCTCTCATTGCAAGAATCATAGATCTAGTTGGCCAGACAAAACCCACAACTCGAAGAGAATTACAAGGATATGAAATCATGCATAAGAGAGATGAGAAGAAACTCAAATAAGATTCATAGACAATCTGATCATAAATCCACAATTCATCGGATGTCGACAAACACACCTCAAAACAAGATTACATCGGATAGATCTCCATGAAGATCATGGAGAACTTTGTATTGAAGATCCAAGAGAGAGAAAAAGCCATCTAGTTACTAGCTATGGACCCGTAGGTCTATGGTGAACTACTCACGCATCATCGGAGAGGTCATGGTGTTGATGAAGAAGCCCTCTGTATCCGAATCCCCCTCCGACAGGGCACCAGAACGTGCCCCAGATGGGATCTTGGAGAGACAGAAGCTTGCGGCGGCGAAAAAGTACTTTCGATGATCTCCTGATTTTTTGTGGAATTTTTGGGGATATATAGGCGCAAACCCTAGGGCAAAGGAGGTCCAGGGGGCCCACAAGCCTGTGGGCCGCGGCCTCCCCCCTCACCACGGGGTGAGGGCTTGTGGGGTCCCTGGGGCCCCCTGCCTTGGCTCTCAAGTCTCCTGATCTTCTTCTGTTACAAAAAAAATTCTTTTCGGGGATTTTATTCTGTTTGGACTCCGTTTCAAAATCTCCTCTGAAAGGGGTAAAAACATGGAAAACACAGGAACTGGCACTTGGCACTGAGTTAATAAGTTAGTCCCAAAAAATATATAAAAAGCATGCAAAACATCCAAAGTTTGACAAGATAATAGCATGAAACCATCAAAAATTGTAGATACGTTGGAGATGTATCAAGCATCCCCAAGCTTAACTCCTGCTCGTCCTCGAGTAGGGAAGTGATAAAGAATGAATTTTTGATGTGGAATGCTACCTAGCATAGTTGTCCTTTGCAACTTCTTTCACATGACATGGATTTTCAGATCCGTATGATTCGAAACAATAGTTTGCTATTGACATGAAAACAATAATACTTCAAGCAAAATAGCAAAGTAATCATGAACTTTCAAAATAACAAGGCCAAGGAAAGTTATCCCTACAAAATCATATAGTCTGGCTATGCTCCATCATCCTCACACAACTAATGTAAATCATGCACAACCCCGTTATTGGCCAAGTAATTGTTTTAGCACTCTTACTTTCTCAAACTTTTTATTACTATCACGCAATACATGAGCGTGAGCCATGGATATAGCACTATAGGTGGAATAGAGTGTGGTGGTGCTTGTGAGACAAAAAGGAGGAGATGGTCACATTGACTCGGTGTATCAAAAGGCTATGGAGATTCCCATTAATAGATATCAATGTGAATGAGTAGGGATTGCCATACAAGAGATGCACTAGACCTATAAGTATGTGAAAGCTCAAAAGGAAAACTAGTGGGTGTGCAACCAACTTGCTTGCTCACGAAGACCTAGGGCAATTTTGAGGAAGCCCATCATTGGAATATACAAGCCAAGTTATAAAATTAAGATCCCCACTAGCATATGGTAGTGACAAAGCAAGCAGCTCTCAATCATGAAGAACATAGTGCTATTATGAAGCACAAGTGTGGAAAAAGATAGTAGCATTGTCCCTTCTCTCTTTTTCTCTCTTTTCTCTTTTTTTTCATTTGGGCTCTTAGGCCTCTCTTTTTTTCTCCCTTTTTTTATTCTAATTTTTGGGCTCTTTGGCCTTTTTTTTATTTCCTCACATGGGACAATGCTCTAATAATGATGATCATCACACTTTTATTTACTCACACCTCAAAGCTTCGAAATGACTCTATAGGAAATGCCTCCGGCAGTGTACCGGGATGTGCAACGATCTAGCATGGCGTATGACATTGAAACATCTTGCTAGCTATCTTACGATCATGCAATGGCAATATGAGAGTGACGGCACAAGTCATGAGACGGAACGGTGGGAGTTGCATGGCAATATATCTAGGAATGGCTATGAAAATGCCATAGTAGGTAGGTATGGTGGCTGTTTTGAGGAAGGCATATGGTGGGTTTGTTGGAAATATGCCCTAGAGGCAATAATAAATTAGTTATTATTATATTTCTTTGTTCATGATAATCGTTTATTATCCATGCTATAATTGTATTGATTGGAAACAGAATACTTGTGTGGATACATAGACAAAACACTGTCCCTAGTAAGCCTCTAGTTGACTAGCACGTTGATCAAAGATGGTCAAGGTTTCTTGACCATAGGCAAGTGTTGTCACTTGATAACGGGATCACATCATTAGGAGAATCATGTGATGGACTAGACCCAAGCTAATAAATGTAGCATGTTGATAGTGTCATTTTGTTGCTACTGTTTTCTGCGTGTCAAGTATTTATTCCTATGACCATGAGATCATATAACTCACTGGCACCGGAGGAATGCTTTGTGTGTATCAAACATCACAACGTAACTGGGTGACTATAAAGATGGTCTACAGGTATCTCTGAAGGTGCCTGTTGAGTTAGTATGGATCAAGACAGGGATTTGTCACTCCGTGTGACGGAGAGGTATCTCGGGGCCCACTCGGTAATACAACATCACACACAAGCCTTGCAAGCAATGTGACTTAGTGTAAGCCACGTGATCTTGTATTACGGAACGAGTAAAGAGACTTGCCGATAAACGAGTTTGAAATAGGTATGCGGATACTGACGATCGAATCTCGGGCAAGTAACATACCGAAGGACAAAGGGAATGACATAGGGGAATATATGAATCCTTGGCACTGAGGTTCAAACGATAAGATCTTCGTAGAATATGTAGGATCCAATATGGGCATCTAGGTCCCGCTATTGGATATTGACCGAGGAGTCCCTTGGGTCATGTCTACATAGTTCCCGAACCCGCAGGGTCTGCACACTTAAGGTTCGGCGTTGTTTTATGCGTATTTGAGTTATATTGTTGGTTACCGAATGTTGTTCAGAGTCCAGGATGAGATCACAAACGTCACGGGGGTTTCCAGAATGGTCCGGAGACGAAGATTGATATATAGGATGACGTCATTTGATTATCGGAAAGTTTTCGGCATTACCGGGAATGTACCGGGAGTGACGAATGGGTTCCGGATGTTCACCGTGGGGGGGGGGGGGCAGCCCACCCCGGGGAAGCCCATAGGCCTTAGGGGTGCCACACCAGTCCTTAGTGTGCTGGTGGGCAAGCCCAAGAAGGCCCCTGCGCAGGAGAGAAAGAAAATCAAAGAGAAAAAAAGGGGGAAGTGGGAAAATAGAGAAGGACTCCACCTTCCAATCCTAGTTGGACTAGGATTGGAGGTGGAATCCTCGTCCCCTCACTTTGGCCGACCCCTTGGGGCTCCTTGAGCCTCAAGGCAAGGTCCCTCCCCACCCTCCTATATATACTAAGGTATTAGGGCTGATTTGAGACAACTTTGCCACGGCAGCCCGACCACATACCTCACGATTTTTCCTCTAGATCGTATTTCTGTGGAGCTCAGGCGGAGCCCTGCTGAGATAGATCAGCACCAACCTCCGGAGCACCGTCATGCTCGGAGAACTCATCTATCTCTCCGTCTCTCTTGCTGGATCAAGAAGGCCGAGATCATCATCGAGCTGTACGTGTGCTGAACGCGGAGGTGCTGTCTGTTCGGCACTAGATCGGAACGGATCGTGAGATGGATCGCAAGACGGTTCGTGCAATGGATCGCGAGATGGTTCGTGGGATGGATCGCGGGAAAGATGGTGGGACGGGTCACGGGACGGTTCGTGGGACGGTTCGGGGGCGGATCGAGGGACGTGAGGACGTTCCATTACATCAACCGTGTTTCTTAACGCTTCTGCTGTGCGATCTACAAGGGTACGTAGATCGGAAATCTCCTCTCGTAGATGAACATCACCATGATAGGTATTGTGTGTGCGTAGGAGAATTTTGTTTCCCATGCGACGTTCCCCAATAGTGGTATCAGAGCTAGGTTCATGCGTAGATGTTATCTCGAGTAGAACACAAAAGTTTTTGTGGGCGGTGATGTGCGATTTGCTGCCCTCCTTAGTCTTTTCTTGATTCCGTGATATTGTTGGATCGAAGCGGCTCGGAACGACATTACTCGTACGCTTACGAGAGATTGTTTTCATCACTATGAGCAACCCCGTTGCTCAAAGATGACTGGCGAGTGTCGGTTTCTCCAACTTTAGTTGAATCGGATTTGACCGAGGAGGTCCTTGGAGAGAGGTTAAATAGCAATTCATACATCTCCGTTGTGGTGTTTGCGTAAGTAAGATACGATCCTACTAGATACCCATGCCAACCACGTAAAACATGCAACTACAATTAGAGGACGTCTAACTTGTTTTTGCAGGGTATGCTTGTGATGTGATATGGCCAACGACGTGATGTGATATATTGGATGTATGAGATGATCATGTTGTAATAGTTAATATCGACTTGCACGTCGATGGTACGGCAACCGGCGGGAGCCATAGGGTTGTCTTTAAACTAACGTTTGTGCTTGCAGATGCGTTTACTAAATTGCTAGGACGTAGCTTTAGTAGTAATAGCATGAGTAGCACGACAACCCCAATGGCGACACGTTGATGGAGATCATGGTGTGACGCTGGTGACAAGAAGATCGTGCCGGTGCTTTGGTGATGGAGATCAAGAAGCACATGATGATGGCCATATCATGTCACTTATGAATTGCATGTGATGTTAATCCTTTATGCACCTTATCTTGCTTAGAACGACGGTAGCATTATGAGGTGATCTCTCACTAAAATTTCAAGACAAAATTGTGTTCTCCCCAACTGCCAACCATTGCGACAGTTCATCGTTTCGAGACACCACGTGATGATCGGGTGTGATAGACTCAACGTTCACATACAACGGGTGCAAAACAGTTGCACACGCGGAACACTCGGGTTAAACTTGATGAGCCTAGCATGGACAGACATCGCCTGGGAACACAGTAGACTGAAAGGTCGAGGATGAATCGTATAGTTGATATGATTAGCATAGAGATGCTTACCACTGAAACTATTCTCGACTCACGTGATGGTCGGACTTGAGATAGTGGATTTGTATCAGGTGCCACTCAAATGACTAGAGAGATGTACTTTTTGAGTGGGAGTTCTTAAGTAATATGATTAATTGAACTAATTGTCATGAGCATAGTCTAATGGTCTTTGCGAATTACGATGTAGCTTGCGCTATAGCTCTACTGTTTTATATGTTCCTAGAGAAAATTTAGTTGAAAGTTGATAGTAGCAAACTTTGCGGACTGAGTCTGTAAAACTGAGGATTGTCCTTGTTGCTGCGCAGAAGGCTTATGTCCTTAATGCACCACTCGGTGTGCTGCACCTCGAGCGTTGTCTATGGATGTTGTGAACATCCGACATACACGTTTCTGATGACTACGCGATAGTTCAGTGCAAAATACTTAATGGCTTAGAAGCAAGGCGCTGAAGACGTTTTGAAACGTCACAAAACATAAGAGATGTTCTAAAGAGATGAAATAGTGATTTCATGCTTGTGCTCTTGTTAAGAGGTATGAGACCTCTGACAAGATTCTTTGTCCATGAAGTAAAGGAGAAAAGCTCAATCGTTGAGCGTATGCTCAGATTGTCTGGGTACGACAATTGCTTGAATCAAGTGGGAGTTAATCTTCCAGATGAGATAGTGATGGTTCTCCAAAGTCACTGCCACCAAGTTGTGAAAGTTTCGTGATGAACTATAACATATCAAGGATAGACACAATGATCCTTGAGCGATTCGCGATGTTTGACACTGCGAAAGTAGAAATCAAGAAGGAGCATCAATAGTTGATGGTTAGTAAAACCACTATGTTTCGAGAAAGGCAAGGGCTAGAAGGGATACTTCCTGAAATGGCGAAACAGTTGCTGCACTAATGAAGAGACCCAAGATTAAACCCAAGCCCGAGACTAAGTGCTTCTGTTATGAGGGGAACGGTCACTGAGGCGGAGCTACCCTAGATGCTTGGTAGATAAGAAGGCTGGCAAAGTCGAAAGAAGTATATTTGATATACATGATGTTGGTGTGTACTTTACTAGTACTCCTAGTAGCGCGAGGGTATTGGATACCGGTTCGGTTGCTAAGTGATTAGTAACACGAAATGAAAGCTACGGAATAAACGGAGACTAGCTAAAGGCGAGGTGACGATACGTGTTGGAAGTGTTTCCAAGGTTGATATGATCAAACGTCGCATGCTCCCTCTACCATCGGGATTGGTGTTAAACCTAAATAATTGTTATTTGGTGCTTGCGTTAAGCATGAACATGATTGGATCGTGTTTATTGCAATACGATTATTCATGTAAGGAGAATAATGGTTACTCTATTTTCTTGAATAATCACCTTCAATGGTTTATTGAATCTCGATTGTAGTGTTACACATGTTCATGATATTGGTGCCAAAAGATACAAGGTAACGATGATAGTACCACTTACTTGTTGCACTCTCGCTTGAGTCGTGTTGGTGTAAATTGCATGAAGAGGCTCTATACTGATGGAGCTTTATACTCACTTGATTTTGAATCACTTGTGAGATGCAAATCATACCACATGAGCAAGGCCTTGTTTTCATTGAGATGAGACAAGATAGTAACTTGTTGGAAGTAATACATTTTGATGTATGCAGTCCAATGGGTGCTGAGGCACGCAGTGGATATCATTATGTTCTTACTTCAATGAAGATTTGAGTAGATACATGAGTATTTACTTAAATGAATCACAAGTCTGAAATATTGAAAAATTTCAATTCTGTTTCAGAGTGAAGTTCGTCGTAACAAGAGGATAAACTGTCTATGATATGATCATAGAGATGAATATCTGAGTTGCGAGTTTTGGTACACAGTTAAGACAATGTGGAAGTTGTTTCTCAATTCATGCCACCAAGATATGGTGCATGCTATGATGTCTCTTATCGAATTGCCACTATCATTTATGGGTTATGCATTAGAGACAACCGCATTCACTTTAAATAGGGCACCGCGTAATTCCATTGAGATGACACAGTATAGACTGAGGTTTAGAGAAATCTAAGTTGTCATTTCTTGAAAGTTTGGGGCTGCGACACTTATGTGAAAAAGGTTTCAGTCTGATAAGCTCGAACCCAAAGCGGATAAATGCATCTTCATAGGATATCCAAAACAGTTGGGTACATCTCCTATCTCAGATCCGGAAGCAAAGTGTTTGTTTCTAGAAACGGGTCCTTTCTCGAGGAAAGGTTTCTCTCGAAAGAATTGAGTGGGAGGGTGATAGAACTTGATGAGGTTACTGAACCATCACTTCAACTAGTGTGTAGCAGGGCGCAGGAAGTTGTTCCTGTGGCGCCTACACCAATTGAAGTGGAAGCTGATGATAGTGATCATTGAGCATCAGATCAAGTTACTACAGAACTCGTAGGTCGGCAAGGTCGCGTACTACTACAGAGTGGTACGGTAGCCCTGTCTTAGAGGTCATGTTGTTGAACAACAATGAACCTACGAGTTATGGAGAAGCAATGGTGGGCCTGAATTCCGACAAATGGCTCGAGGCCATGAAATCCGAGAGAGAATCTATGTATGAAACAAAGTGTAGACTTTGGAAGAACTGCTTGATGGTAGTAAGACTATTAAGTAAAGATGGATCTTTAAAAGGAAGACAGACGATGATGGTGAGAAGTCACTATTAAAGCTCGACTTGTCGCAAACATGTTTTCGACAAGATCAAAGAGTTGACTATGATGTGACTTTCTCACTCGTGGCGATGCTAAAAGTCTGTTGGAATTATGTTAGTAGTTGCTGCATTATTTGTGAAATATTGCACATAGGAAGTCAAAACGTTGTTTCCTCGACGGTTTCATTGAGGAAAGATTGTATGTGATACAATCAGAATGTTTTGTCGATCCTAAGGATACTGACAAGTCTGCAAGCTCCAGCGATCCTTCAATGGACTGGTGCAAGCATCTCGAAGTTGGAATATACACTTTGATGAGATGATCAAAGATTTTGGGTTTGTACAAGGTTTATGAGAAACTTGTATTTCCAAAGAAGTGAGTGGGAGCACTATAGAATTTCTGATAAGTATATGTGGTTGACATATTGTGGATCAGAAGTAATGTAGAATTTCTCTAAATAATAAAAGGTTGTTTCAAAGGAGTTTTTCAAAGGAATACCTGGAATGCGCTACTTGAACGTTGAGCATCAAGATCTATGGAGATAGATCGAAACGCTTAATAGAAGTTTCAACAAGATGCATGCCTTGACAAGTTTTTGAAGGAGTTCAAAATAGATCAACAAAGAAGGAGTTCTTGGTTGTATTTTAAGGTGTGAATTTGAGTAAGACTCAAAACCCGACCCCGGCAGAATAAAGAGAATAGACGAAGGTCGTCTTCTATGCCTTGGCCATAGAATCTGAAGTATGACATGCTGAGTACTGCACCTGATGTGTGCCTTGCCTGAAAGTCTGTTGAGAGGTACAGAGAGTGATCCATGATTGAATCACTAGCAGCGGTCAAAGTTATCCTTAGTAACTAAATGGACTAAGGAATTTTTCTTGATTATGGAGGTGGTTAAAGAGTTCGTCGTAAAGGGTTACGTCGATGCAAGCTTTGACACTAATCCTAATAACTATGAGTAGTGAAATGGATTCGTATAGTAGAGTAGATATTTGGAGTATTTCCGAATAGCACGTAGTAGCAGCATCTATAAGATGACATAAAGATTTGTAAAGAACACACGGATCTGAAAGTTTCAAAACCATTGACTAAAACCTCTCTCACGAGCAAGACGTGATCACAACCCAGAACTATATGGGTGTTGGATTCGTTAGAATCACATGGTGATGTGAACTAGATTATTGACTCTAGTGCAAATGGGAGACTTTTGGAAATATGCCCTAGAGGCAATAATAAATTAGTTATTATTATTCTTATTTGTTCATGATAATCGTTTATTATCCATGCTATAATTGTATTGATTGGAAACACAATACTTGTGTGGATACATAGACAAAACATTGTCCCTAGTAAGCCTCTAGTTGACTAGCACGTTGATCAAAGATGGTCAAGGTTTCCTGACCATAGGCAAGTGTTGTCACTTGATAATGGGATCACATCTTTAGGAGAATCATGTGATGGACTAGAGCCAAACTAATAAACGTAGCATGTTGATCGTGTCATTTTGTTGCTACTGTTTTCAGCGTGTCAAGTATTTATTCCTATGACCATGAGATCATATAACTCACTGGCACCGGAGGAATGCTTTGTTAGTATCAAACGTCACAACGTAACTGGGTGACTATAAAGATGCTCTATAGGTATCTCCAAAGGTGCCTGTTGAGTTAGTATGGATCAAGACTAGGATTTGTCACTCCGTGTGACGGAGAGGTATCTCGAGGCCCACTCGGTAATACAACATCACACACAAGCCTTGCAAGCAATGTGACTTAGTGTAAGACACGGGATCTTGTATTACGGAACGAGTAAATAGACTTGCCAGTAAATGAGATTGAAATAGGTATGCGGATACTGATGATCGAATCTCGGGCAAGTAACATACCGAAGGACAAAGGGAATGACATACGGGATTATATGAATCCTTGGCACTGAGGATCAAACGATAAGATCTTCGTAGAATATGTAGGATCCAATATGGGCATCCAGGTCCCGCTATTGGATATTGGCCGAGGAGTCCCTTGGGTCATGTCTACATAGTTCTCGAACCCGCAGGGTCTGCACACTTAAGGTTCGGCATTGTTTTATGCGTATTTGAGTTATATGGTTGGTTACCGAATGTTGTTCGAAGTCCAGGATGAGATCACGGACGTCACGAGGGTTTCCAGAATGGTCCGTACACGAAGATTGATATATAGGATGACCTCATTTGATTATCGGAAAGTTTTCGGCATTCCCGGGAATGTACCGGGAGTGACGAATGGGTTCCGGATGTTCACCGGGGGGGGCAGCCCACCCCGGGGAAGCCCATAGGCCTTAGGGGTGCCACACCAGCCCTTAGTGTGCTGGTGGGCAAGCCCAAGAAGGCCCCTGCACAGGAGAGAAAGAAAATCAAAGAGAAAAAATGGGGGAAGTGGGAAAATAGAGAAGGACTCCACCTTCCAATCCTAGTTGGACTAGGATTGGAGGAGGAATCCTCCTCCCCCCACTTCGGCCGACCGCTTGGGGCTCCTTGAGCCTCAAGGCAAGGTCCCTCCCCTCCCTCCTATATATACTAAGGTATTAGGGCTGATTTGAGACAACTTTGCCACGGCAGCCCGACCACATACCTCCACAGTTTTTCCTCTAGATCGTATTTCAGCGGAGCTCGGGCGGAGCCCTGCTGAGATAGATCACCACCAACCTCCGGAGCATCGTCACGCTGCCGAAGAACTCATCTATCTCCCCATCTCTCTTGCTGGATCAAGAAGGCCAAGATCATCATTGAGCTGTATGTGTGCTGAACGCGGAGGTGTCGTCTCTTCGGCACTAGATCGGAATGGATCGTGAGATGGATCGCAAGACAGTTCGTGCAACGGATCGCGAGATGGTTCGTGGGACAGATCGCGGGACGGATTGCTGGACAGATCGTGGGATTGATCGCGGGACGGTTCGTGGGACGGTTCGCAGGGCGGATCGAGGGACGTGAGGACGTTCCACTACATCAACCGCGTTTCTCAACGCTTCTGCTGTGCGATCTACAAGGGTATGTAGATCGGAAATCTCCTCTCGTAGATGAACACCACCAGGATAGGTATTGCGTGTGCGTAGGAAAATTTTGTTTCCCATGCGACGTTCTCCAACATGGTTTGTGCACCGGCGAGAGTTGCGCGGCACTAGAGAGGCTAGCAATGGTGGAAGGTGAAAGTGCATCTATACCATGGACTCACATTAGTCATGAAGAACTCACATACGTGTTGCGAGAGTTTTTATTAGTAATTGAAACAAAGTGTTAAACGCATACTCCTAGGGGAAGGGTTGGTAGGTGTTAACCATCGCGCGATCCCGACCTCAACACAAAGGATGACAATCAATAGATAAATTATGCTCCGACTTCCTAACATAGCGGTTCACCATACGTGCATGCTACGGGAATCACTAACTTCAACACAAGTATTTCTAGATTCACAACACCTTACTAACATAACTCTTAATATTACCAAATCCACGTCTCAAAACTAATTGAGAGGAATCAAGACTTCTCTTTCTACTCAATGCACATGAAGATACAGGTTTTTGCATCCTCTTTGGGTGCCTATCACATTTGGGACTACTTTCATAGCATAAGCCAACTACCAAGTCACGCACCGCCGTGCTCTAAAAGATATAAGTGAAGCATATAGAGCAAAAGTGTCTAGCTCAAAAGATATAAGTGAAGCACTATGAGCATTCTAGCAAAAATCACGATGTGTGCATGTATCTCTCTCTCAAACAGGTGTGCAGCAAGGATGATTGTGACACAACAAAAAGAAAAGGCTCCTAAGATACAAGACGCTCCAAGCAAAACACATATCATGTGGTGAATAAAAATATAGCTCCAAGTAATGTTACCGATGGATTGAAGATGAAAGAGGGGATGCCTTCCCGGGGAATCCCCAAGCTTAGGCTTTTTGATGTCCTTGAATTTGGCTTGGGATGCCTTGGGCATCCCCAAGCTTGATATCTTTCCAATCCTTATCTCTTTGTCCATGAGAGCATCACCCAAAACTTGAAAACTTCACAACACAAAACTTAAACAGAAACTCGTGATAACATTAGCACAAGAAAACAAACTACCACTACTTTTGGTACTGTAGCAAACTTGAATTCTATCTATATTGGTGTTGGGCAACTGTATTCTAACTTTTTCATGGCTAGTACCCCCCGATACTAACCATAGTTTCATCAAAACAAGCAACCAACTCAACAAAAACAGAATTTGTCAAAAACAGACCAGTCTATAGAAATCTTTATACTTCGTATACTTCTGGTACCTCACAAAATCTGAAAACTTACGACGGCCTGGGTAAAAGACATATCAACCAGCAGAAAAAAGAATCAACTCAAAATCTCTTTGTGAATAAAAATGAAAAATCGTCTCGTGAGCGAAATTTTTCTGTCTTATTCCAGCAGGATCAAACAACCATTACCAAGACTAGTCATAAAGGTTTTGCTTGGCTCAAACACAAAAAGAAACACAAAAAACACAATCACAACAGAATTGTGATGGTGTGGACGCAACAAAACAGAAAGAAAAAGATAAATTCATTGGGTTGCCTCCCAACAAGCGCTATTGTTTAACGCCCTTAGCTAGGCATAAAAGCGATAGAATCACGTATCGTCGTCTTTGGTGCTCAAACCATAAGTGGCCCTCATCATGGATTCATAAGGCAATCTTATTTTCTTTCTAGGAAAGTGTTCCATGCCCTTCCTTAAAGGAAATTGAAATCTAATATTCCCTTCCTTCATATCGATGATAGCACCGATAGTCCTTAGGAAAGGTCTACCAAGAATAATAGGGCATGTAGGATTGCAATCAATGTCAAGCACAATGAAATCCACAGGTACATAGTTCCTATTTGCAATAAAAAGAACATCATTGATCCTTCCCATGGTTTTCTTGACAGTAGAATCAGCAAGATGCAAATTAAGAGAACACTCTTCAATCTCATTAAAACCCAGAACATCACATAAAGACTTTGGAATCGAGGAAACACTAGCACCCAAATCACACAAAGCATTGCATTCATAGTTTTTGATTTTGATTTTGATGGTTGGTTCCCACTCATCATGAAGCTTTCTAAGGATAGAGACTTCCAATTCAAGTTTCTCTTCAAGAGATTTTATTATAGCTTCGACGATATGGTCGGTAAAGGCCTTGTTTTGGCTATAAGCGTGTGGAGAGTTTAACATGGATTGCATCAAAGAAATGCATTCAATCAAGGAGCAACTATAATAATTGAATTCCTTGAAATCCACGGAAGTAATTTCATTACTACTCAAAGTTTTAACATCTTCTACTCCACTTTCAATGCTTTTAGCATCAAGATAGATGGACTCCGAATCATTGGGGCACTTTTGAACCAAAGTGGATTCATATCCAGCCCCATAATCATTAGGTTGACACAAGAAAACCAAGATTCAATGAGAGTCACACCAAGCACTTTAAGATCTTCGTGATTCTCATCACAAGAACACGCCTTTTTAAGCCATTCATGTCTAGCACGAATTTGAGCGGTTCTTTCTTGGCTCTCAATCATGGAAACACGCATAGCTTTCAAAGTTTCATCCATGTTGATTTTAGGAGGAGCACATCTAACTTTCAAACCATCAACATCACTAGACATTCTATCAACGCTCTTAGCCAAATCGTCAACTTTGAGTAGCTTTTCCTCTATGGACGCATTGAAAATCTTTTGGGAGTTGATGAACTCTTTGATATTACTCTCTAGATGAGAGGGTAACCTATTGTAATTTCCATGAATATTGTTGTAGGAGTTGCCAAAGTTATTAGAGGAGTTACTAGGAAAAGGCCTAGGAACATAGTTTCCTCTAAAAGCATTGTTGTTGCCAAAGTTATTCCTACCAACAAAATTAACGTCCAAGCTAGCGTTGCTACTCTCAATCAACGAAGACAAGGGATATCATTAGGATCCAAAGGAGCACTTCTACTAGCAACCAAATTCATTAACTCGTCCATCTTAGCACTCAACGAGTTAATTTCTTCTATAGCGTGTACCTTCTTACTAGCAGGTGACCTTTTAGTGTGCCACTGAGAGTAGTTCGTCATGATACTGTCTAGGAGCTTTGTGGCTTACCCTAACGTGATTTCCATGAACGTTCCACCTAAGGCGGAGTCCAAGATATTTCTAGAAGCGAAATTCAAGCCAGCGTAAAAGATTTGTATAATCATCCAAAGACTCAAGCCATGAGCGGGACAATTTCTAATCATTAATTTCATTCTCTCCCAAGATTGTGCAACATGTTCATGATAAAGTTGCTTGAAATTCATGATATAATTATGGAGAGAGATGATCTTAGCCGGTGGAAAATACTTGGATATATAAGCATCTTTGCACTTATCCCAAGAATCGATACTATTTTTGGGCAAAGAAGAAACCCAAGTTTTTGCGTGATCTCGCAACGAGAAAGAAAAAGCTTCAATTTAATCACATCATTATCCACATATTTCGTGTTTTTCATATCGCAAAGCTCAATGAAGGTATTGAGATGGGATGCGGCATCTTCACTAGGAAGGCCGGAGAATTGCTCTTTCAGAACAAGATTCAGCAAAGCAGCATTGATTTCGTATGACTCCGCACTAGTGACGGGAGCAATCGAAGCACTAATAAAATCATTATTATTAGTATTCGAGAAGTCACAAAGTTTGGTGTTTTCATTCATGGTGACTTCGGCAAGCAAGCAAGCACACAAGAGAACAAAGGGCAAGCGAGAAAAAGGGCGAACGAAAAGACAAACGAAAAGGCAAACGAAAAAGGCAAATTTTGAAGTGGGGGAGAGGAAAACGAGAGGCAACTCGCAAACAAAGTAAATGCAAGAGATGAGTTTGCGATACCTACTTGGATGAGTTCTTGACTTGATCCTCCCTGGCAACGGCGCCAGAAATCCTTCTGCTACGTCAACAAAACTCCTTCCCCGACAGTGGTGCGAGAGATCCTTCTGTCGTCCCTTGAGCTTGCGTTGGTTTTTCCCTTGAAGAGGAAAGGGTGATGCAGCACACGAGCAGTAAGTATTTCCCTCAATTTGAGAACCAAGGTATCAATCCAGTAGGAGAATCTCGTTAATTCCGGAGTACGTGCGCAAACACAAAAGAGCTTGCACCCGACGGTGTAAAGGGGTTGTCAATCCCTTCAAGATTGTTTGCAAGGTGAGATGTGAAGGCGGATAGAGCAACGAAGTAAAAAGTGTAAGGCTGAAAATATGGTGTGGAGTAGACCCTGGGGACCATAGTGTTCACTAGAGGCTTCTCTCAAAATAGCAAGTATTACGGTGGGTGAACAAATTACTGTCGAGCAATTGATAGAACCACGCAAAGTCATGACGATATCTAAGGCAATGATCATACATATAGGCATCACGTCCGAGACAAGTAGACCGATCTTTTCTGCATCTACTACTATTACTCCTCACATCGACCGCTATCCAGCATGCATCTAGTGCATTGAGTTCATGACGAACAATGTAACGCCTTAAGCAAGATGACATGATGTAGAGGGATAATCTCAAACCAATGATCAAAACCCCATCTTTTTACCCTTGATAACAACAACATGATGCGTGCCTCGCTACCCCTTCTGTCACTGGGTGAGGTCACCGCACGGTATGAACCCAAAACCAAGCACTTCTCCCATTGCAAGAATCATAGATCTAGTTGGCCAGACAAAACCCACAACTCGAAGAGAATTACAAGGATATGAAATCATGCATAAGAGAGATGAGAAGAAACTCAAATAAGATTCATAGATAATCTGATCATAAATCCACAATTCATCGGATCTCGACAAACACACCGCAAAACAAGATTACATCGGATAGATCTCCATGAAGATCATGGAGAACTTTGTATTAAGATCTAGGAGAGAGAAGAAGCCATCTAGTTACTAGCTATGGACCCGTAGGTCTATGGTGAACTACTCACGCATCATCGGAGAGGTCATGGTGTTGATGAAGAAGCCCTCCGTATCCGAATCCCCCCTCCGGCAGGGCACCAGAACGTGCCCCAGATGGGATCTTGCGGAGACACAAGGTTGCGGCGGCGGAAAAGTACTTTCGATGATCTCTTGATTTTTTGTGGAATTTTTGGGGATATATAGGCGCAAACCCTAGGGCAAAGGAGGTCCAGGGGTCCCACAAGCCTGTGGGCCGCGGCCTCCCCACTGGACGCGGGGTGAGGGCTTGTGGGGCCCCTGGGGCCCCCTGCCTTGGCTCTCAAGTCTCCTCATCTTCTTTTCTAGGATTTTATTCTGTTTCGACTCCGTTTCAAAATCTCCACTAAAAGGGGTCAAAAACATGGAAAAAACAGGAACTAGTACTTGGCACTGAGTTAATAAGTTAGTCCCAAAAAATATATAAACAGCATGCAAAACATCCAAAGTTTGACAAGATAATAGCATGAAACCATCAAAAATTATAGATACGTTGGAGACGTATCACACAACAACCAATTTCCCACAAGTGGATGACTGATACGTCCATTTTGCATCATGCTTTCATGTTGATATTTATCGCTTTATGGACTGTTATTATACTTTGAGGTACCATACTTATGCCTTTTCTCTCTTATTTTGCAAGGTTTATTTGAAGAGGGAGAATACCGGCAGCTGGAATTCTGGACTGGAAAAGGAGCAAGTCTGAGTCCTCTATACTGCGCAACTCCAAATGCCCTGAAAATCAACGTGGAATTTTTTGGGAATATATAAAAATTACTGGGAGAAAGAAGTGTCAGAGGGGAGCTGCCAGGGGCCCACAAGCCTGGTGGTCGCGGCCTACCCCCCTAGCTGCGGCAACAGGGCTTGTGGGCACCCTGGTGGCCCACTGGCCCCCCTCTTTTGCTATATGAAGGGTTTCGTCCGGGAAAAATTAGGGTGGAGCTTTTTCGTTGATTCTCCGCCGCCACGAGGCGGAACTTGAGCAGAACCAATCTAGAGCTCCGGCAGGACGATCCTACCGGGGAAACTTCCCTCCCGGAGGGGGAAATCGTCGCCATCGTCATCACCAACAGTCCTCTCGTCGGAGGGGAGTCATCTCCAACAACATCTTCATCAACACCATCTCCTCTCCAAACCCTAGTTCATCTCTTGTAACCAATCTCCGTCTCGCGACTCCGATTGGTACTTGTAAGGTTGCTAGTAGTGTTGATTACTCTTTGTAGTTGATGCTAGTTGGATTACTTGGTGGAAGAGTTTATATTCAGATCCTTGATGCTATTCATTACACCTCTGATCATGATTATGATTATGCTTTGTGAGTAGCTACTTTTGTTCCTGAGGACATGGGATAAGTCATGCTAATAATAGTCATGTGAATTTGGTATTCGTTCGCTATTTTGATATGTTGTATGTTGTCTTTTCCTCTAGTGGTGTTATGTGAACGTCGACTACATAACACTTCACCATATTTGGGCCTAGAGGAAGGCATTGGGGAGTAGTAAGTAGATGATGGGTTGCTAGAGTGACAGAAGCTTAAACCCCAGTCTATGCGTTGCTTCGGAAGTGGCAGATTTGTATCCACTAGTTTAATGCTATGGTTAGACGTTGTCTTAATTCTTCTTTCGTAGTTGCGGATGCTTGCGAGAGGGGTCAATCATAAGTGGGATGCTTGTCCAAGTAAGGGAAGTACCCAAGCGCCAGTCCACCCACATATCAAACTATCAAAGTAACGAACGCGAATCATATGAACATGATGAAACTAGCATCACAGAAATTCCCGTGTGTCCGCGGGAGCATTTTTCCTCTTATAAGACTTTGTTCAGGCTTGTCCCTTGCTACAAAAGGGATTGGGCCACTTTCCTACACCGTTGCTACTACTTGTTACTTGTTACTTTTCACTTGCTACGTTTCACCTCACTACACCATCACTTGTTACCGCTACTTTCAGTGCTTGCAGTTATTACCTTGCTGAAAACTGTTTATCAGAGCCTTATGCTCCTCGTTGGGTTCGACACTCTTACTTATCGAAAGGACTGCGATTGATCCCCTATACTTGTGGGTCATCAAGACTCTTTTCTGGCGCCGTTGCCGTGGAGGGAAGTGCCTTTGGTAAGTGGAATTTGGTAAGGAAACATTTATATACTGTGGTGAAATTTATTGTCACTTGTCACTATGGAAACTGTTCCTTTGAGGAATTTGTTCGGGGTATCTTGACCACGAACGGAAGCACGAGGGGTTTCTCCTTAACCTGAGGTACCTACTGAAAATATCATTTATGAAATTCCTTCGGGTATGCTTGAGAAACTGCTGGCTAATCCTTTTACAGGAGATGGATCATCACATCCAGACTTGCATCTGATCTATGTAGATGAAGTTTGTGGTTTATTTAAGCTTGCAGGTTTTCCTGAGGATGAGGTAAAGAAGAAAGTCTTTCCTTTATATTTGAAGGATAAGGCATTGTCATGGTATAGGCTATGTGATGATACTGGATCATGGGACTACAATCGGTTGAAATTGGAATTTCATCAAAAGTTTTATCCTATGTATTTACTGCATCGTGATTGGAATTATATTTTTAACTTTTGGCCTCGTGACAGGGAAATCATAGCTCAAGCTTGGGGGAGGCTTAAATCAATGCTATATTCATGCCCCAAACATGAGCTCTCGAGAGAAATTATCACTCCAATCTTTTATGCTCGACTTTCTCATGAAGATCGTACCATGCTTGACACTTCTTGTACCGGTTCTTTTATGAAGAAGGATATTGACCACAAGTGGAATTTATTGGAAAGAATCAAACATAACTCTGAAGATTGGGAGCTATAAGAAGGTAAGGAGTCAGGTATGAATTTCCAGTTTGATTGCGTTAAATCTTTTGTTGAAACAAACACTTCTAGAGATTTTAGCGCTAAGTATGGACTTGACTAAGAGATAGTAGCTTCTCTATATGAATCTTTTGCTGCTCATATTGATCTTCCTAAAGAGAAGTGGTTTAAATATCATCCTCCTGTAGAATTCAACATAGTTAAACCCAATCTAGTTGAAGAGAAAGTCATTCCCTTTAGTGATCTTATTGTTCCTTGTGCCTACGCTGAGAAATGACCTCACCATGCTAGGAAAAAGGATTATTCTAAAGCTCCAACTGTGATATGTAGGGGTTACATTAGATCACTTGCACCCCCTGAGGAAATTAGAGTTTAACCTAGTGTTGCTATTATCAAAGATCTCTTAGCCGAAGACATAGATGGGCGTGTTATCAAATTCTGTGAGGACTCCGCTAGAATTGCTAAACCTCACGTGAAAGACAAATACGTACCTATAGTTGGCCTGCCCGTTGTTTCTCTCAAGATAGGAGATCAGTGTTATCATGGTTTATGTGATATGGGTGCTAGTGTTAGTGCAATACCCCGGTCCCTATATGATGAATCAAAGATGAGATTGCACCTACTGAGTTAGAACCCATTGATGTCACTATTACCCTAGCTAATAGAGACACTATTTGCCCTGTGGGAATTGTGAGAGACGTAGAAGTCCTGTGTGGTAAGACGAAGTATCCTACTGATTTCCTCGTCCTTGCTACTGCACAAGATAGCTTTTGTCCAATCATATTTGGTAGACCCTTTCTCAACACTATCAATGCTCATACTGATTGCATTAAACAGACTGTCACTGTTAGTTTCGAGGGTGTGTCTCATGAATTTAACTTCTTCAAGTTTGGAAGACAACCCCAAGAAAAAGAGTCGTCTGGTAGGGATGAAATCATTGCTCTTGCCTCTATTGCCATACCTCCTACGGATCCTTTAGAGAAATATATGCTTGAGCAGGAAAATGATATGCATATGGATGAAAGAGATGAGATAGATAAAAAAATTTAGAACAATATCCTATTCTCAAGAATAATCTGCTTGTTGAACTGCTTGGGGATCGTCCCCCACCAAAGGGTGATCCTGTGTTCGAGCTAAAACAGTTACCAAATACTTTTAAGTATGCCTATCTTGATGAGAAGGAGATATATCAAGTTATTATTAGTGCTCACCTCTCGAATCACGAAGAGAAGAAGTTATTAAAAACTTTGAGGAAGCACCGTGCTACTATTGGATATACTCTTGATGATCTTAAGGGTATTAGTCCCACTCTATGTCAGCACAAGGTTAAAACCGATCCTGATTCTAAGCCAGTTGCTGATCATCAACGGAGATTAAATCCGAGGATGAAAGAGATCATGAGAAAAGAAATATTAAAGCTTCTGGAAGCAAGAATCATTTATCATGTTGCTCATAGTGATTGGGTAAGTAGAGTACATTGCGTACCTAAGAAGGGAGGTATCACCATCATTCCTAATGATAAGAATGAACTAATCCCACAAAGGATTATTATTGGCTATAGGATGGTGATAGACTTCCGGAAACTGAACAAGGCAACCAGGAAAGACCATTTTCCTTTGCCGTTTATCGACCAAATCCTAGAAAGGCTATCTAAACACACGCACACTTCTGCTTTCTAGACGGTTATTCAGGTTTCTCACAAATACCCGTTGCACAATCTGATCAGGAGAAAACCACTTTCACCTGCCCCTTCTGTACCTTTGCTTATAGACGTATGCCTTTTGGCTTATGCAATGCACCTGCCACCTTTCTAAGATGTATGATGGCAATATTCTCTGACTTTTGTGAAAAGATTGTTGAGGTTTTCATGGATGATTTCTCCATTTACGGTTCTTCCTTTGGCGATTTCCTCAGCAACCTTATTCGAGTCTTACACAGATGCAAAGATACCAACCTCGTCTTCAACTGGGAGAAGTGCCACTTCATGGTTAATGAAGGCATTGTCTTAGGACACAAAATCTCTGAGAAAGGCATTGAAGTTGATAAGGCTAAGGTTGATGCAATTGAGAAAATGCCTTGCCCCATAGATATCAGAGGTATGCGAAGTTTCCTAGGTCATGTTGGTTTCTATAGAAGGTTCATTAAAGACTTCTCTAAGATTTCTAGGCCTCTTACCAACCTCTTGCAGAAGGATATTCCTTTTGTTTTTGATGAGGATTGTGAGGAAGCTTTCGAAATACTTAAGAAGGCCTTGATAACCGCACCTATTGTTCAACCACCTGATTGGAACTTGCCCTTTGAAATCATGTGTGATGCTAGAGACTATGCTGTTGGTGCTGTTCTAGGACAAAGAGTTGACAAGAAGTTGAATGTCATTCACTACACTAGTAAAACTCTATACAATGCCCAAAGAAACTATGCCACTACGAAGGAGTTTTTAGCAGTCGTGTTTGCATGTGAAAAGTTCAGATCTTATATAGTTGACTCCAAAGTCACTATTCACTCTGATCATGCTGCTATTAAGTACCTTATGGAGAAGAAGGATCCTAAGCCTAGGCTAATCAGATGGGTTCTCCTGCTACAGGAATTTGATTTGCACGTTGTTGACTGAAAGGGTGCTGATAACCCTGTAGCAGATAACTTGTCCAGGCTAGAGAATCTCCTTGATGACCCACGACCTATTGATGACAGCTTTCCTGATGAGCCATCGAATGTCATCCGCACTTCACATAGTGCACCGTGGTATGCTGATTACGCAAACTATATCATAGCCAAATACATACCACCCAGTTTCACCTACCAGCAAAAGAAGAAATTCTTCTTTGATTTGAGACACTACTTTTGGGATGATCCTCACCTTTATAATGAAGGAGTAGATGGTGTTATTAGACGTTGTGTGCCTAAACATGAACAGGGACAGATCCCGCACAAGTGTCATTCCGAAGCCTACGGAGGACACCATGCTGGAGATAGAACTGCTCATAAGGTATTGTAATCAGGTTTCTATTGGCCCACTCTCTTCAAGGATGCCCGTAAGTTTGTCTTGTCTTGTGACGAATGTCAAAGAATAGGGAACATCAGTAAGCGTCAGGAAATGCCTATGAACTATTCTCTTGTCATTGAACCATTTGATGTCTGGGGCTTTGATTATATGGGACCCTTCCCGAGTTCCAATGGGTATACTCACATCTTAGTTGCTGTGGATTATGTCACTAAGTGGGAGAAGCTATCCCCACTAGAAATGTTGATCACCACACCTCTATTAAGATGCTTAAAGAAGTCATTTTCCCAAGATTTGGAGTCCCTAGATATCTGATGACTGATGGCGGTTCACACTTCATTCATGGTGTTTTCCGCAAGATGCTCGCTAAGTATGATGTCAACCATAGAGTTGCATCTCCTTATCATCCTCAGTCTAGTGGTCAAGTGGAGTTGAGTAATAGGGAGATCAAATTGATCTTACAAAAGACTGTCAATAGATCTCGAAAGAATTGGGCTAGCAAACTTGACGATGCACTATGGGCTTATAGGACTCCTTATAAGAATCACATGGGCATGTCACCGTATAAAATGGTTTACGATAAGGCCTGTCATTTACCTCTTGAGCTGAAACACAAAGCTTATTGGGCAATCAAAGAGTTCAACTTAGATTTCAAACTTGCCGGTGAGAAGCGGTTGTTTGATATCAGCTCATTAGATGAATGGAGGGCCCAGGCATATGAGAATGCCAAGTTGTTCAAGGAAAAGGTTATGGGATGGCACGATAAAGGAATACAAAAACGAGAGTTCAGTGTAGGTGATTATGTCCTGCTATACAATTCTCGCTTAAGATTCTTCGCAGGCAAGCTTCTTTCTAAATGGGAAGGTCCCTACGTTGTCAAGGAAGTATATCGTTCCGGTGCCATCAAAATCAATAACACGGAAGGTAATTTTCCTAGAGTGGTAGACGGGCAAAGAATTAGGCATTGTATCTCTGGTACTCCCATAAATGTTGAGACCAATATCATAACTCCAGAGGAGTACATAAGGGATGTTTATCAGCCTGTTTCAGACCCTGAAAACGAAGAGGTATGTGTTTCGGTAAGTAATTGGACTCCGAAACTTTTCCAGTAGGAAATTTTCTCTGTTTTGGAATTTATGGAAAAATAGAAAAATAAAAAGCAGTCCACAGAGCGCACGAGGCGGCCACAAGCTTGGTTACCGCGGCCCCCCTGGCCGCGGCAACAGGGCTTGTGGGCACCTCGTGTGCCTCCCGGACTCCGTTTTCTTGCGGAGCACTCCTTCTGGTCCAAAAAAAATTATTATATATACGCCCGAGGGTTTTGATCTCCATATCGCGCAGTTTTCCTCTGTTTTTGTTTCAAGCCTGTTGTCTGCCACAGATTTAGAGCAAAGATAATCTTCTTAGGATTCAGAGGGGGAGAGCTATGTGGCTGATTACCTTGCAAACCCCAAGGTCTATGGGGACTTGGAACCATATGGCTGGACCACTAACGAGGAAGAGGACTATGATCCCAAGGGGAAGGAACAAACGAGTTCCGATGAAGAGGAGGCTCCTCTACCTCAACCTGGATGCACTCATGTGGAGTTCAAGAAGTCAAGCCTCCCTGACCAAAGGAAGAAGCCTAAGACCATGTTTATCCCTTCTCGTTTCTTGCAGGAGAGTAAGCAGGAACTTTGCCATAGAGTGTTGAAGCTTGAGGAGGAAACTGACGATCTGAGGGAGCAGAACTTTATGCTCAAGTGGAAATTAGACAAGCTCAATACTGCTTCAAAAACTCCACCACCATCACCACCAAAGGAAGGCAACTAAGAATTGGTATGGGCAACTCCCTTGGCTTTTGCCAAGCTTGGGGGAGTTGCCCTGGTATCGTATCACCTTTATATCTTTTGCTTTTACCTTTGTTTTAGTTCTTTCCTTTTCAGTTTTTATTTTCTTCTCTTAGTGGATTAAGTCTTTAGTGTTTAGTTTGACCCCTTTGCCTTGTGTCTCCCCCGATGTATTCGAGCTTGCGAGCTATATAATAAAGAGTATCTTAGTCAAGGGCTTTCCTTTGTGCCGTGATCAAAAGTATGAAAAGAACGATAGCATGAAAGATCATGAGATGATCTTATGGAAAGTGATAGCTCCACATACCACAAGTATGATGATTGAAACTTGTTGAGAATAGACCAACATAGACCCGAGTCATTGTTGCAATTAATAAGAAGTAATAAGGAAAGAGAGGTTCACATATAAATATATCATCTTAGACACTTTTTACAATTGTGAGCACTCACCAAACTATTATATGCTTAGAAGTAGATGTTGGACAAGGAAGACAACATAATGAATTGTGTTTGCTTAGTTCCAAACAATGTTATATGTATAGAGATCCCTTAACATGTGAGATTGCTTCCACCTCATATTAGCCAAAACTCCCGCACCAAGTAAAGATACTACTTGTGCATCCTTAAACCTTCAACCCAGTTTTGCCATGAGTGTCCACCATACCTACCTATGGATTGAATAAGATACCTCAAGTAAGTTGTCGTCGGTGCAATTAATAAAAATTGCTCTCTAATATGTATGATCTATTAGTGTGTGGAAAATAAGTTTATACGAACCTGTGATGAGGAAGACACAAAAGCGACAGACTGCATAATAAAGTTCTTTATCACAGGAGGCAATATAAAGTGACGTTCCTCCGCACTAAGAGGACACGCATCCAAACCTCAAAAGCGCATGACAACCTCTGCTTCCCTCTGCGAAGGGCCTATCTTGTACCTTTACTTTTTGCCCTTGAAAGAGTCATGGTGATCTTCACCAATTCCTTTTTTCGCCTTTATCTTGGTGAACGTCATATGCTAGGGAAAGATCTATATTCATATGTCAACTTGGAGATGAGTACTTATGCTTTATTATTGTCGACTTTACCCTTGAGGTAAATGGTTGGGAGGCAAAATTATAAGCCCCTATCTTTCTGTGTGTCCAACTGAAACTTTGATACCATGAGTACCACTTGAGTTGTAACAATTGTGGTAAACAAAAGAGATGATTGGGTATGTGGATTTGCTTTACAAGCTCTCATTTGACTCTTTCTGATGATATGATAAATTGCAATTGCTTCAATGACTATGGACTGTTGTTGGCTACTTCTTGGTAAGGTTTTCGTTTCATGCTTAGCTTTGTGAAGGAATTGTTACTTTCCCATAAGGATCTTTATGATATATTGTTATTCTATGTGTGATCATGATGCCCTCATGTCCGTATTATGTTTTATCGACACCTTCATCCCTAAACATGTGGACATCTTTATGGATCTTGGTTTTCGTTTGAGGACAAGCGAAGTCTAAGCTTGGGAGTTGATACGTCCATTTTGCATCATGCTTTCATGTTGATATTTATCGCTTTATAGACTGTGATTATACTTTGTGATACCATACTTATGCCTTTTCTCTCTTATTTTGCAAGGTTTATTTGAAGAGTGAGAATACCGGAGCTGGAATTCTGGACTGGAAAAGGAGCAAGTCTGAGTCCTCTATTCTGCGCAACTGCAAATGCCCTAAAAATCAACGTGGAATATATAATAAATATTGGGTGAAAGAAGTGTCAGAGGGGAGCTGCCAGGGGCCCACAAGCCTGGTGGTCGCGGCCTACCCCCCTGGCCGCGGCAACAGGGCTTATGGGCACCCTAGTGGCCCACTGGCCCCCCCTCTTTTGCTATATGAAGGGTTTCGTCCGGGAAAAAATCAGGATGGAGCTTTTTCGTGGATTCTCCGCCGCCACGAGGCGGAACTTGAGCAGAACCAATCTAGAGCTCCGGCACAACGATCCTACCAGGGAAACTACCCTCCCGGAGGGGGAAATCGTCGCCATCGTCATCACCAACACTCCTCTCGTCGGAGGGGAGTCATCTCCATCAACATCTTCATCAGCACCATCTCCTCTCCAAACCCTAGTTCATCTTTTGTGACCAATCTCCGTCTCGCGACTCCGATTGGTACTTGTAAGGTTGCTAGTAGTGTTGATTACTCTTTGTAGTTGATGCTAGTTGGATTACTTGGTGGAAGAGTTTATGTTCAAATCCTTGATGCTATTCATTACACCTTTGATCATGATTATGATTATGCTTTGTGAGTAGTTACTTTTGTTCCTGAGGACATGGGATAAGTCATGCTAATAATAGTCATGTGAATTTGGTATTCGTTCGGTATTTTGATATGTTGTATGTTGTCTTTTCCTCTAGTGGTGTTATGTGAACGTCGACTACATAACACTTCACCATATTTGGGCCTAGAGGAAGGCATTGGGGAGTAGTAAGTAGATGATGGGTTGCTAGAGTGACAGAAGCTTAAACCCCAGTCTATGCGTTGCTTCATAAGGGGTTGATTTGGATCCACTAGTTTAATGCTATGGTTAGACGTTGTCTTAATTTTTCTTTCGTAGTTGCGGATGCTTGCGAGAGGGTTAATCATAAGTGGGATGCTTGTCCAAGTAAGGGCAGTATCCAAGCGCCGGTCCACCCACATATCAAACTATCAAAGTAACGAACGCGAATCATATGAACATGATGAAACTAGCATCACAGAAATTCCCGTGTCTCCTCGGGAGCGTTTTTCCTCTTATAAGACTTTGTTCAGGCTTGTCCCTTGCTACAAAAGGGATTGGGCCACTTTTCTGCACCGTTGCTACTACTTGTTACTTGTTACTTTTCACTTGCTACGTTTCGCGTCACTACACCATCACTTGTTACCGCTACTTTCAGTGCTTGCAGTTATTACCTTGCTGAAAACTGTTTATCAGAGCCTTCTGCTCCTCGTTGGGTTCGACACTCTTACTTATCGAAAGGACTACGATTGATCCCCTATACTTGTGGGTCATCAAGACTCTTTTCTGGCGCCGTTGCCGGGCAGGGAAGCACCTTTGGTATGTGGAATTTGGTAAGGAAACATTTATATACTGTGCTGAAATTTATTGTCACTTGTCACTATGGAAACTGTTCCTTTGAGGAATTTGTTTGGGGTATCTTCGCCATGAACGGAAGCACGAGGGGTTGCTCCTCAACCTTAGGTACCTACTGAAAATATCTTTTACGAAATTCCTTCGGGTATGCTTGAGAAACTGCTGGCTAATCCTTTTACACGACATGGATCATCACATCCAGACTTGCATCTGATCTATGTAGATGAAGTTTGTGGTTTATTTAAGCTTGCAAGTTTTCCCAAGGATGAGGTAAAGAAGAAAGTCTTTCCTTTATCTTAGAAGGATAAGGCGTTGACATGGTATAGGCTATGTGATGATACTGGATCATGGGACTACAATCGGTTGAAATTGGAATTTCATCAAAAGTTTTATCCTATGTATTTAGTATATCGTGATCGGAATTATATTTATAACTTTTGGCCTCGTGACAGGGAAAGCATAGCTCAAGCTTGGGGGAGGCTTAAATCAATGCTATATTCATGCCCCAAACATGAGCTCTTGAGAGAAATTATCACTCAAAACTTTTATGCTCGGCTTTCTCATGAAGATTGTACCATGCTTGACACTTCTTGTACCGGTTCTTTATGAAGAAGGATATTGACCACAAGTGGAATTTATTGGAAAGAATCCAATGTAACTCTGAAGATTGGACCTTGAAGAAGGTAAGGAGCCAGGTATGAATCTCTCAACAATGCTAACATGATAGAATCATATGATCATCCTTCAACATGCAACAAGGAATCACTCCAAAGTTCCTATCTAGTGGAGAACAATAAGATGAAATTGGTGTAGGTAGTAGAACCACCTCAAAGTTATTCTTTCTGATTAATTTTTTGAGCTATTCCTATAAGTGTCACAAACAGCCCTAGAATTCATACCAAAATAACACCCATGATACATATCAATCAACCCTAATGTCACCTAGATACTCCAATGTCACCTAAAGTATCCATGGGTAAATTATGCGACATGCATTAAACAATTTCAGATATATCATGTTCAATCCAACACAAATAACTTCAAGGAGCACCCCAAGATTTCTATCAGAGAACATAGAATAAATCAATTCTTTATGTACTTACAATACAAGTTTAGTAATAAATAATTTGTATTACAGTACTATGTAAAAAATTCAGAAACTTCGACATTCTGGTAAAATCTGATAATTCAAATACCATAGAAAAAGTTTCTATTTTTGTACAGCACACATCACACATTCAATTCAAGCATTCTAAAGGAAATTCTTGGAACTTTTTATTTTAAAACAAGATTACAAATAACACCTAACATAGAACAAAAAAATAAAATGACGCTCCAAGCAGAACACATATCATGTGACAAATAAAAATATGGCTCCAAGTAAGATATGTCGATAATGTTGGATACGAAAGAGGGGATGCCTTGTGGGGCATCCCCAATCTTAGACGGTTGAGTATTCCTTGTATATTACCTTGGGGGTGCCTTGGGCATTGATACGTCTCCAACGTATCTACGAATTTTTATGGTTCCATGCTATTATCTTGTCAAACTTTGGATGTTTTGTATGCCTTTTATATCTTTTTGGGACTAACCTATTAACTCAGTGCCGAGTGCCAGTTCCTGTTTTTTCGTGTTTTTGACCTTTTTCAGAGGAGAATTTTGAACGGAGTCCAAACGGAATAAAACCTGCGGAATGATTTTTTCCATAACAGAAGACACGCATGAGATTTGAGAACCAAGGCAGGGGACCTCGGAGGAGGTCACAAGCCCACCAGGCCCGACCTAGGAGGCGGGCCTAGCAGGCTTGTGAGCTCCCCGTGGCTCCCCTGCCCTACTTCTTCCGCCTATAAATTCCGTAAAAATCTGAAACCACGAGAGAGATCCACGAAAATACTTTTCCGCCGCCGCAAGCTTCTATCTCCGCAAGATCCCATCTTGGGCACGTTCTGGTGCCCTGCCGGAGGGGGGATTCGGATACGGAGGGCTTCTTCATCAACACCATGACCTCTCCGATGATGCGTGAGTAGTTCACCATAGACCTATGGGTCCATAGCTAGTAACTAGATGGATTCTTCTCTCTCTTGGATCTTCAATACAAAGTTCTCCATGATCTTCATGGAGATCTATCTGATGTAATCTTCTTTTGCGGTGTGTTTGTCGTGATCCGATGAATTGTGGATTTATGATCAAATCCTTGTAATTCTCTTCGAGTTGTGGGTTTTGTTTGGCCAACTTGATCTATGATTCTTGCAATGGGAGAAGTGCTTGGTTTTGGGTTTATACCGTGCGGTGACCTCACCCAGTGACAGAAGGGGTAGCGAGGCACGCAACGTGTTGTTGCCATCAAGGGTAAAAAGATGGGGTTCACATCATTGGTTTGAGTTTATCCCTCTACATCATGTCATCTTGTTTAAGGCGTTACTCCGTTCGTCATGAACTCAATACACTAGATGCATGCTGGATAGCGGTTGATGTGTGGAGTAATAGTAGTAGATGCAGAAAGTATCGGTCTACTTGTCTCGGACGTGATGCCTATATGTATGATCATTGCCTTAGATATCGTCATGACTTTGCGTGGTTCTATCAATTGCTCGATAGTAATTTGTTCACCCACGGTAATATTTGCTATTTTGAGAAAAGCCTCTAGTGAACACTATGGCCCCCGGGTCTACTCCACATCATATTTTCAGCCTTACACTTTTACTTCGTTGCACTTTCCGCCTTCAGATCTCACTTTGCAATCAACCTTGAAGGGATTGACAACCCCTTTATAGCGTTGGGTGCAAGCTCGTTTGTGTTTGTGCAGGTACTCTGGACACTTGGCTTGATTCTCCTACTGGATTGATACCTTGGTTCTCAACTAAGGGAAATACTTACTGCTCCTGTGCTGCATCACCATTTCCTCTCCAAGGGAAAAACCAACGCAAGCTCAAGAGGCCGTCGGGGATTTTTGGCGTTGTTGCCCGGGAGTATCGAGTCAAGAATAGTCTCCCGTCAACGTGCCGATTTCTGGCACCGTAGCAGGATCCCCAAGATTATGTTCTTCCTGCTTCGTATTATCCTCATATCGGTATCTCACCGAAAACTTTAAAACTTCAATCACATAAAACTTAGCGGAACTTTGTGAGAGGGGTTAGTGCAATAAAGATAGATTATTCACTTAGGTACTATCAAGACAAGTTTCATAATTGTTCTCGCATAATACCTAATTTATTGTATACTTCCCATAATTTATATCACCAAATATAAACTATGGAAGCATTAAAATATCCGAAGTATGCATGCAAAACAGAATCTATGAGAAACAGAACAGTCTCTGAAGATCTGAATGGACACCACACTTCTCCGACTCTAAAAATTCTGAACAATTAGTAAAATGCATATAATTTGCATGGAAAATTTGTGTAAAAATTTCAAATTTTTTGAGAAACCAGTAAAATCGCATAATTGATATACTGGATGCAAAAGTGTTTGTTTTTGCACAGAATCAAAGGCTTTACTTGGCACTTTATTGAAATAAATGCTATAAAACATTATTACCATAGTATCATAATCATGCCAATACACAAAAACATAAAGTAAAAGTGTTGGGTTGTCCCCCAGCAAGCGCTTTTCTTTAATGCCTTTTAGCTAGGCATGATAATTACAATGATTCTCAGATAAAAAGTAGTAACTAAGGCATGCAAGAGAGCATCATGAATCACATGACAAGAACATTTAAGTCTAACCCACTTCCTTTGCATAGGGATTTCATAATAAAAATAATTTATTGTAGCAATAATCAACTTGCATAGGAAGACAAAACAAGCATGACTTCAAAACTTTGAACACATAGGGAGGAAACTTGATATTATTGCAATTCCTACAAGCATATGTTCCTCCCTCATAAAAAAATTCAGTAGCATCATGAAGGAATTCAAACAATATAACTATCAAATAAAGCATTATTTTCATGATGCACAAGCATAGAAGTTTTATTATTACCCACAAAAGCAAAATTATTATCAGTCATAATAGTGGGACAAAACTCAGCAAAATAAATATCATGACATACTTGACTGATAATCCATGTGAAAATTAAAATCATGATGACAAGTTTCATGGTTATCCCTATTCTTTATAGAATAAATGTCATCACAATAATCATCATAGATAGGAGGCATGATTTCATCATAATAAATTTGCTAATCAAAACTCGGGGGGACTAAAAGTAGCATCTAAATTAAACATAGCATCCCGAGCTTGTGGCTTTGCATATCATTAGCATCATGGATATTCAGATAATTCATACCAACAATATTGCTATCATTCTCATCATTCAAGGATTCCAGATTAAGCATTTTCATAAATTCTTCTTCTAGCAATTGAGCACAATTTTCCAAACCATCATTTTCACGAAAGACATTATAGAGACGAAGCAAATGAGGCAACCTAAACTCCATTTTTTGTAGTTTTCTTTTATAAAACCAAACTAGTGAAAAACAAGAAACTAAAATATCTAAAGATATACCTTCAAGCACTCACCTCCCCAGCAATGGCGCCAAAAAAGAGCTTGGTGTCTACTATGCAACTATATTCTTGTAGACGTTGTTGGGCCTCCAAGTGCAGAGTTTTGTAGGACAACAACAAATTTCCCTCAAGTGGATGACCTAAGGTTTATCAATCTGTGGAAGGTGTAGGATGAAGATGGTATCTCTCAAACAACCCTGCAATCAAATACAAAAAATCTCTTGTGTCCCCAACACACCCAATATAATACCAGATTGTATAAGTGCACTAGGTCGGCAAAGAGATGGTGATACAAGTGTAGTATGGGTAGTAGATATAGGTTTTTTAAATCTAAAAATATAAAAACAGCAATGTAGAGAGTGTAAAATAGCGAGTAAAACAGTATATAAATGCTTGGTAATAAGGCCTAGGGTTCATACTTTCCCTAGTGCAATCTCTCAATAGTTCTAATATAATAGAATCATATGATCATCCCTCAACTTGCAACAAAGAATCACTCCAAAGTTCCTATCTAGCGGAGAACAATAAGATGAAATTGGTGTAGGTAGTAGAACCACCTCAAAGTTATTCTTTCTGATCAATCGTTTGAGATATTCCTATAAGTGTCACGAACAACCCTAGAGTTTGTACTAGAATAACACCCATGATACATATGAATAAACCCTAATGTCACCAAGATACTCCAATGTCACCTCAAGTATCTATGGGTAAATTATGCGACAATCATGAAACAATTTTAGACGTATCATATTAAATCCAACACAAAGAACTTCAAGGAGCACCCCAAGATTTCTATCGGAGAACATAGTATGAAAACATGCAATCAACCCCTATGCATAGATTCTAAAGGTCACCAGAATCCGCAAGTTGATGCCATAACATATATCAAGTGACTCGATTGAATACCCCCAATGTCACTACGGGTATCCGCATGAAAGATATACATCAAGTGTTCTCAAACCAAAATATTTAATCCAGCATAACGAGATCTTAAAGGGAAAGATTCAATTCATCACAACAAGATAGCAAGGGAATAATATCATATGATCCAACTAGATTAACAAGGCCCGTGATACATTAAGATCGTGCCATCTCAAGAAAACGAGAGAGAGAGAGATTGGACACAAAGCTACTGGTACGCACCCTCAGCTCCGAGGGTGAACTACTCCCTACTCGTCATGGCCTCCGTCGGGCTCATGAAGATGACCACTTGAGATGATTTCCCCTCTCTCGCAAGGTACTAGAGAGGCTCCGGATGGGTTTTTCTCAATACATCAAGTTACGGTGGTGGAGCGGAAGTTATCTCTTTATTTCTGGGGTTTCTCGTATATATATTGGATTTTTCAGCTTGGAATGACGCCAGACGGAGACACGTGGGCCCCACAAGGCATCAGGGCGCAACCTAAGGAGGACGTCATGTTGGCTTGTGATCCATAGGTGGCTCCCCTCGATGGTTCTTCGCTTTGGTATTGCTTATTTCCTCCAGGAAACAATATAAAGAAGTTTCGTGCCATTTCGAGAACTTTAGTTTTCTCCACAAAAACAACATCATGGTACTTCTGCTGAAAACAACATCAGTCCGGGTTAGTTCTAAATAAACCATATAAAGTGGATCAAAACCATATAAGAGTATTGTAAACATATGCAAACATGCCATGAATACTTCATAAATTATTGATACGTTGGAGACGTATCACACAGCTGCAAGCGCTTTTGGTTGCTTCGCTCGGGCCTCCTCCACCTCTTCGATGTCCACCTCGAGTTCGATGAAGAGCACATCGAACTTCGTCTGCTTCTGTCTGAGGAAATGCCCGTTGGCCTCCACATCGTCCACATCCTCGATGGACTCCGGGATGGCCTGCTCCTCTGCCATCTCCTCTACTTGGGCGGCAAACTCAGCCTCCGCCTCCGCCATGGTCAACCCCGGAGCAGGCTGCTTGATGACCCACAAGTATAGGGGATCAATCGTAGTCCTTTCGATAAGTAAGAGTGTCAAACCCAACAAGGAGCAGAAGGCTCTGATAAACGGTTTTCAGCAAGGTAATAACAGCAAGCACTGAAAGTAGCGGTAACAAGTGATGGTGTAGTGAGGTGAAACGTAGCAGGTGAAAAGTAACAAGTAACAAGTAGTAGCAATGGTGCAGCAAAGTGGACCAGTCCCTTTTGTAGCAAGGGACAAGCCTGAGCAAAGTCTTATAGGAGGAAAAACGCTCCCGAGGACACACGAGAATTTCTGTCATGCTAGTTTCATCATGTTCATATGATTCGCGTTCGTTACTTTGATAGTTTGACATGTGGGTGGACCGGCGCTTGGGTACTTCCCTTACTTGGACAAGCACCCCACTTATGATTAACCCCTCTCACAAGCATCCGCAACTACGAAAGAAGAATTAAGACAACGTCTAACCATACCATTAAACTAGTGGATCCAAATAAGCCCCTTACAAAGCAACGCATGGACTGGGGTTTAAGCTTCTGTCACTCTAGCAACCCATCATCTACTTACTACTCCCCAATGCCTTCCTCTAGGCCCAAATAATGGTGAAGTGTCATGTAGTCAACGTTCACATAACACCACTAGAGGAAAACAACATACAACATATCAAAATACCGAACGAATACCAAATTCACATGACTATTATTAGCATGACTTATCCCATGTCCTGAGGAACAAAAGTAACTATTCACAAAGCATAATCATAATCATGATCGGAGGTGTAATGAATAGCATCAAGGATCTGAACATAAACTCTTCCACCAAGTAATGCAACTAGCATCAATTACAAAGGGTAATCGGCACTACTAGCAACCTTACAAGTACCAATCGGAGTCGCGAGACGGAGATTGGTTACAAGAGATGAACTAGGGTTTGGATATGAGATGGTGCTGATGAAGATGTTGATGGAGACGAGTCCCCTCCGATAAGAGGAGTGTTGGTGATGACGATGGGGACGATTTCCCCCTCCGGGAGGGAAGTTTCCCCGGCAGGATCGTCCTGCCGGAGCTCTAGATTGGTTCTGCTCAAGTTTCGCCTCGTGGCGGCGGAGAATCCACGAAAAATATCCGCCCTGATTTTTTTCCAGACGAAACCCTTCATATAGCCGAAGAGGGGGGCCAGTGGGCCACCAGGGTGCCCACAAGCCCTGTTGCCGCGGCGAGGGGGGCAGGTCGCGGCCACCAGGCTTGTGGGCCCCTGGCAGCTCCCCTCTGGAACTTCTTTCGCCCAGTATTTTTTGTATATTCCCAAAAAATTCCATGTTGATTTTCAGGGCATTTGGAGTTGCGCAGAATAGAGGACTCAGACTTGCTCCATTTCTAGTCCAGAATTCCAGCTGCCGGTATTCTCCCTCTTTAAATAAACCTTGCAAAATAAGAGAGAAAAGGCATAAGTATGGTACCACAAAGTATAATAACAATCCATAAAGCGATAAATATCAACATGAAAGCATGATGCAAAATGGACGTATCAACTCCCCCAAGCTTAGACCTCGCTTGTCCTCAAGCGAAAACCAAAATCCATAAACATGTCCACAAGTTTAGGGACGAAGGTGTCGATAAAACATAATACGGACATGAGGGCATCATGACCACTCATAGAACATCAATACATCATAAAGATTCTTATGGGAAAGTAACAATTCCTTCACAAAGCAAAGTATGAAACAAAAACCTTACCGAGAAATAACCGACAACAGTCCATAGTCATTGAAGCAATTGCAATTTATCATAACATCAGAAAGAGTCAAATAAGAGCTTGTAAAGCAAATCCACATACTCAACCATCTCTTTTGATTTCCACAATTGTTACAACTCACGTGGTACTCATGGTATCAAAGTTTCAGTTGGACACGGAGAAAGATAGGGGCTTATAATTTTGCCTCCCAACCATTTACCTCAAGGGTAAAGTCAACAATAATAAAGCATAAGTACTCATCTCCAAGTTGATATATGAATATAGATCTTTCCCTAGCATATGAAGTTCACAAAGACGAAGACGGAATAGGTAATTGGTGTTGATCACCATGACTTTCACAGGGACAAAAGTAAAGGTAAAAGATAGGCCCTTCGCAGAGGGAAGCAGAGGTTGTCATGCGTTTTTGAGGTTTGGATGCGTGTCCTCTTAGTGCGGAGGAACGTCACTTTATATTGCCTCCTGTGATAAAGAACTTTATTATACAGTCTGTCGCTTTTATGTCTTCCTCATCACAGGTTCGTATAAAAGCTTATTTTCCACACACTAATAGATCATACATATTAGAGAGCAATTTTTATTGCTTGCACCGATGACAACTTACTTGAGGGATCTTATTCAATCCATAGGTAGGTATGGTGGACACTCATGGCAAAACTAGGTTGAAGGTTTATGGATGCACAAGTAGTATCTCTACTTGGTGCGGGCGTTTTGGCTAATATGAGGTGGAAGCAATCGTCACATGCTAAGGGATCTCTAATCATATAACATTGTTTGGAATCAAGCAAACACAATTCATTATGTTGTCTTCCTTGTACAACATCTACTTCTAAGCATGTAATAGTTTGGTGAGTGCTCACAATTATAGAAAGTGTCTAAGATGATATATTTATATGTGAACCTCTCTTTCATTATTACTTCTTATTAATTGCAACAATGACTGGGGTCTATGTTGGTCTATTCTCAACAAGTTTCAATCATCATACTTGTTATATGTGAAGCTATAACTTTCCATAAGATCATCTCATGATCTTTCATGCTATTGTTCTTTTCATACTTTTGATCACGGCACAAAACAAATCCCTTGACTAAGATATTCTTTATTATATAGCTCGCAAGCTCGAATACATCGAGGGAGACACAAAGGAAAAGACTCAAACTAAACACTAAAGACTTATTCCACTAAGAGAAGAAAGTAAAAACTGAAAAGGAAAGAACTATAACAAAGGTAAAAGCAAAAGATATAAAAGTGATACGATACCAAGGCAACTCCCCCAAGCTTGGTAAAAGCCAAGGGGATTGCCCATACCAATGTTCAGTTGTCTTCCTTTGGTGGTGGTGGAGCAGTTGTTGCAGAGGTCTTGAGCTTGTCTAATTTCCACTTGAGCATAAAATTCTGCTCTCTCAGATCATCATTTTCCTCCTCAAGCTTCAACACCCTTTGACAAAGTTCCTTCTTACTCTCCTGCAAGAAACGAGAAGAGATAAACAAGTTCTTAGGCTTCTTCCTTGAGTTAGGGAGGCTCGAATTCTTGAACTCCACATGAGTGTGTCCAGGTTGAGGTAGAGGAGCCTCCTCTTCATCGGAACTCGTTTGTTCCTTCCCCTTGGGATCATAGTCCTCTTCCTCGTCATTGGTCCAGCCATATGGTTCCAAGTCCCCATAGACCTTGGGGTTAGCAAGGTAATCAGCCACATAGCTCTCCCCCTCAGAATCCTGAGAAGACATCTTGACCTAGATTTGCGGCAGAAAACAGGCTCGAAACGAAAACAGAGGAAAACTGCGCGATACGGATATCAAAACCCTCAGGCGTATATATAATGATTTTTTCTGGACCAGAAGGAGTGCTCCGCAAGAAAAAAGGGTCTCGGAGGCACACGAGGTGTCCACAAGCCCTGTCGCCGCGGCGAAGGGGGCAAGCCACGGCGACCAAGCTTGTGGCCGCCTCGTGCCCTCTCCGGACTGCTTTTTATTTTTCTATTTTTCCAAAATTTCCAAAATGGAGAAAAATTCCTACTGGAAAAGTTTTGGAGTCCAATTACTTACCGAAACACATACCTATTCGTTTTCAGAGTCTGAAACAGGCTGATAAACATCCCTTATGTACTCCTCTGGACTTGTGATATTGATGATATTGGTCTCAACATTTATGGGAGTACCAGAGATATAATGCTTGATTCTTTGCCCATTTACCACTCTCCGAAAATTACCTTCCGTGTTATTGATTTTGATGGCACCGGAACAATATACTTCCTCGACAACATAGGGACCTTCCCATTTAGAGAGAAGCTTGCCTGCGAAGAATCTTAAGCGAGAATTGTATAGCAGGACATAATCACCTACATTGAACTCACGTTTTTGTATTCTTTTATCGTGCCATCTCTTAACCTTTTCCTTGAATAACTTGGCATTCTCATATGCCTGGGCCCTCCATTCATCTAATGAGCTGATATCAAACAACCGCTTCTCACGGGCAAGTTTGAAATCGAAGTTGAGCTTTTTGATTGCCCAATAACCTTTTTGTTCTAGCTCAAGAGGTAAATGACAGGCCTTACCGTAAACCATTTTAAATGGCCACATGCCCATGGGATTCTTATAAGCAGTCCTATAAGCCCATAGTGCATCGTCAAGTTTGCTAGACCAATTCTCTCGAGATCTATTGACAGTCTTTTGTAAGATCAATTTGATCTCCCTATTACTCAACTCCACTTGACCACTAGACTGAGGATGATAAGGAGAGGAAACTCTATGGTTGACATCATACTTAGCGAGCATCTTGCAGAAAACACCATGAATGAAGTGTGAACCGCCATCAGTCATCAGATATCTAGGGACTCCAAATCTTGGGAAAATGACTTCTTTAAGCATCTTAATAGAGGTGTGGTGATCAGCATTTCTAGTGGGGATAGCTTCTCCCACTTAGTGACGTAATCAACAGCAACTAAGATGTGAGTATACCCATTGGAACTCGGGAAGGGTCCCATATAATCAAAGCCCCACACATCAAATGGTTCAATGACAAGTGAATAGTTCATAGGCATTTCCTGACGTTTACTGATGTTCCCTATTCTTTGGCATTCGTCACAAGACAAGACAAACTTACGGGCATCCTTAAAGAGAGTGGGCCAATAGAAACCTGATTGCAATACCTTATGAGCAGTTCTATCTCCGGGATGGTGTCCTCCGTAGCCTTTAGAATGACACTTCTGCAGGATCTGTCCCTCTTCATGTTTAGGCACACAACGTTTAATAACACAATCTACTCCTTCCTTATAAAGCTGAGGATCATCCCAAAAGTAGTGTCTCAAATCAAAGAAGAATTTCTTCTTTTGCTGGTAAGTGAAACTGGGTGGTATGTATTTCGCTACGATATAGTTTGCGTAATCAGCATACCACGGTGCACTATGTGAAGTGCGGATGACATTCAATTGCTCATCAAGAAAGCTGTCATCAATAGGTCGTGGGTCATCAAGGACATTCTCTAGCCTGGACAAGTTATCTGCTACTGGGTTATCAGCACCCTTTCGGTCAACAACATGCAAATCAAATTCTTGTAGCCGGAGAACCCATCTGATTAGCATAGGCTTAGCGTCCTTCTTCTCCATAAGGTACTTAATAGCTGCATGATCAGAGACAATAATGACTTTGGAGTCAACTATATAAGATCTGATCTTTTCACATGCAAACATGACTGCTAAAAATTCCTTCTCCATTGTAGCAAAGTTTCTTTGGGCACTGTCTAGAGTTTTACTAGCGTAGTGAATGACATTCAACTTCTTGCCAACTCTTTATCCTAGAACAGCACCAACAGCATAATCACTAGCATCGCACATGATTTCAAAGGGCAAGTTCCAATCAGGTGGTTGAACAATAGGTGCGGTTATCAAGGCCTTCTTAAGTATTTCGAAAGCTCCCTCACAATCCTCATCAAAAACAAAAGGAACATCCTTCTGCAAGAGGTTGGTAAGAGGCCTAGAAATATTAGAGAAGCCTTTAATGAACCTTCTATAGAAACTAGCATGACCTAGGAAACTTCGTATACCTCTGATATCTGTGGGGCAAGGCATTTTCTCAATTGCATCAACCTTAGCCTTATCAACTTCAATGCCTTTATCAGAGATTTTGTGTCCTAAGACAATGCCTTCATTAACCATGAAGTGGCACTTCTCCCAGTTCAAGACGAGGTTGGTATCTTTGCATCTCTGTAAGACTCGATCAAGGTTGCTGAGGCAATCGTCAAAGGAAGAACCGTAAACGAAGAAATCATCCATGAAAACCTCAACAATCTTTTCACAAAAGTCAGAGAATATAGCCATCATACATCTTTGAAAGGTGGCAGGTGCATTGCATAAACCAAAAGGCATACGTCTATAAGCAAAGGTACCGAAGGGGCGGGTGAAAGTGGTTTTCTCCTGATCAGATTGTGCAACAGCTATTTGCGGGAAACGTGAATAACCGTCTCTAAAGCAAAAGTGTGTGTGTTTAGATAGCCTTTCTAGCATTTGGTCGATAAACGGCAAAGGATAATGGTCTTTCCTGGTTGCCTTGTTCAGTTTTCGGAAGTCTATCACCATCCTATAGCTAGTAATAATCCTCTGTGGGATCAGTTCATTCTTATCGTTAGGAACGACGGTGATACCTCCCTTCTTAGGTACGCAATGTACTGGACTTACCCAATCACTATGAGCAACAGGATAAATGATTCCTGCTTCCAGAAGCTTTAATATTTCTTTTCTCACGACCTCTTTCATCCTAGGATTTAACCTCCGTTGATGATCAGCGACTGGCTTAGAATCAGGATCGGTTTTAATCTTGTGTTGACATAGAGTGGGACTAATACCCTTAAGATCATCAAGAGTATATCCAATAGCAGCACGGTGCTTCCTCAAAGTTTTTAATAACTTCTTCTCTTCGTGATTCGAGAGGTGAGCACTAATTATAACAGGATAAATCTCCTTCTCATCAAGATAGGCTTACTTAAGTGTATCTGGTAACTGTTTTAGCTCCAACACGGGATCACCCTTTGGTGGGGGAGGATCCCCAAGCAGTTCAACAGGCAGATTATTCTTAAGAATAGGATATTGTTGTAAACAATTTTATCTATCTCATCTCTTTCATCCATATGCATATCATTTTCATGCTCAAGCAGATATTTCTCTAAAGGATCTGTAGGCAAGAGCAATGATTTCATCCCTACCAGACGACTCTTTTTCATGGGGTTGTCTTCCAAACTTGGAGAAGTTAAATTCATGACACACACCCTCAAAACTAACAGTGATAGTCTGTTTAACGCAATCAATGTGAGCATTGACAGTGTTGAGAAAGGGTCTACCAAATATGATGGGACAAAAGCTATCTTGTGCAGTAGCAAGGATGAGAAAATCAGTAGGATACTTCGTCTTACCACACAGGACTTCTACGTCTCTCACAATTCCAACACGGCAAATAGTGTCTCTATTAGCTAGCGTAATAGTGACATCAGTGGGTTCTAACTCAGTAGGTGCAATCTCATGTTTGATTTCATCATAAAGGGACCGGGGTATTGCACTAACACTGATAACAGTGATCTCCTATCTTGACAGAAACAATGGGCAAGCCAACTACAGGTCCGTATTTGTCTTTCGCGTGAGGTTTAGCAATTCTAGCGGAGTTCTCACAGAATTTGATAACATGCCCGTCTATGTCTTCAGCTAAGACATCTTTGATAATAGCAACACTAGGTTCAACCCTAATTTCCTCAGAGGGTGCAAGTGGTCTAATGTAACCCCTACGTATCACAGTTGGAGCTTTAGAATAATCCTTTTTCCTAGCAGGGTAAGGTGGTTTCTTAGTGTAGGCACAAGGAACAATAGGATCATTATAGGCAATGACTTTCTCTTCAACTAGATTGGGTTTAACTATGTTGACTTATAGAGGAGGATGATACTTAAACCACTTCTCTTTGGGAAGATCAATATGAGCAGCAAAAGATTCACATAGAGAAGCTACTATCTCACAGTCAAGTCCATACTTAGCGCTAAAATCTCTAGAAGTGTTTGTTTCAACAAAAGATTTAACGCAATCAAACTGGAAATTCATACCTGACTCCTTACCTTCTTCAAGCTCCCAATATGCAGAGTTAAGTTTGATTCTTTCCAATAAATTCCACTTCTGGTCAATATCCTTCTTCATAAAAGAACCGGTACAAGAAGTGTCAAGCATGGTACGATCTTCATGAGAAAGCCGAGCATAAAAGTTTTGAGTGATAATTTCTCTCGAGAGCTCATGATTGGGGCATGAATATAGCATTGATTTAAGCCTCCCCCAAGCTTGAGCTATGCTTTCCCTGTCACGAGGCCAAAAGTTATAAATATAATTCTGATCACGATGTACTAAATGCATAGGATAAAACTTTTGATGAAATTCCAATTTCAACCGATTGTAGTCCCATGATCCAGTATCATCACATAGCCTATACCATGTCAACGCCTTATCCTTCAAATATAAAGGAAAGACTTTCTTCTTTACCTCATCCTCGGGAAAACCTGCAAGCTTAAATAAACCACAAACTTCATCTACATAGATCATATGCAAGTTTGGATGTGATGTTCCATCTCCTGTAAAAGGATTCGCCAGCAGTTTCTCAAGCATACCCGAAGGAATTTCATAAAAGATATTTTCAGTAGGTACCTCAGGTTGAGGAGCAACCCCTCGTGCTTCCGTTCGTGGTGAAGATACCCCAAACAAATCCCTCAAAGGAACAGTTTCCATAGTGACAAGTGACAATAAATTTCAGCACAATGTATACATGTTTCCATACCAAATTCCACTTACCAAAGGCGCTTCGCTCCCCGGCAACGGTGCCAGAAAAGAGTCTTGATGACCTACAAGTATAGGGGGTCTATCGTAGTCCTTTCGATAAGTAAGAGTGTTGAACCCGACGAGGAGCAGAAGGCTCTGATAAACGGTTTTCAGCAAGGTAATAACTGCAAACACTGAAAGTAGTGGTAACAAGTGATGGTGTAGTGAGGTGAAACGTAGCAGGTGAAAAGTAACAAGTAACAAGTAGTAGCAACGGTGCAGCAAAGTGGCCCAATCCCTTTTGTAGCAAGGGACAAGCCTGAGCAAAGTTTTATAGGAGGAAAAACGCTCCCGAGGACACACGGGAATTTCTATCATGCTAGTTTCATCATGTTCATATGATTCGCGTTCGTTACTTTGATAGTTTGACATGTGGGTGGACCGGTGCTTGGGTACTGCCCTTATTTGGACAAGCATTCCACTTATGATTAACCCCTCTCGCAAGCATCCGCAACTACGAAAGAAGAATTAAGACAACGTCTAACCATAGCATTAAACTAGTGGATATAAATCAGCCCCTTACGAAGCAACGCATAGACTGGGTTTAAGCTTGTCTCACTCCAGCAACCCATCATCTACTTACTACTCCCCAATGCCTTCCTCTAGGCCCAAATAATGGTGAAGTGTTATGTAGTCGACGTTCACATAACACCACTAGAGGAAAAACAACATACAACATATCAAAATACCGAACGAATACCAAATTCACATGACTATTATTAGCATGAATTATCCCATGTCCTCAGGAACAAAAGTAACTACTCACAAAGCATAATCATAATCATGATCAAAGGTGTAATGAGTAGCATCAAGGATCTGAACATAAACTCTTCCACCAAGTAATCCAACTAGCATCAACTACAAAGAGTAATCAACACTACTAGCAACCTTACAAGTACCAATCGGAGTCGCGAGACGGAGATTGGTTACAAGAGATGAACTAGGGTTTGGAGATGAGATGGTGCTGATGAAGATGTTGATGGAGACGAGTCCCCTTCGATGAGAGGAGTGTTGGTGATGACGATGGCGACGATTTCCCCCTCCAAGAGGGAAGTTTCCCCGGTAGGATCGTCCTGCCGGAGCTCTAGATTGGTTCTGCTCAAGTTCCGCCTCGTGACGGCGGAGAATCCACGAAAAAGCTCCGCCCTTATTTTTTTCCGGACAAAGCCCTTCATATAGTAGAAGAGGGGGCCGGTGGGCCACCAGGGTGCCCACAAGCCCTGTTGCCGCGGCCAGGGGGGCAGGTCGCGGCCACCAGGCTTTTGGGCCCCTGGCAGCTCCCCTGTGGCACTTTTTTCGCCCAGTATTTTTTATATATTCCCAAAAAATTCCACGTTGATTTTCTGGGCATTTGGAGTTGCACAGAATAGAGGACTCAGCCTTGCTCCTTTTCCAATCCAGAATTCCAGCTGCCGGTATTCTCCCTCTTAAATAAACCTTGCAAAGTAAGAGAGAAAAGGCATAAGTATAGTACCTTAAAGTATAATAACAGTCCATAAAGAGATAAATATCAACATGAAAGCATGATGCAAAATGGACGTATCACTCCTCTTCCTCCTCATCCTCTGGATCCTCCACGTCCATCAGCTCCAGTAGCTTCTCTCCCTCCTCCTCCTCCTTCGGCCCCTACGAGTTTGGAGGCAGCCCAATAACGATGCGGGCGACACCCCTAGCCTGCATATCTGCCTCGATCTACATCCATCGCTCCCACATGAGCATTCTGTAGGTGGTGATCTTCTGGCGGACCATGGCGATACCAGAGAGTATGGGAGAGCGGGTAGAGGAGGCGGACGGGTTCGAGTGGCGACATCGAGAGGGAGGAGGTGGATGTGCTAAGGCTGCTAACATCGGCTGGCTTAAATAACCGGATTTGGCCTCAGACGATGAGCATAAGGGGAGCCACGCGACTTACACACCATGGCGACGGAGGTGGCATCCGTCGAGCCGTCGGGATTTTGGGCGGGTCCGTGTGGGACCCATCGTTAGTCCTACATGGCGGGCGTGCTCGGGCGCCCCATACCCGCCCCATATTTGGGCTGGATATGAGTGGTGCCGATCACCCTGGGCATTTGAGGCCCGTTTGAGGCGCCAGACTCGATCAAAATTCCGTGACCGGTCAGTGATCGGGTAGCCTGTTCGGGCGTTTGAGACGGGTATGAAGGGTCCGACCGTAAATGCTCTGAGAACGTGTATAATGCCGGAGAGAGAAGGGGAGCGGTCTGGTGCGGCAGTGCACGGGCTTCTCAACTTGATTGTACTCCCTTCGATCCTTCTTAGTTGGCATGTAAGATTTGTGTGGTATCAAACCTCGTAAGTTTGATCAACTATATTAAAAAATACCAACATTTGCAATGTAAAATTAATATCATTAGATGTGTCATGAGTTTAGTTTTCGTATCCTATAAGTTTAGCATTGCAGATGTTGATATATTATTTTACATGAAAGGGAGGAGCTCCCCAGCTCCCGTTTTATTGAAAGAAAGCTAAAACCCGAGTTCAGAACAAGTTTTGCTTCCAAAAGCGGGCTTATAGCTCCTGTGCGACACATTTCATGGGAATTGGGAGGGATGCGACGTGGTTCGAGAAAATGGTTGTCTTGCGACACATTTGAGCCCGAAAATAGCCCACGCACAACATGGCCCTTAAGCTCAACTGATGCCCTCGTTATCTGTTAGGGGTTGGACCCACCACTCATCCACGTAAATGTGGGACCCACCATTTGTCCACGTACACGCGGAACCCACCTTCGCAGCTAGAAGTGACGAGCGCCCGCACGGGCCCGTACCCATCCGCCCGCCGCCGCCCATTGCTTACCCTTTCCCCAATATTTCTCCTCTCCGGAGACCTATCGCAAATGTCTTCTTCCTCCACCATGCACTCAAAGTGGCCACGGTATGGTCCAGTGCTGCGCACATGGTGCCCTGCTTGCTCAACCCAGAGCCTCTTAAACACTGGGTCAGTAAGACTGATGACAATGGCAATCTTGGGCGTAAATTTGTGAAATGCTTGAGCAAAACAATCGCAGGAAGGGATGTCAAGGTTAGATCTCGGTTCTTAGCCCGTCTTTCGCTATTGTTTGCACTAATTTTTCCATTTTTCTCGTGAATTTGGGATTTAGGGTTCATGTTGTTGTTTTTAGATCCCGCACAAATGTAATCATTTTGAGTGGATGGATGATTATATTGAGAGGATTAAGTTTGAAGTCTACATTGATTCGAGCCGGGCCGCAACCTGGGAGCTCAATTTGGGCGGAGTGCTGCCGATTGCTACGTATGCACGGGATACTGAACTACACGTGGAGTCCGATCGGAACGAGGAACTAAAGAAGATAAAGAAACATCTAGTGCAGATGATCGATTTGCAGAAGCAAGCAAATATCATGGCAGGGGGGTTCTATTGTTGTATCATTGCTCTGTTTTTCTTTTACTTGTTGTCCAGTCGTCATTAGAATGGCCATTTAGGCCTGTCAGGGCAGAGAACGCAATATGTGCGCCATGCTAAGTTCATGTATCTGAAACGCCCATCTGAAACGAAGCAGCAATTTGGAAAATTATTTGGCAATTATTCAGGGCTCATGCCCCTATTTTTGTTCTTCACTTAGCAGAGTGCACACCCAAATTCAATATCTAGTAAAAAAACATGTGGGCTGTCGAATAGATGTTGGGCCTTGAGAAATTGGGCAAATAAATACTGTGCCCAAAGATAAACCATCCCCCCCACCGGCCTTTCTTTACTTTTGGCCAACGAAATTCATGAAACAATGTAAATAAAAATGCGGCAAAATGCAAAGAGCTAGCACATGTTTTACTTAGGCCCGTTTTACTTGTGTTAGCTCATAGGAAATTTAGGCTTCTTTTAACATGTCCGAAATGACTTTTGTTAATGTTTTTTGTTTGGCGAATAATGTAAATCAAAGTGTTCAAGTAATAATGTAAATCAAAATGCGGCACAATGCAAAGAGGGAGCACATGTTTTACTTGTCTTAACTAAAACAGAAACTTTTCTTCTTTTAAACTTTGAAAAATTATACTTCTGTTAAGTGTTGAAATGTTTCATGGAAATATTTGTTACTTCTGTTCATGCAAAGAGCTAAGTGGTGTTTCTTGCATGACTCATAAATACATTATGTACTTGTAGATAAGAAAAGGCACACTATTACTTAAACGAAACATGCATATAGTAGCAACTTGGAACATAAAATAACATCACCCTTACAACTTGGAACTTCCCAAGCCCCCCCCCCCCCACCTTACAACCCCCCCCCCTTACAACTCATGATAACGGGAAACGGACACAGTCTTACAACTTTAATAGATAAACCACACCCTTACAACTCAACTCATTACTACTAATAATAAAAACTAAATAGATAGATGATAAACCATAGCTTGCACGGGATCCTAGCTTGCAGAACATCAACCATGGGGGGGAAGGGGGTGGGGCGACATGGACACGTCTTCACTCTTCATCGTCCTCGGCCGAGAAGTGGTAGCTGAGAGCGTGCATGTTGTCCTTGGTGGGGAAGGTGTAGTCTAGGTTGGTGAAGATGTTGTAGGCCAAGAACGCGATGAACTCGCACCCACAGAAGAAGGCAAGGACGAGGAGATGGAAGACATCGAACGGGTTGGTGAAGTGGACGATGGGGCTCATTCCTCCCATGTGAGCCTCCCTGAAGGTGAACGGGAGCGGAGAGACGGGAGGCAAGTGACGGTACCCGACCCTGATGAAGATGGTGGCAAACTCCCGCGCACCCCTCCACCTTGACATTTCCCACACCCGGAGCTCGTTCTCCACCATGCCCCCATCGGGGTACTGCCTCTCCGGCACGATGGTCAGCGGGAGGAAGGTTGGCCTGGTTAACTGCATGGTGTCGGGGCGGGGTGGGGCGGGGCTGGCTTGGATGGATTGAGACGGGAGAGAGGTACTGCGAGTGTGGAGTTTGGGTAGATTGAGAGGGGGAGAGAGGTGAGTTGGTTGAGGTAGAAGAGGTTGGGATAAATAGAAACCACACACACATCAGTTGTCCTTAATCGTGGTGGGAAACATGGCAAAAAACGGCGCCTTAATGTGCCCATTGTCTAACTCGGGCGCACGCCGTTTGAGGCCCCCGTCGTCTCCGAGTGTGAGTGTGTCGCCGGAAAGAGGAGCGCGCTGGTCACCGACCATTGGCCTGCACGCGTTACTGGCACAGATGCGACGTCTCCTGGGGAGTAATGGCACGCATGCGATGCTTTACTGCGAGGGTGGGCGGAGCAGGGCTACGTCGAGGGGTTGGCGGAGCAGCGCTCCCATGCATCAGTGGCGGGCCGGGCGCGTGGACGGGTTGCAATGCATGCTGCAACGGCGGCTGCACGGTTGAGATCGCTTGTGGTGGTGAAAACTGTGTAGCGCGAATGACAAGTGGGGCCCGGGCCGCAGATGATCCGTGCATGCAGCGATGGAACGGGCGTTGTGCGTGTAAACTTGGTCCATGCACCTCATCCACCCCAGCGAGAGAGGGTGATCCAAACCCCAGTGCTTCAGCCAATCAGCGCATCTCACGTGGATCGCCATACACTGTAGCTAACCCTAGTGCCTGATCTCGACCGTCCACACTCAACGTTCGACACCGGGACGGAGTGATGGGGTTTTGAGAGGGTTTTGCGTGATTAGGGTTGAGCATAACTAATTCAAAAAAATCAAAAATATATAAAACTTGCGCACATTGTCTTATTATGTTGTATAGTAAAGAGAAAAAAATATGGGTTAAATACATTTGCATGAAAAATCCTTCACTAACTGGCCATTCCTCGAACAATGTAGTATGGTTTTCGATGGAGAGACTAGAGTGTATGATTAGGGTTGAGCATAACTAATTCAAAAAAATCAAAAAAATATGAAACTTGCGCACATTGTCTTATTTTGAAGTGACTAAGAAAGATCTCAACTTACTTTCTCATTTTTCATGTTTTATTATGATTTCCTACTAAACCATGTATTTTCAAAAATAAAATAAAATAATGGAAGATTAATTCAATAAATGGTGAGAGTTCAGATTTACAGTATATATGTATAATAGATGTGTAGAAAATTTATTTGATTGATTTAGGCAAGGTTCAAAAAAACATGCTTAGAAATCAGGCCGTTTACCCTACATTTGGAGGTCATTTGAAGCACACTTTTCATGACTATGAGTTTAAATTAGCAAAAGGGCTGTGATTGATCAGCTAACAAACATAGTTGAGTTAAGGGAGTTGAGATATCATTGAAACATCAATGGGGCCCTAATTTGAATTTGAGCCAAATTTGAATTTGTGCCCAAATTTGAATTTTGCTTCAAGATTGAATGCGAGTTTTAAGACAATAACCAAACTAGTACTCACCAATTTACAAATATTATTACATGACAAATTTTCAAACAGTTATTAGTTCAACTTCTTCCTACCATGCCGTGTGCGATTCTTTGCCTTGCTACTTTTTGTTTTTGGTTCCACTACACACACAAGTTCACTGATCATCTTGGTTTTCTTCACTCGGGATAAGCCTCCAAAAATGTCTTCAGTATGAATGTTGACAGCAGTTTCTTCAGTCTGAATGTGCACCTCCACATGAGCTTCTTTAGTCTGAAACTCGTCTGCAGCAGTTTCAGGTTGAGTTTCTTCAGTCTGAATGTGCACCTCCACATCAGCTTCTTCAGTCTAAAACTCGTATGCAGCTGTTTCAGTTTGAGTTTCTTCAGTCTGAATGTGCACCTCCACATGAGCTTCTTCAGTCTGAAACTCGTCTGCAGCAGTTTCGGTTTCTTCGGTGTGAACCTCGACATGAGTTTCTTCAGTCTGAAACTCGTTTGCAGCAGGATTTTCTTGAGTCTGTACTTCGACACGCTCAGGTTCAGTTTCGGCAGGCACACTTCTCTTCTTTCTGCAGCCATTGACTCTTGCTTTTTTTGTTGGCCAGCATTCTTCAACAACAAGGGGTTGACTTGCACGCTTCCTCCTGGCCATTGGAAAAAACATTTCATAGATATAGTAATTGGAAAGGAGCACCAAATCGAAACACACACAAATAAATAAGAACATACTTTGTATTTTTAGGAGTGTAACGACATTTGACAGATCCTACTCTATGACCAAGTTCCTCGCACAACTTTCATCTGTTTTTGTTACCTTTTGGGGCCCTTTTTGGCTTTCCATCTATCTTTCCCTTCTTATTGCTCCCATCTTTCTCAAACAATCCCTTGAATCTACTCTGTTTTGGCCTGCCAGCCTTTCTTTTCGTCAAGGGAGGACACATGGAAAATTCAATCTCCACTTCAAGCCACTGAGACTGATTTGTAAGTGGTGGAATTGGAGTAGCATATGCAGCTTTCAATTTTGCTACCGAATAATATACATGCAAATATGGGTGCATGTTTATCTTCGGTTGGGAGTTTAAGAAAAGAATGGCATGCTCACATGGTTTACCAGTGTGTTGCCACTCCAGGCAAGTGCAATCATGCAATTCAGTGTTAACAATGTGCCTCCTTCTAGTTTTGTTATCTCTAACTTCAGCACCCCAAAGTGAAGATTTTTCAACTAACAGATGTGAAAGATTTCTGCTCGTGTTGACCACCTGTTGTACCACTGCTGGAAGCTTATCACCTTGCAGACAATCACCTATTCTTCTTCTCAATTCCCACAACCGCATGAGAATGATCCTGATTTGGTCAACCATGTCATGTGCATGCAAATCTTTTAATTGTTCCACCTTGTTGTTGAAACTTCCTACCAAATTGTTGTTGATATGATCACACTTGATGGCAGTGTTGAATCCTGACTTGTACCATAACAAAGAATGGTAGGTGTTTAGCCATGGACCAAACTCATTGCATGCTGCCATTATCTTATCAAGATGGTATGTGTGTGTCTGTCTAGTGTAAGATCTTGCTGCTAGCCACATGCGCCCAAATTCTTCTCCTCTGAATTTTTTGATCAAATTCATCCACATATGGCTGAAACACGCCCTCTACTCAGCATGTGGGAAAATTCACTGCATTTTCCAGCCCCTTACATGTGTTTGTGTGTGTAGCTAAAGGTGATACTGGCCCTAGGCATCTTTTAAACTGCATCATGATCCATGTCCATGAAGGCTCTGATTTTGACTGAAACAAGCCAACAATAATAGGGAACATCCAGTTGTGTCCATCTAGAGCATTGCAGGCTGCCAACTCACCATTCCACTCGCCTGTCAGAAAAGACGAGTCTATGCTCAAATATGGACGGCGCCCTGCTTTGAAGCCATCAATGCAAGGCTTCAAAGCCATAAAGAACTTGGAGAATTTGACATCACCTGCCTCTGATACCTTAATATCTATCTCCACAACACTATCAGGTGACCTCTTCTACACCTCTGCTTTGAAGTTGAAAATCATCCTACATGTATTTGCCCAATCACCATATAAATTTTCATTGCCCTTTGTTTTTCCTTCCACACTGTGGTATATTTCAGTTTAATGGGGTACATCTTTTGCAAGTCTGTTTTGAGTTTCTTAGCAGTAGTGTTTGGTGTTTTTGCTAAAATCGGGGTGATCTTTTCTGTAACCCAAAGTTATGATGTCATGGTTCACACTCTTTGTGAACTTGTAATACAAGTATGTTTATTGGGGATTTGGTTAACCCTGGCATTACTTCCATCAGGTTGCAGTCTAGAAGATATGTACCACTTGCAAGGCCTGACACTACCATCAAATCCTCTGCACCTCACATAAAACTTCTTTTTGTCAGTCCAAACAGTCTTGGCATCAAACTCATGTTTCACTACATAAGTCTTGAAACACATCCTAAACTCAGCCATGCTTGGACACAACTTCCCCACTTCAATGAAAGGGTTTTCCTTGTCATACACATGCACCAGCTCGTCATCATGTGCATCATCTACATCATCTGCAGCTTCTTCCATCAAATGTGCATCTACATCTTCATCATCATTAGTAGGCAAACTAGATTCATCCCTCTCCCCTTGCTTGTCTCTGTCATCGAATGGAATGCCAAAAAGTATGGCTATCTTAGTGTCAGACATTGGTGCAATGACCAAATCAGTAGGCTCATCTAATTCAACTGCATTCCAATCAACACTAACTGCAGTTTCAGTTCCAGCCACATCTCCCTCTTCGGCTATTACTGTCAGTTCAGTACACATCAGAATCAATGGCCTTTCTGTAGCCCAATCATCATCTGCCATCTGTGCAGCCAAGCGTGATGGCACATATCCAACCTTTGAAAAGATATTCAGATCAACGAGCTCTGCAAAAAAAATAGCCCGTTTGCTTGTCCAGCCGTTTAGCCGATCGATTTCTTCAACAATCTCTTCACCATCTTCACCCAACAGTGATACTTCTTGATGTGGTCCCCAAAAAATATCCTCCCTAATTTTCTCCACCCATTTCTTCACCGCCTTCTCTCCCATGTTTTGTAGAACTTGTGGACCAATCTCTGTAAACTCAACATCCCACTTCACAAGGGTATCCCTCTGAATGTTCTGTATGCTACCATCAACTAATTTTGCCTTCGATGGAAAGAATTCTATCGTCAACTCAAAGGTTCGAGCGGCAGCATCCCCTCTGTTAGTGGTGGCCAGTGTGAGAAAGAGGACACGAGGCCCTAATTGCATGCAAAATTAGTTCGGAGAGAGGTGGGCATTACCTATTCGATCTGGAACATGGCTGCTCCATCTCTGTATGCCCACGGGCTCCCCTCACAATCTATGCGAGGCGATTCAACAAGCGAAAACAGAGGAAATTAGCTGAGATCTACGGGCCCAAGAGGAGAACGGGACTAGGGCTCGAATTCACTCACCACCATTTAAGTCGCCGCCACCGAGAACGAGGGCTACGTCGCTGAGAACTAGGGCTCTGCCGCCTCCGCCACCGAGAAAGCAAGATTTGCCGCTGCCGTAGAAGAACAAAAGCACGGTGGGGGCACTGTTTGGCGGCTGGGATCCCTTGGACCCACATGCAACATTGACTAAGTTGGACCCACATGCAGTGCTCACTAAGTTGTACCCACATGTCTTAACATTAATCAGCTTGGTTGACAACCAATTTAACACCCGTCTAGCCCTGGGCTATTTACGGGCTCAAATGTGTCGCAGGACAGCCATTTTCTCTAACCACGTCGCATTCATTCCAATTCCCATGAAATGTGTCGCACAGGAGCTATAAGCCCTCAAAAAAGAGGTCTCAACATACACACACAAAAGGTAAATACATAATGCTTGGCTTGACACCTTTCTAGCCAAACTTTTCACCTAATGGAGATTTTAATTTTTAATTTTTTCGATATAGAAGGGCCATCTGGAACTACACAAAACTGAAGACCCATGGAGAACTAACCAGCAACAATCTAGCTAGATAGAGAAACGAAATTAGACTATCACAGACTTTTCCTTCCATTGGTTGGTTCATGGGAATGGTGTATCTCATGTTTGGCTCTTTGTTAAATTATCTGATTATCCGATGCTAAAACCGGTGGTTGGCTCATATAAGATATAACCTACCAATGACCTGACACGTATAACGGCGAAGAATCTGTTTGGGGTTCAGAGCTAACCAACCAATGACTTTGCGTAGCATGACACGTAGGTACTTTAAAAAAATGTACTTCCTTCATTTCAAAATAAGTTTCTCAAGCTTAGTATAACTATATACTAAAGCTAGTACAAAATTAAGACAATTATTTTTGAACAGAGGGAATAGCAGCGAGGTACTTTTGTACACAACTGGTCTGCAACAAAGCAAGCGCAATTTTATTCTTCTTCAGTCAAAGAAAAAAAGAGCAAGCGCAATCTGTGGCTAATGTTACGTACGTACATACACTGATATGTGACACGGCCGTATGAGTCGCCAACAGAGCAACAGACGGAAAAGAGTACGACTATTACGAAGGCGGAGCAAAACGGTCTGATCATGCACTAACAGGGTGTTTGTTTCCACGGAGTTATTGGTTTTGGGACTTAAAAAAGTTTCTATAAGTCCCACCAAAACCAAACAGTAGGAACTTATTGGGACTTATAGTAGTCATTCGGGACTTATGAAAAAAGACTCTCAGAGAGGAACTTATTGGGACTTATCGCGGCCCGCACCTAGCCCGCCTCGCTCCGCCTGGCTCTTTCCCCTCGTCGCCCCGCTTCGGTCCAATCGCCGCCGCCCCGCATCGCTCCAATCGCCACCGCCCCGCGTCGATCCAACCGCCGCTGCCTCGCTCCTTTTCCCGCCCTGCCTCGCTCCGTTCCAGCCGCCCCAATCACCGCCCCCGCGTCGCTCCTTCCAGTCGCCCCCGCCTCGGTCCGTTGCGCGTCGCTGCAGTCCCCGCCTCGGCCCGCGTCCCAGGTCACCGCGCCATGGCTGATGACGATCCCCGCGTCCCAGGTCACCGCACCATGGCTGATGATGAGGAGGAGCAGATGCCTTTTTTCTCCCAGTTCTCCTCGTGTCAACAGGCAACCCAAGGCTCATCCGACGGTGGAAATCTCGGGAGGGGAATGGACTTCTTGGATCTTAACAGCAACGTCGACGACTTCCCGGAGTTGGGCTCGTACCAGCAACTCCTCTTCGACCAGTCGGCCGGTCATGGCCTTCCTCTGGTCGGACCTGGTTGTGGTAGGCCCGTGCCCTAGGGCGGAGGAGGTCGCAGCCGGTCTCTGAACATCGGAGGCCGAACCGGCTCTCACCTGGGTCCGTTCGTCGCCCCGGGCGCAGCTGTCGTTGAGGGAGGCGCCATAGGCCGTGGGAGGACCGTGTCCCAGGTCACCGGACGCGGCGTAGGTCGAGCCAAAGGGTCCTCATCGGGCGGTAGTAGAGGAAAAACTGCGGGGAAGCAACGTGTGTCGTCAACTGCTGCGTCTTCAAAAGATGTCGACGAGAATGAAGGCTTTGAAGATGAAGATGACAACAATGCTTTTGGAGAGGTAAATTTTTGAATTGTGTACATAGTTCTTTTTTTGTATGAGGGTGCAAATTCATCTTCTTTTTGTGCTAGCTAATTGTGTGCATTGTTATTTTTTGTTGGAAATGTCTACTTGTTATTTTTGTTTGAATTGTGTAATTGTTATTTTTGTTTAAAAAAACATTGCCAAGGCTGATTGTACACACGCGAACATTACTGTACTTTGTAACATCGCGTGTGACGAAGCTAGGGATGGGCACTGTGTGAATGGTGTTTGGACAAGTAGAGCCTACAATAACATGAAGAAAAAAAATATCAGCGTGCGGGCCTCCTGCATAGTACCAAGCAATTTAAAAATTGCATAACTAGACTCAAGAGCTACTATACTGCTTGGGTGTGGTTGGGGCAGCAAACTGGTTGTGGCCGAACTGGAGATGGAGCTATAACCGCATCAAATGAGTGGTGGAAAAAAATAATTAAGGTACATACATTATTCTCCAAATTACATCTGAATTGCTCACACTTGGTTGTTGGAAATATGCCCTAGAGGCAATAATAAATTAGTTATTATTATATTTCTTTGTTCATGATAATCATTTTTTATCCATGCTATAATTGTATTGATTGGAAACATAGTGCATGTGTGGATACATAGACAAAACACTGTCCCTAGTAAGCCTCTAGTTGACTAGCTCGTTGATCAAAGATGTCAAGGTTTCCTGACCATAGGCAAGTGTTGTCACTTGATAACGGGATCACATCATTAGGAGAATCATGTGATGGACTAGACCCAAACTAATAGACGTAGCATGTTGATCGTGTCATTTTGTTGCTACTGTTTTCTGCGTGTCAAGTATTTGTTCCTATGACCATGAGATCATATAACTCACTGACACCGGAGGAATGCTTTGTGTGTATCAAACGTCGCAACGTAACTGGGTGACTATAAAGATGCTCTACAGGTATCTCCGAAGGTGTTTGTTGAGTTAGTATGGATCGAGACTGGGATTTGTCACTCCATGTGACGGAGAGGTATCTCGGGGCCCACTCGGTAATACAACATCACACACAAGCCTTGCAAGCACTGTGACTTAGTGTAAGTTGCGGGATCTTGTATTACGAAACGAGTAAAGAGACTTGCCGGTAAACGAGATTGAAATAGGTATGCGGATACTGACGACCGAATCTCGGGCAAGTAACATACCGAAGGACAAAGGGAATGACATACGGGACTATATGAATCCTTGGCACTGAGGTTCAATCGATAAGATCTTCGTAGAATATGTAGGATCCAATATGGGCATCCAGGTCCCTCTATTGGATATTGACCGAGGAGTCACTCGGGTCATGTCTACATAGTTCTCGAGCCCGTAGGGTCTGCACACTTAAGGTTCGACGTTGTTTTATGCGTATTTGAGTTATATGGTTGGTTACCGAATGTTGTTCGGAGTCCCGGATGAGATCACGGACGTCACGAGGGTTTCCGGAATGGTCCGGAAACGAAGATTGGTATATAGGATGACTTCATTTGGTTACCGGAAGGTTTTCGAGCATTACCGGTAATGTACCGGGAATGACGAATGGGTTCCGGATCTTCACTGGGAGGGGGGACCACCCACCCGGGAGGGCCCAAGGACCTTAGGGGTGGCGCACCAAGTAGGTGGGGTCAGCCCAAGGCTGTCTTGCGCAAGAGAGAAAGAAAAACCAAAAGAAGAGAAAAAAAAAGGAAAGGTGGGAAAGAAGAGAAGGACTCCACCTTCCAATCCTAGTTGGACTCGGATTGGAGGCGGACTCCTCCTCCCCTTGGTGGCGCAGCCCTTGGGGCTCCTTGAGCCTCAAGGCAAGCCTCCCCTCCCCTCCTCCTATATATATGGAGCTATTAGGGATGATTTGAGACAACTTTTGCCACGGCAGCCCGACCACATACCTCCACGATTTTTCCTCTAGATCGCGTTTCTGCGGAGCTCGGGTGGAGCCCTGCTGAGATTAGATCACCACCAACCTCCGGAGCGCCGTCACGCTGCCGGAGAACTCATCTACCTCTCCGTCTTTCTTGCTGGATCAAGAAGGCCGAGATCATCGTCGAGTTGTACGTGTGCTGAACGCGGAGGTGCCGTCCGTTCGGCACTAGATCGGAGCGGATCGTGTGACGGATCGCGGGACGGTTCGCGGGGCGGATCGAGGGATGTGAGGACGTTCCACAACATCAACCGCGTTCACTAACGCTTCTGCTGTGCGATCTACAAGGGTACGTAGATCGGAAATCCTCTCTCGTAGATGGACATCACCATGATAGGTCTTCGTGCGCGTAGGAAAATTTGTGTTTCCCATGCGATGTTCCCCAACATTGGTTACATTATTCAGCCTTGTCCTAATTAACTAACTAATGTTGCAGGAGAGACCGGATGTCAGAAAATTCAAGGGTGGCAATCCTGAGTATTTGGATATGCTAATAGAGCTATTTCAAGGTGTAGCAGTTGATGGATCATCAGCTTATGTGCCCTTAGATGAAGATGAAGAAGAAGAATATGATGTTGCCGATGATGGAAATGAGCAGAGTCCAATGAGCACCACCAGTAGGAAGAGGGGGAGCAGCGGCGGTGAACAATCAGCTTCAAGCCCAGGAAAGAAACACAAGAGCCCAATGATGAAGCTAATGACATGGCTCATCAATACTATGAATAGTGAGAACACTTCTGACATGATCACTGAATATGCAAACAAAAGGCACGAAGCAAAGGACAAGGCAAGAGAGAAGAAATCAAACAACACTAAGGAATCCATTACTCATTGTCAACTGTTGGCAGTTCAATGTGGTGAAGAAGAAACAAGTGTTGAGTACTTCATGGCAACTCAACTTTTTGCAGATGAGGCAAACAGAGTCATATTTGAGAACATTTCAACTAATGAGGCTAGGCTGACTTGGTTGAAGAGGTGGTGCATGATGAAGAATTTGTACTAGTGTACTAGTTATCTTGATTGTCCTTTATATAATATAACTATGTAATGGACCTGTGCTGTGTGACCTTGTTAAATGATCATTGCATGTTAATGTGTTTTATTTGCATGTACTAATGTTTTCAAGTTGAAGAGGTGGTGCATGATGAAGAAGTTGTACTAATATTTTCATGTTTCGGATGATGACACAAGTGTTGATGGAATCAGCAGTGATGATGAAGCACTGATGTTGTTCATGCACCAAAAAAAGGAAGAGAAGAATGATGCAGATGGCCTGCATGATTGATATGTACTACTTGGACTCTTACTATAACAAAGGACCTAGAAGAGTACCAATAGAGTCTGGACATGATTGGCACAATGCCTAGGGGAAAAAAGGAACACTTCAATTTCACCCATTTTTTATTTAGAAATGTCATCGAGAGGTGTTTTGGAGTCTTGAAGAACAAGTGGAGGACTTTGTTTCACTTGTCTAGTTATCCACAACAGAAACAAAGCAAAATCATTGTGGCTTGCATTGCACTGCATAATTTTATTAGACAAAGTCAACTCGCCGATATAGATTTCGACTTGTGTGATCAAGATGAAAATTATGTACCATTGTCTATGCGAACGACTACAACAAATGAGATGGACAGTGCTGCTATGAATCAATTCAGAGCTTGGATCGCTGATGGGTTGTGGTCCTTGAAACAACAATGATATAAACAAGTGTTCTTTGCTTATGTAACTTCTGTTATCTCGGTTGTTATGTACTCTCTCTTATTTCGGTTCTTATGAACAAGTGTTAATTCGTTTGTATGAACAAGAGTTATGAACAAGTTTTATTTCGGTTGTCACTATTTTGTAATTCGTTTGTATGAACAAGGGTTATGTGAACAAGTGTTTTATTATTAGGAACAACATGGACTTATAAGTCCGTGTACACAAACAGGTAGAGACTCGTGACTTATAAGTCCATGTAAACAAACAGGTAGGGACTTATGACTTATAAATTAAAACTTAAAAAAATCCTATAACTTATGAAACAAACACGGCCTAAGACGATGATGTTGCCTCGCGTCTTTCTTCTGGCCGATGCACTTCTACTTACGGACAAGCCCCCACAGCCATTTCTGTGCGTCTTCGTGCAAAGCATAAATCCATAGACGCGACAGATATATATCGGCTCGGCGCACTATGTGACGACGGGCATGTCACGGTCCTCCCAAATTCACAGTCTGTCCGATCCGCGCTGCCTGCCGTGCTGCATGCCAACCGGAGAGAAAGAGACGGACGGACAGATACCTCGCACCGTCACATACGTACACTACGTACCGCCATTTCCAGGTTTTAGTCAGGTTTTACCGTCGCCTGGCCATGGCCATGCACCGTCCCCGACACCTTGACCCTCGCCCTCCCACCGGTCACCATCCCGCCAGCCTCCGCTCCCACCTCCTATATATGGCCTCCAGCCTCCTCCCCGACCCTGCAAGCAAGTCGTCCTCCTCTCCCTTTCCGACTGAGCTCTCCAAACACCCATCCACCCTCTGCTTTCTCGGGCGCGCAATGGCCAGGGGCGGGCTGAGCAGCAAGCTCAAGTGCATGATCAAGCGGTGGCACTCGTCGAGCCGGATCTCGCGCGCGCCCTCGGCGGCGTCACACGGCGGCGGCGGCGGCGAGAGAGGAGGAGGACGGCCCGTGGGGGCGCGGCGCCTCGTTCCACGGCGCCGACGCCGTGCCCCCGGGCCTCCACCCGGTCTACGTCGGCAAGTCGCGCCGCCGCTACCTCATCACCGCCGACCTCGTCTGCCACCCGCTCTTCCAGAACCTCGTCGACCGCTCGGACGGCGACGCCGGCGCCGACGGCGCCGGCGGCACCGTCATCGGCTGCGAGGTCGTGCTTTTCGAGCACCTCCTCTGGATGCTGGAGAACGCCGACCCGCAGCCCGAGTCGCTGGACGAGCTCGTCGAGTACTACGCCTGTTGACCGGCCAGCCGGCCGGCCAAGCTCCAGCCTCCAAGTTCCAACCGCCGCCTTCATCCGCAGCTGGCGCCGGGCTCGCCAGAGTTGGTGGAGGGCCTGCCATGCTGGCCTGGCTTGGCTTCTACAAGGGGGGGGGGGGGGGGGGGGGGGGGGGGGGGGGGGGGCAATTTGGTAATCCTTTCTTCCAGCTAGGGGTAGGGTTGTAATATAAACGCCTGCGGAGGGGCGGAGCGAGTAATTAAGCTGTGTGTGGAGATTTATTTTAACCTTGAGGCGTTGGTGGTAATTCGTGGATTAGCTGCGCAATTACCGCGCGCCCAAGAATGATGCTCCTTTGGGAGCCTATTGATCAATTTCCTTGATGATTGGTGTGCTAGCTCCTTTATTCTTCTTCTTCTTAATCATTTTCCCTTTCCTTCTCCTCTTTCAATAAGATATGTATAAGATGTAGGGATCAATGCATCCATGTACATTTCCATCGGTGTAGTATAAAGTGCATGCAAGCTCATTTCCTTCTGGGTATTCTTTTTAGATAATCTGTTCCGAGATTTTCTGCAAGTGTCATCCAGATATTAGTAGTATTATTCTTGGCTGGTAGTTGAAGGCATTTTCAGCAGCCGACAAAACTGCTACAGAAAACATGTCATTCACATGAGAAAATCAGGATGCAGTGCTCGAGCTTCTTTCGCAGAGTAGCGCTCCCTTCGTTTCATAATTCTTGTCGTGGTTTTAGTTCAGGGGCATAATTCTTATCGCGGTTTTAGTTCAGGAATAGGGGAAGTAGCTGACGGCGGAATGTCAAAAAAGGCTTGATGTAGGCATAGTTGAATCGCTTCCTGGGCCAGAAGTAACAAAAACAGATCAAGAATGCTGAAGGCTGGCGTTGGTAGGACAATAATCTCGTGCAGTTTACAAAGTTGCACAAAGACTAAGACAGCTGTGGGTCGTTCAAAAACAAGCCGAAAAGGGCAACTTGGACCAAACTTTCTCCAAACTTGGCGATCAATTAGCCATCATGGGCATGCGCAAAGCAACGCGTACGTACGTACAGCCTATTTGCCAAAGCACCAAGAGTCCAAGACTCGTCAGAAACTGGTCGCCGTGCACGTTATATTCTGATCGAGTAATAATCAGAGGGTCGGGTTTTAAGTAAGTGGAGGTTTGGTGGAGAGTCAGATGATGGGTACGTACGTACGCGCGTCCAGTCTCTGGCTGTCATGGAGTTCCTTTTTCTCTTCCTCTTGCATGGTTCGTATTTGCATGCATGCACATATGCTTACTGCCTGCGCGTAGTCCGGTTGATTAATTGTGTGGATGTTGACAACATTTGGGCATGTAGTATTTGGACGTACTAACCAGGGCCATTTAAGTTGGTTGGTGAGGGAAAGCATTTGGTCCCCTGAACATCGTTGGACCACGCATCCATACCCAACCCAGCCACAGTAAACTGAATTCTTCTTCACAAAATGCTGTAGCAGCAGCTGGTTGATTAGCACAACTTTCTTAAACCCGATCGATAGATGACATATACCACCAGTTGGCAGCTAAATTGTACTCCTTCCATAGGGAAATACAAAAGCATTTAGATCACTACATTTTGGAAAGAGAGTAAGAGCAACTCCAACGGGCCGACCCAAACAAACATCGATTTCGTTCGTTTTTTGTCCGTTTGGATCGGCCACCCGTCCGGCGTCCGTCCTGTTTTAGATATGGGTCGGCAGCGCGTCCAACGCACCGACCCATATGTACTGGCGTGGTCGGCTGACCGCCCTATTTTGCATGATTTTCATAATTTGAATCAAATAACATAATTTGGACCGAAAATAGCATAGTTGTTACAAGAGAATAAAAATAAAAATGTCTCACATAGTTCGCACATAGTTTTGCTAATGAATAAAAGAAGATAAATCTATTGGTTGCCAACATGAACCCACATATGCTCAACCAAATCATTCTGCAGTTGTACGTGAGTTTTCTAATCACTCATGTCTTGATGAAATTGGGTGAACTGTTCAAACGTTGCCGCTCCTCCATGCTCACACACAACATTCTCACCCTGAAACTGAAACCCTTGACCGTACAGACGCTTTGGACGCTCGTCTTCTACGATCATATTATGCATGATCACACAAGCACTTATCACCTCCCACAGTTTGTGCGTGCTCCAGGTATTACCAGGATACCGAACAATGCCCCATCAAGATTGCAAAACATCAAAGGCACGCTCGACATCCTTCCTAGTACCCTCTTGCTCTTGGGCAAATCTTTTCCTCTTCTCTCCGACACGGTCGGATATTGTCTTGACAATAGTGGTCCACTGAGGATAGATACCGTCACCCAGGTAGTATCCTTTGTCGTAGTAGTGGTCGTTGATAGTAAAGTTCACCGGTGGGCTGTTGCCTTCGGCAAGCCTAGCAAACACCGGCGAGCGCTGAAGCACGTTGATATCATTGTGTGATCCGGCCATGCCAAAGAAAGAGTGCCGGATCCAGAGATTTTCAGACGCAACGGCCTCTAGAATGACAGTGCAAGCCTTGACATGGCCCTTATACTGCCCTTGTCAAGCAGAAGGGCAGTTCTTCCACTCCCGGTGCATGCAGTCTATGCTACCAAGCATCCCTGGTAAGCCCCTGCTAGCATTCATCGCCAACAAACGGGTTGTATCTTCAGCAGTCGGCTCTCTCAAATACTCAGGGCCAAACACAGCAATAACAGCCTTGCAGAACTTATACAAGGACTCTAGGCAAGTAGACTCGCTCATACGGGCGTACTCGTTAATGAGATGACCGGGCACTCCGTATGCAAGCATTCGGATGGCGGCAGTGCATTTCTGATTCGAGGAAAAACCTATCTTGACAACGGCATAGGCTTTGCACTCGAAATAGTCATCATAGCCAACCACTCCCTCTCTAATGCGGTTGAAAACATGCCTACTCATCGGAAACGGTGGAGGAATTATTGATGTTTGAACAACGGGTTTGTTGTATCAAAATAGTCCTTCCAAAGAAGGAAATGCCCGCTCTCTCAGTTGCGATTCAACGTCGGAAGGTGCCTCGGAATGGAGCCACGGAACAACGGCCGCTGGCTGTTGAGATGGAGATGGACCAACACGGCAGCCAACATCTCATCCTCGTCATCGGACGACGAATCGTCGGAGTCGCAAAGGAAATTGTGAAAAAAGAACTCGTCGGCGGTGTCCATTTTTTGTACCTTGGCAAACTGTCGAACAACTTGCAGGCGTCGACGAAGAAGACGGCCGGCGAAGGGAGTCGCGGTGCGCACGGACCAGCTAGTTGCCCTGTCGGCGTCCGACGAGTAGGCCGTGCCGCTGAGGATCTGGCCGGGTGGCGAGGCGGCTTCTTGGTCGGGGGTGTGGAGGTGGGAAGCAGTCGGCTCCCCGGCGGCAAGACGGCGGCGGCGGGCGACGTCGGAGTGGGCGGCGTGGCTCAGAGTGGGCGGATGTGGACGGCGTTGCTGAGAGTGGGCAGCTGGGAGAGTCGCCGGCAAAAATGGGCGGCGACGTCGGCGACGAAGGAGGCGGGCGAGGGTTGCTGTTGGATGGGGGAGGCCAATGTGCCACCGACCAGCGGGCCCGTGGGGAGGAGAAGGCAAGCGTGCGAGCGTTCGTCGCGTGTCCGCGCCGACGCAAACCCGGCTCAAAAATGGGTCGGGAATGAGTCACCCGCGGACAAAAACCGAACGCGCATCCGTTTGGGTCGGCGCGTTGGGCCGTCTTTTGTGTATGTGTCAACCCAAACGGACGGCGGCGGACCAAATGAATCACTCCATTTAAGTTGCTCTAATTGTGAGAACCGACGAGCTTTGCACTACGTACTCAACATTATTTTATAAATCGTTATTCCTGCCTTAATAGGTAATCGCTACACATGACTAACTACATGAAAGCAAAAAAGTCGGTCTTACGGCACCTTTAATAACAGCCCGTAAATTTTTCACATCCGTCCATAGACAAAAGAGAGGCCAATCTACGAATACGGATACGGGAGGACGTCATTTAACCTTAGTCGCATACATTTTGACGACAACTTAAACCAACCACACGAAATTTGTGCAAACATGACCGGATTTCATATAAACATGATTGATTTCATATAAAAGGCCGGATTTCATATAAAAATGAGGGATTTTATTACATTTACATCAACCGTGTCAGTCCAGCTAATCTAAATGGTCGCCCGCGGATCCCTTTGTCTTCCTCATGTTCGACAGCCCGATCAATCGACTGTTGGGAGCCCCAGAGGCATATGCTTCAGTGCAATGAACGGCTCGCTTCCCCACTGCTCGTCGGAGCAAACCATCAATTGATGCTTCAGCGGGAGGGAAAGGGGGCGCATCCGCTTTCGTGGAGCCCATGTGGGGTCGACGATGGTCCTCATAAAAGAAGAACCAGGCAAGACACCGGCTGTGTACGCCAACGTCGACACGGCGGTGGCCTTCATGGGATCTAAGTAGTGGCGAATTCCCGTGTTCTACTTGTCCTCGATGATGGAGGCGGATGCGAAGACGCTGGACACCGACTCGTTGCTCTTTGCGCATGTGGCTTCTGTCTCTACCTGCATGGCGCACCTGCAGGCGTGGAAGGCTCGGTCGCATGCATGGGAGGTACCACGCTCCTTGTTGTGCCGGCGTGCAGCAACTTGCCACTCTTCATCGAGCTGGCTTGGAGCGACGAGTTGCTGAACCACGCGCCGACTTGGGGCGACAACTAGCTCCGTCGGGCTAGGCGAAGGAGGTGGAGCAGCGATATAACTCGCTCATGCTCGTATTCGGCGGGCTCGATGAGTCACCCAGCCTGTTTGTATGTTGGAGAACTACTCTTCGGAAGCCATCGAAAGAGTGGAGAAAATGATGAAGGAGGAGATGAGGGAGCGGCGGAGGGGTGCGATTCTTGCACGGCGTCTAGCCTCATTTGAATAGAGGCCACACGAGAAGAGGTCACCCAGCGTTGCGTTTAATGCCGGCCGACTCATGAACAAACGTATGGCCGAAGTAGGTTTCTTGGCGTTCACGTGGGTTTTGTGGAGGCGTTTGAATGTAGCGAGGAGGCATGTTCAGCGGGGCCTGCAGGGACTGCGCCCTCGGCTGGCGGGCCACTTCAACAGTGGAGGTAGTGTGAGGTCATGTCCGTGCTAAGCGGCCTTTAATATGGAACAGCACGCTCTACAAGCGGCATGCATGCGAGTAGCTCGCATCGGGCGGGAAGCGCTCGCGGGAGGGGAGTAGGGGATTTTGTTGGGCGAGGATTATCAGAATCGGGCTTGGGATCGGTGTGGACTTTTGCAAACTTTCCCGTATTTGTTTTCAATTTGCAGAAGAAAATATATGTAGACATCACTACAGACCGATACAGGCTTGAGTTGGATGACTTGCATCGAACAACACGGTCAACACGGTTACGGGAGATTTGCATGTCGGGGTTAGAGATGCCATTATGCATTTTCCATGCACCCCCAACCGGCCCCTCTCATCCATTGACTGGTCGTGTATATTACTAACACAAATCATTAGTAGCAGATCATGTAGTAGTTTAATACAAATGCTGGTGCCAACTGATGATTGATGGATGGTGGCAGGAGTGGGACTCGACTCTCGAGCTAAGCTAGGGCTAAAGCTACACTTTTGATATAATATCATGTGTCGGGGACAAACCGAACGCCTTCACTGTTGGACTAAACCGAACGCCTTCACTTTTGATATAAGGAGGTGTTTTTTTTCAGGGACTTTTTGATGTAGGACTAAAAAAAGTCCCTTTTAGTCCCATGTGAAAGAAACAGGACGGACTTTTAGGAACTAAAATGAGGTATTTGGGACTAAAGGAAGAAGTTTCTATGGAAGGGACTTTTTGTGACTTTTTTGTCACTTTTTCCAACAGTGCCCCTATTTTTAGCATGCCATTTAATAACCTCTATTATATTACTAGGGGTAACATGGTCTTTTTGCATGTTATTTAATGACCTCCAATCCATGTTTAGTCCTTGGAAAAAAACGGGTAGGGACTAGAGACTTTTTAGTTGGGACAAAAAAAGTCGTAAGATTTTTTAAAGAAACAGTGCCTAAAAGTGCGGTAGGCCACTCCTTCGCTGTTACTGTTACTAGAATTCAAAGAAGCCCTGCCTCCAACTAATTAAACTGATCGTGGCGACCGTGCAAGTAGATTGTCCTACGTACTGTACTAGAGAAATTAACTATGGAGTCCGGGAATGAACGTCCAATCTGGTTGAAATCACATGCATGTGCGATCGCAGAGCAGCTCAATTGAAGCGGTCGATCCCAGAAAAGGCTGGTCTCGACGCTTGGTTTTCTTATCTTACGTACATGTACACATGCTAGCTACCTAGGGTAAGGTAAGGTTCGTGCTGGTTACAGATGTGCTGGGTATATAGCCGGCCGGCCGGCTCGATCGATCGATCTCGTTAGTTGGCTGCCCCAGGAAGGTCGCCGGTCCCTTTCCTTAACCGACGGGCGCCCTCCGTAACACTGTCCTTTACTGACGCAATCCACGCAGCTAGCGAGCATTGTAGGAGTGTACTACTACTGTTGGAGATCATTAATTGCACTCTAATCCTCGATGTTTAAGCTTCTCATTTGTTATGTAGTAGTACTAGCTAGCAAGCTCGGCCGTACAACGTGGTGGGAAACCATCCCTGTATTAAATCAACTAATCAAGTGCCAATTAGGCCTAGTAGTACTAATATTAATCAGTTCATGATCACCACGCCGGCCGTGCCATCGATAGCATCCATTAACACGGAGCGCCGGGACCGGTTACCGGTAAGGCGGCCACCACTGAATATACTGTACCATACACACAGTAGTGGTAGTACGTACGTGCTATGAAAGTGTTGCACGTACGTACGCGGCTAGTTACAGTTGTGCGTCCTGCGCCGCTAAAGCAGAGGATACACGAGCGCTTGCACAGTGCTTGCTTAGTATTCTCCTCACCACCAATAAGCAAGCCAGCAGGTATGTACGTAACGTACGTGTGGTGCTAGACGCTAACCCTGCGTGCGCGGCGTGACAAGCTGGGGATCTCTGGGATGGCGACGCTGCAGTGGCGCCAACCTACGCTTTGTTGGTCGTACTGGCGTCTCCCTCGACCAGCTAAGAACGTGAATTATGCCGGAGAGGAAGGGGGACGGTCTTTTTCTTTGAACACGGTACAAATGCAAGCGTTTTATGGATAATTCTAAAATAAATTCAGAAAATTCTAAAATAAATTTAGAAATAAATGCGAGCATCAGGATTTGAACGCTAATAAAATGTGGATATCACAGTCCATCTAACAATCCAACCACAGATTGGTTCGCGGGAAGGGGGACGGTCTGACGCGGCAGTGCACGGGCTTCTTAAGTCTTAACTTGATCGTACTCCCTCCGGTCTTTATGGTTCGCATATAAGATTTGTTTGATACCAAACCTCGTAAATTTTGACCAACTGTATAAAAAGATTTACCAACATTTACAAGTGAGAATCAATATCATTGGATGTATCATGGTTTTAATTTTCATACGTAGTATAAATTTAGTACTGTAGATGTTGATATTCTTTTATAAACATGATCAAACGTTGCGGAGTTTGACTTTGGACAATTCTTATACGCAGTAAAAAAGGACCGGAGGGGTAGTAGGACGGCAACCAACGTTTCGACCATCTCTGCATGCGTATATGAATGTGCGTGCGGACCGCAGCTAGCTAGCAGCTGGAAATACCGGGCTATCCTATCCTAGCAATGCATGGCACGTGAAGAATATGTAACGTGAAGACGACTGGAAACGGCATGACGTGCACGGCCGAGTTGGCTTGATTGGAGCTGGTTATTAAGAGGAGTACGTACTAGTTAGCGAACTCGACCAAGTAGGACAAACTAATTGCGTGTGTGCCTGTCACCAATAAAGGAAATTGTCTGCTGTATCCGTATGTGGTGCTGACTGCTGAGGCCAAGGCAGCCGGGCGTTGATGGGTCAACTCGAGCAACTGACAAATAAAGCGTACCCGATAGAGATGCCGATCGCCGGCCTGGCCCGCCACGGACGGAGCGCGCGTGGTTGCATGCATGGGCATGCCGGCGCTGGCAGCCCGCACCGACGGCGACGCCCTGACAAACCGGAGCACAGAGCACGGAGCACTACGGGATATATAGCCAGCCAGCCAGCGCCTGGAACTCACACGGACAGCGGCCGCGCGCGAGAACCGTCGTCTACGGTTGAACAGTCGCGGTAGCTACGGCGGTGCAGAGCGCGTATGGCGACGGGGCCATGTGCGCGCGGCGAGGAACACGGGCGCCGGGGCGCGTGGGCACGGGCGGCCACTGGCTGCTGCTGCCCACCCGTAGCGCGTACGACGTAGCGCCCGTATATGTGCACCCGTCCGTCCGTCCGTCCGTGGTGACCACCGGCCTCTGCATTGCATTTACGCCAGCTTCCCGCGGTAGGTCGCGCCCCGCCTTTCGTTCGGGCCCCCGTGTGCCGCGGCGTGCTCGTGTCGGGACTGCATGCCGTGCGCGCGTCGCCGACGACCCAGAGCGACGGTCGACCGGACCGGGGGTGGAAGCGGCCACATCCCACACAGTAGATCGATGTTCGCGCGTGTGGGCATGCAATGCAGCTCCATGAGTCCGGCCAGGTACTATACTACGTACTACTGTTCATTCGGTTTACTGTTACTTACGTGGGAGCGAGCGGGCGATTATTGCCGGCGGGTACGTGTGCGTGCGTGACCACCGCAACTTATTACGTCCATGTGGTCACCTGCGTAAAAAGGAAAAACATCCATGTGGATGTGGTCACCTGTTGCCTGAGCGTACTGGCACGGTCCACAAGTAGGAGCAGCACAGTGACCTGACGACCCCTAGGCCCTGGCCAGTCGCTCCCCGTCTTCGACTGTGCCGACAGTACGGCGCCCGGGCTAGACGGTGCCGCCCGCGCCGCACATGCGCATCGACGTACGACGACGGATGAGCCAGCGAGCGAGCGGACATGGCGCGCGCAGGAAGAAGCGCAGGTCGCGATGGGGCAGCGGAGGATGGCGCTGATCGGATCGGCCGATAGAAGATATCGGTCGCGGCTCTGGGCGCATGGGCTTTCGCTCCGGATCAATGCGACGTCTGCGGGTCTGCCATCAATTCCCCACGAGGGTGAGGGCGCCACGACTCACGAGTTTGCGGGGATGAACGCGGCTTTTACTTGGGATCGTCATCGTTATCGTTGGTCATTCCAGTAGTGCTGGATGCGGCAGCTTTGGATGCTATTGCTTGCCGCGAGGCGCTTTGCGTTGGCCCAAGATTTATCCCTCCAGAACTTCGTGGTGGCTAGCGGCTGTAAATGGGTGATGGATGATATTAAAGGCAGTACTGAAGGGGTTTGTTTATCTGTAATCGGAGAGATTTCTGTTAGAAGTTCGGCTTTTAATAGTTGCTTTTTTTAATTTAAAGTAGAGCATCTAATATAGATGCACATAATCTCACAAAACACGCTTGTGTTCTTGATCAGGGTCGCCATTTGTGGCTTTTATCTCCTCATGACCCAGCTTGTATTCCTCTCAATGCTACCATAGTTCAATAAAGTGGTTGGCATCCCTAAAATGAAAACGAGTAGCGGCCCAAGATCCTCAACAACCAAAAAAGAGTCGCCGCGTGTAGTCGATTTTATCTTTCTACTGTACTCTAGACCAAGGAGTGCATGGGTTAATTATTGTTTTTTTTAAACCAATGCATAAGATTTGCCTTATTCATTAAATAAGTACTCCCTTCGTTTTTAAGTATCAGTTTTTTAAAAGGTTTCACTACATACTATATAATTTTTTTAAATGTAGATTCATTTATTTTGCTCGGTAGTGATTTTTTTAAAACTTATATTTAGAAACAAAGATAATAGATAATAGAACTTAAAGTTTTACAAAACACACACGAAAACAACATGACAATTACTCGCCGGAATGCAGCGCCACCATCACTGCTTGCAGGATTCATCGCTCTACTATACTCTTGGATCAAGAAGTGCATCGCCCGATTTGCACAAATTTTAGGTCAAACTGTATAATACTCTCTCAGTTTCTAAATAGTATAACTCTTTTTAAAGATTTTATTATGATCTACATATAAAATAAAATGAGTGAATCTACACTGTCTATACACATATGTATGTACTTCCTCTGTAAATTAATATAAGAGCGTTTATAGATTATTAAAATAGTGTCTTAATGCTATTATATTAGTTTACGGTGGGAGTAGTTTTTAATGAAACCTCTAAAAAAGTTATATTTATGAACAAAGAAAATATATATTTTCATTCAAGAGCACAGAAGGGCCTATACTTTGCTTCTTGCGAGTGTATGGAACGCTCGCCTATAGCGCAAGAGGGGCCCAAATTTTTGCACACATCCACAGTGAGGTACATCGTACGTCACAGCATACGCCGCGCTTTTTTTCCTTTTTCGGTCTACTTTATTTATATTTTGAAAACTTCCAAGTACACATATATCAAAAATTAATTTACCTGATTTTTTAAAACCATTCATCGCAAATTTCAAAAATGTGCATGTAGTCCAAAAATATTTTTTCTGCAATTCATTAAAAATGTCCGTGTCATTCAAGAAAATGTTTCACATGTATTTAAAAAATGTTCAACCTACATTCGAAAACTGTTCAGAGTCTATTTTTTTTAAAACATTCATATGTTTTTTTGAGGTCTTAAAAATGTCATCATGTATTGTAAAATGCCCAACGTGCATCACAAAATGTTCAATCTGTATTCAAAAAAAAGTTCAACGTGTATTTGAACGAAAAATCCATCCTGTTTTTTTATTTATCTGAAAATTGTTTCACATGTATACAAAAAATGTTCAATGTGTATTCGGAAAATCTTTGTGACATTTGAAAATATTCATGAGTTTTTTTATGAAAAATGTCTATACAATTAAAAGATGTTCACGTAATGTAAAAGAAATATTTCCTATTATTCACAACAATGTTCATAACATTTAACAAAAATGAACGTGCATTTCAAAATATGTTCATGACATTTTAATAACAGTGATATAATGTAAAAAAGTCTTGGCATAGTATAAAAAACATTGTGTACCAATCAAAAATAGCTTCATCAAGTATTCAAAAAAAACTAACATTTATTCAAAAAACATGCTCAAACATGTATTTGAAAAAATGGTAATTGTGTACTTTAAAAATGTTCAACATGTATGATAAAATTTCGGAATGTACTTCAAAAGGAAGAAAAAGAAAATAAAATAAAAGGAAAAAACCTAAAGAAAACCTAATGAAAAAAAGAAAGAAAAGTTGAAAAAAAACAGACGAAAGGTTCTAAAATTGGTCTATACAATCTTCTCAAAACCAGAGGAGTGAGCTACAGTGTTGGACCCCACTACCCCATGTTTAGTGTAGCGGGAGAGGCGAGACAAGGCTCTATTTCACATTAAGCTAGAGATAGGGCTCCACGTAGGAGAACACATAAGGATGTGTTTGGTTGGTGGGATAGCCACTCAGGGGACATGGATAGCTATATTTAGGATGGATACCACATCTGTCGGGACCCCGATCCTAAACCATAGGAATCCAGCCTGTAACACATCGCATCTCTTTGCGGTCTCACGCACGGTTAACTCCACGGCTGCAGCCTTACCTTAGCCGGGACCGTTTGCGTCTTTTGACTCACGTATGCAATAGTGTTGCTAGCATTCCAATGTCAAAGAACCCGGATCGACATGTCTAGTCATAAACCAAAGCGGCAGTACCGCACAAGGACAGGCATACATGACCCAACAAAGCAGGTGTCGGTCACCAGCGAGTGTAGACGAGTCGTAGCAAGCTACAAGGACTCCATTACTTCGCGTGACATTTCCCCAAAGGGGACAGACACAGCAGCTAAGAAGGACACATGCCGGTCAACCAATGTGTCCGGAGCAGTAGCGAACTACCAAGGCTCGTTGGATCACAAAGGGGCATTTCCTTGTAAGGAGTGCTACTAAAGTTCACGACTAAGTAATCGAACCCCATACATATCAAGTACGACACACGTACGCATGGCATACCGATATGTATAGATACATCGATGGCATCACAACATAACCATAAACATACAACCTTTATTTAAGAGGCTCGGAAGAGCCTCACACATAATATTACACATTAAGGGTCTCACGACCCATAATAGCAGTCATACAATTACAAGCCAGCGGAAGAGTTTTAAACTGTCTGAGTACAGACAGGGCAACTAAAGGCACATGGCCTGACTATACTACAGATCCAACGTAGGGCCATATCGTAGCTGGGACACCAGCTACTCGTCGTCGTCGATGTCTACGAAGAACCCTCCATTAGGGTCATTAGCAACCTCTGCAACATGTATTAAGCAAACATGAGTACGAAGGTACTCAGCAAGACTTTAGGAGAACTAACTACTCATGCAAGGTATCAAAGGTATTGTGGGGTTTCATGCGGAAAGCCAGCATTTGACTCGTGGCTAGACAACTTGCATTTTGAAATTATTTTTGACAACTTGATTTCTCGCACACGAGTCCACTAACACCACAACAATACACTATCGTGGAATCATTCCGTCTCCATACGGAAATGCCGTCCACGACACTCACGCTTATCTTGACAATTTTATGAGTAGCCATTGAAGTTATCTATGAACAACATATGTCTCCAAGTAGTCCATATCCGCGGACGCGGCTATTCGAATAGATCATAACCCTGCACGGGTGTACTTCGTCACACACGCTCTCGCCACTTATCGCCATGTGCACGTCATGCACCTCGGCAACCTTCAAGCGGAAGCCCAGCGAGGGAGTTGGCCACGACCGTTAACCACACTAGTACCTAGTCCAGGTTTATCGCCTATCTGAGAGTAACCCGTACGGAAGTCCGGCCGAGGTTTCCGCCACGGCCTCAAACGATGTGCGCAGGGTTCCCAAGCCCACCATCCGGGTGCCACTTGGTACACCGTGCCACTGCCTACCGCATCACGGTCCACCTCTCAGGTCAGCACCATGCACGGCCTCCAGCATTACTATAAACACCAGAAACTACTTGCAACTCCTGGACCGAGTACTACGCGATTAATAGGCCGAGCGGGGTCATATTTCAGGGCCCAGCATGTGGTAGTATCTAGTCTTGGATTACATACACGGAACTCAGTTCCTAAGTACGGTTCCAATGAAACAACCCTCCATGTACTCCTACACAGCCTTTCACCGGTACCTTTACCAAATCAAGTTCAACACACAACCTTTGCTCACCGAACACATTCCACATTTCTGTTCATCTCCCAGATGACAGACCATACACAACTCTAAGCATAGCATGCATAGCAGGATAAGGCACATCATAGCTCAAGAAACTACCAGGTATGCTAGGTTGCAAGGTTCGGCTATTTACTGTGACAAAGTTAGGTCATGCAGAGGAAGTGGGTTCAACTAACGTGGCAAAAGCAGTTGAAGCATTTGATCTTAAATGCAATAAATAGGTGCAGGAGCAAGAACATGGGATTTATCGGGATGATCAAAAGGGTTGCTTGCCTTGTTGCTCAGAGGAGGAACGATATCCGTCAGACGGATATTCGGTGGAATCCGGGGGTGCGGAGCCTACCGAAATGAATGGCAACATTCAATAACAATCATATGCACTCAAAATGATGCATGAGCATGGCATGAGAATGCAAGGTGATAATTTATTATTTTCAACATGTATTAGGTTTAGAGTTGATTTAAATCACATTCGAATATCAATTCAAACGGGGTATTCTCGGATACCGTTTTAATTGATTCGACCTGATGCTCAGATCAACTTGATGTTAGCTTGCATGAGATGTCATGTTATGGTACTGATTTGTAACTAGGACAGTGTGTGATCATTGCAAACATAATGAAATTTGAATATTCTTGCAAATTCCATTTAAAAAGTGATTATAATAATTGAATTATTCCTTATTCCACAATTTAGGATTCTGTAACTTTTTCAAACATAGTTTAAAATAGCATAATCAGAATCCTTGAATTTTTCTGATACTTTTTCATATATAAATTATTTTCATTGGAGTTACAGATTAATTTCTATGATTTTTACAAGTTTTAGCAATTTCCTGGAATTAGTTTTATACTGGAAATTCTATTTATTGCATCAGACTGACGTCAGCAGGTCAGCCGACCTGTTCAGGTCAAACCTGGGGATGTTGGTAAATGTCGCATGGGAAACAAAAAATTTCCTACGCGCACGAAGACCTATCATGGTGATGTCCATCTACGAGAGGGGATGAGTGATCTACGTACCCTTGTAGACCGTACAACAGAAGCGTTAGAGAACGCGGTTGATGTAGTGGAACGTCCTCACGTCCCTCGATCCGCCCCGCGAACAATCCCGCGATCAGTCCCACGATCTAGTACCGAACGGACGGCACCTCCGCGTTCAGCACACGTACAGCTCGACGATGATCTCGGCCTTCTTGATCCAGCAAGAGAGACGGAGAGGTAGAAGAGTTCTCCGGCAGCATGACAACGCTTCGGAGGTTGGTGATGACCTTGTCTCAGCAGGGCTCCGCCCGAGCTCCGCAGAAACGCGATCTAGAGGAAAAACCGTGGAGGTATGTGGTCGGGCTGCCGTGGAAAAGTCGTCTCAAATCAGCCCTAAAACCTCCGTATATATAGGTGGGAGGGAGGGGGCCTTGCCTTGGGGCTCAAGGAGCCCCAAGGGGGTCGCCCGAGTCCAAGGGGGAGGACTCTCCCCCCCAAACCGAGTTGGACTAGGTTTGGTGGGAGGGAGTCCCCCTTCCTTCCCACCTCCTCCTTTTTTTTTCTTTCTCTCTTGATTTTCTTCTCCTTGGCGCATAGGGCACTTGTGGGCTGTCCCACCAGCCCACTAAGGGCTGGTGTGTCTCCCCCAAGGCCTATGGGCTTCCCTGGGGTGGGTTCCCCCCCCCCCCCCCCCGGTGAACCCCCGGAACCCATTCGTCATTCCCGGTACATTCCCGGTAACTCCGAAAACCTTCCGGTAATCAAATGAGGTCATCCTATATATCAATCTTCGTTTTCGGACCATTCCGGAAACCCTCGTGACGTCCGTGATCTCATCCGGGACTCCGAACAACATTTGGTAACCAACCATATAACTCAAATACGCATAAAACAACGTCGAACCTTAAGTGTGCAGACCCTACGGGTTCGAGAACTATGTAGACATGACCCGAGAGACTCCTCGGTCAATATCCAATAGCGGGACCTGGATGCCCATATTGGATCCTACATATTCTACGAAGATCTTATCGTTTGAACCTCAGTGCCAAGGATTCGTATAATCCCGTATGTCATTCCCTTTGTCCTTCGGTATGTTACTTGCCCGAGATTCGATCGTCAGTATCCGCATACCTATTTCAATCTCGTTTACCGGCAAGTCTCTTTACTCGTTCCGTAATACAAGATCCCGCAACTTACACTAAGTTACATTGCTTGCAAGGCTTGTGTGTGATGTTGTATTACCGAGTGGGCCCCGAGATACCTCTCCGTCACACGGAGTGACAAATCCCAGTCTTGATCCATACTAACTCAACTAACACCTTCGGAGATACCTGTAGAGCATCTTTATAGTCACCCAGTTACGTTGCGACGTTTGATACACATAAAGCATTCCTCCGGTGTCAGTGAGTTATATGATCTCATGGTCATAGGAATAAATACTTGACACGCAGAAAACAGTAGCAACAAAATGACACGATCAACATGTTACGTCTATTAGTTTGGGTCTAGTCCATCACGTGATTCTCCCAATGACGTGATCCAGTTATCAAGCAACAACACCTTGTTCATAATCAGAAGACACTGACTATCATCGATCAACTGGCTAGCCAACTAGGGGCATGCTAGGGACGGTGTTTTGTCTATGTATCCACACATGTAAATGAGTCTTCATTCAATACAATTATAGCATGGATAATAAACTATTATCTTGATACAGGAATTATAATAATAACTATATTTATTATTGCCTCTAGGGCATAATTCCAACAGGGGACCCACTGGTCAGCCTCTCTGGGACTAACTAATCCCGCGCTGACCAGTCCTAATTGAGGTTTGACTTGGCCTTGGGCCCACTTGTCAGCGAGTGATTAAGCCCTGAGCTACCGGGTTAGCTTTGCCACGTCGACCCCCACCGGAGGGTGGTCGCCGGCGACCAAGCCCGCGGTGGAGGGCTCGCCGGAGGCAACCTAAACGGCGCTGCACAGCACCAATTCGAACGCGGTTTGCAGCTACGGCACGCTGGCGAAGTGGCCGATCTGGCAGGGGCATCAGGGGAGGCTAGGGTCGCCGGGAGAGGCGCCGGCGACGAGCCGGAGCGGCGGCCGAAGCTCGGCCTTCTACGAGCGATGGCTCTAGGGCACAGGGAGGGCAGCTTAGGGGCTCATCACGCTCCTGGAGGCTCCAGGAGCTCGAATCCTAGCTCGAGCGCGTGGATCGGACACCATTGCGACGACGACGACATGGCTGGCGGCGAGGAGCTCTCGGCCTTGGTGGGGAACTAGGCTACGATGCACGGGAGAGCGTGGGGCGAGAGGGGAAATGACGACGAGCTCATGGCGGTTCCGATGGTGCTGTTGAGGGGCTCGGGGATGCGCCGGAGGGTGCGAATCGACGGGAGAGGTCCGGCGGCCGGAGGTGGAAGACGACGGTGTTGGGGGCGATGCAGAGCTTGGGGAAGCTTCGGCTTCTGCAGAGATGACCAGGGCGACGAGGCGGAACTAACAGAATACTCGGAGGAGGGTTTCCATGGCTAGAGGTGTTGCGGCTCGAGCTCGAGCTCGGCTCCAATGGCTGCAGCAGGAAGGAGGAAGAGATCCGGGAGGAGAGGAAGAACAGTGCTGGGGAATGAATAGAGGAGACCCTGGGGAGCTTATCCCCGGCCTTGCCAGCGCGAGGCGGCGGCCAGGCAGGCGCACAGGTGCGTGGCCGCGCCGGAGGAGGCGGCGGCCACCTCCTTCTCCTACTGGCGCGAGGGAGGGGACGAGCGAGGGAGATGGGCCGGGCCAGGCTAGGCGACACGTAAGGGTTTCCCATTTTTTTTTCTGTTTTTGTTTTTCTGTTCTGCTAACTATTGTTTTGCTATTTATTTCAGCTCCAAAACAAAAAGTAAAAACTATTTTAGACCTCCTGAAATATTGTTATAATATTCCCAACCATTTCAAAAGTTTTCAACAGTTTTGAAAATTTATAGTTCCTGATTTCAAATTTAAAGTTTGAAACCAGTGGCTTTTGCATTAATTTAAAATGCTTAAAGTGTCAATAAAATAGTTTTCTCCAATGCTCATTTACTTTCATGATTTATCAGAAAGTTTGAACATTTCTTGAGGCCATTTTGGGTTCATTGATTTTAACTGGTTTGAGATTTTCTTTATTTAAAGTAGTGGCTAGGGTTTTAAGTTTTTCCTTTGCCACTTTCTTGTTCTTGTTGAAAATTCTTAGATGCAAATGCAAAGAAGACATGAGCACAAGGCTAACTTGCTTAAAGGTTAGGGATGTGACAACATCTTTGGTTCATGGACGAGCTTGGATGAGGCAAGACATGGATAACCAGATGCTTCGAATATTTCTGAAAAATCTGGATCTGCGCGCACACGAAAATCTAGCATACATGGGCAGCCAGGCTCGCGCCGAAACGTTTTCGGCCCCGCCATCTCTCCAAAAAGGCTCGCTCACCCCTCTCCAACCTTATCTTTTCCCCTTCCTTCCCTCTAATCCTCGGTCTCCCGTCGGTGCCGGCGGTTGCAAATCAAGAAGCGGCGAGTGGATTTCAAGGTCAGTATGACGGTCGTCGTATCGCCTCCGTAAGGAAGGCAGCCACAGATGGGTGTGGCGACGACGACGTGAGTTGCAGATGGGTGTAGCGTCTGCGGTTGCTGCAGATGGTCGGGGTGCCGCTGGCAACCGCAGGTGGGCGTGGCGTTGGAGATAGATGCAGGGACACGACGTGCTTGCGTACAAGATATGCTGATGCGTGCTTGCGTATTGGAGTTGTGGCCACGTGCGCGAACGTGTGTGGGGTGTGTGTTTGCATGAAATGGAGGGATTTGCCCCACCCATTGAATAAGGGAGAAGAGTTACACAGTGTTACAAGGCCTGCTCAAACCGACATGGCAACTACTCGCGGTTTACAATAGACCCGAAATCTTTTGCGCCTGCGGCGACCCAAAGATTAGCCTCTTCGCTGATAGCTCTTAGTAGAAATGGGAGTGGTGCACTCTTGTTATGGAAAACACGAGTATTTCGTTTGTTCCAAATCCTCCAAGAGACGAGCATCGTGAGGGATGCCAGGGCTTTTCTGTTGGGGTTCTGCATGTCGGTGCACCTTTCCCACCAATCTATGACCGACCTTGCCTGATGCCAGAGCTTAGTGTTTAAGTGGTGAAGGTCGTACTTTTGGATGATGAGGTTCCAAAGCCGAGTCGTGAAGCGAAACTTGTAGAAATGGTGTGCACCCGTCTACTTTTACAAAGAGGGCATAACCCACAGTTTGTCCAATCTCGTGTCTCAAGACGACCAGTCGTCAAAATACGGTTTTGCAAAGCAAGCCAGGCGAAAAACTTGACTTTAGGTTGTGCCTAAGACCTCCAGACCATGGTATCCATGGGGAACAAAGTCAGACACAGGAATTGGGCCCGATAGGCAGAGTTTCCATAGTAAGCCCCGTCGTTAGCGTGCTTCCAAAGAATGTCGTCTTCCCTACGTTCATCCAGAATGACCTCGCTCACAAGCATCTAGATGGTGAAGAATTGGAAAATGTGTGCAGCGGTGATGGTAAGGTCGTTGCCAATCTTGAAGATCCAGGCATTTCCAGCAAGAGCCTCTTAGACCTTCCAGTTCTTCCTCTTGGAGGCATCAAAGATTAGAGGGGCGATGTCCTTCGGTTTCCTCCCAACGAGCCATGGGGAGTCCCAAAAGGGTGTTTTGGCACCATTGCCCACCGAGATGGTTGCCGAGGCATAGAAGAAATTGGTACAAGGGTTACCGAGGACCACCACAGCTTGTGCGGTTCCTTCCACTCATACCAAGGCCAACGGAGGCAGAGATCTTGGACGCACTTGTTAGTGTTAAGGATACCAAGGCCGCCATAATCCTTGTGGCGACACACAAGATCAGAGTTGACCTTGCACCTGGCCCCGGTAGTCTTGTTTGAACCTGACCAGAGGAAAGCTCTCTCAAGCTTGTTGAGGTTTTCCAGGATAGAAGCATGGACAATGAGTGGACTGATGTCAAACACCGCTTGAGAGGTGATGAAGGATCTGACAAGGGTGGTGCAGCCATGGTGGTGATGTTTTGACCATCCCAGGTGGTCAATTTATTCGCCGCCTTGTCCACAAGGAATTGGAAATCACCCTTTTTGAGCTGCCAGACAGGAAGTGGGAGACCCAAATATTTCAGCAAGAACGAAGTTCTGCCCACCAGCACTCTGCCTAGGATATGCTCCAAGTTGATGTTAGCACAACGAATAGGAATGACAGAGCTCTTGTGGAAGTTGGTGAAAAGGCCCGTGACGTTGCCGCAACCTCTAAGGATTTCATAAAGGTTATCGATATCTCTCTTTACCGGAGCCATGAAAACTACAACATCATCCGCATATAAGGAAGTTCTCATCATGGCACCTCGCCCACGAATCTTGTGCAGGATTCCTTTCTGAGTTGCCGGGTCAAGGATGTGGTGAAGGGGGTCTACAGCCAGGATGAAGACGAGCGTTAAGAGGGAATACCCTTGTCTAAATCCACATGCATGCTTGATTGGGGGGATCCCGTTAAGGAGGATCCGCGAGGAGGACATGCATAGCAAAGGGGCAACCCATTCCCGGAATTTGCTTGGGAATCCCAAACGCTGAAGCAGGTATAGCATGTAACCCCATTTAACCGTGTCAAAAGCCTTTTTGGTATCCAGCTTGAAAAGGAGAGAAGGAGTCATGCGTTTGTGCAGACGACGAGCGAAGTTGCACACACACATGGAGTTGTAATGGATGCTTCTCCTTTCGATGAAAGCGCTTTGAGTGTTGGAGACGAGTGCGTTCATGTGAGGCGTCAGTCTAAGGGAGAGGACCTTAGAGACGATTTTGGCAATGCCATGAATAAGGCTAATGGGTGTGTCATCTGAGATGCCCTCCGCCCCTCCTTTTTGGGAACAAGAACCACATTGGCAAAGTTTAGCCATTGCAGGTTGGACGTGTGAAGGGAGTCAAAGCGGTTGATGCCCCTCATGATGTCATTCTTGATAAGCTCCCAGCAGGTCTTAAAAAACATACCCGTGAACTCATCAGGGCCAGGGGCCTTGTCACTTGGTAACTCCTTGATGGCCGCCCAAACCTCTTGTTCAAAGATGTCCGCATCCAGACAACTTAGATCAATAGGTTGCAGATTAAGGTCGTCCCAATTGAAATCAAGAGAACTAGTGTCTCCCCTATCCAAGGCCAAGGAGAAGTGGTCATGGATAATTTTCTCCTTTTGCTTGTGATCAGTAACCCAAGAATGCATGTGCTTGATCCGATGGACATGATTCTTGCGACGACGGGCATTGATGCGGCGATGGAAGAACTCCATGTTTGCATCTCCTTCTTTAAGATTGGACAACCTAGCACATTGACTTTTGCGGGAACCTTGAAGCACAACCAAGCTCAAAACTTGCCTCTTGAGCCTAAACGGAGGTCTAGCTCCGCACCGGAGAGGGACCGGTGATCTTCAGCTATGTCAACGCGCACGATGACAAGCAGAGCCGCATGAAAGAGAATCTTAGCCTTCAGAAGAGGCGCTTGCTCCATTCACAGAGGCGCGTGGCGGTGTTCTTGAGCTTGTGATGAAAGATGAGTAAAGGCTCCGTGTGTGCGACTCACTCTGCCTGAACACTCTGGACAACCTCATGGAATCCGGGGAGAGAAGCAAAAAAAGTTCTCGAACTTGAAGGATCGCGGCCTTAGAGGGACTTCTTATCAGTGAGTAGAAGCAGGCGGTGATCAAAGAGGGAGACGACATGGCTTGCAACAGATGGGTGCTAAAGGTAGTGTCCCACTCAACACTGCAGAAGAAGGTGTCGATCTTGCATAGAGTAGGTTTGACACTCTCATTGCTGTTTTGCGGGTGAGCTCACAGGATTGGATGGCATCTCGGAAACGAGCGATCCTTCTTCCATTGACCCTCCGCTTGTGTTGGAAATATGCCCTAGAGGCAATAATAAATTGGTTATTATTATATTTCTTTGTTCATGATAATCGTTTATTATCCATGCTAGAATTGTATTGATTGGAAACTCAAATACATGTGTGGATACATAGACAACGTCCCTAGTGAGCCTCTAGTTGACTATCTCGTTGATCAAAGATGGTCAAGGTTTCCTGGCCATAGACAAGTGTTGTCACTTGATAATGGGATCACATCATTAGGAGAATGATGTGATGGACAAGACCCGAACTATGAACGTAGAATATGATCGTGTTAGTTTATCGCTACTGTTTTATACATGCCAATGTATCTGTTCCTATGACCATGAGATCATGCAACTCCCGGACACTGGAGAAATGCCTTGTGTGTATCAAACGTCGCAACATAACTGGGTGACTATAAAGGTGCCCTACAGGTATCTTTGAAGGTATCTATTGGGTTGGCATGGATCAAGAATGGGATTTTTCAATCTATGTGATGGAGAGGTATCTCGGGGCCCTCTCGGTAATACAACATCACAAACAAGCCTTGCAAGCAATGTGACTACAGAGTTAGCCATGGGATCTTGTATTACGAACGAGTAAAGAGACTTGCCAGTAACGAGATTGAACTAGGTATAGAGATACCGATGATCGAATCTCGAGCAAGTAACATACCGATGGTCAAAGGGAACAACATACGGGATTAACTAAATCCTTGACATAGAGGTTCAACCGATAGAGATCTTCGTAGAATATGTAGGAGTCAATATGGGCATCCAGGTCCCGCTATTGGTTATTGGCCGGGGAGTGTCCCAGGTCATGTCTTCATAGTTTTCGAACACGTAGGGTCTGCACACTTAAGGTGCGGTGACGTTTCAGTATAGTTGAGTTAGAGGTTTTGGTGACTGAAGGTTGTTCAGAGTCCCGGATGAGATCCTGGATGTCACGAGGAGCTCCGGAATGGTCCGGAAGTAAAGACTGATATATAGGAAGTCCTGTTTTGGTCTCCGAAAAAGTTTCGGGCTCATCGGTAGTGTACTAACTAAACAAAGCAAAGTAACTACTCTTTTTTGTAGTTTTTGGTATAAGACTCTAAAGAAAAAACTAGAAAGAAAACTAACAAGACTAAAAGCAAAGGTAAAAGATAGTGTGCAACTCTTCAATAGTAGAACTAATCTTAAGAGAGGCCTAGTGGCAACACTTCTAGGAACAAAAGCAAAGGTAGTAGGACAAATTGGAATTTAACTTCTAATTCTATTTAAGAGAGATATCTCTTCCAAGGTCTTCACAGTTTCAACACCCTTAGCAATAGGTATACTCGTTTTGAGTTGAGGAACCTTGGGTACATGAATGAACTTAGGTTCCTTACTTGTGGGCTTTCTACCTTTTTAGTCTTGATGGAGGATAGAGTAGTTCCTAAAGTTTTAATAATATCCTCGATCTTATCAATCCTAGAAGGATCCACATCATGGGATTTAAGGGTCTTCAAAGTTTTGTAAATTTTGTGCATGGAGCTATCAAGTCTATTTAGGTTTGCTTGAATCCTACGATCTACTTCATTTATTTTACCCACGCTTGGCATCTCTAGCTCTATATTCTCAAGTTTACTCATAATGTGAGCTAAAGTGGTATCATCCTTTATGTCAACAATAGGTGGGATTCCAACAAGATTTTCCATAACATTAAGAGCCTCCCAAACGGGAGCTTCCAAGAAATTCCCACCTATTGTTGTGTATAGAACAAACCTATTCCAAGAAGTAATACCAACATAAAAATTTCTAAGCAAAATAGTGGTGGATTGCTTCTTGGTGGCTCTATCTTGAGAATCTTTAATTCTATACCAAGCATCTTTCAAACTTTCTCCAACCCTTTATTTGAAGGTAAGAATCTCTCCTTGAGGTGCAACACAAAAGGCAAAGGACTTAGACATACTGACTAAACAAAGCAAAGTAACTACTCTTTTTTTTTGTAGTTTTTGGTATAAGACTCTAAAGCAAAAAACTAGAAAGCAAACTAACAAGACTAACACCAAAGCTAAAAGATAGCGTGCAACTCCCCTATCTTGAATATTGGAGTCCTCGGCAACGGCGCGAGAAATTTTCTTGATGACGAGTTGATGGATATACTTCTCGCCCCTTGTTGGTTACCCCAAGTGGAAGGTGGAGATATAGTCAGCAGCAGATTTCCCTTAGACGGGTACTGTAAGGTTTATCAAACCAGGAGGACTCCGAGGATCAACAAGTAGGTGTCCGCTGCTGTGGCGCTAGCAAGATACGTGGACCTGCACACACAACAAATAACTTTGCTCCCAACGAGTTCAGAGAGGTTGTTAATCTCTCCGGCCTTGTAGTTTGGAAAGGATCAAAACACAAGCGGGAATAGTGATAGTGATTGCAACGGAAAAGTAAATAAAAGCAGTAAATGGTGGAGGTGTAAACAATGGTGATAATATGGACCCGAGTCACATGATGTTCACTAGTGATGTCTCTCTCCCAAAAGACGATAAACAACTATGCTGGGTAAACAAATTACAGGTGGGCAATTGACAGAATTATAAACGCATCAAAATGCTAATCATGCTACAAGAAAGGTAGAGGCTCAGAAGTAATGGGCAGTACGCCAAGACAAGTAGACCGTTTATCCATCAACATCTACTCTCTAATCATCCACCTTGAGATATCTATCTAGAACATCTTGCTGGTATTAAGTTGCGAGCCCCACCCAAAGTGTAAACTCAAAGCAATGGACAACTGCATTAACGAACTTTGCGTTAGGTAAACAATCCTTGCAACCGTGGTCACAAGCACCGTTGTTTTCTCCCTGGTGGCAACATCACATCCCCTAGTCTCATGTTTCTGTCACTCAAGCTAGACATCAAGGGGCATGAACCCACAATCATGCATAACGCTCCCTCTTGGAGTTACAATCTACTACTCGGCGAAAGCAATAAATAGCAACGATGAACATGCATGAATTACTCAAGAACATAATATAAAAAGAGAACCCAATATATAACTCATCAAAATCTGAACATAATCTCATAATCCATCGGATCCTAGCAAACCAAGCATAGCAACAACAGGTAAATTACATAGATGCCTTGATCATGTAGGGCAGCTCACAAGGGCTGATCATTGAAGCACACGATTGGAGAGAAGACATCACATAGCTACTGGTCATGGACTCATGGTCCAAGGAGGACTCCTCACGGCACGTCCGGGAAGCGTCCATGGTGGTGGAGAAGCTCCCGAAGGTCAATCCTCCCTCCGGCACGGTGCCGCGAAGAGGTCTTATGACGCTCTCAATCTCGGAAGCGCTGCGGCGGCGGAACGATGGAGAAATTCGCAATTCTGGATCTTCTGATAGGGTTTCTATCGGAGAGGTAAATATAGGACGAAGGAGGGCACCAGAGGAGGTGGGACCCACACAGGCGGCCTCGTGGCACGGCCAGGGGGTGGCCCACACAGGGTAGCCGCCTGGGTAGGCCCCGGCTCCACTGTGGCCCACCTTGATGCCTTGTGAAGCTTCCGTTATGCTGATTTTTATATATTTTTCTCGAAATTTTTGGGGCTCTGTAAATTGGGGTAAAAGTCCGTGCAAAAAAGACATCAGCAGACAAAAACTGGCACTGGGTGCACTGAGTTAGTAGGTTAGTCCAAATATGTGTAAAAAGGTATGAAAGTGGCATTCCTGTGTAGGAACATTGGTGTTAAGGTTTGTGATTCCGTGCAATAGTTTTGCGATATAAATATGGTGGTATAAGAGTTATGTTAGTGAGTAATTATGCTTTAAGTAGGAACATTGGTGTTAAGGTTTGTGATTCCCTATGCATGCATGAAAGTCAATAGTTATGCAATGAAGTTACATCCTACTGTGGTTCATTATTCGGTGTTAATTATGACTCAATGTTCACTTATGTGAATTTTTGTTTCTTGGTTTGATTGCTTCCCAATATATTTACTAGCCTTCATTTGTACTAAGTAGAAATACTACTTGTGGATCCAAAATCCTTAAACAAAGTTTTGTCTCATGAGTTCACCATACCTACCTATATGCGGTATTTCCATGCTGTTCCAAGCAAATTTGCATGTGCCATCTCTAAATTTTCAAAATAAAATTTCTCTTTTGTGTGCCCGTACCACTTATGAAACGGTGGGGAGTATCCAATATTTTTCCATGCTATGCGGGTTATTCTCACGATATGGGTTGATTCATTATCATTCACGAGAAAGTGGCTGGTATTCGGGATGACCAGTTCCATGCTCAAAAATCAAATCGAATATAATGAAAAAAAACTCCCCTAGGAATGTTGTTGGTATGGACGGTACCCGTGGATTCGGCTCGCCGTGGAGTGTGATTGATTGGTGGAGGGGGAGTAAACACTTTACCATTCTATCTGAGAACCGCCTATAATGTATCTAGCATGGAAAGTATTGTGAGCTACTTTGACGTTTTCGTTGACGGGAAAAGCATGCTATTCAAAATAATTTTTCTCTCAAAATTTAAAACTTGAGCTCTAGCACCTCTACAAATCCCTACGTCCCTCCGCGAAGGGCCTATATATTTACTTTATGCAATTTTTATTTTTTTCTTTGAGTCTCCATCTTCTCGTATAAGCACCAACTAGGGAACACTATGATCGTACTTGAGCATTGGGCATAGCTAATATTTGAGTGTGTTTCATGATGGATCAATGATTGAGCATGATGGGCTAGGGATAAGTTTCTTTATTGTTGATATTTCGAAAGACATGGTTGCTTATTGACATGCTTGAGTATTGAAGTCATTAAGTTAAAGCTATACTATTACTTTGAATCACTCGTGTCTTAACATTCATGCCATGATTATATTATATGATCAAGATTATGCTAGATAGCATTCCACATCAAAAATTATCCTTTTTATCATTTACCTACTCGAGGATGAGTAGGAATTAAGCTTGGGGATGCTGATACGCGTCTGTCGTATCTATAATTTTTGATTGTTTCATGCCAATATTCTACAACTTTCATATACTTTTGGCAACTTTTTATACTATTTTTGGGACTAACATATTGATGCAGTGTCAGTTCCTGTTTGTTGCATGTTTTATTTTGCAGAAAATCCATATCAAACAAAGTCCAAACGGGATAAAAACTTACGGGATTTTTTTAGAATATTTGTGAATTTTGGGAAGTGGAATCAACAAAAGGCGGTGCCCGGGGGGCATAGGCCATAGGGGACCCCAGCGGTACTACCGCTGCATCCAGCGGTACTACCGCCAGGTAGCGGTACTACCGCTGCACTCCAGCGGTACTACCGCTGCCTATACCCCTTGGGCTATATAAAGGGAGGGGGAGCCCGATTTTCAATCTATTTCTTCTTCCTCGCGGCTCCTCCCTCCCCTACCCCGAAAACCTGCTGCTTGGATCTTTCTTGGAGGAGCTCCCTCTTCCCGTTGGTGTGGAAGGGCTGATTTACTTCTTCTTCCTCCTCCAAAGCCATGAATCCCGGTAACAAAAGCTCCTCCCCTCTTCTATTTGGTTGTTTTTCGTGTTCTAGGGTTAGGAGCATTGGGGATTGCATTCATCTTGTTGATCCAATGGCTGGTTGCTAAGATTGCTGCCGTGGTCTATGGTTTCATCGTCTTAGATCGGATAGTTGAACCTTTTCGTTTAGATCTAAAACGTGCTCTCTCTCTTGCCTATGCATGTTTGTATCTCGTATTACTATGTGTTCCTTTTGACAATAGGGCTGATGGATACGTATTTATGATTATATATTCAGTCCATGCCCTAGAATACAAGTTTTATATGTCTAGATCCGACAGTCAAACCCCAGCGGTACTACCGCCAGGACCCAGCGGTACTACCGCCAGAGGTAGAGGTAGTACCGCTTTGACCCCCAGCGGTACTACCGCCAGGACTGGCGGTACTACCGCCAGGACTCCCAGCGGTACTACCGCCAGAACTGGCGGTACTACCGCCAGGGCCGACGGTACTACCGCCAGGTGTGGCGGTACTACCGCCAGGAGCATTCACGGTGTTTTCTCCTTGGGCTTAGCAATGCATGTTTTATTTTGTTTCTTTTCTCTGCACTTTCAAGATTCATTGCCTTGACTTTTCGTGTTGCCTCTTTTTCGCTTTGTGGTCTGTGTCACAGTTGGCTCTGCTCGCCGTTCGAATCCCCCACGGGACACGGCATCCAAACAGTTTCGCAACACAGAGGCGCCCGAGGGGTCTGCCACGTCTGGTCTCCCCCCTAAGAAGAAGTCCTTCAAGAAGGTTGCCCACAAGGACAAGAGGGTGAACATCCGAGCAATGTCTCCTAAAGAGTTTCTGCAGTTTCGCACCAAGAACCACTATCTCCAGGAGAGGGAGACGATCGAGGGAGTTGAAAATGTCTGGGTTAAGGACCATTGCAGGATATATCGAGATGTCATTGGAAGCTTCAAGAAGAACTACGTCTCTGTCCAGTGGATTGATTTGGCACATCTTCAGCGGCATACAGATTACTTTGGTGATGCTCTTGCTTTGATTGACAAGATGGGGCTCAAAAACATCATCACCTTCAAGACAGATTTTGATCCCACGGCAGTTGCTCAGTTCTACGTCACTGTTCATTTCTCCCATGATGAACAGCGCTCCATGATTTGGATGACTGGGTCACAGAAGATGACTGGTTCCTGGTCAGAGTTCATGCAGTTCTTGCACATTGATTTTCAGGGTGCTGACACCCCTCTTGGGCTGCGTCCTCACGCTCCAGTCCCCGCTGATAAGGGCCTTGCAAAGGACAGACTGCAGCAACTATATCTGAGGAAGGGGGTGCTTCCCAAGCACCTGGACATTATGCACCGCATCTTTCGGAACACCCTCTTCCCTCGGAGTGGTAACTTCGATGAGGTCCATGGCGTCTTGGCTGAGATGTTGTTACTATGTGAGGAGGCTATGTCTGTGGAGTCTGCTCAATTGGATATTGCAGATGTGATGTTCACAGAACTATGGAACTGCATCATCAACCGTAAGGTCCCTATCTACGGGCCTTACCTGTTTGCTTACATCTGCCACAAGTGGCAACAGGCATTTCCGGGTGAGGTGCTCTACGCACAGTCTGACTATATTGTGCATGACCCAATCAAGCTGCGCATCAAGGATAAGTGGACCAACC